>NC_138870.1:37520158-38982658 GCF_965194805.1 Balaenoptera borealis
CTCCAGTTCCTTCTAGCTCTCTCATCTCACCTACGGAGAGAAAAAAACAAGTTTAGAACCTCTGTAAAAGTCACAGCCCAGGGACACAGACCCACTAAAAGACTGAGATTCATCATAAAACTGTAGAATGTTTCTCATCCCCCAAACCCTACCATAACATCAATAAGGATTCAGTATAATAATAGTGGATTACAGCTGAAAGAGCTGCAAGATAGAAATTCTATTTAAGAAGCGGTTCTTTGGGAAACCCAAGATGAGAGGATATATAAACAAGGACATTAAAGGAAACTGAAGCCTCTGTCACCTACAACTACAATAAATATTAAACATGGCCCAAGTCCCAGTCAGATTAGCATAAAACCTTACACTAGTTCCTATTATCCTACACATATCCAGCTTTCAACAAAATATTACAAGACATGTTATGAGGCAAGAATAAAACACAGTCTAAGGAGAAAAAGCAAGCATAATAACCAGACTCAGAGATGGCATAGATTTTAGAATTATCAGTTAAGGAATATAAACACTATGATTAATATATCAAGGTCTCTAATGAAAAAGTAGACAACACAGAAGAACAGATATGTACTGTAAACAGAGATATGAAAAATATAATAAAATAAACAGAAAATGCTAAAGATTAAAACCTGTAATTAAAATGAAGAATGCCTTGGTGGGCTCATCAATAGGCTAAACACAGCCAAGGAAAGAATAAGTGGACTTGAAGATATGTCACTAGAAACTTTCTAACTGAAATGCAAAGAGGAAAAAAAAAAAGAATAAAAATTCAAGAACTAGAACATCAAGAACTGTGGGACAATTTCAAAAGATATAACATTTATGTAATTGAAATACCAGAAGGAGAAGAAAGAGAAAACAACACAGAAGAATATTAAAATTTATAATGTCTGAGAATTTTCCAAAATCAGTAACAGACACTAAACTACAGGTAAAGGAAGCTTAGAGAATACCAAGCATGATTAATACCAAATAATCAATACATAGGCATGTCACATTCAAATGGCCGAAAAACCAAAGAAAAAGAGAAAACCGTAAAAAGAAGGCAGAGAAAAAAGTTACGTCTTACCCAAAAAGGAATAAGGATAGAAGTTACATTGGACCTCTTGTCAGAAACCACGCAAGCAAGAAGCGAGTGAAATATTTAAGAGCTGAAAGAAAAAAATCAACTTAGAATTCTCTACTCAGTAAAATTATCATTCAAAAAAGGAAACATAAAGACTATTGTAAACAAAAACTGAAGGAATTCATTGCTGTTACACCTGCCCTATAAGAAGTTAGAAGTTCTTCAGAGAGCAGAAAAATTATATAGGTCAGAAATTTAATCTACGTAAAGAAAGGAAGAGAGTTGGAGAAGGAATAAAGGAAGATAAAATAAAATCTTTTACTTTTCTTCTCCTTAAATGATCTGATACACAACTATTTGTTCAAATTAACAATACTATCATAACAAACAATAATACTTGGGGTGATTATGACTTATGGATGAGTGAAATACAAGGTTATAAGGGATGGGAGGTATTGGTAACACTCTGCTGTAAGGTCACTGCACTACATGTGAAGCAGCACAGCGTTATTTGAAAGTGAACTTAGATTAGTTGGTAGATTGCAAACCTGAGGGCAACCACTAAAAAAAACTTTAAAAGAAGTATAATTGATATGCTGAAAAAGGAGAGGAAAATAGAATCATATTAAATGAGTCAATCCAAACCAGCCAGAGAAGGCAGAAAAAGAGTAAGATTAAAAAAAGAAAAAGAAAAAGAAAAGAATGAGTACAACAGATAGAAAACAGTTACAAACATGGTAGATAAATCAACTATAACACAGGCTGCCATAACAAAATTCCATAGAGTGGGAGGCTTAAACAACAGAAGTTTATTCAGAAGTTGATTTTCTCACAGTTCTGGAAGTTAAACATTAAAGATGGAGGTACTAGCTGTTTCAGCTTCTGGTGAAGGTTGTTGTCATGGCTTATAGACAGATACTTCCTTACTATGTGTTCCTATGGTCTTCCCAGGGCATGCTGAGAGAGGAAAGAGAGAGAGAGAGAGAGAGAAGGGAAGAGAGACAGAGAGAGAGCAAGCAAGCGAGCTCTGGTGTCTCTTCTTATAAGCCCACTAATCCTGTTAGATCAGGGCCCCACCCTTATTACTTCTTTTAACCTTGATTGCTTCCTTAGAGGCCACATCTCCAAATACAGCCACCCTGCAGGTCATGTCCAAAAAGTTTGCCTTATATTTCTGAAACAAATGATTCAAATAGAAAAATACACATATACAATATGTGCTGCAATATAGTTGTCCTGTTTATCAGATAGTAATGGGATTTCTAAAATATATTAATTGTATTAATTTGTATTATAGACAGTTGAGTCACAAGGTAAAGTTATATGATGAATGCCTTAGCCCATCCTTCTCAGTTTTGGTCTCTGACTGCATATAATAATTATAGTAGCAGCTAACGTTTACTGAACACTTACTATGTTCTATCTAGGGGACTATTAAAATCTTCTATTGACTATTAAAGTTGATAGTATTATAATCTTCATTTTACAGGTAAGGAAATTAAGGCAGAGAGATGATACAATGTCCTCAAGTGTCACAGCTGGCAAGAGTGGACCTGGGATCTGAACACTGTTGGTCTGTGTGTATAACCCCACATTCCACAGCCTCTGCCTCTATGCAAGTCATCAATCATCTGGAAAAGCAAGACAAAAAGTTTAATTGTCTTCTTGTGAGTGTGGAGATGCCAATCCCACCCTTGTAGGCACCAGCAACTCCTGGTGTGTGGGTCCCAGCCAGTGGGACCACCTCAGAAGAAGAGGGACCACATAACTCTCACAGCCCGTGTCAGTCTCTAGGGGAAACGCCATTGGGATTTGCTCTCAGTGGCCACACAAAGAACTAGTGGCTGTGACCAGGTGCTGCAGCTGGTGTGGGCCATTCCTCTCTACCTGGCAGCCCCAGGAGACCTACAAATTCAGTTTAAGACTTCATGTGGCAGAGAGAAGAGGACACATGGCCCACCAGAGAGACACAATCAGTAAGGAATGTCTGGTGAGAGTTATGCAAATATTGCTCCTCACAAGTGCCTGACCTCGCTGAAGAGCCAAGCACCTAATTCCTTCCCCGCACAGAGAGAATCGGACATCACCATCTCCTGAAAGTCCTCCCTCAGGGTACTGTGTCTGCCCTCTCCTTCAATCTGCCACTTAGAAATGCTTCTTCCCAGTGATCACATTGTTTAATTAAGAAGCTTCATTAAGCTCTGAGACAGGCCTGGGCCTTCCAGGAACAGAGTATTTAAACAGCTTTTATTTAGAGAGGAGTAACTTGATTTTCTGTTTTAGAAATAAACAAATAAAAGAAAATCCCTACGTTTCACTCACCTAGTAAAACCACCTCCCTTGTCTCCGTTGCTAAAATGACATTAATTTTTATTTTAGTAACAAAGGGCACAGGCATCATATTGCTTTTTTTGTAGTTATGTGATGTTGGGCAAGTAAGTTAACTTATTTGTGGCTTGGTTCCCTCATCTACAATAGGTACAATGATAACACCTCCCTTACAGGGACTTTGAGGATTTATAAGTCAATATAAGCAATTAGCGCGACCATTCTGATTATTATCCATGAGGAATGGAAATCAGTCAATCTACCCAGGGTTGATTGTGCAAACGAATTTTTAACTTATATGTATACTACTCAGGCCAATTCATTTTGTCCTTCTTTTTCATCAATTCTCTTTGTATTAATGATGCCCAATTCTACATTTCTAAGACCTCGCTCCTTAACTTTAGATTTAGATATGTAAATACCTGCCAAATGTATACACTTAGTCACCAAAGGCATTGTACATTTAGTGTGTCTAAGACTTTCCCACAGGCCTTCCTATTATATTGATAATTTACTTTAAAAATTTACATTAAAATTTACTTCATAAACAGTGTGAAGTATTTTTAAGTTTTAAACAATTATACAAGTTAATTTCATGCTACACCCCCGGGGGGTTAGTTAGTATTAGAAGTACCCCATCAGAATTCAAGCTCCAAGGGTTTTTATTAAATATTTGAATTACCATTATGAAAATCTAAGACCCTCGAGTAAGTAATTAGCCTAAGGGCTATTAGAACTTTTTAAAAAATAATTATTAAAGATATGAATGTGTTCAAGAAAAATGACTGGCTATGTTCTACAGTCTTCATTTGCACAAACACGGAGTAAGAACCCGACAAGAGCCTGAGGCTAACATGCCAGTGGTGGGGCAACCCCCCACTCCACACAGAACTTTGTAACCCAACCAGGCCAGAAGGCTGGCTGCCCCTTTTCTCAGAAAGTTCTGGAATCACTTCTCCTAAGCCTTTTCTGCAAGGTGCTAGTCAGGTGGCCGGTGCAGTGTGGCACTGTTCTTGTGACTTTTGGCTAAGCACATTTGGGCTTTTAGTAGAACTTGGCCTAAGACTGGCTTTCACAGTGGCACACCATCTAGTAGCAATGTTGTGGGGAAGAGAAAGCTTAGACCCCACCTACCTCTGCTCCACCAGAGGCTACCATATTTACCAAATAAGCTGATGTCTTCTGATCTGCCAAATAGGCTTTAGAACAGTTTGCATCCATTTTTTATTTGATAACTGGCCCTACAGTTCACCCAGATGCTCAAGTCATGAAGGTAGAAGTTATCCTAGATTATTTGCTTTCCCTAACTTCACCCATTCAATCAGTCCACATACCTAGTCTCTACATCCATATGTTTCTTCAATTACATCCTTGATAAACGTGCCGTAATTCAGACCCTCCCTCTTATTCCTGGAACTCTAGAAATGTTTTTTAACTTTTCCTCCCTCTCATCTTGCCATACCTTCTAACACACTCCCCACTGCAGCCACTCCAACATACTCAAAGTCTCACCGTATTCCTTATTCCACCGCCTTACACCATCAGCTTTCCTGGTTGGCCTCTATAATCATCTGAGCCAATCCCAGTAATAAACGTGTATTGCAATATATCGCAACTACTTTGTTACATAGTCTTCTATCCCCTAGACTGAGGGTTTTGGGGTTTGGGGTTTTTTTTTGAAGGTAGGGGCAGTGTCACCCTTGTAGCGTTAAGCCCTGAACACAGTATCCACTGTACTCTAGTTGCTCTTTGAAGTCTCATTTTCATCTACTAACCCCTTCTACCTCCCCTCTAAATCACATCCCCTTTCTTTTTCAAAGAGCATTCAGAGAAAAAAAAAAAAAAAAAAAAGGAAGATATTTATCAGCCTGAACATTTTCTGACATCAAACTGATACCACTTTAACCAAAAATAACTAGACATTTGTCACCTTTTCTAGTTGCCTTTATGATGCTGGGGTGAAAGAGGCACAGCTCCTCAGACCTTGCCCTGGACAGCTGGCAGGAGGAAAGTGCTTACCAAGGCACAACAACTCAAGCTTATGTTAAAATCTTCAGCTAATGCCGTTCAGGAAGAAAAGGTTTCTGATGAATTTCTGCTGCCCAATTCATGCACAGAGAAATAAAGAACAGCAGCCGGTGTAATTAGCAAGCAGATCTTCCAGCAACAGGATTTACACCTGGACATAAACATGTTCACTGAGGTTGGGATGAACATTTGCTAAGGTAAACGCTTTTTGAAAAATTGTAAAGCTAATGATCTTGCACTGACAGCATAACCTTGAGCTTATTGCCAAATAGAATGCCAAGTGTAAACACTTAATGAAAGAAAACAAGGAATGATAATGGTCCTTCTTGTGACCCCCAGATAAGTGACACTTTGAGTGCTTTTGAGGTCAGTGGAAACACTTTCCTACTTGCTGGTAATTTTTTTTGCAGTTTTATGTACTTTTTGATCTGACTTGATACGGATGAGAAGCACTTCCTCAGTCAGGGCAAGATGCAATAATTGCTTTTCTTCCTCTGATATCTTATCCCCAGAAGTAGAAATAATCAGCCCTGAACTGCAGTAGAGGCCAGTTATTATTTTGAAATATTGGTGAAGGCCATAGGTAAAATCATTAAGGCTCATTCTGTGGATTAGGGACATTTCTGGATTTTATCATGTGTGAGGGTCAGGAACGGGAACCACGTGAAGGTAGTAGAACACACAATAAACTTCCTATCATTGGAGCTTCCAATAACCAAACCTCTCTTAACCAGAAAAACAGCATAATGAAAGAAACACAGGGTATAGAATGAAAGGACTTGGGAATTAATTCTGTTGTCCAACCTCAAATAAGCTAGACAACTACTCTGAACTCCCAGTTGCCTTATCTCAAGAAAAGGTGGATAGTAATTTAGAGATTATAAGATAGTTATGAGAATAAAATGAAATAATAATATATGTGAAGCTGACTTGTATGGTACCTGGAACAAAGAGGTCAATAAATATTACTGAGTAAATGTGAAATAATAATAAGTATTCATCCATTCTTTAAATTAAATGATATCCATATTTTAATATTTTTCTTTCTTTCTTTTTGCCTCTCCAACATCCCATTTCTTCCCCACATTGGGAACTGCCCATCTGCATATATGTGATGAAGTGCCCACTTTGATTATTACAGAAGCGGAAATAGGAGATATGCCCTCTACTTACTTCCAGAAAACCAGTAACAGGCACATCATCCTATTATATATTTGTTTATTTATCATATTTATCGTTACTGTCTGCACTTTCTTCAATACCATAAGCTTCATAAGGGAGAGCACTTTTATATATTTTGTTTGTGAGTACATCCCCAACACATGGAATGTAACCTGACACACACAAAAAACTCAGTGGATTTGATGCTTCTGTCTATAATATTGAGTTGTGAACAAATAATGCAGAAATTAAGGGAGAGTTAAAATTTATTCCAGCTGGTGGACCATAGAAGTCAAGGTGTTTGGTGGAGGTACTCAACAGAGGTGATGTCCGCAGAACCACTGCACTAGCAGAGGAAGAGTCATGCTAGAATCTTCCTGCCTTTCAGCTTCCAAAGACCTCTGGGTTCCTGCCTGTTTTCAAATCCTGCTTTAGCAGACTCTCCCAAATCTTGTGAGCTACTCAATATCCTTTCTAAAAATCCATTTTTTCTTAAAGCAGATTTGGTTCCTGTTTCTTGAAGCTATGTGACTGATACAGAACTTATGTTTCTTTGGTGCCTATAGAAGAGTAGCTGCTAAGATCACAGTTAGTGGGAACATTATGACAGATGCAATCCCATTTTGATGGTGTCACATATGACTTGAACTGACCACCCATATGTTTAATCATCAACTAAACAACTGGGAAGACAATTAGCTGCATTAGATTCATGCTCTTCCAGCTCTAATAATCTTGAATTCAACAATCACATAAACATCACTGAATATCTGCAAACAGTGCCTTGAATTAGAAATAATTCTTGATTTTAAAATGGTGACATAGGTAGGCAAAGATTTTTTTAGGCCATAAATAGTACTAAGAAAAAAAGATATTTAAACTTCTGCTCTTTAAAATATAATTTTAAGAAAATGAAAAGGCAAACATCAATGGGAGAAAATATTTGCAATTTCTAACAAATGACTTCTATCCAGAATATATAAATACATATGAAAATAAATTGATATAAGTATAAATAATATAGAAAGGACTCTTACAACTCAACAATAAGAAGACAAACAAACCAATTTTTTAAATGAGCAAAAGACTTGAATAGATATTTTTCAAAAGAAGATATAGGAACAGCAGTAAGCACATGAAAAGATGTTCAACATCTTTAGTCATCAGGGAAATGAAAAATAAACTCTCACACATTGGTGGTGGGAGTATAAATTATAAAACCACTTTCAAAAACATGTTATCTATTTTATATAGATAAACAATGCTTATCGTAAAATCCACCTCTTCTACCCTGAGGTATTTACACAAAATAAATAAAAACTTTTGTCCACAAAAGGCATCCACATAAATCTTCACTGGAGCTGTATTCAAAATAGCCCAAACTGGAAGTGATCAAATGGTCTATCAGTGGGTGAATGAATAAACAAATTATAGTATATCTATATGACTGAATACTACTCAGCAATAAAAAAAAGAAACAACTGATACACACAACAACATGAATGAATTTCAAATATTATGCTGAGTGAAATCAACCAAATTCTAAAGAGTTTGTACTATATGATTTATTCTAGCCCTAGAATTGGCAAAATAAACTCTAATGATACAAATTTGATTAGTCATTGCTTGATGCAGGAATCAGTGGGACAAGGGGGACTGACTGCAAAAGGCATGACAAACATCTCTGTGGTGATGGAAATAGTCTATATCTTGACCGAGTTAGTGGTTAGATGGGGTATACATTTGTCAAACTCCTCAAACTATAAACTTACAATGTGTGTATTTTATTATATGTAATTTTTTTTACCTCAATAAAGCTGATAAAAAAAAGATGGTTGATAATTTGAATATACAAAGCATGAGGCAGGATGTGGTAGGTGCTACCATAACAATAGAAAGTTAAATATCAAAGGAAGAAAGAAAAATTACTTTCACCTGGAGAAGTTAGACAAGGCCTAATGGAAGACACAGTGTTTGAGTGGAGGTTTCGGGTCTGGATGGCATTTCAATAGAAGAAGATGGAGGAAGAAGCACCAATAGAGTGTACAGGTGATGGCAAAGAATCGGGTATGACTGGGGTGCATGTTGCACTTATTCATTAATTCATCAATATTTTGTTGATGGCCCGCTAGAACCAGACATTCTCACAGCAGACAATATGAAGTTCCTGCTTTCATGGATCTTACATTCTAACGTGGAGAGACATACGAAAAACAAATAAATTTATAATACATCAGCTGTGCAATATATAGCTGAGAAAAAGGAAAAGAGAATTTAGGGGTGGGGGATTGGGTTGCTTTGTTAGATGAGTAGTCAGAAAGGGCCTCTCTGAAAGGGTGACATTTGAGCAGAATCATGAATAAAGATCACTGCCTATATCTGGAGGAAGCACATTTCAGAACAAAGGAAGAGTTAACGTAAAGACCTTGAAGATGCAGCATGACAGGTGCATTCAGAGAACAGCAATGAACAAGGAAGGATGTAGTGACTCCAGGGGCAGGTCAAGGGGGAGCTTGGCAAGAAATCTGGAAAGTGATGGGGATGGTAGGAGAGGGGCAGAACTCACAGGGCTGTGCTTCTCATTAGTGTGCAATACGAACCACCTGAAGATCACATTAAATCTTCAGATTTTGATTCAGTTGGTCTAGGGATAAGACCTGAGATTTTGCATTTCCAACAAACTCACAGGTGATGTGAGATTACTTTTAAATAAAAAGTATTAGGACCTTGGAGGATATTTTAAGGAGTAGTATCATCTGCCAGTTGCATCTCGGGGGTCAAAGGCAGATTCAGGGAAAACAGGAGGCATTTGAAATACATTCAAGAGATAATGGTGATTTGGACTAAGATAGCTATGGAGGAGTAACAAGAAACAGTTGAGTTTTTGATATGTTTTTCAAATAAAGCTGAAAGGACTTTTACCGACAAATTAAATTTGTCATGTGAGAGTAAGAGAGAGGTCAAGGATGACTCCAAGGATTTGGTCCTAGCAAATGAAATAGTCTATGAATCTGTAGTTCAGGGAAAAGGGCCAAGGTTGAGATATAAATTTAGAAGTGGTGAGGGTAGAGATGTTACTTCATGCCATGAGATGAGATGAGATCACCAAGTGAGTGTAGAGAGATATCCTAGCACTGAGCCTGGGCATACTCTAAAATTTAGGAGTCAGGAGATTAGGTACAACTGGTAAAGGAGGCTGAGTGTAAATGATACTGACCAGGGTTCTTGGCCTTCCCCAATCAATAGAAATTGACTAGAGGCCAGACAAGAAATTCAGGCAAGGCTTTATTGGGGCTGGCTGCAGGAGGGAGAGAAGACAAGTAACAGGTTCCCTTGCTCGCTCTCTGAGGAGAGGCGAGCTGGTTCCTTATGAGGGTAGGGGTGTGCCCAGGGGTCGGGTCAGAAGGGTGGCTTAGGTGTTCTGCCTACCCCTTTGTGGTGTTGAGTGCAGGGGGCTTGCACAGTACCCTGCTTTTGCTCCCGACACCCAGTTTTTGCTCCCAGCTCTTCAGAAATGGCAGTTGGGTTTGTCTTTTTGTATCTTTTGGTCCAGATTTTGACCCAACTGCACATGCACGCAGTTATTTTTAGTCCCATGCAGTTTCTTTGTCTTCCATTCCTCGAGGAGAGGTGTGTCCAAATGCAAACACTGCAGCTCTGCAGCAAAGCTTCCCAGTCCGCAGGCCTGTCTCATAAATGGTCAGTGAGGTATGAGAATCAAGAGGGTGGTGTCCCAGAAGCTAAATCATGAGAATTTTTCAAGAAACATCGATCAGTGTGTCGAATCTGCCAATTAGTTGGGTAAGATGGAGACTGAGAATGGTCATTGGGTTTAGCAAGGTAGGGGCCATGAATGACCTTGACAAGAGCTATTTTGTTGGAATGGTGAGTTATAAAAGCCTGATTAAAGTGGGTTTTAGAAAGAATGAGAAAGGAGGAAGTGGAAACACTGAGTTTCTGTGGTTCTTTAGTGAAGCTCTGGTATAAGGGAGAACAGAAAAATGAGACATAACTGGAAGAGAAATGAGGGTCATGAGAAGAATTGTTATGATGGGAATTATTACTTTATGCTGTATGTTGATAGGCATGACTTAGTAGAGAAAGAAAGATAAGGGATAATTGCTGGATGAAGTTCTTGAAGAGATGAGAGAGTGAGGTATTTAGAGCACAGTTGGAAAGAGTGACCTCAGAACCATGGTAAAAGGTGGGAGGGCAGAGTATATGGGTTTAGATCTAGTGAAGTAGGTATGTATAGTGTGAGCTGGTGGAAGGCCTCATTGGTTCAGTGTTTTTTCTTTTTTCAATGAAAAAGAAAACAGCATCAGGTAAGAGGGGACAAAAGGTGCTAGACTTCTGAAGAGAGAGGGTAAGTTGTGACATAGTTGTCTGAGAGGATGGGAGAAAGGCTAGGGAAATGTTATCAGATTGGCAAACAACAAAATTCAGTTTGAATTTAAGCAGAAAAAGTCAACATATTGACTTCTGTAAGATGTTATGGAAATATCTTACAGAAAAACCCGAACAAAGTTTTTGGCCAACCCAATGGTTTGTCTTTTCTCCAACCATGACATAAACTGTGAGTATAGATTGGGAATAGGCAGAGAGTTGGAGTTAAACAGACTTCTGCCAGACAAATATGTTGCAGGGAGAAAAAGGCACAAAAGATAAGAGTATACAAAAAGAAAAATTAAAGTGATGGAATATGGGATGTAAGCATATAAGGAAATATAGGATATAAAAAATTGAGAAATACTGTAAAGGTGATCATTTGATTGTACGTCTCTGTGAATAGAGTCACAGAAGTTTTGAAATTTAGATAATAGAGTAAGCCAGTTAATGTATTATGATCGGAGAGAAAGAGTGTTGGAATTTATATTATCAAGGTTGTGTAGTTTTCAGCACTAACATGTCCTAGGATTTCCAATGAAAGGGGCATGTGGCATAAGTACTGATAAGATGAGAATATTGAAGAAGAGATTAAGGTGCCCAGGGGCCAAGACATTGGAAGGATCATCCATATGAACACTGAAATCACCAAGATTTAGGACTAGGTGGAGGAAACTCTTCCCAGTTTCAACAGTTGGTCATATATTTATGGCAAAAGCATCCTTGGAGATAATACAGGGAGCCAAATGCTAAAATAGTCAAGAAATGAGGAAGAATGGCGTATAGAGGACTCTGAAAAAAAAATGTTTCAGGATGTCACCTGGGGTTTTTACAGATGTACAGAAGAAGAAGAAATGGTCTAGAAATAACCGTAGAGAGCAAGAAGGACAAGAATTTCACTTGTCTGAGAGGGAAATGATGATTTAAGAGGAAACCTTAGTTCAATCAGAACACGAAGGCCAAGAGAACATTCAAAGAAGAGGATGATGTGGAAGGGGTTGGTAATTTGCTGAGGATGGGCCATCAGCATGAAGCAGACTAATGCAAGATGCGACTGAAAATGTAGCTAAGGACCAATCATGGAGAACCAGAAATAAGGGGGGTTTAAAAGAACTGTAAAGGAATACTAAATAAAATTCAGAGACAATTATAGAAAACTATCCTAGTAAAATACAAATTTCCCAAGTTTTTTTTCCTTATTTTTTATTTTTTAAAAATTTTTATTGGAGTATAGTTGATTTACAGTGTTGTATTAGTTTCTGTTGGTTAGAAGTCTAACATGGATTTCAAAGGCTTACAATCAAGGTATAAACAGGGCTGTGTTCCTTTCCGGTGGCTCTAGGGAAGAATATATTTCCTTACTTTTTCCAATTTCTAGAGGACTCCCACATTCCTTGGCTTATGGGCCTTTACTCCTTCTTCAAAGCCAGTGAAGTTGCATATTTCTGACCTTTCATCTGTAGTGAAACTTCCTACTGGCCATATCTTGGAAAGTTTCTATGGAAACGACTCATATGCTTAGATTGAGCCCACTCAGACAATCTAGAATAATTTTCCTATCTCAAGGTTCATAACTTAATCACATTTGCAAAGTCCCTCTTGCCATGTAACACAGCATATTCATAGGGATCAGGACATGGACATCTTTGGGGGGCCATTATTCTCCCCATCACACACCATGGAGGTGCTCTAGGCCACCCAGCCTCTTAGGGATTGTCCTGATTGAAGGGTGTTCCTTCTTTTTAATTATCTTTATTTAGTATTCCTTTTGTGTGTTTCCAATCACTCTATTGTTAACTATTTAGATTTAACTATGCAAATGCAGAACTATTTGCTCATAACCAATGCCTCTCCTCTTACACTTCTCCTATCTTGAAGTTTCTATTCTGATTCATTTATAATGTCTATTATTCTTGAGTGGTTTTTCTCCGACAGGGTGGTATCATGGCATATTCTTTGAATTGTGTATCCTCAAATTTTTCATCATAACTAGTGGAGAATATCATGCTCAGATATGAGATTCCTAGGCTGGAGTCCTCTCTTCTCATCAGTCTGTAAGGTTTTTTCCCCACTGTGTCTAGTTTTATTGCTGCTACTGAGAAGTCTGATACAAAATTGCTTTCCTTTTTAAGTGTT
This sequence comes from Balaenoptera borealis, assembly GCF_965194805.1. Classification (NCBI taxonomy): domain Eukaryota; kingdom Metazoa; phylum Chordata; class Mammalia; order Artiodactyla; family Balaenopteridae; genus Balaenoptera; species Balaenoptera borealis. Next base: position 37,533,282 of record NC_138870.1, read on the forward strand.
TTCATTGTTATTGGAAACTTGTATGTTTTCCTCTTATTCTTAGAGTTCAGAAATTTTACCAGAATATGCCTAGGTGTATGTTATTTTTTTTCAGCCATTCCTTCCTAGAGCTCAGCAAGTCCTTCTAATCTCTAGATTCAAGTCATTCTTTAACTCAGATGAAATTAATTCCCTCTCCTCCTCCTCTTCCTTCTTCTTCTCTTCTTCTTCTTTAAATTATAATCTATCTTCCATATACTCCGTTACCTTCTTCTGGAATTCCCATATGTCTATGTTATGTTTATTAAATCTGTCCTCCAAGTCTTTTACATCTTCCCTGATGGTTTGCATACGTTTGTATTTTTTTTCTGTATTTTGAAATATTTCTTCTACTTAGTTTCTCAAGCTTCAATTTTGGTTCTCAATAATGACAATTCTTTTTTAAAATTCATTTATTAAATATTTAAATTGAAAATCAGTCCTTTGAGAGGCTATAATTGAATGTCTTTAAGGACACTTAGTTTTCCTTAGAGGAGTTGCCACACATAGATATGTTTACAATACGGGCTTAGAAAGAGCTTCTAGTCGTCCTTGAGCAGTAGCATTCCCTTGTGTGCTGCTGAGAGTATAGCAGTTTCTGTTGCTGTGGGCTAATTTGGGAAGCTATCAATCCTGTATCGGGGTTCCAAGAAGAACACTGTGCTCTGTTGCCTCCCAAGCTATGAAGCCTACTAGTCTCTAATTTCAGGAGTAGAGAGGGTTCAGCCCACTGTGAAACTCTGCTGGCTTAGAAGGTGAGGCTACCAGCACATCCTTACAAGAACAATCAAGAAGAATGTTACCACTGTTGTTTTGTTTTATTCTTTTTGAAAGTCTATGGATCTCTAAGGACCAAGATCAATCAGGATCCAAAAGCCACTTTTCTCTCTCTAAAATGGGAATAATATTCCTGAGAGAAAGAAAACTATATGCGTAAAATGCAAAAATAAAGTTAAATGCAATGTGAAAAATATATGTAGTTGATAGATGAATATATTTCCGTATCTTCCTCTTCCTCCCGGATTAAATTTAAGAAACTGTTAATTATCTTCTAGTTTAAGTCAGACAATCTTATATACATTTTCATGTATATTTATTTTATTTCCACAAAAAGACCCATGAACAAACAGTATTCTTTAGAGATAAGAAAACTGTTGCTCTGAGCTTCTATAAAGTTTTTACAGAATTCAAGCTCAGATCTTTGATTCCAGGTCCAAAGTGCTTTCCACTATTCCACAGAATTGCCCTTACAATGTAATATTATGTGCTCTGGCTTTAAAGAATGTCAATTCAAGGGCTGTCCATTCTGAAAGCATTTATACACCTTTTGCAAGTCATAGCATCTCTTATTTAATGACATGCAATAAATTTATGCTTGAGTTTAGTTTATAAAAAAAGTTTCTCTGTTGACAAATTTAAATATTTTCTTCTGCCAGAACGTCAATGCTTAACTCCCACATCTTCTCTCTCCCTTTTTTTTTTTCCCCTCTAATGCCAGGAAATTTAATTCAGCCAAATTAAGACCTAATTATGGTAATCAAATCATCTTGAGTAACTAATAACACTGGATCCCTTTACTTCCTAAATTTAAGGGATCTTCTTCTCTTTCTAACATTTTTTTCCTGAAATCATCAAATAATTTTGAATAAATAAATTTTAAAAATCCACAATAAATAAAAATGAGTTGTAACTTTCTGCAATTTTGACAGATATTTTAAGTGGTTCTGGGTCCAAAACATTAGAGAACAGCTGGGTTAACTAAATAATTTTGGGGGCAATTTGGGGCATAGATGAGGAGTAAGACAAAGAGAAAACAAAACTGCTCTCCTGAAGAAATTAAGGAAAATTTACTAGGGTTGGAAGAAAGTGATTTCGGGAGGAAAGACAAGGGAGAGGAGACTGAATCAGAGAGAAAAGAGTATAACAAACACTGGAAGTGTAGAGCTCAGATACAAGAGATGACCAGTGAAGATCCCTCAGGAGATCTCATGCATATGTCTAGTCCAATAACCCTGATGTAGAGCTCAGAAACTGACATGGGGGGTGCACTGGCCAGCTGACCTCCTTTACCTCTCCCTCAGCTCCTGTTGCTAAACTTATATCACTTGGCCTTTCACTAATGAAATCACATCAAGACAGCTATAGCACAGCTACCAGCCACAGCATCCCCCTGGAATATGGAAACTCACACCTCCTTGCCACTGTGACCTGTTACTTCTCTTTTCTCCCTGAAAATACAGGCTGTTTTAACTTCCTGCCTGTTTTGTGCTGGTCTTAGCCTATCAATAACCAATGTCATGATTGGACCAGTCCTTATGCTCTTTATTTTGATTATAAGACATCCTTTAGTAACAACCGTCAGGAAACTTTGAAAAAATAAAGGTTTATTACTTACAGAATCTGGAAATTATAATAGCACACCTGGAACCACACAGTGAGGTAACAGGCAGGCCTGGGGTTCTGTTTTTATTGGGGGTGAGGATACAGGCCTAAGATTTCAAGGACTCAATCTTTATTGGTGAATTTAAAACGTAAGAGCACAAATTTAAAGCTTAGGAAGAGAATTTTAAAAAGTGGCCCAAATGGTAAGCTATCAAAATCAACCAAGATGTCTAAAACAAAAGAACCTCAGTTGGGGAGGTAGCCTGGCTCTTCATACAGTTGGATGGTTGGCAGTGTGTTTATTTGAGATAGCTGTCTTTGAAATGGATGCCTTTTTTGAAATGGATACCTGGACAATCAAAGCTTACGTCAAGAACTTGCATTACAAAAAAGAAAAACAACAACTGTCAGGGCTTACACAACACTGCTTAGCTTAAGGTTCTCCAAACCTAGAGGAAGCAGCATGTTAACATATGACCTCAACTTTAGATGATGGCTTGTTCAGCTCTCCCAAGAACTCTCTTATGGTGTTCTGTTGGGACCAAGGTATCCTCATCACCCAGGATTCTGCAGTTCTGGTAATTTCCAACTAGGGAATAAAATGTCTAGGCAACCCCAAACTCACTTGAAAACTCTTCTAGGCCCCCTTCTTTGACTTGGAGTAAAAAGCAGGTGTGGTCCACAGGAAAGGAGAGCGAAAGTTCAATTATTCCCTCTGTAAGTTTATATCATTCTTCAATTCTTGTTTCAAATAGACTGGAATGTTTGACAAGAGTTCATGGTCACAGACTAGCTCTTCTCCCTTTAAGTATATTCAGCATGGATGTCTCAGCACCTCTTATTAGACTTTGGGAGAAGTTATCACCAATTGTCCTCAAAAAGCCCAGATGTACAATTAGTTCTCTGAGAATAGACTCTGAGACTCCGAGATTTGAATGCAGGAGGTATATGGGTAATGTACTCCAGGCCTACACCTATGAGGGGTGAGTGAAGTGGAATGGGGCACAGGAAGAAATTAAACTGTGAAGAAGTTGCAACAAAAATTTCAGTTAATCCTACAGGGAGCTCTGGAGCTGGGAGAGCCCTTCAGAGTTACCCCAGATTGGAACAAGGACTTGAACCCTGCATGAAGGGGACATAACTTTGGGGGATGGAGGAGAAGGAAGAGATAGAAGAATGAGTTACTAATCAATTCAATAACGTCCTCAATCTTTTTGGTCTTTTATCTTTGACTCGCCTTTTTCAATGGCAATTTGCCATGTCATTCCACCCAATTTTAACTGCAGAAAATAAAATATACCATCCTAGGTGAATGCCAAACTAATTTCCTTAAGCCTTAGTGCCACAAATGGAAAAGTACTCAAAAGGCACACCAAAGTCAGAGAAGAGGAGATTGGTTCAAGATGGCAGAGTAGAAGGTCGTGCACTCACCTCTTCTTGTGAGAGCACCAAAATCACAACTAACTGCTGAATAACCATTGACAGAAACATGCTGGAACTCACCAAAAAGATACCCCACATCCAAAGACAAAGGAGAAGCCACAATAAGATGGTACAAGGGGCGCAATCATGATAAAATCAAATCCCATAACTGCCGGGTGGGTGACCCACAAACTGGAGAACAATTATACCACAGAAGTCCACCCACTGGAGTGAAGGTTCTGAGCCCCACATCAGGCTTCCCAGACTGGGAGTCCAACAACAGGAGTAGAAATCCCCAGAGAATTTGACTTTGAAAGCCAGTGGGATTGGATTGCAAGACTTCCATGGGACAGGGGGAAACAGAGACTCCATTCTTAGCGGGCACACACAAAGTCTTGTGTGCACTAGGACCTGGGGGAAAGGAGCAGTGACCCCATAGGAGACTGAACCAGACCTACCTGCTAGTGTTGGAGGGTCTCCTGCAGAGGTGGGGTGTGGCTGTGGCTCAATGCAGGGAAAAAGGTACTGGCAGCAGCAGTTCTGGGACATACTCACTGGCATGAGCCTTCCCAGAGGCTGCCATTAGCCCCACCATACAGCCTGTAGGCTCCAGGGCTAGGTCACCTCAGACCAAACAACTAACAGGGAAGGAACACAGCCCCACCCATCAGCAGACAAGCAGATTAAGGTTTTACTGAGCACTGCCTTGTCCACCAGAGCAAGACCCAGTTCTACCTACCACCAGTCCCTCCCATCAGGAAGCTTGTGCAAGGTTCTTATACAGCCTCATCCACCAGAGGGCAGAGAGCAGAAGCAAGAAGAACTACAATCCTGCAGTATGCAGAACAAAAACCACAATCACAGAAAGTTAGACAAAGTGAAAAGGCAGAGTATTATGTCCCAGATGAAAGGACAAGATAAAGCCCCAGAAAAACAACTAAATGAAGTGGAGATAGGCAACCTTCCAGAAAAAGGATTCAGAATGATGATAGTGAAGATGATCCAGGATCTTGGAAAAAGAATGGAGGCAAAGATTAAGAAGATGCAAGAAATGTTTAACAAAGACTTAGAAGAATTAAGAACAAACAAACAGAGATGAACAATATAATAACTGAAATGAAAAATATACTAAAAGGAATCAATAGCAGAATAACTGAGGCAGAAGAACGGATAAGTTACCTGTTAGACAGAATGGTGGAATTCACTGCTGTGGAACAGAATAAAGAAAAAAGAATGAAAAGAAATGGAGACAGCCTAAGAGATCTCTGGGACAACATTAAATGCTCCAACATTTGCATTATATGGGTCCCAGAAGGAGAAGAGAGAGAGAAAGGACCCAAGAAAATATTTGAAGAGATAATATCTGAAAAATTCCCTAACATGGGAAAGGCAACAGTCAACCAAGTCCAGGAAGCACAGAGAGTCCCAGACAGGATAAACCCAAGCAGGAACATGCCAAGACACATAGTAATCAAATTGACAAAAATTAAAGACAAAGAAAAAATATTAAAAGCAACATAGGAAATATGGCAAATAACATACAAGGGAACTCCCATAAGGTTATCAGCTGATTTCTCAGCAGAAACTCTTCAAGCCAGAAAGGAGTGACATGATATATTTAAAGTGATAAAAGGGAAGAAGCTACAACCAAGAATACTCTACCCAGCAAGGCTCTCATTCAGATTTGACAGAGAAATCAAAAGCTTTACAGACAAGCAAAAGCTAAGAGAATTCAGCACCACTAGGCCAGCTTTGCAACAAATGCTAAAGGAACTCCTCTAGGCGGGAAAGAGACTAGCAACTTAAAAAAACCTTGTACATATATAGACTGCTATATCAAAACCTCATGGGAACAGCAAACCCCAAAATAACAGTAGATACACAAACAAAAAGGAAAAAGCAAGCCAGACACAACACTAAAGATGGTCATCAAACCACAAGAGAAGAGAACAAAAGAGGAAGGGAAGAAAAAAGACCTACAAAAACAAACCCAAAACAATTAAGAAAATGACAAATGAATGTACATATCAATAATTACCTTAAATGTAAATGGATTAAATGTGTCAACAAAAGAGATAGACTGGCTGAATGGGTACAGAAACAAGACCTGTATATATGCTGTCTACAAGACATTCACTTCAGATCTAGGGACACATACAGACTGAAAATGAGGGGATGGAAGAAGATATTCCATGGAAATGGGAATTAAAAGAAAGCTGGAGTAGCAATATTCATATCAGACGAAACAGACTTCAAAATAAAGACTATTATAAGAGACAAAGAAGGACACTACATAATGATCAAGGGATCAATCCAAGAAGAAGATGTAACAATTATAAATATCTATGCACCTAACATAGGAGCACCTCAATATATAAGGCAAATTCTAACAGCCATAAAGTGAGAAGTCAACAGTAACACAATAATAGAGGGGGAATTTAACACCCCACTTTCATCAATGGACAGATCATCCATACAGAAAATCAATAAGGAAACACAGGCCTTCAATGACACACTAGATCAGATGGATTTAATTGATATTTATAGAGCATTCCATACCAAAGCAGCGGAATACACATTTTTCCCAAGTGCACACAGAACATTCTCCAGGATTGACTACATGCTGGACCACAAGGCAAGCCCTGCTAAATTTAAGAAAACTGAAATCATATCAAGCATCTTTTCCAATCACACTGCTATGAGATTAGAAATAAACTACAAGAAAAAAATATAAAAAACACAAACACGTGGAGGCTAAACAACAAATGGATCACTGAAGAAATCAAAGAGGAAATTAAAAAATACCTAGAGACAAATAAAAATGAAAGCACAATGATCCAAAACCTATAGGATGCAGCAAAAGCAGTTCTAAGAGGGAAGTTTATAGCAATAAAATATTACCTCAGGAAACAAGAAAAGTCACAAATAAACAACCTAACCTTACACCTAAACCAACTAGAGAAAGAATAAACAAAACCTAAAGTTAGTAGAAGGAAAGAAATCATAAAGATCAAAGCAGAAATAAATGAAATAGAAACAAAGAAAACAATAGCAAATATGAATGAAACTAAAAGCTAGTTCTTTTAAAAGATAAACAAAATGGATAAACCTTTAGCCAGACTCATCAAGAAAAAAAGGGAGAGGACTCAAATCAATAAAATTATAAATGAAAAAGGAGAAATTACAACAGACATCACAGAAATACAAAGGATCATAAGAGACCACTACAAACAACTGTATGCCAATAAAATGGACAACCTGGAAGAAATGGACAAATTTTTAGAGAGGAACAGTCTCCCAAGATTGAACCAGGAAGAAATAGAAAACATGAACAGGCCAATCACAAGCAGTGAAATTGAAACTGCGATTAAAAAACTCCCAGCAAACAAAAGTCCAGGACCTGATGGCTTCACAGGTGAATTCTATCAAACGTTTAGAGAAGAGCTAACACCTATCCTTCTCAAACTGTTCCAAAAAATGGCAGAGGAAAGAAAACTCCCAAACTCGTTCTATGAGGCCACCATCACCCTGATACCAAAACCAAACAAAGATACCACAAAGAAAGAAAATTACAGGCCAATATCACTGATGAACATAGATGCAAAAATCCTCAGCAAAATACTAGTGGTCCAAACCAAACAATACCTTGAAAGGATCATACACCATGATCAAGTGGGATTTATCCCAGGGATGCAAGGATTCTTCAATATCTGTAAATCAGTGTGATACACCACATCAACAAATTGAAGAATAAAAACCATATGATCATCTCAATAGATGCAGAAAAAGCTTTTGATAAAATTCAACACTCATTTATGATAAAAATGCTCCAGAAAGTGAGCATAGAGGGAACGTACCTTAACATAATAAAGGTCATATATGACAAACCTACAGCTAACATCATACTCAATGGTGAAAATCTGAAAGCATTTCCTCTAAGATCAGAAACAAGACAAGGATTTCCACTCTTGCCACTTTTATTCAACATAGTTTTGGAAGTCCTTGCCATGGCAATCAGAGAAGAAAAAGAAATAAAAGGAAACCAAATTGGAAAAGAAGTTAAACTGTCACTGTTTGCAGATGACGTGATATATTACATAGAAAATCCTAAAGATGCTACTGGAAAACTATTAGAGCTCATCAATGAATTTTGTAAAGTTGCACGTTACAAAATCAATATGCAGAAATCTGTTGCATTTCTATACACTAACAATGAAAGGGCAGAAAGAGAAATTCAAGAAACAATCCCATTTACCATCACATCAAAAAGAATAAAATACCTAGGAATAAACCTACTTAAGGAGACAAAAGACCTGTACTCTGAAAACTATAAGACACTGATGAAAGAAATCGAAGAAGACACAAACAGATGGAAAGATATACCATGTTCGTGGATTGGAAGAATCAGTATTGTCAAAATGACTATACTACCCAAGGCAATCTACAGATTCAATACAATCCCTATCAAATTACCAATGGCATTTTTCACAGAACTAGAACAAAAAAATCTTAAAATTTGTATGGAGACACAAAAGACCCCGAATAGCCAAAACAACCTTGAGAAAGAAAAACGGCTCTGGAGGAATCAGGCTCCCTGACTTCAAACTATACTCTAAAGCTATAGTCATCTAAACAGTATGGTACTGGCCTAAAAATAGAAATATTGATCAGTGGAACAGGATAGAAAACCCAGAAGTAAAGCCACTCACCTATGGTCAATTTATCTACAACAAAGGAGGCAAGACCACACAATGGTGGGAAGACAGTCTGTTCAACAAATGGTGCTGGGAAAACTGGACAGTTACATGTAAAAAAAATGAAATTAGATCATTCTTTAACATCATACACAAAAATAAGCTCAAAAATGGATTAAAGACCTAAATGTGAGACCAGACACTATAAAAAACTCATAGAGGAAAACATAGGAAGAACACTCTCTACCATAAAGTGCAGCAATATCTTTTTTGATCTCTCTCCCAGAATAATGGAAATAAAAACAAAAATACACAAAAGGGACCCAATTAAACTCAAAAGCTTTTGCACAGCAAAGGAAACCATAAACAAAACAAAAAGACAATCCACAGATTGGGAGAAAATATTTGCAAATGATGTGAACAACAAGGGATTAGTCTCCAAAATTTACATACAGCTCATGAGGCTTAATATCATCAAAACAAACAATCCAATCAAAAAAATGGGCAGAAGACCTAAATAGACATTTCTCCAAACAAGACATGCAGATGGCCAAGGAGCACATGAAAAGAAGTTCAACATCACTAATTATTAGAGAAATGCAAATCAAAACTACAGTGAGGTATCACCTCACACGAGTCAAAATGGCTTTCAACAAAAATCCACAAACAATAAATGTTGAAGAGGGTGTGGAGAGAAAGGAACCCTCCTATGCTGTTGGTGGGAATGTAAACTGACACAGCCACTATGGAGAACAGTATGGAGGTTCCTTAAAAAACTAAAAACAGAGCTACCATATGACCTTTCAATTCCACTCCTGGGCATATACCCAGAGAAAACACAATTCAAAAAGACACACACACCACAAGGTTCATTGCAGCACTATTTACAGTAGCCAGGACATGGAAGCAACCTAAATGTCCATCAACAGAGGAATGGATAAAGAAGATGTGGTACATCTATACAATGGAATATCACTCAGCCATTAAAAAGAATGAAATAATGCCATTTGCAGCAACATGGATGGACCAAGAGATTGTCATACTGAGTGAAGTCAGACAGAGAAAGAGAAATATTGTATGATATCCCTTATATGCAGAATCTAAAAAGAAATGATACAAATGAACTTATTTACAAAACAGAAACAGACTCACAGACTTAGAAAACGAACTTATGGTTACCCAGGGGGAAGGGTGGGGAGAAGGGATAGTTAGGGAGTTTGGGATCAACATGATGTACACACTGCTATATTTTAAATGGATAACCAACCAGGACCTACTGTATAGCACAGGGAACTCTGCTCAATGTTATGTGGCAGCCTGGATGGGAGGGGAGTTTGGGGGAGAATGGAGACATGTATATGTATGGCTGAGTCACTTTGCCGTGTATCTGAAACTATCACAACAGTGTTAATCAGCTATACTCCAATATAAAATGAAAAGTTAAAAAAAAATAAAGCCTTTCATAATCCAAAATAAAAAAAAAAAGTCAGAGAATACCATTAGTCAATGACCATGTCTTCCATATTAGTAGGACCATCATTCAATCTAACAGTCACAACCAAAGGGTACAGTCCTATTGACCCATTGCAGAGGCTTTGAATTTATTACCTCTGCTTCCTCTAATTAGAACTTTGGAGACCTAAACAAATAATATAATCAATTAGAACTTAGAGTAGAAAGTCGCTCTCAAAGGGCAGTGTTACATTATCTGTCAAGATTTGCTCAATGCTCCTAATTTTAAAAGCTACACTCCATTTTCAGTGTCTGCATGGGCATAGACTACACCACAGAAATGAGCATTACTGAAACGTAAGTATTTTCCTCCATAGCACATCTAACATAGATTCACATTAAAAGTCAGTTTTACTCAAATGATTTCTGGTAATGGCACTTTATATTTAAATTGCATAAATGCTTTTAAATCTGGGACTTGCTATGTGGCTTTGGGCAAATCACTTTCCCCCTTGTCTCAGTTTATCTATCTTAAAAGACATTAGGGGAAAGAGAGAGGTGAAAAAATTAATACCTGTTCTGTGCAACAACCAGATTCGTTCTGAGGATGAAATGTGTGAAAGCAAACAAAACAAACAAGCAAAGAAACAAACAAACATAAAACCATTCAACAGTCTTATGTAGATGATTTGCTCAATGATACTATAGTAGGATATAGGGGTTCTTAAACTGCCTATACATTGCATTGGAATTACTTACAGTACTTATTTCAAATGAGATTCAACAGGCGCTATTGCAAGAGATTCTGATTCTGTAGCTCTGGGATGGAGCCCAGAAATCACCATTTATAACAGCTACCGAGACAATTCAGATACAAGTGGTTCAGATCCACATGTGCAGAAATACTCAGAGTAGCATAATTATGGCACCCATATTTCCTTTCCTGCTCTGCTGGTTATTGGTATGTGGCCATGGACAATGGCACTCAATGGTCCTGAGCCTCAGTTTCATCACATGAACATCTGGAATTAAATGGATCTTACTTGAAAGAACTGCATTAAGAAATGAAAAGGATATTCTTTGTAAGATGCAAACCACTCTGTAATGATTATTAGTAGAATTTTATGTCCTTATTCCTGGAAAAAGAGAGTTTAGCAGGAATGGGTAGAGATGTGGTTAAAGTGATATAGCTCTGGAAAGGTTAGGTGAGAAATAGGCAGAAAAAGAACATAGGTGACATTCTTCTTGGAAAGGTAAGAGTGAGTAATGAAATAAAGAACTAAAATGTGGTTCTTCTCAAATCTGCTTACTTCCAGCAGTATTCATTTTAATGACATTCCAGATCAGGACTACTATTACTACTTCTGTGTAGGAGTCATGATTTTTAATAAAAATGCATCCTACCATGATAAGCAGTATAAAATACAGTTTTTACTCCAAGGCAATTTTCCACTAGTATGTTTTGCCTTAAGTTTAAAAGTAGCAATAGCCATATACTCACCAGAATGTACATATGAATTCATTATGCTCAAGTGCACAAAAATGACTTCCAGCTCTGATTAAACCAACTCTCCATTACTCCTTTCTCTAATAATCAGCAAAATTAAGTAGGTTAAAATTACTACTACATTTGACAGGTATTTAAAATCAAAAACACTATCACACTAACCTTGCACTTTTTGATATGTGGAAAGTGTTCAGATTTCTCTTTGTTCAATCACTACCACACAGCTTTGCAGGTGATGAATAACTTTCTTCCAGTTACTTAGCCAGCCTTAACATTTATTGAGCACATTCAAGGATACAAAGCTCTATGAAACTGAATTTGACAGGAAAGGGTGGTTATTGATACACTCATAACACCCTCAGTAAGACCTTAAAGAACCATAAGATCTAACCTTGAGAAGTTCTGCAAAACTGTCAATTACTCCTTGTAAACTGTGCATCTAAATAGGAAAAACATGTATTTCACTGTCAGGAGGATGCAGAGCTTGACTGAATCTTTTCCTGGGCTTATTCATCTCACTGAGGTTAAAAATGGGCTGTTGACTTTTCTCACTCCATACAGTCTGCTGAGGAAAACTAGCAGAGGTACCTGCCCAATAAAAAGCAGGCTAAGGTTATTATGCTATAAAAAATGAGATGCTGGAAAAGTTTTGACAACATGTAGCACTAATTAGCGAGCACCACTCAGAATATAAAGCAAGTTACCATTATATGAAACATTTAAAAGTTTGTGTCGCAAATCTCATCTCAGGTTATTCTGCCATTAAGTGCAATGCTGGACTAGCACGCTATTAATAGTACCTCCTTCTCTGCAAATAAATGACATCTTTGAAAACATATTCTTTCAGAAGAATCACTGAAGACAGCTGGATCATTTTAGGGGCACTGATGTATTACTCATTAGCAGAAAACAGTATCATGATGCAGAGGAAAAAATGAATTGGTTATAAGGTAACTTTTGGTTCTAAAATTGTCATATTAAAATTCAGTCATTATCTTTCTCTATACCCCAATCTGGAAACTAAGCCTTGTGTTTATTAAGGAGCAATTAAAACTGTGAGAGGACCCAATGCTTAGTGAAGTAAGTGGCACAGGGTAGGAAATCAATAAATAGTTCTGTACTGAAGAAATAAATTATTTTTTGCTTTTGATTTGTCAGATTGCGATATTTATAGTAATAGATCTGCTGACAACTTGCACAAACAGGTAAATATTATTAATTGACATTAATTTAACAGTTCATAGTCAGTAGAATGGATCAAACAACTTCTAGAGGACAATGATGACCAGTGTTCAAACTCCAGGAGAGAAATTACAGTGCAGAGTCAGTTTTTCTCATGACCAGTTCATTGGATTGCTCTCAAAATGTCCTTATCGTGTTATAAAGACCTTAAAACACTTGGAAGGGTGTTTTATTGGGGCCTACATGGTACATAAAAGTATCTTTACAAATGCTTTTTTCCAAAATCATTAGTTCTGCAAACAAGTGTATTTAACCCATTAATTGCCCCACACTCTTTAGCCTTCTTAATCATGAATGACACTACAGTGAGGCGGGCTCTGGTTTCAGATTCCTGTGTTTAATCCTGGCTCTGCCCACTCATTAGCTGTGACACCTTATGATGTTCATTTCAGCTAACTGTGCCTCAATTCCACCATCTGTAAAGTGGGCCTAATGAAAGCACTGTTGTAAGGATCAATTAATTGCACTAGTTAATTAATAACATGTGAAGCCCCTAAAAAGTAGAACAAAGTATGCACTTCATAAATATTAGTTATTATGGTTATTCATGGTTTATTTTAATACAAAAATAATTTGTTTCTTACATGGATAGATATCATAAAAGTGAAATAAATATGCAAAAGGCAAATCAAAATGTAATATGTGAATTCATGATCCATGACTTGATTTTGATCTATTCCATCTTTTGGTTTTCATTTTACCAGCCTCAAAGTCTCTGAGACTTATTTTGGATAAGAACTTATTTTGATGATACCTTTATTATATTTCAGAATGATCAACCCATAGCTATATGGGCATCTTTGTGGGATCATTTGCATTAACTGTTTACTAATTTTCTGAGTTTATAAAGAGTTGCTTTTGCTCTCCTGGGTCATAAGCTCAGAATTCCCTTCTGAGTTAATGTACATCCAAGAGCTCAGGAATCACCTTGATTCCTCCTCTCCCTTATCTTCCACATCTAATCCATAAATCCTGATAGTTCTGTATTACTGATTCATCCACTTCCTTCTCTCTCCAGAGCCTCCATCCTATTCCAAGCCAAGATCCTCTCTTCCTCATTTGTCTCCAGTCACATCTGCCTTCTATACTCTTTAGATATTCAGGCTTTTGTATTTGCTGTTCTATGTCTGGAATAACTTCTACTTGAACATCTTATAAGGTTGTCAATTTTTCTGCTTTGCTATGGGCTGAATTTTGTCCAGTTTATAGTCCACCGATTGAGTCACAGATTCTACTCCATTCCATTTCTAGGCAAAGAGAAATAAACCTCCGGTAACTAGTTGCATAGTCTTTTTTAAAAAATGTCCTGAAGTGTAGAATTTATGTGTGACTCTCAATACTTTATGGCTAGGATACTATGCTTATAGCAGGGAGGCCCAGTTTGCCAGTGTAAGTCTTTTTTATTTTTCTCTGGAATCCAGATTTGACTAAATACTTCTGAAAGACTAATGAGAATGGGTATGACATCAGTTTATTTGCTTTGGGAACTGAGAGTAAAGTCCTTGGGGGAAAAATGTTAACCTAAGGGAATAGAGGACTGAGGTTCATAAATTTGGACAAAGGAAAATGGGCCATTATTGAAAGCAAAAGCTAACGACAAAAGGGAAGAGCCATTTTGGGTTGGACATAAAGTTTCTAACCCTGCTCCTAAGGGCAAAGGAAAGGAGAACATATCAAAATTCCAAAGACACCTTAAAGAGCTGTTTCACTAATGTGGAGACAGTGGAGGCACAAGGCAGCTCTTCTCTGTAGCCTATGATGAGTGCAGTTTGCAGGACAGTGAAGGGTGGACTTCCCATTTGTAATTTTTGTTGTAGCACAGTGCAAACCTAGCAGCTCCAACAGCAAAACAGAACAATGAACATCTGGAAAGGAGCCACTACAGAGGAGGACATTCTGTCTTGGTGATTTCATTCATCTCTGGCCTCTATGGCAGCAATCATTGTGTCAATGCCAAACAGGGCACGGCAACTGAGAAATAGTCCCCAAAGACTCTTGGATCATTATGGGTTTAATTAAGGTGACCTGTTAAGAATGGAGAATTGATTCTATTGTTGGAATTCTAATTTTTAGCTCCAGGCTATTGTACTAGATGTTGCACTTCTGGTGCATAACATCAATCTTCACTGGGACTTTGGTCCTCAGTCTTGGAAATAAATGGCTGCTTAATAAATCAGCTCTGATATTCTATCTCACGTGATGACTACTCTAAAAATATTCATATAGTGTTTTATACTGTACAAAGCCAATCTGCCCAGCAACTCAACAATGAGAGTAAAGTTTGGGTTTTAGGGAAAGAATTCAGTGAATTCAAAGGGAGAGCCATGAACTTCATTTTAATCCCTGGTTCTTCTTAATCAAAACTTCTCACAGTGCTCAGCAAATGCAAATAATTTTATTCTCAGTTGTTTCTCCCACTGTCTCAGGACACCATTCAGGACCTCAGGGGAACAGAGAGAATTCAATGAGATACACTAGTATCAATGGGACCCCCTTCCCCCCACTTCATTCAGGCCTGGACCCTGAGCAACCTTAAACAGGTCATTCTGAAGAACCAGCAGGAGAAAGCTGTAATTAGGTACAGAGGACTTCTATGAAAAGGAATCTATGTTCAGGCTCAGGCTGTCTTATCCTGACTTTGTAGAAGTGACATATTTGTAAAATATTAAAACAACCTGCCCTTGATGTTCATACATTATAAAATTGTACAAAATATTTTTTTTTTAATTCTCACACTAAAAAAATTTAAAGATACACATTTTCACTAATTGAAAGGAGAGAAAATTTATATATCTAATTTATATATCTATATATATACACATATATATTTTGTCCAAGGAGGAGAAATGTAGCATCTAAGTCCATAGTTTTCTCCTTATTCTATTAGGATCTCCCATTTTACAGATGAGAAAATTAAAGATAAAAGAGATTTTATAACCAATAAGTGATAAAACCAGATCTTTATCTCCAGAATTATCATCCTCAGTTTGGGAGGGGGTCCATTTTGGAACTCCAAGCTAACTCCCAGTTATGTAGTTTTCCCTCACACTCTTCCCCAAAGGAATATGACTCTTAGGCATTGAGCTGCTCTCTTCTGAAATTGCCATTAGTCTTTTTTTTTTTTTGAACTAAATATCAGAGCACCAACTGGCCTTTCAGTTCTACTAGTCCATCAATGTGCTCTTATTTCTATAGCAAGGATTTCATCTTTAGTCCAATCTATGTATAGCTGACATTCTGGTAAGTCTAGAAAACTTTGGCATGGCACTGACTGAAGTCTCTTTTCACAGGGTCTGAGAGGCCTCCTGGAAATGTGTTCGTATAAAGGGAAGAAGGAAGCAGGCATGACACACTTGTAACAAAGCCTTTGTCATTGAAAGAGAATGAGCATTTTGAGTACATAATGGCTGTCACTCAGATCCATCACTAGCTCAGATGCATGTCTAGAGAGACAGAATATGATAACTAAAAACTGAAAGAGCAGTTTTACATAAAAGCTCTGAAAATGTTGGTGTACAGGCAGTGCTGCTTGGGGACCCCTCTGACAAATTATAACACAAGGGAAGAGAGGCGTTCCACCTCCTGCCCATTTATCTACTGTGGACCTGAGTGCATTGGCAGTGGTGCCTGGGGGAGCAATGGCAGAGTTTTCTAGAAGATTATGGTGCCCAGAGGGATCTTTGGAACCTAATGGAGCAATAGCAGAGTCCCAAGGGGGAATAATTGCATGTGAGAACACATTAGATAGCCCTTTGGGTTTCTTAGAACTACTTGGGAGTGAATATTGCAGGAGCTGAATCGACAAGTGGGTGCAAGAGCCAATGAAATTTATTTATAATAATTATATGTTTTAATTATTATAAATAAGAAAGTATAACTTTATAAAGATTAACCTCATTCTCTACTCACAAGTTGGGGATGCCTTGGAAACAAAGATTAAGCTTTTCTCTATTTTAACTTCTGTCAACTGAGCATGTAGAACTATGGAGGGTAGAATGGGGGAAGTACCTTGCCAGCTAAAGAATGTTACTTGCCATCCAGCTCTACAAGGATTGAGTCATTAACCACTGCAGTCATTGACCTTCAACACCCCCTGAAAGGAGTTCAGGGTAGAGATCAGGAATGAGGCACTCCGTGCTCTGGGAAAACTGGCAGAACAGGTCTTCAGATAGATATTTTCAGAAGAAATTTTTTTAAGAACCTGGATTCTTGCATCTTCCCATACTTAGAAAAATATTAAAACCATTAACTAAGATGCCTGTTCCTCATGACTAGCAACAACCTTCTCCCAAAATGTGAGTTTGGTTGCATGTACCCTCTTCACCAAAATCACCTATATACTGACCTCCTCCCTTACCTCCTCTGAAGTTTCTCAGAGCTATCTGAGAGGTTGTCTCCCAGGCTATAGTCCTCAGTAATCACTGAATAAACTTGACTCACACCTTTTATGTTTGTTTTTTTGTTTTTCTTTAGTCAACAACCTTTAATTAGGCAACACATTCCCAAGCCAAGACCTTGGGACCTTCCCGGATAAAATCTGAAACTGGTCCCCATATATGGCAGGCAAGGGGAGTCCCAAGAAAAAGGTGGACCATTCCAGACTGGTAGGTGGCAGGTTTAATACTCAAGGGAATTTACAGACAGGACTTGTCCTGGGCAGCCACAAGATGAGTAGATCTCCACCCTCACCTGTCAGAATTTTAAAAGTTTATATAGAGGTCTTAATTGGGTTCAGTCACATATACCATCCAGATGGTTTCAACAACACCTTACTCTCTCAGGGCTGCGCCCTTGAAAGCAGCTCCCACTGTGGGAATGGTGGACAGAATGTACATTCCAACACCAAGGGAGGTGGTGAGGATCCCGATTGCCCTGCCCAGGTACAGCTCTTGGGTCAATTGGTGGTCATGTCCTCTTGAGGACCTCCTTCTGCAGCCACAGTTTTCTAAGGTTTTTAATAAGGAAGTAATTGTAATATATGCAGTTGCTTACATCCACTGCTTGTCCATGCAATTCCAGGGTTCTATGACACTTGCCAGTTCCTGAGGCCATTTCTTCTACTAGAGTTTTAGCCAATTATAAAAATGAGAATTAAATGTAAATATAATAGTAAAGCAATAGGTAGGAGCCTGAGACTCAAAACATTCCATCTTCTAATCTATTACCAAGGAAATCAGCCAACATATTCCCCTTATGTAAGGGGAAATGAGTACTTCTGGCATATTTATATATGTTATGTGATTGTGTTATATATATTTTAGCCTGCATGAACATGTTTAAATGTATTTTTACTTTCATGTATGTGTGCATATATTTTAATGTATTTTTAAAATCATATCCCCATTTTCTGTATCAGCTCTTCAACAGTGACTGTATTTGCCTCTTCAGAAATATTTCCATGGAATGTTATTGTCAGGTTTTTGGGACTTTGTTTTTAATGGATAAACCATTTTTGTCCTAGGTTAATGGAGGACATGCTATCCCACTGATTATTTTTTAAATTCATAAATCTATCAAGTTAGGAAAGTTTAACATTGTCAGAAAGGTTAGAAGAAGAGATGTAGAGATCATGTGTTTGTTAAAGAAAATAGCTTTAGATATTTTTTAAATGAAAAAAATGCTTAGTTCTGGGCATTTATACAAGTACAAATATGAAATTATAACGGGCAAGGTGATGTGGTTCAACATAGGTGCATTAACAAAATCACAAGTCAAAGTTACATTTAGATTGTGCCACCCTTTTGTCTAGTTTCAGGGAAGAAGCATTTTAAGGACCCAGGTCTTCTTATAGGAGACATAAAAAGTAGCTTTGACCTAGGGCTGAAAACGTACATTAGAACAAAAATGTTCTAACTTTACAGGCAAAATTAGAGGGTGAAAACCATTTAAAATATTCTGAATTTTTCTGATTGGGTTTCAGGGGATTCTGTGTTTGGAGACTGGAATTGGTGGAGGGTCTAAGTTTAACTAACATGGAGAGATGCTGGTGTTCTCTTAGCCTCTGAAGACAGAAGAAAGAGTAATGAACTGAGAGGGAAAGAGAGTATTTGCAGGCCGACCAGACTCTGCCATATGTGCACGTGGCATAATCATGAAACATTTAATAGATATTTTATTCTAATTTTATGGCACATAAAGTTGGTTAATATTGGCAAGCATGTTGTAATAGTAGCAATTCCATTACTTAGTAACCATTGATCTTGAGTTGGACCCTTTGCTTTTCTGAAACTTAGGTTCCCATCTGTAAAATGAAAAAAATCGTTATCTCTAAGTATCATTAAATTCTGAGGATTAAAGGAGAATATATGCAAGTTTTATATGAGTGTAAAATATCTTTGATGAAAACTACGTTTAACATTGATGAAAACTACGTTTAACAAACACTTGATCAGTGTGTCCCCACACACAAACAGAAAGGCTCCGGACCTTCCTACAAAGTAGCAGTGAGGAAGGGAAGTAGAGAGAAAGAGAGGAAGGAAGGAAGGAAGGAAGGAAGGAAGAGCCCAGAGACAGTGACAGAGACATCAATGATTTTTAGACAGGGGATCTTACACATTGGAAGCAAAAGAGTCCTGGAGTGACACCCCATCGTGGATGGCAGGTGGCAGGCAGGACATGGCAGCAGTTTTTGCTACCAGGGGAAGAGAGAGGTTACCAGTTATAGGGGAAATTGATGTCAGGTTGGCTCACTGGTTCCAGTGAAACCAGCAGAGGAGCACGCACCTTACCACCCCTTTGATAAATTATCATAGTGGAGACATTCTGATCTAAAGATTAGAACAGTCACTAGCTGGGTGGGGGGCAAGTAGGCATTTACTGATTAAGCTCTATGATTAAGATATGGAATCTAGAAAAATGGTACAGATGAACCTATTTACAGGGCAGGAATAGAAACGCAGACATGAAGAACGGACGTGTGGACACGGTGGGGGGTGGGGGGAAGGGGGAGATGAATTGGGAGATTGGGATTGACATATATACACTACCATGTGTAAAACAGATAGCTAGTGGAAACCTGCTGTATAGCACAGGGGTCTCAGCTTGGTGCTCCATGGTGACCTAGATGAGTGGGATGGGGAGGGCGTGGGAGGGAGATCCAAGAGGGAGGGGATATACGTATACATATAGCTGATTCACTTCATTGTACAGCAGAAACTAACACAACTTTGTAAAGCAACTATACCCCAATTAAAAAAAAAAAAAAAGATGGAACGTCTGTCATGTGAGTAGGGTGTAGGTGAGGCAGGGGCTTTTTGAGCAGAGGATGTACGGAGAGCAAGAGAACAGCTATCTTGGGTGGCCTGATCATAGCGGAAGGAAGGAGGGAAAGAAGGGAGAAAAAAAAGAATGGAAGGGAAAGAAGAAATCAGCCAATCTAGTTGATGACATATTTCCTCTTAAAAAATAAAAAAAGAACCAGATTTAAGCTGAATTTAGTCAAACTGTTTCTTGTAAATAGAAACAATGCCATCCATTGATGAGCTCCTATTTGAAAGACTAAACTAAATAAAACATAAGAAAATTCTATTAATTACTCGCCATAAGTTTAGAATTTTTTCAAACAAGCAGAGAAAAAAGCTAGTTTATTCTCTGTGAATGTATCTTTCTATGAAAATTAATAATAAATATAAATAAGGTTACAGGTGGAAAGGAGTTTAAGCCTCTTCAGAATAAACTTTTTGAGATGTCCTCAGGCCATTTAGCAATATAAATAATTGACACCTAATTATAAATCATTTTGATCTGTTCAAAAGTAGGTCCCAAAGGGCTGCTGGTAAGCAATGCTTTTTTGACTACTTCCAATTATTGTATTAATTAAAATTTAATTGGACAACCAAGCTCAATTTCAATTACTTAATTAATTAATTAACTAATATAATAGCAAACCAATTGCATTAATTTTACAATTAATCAGATTAGCTTCCTCAGAAAACATGAATTACTGTGGTGTTAATGGTGTTAACGCAGTTGCATTTACTTTCACATTTTGCCCTTTAATTCTCAAATCTTTCACATTTGTAATCCTCCCACTTCTTATTTTCTAACTCTGTCAAGTCACAGCACTGGCGTTTGTCTTTAGTTTCCACATCCAAGCTCAAAGCAGTTTTGTTCAACCAGCTTATTCATAAATATTTGAACTTCACCAAGATGTGTCATTTTGGTTGAATTATTTACAATAGAGATAGAGACAAGACACACTGTGACTTCTAGGTCATAGTCCTGGTTTTAAGACACAAGAAGAACTAATATGAGGAGCTTGCTTAATTTCCATGGCATTTTGCTAGTCTATTTAACTTTCTAATTCTCTTTCATACTTAGGTAATGTGCTTGGCCTAACAGTTGCTTTCTTCCCAGGAATCCCTGGAAAAAGTCTAAGGTGTAAGCAAAAGTAGTGAAGTTGAACAATTTCTGTTCTCTCTTGGCTTTAATTAAAGCTTCTGATCTATTAAAATGTCAGGAACAGTGCTGTGTCTTATCTGTGGCCTCATTACAGACATCCATTCATCCATCAGAGCAGAAGTCTTGCTATGATATTTTGCTTTGGTCACAGTGAAAAGAGAGGTGAAGTAGGAAAAAGGGATTCTCGGCCAGGGAGTAGTCCCTCAACACAAAGAAGAAACAGTGGAGTGGTAGCTGGGGCTCAGAGTGACCTTGCAGATTAGTTTCCTTGCCTATCCCCATCCCAAACAGCATAGCAGGAAACTCTCCTCCTCCTCCTACTGCCAACTCCTTCTCGCTCCCTTCCCCTAGTCACTGCTCCCAGCACATGGTCACCTCTTGTTTCCATGAGGTGCTAATTTCAGGACCCACTGCAAATATGTTTGGGCAGTAGAACAAATAAAACACTCTTGAATGAGTGTTGGAAAGTTTTGGAATATTCGTAGAGTAATAGTACATTAAGTGGTTGCTGGGAGGACAGGAACCATGGCTTTCTTTTTCAATTTTTCTTCCCATTCTCAGAATCCTTATCACACCTGACACACTTTGGAGTTCTGATAAATGCTGGGTGAATTAATGGACAAATAATCTTAAAGTCACCACAGAAAGAAGCCTTGTCCATGGAGTCTGGCCATAATTCGTCCATTTCTTTTCTCCTGTTCACATATCCTGTTGTTTTGATAAGTGGATTCTATGTGGAAACTAAGTTATCACAATGTTAATTCTTTCTCACATGTTATCATACCCAAGATGAAAACAGATTCATTGGGAATGAAGACTGACTTGCATAGAAGTTTAAATCTATTGTTTCACTCTGAAGTTGAGGAGGCACTTGGCTGAACTCTGGAAGCATAGAATCTGGTATTTCATTAACATTTCCTGGTAACTTCCAAAATGTTACCCAGTAGTCAGGCAACAATCCACAGTAGTCAGGCAACAATCCAAGATTCCTGCTATGGTTAATTTAAAATCTGCCAAAGCCAATGGTCATTCTTTAAAAGTTAGAAAAAAGCACTGAGTCAGTTCAACATTGTGGTTTTCAAGATTCAGCATCCAGTAAAGATGGACTAAGTAATTTGGATCGGCTCTGAGGACTGTCACTGAGAACAACTAGGAAAGATGGACACAAGATAAAAATCAGCTGCTTAAAGGTTTAGAGAGATAACAGACAGTGAGGAATATCAGGCCACACTGGCAAGAGAAAGAGATTCCTCCCGAATGGCTGGTTCTGGCCTGGGGACATTTGCTGATCCTGGTCAGACAGCTGAAGACTAAACAAAATTTTCACATCCTTAAAGGTCCACAGCTGGAGTTTGCTAAACCAGCTGTATCTTGGATTGGGACCCCAAAAGGCTATACCTCAGGAGAAAAGGGGACCCAGAAGTACACTAGCCTTTCTCTGACTGAAGCCTGGTTTCAAAATGAAACCAAGCAGGATACTGTGGGACCCTCCTGGGCACAAAATTCTTTCTGTGTCTCTCATTTCTTGTTTGTAGGAAATAGGCTTCATTCAGCCTCCTTGCCCTTCCCTGATTTCCAAAGGGCAGATTCAAACATTTCCTAATCAAGGAAGGGAGGGAATGCAGAAACAAGGGAGGAGAAGTCAAAGAACCATAGTTCAGCCTTGAGGCAGTGTCCTGGTTCCTCCTCAGTGAATATCTTTGAGTTCTTCTGCAGGAACAAAGGGCCCCACAGGGGTGGAGGATGGTAATTTCAGGCTGAGCAGAAGATTCCTGGAAAACCTGCCCTGTTACTTCACCACCAACCAATCAGAAAAAAGTCACACACCTTGCAGCCCTCACCCCAAATTTTGCCTATAAAAATTCTCCCCGCAAACCACCAAGGAGTTCACGGTTTTTGAGCACGAGCCACTTGTTCTCCTTGCTTGGCCTTGCAAGAAACCTTTCTTTCCTCCAAAGTCCAATGTTTCGGTTTATTTGGCTTCACTGTGCATTAGGCACACGAACTTTTGTTCGGTAACAGAACCATCTATATCACTCAGAAAATCTCATTTTGAAATTGAAATAAAAGGATCCCTGAATATTAATGCCTCCAGGTACCTGTAGAAGCAAATAAAAATTCTCCTGGAGGAATACATTGTTTTATACCTCAAAGTATTTCTGGAAGTACTTTTTCAAACCAAAGTCACACAGAGAATCAATGATGTAACAAAACCCATGAGGAGATAAGACAACGTGACTTAGACTAGCAGAAGAGAAGAGACAAAGGAGCATCCTGAGGTTCCAGATAGCAAGTGGGAATTATCAGACACCTTGGAATGCAAAATCACTAAAGGTAATTTAAAATTAATTTAATTACAACAAAGAGTTGTTGAGTACTCCTCTAGATAAAATCAGTAGTGTAAGGCATTGTTCCCACTTTCAGGGAATTTACAGTGTAGTCATAGAAAATATGTACAGGCAGACCTTGGACATATTGCAGGTTCTGTTTCTGACCACCACAACAAAGCAAACATCTAAATAAAGCCAGCCACATGAACTTTTTGGTTTCCCAATATATATAAAAGTTATGTTTACACTATACCATAGCCTATTGTATACAATAGAATTATGCCTTAAAAATTCCATAACTTAATTTTGAAATATTTTATTGCTAAAAATTGCTAATTATCATCTTAAAATGCAGGGTTGCCACAGACCTGAAATTTGTAAAAATGCAATATCTGTGAAGCAGTGCAATCAGTCGAAGCACAATAAAACGAGTTATGCCTGGGTACAGTTTTTTTCCTTTTATTTAGTATCTTTTTAAACATCTTTATTAGAGTATAATTGCTTTACAATGGTGTGTTAGTTTCTGCTTTATACCAAAGTGAATCAGCTATACATATACATATATCCCCATATCTCTTCCCTCTTCCATCTCCCTCCCACCCACGCTATCCCACACCTCTAGGTGGTCACAAAACACTGAGCTGTTCTCCCTGTGCTATGCGGCTGCTTCCCACTAGCTATCTATTTTACATTTGGTAGTATATATAAGTTCATGCCACTCTCTAACTTTGTCCCAGCTTACCCTTCCCCCTCCCCGTGTCCTCATGTCCATTCTCTACATCTGCGTCTTCATTCCTGTCCTCCCCCTAGGTTCTTCAGAACCTTTTTTTTTTTTTTAGATGCCATATAAATGTGTTAGCATACGGTATTTGTTTTTCTCTTTCTGACTTACTTCACTCTGTATGACAGACTCTAGGTCCATCAACCTCACTACAAATAACTCCATTTCGTTTCTTTTTATGGCTGAGTAATATTCGACTGTATATATGTGCCACATCTTCTTTATCCATTCATCTGTGGATGGACATTTAACGTTGCTTCCATGTCCTAGCTATTGTAAATAGAGCTCCAATGAACATTGTGGTACATGACACTTTTTGAATTATGGTTTTCTCTGGGTATATGCCCAGTAGTGGGATTGCTGGGTCGTATGGTAGTTCTATTTTTAGTTTTTTGAGGAACCTCTATACTGTTCTCCATAGTGGCTGTATCAATTTACATTCCCACCAACAGTGCAAGAGCGTTCCATTTTCTCCACACCCTCTCCAGCATTTATTGTTTATAGATTTTTTGATGATGGTGATTCTGACTGGTGTGAGGTGATTCCTCACTGTAGTTTTGATTTACATTTCTCTAATGATTAGTGATGTAGAGCATTCTTTCACGTGTTTGTTGGCAATTTGTATATCTTCTTTGGAGAAATGTCTGTTTAGGTCTTCTGCCCATTTTTGGATTGGGTTGATTGTTTTTTTGATATTGAGCTGCATGAGCTGCTTGTAAATTTTGGAGATTAATCCATTGTCACTTGCTTCATTTGCAAATATTTTCTCCCATTCTGAGGGTTGTCTTTTCGTGTTATTTATGGTTTCCTTTGCTGTGCAAAAGGTTTTATGTTTCATTAGGTCCCATTTGTTTATTTTTGTTTTTATTTATTTATTCTCTAGGAGGTGGGTCAAAAAGAATCTTGCTGTGATTTATGTCATAGAGTGTTCTGCCTAAGTTTTCCTCTAAGAGTTTTATAGTGTCTGGCCTTACACTTAGGTCTTTAATCCATTTTGAGTTTGTTTTTATGTATGGTGTTAGGGAGTATTGTAATTTCATTCTTTTACATGTACCTGTCCAGTTTTCCCAGCACCAGTTATTGAAGAGGGTGTCTTTCCTCCATTGTATATTCTTGCCTCCTTTATCAAAGATAAGGTGACCATATGTGTGGGGATTTATCTCTGGGCTTTCTATCCTGTTCCATTGATCTATATTTCTGTTTTTCTGCCAGTACCATACTGTCTTGATTACTGTAGATTTGTAGTATAGTCTGAAGTCTGGGAGTCTGATGCCTCCAGCTCCGTTTTTTTTCTCAAGATTGCATTGGCTATTCGGGATCTTTTGTGTTTCCATACAAATTGTGAAATTTTTTGTTCTAGTTCTGAGAAAAATGCCATTGGTAGTTTGATAGGGATTGCATTGAATCTGTAGATTGCTTTGGGTAATATAGTCATTTTCACAATAGTGATTCTTCCAATCTAAGAACATGGTATATCTCTCCATCTGTTTGTACAATTTTTAATTTCTTTCATCAGTGCCTTATAGTTTTCTGCATACAGGTCTTTTGTCTCCTTAGGTAGGTTTATTACTAGATATTTTATTCTTTTTGTTGCAATGGTAAATGGGAGTGTTTCCTTAATATCTCTTTCAGATTTTTCATCATTACTGTATAGGAATGGAAGAGATTTCTTGTTCATTAATTTTGTATCCTGCTACTTTACCAAATTCATTGATTAGCTCTAGTAGTTTTCTGGTGGCATTTTTAGGATTCTCTATGTATAGCATCATGTCATCTGCAAACAGTGGCAGCTTTACTTCTTGTTTTCTGATTTTGATTCCTTTTATTTCTGTTTCTTCTCTGATTGCTGTGGCTGAAACTTCCAAAACTATGTTGAATAATAGTGGTGACAGTGGGCAACCTTATCATCTTCCTGATCTTAGTGGAAACGGTTTCAGTTTTTCACTGTGGAGGACGATGTTGGCTGTGGGTTTGTCATATATGGCCTGTATTATGTTGAGGTAAGTTCCCTCTATGCCTACTCTCTGGAGGGTTTTTATCATTAATGGGTGTTGAATTTTGTCAAAAGCTTTTTCTGCATCTATTGAGATGATCCTATGGTTTTTAATCCTTCCGTTTGTTAATATGGTGTATCACATTGATTGATTTGCGTATACTGAAGAATCCTTGAATTCCTGGGATAAACCTCACTTGTTCATGATGTATGATCCTTTTAATGTGCTGTTGGATTCTGTTTGCTAGTATTTTGTTGAGGATTTTTGCATCTATGTTCATCCATGATATTGGCCTGTAGTTTTCTTTCTTTGTGACATCTTTGTCTGGTTTTGGTATAAGGGTGACATTGGCCTCATACAATGAGTTTGGGAGTGTTCCACCCTCTGTTATATTTTGCAAGAGTTTGAGAAGTATAGGTGTTACGTCTTCTCTAAATGTTTGATAGAATTCACCTGCAAAGCCATCTGGTCCTGGGCTTTTGTCTGATGGAAGATTTTTAATCACAGTTTCAATTTCAGTGCTTGTGATTGGTCTGTTTATATTTTCTGTTTCTTCCTGGTTCAGTCTCGGAAGGTTGTGCTTCTCAAAGAATTTACCCATTTATTCCAGGTTGTTCATTTTATTAGCATAGATTTCCTTGTAGTAGTCACTTAGGATGCTTTGTATTTCTGCAGTGTCAGTTGTTACTTCTCCTTTTTCATTTCTATTTCTATTGATTTGAGTCTTCTCCCTTTTTTTCTTGATGAGTCTGGCTAATGGTTTATCAATTTTGTTTATCTTCTCAAAGAACCAGCTTTTAGTTTTATTGATCTGTGCTATTGTTTCCTTCATGTATTTTTCATTTATTTCTGATCTAATTTTTATGATTTCTTTCCTTCTGCTACTTTTGGCGGTTTTTTTGTTCTTTCTCTAATTGCTTTAGGTGTAAGGTTAGGTTGTTTATTTGAGATGTTTCTTGTTTCTTGAGGTAGGATTGTATTGCTATAAACTTCCCTCTTAGAACTGCTTTTGCTGCAACCCATAGGTTTTGGGTGGTCGTGTTTTCATTGTCATTTGTTTCTAGGTATATTTTGATTTCTTCAGTGATCTCTTAGTTATTAAGTAGTGTATTGTTTAGCCTCCATGTGTCTGTAATTTTTACAGACTTTTCCCTGTAATTGATATCTCATCTCATAGCATTGTGATCAGAAAAGAAACGTGATACGATTTCAATTTTCTTAAATCTACCAAGGCTTGATTTGTGACCCAAGATATGATCTATCCTGGAGAATGTTCCATGAACACTTGAGAAGAAAGTGTATTCTGTCGTTTTTGGATGGAAGGTCGTATAAATATCAATTAAGTCCATCTTGTTTAATGTATCATTTACAGCTTGTGTTTGTGTTCCCTTATTTATTTTCATTTTGGATGATCTGTTCATTGGTGAAAGTGGGGTATTAAAGTCTCCTACTACGATTGTGTTATTTTCAATGTCCCCTTTTATGGCTGTTAGCATTTTCCTTATGCATTGAGGTGCTCCTATCTTGGGTGCCTAAATATTTACAATTGTTATATCTTCTTCTTGGATTGATCCCTTGATCAGTATGTAGTGTCCTTCTTTGTCTCTTGTAATAGTTTTTATTTTAAAACTATTTTGTCTGCTATGAGAATTGCTACTCCAGCTTTCTTTTGATTTCCATTGACATGGAATATCTTTTTCTATCCCCTCACTTTCAGTCTGTGTGTGTCCTTAGGTCTGAAGTGGGTCTCTTGTAGACAGCATAAATATGGTTCTTGTTTTTGTATCCATTCAGCCAGTCTATGTCTTTTGGTTGGAGCATTTAATCCATTTACATTTAAGGTAAGTAATGGTATTTATGTTCCTATTAACATTTTGTTTATTGTTTTGGGTTTGTTATTGTAGGTCTTTTCCTTCTCTTGTGTTTCCTGCCTAGAGAAGTTCCTTTAGCATTTGGTGTAAAGCTGGTTTGGTGGTGCTGTATTCTCTTAGCTTTTGCTTGTCTGTAAATTTTTTAATTTCTCCATCGAATCTGAATGAGATCCTTGCTGGGTACAGTAATCTTGGTTGTAGGTTTTTCCCTTTCATCACTTTAAATATGTCCTGCCACTCCCTTCTGGCTTGCAGAGTTTCTGCTGAAAGATCAGCTGTTAACCTTATGGGGATTCCCTTGTGTGTTATTTGTTATTTTTCCCTGCTGCTTTTAATATTTTCTCTTTGTATTTAATTTTTGATAGTTTGATTAATATGTGTCTTGGAGTGTTTCTCCTGGGATTTATCCTGCGTAGGACTCTCTGCGCGTCCTGAACTTGATTAACTATTTCTTTTCCCATATTAGGCAAGTTTTCAAGTATAATCTCTTCAAATATTTTCTCAGTCCCTTTCTTTTTCTCTTCTTCTTCTGGAACCCCTATAATTCGAATGTTGGTGTGTTTAATGTTGTCCCAGAGGTCTCTGAGACTGTCCTCAATTCTTTTCATTCTTTTCTTTATTCTGCTCTGCAGTAGTTACTTCCATTATTTTATCTTCCAGTTCACTTATCTATTCATTTGCCTCAGTTATTCTATAATTATAGAAGGAATGAATAATTCCTTCTATAGAATTTTTAATTTCATTTATTGTGTTGTTTATCATTGTTTGTTTTCTCTTTAGTTCTTCTAGGTCCTTGTTAATCATTTCTTTTATTTTCTCCATTCTATTTCCAAGATTTTGGATCATCTTCACTATCATTACTCTGAATTCTTTTTCAGGTAGACTGCCTATTTCCTCTTCATTTGTTTGTCCCAGTGAGTGTTTACCTTGCTTCTTCATATGCTGTGTGTTTCTCTGTCTTCTCATTTTGCTTAACTTACTCTGTTTGGGGTCTCCTTTTCGTAGGTTGCACGTTCATAGTTTCCGTTGTTTTTGGTGTCTGCCCCCAGTGGCTAAGGTTGTTTCAGTGGGTTTTGTAGGCTTCCTGGTTGAGGGGACTAGTGTCTGTGTTCTAGTGGTTGAGGCTGGATCTTGTCTTTCTGGTGGGCAGTACCACATCTGGTGGTGTGCTTTGGGGTGTCTCTGACCTTATTATGATTTTAGTCAGACTCTCCACTAATGTGTGGTGTTGTGTTCCTGTCTTGCTAGTTGTTTGGCATTGTGTGTCCAGCACTGTAGCTTGCTTGTAGTTGAGTGGAGCTGGGTCTTATCATTGAGATGGAGATCTCTGGGAGAACTTTCACCGTTTGATATTATGTAGAGCCGGGACATCTCTGGGGGACCAATGTCCTGAACTCGGCTCTCCCACCTCAGAGGCACAGGCCTGACACCTGGCTGGAGCATCAAGACCCTGTCAGCCACACAGCTCATATGAAAAGGGAGAAAGAAAGAAAGAAAGAAAGCAAAAAATAAAATAAAGTTATTAAAATAAAAAATAATTATTAAAAATAAAAAACTTTAAAAGTAATTAAAAAAAAAAAAGAATGGATAGAAGAGAGCAACCAAACCAAAAAACAAATTCACCAATGATAGCAAGTGCTAAAAACTGTAATAAAAAACAAACAAACAAAAAAGGACATACAGAACCCTAGGACAAATGGTAAAAGCAAAGCTATACAGACAAAATCACACAAAGAAGCATACACATACACACTCACAAAAAGAGAAAAAGGAAAAATATATATATATCGTTGCTCCCAAAATCCACCACCTCAATTTTGGGATGATTCGTTGTCTATTCAGGTATTCCACAGATGCAGGGTACATCAAGTTGATTGTAATTCACTGCTCCTAAGGCTCCTGGGTAAATTTCCCTTTCTCTTCTTTGTTCGCACAGCTCCTGTGCTTCTCTGAAAGAGAGCCAAATACTGCTACATGGGTAAATGTTAGAAGTAGGGAGAAGTGACTGGGGTGATGGAGGAGGAGGCTTACCTGAGTCAGTAATAACTGGGCTGTGGAAGAAGTGTAGAATTTTACTGGCATTATCTTTCAGAATGACAACTTGAGTACACATCTCCTTGACTGAAAACATTTAGCATCTTTGCATCCACTGTAAGATAAGGTCTGTGTAACAGGCTTATCCAATGGACTGAATCAGATGATACAACTGATTTGCAGCTCAGATGGAGAAACACATCCAGCCCAGTCTGAATTAAAATTTCAGTTTAGCCTCCAATTCAATGCTAGGGGATCCTGTAGCAGGGAAGGGGTGGGGAAGCACTGTCTCTTCTTTTATTTTTCTCTAATTCCTCCTCTCATTCTGTTGCTTCTAGCTCTAGGATCTGGGCTGGTGAAAAGACTGAGAAAAACAAGGGGTGAAAGTTTCTTAATCACATAGGGATGTATGTAATTCTCTCTTCACCAACAGTGCCCTCTCAGTAGCAGCATCCAGATGCTGGCTGTCTTGTGTAACATTTTTGTGGGCTCCTCAGACGGATCTCCACACTGCATAATTCACACAGTGGGTAAAGCATTCTCTCAGGAACCTGTTTTGGACCCTTCCATGCCCCCCACCCACCTGCCTGACAGCACTTGCCCTGGAAACTCAACACATGGTGTCTTATCCCTGAGGCACCCTCACCCTGGGAAGCAGCTCTCCCTTGGGTGAGCATCTATGAGGCACCTTTGAAACTGGGCACCTCAGATTGGGACTTGAACCCACGTGTCAGGACTCTAACCCAGCCAAAACCCACGGTCTTCCAACTGAGATCACACACCTGGTTTCAGGACTTAATGAAGCTCAAGTTCTTGATGTCTCATCACAGAAAGAATTCTGTGAGAGACAAAGTGATAGGTAAGAAGTGGATTTATTTAGAGAGAAACACATTCCACAGACAGAGTGTGGGCCATCTCAGAAGGCGAGAGCGGCACCAGGGTATGGTGTTGTCAGTGTTTATAGGGGTGGGTAATTTCATAGGCTAATGAGTGGGAGGAATATTCTGGCTATTTCAGGAAGGGGTGGGGATTTCCAGGAATTGGGCCACCGCCCACCTTTTGATCCTTATGGTTGGCCTTGGAACTGTCATGGCGCCTGTGGGTGTGTCATTTAGCTTGCTGATGTGTTACGATGAGCAACTTGAGTATACTAAGTCTCAACGTCTAGTGGAAGTCGACTTGCCCGCCATCTTGGGCCCATGTGGTTCTGATCAGTTTAGGTCATGTCATTCTTTCAAAGGTTGTGCCCTGCTTGTTTCCCTCCTGTTTCACCTTTGGCCACCCTGACGCCAGGTGAGAAAAGAGCCCTGACATTCTCCTTATCCCCAGCCTTGCTGCCTGAATGTGGGTCTCTGCTCGACTTCTCATCCTCAGGGTTCTCTGGTCAGTAAATATATACATCCTCCAGGTCTATGTATGTTTCTCAAGAATTCTCTCCCCTCTGGGAACCCCAATGGGAAGAGCCTAAAAGTTTCTGTAGTTAAACAAGCATCGGCATAGGGGTAAAATGCTGGCTTCTTTTTGCTGGCACCCTCAGCTTCTCTGAATGTCTCTCTCTCATTCATTCTCTCTGTCTCTCTCTATCTCTCTCCATTTCTCCTAGTTTGGGGAGATGAAGAGAAGAAAGAAATGCAAAATACTTTTCCTCTAAGCATAAGATTCACTGCCTCTATCAATCCTCTCTTCAACTAACTGAATTCTTATATAAGCTGGAAGGAGGGGTGGGGAAAAGAGGAGGAAGAGTGCTTTGGACTCATCTTAAAAAGATCTAATAAGGTGTCTGTTGCTCCTCTTCACAATGGCCCTCAATTTGGGGGCTTTAGACAAATTTGGAGAGAACAAGAATTGTATTCAACATTCAGTCACTTCTGATTTCCTAATTATGACTCAGAAGACACTCAAGATCTGATTCCCTGACTTCTATACTGCCAACGTCCTTGATTTCTGGTAACATCCCAAACATGATTTGTTCTTTCATGCCCCCCCCCCAAATTATTGCCACTTCCCGTGGAAATCTCTGTTGTTTCCCAGCGGGTCAGCCAAATTTCTATTGACCTTTCCAGAGAAAAGCAAGGCTCCCTTCTGTGAAAACAGCCTCCTTTGTTATACCATTGCCTCTTTATATATATCCACCATGGCAATATTAAGTCAAAGAGTAATTATTGAAATCAACTAAAGTTTACCAAGAGATTAAAATCTCTGTCCTTCTGGAGTTTAGAATCTCATTATCATTAGTCTAGGAGCTCCAAGAGGGCAGAAGGCATATTTCAGTTACTGCATGTTCCCAGAGACAAACTAAACACCCTTAAGAATTGAATGGTAAGTGAATGAGTTAGTGAAATAGGTATTGTCAAAGGAAGAATACAGATATAAAGAAAACATAATGGGAACACAGAAGGGAGAGGGACTCCCACTACAGCATCAGGAAAGCATTTTAGAGGAAGTGATATTTGTTCTAGACTTTGAAGGAAGGTACTATGTGTTGAACTGTATCCCCTAAAAATACATATGTTGAAGTCCTAACCCCCAATACCTCAGAATGTGTCCTTATATGGATATGTCACTGCAGATGTAATTAGTTAAGATGAGGTTATACTGGAGTAGGGAGGACCCCTAATAGATATGATTGATTATATTTATATGATTATAAAAAGAGGAAATTTGGACACAGATATGCACACAGGGAGAACACCAGTAAAGACAAAGGCAGAGATCAGAGCAATATAGCAGAGGCCAAGGAACATCAAAGACTGACAATAAACCACCAGAAGCTAGGAGAGAAGGGCCTGGAACAGAGCCTTCCTTACAGCCTTCAGAAGAAACCAACCTTGAGGACACCTGATTTCAGACATGTAGACTCCAAAACTGTGAGACAACAAATTTCTGTTGTTTAAGCCACTGAGTTTGTGGTCCTTGGTTACAGAAGCCTTAGCAAACTAACACAGAAGGAAAAGATTTAATCAGGCAAATAGGGAGATGCACAATACACCTGGAAAAAAATCTAGAGTGAGAAGAATGCTGAGTGTATCCTGTGACCAGCTGATATTCCTCAGGAGTAGAACAAATGTTGCATGAACCAGGAGACAAATATACAGTGGAAGTTAAGATTACATCAGGATTTGGGAACCCAGCTGCTGAAAACCTGGAATGTTACGCTGAAAAGCTTGGGGGCATGGAATTTTATGAGGGGTTTATTTGGTGGATTTTTGTTTTGTTGGGTTTTTTTGTTCTTGTTTGTTTTAGGTAATAGGAAAAATTCACATTGTTAAGTTGAAGAGAATCTTATCAATCATAATTCAATCACTCATTTAATCAACAAGCACTTATTGAATGACTTCTACATTGTTCTAGGCACTGAGGATACAGTAGAAGGAGAGAGACAAAAAATACATAAAACAAACAAATAGTTTTCTGAGGAACCTCCATACGGTTTTCCACAGTGGCTGCACCAACTTATATTTGAGAGAATGACAAAGACCATATGACATCACTTATATGTGGAATCTAAAATATGACACAAATGAACCTACTTATGAAACAGAATCCCGGACATAGAGAACCTTGGTGGTTACCAAGGGGAGGGGGTTAGGGGAGGGGTGGAGTGGGAGGTTGGGGTTAGCAGATGTAAGCTTTTATATAGAGAATGGACAGACAAAAAGGTCCTCCTGTATAGCACAGAACTATATTCAATTTCTTATGATAAACCATAAGAGAAAAGAATATTAAAAAAAGAATGTGTATATGTATGACTGAATCACTTTGCTGTACAGCAGTAATTAATACAACATTGTAAATCAACAATAAAAAATAAATAAATGTCATATTGAGAAAACTGTTGTGGAAGGAAAAGTCAGGATAATAAGTTGGTAAAGATAGATTAAGTATATGTCAAATAATGTTATCAGTTGAAGAAAAATAAACCAGGTTGGGGAGATAACGAGTTTGAGACAAAAGAAGGGGTGGGGGGAGTGGGATTATTGAGGAAGGTGGTCAGGGAAGATGTCTCTGATAAGTGGCATTTGAGATCAGCAGGAAGTGGGGAGCAAGCTGGGCTGTATTTGGAACGGTAGCAGCCCTGGCCCCAAGGGTGGGGGTGGGAGTGGGTGGCATGTGCCTTACGGTGTCTGGGGGGAACAAGGAAGCCAGTGTAGCTGTCATGCGATGAGCAGAGGGGAAAGTTTTAAGAGATGGAAGTCAGAAGGTTTGGGAGGAAGTGAGTGATAACAGGATGTAATGATGAGAAATAATTAGAGCTTGCTAACTCTTGGTCCTTTTCTCTTGGGATTGCACATGAAAAGGTATGGCCATTCCAAACTGACCACTGTGTATTCAGTCAAGACTGGGTGTACACTTCCTGCCCTGGAATGGCCAAGGAAATATGCTGATACATTATATGCCACCGCTCGATTGTTACACCCTCAAAGACACAGAAGGTCTGATGACACCTCCAGCTCTTCCAGTGAACAAAAGCAATTTCAACATTGTTGGATGTATGGATAGCACTTCTGAATGTGTCGGATTTTCACCCCAGAAGAATGGTGAATTGTTGAAAAGCACCCAGCTTGACTCTTTTTTCCCTGCAACACATCCTTTCTCATAGCATTTAAAGCATAGGAGCCAGGAAACTTTGCCAAATGTTATGTATAGGAAATGTTCTCAACATCTTAAGAGTCGAGTCACCAGTAGAGGTGATTGAATATTTACATAATTAGAAAGCATGGTCAGAATTTAAATAAATCATTATAGGCACTGTCTCCACCGAAAGCCCTAAAGCTCCCACCCAGCTCCAAATTAATGCAAAGGGAAGAATGGCACCGAATACACACCAGACCCCAGCTGTAATCATTACTCAGACCTCAGTCAATAATCTGGCCAATTTTAAATTAGACAGAAACCATACTTTGCAGGTATCCATGCCTATCATTTGATTAACATTTACAAACAAGAATGAGTACTCACAGCTCTCTGGTGAAGCATGAAATATTTATTTTCCTCTCTTTGAGAGCAGAGAAATTTGCAAGAATAACAAGATTTTTTTTTCATGATTACCCAAAAATCTTGGGTAAAGCAGAAAATTGAACTTGGTCTTATGCTCTAGTTGAGAGGACAATACTCATTTCCAACTTCCTGGAGGTTTGAAATCTATCCATGGTGGGAAGACTGACAAACCTTATCTAAATTGCCATTTTTCAAAAGCTTGCTGCCAATGTGGTAGGGGAAAGCTGTTCCCCTCCGTACTCTCACCCATATATAAATAGAACGTACTCTCATTAGGATTTCATTTTAGATTCATTGGAAAAGACATGAGTTTCACTTCTGAAGTTTCTATCTTATCAGGTATAAAGAATATCCATGGGGAATTAGAAAACATTTTTGTAAAAAAATGAAACTAAATACTGCTTCAATCTAGGTGTCATTAACATCAGCTTCTCTTTTTCTTTTCATGTATTCTCTTGAATAGGTAAAGCAAACTATCTAAAACTCTTTATGACCACCATTCTCTCTTCTATGTAGAAGGCAGGATTCAACTGTTGGAAAGAGAAAGATGGCACCACTGGAAAGAATCTTAGAGTTTATCTAGTTTAACCCCTTCACTGTAAGAACCGTTGCCCAAGGGGCTAAATAACTTGCCTTAGGTGACATGATAAAAAGAATTGCCCTGATATTAAATACAATTCTGAGATACGGATTTGAAGTCTTCTGTTCAAAATGAAATATTTAAGCTCCTAGGGACTGAACTAAATTTCAAAACTTCCAATCCTGACTAGCTACAGCATCACGGTTTCAATGAAGTAGGATAATGATGCCTCCAAGAGATCATGTCTGAAATGTTTTGGCATGTATGTTAATAAAAGTTAGCTATTATTATCAAGAAATAGTTTTTGGCTGCCCATGCATATTAGACAGCTCTTATATGTCTCTATGTTTATGATATAAAGATCCTCCAAAGCTCAGTGCCAGGACAAGAACAATTTCTTAGCTATAAAGTCATATGGAGATTTAAGGACACAGAAAATATAAGGTAAGAATGCAACCCCATCATCTTCTACGGACATTAAAACAAGAGCATCTGCCATCTCAGACATCCTTTGCTTGCCTATTGTAAGGATACCTGAGATTCTGGCTCAGAGTATGTTGCCAGGAGCTTCCTGGGGACAGAGGCAACTCAAAGTGGCCGACCACGTGCCCACTCCCTAAGGACACTGGGTGGAACTCAAGGCTTTGGTCTGAGTCTGAGCTGGAGGCAAGGCACAACCTGATTTATGTAAACACTGACAGTACTATATCCTATTCTTCCATTCCTGCCCAATTATTTCAGGTGTGGGATCCCTGGCTAAAGAAGGAGGAAGAAAGAAGAAAAGGAGGACTATTTCTAGGTCTGGACATCCTTCCTTTCCACTCCTTGGATTCCGGGTGGTTGTCCCTTTTATCTTCATATCACACATCATGAAGGATGTTAAGTAATCATTGATTTAAAGTTTATGGCTGTGCAAGGCTGTGAGTTCCATAAGAATAAAAACCATGTCTGTTTGGTTTATTGCTTTTTCTCAGTGTCTACCATGGTCCCTGACATATAGCAGCCCCCCAGGAATTGCTGTTGAGTGAGCGATGCATGCATGCATTCCTTCTGCTGATAATGTATGGGGTGGCTTCAGGTCCTCTCCTTGCAAACAAGGAATGAAGGAAGAAAGTGGGTTGGAGGAGGAAAGTGAACTAATATTTATTGATTATCCCTTATGTTCTATGCATTTTCATATGTTGCTTCAGGAAAGCCCTACCTTGCAAACGGTGGGCAAGAAAATGCAGACCAGTTGCTCGTCTAACAGCCACGTGCATTCCACTTCAGGTGCATTAAATGTGTTTCCTGCTTACTTTTCCTACTGTTCATGTGAGAGTGCTCAAATTTGGAGTCGTTTTAATGAAGGACTAATTAACCAATTAGCAACTGTCAACTTTATTTTCTTTCTTCCTTTTTTTCTTTCTTTCTTTTTCTTTCTTTCTTCCTTCCTCCCTTCCTCCCTCCCTCCTTTCTTTCTTTCTTTCTTTCTTTCTTTCTTTCTTTCTTTCTTTCTTTCTTTCTTTCTTCTTTCTTTCTTTCTTTCCTCTCTCTCTCTCTCTCTCTCTCCAAGATTCATGGCTTCTTTTCTATGTTAAGTCTCTGTCTGAGAATTGGTTTATGTACGTGGAAATCCTATCTCTATAAGTACAATATAAGTGGAAAATTCTTCCTATTTCCTCCTGCTCCCTGAAAACGTAGTTCCCAACTGTGTCCTGAAGTCCTTTGTCCTCTTGTAGGTGATAGTATCTGCTCCCTTCAAAACCCTCCCCACCTCACCAAGAGGAAAAAGAAAGGTCTGGGTAGACTGTATAAGAAAATAGATACAGATGGACAGGAAGAAAAAATTTCTAGTGTCTGTTCTGCTCTATTCTATGATACATTTATATTGAATAATTATAAAAGTTATCCCAAAGATGATTGAGCTGAAATTAAACTGGCAGTAGTCATTTCTTGGGAGTACAGAGCAGAACACACATTCGAGAAAGTATCCCATTACCCGGCTCACTCTAGATAGACCAGGCTTCTGGGGACTCTGCCATGTATTAGGTCTACAACACTGAACAAGTTACTTAACCTCATTACATTTGTTGCCTCATTTGTAAAATAAGGATAACAATAGCAGCAATTAAATTAGATAATGCATATAAATTGCTTTCCACAGTGCCTGGTATGTAGCTAAATGCCAAATAAAAGGTAGCTCTTATAAGTATGCATTCAACAAACATTTATCAGGCATTGTTATATAGCAGGCATAATATTCAATGCTGGGGATATAAACACATTTTTCCTCTAGACTTTGCCATTTAGGCATAGAATTATTTTGAGAAGGAAGTACTCTAATTATTGAGATGATGTCCTGTATGTGTATTTCCGATAGGAAGGCCCTCCATACCCACTTTGGCCAGGACTCACAGACAAATCAGACTGTCATCATTTATCCAGTTAATGTAGGAGTGTAGAAGGTCTGATGGATTCATCAGGATAATGTGAAATTAAGCCAGAATAATTATCTAAGTGAACTGGGAAATTTTTGACTGTCCAAAATGGATTCTTTGGCTACCAAATATTTGAATATCCTTCTGATTATGGGGACTCTATCTCTGTGTATAAGTGCAGGATCTCCCACTGGAGAAAAGGAAGGAGTCAGATATCTCTACTCACCCTCCAGCAATGAACATATGATGTGAACAATCAGCTGCTCTCACCTTGGACTTTGAATCTTGAGAGAATTGGGCAAAAAGGCAGAGATAATTGATACCATATTTCCAGATAGAAGGTTGTGAGTGTAACGATGATTGTCTAGAAGGTCCAGGTGTGGTCATGGCTGCACAGAAGCTCTAACTGAACTGACTGATGGCACCACCAGGCTGTGTTTCTTGATACCAAGTCTTCTTGATTCTGGTCTGTTTTCCAAGACTGGTTCTCCATATTTTCCAAGGATTCTATGAGCTCCCAAAATCCTCTCAATAACTTCTTCTGCTTAAGTTAGCTAAAGTTGATTTCTGTTGCTTGCAACCAAAAATTCTAACTGAAATACTCTTATTTTCTTTGACTAATAGTTCTTGGTGCTCTGCTCTGATCTAAACCTAAGGAGAATTACATTTTCTCCTGCCTCAGGAGTATCCACATATGCCTGGAGGTGAGACACTTGACTGGTTGCAGAAGACGCTTCTGATGAATGCAAGAAGAAAGAAAAAGGAAAAAAAACAAAAGACTAGGAATATTAGATGTTTCTTAAAAAGACTGATGATGATTTCTTTTAGGGCTTGAGTCCAGAGGAGTAATTTTATTTTCATGTCAGCTCTGATGACTTTGGGGCATAAACATGAATCTGCTTAAAAATACATATTCACATTCCAGGAAAGGGCTCCAGGAAAGATTCTAGTTAGTTGTTAATACAGTTAAATTTTAAAGCACAAATGAATAGTTAAAGATGAAAACATAATTATATCAATTAATAGCCAGTAACCGCCATTAGTAGGCCTGCAGACACCACATTTAATTTTTACAGCCTTCATCTTTGCTGTGTCTATTCTACTCTATATAATGGAGACATACCAGAATATGGTTTCATTTCCTCAAAGCACAGGTTAGATCCCTTTAAGAGTGATAGGGTGAGCAAGGCGAGGGGCCCTTTAGACAGCCTTTTCAGCCTGCTGTTTGTGAGGCATTCCATCTTCAGGAATTTTCCTTAAGTACCCTTGAGAGAGAACATACCTTAAGCCCTATGAGCTACCCCATCTTGTCTTAACGAGGTAGCATGTTGTGTGGGGGGAACAGAGCTATGAGTCAGCGGCCTCACCCCAGTCAGCCCCATAGTCTCTTGAGGCCTCAGTTACTGCCCCAACTTCTGCCAGACAAAGAGGTTTGCTCACTTCTCTGTAAAGTCTCCTGTAGCTTTCATTTTGCTAGAGATCACGTGCTACTTTAGCAGTTGAAATTAAGAATTGGGCTCAGAATAGGAGCTAGGAAACAGAGAAAGGAAGAAAAATGGGGACATTGGCAAGGAGGAAAAGAGCTTTAACTTTCCACATGGCACAACGGAGAGACTCAGGAAGTGCTGAAGAACAGAACAAAGCCCAAACCGAGAAGTTGAGAGAGTCTTCTAGTTCTCACCTACTTCCCATCCTCACTGTCAGGGCTCCCTGGGCTGCATTGCTCAGGGGGAAGCATGGATGGGGCTGGAATTACACCACTTAAATCCTCCCCTACCCTAGGGAGGCTTCTCTGAGCCCAGCTTGAGGACCTGAGATGCAGTGGGAGGAAGGACAGGCAGACCAAGGTGGTCTGCACCCAGGTTCTTCCACTGAAAAGCTGAATGAATATGAGCAAGTCATTTAAGCTCTCTGAAGCCCTGGTTTCTTCATCTGTAGTAAGAGGATAATTGCACTGCCCTGTAAAGTTGTAAATATTAACAATATTTTTTTTAAGCTTCTTGGTGTTGCAAAATGAGCAATCAGTAATTGGTAACCAAAATTATTGTAATTATTGCTGTTACTATAGTTATCATTGTCATATCTGTCCTGAACAACCATGGCATGCCTTGGGTTGGCAAGTCTCTAGAACTGATTTGTGGATGTGGACCTAGGTGACCCAGAGAGATTACACAGAAAGGACTGCCAACTAATCTAATCTTAGTATTAATTGGAATAGAGACATTTCCAGAAAGGAATGCGTAGACTCCAGATTGTACCCAGGGAGTGCGTCTTGAAAAAATAATATGAAACCAATGCTTCAGCTCAGCTCCAAAGACAGGTGTGTGCCACTATGTGCTGTTACATGGGTTATCTCTTCTAATGCAGACATCATGGAAATGAATACATTCTGTGAAAATGTTCTGTAGGAGGATTAAATGAGATAGTGTATGAGAGGCAGCTGGGATTCTAGAAACAGGGTTACCTGAATGCAGCCTCCTTCCTCTCTGAGCAACTCCAAGCTGTGTAGCTCCAGATTCAAGCAGCTGCTATAAGTTACTGGCAAGTGGGTATAAAGGAAGTCTTGAGTTCTGTTGTGGTCCTAGGAAAAAAAAAACAAACCCGAGGGGCTTCCTCTCCTGTGATCTGGGTAAGCAATTGCTTAATGGCATTGAGTCTGAGGGTTAGAAATTTAGCCTATGAATACAGATAAGATCTGTGTATAGATCTCTAGGGTAAGGTCAGTGCCAATCTTACATTACTGGAAAACTACAATGGAACTTTCAAATAAACAGGGAGCAAAAGATGGAATGAATAGCAAATTAAATAAAACAGCAATAATTTTAAAAAAGGAAAAAAGCAAATTATGAGATAAAAGAACCAATAAACTTAAAAGAAAGAAATAAAATCAGTATATTAGTTATTATACTACATGTCAGTGAAAGACTTAAAAGACAGAAATTGTTAGACTTTTATATACTTTATATATTATATTACTTATATATTATATTACTTATTATTTCTAAGTAACCTACATAAAATAAAATAATAATGAAATTATTTTATAAAAAAGGACACAGCTGGATAAAGAAATACCAGTCAAATGTAAACAATAAGAAAGCAGGAGCAGCAATATTAATATCACTCAAAATGGAATTTAAGGTCAAAGGTACTACACAGATTAAAGAAAATGATTATGTTACAGAGTTTCAGTATGAAAGGACCAAGGGAATGGACAAGGAACAATATTTAAATAGATGATAGACAAGGATTTTCCAAAATTAATAAAAGACATTTAGCCACTTTTTTAAGAATCTCTATGAACACCCATCAGAATAAATAGGAAACCACATAAAAGTACATCACAATAAAACTGCTTAAAAACAAAGACAAGAGAACAGCATTTAGACAGCCAGGGCCATATTTTGGCTGTTTTAATACAGCAGAGAAATGATATGGAGTGACATTTTTCACATAAAAAGAGTAACACAAAAAATGGGAAGGGAAGGGGAATGGAGATTAAATGTTCTAAGGTTGTAATATTACAACTAGCTAGGGGGGTGGGGAAAAGTAATCATTTTTATTATACTGTAATAAGTCAAGTTTTCTCACTGGTTATAAAAGGAGAAAGCAAGTATATGCTGCTTACTAGAAATATGCATTAGACATAAGATTGAAAACAAATGGTAGGAAATGATCTATAATACAAACTCTTAAACCACAGTGATGGGGTCACCATCAGATGATGTTAAGACTGTAAAAAAAAAAGGAGCATTATTAGAGATGAAGAAAGCCATGCCATAAAAACAAAATATTAATTCACAGGAATATATGAATCCGATAATACGGTGAGAACAGCCACTGCCCCTCCTGATAGAGAATTTGGCTGGACCCCGCTAACTAGGAACTGCTGATGGAACCAGGTTAAGTATGGAGTGTGGAATCTTACTGCTAGAGGTCTTGCCCTTCCCTACCCCTAATATGAGTTACTTTGACATCTGGGGGTTGTCTAAAGATTATTATGTTTATAGTGACTATTTCTCAAAACCCTGGGTGCTGACTTACACCAGGTAGAGAGTTTTTAGATTGGTGAATGATATGGTCCAACGTTAAGAAGATGACACAAAAATATCTTCCTTGACTTCAAGCAACTTACACTCTGGGGAAGACCAGCTTATAAAAGAAACTGCAATACAACACATAGCACGATAAATGTGATAAGAAT
Organism: Balaenoptera borealis; assembly: GCF_965194805.1. NCBI lineage: Eukaryota > Metazoa > Chordata > Mammalia > Artiodactyla > Balaenopteridae > Balaenoptera > Balaenoptera borealis. The sequence goes on from NC_138870.1 coordinate 37,575,608, forward strand.
GGTAGAAGCAAAAGTATACAAGGCATAGGATACTGTCACAAAGAGAGTTACAAATAAAGGCAAAGCTAAAGTATGAAAAAATGAATTAAAAGTCACTAATTCAAATGCAGGGTGATAGAAACCCAGGTTTCCACTTCACATCCAGTGCCAGAATTGCCACAAGTTTAAAGTGCAATAGTATAATATCTCTATGGGGGCTATTAGACAGGGCATCACACATCTTTTATTCTTGTATCTAAGAGTAGCTTTAAATCTATTTCTTAAATTACGATTTAACAAAAGAAACATGTAGAAGATTAAACTGTAAAAACCTGGAAGTTCCTGTGAGACCCTTACTTCATGAAGCTTTCTGTAGAAACCATCTTGGTTGGAGGAAGTCTGATTTCTACATTCTCTCCTGAGCCTTCAGTAAGAGTGCATCTGTTTGGAAGGGATGCAGACACAGGGCTCCCACTGCCTTCAAAGGACTGCCATGCTGAGCCAACTCAATAGGATAAAAAGAAAACAGTTGAGATAAGCTGTAGCTTCCCAGATAGCATCCATAGTGCTTCCATGTAAAAATTGTAGGGCAGAAATCGAAGGGAAACATAGGGGCATTCGGAAAACAGATGGTAGAATAATCATTCTACCACAGTGCCTGATGTAAACTAGGACCAACTGATTCCAGCATCCTCCTTTTCCCATTTCCCTCCTTTATATTCCCATCTGAATATAAACCCAGCTCATGGCTCTCAGTTGAAGATATAGCCTCACATTCCCTGCAGAAGTGACAGGCCAATTGAAATTCTTTGATAGCAAAAGTTATGTCCTGAATAAGACCAGGACACAAAGCTAAGGATTTTTTTAAAAAATTAATTAATTTATTTATTTTTGGCTGCGTTGGGTTTTCATTGCTGTGCACAGGACTTTCTCTAGTTTCGGCGAGCGGGGACTACTCTTTGTTGAGGTGCGCGGGCTTCTCATTGCGGTGGCTTCTCTTGTTGCGGAGCACCGGCTCCAGGCGCACGGGCTTCCGTAGTTGTGGTGCGTGGTCTCAGTAGTTGTGGCTTGCAGGCTCTAGAGCGCAGGCTGAGTAGTTGTGGCACACGGGCTTAGTTGCTCCTTTACTAATAAAGGTCACTTTTGGTCTTTAAATATTATATAATATTTATACTTGGAATGGAAATTGAAATGCAAGGGAAAGAGAGAAGTTAAGGATGATTCCTTCTCTCACTATATCTTGGCAAAAAAAAATTTTTAAAGACCAAAAAAATTGGTAAAAAAGTTCTTTTATTTAATCATGGTTTTTCCCCCCACTTCTATTAATATATTGAAGGTTTTATTAAAAAAAAAAAAGAAACATGATGTCCTTTACTTTTCTTTAATCCTCTCCAACCTCCTCAACCATTTTCCCTGAAAACTAGGACAGTGCTCTGCAAGTAGGCATGTTCAAAAAATACTTATGGATTGAAAATATTTACTGTAATATATTATTAGGTTATTATGTTGACTTAAAACTACATACTTCCTTGCTTATCATTCAAGTCAAACACTGATGTTAAGTGAAAATTTCTTAAATATCCTAAATTATAAAACCGGGACTTTGTATCATTATTTATCACAGATCTATTTAAGTATCTGGGGTATAAAGAACTTTTTACTTACAACTTTTATGTTAAAAGTGACCTTTTATTACTTTATAGTTAATTAAGAAGACAGCTGTGTTATAATAAAAGTGTCCTAAAATAGAAACCTAAATTTCTGGGTTATATTCCCATTGTTGTCATAAACTAAGAAAGTATGTGGTCTTATCTGTGTACATCAGTCCTCTTTTCTGAGTCTCATCAGGAAACTGAGGAAGCAGGATTCAATAATTCCCATGATTCTTCAGTGATGCTATGTAAGTGCTGATATCAAGTTTAAAAGTTTCAAGAACATTTGAACAATTGTATGGATTCTCACGACTACTTGTAACAAAACCCTTTACCTTTGTCTTGTCAAATACAAGTGAAATGGTTTTATGGTTAGACAAACTGAGAGAAACCATGTAGCTCCCATGTGAGGAAAATTTGTAAGAATTATTTTAAAATAAGTTTTCTTAATAAAAATAGTCTATTGTTGAAAATAAGAAAAATACTAAACAGTGTAGAGAATATTTAATGAAAATTAACAGAATTGACTGTAGACTGCATTCCTGATCTCTAGAGATTTAGAAAGAATAAGGTCAGTAGAACCCATTTGTTATTAAAATTTAACTTTCAAATACTTTGTATACCTATAGTCCAGTGTTTTATTGATAGGTCACTCATTTGAAATTAAAGAGATTGTAAAAACTTAAAACAAATGCAAATTATCTAAAATCACCTTGACCCTGGATTATTAATATTAAATATAAAAATATTGATATAACACTATCAAAATTATGACTATATGTTATGTATCCCCTATCAAAAGAAAAGAAAATTTTGTATGTAATTAAGAAAAGAAAAACAATAAAGCTAAAAAGAAGGCTAAAAGGAATATAAACTTATAACTCAATTCCTTTTTTTTTGACAACTAAAGAACCACTTTCATAATTGATATAATCTGATTTAGAAAAAAGTTCTGTCTCACAAATAGTACAGCCCAGTCCCACTGTAATTTAAATGTTGCCAGTGGCTTTTTGCTGTATCCAATGCTCTGTTCTATGAGAAGAATCTCAACCTTCATTTTGCTCAAAACCTGCCATATTTGGTAATTATTCTGATAATTCAGTTTCCAATTCAAGTCATATCATGACTTGCATTTTAGTTGGTTTTTGTGACTCTGTCCATGGTACCACAGACAGCTTTTTGATGGGAAAGGCAGTGGCCACTCATCTTTGTATGCCTAGAACTTTGCATAATGCTTGGTCCATGAAAAGATTCCAACAAATATTTGCTATATTAAACCAATGGATAAGTTCAAACAGTGATTGGAAGCTGAATCACAAAAATAATATCTAATCTTTTGTTCTGATGTGGGCTAAGTGATTTAGGAAGGCTAATTGAGTTGAAGAGCTAATTGAAGAGCAACTTCAGTATTCACTAGAACAGAAGATATTTTTGCCAAAGAGAAAAGATAGGGAAATTTATCAGCATATCTGATGACAGGTATGCATTCTGTCTCATGGAAATAAGAAAGAATCAAAGAGGGCTGGAAGCCAAGTTAGACAGGTGAAAATGTATCAGGCCTTTAAAAAGGCTAGAAGGGAGTTTGTTCTCAGGGAATTAGATAGTTTATATATGGTTTGTATTTTCCTCTTTCTTAATTTTATCTATCTTAGAATCATAGGTAACTTTTAAAATGCCAATAGCTCAGCTGTGCTGAAAGTTATTAAGTTTTTTTTTCCATTGGTGGATCATGGTTTTAAAGAGTGAATACGGCATGATAATGGGAGTGAGGGAATCCTAGCAGAAAGATACAAGTCATGGAGCTAGATGAAATATTATTTGGGGATTCTTGTCCCAAAGCTCCCCTCTATTCAAACCTTGGGAATTCCATGTTTGATGATAAAGATCAGCAAGTGGGACTGATATAAATGAATAAAATAAAATTTTCCTCAGCAGAGTTTATATCAACTTGTATAACCTACTCCTCATAGCTCTTACACCTCAATGTCTACCACCAATCGTCAGCCATACCATTTCTTAGGGCAATCTTGACCTTAGGCAAGAGGGATGTATGTACTAGTCCAGTGTTCTGGGGCTTAATTTTAAGCCACTTAATGGCAACTTGACTCTAAATGTGAGTGCTGATTTTGATAACGTAGATTTTGTTCTTATTACTAAGACCAAGCTATCACGTCAACACCCACTTAATTGTAAGGGGTTTAGAAAACCAAAACCATGCAAATGTAGGCTTGGCATTCCAACAGAAGGTAGCAGAGTTGTTCCAGGACATATCTTGATGGCCTGGCAGTGACCAATACTAGCTCAGAGCAACATTTGAAACACGACATAGGGTCGCAGAGTGGCCAGCCAGTGAGCAAGGCAAAGAGGTGAAAATCATAATATTCAGAGATTTAGGTTGGTAAGTAAAATTCCAGACTATGTAGGTCCAATGCTTGTTTCTAGACCCTGCATATTCTTTTTTTTTTTTTTTTTTTTTTTTAGCCCTAATATACCATTCAAGCCTTGAGGCAAGAAAAGGCTCTGGAAGTTTTACCTTGATAAGAAGTAGTAACTCCTTTAGACAGTGCTATATTAATTCATTATTCAACAAATATTTACTGACTATTCATCAGTTCATAAAATTCTTTATGTAATTATTATGTAACAGTGCTGTCAGGCACTGTTCTAGGTGTTAGGATTGTAACATTGAACAAAAAAAAACAAGCAGAAATTTCTGCCCTTATGAAGTTTATATTCAGATGGTCTTCTTCCCTCATCTATCACATTTGCCGCTTTTCTAGAAAGGGTCTGTGGTCTCAGCCTAAGGGTGGTCCCCACCTGGAGAAGCAATGGTAAAAAGGCTTACTATGATCCTTGATCCTTTGTGTTGGGAAGGGAGGTGGAGTAGAGAATCAGTGGGCAATCATACTTGCTGTCCAAATATCAACCCAGGATCTCAATGGCATCTTGATGCCATTAATGAATCTTCTCACAAACACATTCCTATACAATGAGAAAAGAATAGGTTTCTAAGAGACAGAAACAATGGTACTGGTCTAGAACCCACTGCGGTATAATGTTAACATTGATGCCATATTCTTTATTAGTCACAGTTTAGTTGAAGAAACAGAAACAACTCTGGGTATTTTAAGCAGGAACTGACATGATGCAGAGAATTAGATGCTTGCAGAATAGTTAGAAGTTATATGAAAAGGTACTTTCCTGTTTGAGCCTCCAGGAACATTCTAGAACAATAGGTCATCATTGGAACTACGCCAGAAAAAAGGGACACCGCTACTACCTCTGAAACCGCCACTGTTCAACACACAGAAAACTGGACAACAGATACTGAAATATTACCTGAGAAAACTCATGACCACAGCCATGCCTGAGAGCAGAAATAGCCAAAAAGGGGCAGAAAGGTAGCTTCCACCTTGCTTTCACCTTCCAAATGTTCTGCAAGTGCACTCTAACTAGGGGAATTAATTTGCAGCCAGAACTCTAGCTGCAAGAGAGTCTAAGATGGCAGAATGGAGGCTGAGTGAGCCCCATTCAAAATATGCAGCATCCACTTTAACCTCCAAGGTGAATTTGTGAAAGTACAGAGTCTTAGGCCTTCATTTGATCTAATGAATCAGTTTCTGGGTACAAAAACAGACACGTTAACAAAAACTTACCCCGAGGGATTCTCATGCTTAGGAACATTTGGGGAAAAATTCATTAGAATGATTAGGATGAGATCTGGGATACACAGTCATATTAAACACAACCAGAAAATATTTTTAAAATATGTGATTTTAAAAGAAATATTGAGCCATGCTTATATAATTTAATTTTTTGGACCTGATTCTACTCTGAATCAGAAAGTGAAATGCTTATCATCTCAGGTAGTTTTTCACTTCACAATGTGAAATGGGAAAAAAAAAATTTCTCTCCTCAGTGTTTTGCTCTCTCTAGTTCTTCATGCAACTGGGACAAATGCTGACAATTTGGTGGCTGCATTTTATTACAGAACTTTGCCTAGTGCTCTCTCTGGGGGTATTTCAAAGTAATGTCCTATTCAGACCTCAAATTTTACTCTTTTCTAGTTTGCAAGCAAGGAACAGTTTAGCATTATTCCAAGGAATGAGAAATTGCTCATTTAGGAAAGCAAAAATGCATATTCTTTCTTCATCTAGGGGAAGATTTCCATTGAATAAATGATTGCATCTGGCTTCTAAAGATTTATTGATTTAAATGCATTAAATTGCTCAACTCAAAAATAAGTGGGAATTTATAATTCAAAGAGAAACATCAAATCAACCTTGCATATAACCTTTCTCACAGTGCCTTGAACAATGTTGGCTGAATTAATGAAAGATGAATTTCCTGTGCTGATTTACTTTGCTAAGATAATGATGCATCTGTAGCTTTTTCCCAAAGTGACTTAGTACTTCCTGGAAATTCTCATGGTTTTTGAGGTTTCCTTAAATGTGACTTTCAATCATGTAATTAAAAGGTTGTTTTAGTCATGGTAAGTAACACTGGCTGTTGTAACAAACAACCCACAAGTCTTGGTGGCTTAAGACAATGAAGGTTAATTTCTTATTCAGTGATCCAACTGACTGTTGAGTGATCAGCTCTCCATCTAGTGATTAGTATTGTAGTCTGCTGGTATCTAATAGCTCTACCTCTCCTAAATCAGAGTCAAAAAACATTTTGTGTAAAGGGCCAGATAGTAAGTATTTTAGGCTTTGCCAGTCAAGAGGTAAAATCAAAGATATTATGTAGGTACTTACTGAACAAGAGAAAAAACAAATTTCAGCAAATATTATTTTGATGAACTTCAGAATATATGATAACTGAGTGCAGTTATTTGTAATACAAGCTTACCAATGAGAAAAATTGAATTATTTTGTTGGGGGATAAAATTTTGCTTGATTGAGGTTTAAATTACTTTTCCTATAGTCAAAATGACTGCAAATGTTCATCAGTTAATGCTAGTCTGTATTGAAATTTTTTCTTATTTCATCTTTTCACGTGGATAAGTTCTGCCAATACTGATATCAGTCCATGAGTGTATGATTTTAATTGACTGTATTCATTTCTTGAAAGGTAGTTTCAGGATTCTATAAGATTCTTCTCTTGCCTTTTAACCTATCATTACATGGTAGACTAATCACTTCCGATTGAAGATTAGAAGGAAGCTCCTCATCTGAACAATTATATGGATTATGAAATGTGAAAATTTTTGTACTTGCATCGAGATACCAGAAATACTGCTGTTACAGTAGTCTGAGCTGGGAAAGCATATCACTGCAAATTTGTGTGGGAATGGAGATTTGGGTTTTTGTTTTAAATTTACAGCACAGAAGGTGTATAAAGCAGCTTGAGGTTACCTGTGGCTCAAACAGAATTAGGTTGTTATGGAAATGACTACAATGTATGTGTCTCACATGTAAGTGCTATTTTGCCTTGAAATTCTAGGTTGAATTCAGTAAGCATTATCAATTCTGTGGAAAAAGATGATTTCCAAAGTCATTCAGTATTTGATGATAGTGGCTGAGCACAGCTTTCCTTGTTCAGAAAAATTTTAATTTTGAGTCTGTTTATTTTGACAATAAATTAACACTGCTAAACCATCAGAGTACTGTGTAGTAGGGCAGGGTAAGAAATCCAGCTTCTATTTCTGATGAAAATTCATGGAACTGGAGATGGATAAATCCATGAAAGCAAATGAAATATGCTGTTGACACTTGTTTCAATAACACATGATAGATTCAAATATTTTCTGCAGAGTCTTTGCTCATAAATAAGACAGTTAACAACCATAGGCTTTAAATACCTTATTTTTTCACAAACTTTGTGAATTTGTCCAACAGAACCTTTTTCTGTTCCACACATATTTTTACCACCATCGGTTGCAATACATCTTAGCAGATTCCACTTTATGTTGTACTGAATTAATGTTTTTTTCAACTTCTCTGAAAAGGTACTCACCTGTATTTGTTCCACGCAGATGATTCAGTAACTTAAAACTTGGCATCCAATAAACAACTGAGTGGTATAGGTAACATTTACTCATCAAGAACCAAAACAAACCACTCAAAATCATCTACCTTATGATTAATGTTTTTGTCAACTCTCCATGTTGTTTCCAATAACCTTAACTTTTTGAGCAACTGTTCTCATCAAAAGGGTAATAGTTTTGAATTATTTTTTTCTGGATGCATTTCTTCAGCTGCAATCAAACACAATTTAATTAACTCCTCATAAGTAAACAGCTTTCTTGCTTGGCTGATAAAATGAGCCACTGGAAAATGTATTTAGGTTGCAGCCTTATTTTTTTCTTTACTTTTGTGAAGAAATTCTACTGTGATAAGATATTTTGTTTTAAATTTTCTAATTTTTCTGGACATTGTTTTCCTGTCAGTTGGGAATATTTCAATATGTGCTCTGTTTGGTAATATCAAGACTTATTGTATTAGTTTCTTATTGTTGTTATAACACCACAAACTTAGTGACTTCTTAACACAACACAAATTTATTATCTTACAGTTCTGGAGGTTAAAAATCCAAAGGGAGTCTCACTGGCTAAAATCAAAATATTGGGGAGTCTGTGTTTTTTCTGGAGGATCTCTGGGACAATCCAATTCTTGCTTTTTCACAGTCTCTAGAGGGTTCCTAAATTCCTTGGCTTATGGCCCCAGCCAGCAATTACATCACTCCAGCATCTGCTTCCATCATCCCATTTCCTCCTCTGACTGACTGTCCCACTTCTCCCTTTGTAAGGACCATTGTGATTACATTAGAACCACTAGGGTGATAATGGTCTCAGTGCCTTTCTGGAATGATGAGATTCTGAACCAGACAGCCAGAACTGCAGGACTGCTGTTAAGGGATTTTAAATTGTGTGTTTTTAACACTGCAGTGAAATAACTTAAGATATTCTTTGCGTTCTTAGTATGAGGGGCTATTATATGTCATGTTGGCATAAATTGTTTTGTTAAAGGGAATGTGTTTCTAATGGTGTTTCAGTGTTTGTATTGATACAAAGTAAATTATTACTTTGCTCTGGGTGTTTTGGCCACTGAGAAAATACTGTATTGCAAAGGAAACAATCTTATTTCTTAAGACAACAAACATATTTTAACAAGTTCTTCACTTCTGTTCATTGATTTCTAATTGACTTCATGCTTCACGCTGGGAATTGAGAAGTTGTTTGAAGTAGGATAGGTAAACCTCAGCATATAATATAAAATTCATTCAGGTCAGCTGCAGTGTTTAAATTACACATTTCAAATCCCTTTTTACAGACACTAAAGTAAAAAATATGTCTTTCTGGGTTGTAAACATGTGGTAATAACAGAATATTATACAGTCAATGTTAAATAAAACCCAAAAGTGGAATGTGCAGAAAATAGGATTTGGTTAATTTGTGGAATCATTTTTATGTTTGCCTTTAACTTTTTTAAAAACAAGATTCCTAGAATAGGTTGGTACATTCTGTTAAGACTTACAGCATTCCATTTTGCTTATAGTGTTGTATCACAAGGGACTCCCCCAGGGACCATGACTTGCTGGTGTGTGTATATATTTACAAAAACAAAAGAAAAAGTTACCCATTGGGATACAAGGTAGCAGTCACAACTAAAGATTGTGGCTTTTTGAGGTGCAATTCCCTGATTTACAAAATTATTTACAATGGGTCTTATTGTTTTTGTGACAGGATTTATTCAGACTGCTGTGTTCTACATTTGATGTGCCAAAATGCTATTAATCTAAATATTTGTAAATAAAGTCTTGTATCTAGACTAAATTTTAAAATCTCTATCTCAAGATCCCTTAAATTAGTTGCACCTGCAAAGTTCCTTTTTTTCCTTAATATTTTTACTTTACGTATTCATAGTTCCTTTTGACATGTAAAATAACATATTCACAGGTTCCAGGAATTAGGATATGGACATCTGGGGGTGGTGGTGGTGGTGGTATTATTTTGCCTACCACAGCTAAAAGGTCATTGTATAAAAAACACAATGCTTTGCCACCTAATTTGTTAACAAAATAATCCACACTCCAGTATGCTTCAAACATGCACCATATGAAGTCCACTTTTTTCTTCCTTTCTTGTTTTGACCTGATGAATATGCACTGATAGTAAAAGGATAAAATAAAATAAAATGTTACAGTACAGTGATATGGATGGCAGTCAAAATGTGGTCAAGTTATAACTGCATCATTGCAATGTAGAATGCACTGAGTCAGCGGGGGGCAGCAGTGAGGGCACCACACATGGTCTCTGCTGTAGCTATTCAACCCTGCCACTTAATATGAAAGCGGGCATAAACAATATAGAAATGAATGTGAATGTGGATGTGTTCCAATAAAACTTTATGACATTGCAAATTAAATTTTAAATAATTTTGAAAGTTGTGGAATATTATTATTCTTATTTTTAAAGGTAATTGAAAAATGTAAAGCCATTTTAGCTCATGGTTGTACAAGAATAGGCAGTGAGGACCACAGGGGTGTGTTTCCAAAATGGCAGCAGTGATGGATATGGATACCCCACGTGGCACCAACAACAACATGGGCAAGAAGCACATTGAAGAGAAAAAATGAAATGCAGTAGCCCTCTGGGCCTGGGATATTGTGTCTCATAACTGTGCCATCTGCAGGAACCACATTATGGATCTTTCCATAGGATGTTGAGCTAACCGGGCATCTGCTACTTCTGAAGAGTGCACCGTTGCATGGGGAGTCTGTGACCGTGCTTTTCACTTCCACTGCTTCTCCTGCTGGCTCAAAACATGGCAGGTGTGTCTGTTGGACAACAGATAGTGGGAATTCCAAAAGTATGTGCACTAGTAAAAAAGAATTCTTCTATCAAGCTCAGCTGTTCTGTTATTCATTTAATGACTTGCCCTCTTGTTCCTTAATTATAAATTAGATAGACCCGTGTCTTTTACGCTTTGTCTTTCCAGTTTGCTATTCCTGCAGCCATATTGTATTGATATTCTGTGTCAAATGAAATCCAGGTGGATTCTAGAACAGATGCTGTCTGTTGTACACATGTGAAAAAAGTAAACATAAATAAAGAGTCCCCTCTTCCCAGGTTGGAAAGCCAGCTTTTGCAAGAGAGATGTTTGTTCATTAGAGACAGAGCAGAATTGTCCTGTGAGAACATCGCTTGGTCACGAGGAAGCCTGCTTATTGACGGCAATCTTGGGAAAGTTACCTCTCTGCTCCAAGCTTTCCTCCTCTATCAAGTGGCTTCTAAGGATTAAATGGCATCAGGTGGACACAGAAAGAGTCTTTGTAAACTGTAAAGACACTGTACAAATGTGAACTTTCTGTATGACATGTTGCTTTCTCTTCTTAGTTTGAAAAAGTAAACTTGAAAAAACCTAATATGTAATCTTGGCTGGCTAAGAGCAATTTTTGAACGTAAGTTGAAAATTGATATTTAAAATTGAGTTAATGGGAGAATTCAAGTTTCCTTCCCTACTACCACCCTTTGCAATTTGTTTAAAATGTCTTTTTTTTAAATGATTTTTTTTTAAAGAGTTCCTGACTTATTTATTTATTTATTTATTTAATTGTTTTGGCTGTGTTGGGTCTTTGTTTCTATGCGAGGGCCTTCTCCAGTTGTGGTAAGCGGGGGCCACTCTTCATCGCGGTGCACCGGCCTTTCACTGTCGCAGCCTCTCTCGTTGCGGAGCACAGGCTCCAGACGCGAAGGCTCAGTAGTTGTGGCTCATGGGCTTAGTTGCTCCGCGGCATGTGGGATCTTCCCAGACCAGGGCTCGAACCCGTGTCCCCTGCATTGGCAGGCAGATTCTCAACCACTGCGCCACCAGGGAAGCCCCCTAAAATGTCTTTTTTTTTTTGGCAGTGCATGTGCCATGTGGGATCTTAGTTCCCTGACCAGGGATCGAACCTGTGCCCCCTGCATTGGAAGTGCTGAGTCTTAACCACTGGACCGCCAGCGAAGTCCCTGTTTAAAATATCTTGGTCTAATACTGATTCAATAGCCATATAGTCTCTAACTGAGAAACAGTATAGTTTACTGCAGTGGTTCTCAAAGTATGGTCTGAGGATTCCTGGGGGTACCTGAAACCCTTTCAGAAGTTTCATGAAGTTCCTTTTCCAACTGTATGACCATGAGGCCAGCTTTTTTTTATATGCTTCAACCAAAGCAACATGTTGAATGAAGAAGCTGACATGAGAATCCAGCTGTCTTCTATTGTCAGATATAAAAGAGATTTGCAAAAATGCTGCTCTTCTAATGATTTTTTTTGTTTTGAAAAAGTTACTTTTAATAAAAATATGCCAAAAAAAAAAAAATAGGCAGTGAGCCAGATTTGGCCTGTGGGCTGTAGTTTTCTACCTACTTCTAGGGCCTTGGAGCCCTCCACTGCAGGAGGCTGTGTGAACTATGCCTAGAGTTAGACTACTTCACTTCTGCCCACCTTCCATTACTTAGAACTCAATTACCTGATCATACTTAACTGCAAAGGAGGCTGGGAAATGTAGTTTTACTATGTGTCCAAGAAAAGGGAATATGTGTATTGCTGAACATTAGCATTTTCACCATTGCCTGCTCTTTCTGGTAACCAAATTTTCATTCTCTCCCCTTTTCCCACATATAGATTACACTCATTTCCAGGATCTCAGATAATGCATGTCCTCTACAATCTATCAGATATAGTTTCTCATAGTCCTGTGACTATGCACTTAGTATCCATCCCCGATATCCATCATAAAGAATAGCTCCGTTTGGAAAGGGTAAAACAGGGAGACACAGCCATTACTGGTCAGAGGTAATCCAGATGGACAAACCCAGAGAGTAGGGGGAGATCTTTGACTCTTCTCTGAATCAGCTCTCTGGAAGGAACTCTTTTGCACATTGTGCTCTGTGGCCCCCTGACTCTATCCTTTGGGAGCTTCCTCCTTGCGCATCTGAAGTGGGCTGTGCCTTCCTGGGGCTGCAGAGTTTTGTCGGCCCACTGTTTGCCTGATGATTATTTTACGATCTTTAATTACAAGCTCCCTGAGACCACCCACGTGGTTTTATGTGATATGCAATTTCTTCATGAGCAAAGCTTCAGGTCTATTTGCTTGCAAGCAGTACCATGTGCCTGTAACCATACCCAGAGATGCTTCCCAGAAATTGATCTCTAATCAGCTTGATTTTATTTCCTGATCCCTCCAATTGTTTTTTCTTAATTTAATGGTGGCTAAAAATGGCTATTAATATGTGTGATCTTTGCTGCAAGACTGAAGTCATTTTGAGCAGCAGAAGTTTTTCGGTTACTCCAAGCCTTTCTCAATCACATCACTTACAGTTTAGGATCTAGAAACAAAGATATTTCCAACACTTTGATGGCCCACATTTTTAGATTTTTTTCTATTCCCTCTCATTTCCGCTTACAAAGTGACCAACTTTTTCCGGAGCTCATTTCATTTCTTTCTTGTGCCAGATGCGGACAAACACTAGTTTGTACGCACTAACATTGTTTTCTAACCTCTTTCCCTAGAGCTACAATTCAGTAAGCACAAGATCTGCCTACCAAATTATTGCTGGCAACAGATTTTTGCAAACGTCTTTCCCATAACACAATGCTTTCCTGATTTTCAATCTGCTGACTACCTTCCTACTGATAAACCATAGTCTCCAATTTCCACTGGAAAATTTAAGTGTTATTTAGGCTAAGTGCGGTAGCAAACAACATTAAAATCTCAATAACTTAAAGCAATTCAATTTTTTTTCTCATTCATATCATGAAACAATTTGGTGTTCATCGGGCAGCTTTCTATGCAGTCATTTAGACTGTAGTCCTTGGGAGGGGATTTGAAAGAGCTAAATAAGGTTTCAAACCTAATGAAATAGGAGTTTAGGTATAAGAGAGGAACTTGTACATCTTAGGAAACAGTAGACCAAAACTTAGGTCCAGATTAGGAGCAAGACTCATTAGCTGCCAAGTGCCAGAGAACTGGGCTAAAGCTCTTAAAAAATATCTCCTCGGATTCTCCTAGGATTGATCAAGAAATTCCAATCAGCAGGGAGGCATATATTGGCCTCAGCTGTAGGATCTAGAAGGAGACGGGAAAGGAAACCAGAGAGCTGTTACATCTCCCTCCAAAGAGCACCCTAGCATGTCTTGTGAGTTGACCAGGACCTGGGCAGAGCTCCTGCTTTTTTCTATTTTTTTTTTAAATTTATTTAATTAATTTATTTCTTTTTGGCTGCGTTGGGTCTTCGTTGCTACGTGGGCTTTCTCCAGTTGCGGTGAGCGGGGGCTGCTCTTTGTTGCTGTGCGCAGGCTTCTTATTGCAGTGATTTCTCTTGTTGCCGAACACGGGCTCTAGGCGCACGGGCTTCAGTAGTTGCAGCATGCAGGCTCAGTAGTTGTGGCTCGCGGGCTCTAGAGTGCAGGTTCAGTAGTTTTGGCGCACGGGCTTAGTTGCTCCGTGGCATGTGGGATCTCCTGCTTTTAAAGTGGGAGTTGTCACTCTTTCCTTGTATTGCTCATCATTTGCATTGTAACCGTGGAAGTTGGTTTAAAGCTTAGGAGTACCTTTCAATTTCTTTTGTTTTGTTCTGGAACTCACAAAGTTATTTATATCAGGATTAGCTGTGTATTCAGTCCTATGGTGAACCTTCCTTGATTTTCTTTCTTTTCCCAGTTAAAACCACTAATCTCAGTGACTATATAATATAAAACATATAAATAAGTAAAAGAATGTAATCTTCTTGACAACTTTGTATGTTAGATATTATTGTCGATAGGACAATAATGTTAGGATAGATATCCATTTTTTAGAAAGTGAGCTTCACCGTGATTAAGTTAGGAAATGACAGGGCAGGGATGTGAACTCAGGTCCAACACATTCTTGGTTTTTAACGACTTTCAGAATATTTAAGGGAATTTTGGATAACTAGTCTTGCTGCTCCTCCAATAACCCCAAGATACAGACATCTTTGAGGACATACACTAAAAAAGAGTTCCCTGTAAATGCTGGCACGTCCTTGAGTTGGGGTAATGGCTTGGGATCCTGTATTGATCCTGCTAGATAGTAAATGGACCACTTCAGAGGGCAGTGGGTAGGACTTGCCCTGAGCAGGCAATATTTTCTTAGAGCTTATATTAAAGATATTTAGCCTTCATTTGCTTCAAATGGAGGAACATTCTGATGTTATTTCTAGGGATCTCAAGAAATCTAAATCTATCTATCTCTCTTACAGTTTTGGTAGTTAGAAATCAGGTTGCTCTGCAATCTTTCCCAAACTTTTCTGAACTGAGGAACTGAAGCCTTTCTCTGCAGGGCTTTGGCTAAATTAGAAGCCTTCATGGGACAGCCCTCTGGTACATCTGCCTCATATCCAGAGGAGCCAGGACAAGACTGGGCTTCCCAGAGCCCTGGTGAGCTAGATTTTGCAGCTGCCTCTAGGCTCTGAAAGAAAAATTCTGTGTTTGAATAATAATATATGTAACGGGCTCAGGAAGAGAAGTGTAGAAAGTATGACTTATATTTGCTAACAGGGAAAGATTGACTCATTTGAGGATCTGAATAAATGAATAGCTCTTGGGAAGAAAATTTAACAGAATAATTGGTAGCAAACTAGTGGCTTTAAGTTGCTGTTAGTAGCTTTTTGTAAAGGAGTTAAGAGTGAGATTCTTCTACCAGCCTCTTTGGCACCTGAGAATAATAATAAGTATTAAGAAAAATATATTTACTGCATACTTATATTAAGTACTGGGCTAGATACTTATGAATATTCATTAAATCCTCACAAAAGCCCTACAATGTAGGCAGTATTGTTAACTCCATTTTGTAGGTGAGCATACTTAGGCTGTCAGGCCTAGGGATGATATCTCAGTCTGCCTCCCTGGGTTCCAAAGTGGTAACTCCACTTAGCCCAAAATTAGGGAAAATAAACTCACTTGCCTCTACATGTCAAATAGGGAAAGAAAATCCTGGGTGCTGGGTTTGGTTGGCTCTGTCCCTTATGCCTGATGAATCCTGAGAATCAGTTTCTAGAGCCCTGAGGTCTTCACATGTGCAGCAGTAAGACATTTATAGATCTTTGAAAAGGCAGAAGCCTTTCTGTGGACATAGATCCTCAGCTTTAATTGATTTAGGGTGAAAAGGTAGAGAGTTTGGGGCTAAGGGAAGAGGGAGGCAAGTTTCATTGAGGTGGGTTATGTGTGGATTCAGCAAATGTGATCCCTTCACTTTGGCTTTACTAAAATGCTTTTGGGATTTTGATCATGAATTTTCTCTATGTTTACATATAAGAAAGAGAACAACTGTTTGGGGCAACAAATTTCTGAATACCCAATGGGCTACATATATTGCTGTTGAAGTTTCCCCTGGTTCATATAGCATAGGGTAGAGGTTGACAAACTATGGGTTATTGGCCAAAAATGGCCACTCATTAACTTATATATTATGCTCTCCAACACATGCTTTACCTTGATATATTAGCTGTACAAAAGCAGAGTTGAGCAGTTGCAACAGAGAATGTGTACCTGAACTATTTACTCTCTGGCCCTTAAACGAGACTTTGGTCTCAAACTCACTTTTAGTTAACTCTCTGGACTCTATGTGAGCTGGAAATTCTTTCATTCTTCCTTAGTCTAAGACCTGATGCTATAGGCAGAATCTGGTCTAAGATGGAGATAAGAGCCTCCCGAATTCACATTCTCCCATGGACATACTAAATCTATGGCATAATAGCAGACACATAGATCAATGGAAACAAAATAGAGAGCCTACAAAGAAACCCATGGAAGTATGGTCAATTGATACGACAAGGGAGCCAAGAATGTACCATGGGGAAATGATAGTGTCTTTAATAAATGATTTTGGGAAACCTGACAGCCACATGCAAAAGAATGAAACAGGACCACCATCTTATATCATACACAAAAACCAACTCAAAATGGACTAAAGTCTTATATTTAAGACCTGAAACTGTAAAACTCCTAGAAAAACAAAACTGTAAAACTCCTGAAACTGTAAAACTCCTAGAAAAACAAAAGGGGATAAGCTATGACCTTGGTTTTGGCAGTGATTTTTTTGGACTTGAAACCAACAGCAAAGACAGTAAAAGGAAAAATAAATAAGTAAGACTACATCAAGCTAAAAAGCATCTGCACAGCAAAGAAACTAATCAACATAATGAAAAGGCAACCTGTGGAATGGGAGGAAATATTTGCACATCCAATATATAATAAGGGGTTCATATCCAAAATATATGAACTCACACAACTCAGTAGCAAAAAACAGAAACATTCTGATTAAAAAAATGAGCAGATGATCTGTATAGACATTTTTCCAAAGAAGATATACAGATGTCCAACAGGTACACTAAAAGGTGCTCAGTATCACTAATAATCAGGGAATTGCAAATCAATTTTACAATGAGATATTACCTCACACCCATTAGAATAGCTATCATCAGAAAGACAAGAGATAACACGTTTGGGCAAGAATGTGCAGAAAATGAAACTCTTGTGCACTGTTGGGAATGTAAATAGGTGCCATCACTATGGAAAATAGTATAGAGTTTCCTCAAAAACTTAAAAATAGAACAACCATATGGTCCAGAAATCTGACTTCTGGGCATATAGCTGAAGGAAGTGAAATCAGGATCTTAAAGAGATATCTGCATTCCCATGTTCATTGCAGCATTATTCACAATAGCCAAGATATAGAAACAATCTTCATGTCTGTCAACAGATGAATGAATAGAGATCTTGTGTGTGTGTGTATAATATTCCAATATATATTGGATTATTCAGCCATGAAAAAGAAGGAAATCCTGCAGTTTGTGACAACATGGATGGACCTAGAGGGCAGTATGCTAAGTGAAACAAGCCAGACAGAGAAAAACATGTGTACTGCATCGTATCACTTATATATGAAATCTAAAATAAAAAATCAAACTCGTCAAAACATAGAGTAGGGCTTCCCTGGTGGCGCAGTGGTTGAGAATCTGCCTGCTAATGCAGGGGACACGGGTTCGAGCCCTGGTCTGGGGAGATCCCACATGCCACGGAGCAACTGGGCCCGTGAGCCACAATTACTGAGCCTGCACGTCTGGAGCCTGTGCTCCGCAACAAGAGAGGCCGCGATAGTGGGAGGTCTGCGCACCGCGATGAAGAGTGGCCACAACTAGAGAAAGCCCTCGCACAGAAATGAAGACCCAACACAGCCATAAATAAATAAATTAAAAAAAAACAAAAACAAAAAACATAGAGTAGAAAAGTGGTTGCCAGGGGTTAGGGACAGAGGAAATAGGGAGAGGCTGGTAAAAAGGTAAAAACTTTCAGCTATAAGATGAATAAGGTCTGAGTATCTAATGTAGAACATGGTGACTATAGTTGATAACACTGCACTGTATAATTGAAATTTGCTAACAGAGTAGAACTTAAATGTACTCTCTCTCTCTCTATATATATATATGTAATGAATGTAATGTGTTAATTAACTAGATGGCAGAAATCCTTTCACAATGTATACAAATTGCAATTCATCATGATATACTCTTTAAATATATTACAATTTTTTTGTGGATTATACCTCAATAAAGCTGAAAAAAAATCTAGAGCATAAAAGTATTGATAGTCTATTCTGTGCTAGCCATGGGCCAAATATGCCAATGCAATAACTATCTTTATTGTTAATCATTATTTAATGAAGTGTTTTACTGGTGTCCCGCTCTATGTAGAGTGAGAATTTCACCAAGGTGATATGACTCTGTTTCTATTGGCTTTGCTTCACAGTTAAAATGACTCAAATTACTAAAATAAAATCAAGTTGTTTTCTTCATAACAAGGCAAAGCTATCTTCCTTTGGAATATATTTTAGAGATGATGAAATGATGCACGAAGACCTGCACTGAGAAATGTATTTACTATAGACGAAAAGCCCAAATTACTAGGAAAATTCCATTTGAAGTAGAAAATACATGCTACTAGATTCTTTATGGAATAGTGAAATACCACCGAATACAACACGATTTTATACAGCAATGAATATGCTCTAAGAAAGACGATATCATAAACACACTTGGGAGAATATAATTTGAATATAAATGTTCTCTTATTTAGCATTTTAAAGTTTTTATGAATTTCAAATATATCAGAAGAGCTCAGTTGGTGAATTGGGAGAAAAAAATTTTTTTTCTTCTCTGTAAAATAAAGCTCAGTAAAGGAATCCTTATTTATAGTCTCAGGTCCTAAACCTAGTGTGTCCCTGGCTGGAGATATTTCTCTTGGAATATGGTGTTTAGTTCTAGGCATGACACATACATACACGGGCACATGAACAACAGGAAAACATCTAGAAAGGAACAACTGAGATTTTTTTCTCAAGACAGATTAAAGGAATTTAATAGTGGAAGAAGAGGGTTCCAGAAGAATACGTGAAGATGAGTTAATATGTCCCAGCGAATAGAACTAGGACCAACATGACATACATTAAGTTGAAATTTAAGAAAACTAATTTCAGTTGATGTTCAGAAGAACTCAAATAGTTCTTGGGTGTTTTCTAGAGGAGGTGACTTTCCCATTTATGGAATATATGTAGGGAACTATTTGGAGATGTAATAATATGAATTTTGAACAAATATAAGAGGTTATAAAAGTAACCATCAGTGATACATATTAAAATTCTTTATACTAAAAATGAAAAGAAATAAACTATAAAAAGTAACTTAATATTTTGAGAAAAGATTGGCAAAAATTTGTGGAAGGATTTCCAACAATTATACATGAATATCTTTTTACTGTTTATCTCATGTATAATTGATCAAAGGACTAGAGATATATGAGCAAAGGACATATATAGAAAATGGCAATGCCTACATAAGTTTAACCTCACAGTTATTTAAAGACATTAAAATTAAAACAGTAATGTACCATTTTACACCTATAAAAAACTACAATGGAGAGCTAAAATTAAATTGATAATATTCAATGGTGACAAGGTTGTTTTAAAAGTAATTGCAGGGCTTCCCTGGTGGCGCAGTGGTTAAGAATCTGCCTGCCAGTGCAGGGGACACGGGTTTGAGCCCTGGTCCAGGAAGATTCCACATGCTGCAGAGCAACTAAGCCTGTGTGCCACAACTACTGAGCCTGAGCTCTAGAGCCCGCGAGCCACAACTACTGAAGCCTGCACGCCTGGAGCCTGTGCTCTGCAACAAGAGAAGCCACCGCAATGAGAAGCCCTTGGCAACTAGAGAAAGCCAGGGCACAGCCACAGAAGACCCAACGCAGCCAATAAATAAATAAATAAAATCTATCAAAAAAAAAAAAAGTAATTGCATACATCACCAGTGGAATGTTCTTTGATACAGCCTTTGGACAAGCAATAAAACACGTTAAATGAAGATAAGGGTAGGGGATTAAGAGGTGAAACTACTATGTATAAAATAAATAAGCTATAAGGATATATTGTACAACACAGGGAATATAGCCAATATGTATAATAACAATAAATGTAATATAACCTTTAAAAATTATGACTCACTATGATGTATACCTGAAACTTGTATAATATTGTACATCAACTATACCTCAGCTAAACTACATTATTCGAACAGTTCACAACTTGCTTCATTAAATCTACTGTTGATAATATAGTCTAAAAAATAACTTACACCATATGAATTGCAGCAGCACCTATAATAGTGAAAAAGTTAGACGGAAATAAACTATATTTCTAACAGATCAATGAAATATTTACTAGTCCTTACAATTTTATAAACTTATAATAATATAAACATTGTTTACAATATTATGCAAAATGTAGAAATAAAAATGATACTGTGATTGCAACAATGTAAAATATGTAAGCATTTGACAAAGAGCAAAGAAAAATAAAACCAGTACCAAAGGTGGTGAGATCATGTGATCATTTTTTTTTTTTTTATTACCTGTCTTTAACTAGTATTGTATTTATTTAAAAACATAATTAGGAATGGAAACCTTGTAGGCATTACGGTGTATATTTGTTTAAAGCCTTGCTTCCACAAATCTAGGTACTTCCATACGTGCATGTAAGAACTAACTGGCTTAGTTTTGGGTATAGAAATATAAATGAAAACACATTTAGTCAGGACTTCCCTGGCAGTCCAGTGGTTAAGACACCTAGCTTCCACTGCAGGGGGGCACAGTTTCCATCCCTGGTCAGGAACTAATATCCCACATGCTGTGCAGCATGGACCAAAAAAAACCCCAAAACAAGAGAAACCCCACATTTAGTCAATTTGTAAATTCATTTACCTGAATGTCAGCAATAGATAGCATTATTTTGAAATATCTGAAATATACAGAATAAAACGATAAACAGATATTACCAGTTACACACCCTGTGTACCTGGCACCCCTCTTCCACCTCTCAGAGACAGCCACTATCCTAATTTGATATTTATCATTCCCATGCATTTTAATATGCATTTTATGCATATTTGTACTTGCATAAATATAACACAAAGTTTTGCGCATTTAAAAATTTTATGTCAATACTGTAAAAAATGTTCCTTTTTTGCATCTTGTTTTTTACTCAACATGTTTCTGAGATTCATCCATGTTGCTATATGTATTCATTTGCATCCTCTAGAGTAGTCTGTAATATAAACATACCACATTTTGTTTATTGCTGATCCCACTGATTGACATTTGCATGGTTTCTAGAATTTTATTACAAATAACGCTATTATGAATATCTCTTGCATGTCTTCTTATACACATTTATGAGCATTCCTATAGATCAGTGCTGTCCATTAGAACTTTCTAGGATAGAAATATCATTGTACTGTCTGTAAAGTAGCCACTAGCCACTAGTCACAGAGTAGCCATTGAGCCCTTGAAATATGCTCATGCAACTGAGGAACTGAATTTTAATTAAATTAAATTAATTTAAATTTAAATAGACACAAATGACCAGTGTCAACTGTATTGGACAGTGCAGCTCTAGATCATAAATGTAGGAGTATGTGCTGGATCATGACAAGGGCATATCCTCGACTTTAGATATTACAGAACTGCCCCCCAAAGTGGCGTAGAGGTAAGTGTGATGTATATCCCACTATTGGTGTGCAAGACTTCCTGCTGTTTCACATCTTCACCAACAATTGGTGTTATCCTACTTTTTAATGTTTTTAATTTTTAAGAATATTTTGTCATTATGGTTTTAATATAAACTTACCCGATGACTAGGGAGCCCAAGCAAATGTTCACGTTTATTCGCCATTTTGGGATTTCCTTTCTTGTGAAGCAGCTATGTATGTCTTCTGACCATTTTTCTATTGGGTATTTTGTACTTTTTTCCTTTTTAGGAGTTTTAAATACATATATTCTGGTTACCAATCCTTTGTGAATATATATACCCCAATATCTTTTCTAGTCCATGGCCTGTCTTTTCATCTATTCCATTTAGTAGAATTTAACTATGATTTTATGATATATGCCTTTTGAGTCTATTTTAAACGATCACCAGGTCAGAAAGCATTCTCCTAAAATGTCTTCATAAATTTATTTTGCTTTTTATATTTAGGTCCTTTATCTATGTGGAATTGATTTGCGTGAAATAAGGACATAATTTTATGTTTTTGCTTTTCCATAAGCAATTTCCACATGTCCAATTCTTCAGTATAACCTCTGTCACATATCAAGTATCCATTTGTCCATGGGATGCTTTCTGAGGTCTTGATGCTATTGTAGATTGATCTGTCATCTATTTTATTTATTCCCATAACAAAGACTCAATTCCTATAGCTTTATACCCTCTTGATATATGATAGAATAAGTTTCCCCTGCCCCCAGATATAACTCTTCAAAATATTCTTGGCCATTTGCTTTTCTATAATAGTTCAGGATTTTTTCCTTATTAGCACTAGTGGGGAGATGTGACACTTTTATGACATTTAGTCTTCCTACCCATTTTTTCACGTAAGTGGATCTTCTTTAATGTTAAATGGTCCTCACTTCTCTCCCTCAATGTTGCCATCCTAGTCCAAATTCATTATCATCTTGTTGGAAATTCTGTGGTATAAATGTACCTCTTGCACCAAAGCTCAGCACACACCCCACCTGGCCCCAATCCCGGGTCTATTCTCCATAAAGGGCATAGAAGGATTCTTTAATTGTCATCAGACTATGTCAGAGCTATGCGCAAATCTCTCTAACAACTTCCAAATCACTAAGAATAAAAATGCTAGGCTTCCCTGGTGGCGCGGTGGTTGAGAATCCGCCTGCCAATGCAGGGGAAACGGGTTCGAGCCCTGGTCCGGGAAGATCCCACATGCCGCGGAGCAACTAAGCCCGTGCACCACAACTACTGAGCCTGCGCGTCTGGAGCCTGTGCTCCGCCACAAGAGAGGCCGCGATAGTGAGAGGCCCGCGCACCGTGATGAAGAGTGGCCCCCACTTGCCGCAACTGGAGAAAGCCCTCGCACAGAAACGAAGACCCAACACAGCCATAAAAAAAAAAAAAAAAAAAAAGGCAGATGCTTGCTTTAAAAAAAAAAATGCTAATCTCTAATGATGGCCTAGGAAAACCTATGTGATTTGGTCACCAGCCGCTCCTGTGACCGCATCCTCTGTAAGGCTCAGCTTGCTCAGTCCACTCAGGCCACATCTCAGACCTATTCACGCACAGTTCCCTCTGCTTGTTATTCTCTCTCCAGGTGTGTGGATGCCTCACTCCCTCACTTCATTAAATATCTGCTCCAATGTCACTTTATCTTAGAAAGGACTTCACCCCCGCCCTATCTAAACTAGCACCCTGGTCCATATCACTACTTCACTC
The DNA here is from genome assembly GCF_965194805.1 of Balaenoptera borealis. Lineage (NCBI taxonomy): Eukaryota > Metazoa > Chordata > Mammalia > Artiodactyla > Balaenopteridae > Balaenoptera > Balaenoptera borealis. Next base: position 37,599,022 of record NC_138870.1, read on the forward strand.
AGTTTAATTTTTCTTCATAACACCTGACATAGCATCTATTTATTTGTTAATTTCCTTTTCCCTGCATTAGGATGTGAGCTCCATGAGGAAGCAATGTGTGGGTGCTTCCCCTCTGTACGCACTTTATTCACTGTGGTATCTGGACTGTTGCAGTGAAATTGGCTCATTGTATAAACTCTTCACACAGTGCCTAGGTATATTCTAGGACTTCAAAAAAAAATTTGTTCAAGGTGGATTTATATTTTCTCCATAAGACCATGCATCTCTTTTGATAAACTTATTCCTGGATCCCTTATATATAGATATATATTCCTGGATCCAGAAAAATTCAATCTGAACACATTCATTGGTTCAAAGGTCCTTGGAAGAACATAATCTTATTTTTTCCCTCTTTTCTTCTCACTGTTATGAGTTTTCTTTCTTTCAGAAGTCTATGGAAACCAGACTCTGAAAACCACCAGTATGCTCAGAGCCCTACAAAGACAACAGATTGGGAGTATGCAATTCCAGCCTTGCTTCTTCTTCCAGAAGGCATAAAATATCTAAATGATGAATATATACAAATATATGGATGTAGATTGTGAGTATGTGTGTGTATATACACACGCACAGGCACATACTATTTCTCACTCTCCTCATAAAAACAAATAAAATAGATTTTAGGGAGATTTAATATGAAATCCCAAATCTATATATGGGAGAAATATGTAGAAAAAACTTCAAATTAATACCCTTTTGGAGACTAAATTGCTAGTTACCATAGTAAATAATGCCCAATAAAAATAAACTTAGGATTTCCCTGGTGGCGCAGTGGTTAAGAATCTGCCTGCCAATACAGGTGACACAGGTTTGATCCCTGGTACGGGAAGATCCCACATGCCACTGAGCAACTAAGCCCATGTGCCACAACTACTCAGCCTGTGTTCTAGAGCCCGCGAGCCACAAATACTGAGTCTGTGCACCACAACTACTGAAGCCCACGCACCTAGAGCCTGTGCTCCGCAACAAGAAAGGCCACTGCAATGAGCAGCCCGCACACCACAACGAAGAGTAGCCCCCACTCGCCGCAACTAGAGAAAGCCCGCAAGCAGCAACGAAGACCCAACGCAGCCAAAAAAAAAAAATTTTTTTAAAGTAAAATAAACTTTATGCTCTGCTGAAATTTTAAATTAAATATAAAAAGGCTGCAGAAAAAATCGTTTATGATAAAACCAGGGAATATTGAGATACTTGAATTCACACATTCAATAAATATTACACATGCCAAAGTATTAAAACATTTATAAATGATCCTTTAGCTCAGCTCCTGTTAGGTTGTTCCCATAACAATGCGGAAGGGGTAGTTAAAATGCCACTTTACCACTTCTGTAGCTTGTGGGAGTCATATCCTATTCACTTCCTTTTTGTTTTCTTTAAAGAAGTCTCTAAACTAAAAGTGAATTTAATAATATCTTTATTTCCTTTTTCACCCTAGCACAAAACATATGACTAGGGCAATATTGGATTAACTCCTCTATTGGGCATCAATAAGTTAATTTTTTTCCTCCTGAGATTCTAGTGCATCAAAAACTTTAACATGTAATATCATAATGCCTCCTAAGATTGGGATTCTTTAAATTTTTATATCAAATTGTGAAGGACCAATTCTTGAAGATATTCCCAACCCTCACATACTCCCCTCCTTATGTATATCAGTCAAAGTCCTGGCAGGAAACAGATGGCACACTCGAGCTGGCTAATTAAAGACAGTTTAACAAAGGGACGATTTATAAAGATGCAATAGGAAATAGGGACAACAACAAGAAATCGATCAGGTACCTGAAAGGACAAAGCAGCCAGAGATGTTATTATCTCTAAGCCAGAAGAAGCAAACAGAAGTTATCAAAAACTGGAGGGGGTAGCTGAACAGAGAGGGTCACCTGTCAGGAGATGTCACATTCAGTAAGTGACACAGCTAATCATAGTAGTAACCTGGCAGGAAAGGAGCCAGCAGAATAAATATCCAAATGTCCTCTTTCTGATATCCTGCCGGTGGTCGCCACTGGTCAAACCGAATCAGAATCCAGAGGACAAGAGAACCTATTAATACAATGTATATAGGTCAGCCCCCAGGATATGAGGCAGGGTAAAAGGTGACTGAGAGGATCCAGAGAGGCAGAACAAAGGTATCCATCACCCATTCCCCTGCACTTCGGCATGTAATGTAGTGAAAATCACCTTTCAGTTTGGGAATAGCATGGTGGGAGTTTCTCATCAGCAGAACTAGAAAGCAGTTTGTATATTGAGGCATCTGTGGGGGAAAAGGAACACGTTATGCAGACACTCAGACATGTTATAAGGTAAGAGAAATATTTATTTAATTTTACACAAGAACGAGCTTATACTGAACAAATTCAACCAAATAATATTAAGTGCAGTAAAACAAGGAAATAAGGATGACATCTCTTGTTAGAAAATATTAAGTAACCATGCCTGTGCATTATTTTTATCATGACAATAACTCATTTCAGATTTCTTCTCAGAGTGTATACTGTACATATAACATGTTATAGCTTCTTTGCTTTGCTTCGGAAAACAGAATTCGTTCACTGCCTTACATTTTATTTTTTGCAGTGAAGAACTGAACTGATTTGTGAAGATTCTGATCTAGAGGAAAATTTTCTGCACCAGTGAAGCTAGAGCCTTCCAAAGCTCCCGTAAGCTCAGGCTTTACATCCAGAGGTCGTGATGTCATGGTGTGTATTTCACACCCATTCTTCTACATGCCGACGTCAGACGCAGTTGAGGTGGAATTCTGGTCTAGTTTTGCCCCAAGAAGTTTCCTTTTGTGATTTTCTCAAGCTCCACAAATTTCATAATCGAAAGTTTACTCAGCTATTAACAATGCTGCACTTCGCTGCACACAAATCATCCACTTCAACTTTTAATTTTTTTTGGTCTTTTTAATGAAAGAACATTCTTTAAAGAGAAATTTCCAGTGAGACAGTTAACTTCACAGTTCCTGAAGGCACTGTGGATCCACTGAGCAACAGATGTGGCCATTCTAGAGAAAACAGAGGGGGAAAAAAGCATGGTATTACTTTTTCAGCCATTAGTCAATACTCATCGATCGGTACACATAACATAACTGAATGTTTTGTTATTTATGTGCCCCTGAAAGTTCAATAGCTCAATCACTTTTCATGCCTCTACTGTTGCAGAACAAACTATGGCCAGTTATTTGTGGCAAATCATAAGCTAGCTTTATTTACCCCATGGCACTCTCTTAGCTCACATTTGTTGTTTTATTTACTCATTGACAAAATAAGCATTGAGTAAATCGAACCCGAGATATGCTGATGAATGAATAAAGCAGATATGGTCACTACCCTCATAGGACAGGGTTTATAGTTCCGGGGGGGAAAATTAATAAGCAAATGTACAATCAAAAATTGTGAAAAGTGCTAGAAAAGAAACAAACTAGTTGATGTCATGAGATTAATAAATGTCTGGCTACTTAGATTGGGTGGCCAGAGTAGACTTCTCTGTAGAAATGATGTTTAAACCAAGACCTCAAGACAGATCTGTGAAAAGGTAGGCCAAGAGCACAGGGAAGAGCATGAGTAAAAGGCTTTAAAGTGAAAAGAGTTTTGCATAGTTAAGAAACCTAAAAAGGTTTGGTCTGGGTGAGAATTTTAAGTTGGTGAAGAAAACAGTGTAGAGATGAGGCAGGAAAAATAGTCAAGGAAGAGCCAGATATGCATAATTAGTTTTTATAACAAAGTACCAAAAGAGTATGGTGTATTAGAGAAGAGGAAAAAAATTTGTATCTTGTTCTTTTGAATCCTTGGGCTCTTACTTTCTTCCACTGTCTAGCTAGTAATAATGAAAATGTTAGTATTGTTACCACAATCATAAGATGATAATACCCTTCTACTTTTTGAGTGCGTACTCTGTGTCAGATACTTTGCCAGGCACTTTAAATACGTTATCTAATTTCAACCTAAGAGCATTCCCAGTAGGATCACTATTAATAGTCATGTTTTTTTAGGTTCAGAAACTGAAGATCAGAAAGCTTAAATATCATGGCCCAAATCACAAAGCTAATATAATGGTACAGCTGGGATTAAAATTCAGGTTAGTCTGACTCTAAAACCCATCTTCTATTTGATATATTCTCTCAGATAATTGACTTTAGATGATTGAAAATGTATCAGACCTTAATATGATAAAACCAAAAGGGTCTGTTCATGTAAGATAAAACTTAAGAAAGGACTTTGGTACTTTAGCCTTTGTTGAAGCTTACCAAATGAGGGAAAAGCCAGTCTATATCCAAGAAGAATATTATCAATTTAACTTAATCCTCTTTCTTTTTAAATTGTTATTAAGCAGAGTTCTTACTCTGACAGCAAAAGAAGGTGACATCCATCTCTTGGATCTCTAGCTGCATTTTAAAGCTTTGTCATTATGTTCAGAGGCAGAGGTTTTCTGGCCATAACCTGGTCACATGATCTTCCCCAATCCATTGACCCAATGAAGGGAGGGGTGTACCAGTTCCTGAGAATATCAGTTTCTCAAATTGTATGGATTTTGAGCAGAAAGAGAGTTAGGGAATGTTTGGAGTATGAGTATGTTTTAGGAAGAGAAGGTATATTTTCCAAGTCTTCCAGTAGTGTTTTTCTTATTCCATATCAATTCTGCTATAGCAACATAAATGCTCTACAGACCATGTCATTGGAAGCTCCCCAATTAGGGAAACATAGTTCATACAAGAAAGATTGATAAAATATTCCACTGGGGTTCCTGTTTCAGTAATGGCAGAGTTACTTGTTTAAGACTATCAACTATCCCTCCTATGGATAACTATAAAGTTTGGACAAAATATAAAAACTATTTAAAGCAAAGTGACTAAAAGCAGGTAGACACTGGAGGAGTTTCAATCTTTAAAAGAAGGAAGAGGTACTATTTGAGATTCATTTTTACTTGGCATTTTCCCTTAGGGCACTCCCTAGTCTGTGAAGCTTAGGATAACTATAACTCAAGCAGAAAGCCACAATCTGATAGGGCCCACATGTCAGAAGGCAACATTTAGGGCTCTGTTGGGCTGCCAGAGTAGCTGGAAATTCAGGAGGAAATGTCTAGAAAGGAAGGAGTGAATCAGCATGTCAACTCCCCTCAAATCTGTGGCGGATCTTTGAATTGCAGAGGAGACTCTAAAGAGACAATCAGAGAGTCACAGCTTGAAGTTTGAAAGATTTGAGCAGATATTTCAGATGCTGCTCACTGTGGGTTTAAAATCTATGTCCTGCCAAGTTAGAAGGGACTGATAAAAAATTCAGGCTTTCCATTGAAAGCCCAAAAGGGCCATGATTAGGAAGAAAATGATGTCTCAAGATTAAGAGATTCACCCTAAAACTAAGGGTACACCTGGAATAGACCCACCTAACCAATGTAAAGCCCAGCCTTTCCAACTGCAAGATGACTGGCCAGTAACCTGCAATCTGCTAGAACAAAAATAGTCTTCAGAAGAAGCTAATAGAATGTAGGGTCTATACTATGTATTATCCACAATATCCAGTAAACCATAAACATTACTAGACATGTGAAGGAAAACAGAAAAAAGTGACTCCTCACCAAGAGAAAAACTAGTGAATAGAAATGACTCAAAGTTAATCCAGATGGTAAAGACTAGAAAGTAGCTATTACTAATACATACAAAGATGTAAAAAAAAAGGATGGTCATAATGAATGATAAAACATGGTAAGTTACAGCAGAGAAATGAAAGTATAAATAGAATTAAATAAAAATTCTGGAACTGAAAAGTGTAATATTCGAAATGAAAAATTCATTGGATGGGTTTAACAGCAGATTAGAGATGGCAGAAGAAATAGTCAATAAATTAAAAAAAAAAGAAATTATCCAATCTTTAAAAATAAGAGAAAAAGATTGAAATAACAATAGAACCTCAGTGACCTTCAGGATAATATTAAACCATATAATACATGTGTAATTGGAGTCCCAGAAGAATAGGAGGGAAATAATGTGGCAGACCAAATATCCGAAGAAACAATGGCCAAATTTTTCTCAAATTTGGTGAAAAAAATCTACTTAGATACTCAAAAAGCCCATCAAACACCAAAGAGGACAAAAAAAAAAAAAAAAATCATACTTAAGTTCATCATAGTCAAAATTCTAAAAACCAAAGATAAAGAAAGAATCATGAAAGGAGACAGAGGAGAAAAAAAAGACATATTACATATAAGGGAACAAAAGTACAAATGATAGCTGAATCCTCATCAGAAATGATAGAAACTAGAAAACAGTAGAGTACCACCTTTAAAGTGCTGGGACAAATCTGTCAATCCTGAATTCTATATTTAGTTAAATATCCTTCAAAAATAAGACATTTTCAAATAAATGTAAGTTGAGAGAATTTGTGGCCAGTATATCTGCAATATGGAAAATGCTAAAGGAAGTTATTCAAGATAAAGGGAAATAACACTAGATGGAGATTAACATGTGTGAGAAGAAATGAAGAGCACAAGAAATGGTAAATATGTGGATAATTATAAATATAAAATAAGTATAAAATTTAAAATATAGCATTTTTTCTTCTATTAATTTGCTTCAAAGATATTTGACTTATTAAAGCAAAAATACTGATAGTAATACAGATTTTTAGAGTTTATAGTATACATAGTTATAAATATATGATTATTATAGTGCAAAGGTTAGGGGAACGGGATTATATTGTTCCAAAGTTCTTACATTTTATATGAATTAGTATAATATTAAATCTTATTATACTGTAATAAATGAATGATATATGTTACAACTCCTATACCAACAACTAAACTAAAACAATCATAAAAAGAGTTCTAGTGAAGAATTCAAAAGAATAAGTAAAATTGAATAATATAAAAAATATTAACAAACAAAAAGAAGGAAGGAATAGATGATTAAGAATACAAAAAATAGATGGAACAAGTAGAAAACAAATGGCAAAATGGTGGCCCAAAATCCACCAATGTCAAAAACAATATTAAATGTAAATAGACTAACACTTCAATTAAAAGACAGAGATTGTCACACTGGATAAAAAAGTAAGAACTATTTATACATTATCTATAAAAAATGCACTTTAAATATAAAACCATAGATAGGTTGAAAGTGGATGAATCAAAACAATATACTGTGTGGCTACAAATGTACCAGACAATGGACTTCCCTGGTGGTGCAGTGGATAAGCCTCCATGATCCCAATGCAGGGGGCCTGGGTTCAATCCCTGGTGAAGGAACTAGATCCCACATGCATGCTGCAACTAAGAGTTTGCATGCCACAACTAAGGAGCCTGCCTGCCACAACTAAGGACCCCACGTGTTGCAACTAAGGAGCTGGCAAGCCACAATTAAGGAGCCTGCCAGCTGCAACTAAGACCCGGTGCAACTAAATAAATAAATGAATATTAAAAAAAAAAAAAGTACCAGTCAAAATTGACTTCAAGTCTAGAAGCCTTGCTAGAGATGTGGAGGGACATTACATAATGATAAACTGGTCAATTCACCATTAGATATAAAAGAATACATACTGTGTGATCCATTTATATGAAAATTTTAAATAGGAAAATAAATTTACTATAATGAAATAAAATTGAGGTTTCCTATGAGAAGTAGGTATTGTCTGGAAGGGGACAAAAAGGTACTTGCTAGATTGTTGGAAATAGTCTATATTTTGATTCATCAAGCTTATAAAATTATATACAAAATAACTATGCATTTCACCTTAACAAACATTATCTTGATAAAAACTAGAATAAAAGGTGACCCACTGAAACTTAGTCAGGTTGCTAGGAATAGTAACCACCTACTGTCATAACTAATTATAAAATCTATTTTTATGTAGTAACACAGTAAGTTTCCTTAACACCTTGTTATTTCTGGCTATATTTATTGGTAAAGAAGTCATCATCACTCTTTGCATGGTAAACTCTATAACATTAAGATTAGAAGACAGATGACTTTCAGCTTTCAGTAAAATGTTTATACATGATATATATAATGCATAATATATTTTACTCTTATTTATATTTAAGATATTTATTATTTACTTATCAATCACTATATGGTATTAATATATTAATATGTTTATAAATTATACATACTATAATATAATAAATATATGTAATTATATATTCATATATAATATGTGGCTATAAATAATCTATATAAAAATTAATAATTTTAAATCCCACTATTATCAATATTTTAGTATGTCCTAATAGAATTCACTTCATATTCCTTTATTTTCAACCTTCTTGTAATCAAAGTGCATATGTAATCACACATAGTATTTTTGTCTTAATTTTCATTATAAGCATTGTTAGTACATGAATAATTGAATAATGCAGTCATATAATTACATATTATATAATTATGACATAATGTTATATGTTACAGAGTTCCCATAATTTATTTAACCCATTTTTCCTTTGCTGGATATTTTGATTTCTTCGTTGATTCTGTGTGCCAATTAATGTTGAGGTTAATATTACGATGCATATAGTTTGCTCCACATTTTAGATTATTTCTTTAGGTTGGATTCTCAGACCCAGGATTAGTAGGATCTTCTGGATATTTCTGTGGGGATGGGGAGTGGGCAAAGAGATGTATGTATGGTTCTTGACATGTATTTTTCAATGTCACTAACATTGCATAAGAATTACAATTCCAGTACACCTCTGTCAGCATTGGAAATTATTGTGAAATATTTTTTTAGCATAGTATGTGAAAATAATAATTCATTATGTTAGTTTATATTTAAGTGTCAATTATTTAAAACACTGATTTCCTCTTTTTTGATAGCTGTATTCTTTAGTAAATTGTTTATTCATCCTTTGTTGATTTATTTATGGGGAAATAAGTATTTTAAAATTAATTTTCATATATTTTTAATCTAATAAATCATATCTGTTGAAAATATTTTTCTAGTTTCTAGTTGTGATCTTCTATTTTGCTAATTTTGTTTATCTACAGAAGCTCTAAATTTTCTTTGAGGTAGATTTTATCACTTTTAAATTAGAAAAGGCATCTTCCTTCAAGAATTTTGATAAATATTTGATTACTTATCTTTGCTTTGATTTATTTTTAATATCTAGCACTTTTTCCACATGGAATTTGTTTTGATACATAATATAACAGTATATACAACTTACATCCTTCAAACTGCTGTCCAGTCATTCCAGTATTTATAGAATAATCCTTTCTTCCTCTTTTGATTTGCGAAGCTCTCCTGATCATATATTAAAGTATTCATTATAATATTGCTCATTTATGGGGTATTTCTTTCCATAGATAGACTTAGTTATCTATTCTAATTTTAGCACAGATGTCCACTTTCCAAACTTTAAGTTTATGGTTTCTAATAGATGAAGGCAACATTTAGAAAGTTAGGAGATTCATCCTCATAAAACTATTCTTTTCCATACCTCAATTATCTCAGTATTACATCTAGAGTCTCCCCAGGAGTTAAAAGTGGCCCTCTGGCTTCCAATTTCCCAAGTGTCCCACTCAGTGATAATTTATTAAAGGGAATGACCCTCTAATACCTCCTCCCTTTTTATTTCTCAACTGGGTACATCCCTCTTTATCATCTGGAGCTCAAAACATAATTGCCTGAAAGCTCTCTGACCCATCATAAAGGTGTGTAGTCTCTATTAGATTTAGGAAAGACAAAATTATTAATTCTTTTTTGATGCAAGAATTCAACTTCTAAGTGGAGGAAACATTTTTTTTTTTAACGTAAGCAAATTACATTTGAAGACATCTTTAAAAAGGGAAGGGAAACTCTTAACTCTATTTCTCCCAGCTAACTCTTAATTCCTCAGGAAGTAAAACTGGTTCATGCATTGTACAGCCTCTTAGCACAGTGCAACTTTCCTTTAGAGCATCCATCAGAGTTTGTAATGTTGTCTTTATCTGTTTCATGACTTAATTAATGTTTCTATACTCCACTACCTACAATAATAATAGTCAACATTTATTGAGCGCTTACTCTGAATGCATATGAAATGTGTAGGAAACTTTGTGTGGATCTTCTCACTTAATTCTTATAGCAACTTTCTCAAGTAGGTACTATAATTATTTCTAGGTAAGTAATATTATTATTCCCATTTTTAGATGAGAAAAATGGAGCCACAGAGAGATTAATAAATATCCCTTGAGGTGACATTGCTAGTGAGATTGACCAGGTTTTCAATCCAGGTAGCCGGATTCCAGATGCCACATTCTTCACCTCTAGGCCAGCGCTTTCCAATACAATATTCTGCAATGATAGAAAGGTTCTCTGTATGTGCTATCTAATACGATAGCCACTAGCACGTGTGAGCATTTGAAATGTAGCTTGTGTGACTGAGGAGTTGGATTTTTAACTTAATTTCAATGAATTTAAATAGCCATGTGTGGTTACTGCCTACTGTACTGGACAGCAGAGCTCTAGAAGCTGCTGGGCAAAAATTTCCAGGAACGATTGTACCCATTTTTGCTTATCATTCTACCCCAGTTCTGGCACAATGTCCCACATAATTTGTATATATTGACTAAAACAAATAACTCAGAAGCGGTAGGATGGGGAGATGATAAGCAAAAACGGTGCTCTGAAAGCACCAAATTGTGAAGGATGCTCACCTCCAATGAAATCTCTCAAGCCTGTTTGGCATAAGTTTCATTTTTAAAATAGCACAAAATAAACATAATAAGATGAGTATTAGGGATTCATTTGGTAACATTGAGGATATTCTTATAACTCATACTTAATAAGAAGGGAAAAGGGAAATGGCATCAAATAGTAACCTCTGAGAATCGGCACTTATCTGACAAGAAATGAATTTAATGTCAAAATACACTTTCTGGACTATATTTCTACCATGAGCCAAAAAATCCTAGTAGTTGTTTGTAAGATGGTGAATGACAAGCTCATTCACACTCTTTTCCCCAGAAAACACTCTAATGTTTTTCTGCCTATTACTGAATGTATCTTTCTTGTTGGAAGTATCTGTCTGAGCTATATCTGGTATTTTACATTCTATCACCCGGTATATGTATTTGTTGTCATTGCTCAGAACAATAATCTAACAGTTAGATTAAGAGTGTAAAGAGACTCAACTCTATTTGGTAATTAAATGTCAGAAAGTATTTCCCTATTGGTCATGAATGCTGAAGTTTCTAGATAATGCACCATTAAATGTACTCAAATGCACTCATATCAAATGTATATAGGGAGGATGGGAGGGAGGCTCAAGAGGGAGGGGATATGGGAACATATGTATGCATGTGGCTGATTCACTTTGGTGTACAACAGAAACTAACACAGTATTGTGAAGCAATTATACTCCAATAAAGCTCTATTTTAAAAAATGTATATTAAAGCAGCACTGAATATACATTATTAGTAACTTTTAGTAGTAAAAGTAACTTCCAAATGTGCTAATGCACTTTTAGAAAACTGCATTAAATGTTCCCCCAAAAAGCTGTGCTTGATTGACAAGCTGTGCTTGATTAAATTGCAATAATTGAAAGAGCTAGAAATTTTGGTTTGAAATAGATAATAATAGCATCTCAAAACTTAAAGCATTTCACATTTCTTTGTCCTGTTACATCAAGCCACTCTAGTAAGAAATTTGTACTATATGAATCTGAATGAAATTGCTCTATTGAAAAAAAAAATTTAAATGGAAATGCTCACTTAAAGAACCAGAGCAGTTATAGATATTTGACTGTGCTATTGTGGGAAAAATCTGACATCTTTGCTTTCTTGTTGTTGTTAAGCTTTCCAGATTATTTACTTAGTTCTAGTGTTGATTCTAAAATTTTGACTATGAAGTACAATGACCATGAAATCAAATGTTTGTAGGAACAATAATCAAAGTAGAATGTTTTCAACTTTGTCACCATCTGTGAATTCTATATACTCTGTCTACATTACCAGTATTTCTATTCTCAGTGAAGTAAAAGGCACAATGCTCTATTTTCCTATGAGAATAAAAAGAAAAATCTTTATAATGATTTTTCTCCAGCCGTAGGAATAAAATATGGTAAACAACAGATCTTAAATTTTTCAACTCAATGTAACTCACCACCACAAACCAAGAAATATGCCCGTTTTTGCCATATTGATTTTCACTTTGGAAAACGTAATATGTTCACTTTGTTGATATATCTTATCTCATAAAAGGACTAGATAAAAATCAATAAAATAATATTGTCTTCTATCATGAAAGAAACATGAAGTTTGGTGTTGTATTCTTTTATTTTAAGATGTGTACAGTTAGATGCTTTAGGGCAATTTATGTAGGTTCTTTCTGTTCTGGTGATATTAGTAACCCATCATTCTGGTTTCTGACCAAGCACCTCCTTCTCCCTGAATATGCATTAGAGGATGCACAGGACAGTCAGCCTTGGCACTAATAAAGCTGAGTGGCCCTCCTCCCATCTCTGTTTGAACAGTAAATAGGAAAGAATATGCTTCCCATTGGCCAGCTTAAGCACATTAGTATCTGTGAATCCTGGGTGCAGCTGGCCAGGTGCTCCCTACTTGAATATAATGAATGGGCTTTACCTTGCACTGGCAGAGAGTACACTCAGTGCCATGTTTGATCCAAGAGGACCCAGTGAAGCGAACCACATTCATCTCGTCCAGGCAAGTTTTGGTGATGTCATTACGGATGGTGTCGGCCTGGCAAGGGTCGGTGACACAGCGCGGGCAGCACTCATTCTCTGGGAAGACACTGAATTCACACTCCACCTCTGGGCAAGGCAGGGGCCAACAATCAACTTCCCCTTGCTATAAGGAAAGCAGATGAACAAGGGCAAAGGGAGGAGGAGGGAGGGAGCACATTGTTTACCGAATAGTCAATTTATTTGCTGGACATTTATACTCAGACCTTCACAGCTATGAATCTTGCAGGGAATCCACAAAAGCCCTATCAGAGAAATGAGACCTATACTGCAGATGGATTATAAAACAGTCTTCAGGGGTTAAACAAGAACAACAATAAAGGAAAGCAAAAACTCTTTCTCTTAAAACAAACAAATTTGCATGCCCTTCTCTTTCCCATGACAAAGGAGAATTGTTTACTACAGAAGAGGTTTTTACTTAGTTTCTGCTTATGAGATGCTTTTTTCATTTTTACGATCTTTTCCCCCTACCTTCTCATTTATTCCCTTCTGCAAAAACAAAGTTTTGTCCACTGACAAAAAAGTAAACTGAAATATGAAGGAAATTTGACAGTTTTTCTTTGTTCATTTATACATTTCTCAGTGTAGGGACTTTGGAAAAAACAAAACAGAACAAAACTAGGAGCTGATTTCAGTCATTTTTATTCCACATGAGAAAATTATGTGAATTGGATCTTTTTAAAATTTAGTTCCCACCTGTTTCCTATTTTCTTCATAATTCTGAGTCTCATGGTCTTGGAGATGAAAGCGGCCTTCAGGCACAGAAACTGACCTTGCTCTTTTAATTGATTTTTGGGTTGAAAGTATAAAAAGGAAGCAATAAAAAAGCATTGCCTTAAAAATGTCTTCACACAAATAGAAAGGAAACTAGTCCTAACTTTAAAAGTAGCATCTGTGAAACTTTCTTCTATAAAGACATATAGACCAATTTTCCTTTTTATTTACACCACTAGAAAGAAATAAGAAATTTGGTTAAATGAAAAAATGATTGGTATTTTCTTTATCGTCTTCATTTTCTTTTTAACCTATTGTTTCCAGTAGAAGTTTCATAAATATATACATTTAATTCTAAGATTCTAGTAAGTATTTATTGCATATCCATATTATGTGTAAAACAGAGTGCCCACCAGAACAGCATTGACAGTAATAATCTTTAGAAAGAAAAAAAAGTGTGTGTTTTTTTTGTTTTTGTTTTCTTACATCTAAGCATAATTGATAGAAATGGATTAACAAAAGGTCTACTGGAAAAAGTGATTTTTTTTTTGAATGCCATTATTCTGTTCATAACTGTCTCTAAGTAAACCTAAGCTGAGTGGGATTAGGGAAGCCAGGAGAGCCTTTTCTTCTTTTGAGTTCTGGAGGTAGCCCTGAAAGACTGACATGACATGGTGTACCACATCTACCCCCAGATATTCCTTCTCAGGTCCTGAATGCATAACCATCACCTTATCATCCTAACCAGGTTCACTTTTTGTAACTCCCAACACTATGGCCAGGTACTGAGTATCGGTGCAGGGGGCAGGGCAAGGTTGCTTTACGATTTCAATTCTGGGATTAAACGTTTCCCTGAACTTCACATAGCTGAACTTACCAAGCAGCGGCACTGCTGGCAATTCTGGACCCAGGTGTCACCACTGTTGTACAAGGTTTCCCCATTTTGATGGAGGCACTGACTGCTCAGCCTTGGGTCACATTCGGGGCAGCAGAAAAGATCAACCGTGGGATTCTCACAGTCACAGACCATCCGTCGACACATTACAAATCCATTCTGTATGACAAGGGAAAAAAAGCAGTTACCAGAAACCTCCATTTCTCAATATACTAACATCATATGTATGTGTGTATCTGTGTGTGTGTACATGTGTATATACGCACACATATATACATTTTATATATATTACATGCTATGTCTATAATCTCAGATGTTGATTTGGAAGTTGAGATGATTCACACTGTTTACCCAATATAACTGATTTTCTTTAAAATTCCATTTTGTAGCTAACACCCAGAAAATACTTAAGCTGGAGAACATTCAATTTTCTTTCCACACATTACTCTTTAAATGACTTGACTGGAAAGAAAATTTTCAGAAATAACCAGTTAAAATGATAACCACTGCATGGCTCTTATGTGTAAATAAATTGTGTATGTATATATAAATATACATTTACTTGTTTATTAATATAGTAATTTGAATACTAACTAAATTTTGTTTTGTGTGAGGGCTTGTATGTTTATATTTGGTAGCTAGTCAACAAGTTTTACATATTATTAAGTTTCTAGAATATTTTAACCTTATGATTTGTACAAGCTGTTATCAATTTCTTTAATAATAGTTGAGTCCTTGGTATTATTCATTTAACTATAATTTAAATGTCTATTATCAACTGGGTACACATAACAGAACACCTCTCTAAAACTGAAATATAACCCAAATAGATATTTTTCACTTGCAGGCCATAGCATATTCATTATGGTTTCATTTATACATTCATTCAAATATGATATTGCGACTATAGAAACATTAGCATAGTTAGAAACAAAATTTTACCATATGAATAAATAAACACATTGTGGCATTTCCATACAATGGAATACTATTCAGTAATAAAAAGGAATGGGTTATTGATACGTGTAATGAATATAAATGAATGTCAAAACATAATGCTGAGAGAAAGAAGTCAGACACAAAAGAGTATGGACAGTCTTCCCTTGGTATCCCTGGGGGATTGGTTTGAGGCCTCCCGTGGATACCAAAATCCGTGGATGCTCAAGTCCCTTATATTAAATGGCATAGTATTTGCATATAACCTATGCACACCCTCCGGTTTACTTTAAATTATCTCTAGATTACTTATAACATCTAATACAATGTAAATATTATGTAAACAGTTGCTGGTGTGGGGGAAATTAAAGTTTTGCTTTTTGGAACTTTCTGGAATTTTTTTTTTCCCAAATATTTTTGATCCACAGTTGGTTGAATCCATGGATGGGGACCCTGCAGATACAGAAGGCCAACTGTGTTATATGATTCCATTTATATGAGGCTCTAGAAAATACAAATCTAATCTATAGAAACTGGAAGCAGTGTTTGCTTGAGGCTAGGGCTATGGGACTAAGAAAGGACCGAGGCAACATTTTGGGTAGGTAAAAATGTTCTGTTATATTAACTGAGTGATGGTTAAATGGGCGTATGAATTTGTCTAAGTTCATCAAGCTGTACACTTGAAATATATGCAAATTACACCTCGATAAAAATGGTTACAATGTTTTGTTTATACTAACCTGACACGAGCACACAGAGCACCGGTCATTTTCCAACACCCAAATCTGACCATTGTGCTTAACTTTTCCATCATGGATGCAGTCCCCTGTGCAGTTCTTTCCGTGAGGACATCGGCAATCATATCCACCATCCAAGTTAAAGCAAATGGTATCATTGGCACAGCTGTGCCTCCCGGTCCCACACTCGTCAATATCTACAGCCAAGAAAAGGCAGCAGGCAATGTGCTTAGAATATGCTCCGTTTTAAACAACTGCAATCAGGCAAGTTGTCTCCTGACATAAAGCATTCAACTGGAAATTAATTTTCATCTTACTGGCATGCATTTCCTATTAATGCTGACTAAAGCAATGTTAATGATCTAGGGATTTCACACAAAAATATTATCATGCTTGATTTCAAACACCAAATAACCTTGGCTAGATTTTTAACTTTTATATCTCTGTAAATACCATTAGGCTTTATGAAACATTTATATTTTTTGAAAGTTAAGAATAGGACTCAATGTTTCAAACACAAACAGTTTGGCAGTGGAAATTCTAAAAGTGCCTATTTTTTTTTTAATTGGGGAAATCATCCTCAGTGTTAAAATGGTGCTTACACAAAATCCTTTCTTAGTGGGAAATGAAATGTCATGGAAGACCTGAGGCATTTTTATTCAGTTTCAAGCCCTGTTCTCACAGCTATGTCACCCATATGTAACCTCTGTCCAGTGTTCTGCCCAGGTGTTCTTCCCTTAACAGTCCAGGCATTTTCACACTGTCCTTACACCCTGCGTCTCACCCATGGAAGGGCAAGTGACCATAAGCAATTACCATCTCTCGCACAAAGAATCCCCCAGTTCTTAACTTTTCCATTTCAGATCGTTTCATCTCCTGCTTGACTCAGTTGGCAACTTCTCATTCTTCACCTGACCTCACCCATTCCATGGCAATCACAACCTAAAGCATTTTCATACAGATGAAAAGCAAACATATGTTGACCCACAGATCAGGTCCATATGAAGATATGAGATTCATTTTATTTATCCCCATCATTTAAAGGTCACAAGCCAAAATACATTTCAGGGATACTGTATGAGTGGCAGTAAGGAGTTATTTCCTTTTTCACCTGAGTAAAGGTCAAGAAAGAAAGAATTAAATCACAGCAGGAAAAGTGGGTTAGAGAGAGGATGGAATATATAGCTTTTAACTAGGGGAACTGTACACTGATTTCCCTTCAAAATTATAGAGTTTAGTAACTATCTTCCTTAAATGGTTTGATTTCAACATTGTTGGAGACATGCACTGGTCAAGATTATATTTTAGCCACATTTAAATTCTTAAATACTTAAATTCTGTCATATATGCTTTCCTGAAAATAAGTTACATGATTACTTCTCTCTATGTACTTTGATTTTTATTAGTTCCCATATCAATAAAACCAATGAATTGAGATGACAGCTGAAAAGGTTTCTATTATAACTACAGTAAACTTTATTATAGCTTGATTTGTCAAGGATAATACTGCTTAAAATTAAAAACTATGATCAAAAAAATAACTCTTAGCTAGCATGAGGATATATTAAAATTTTAAAAAATACATTGATATATATATATATATGTATACATACATATATATCAGATGAGAAAAAATTTTTCTCTTGGTAATAGAAATGAATTTTGTAAAACACGTCTATATTTGTTCTAATCCGAATAATAAGATGTCTTTGATGAGTTGATATTTGTCTCCCATTAAGTATTTTTGTAATTAGCAATTATAGTAAGCAAGAAAATCATTAACCATAGTTGTTTGGTCTCTTTGACAACAATCTCTACAAATACCTCTTACTACCCTTTTAATATCCACTATATTTATATATATTTTTTATATATTTAACCCTTTAAATATCCACTAATATAAGGACACTATTCCGTTAATGGCAATGGCTGGATTTTTACAATCATTTCATTTTGCCTTACATTTAAAATAAAAGCTCTGCTAACAGGTTTGTTTGCTTGCTTGGTTAAAGGCAGACAGAGTCCTTGGATATGATGCAGAAGACAAAGAAGAGAAGATATACAGGTACAAAGAAAATATGTACCCTTAAATAAAGTACATTAAAAATGAAGAAATAGAATAAAAAGTTGCTTACAACAATGGTTGGCATGTACTTGTCATGCCTGGAGAAATATATAGGCAAAAACATCATAATGGACTATCCTATTAGATTTGAATTAATTTGAACTTAACTTTCCCGCTTGTTATCTATACTGGGTTTCCCAGTGCCGAAACTATTCTCAATTGAATGATAGTATAGAATTTTGGAATTCATTTTTACATATAGTTTTATCATAATATAAGATTCCTGCATTATATACATAATATATACATAAAGAGTATATATTCTGCCTTGAAAAACCTACTAAAGTATACAGAAATTCCAACTTTAAAAATACTGAGAAGCAGAAGCAAGAAGAACTAAAATCCTGCAGCCTGTGGAACAAAAACCACATTCACAGAAAGATAGACAAGACGAAAAGGCAGAGGGCTATGTACCAGATGAAGGAAAAAGATAAAAACCCAGAAAAACAACTAAATGAAGTGGAGATAAGCAACCTTCAAGAAAAATAATTCAGAATAATGAGAGTAAAGATGATCCAGGACCTTGGAAAAAGAATGGAGGCAAAGATTGAGAAGATGCAAGAAATGTTTAACAAAGACCTAGAAGATTAAAGAACAAACACCTAGGAGAATTAAAGAACAAACAAACAGAGATGAACAATACAATAACTGAAAAGAAAAATACACTAGAAGGAATCAATAGCAGAATAACTGAGTCAAAAGAACGGATAAGTGACCTGGAAGACAGAATAGTGGAATTCACTGCTGCGGAACAGAATAAAGAAAAAAGAATGAAAAGAAATGAAGACAGCCTAAGAGACCTCTGGGACAACATTAAAAGCAACAACATTCGCATTATAGGGGTCCCAGAAGGAGAAGAGAGAGAGAAAGGACCAGAGGAAATATTTGAAGAGATTATACTCAAAAACTTCCCTAACATGGGAAAGGAAATAGCCACCCAAGTCCAGGAAGCATAGAGAGTCCAATACAGGATAAACCCAAGGAGAAACACACCAAGACACATAGTAATCAAATTGGCAACAATTAAAGACAAAGGAAAATTATTGAAAGCAGCAAGGGAAAACCAACAAATAATATACAAGGGAATTCCCATAAGGTTAACAGATGATTTCTCAGCAGAAACGCTACCAGCCAGAAGGGAGTGGCATGACATATTTAAAGTGATGAAAGGGAAGAAGCTACAACCAAGATTACTCTACCCAGCAAGGATCTCATTCAGATTCGCTGGAGAAATCAAAAGCTTTACAGACAAGCTAAGAGATTCAGCACCACCAAACCAGCTCTAGAACAAATGACAAAGGAACTTCTCTAAGTGGGAAATACAAGAGAAGAAAAGGACCTACAAAAGCAAACCCAAAACAATTAAGAAAATGGTCATAGGTACATACATATCGGTAATTCCCTTAAACGTGAATGGGTTAAATGCTCCAACCAAAACACACAGGCTCACTGAATGGACACAAAAACAAGACCCACATATATGCTGTGTACAAAAGACCCACTTCAGACCTAGGGACACATACAGACTGAAAGTGAGGGGATGTAAAAAGATATTCCATGCAAATGGAAATCAAAAGAAAGCTGGAGTAGCAATATTCATATCACATAAAATAGACTTCAAAATAAAGAATGTTACAAGAGATAAGGAAGGACACTGCACAATGATCAAGGGATCAATCCAAGAAGAAGATATAACAATTATAAATATATATGCACCCGACATAGGAGCACCACAATACATAAGGCAACTGCTAACAGCTATAAAAAAGGAAATCGACAGTAACACAATAATAGTGGGGGACTTTGACACCTCACTTACAACAATAGACAGATAATCCAAACAGAAAATTAATAAGGAAACACAAGCTTTAAATGACACAATAGACCAGATAGACTTAATTGATATTTATAGGACATTCCATCCAAAAACAGCAGATTACACTTTCTTCTCAAGTGCTCACGAAACATTCTCCAGGATAGATCACATCTTGGGTCACAAATCAAGCCTCAATAAATTTAAGAAAATTGAAATTACATCAAGCATCTTTTCTGACTAGAACGCTATGAGATTAGAAATCAGTTACAGGATAAAAAACGTAAAAAACACAAACACATGGAGGCTAAACAATACATTACTAAATAACCAAGACATCACTGAAGAAATCAAAGAGGAAATCAAAAAATACCTAAAGACAAATGACAATGAAAACACGATGATCCAAAACCTATGGGAAGAAGCCAAAGCAGTTCTAAGAGGGAAGTTTACAGCAGTACAATCCTACCTCAAGAAACAACAAACAGCTCAAATAAACAATCTAACCTTACACCTAAAGGAACTAGAGAAAGAAGAACAAACAAAACATTTCTCCAAAGAAGACAAACACATGGCCAAGAAGCACATGAAAAGCTGCTCAACATCACTAATTATTAGAGAAATGCAAATCAAAACTACAATTAGGTATCACCTCACAGCAGTTAGAATGGGCATCATCAGAAAATCTACAAACAACAAATGCTGGAGAGGATGTGGAGAAAACGGAAAGCTCTTGCACTGTTGGTGCAAATGTAAATTGATACAGCCACTATGGAGAACTGTATGGAGGTTCCTTAAAAAACTAAAAATACAATTACCATATGACTTAGCAATCCCACTATTGGGCATATACCCAGAGAAAACTATAATTCAAAAAGACACATGCACCCCAATGTTTATTGCAGCACTATTTACAACAGCCAGGTCATGGAAGCAACCTAAATGCCCATTGACAGATAAATGGATAAAGAAGCTGTAGTACATATATACAATGGAATATTACTCAGCCATAAAAAGGAATGAAGGTAAGAAAATGGCAGCCTCCAGGAGGGCGCACATCGGTGAGTACTCTCCAGAACTGCCGCCGGCCATGTCTTTGTCCCTGCAGTGAGCCATAGCTGTCCCCCACCTCTGCAGGAGACGCTCCAATACTAGCAGGAGAAGAGAGGGAGGATGAATAGAAGAATATAACAAGCTGGCAAGTTCTGGAATGCCATGTGGATGACAGGCTCTTGGTGCTCCAGCCAGGCATCAGGGCTGTGCCTCTGAGGTGGGAGAGCCAAGTTCAGGACTGGTCCACAAGAGACCATCCAGCTCCATGTAATATCAAACAGCGAAAATCTCCCAGAGATCTCCATCTCAATGCCAAGACCCAGCTCCACCCAACGACCAGCAAGCTACAGTGCTGGACATCCTATGACAAACAACTAGCAAGACAGGAACACAACCCCACCCATTAGCAGAGAGGCTGCCTAAAATCATAATAAGGTCAAAGACACCCCAAAACACACCACCA
Organism: Balaenoptera borealis; assembly: GCF_965194805.1. NCBI lineage: Eukaryota > Metazoa > Chordata > Mammalia > Artiodactyla > Balaenopteridae > Balaenoptera > Balaenoptera borealis. Next base: position 37,620,470 of record NC_138870.1, read on the forward strand.
GACATGGACCTGCCCACCAGAAAGTCAAGATCCAGCCTCATCAACCAGAACACAGTCAATAGTCGCCTCCACGAGGAAGCCAACACAACCCACTGAACCAACCTTAGCCACTGGGGACAGACACCACCACCAAAGGGAACTACGAACCTGGAGCATGCGAAAAGGAGACCCCAAACACAGTAACTTAAGCAAAATGAGAAGACAGAGAAACACACAATAGATGAAGGAGCAAGGCAAAAACCCACCAGACCTAACAAATGAAGAGGAAATAGGCAGTCTACCTGAAAAATAATTCAGAATAATGATAGTAAAGATGATCCAAAATGATCCAAGATGATTTATGTTGGAAATAGAATGGAGAAAATACAAGAAATGTTTAACAAGGACCTAGAAGAACTAAAGAACAAACAAACAGTGATGAACAACACAATAAGTGAAATTAAAAATTCTCTAGAAGGGATCAATAGCAGAATAACTGAGGCAGAAGAACGGATAAGTGACCTGGAAGATAAAATAGTGGAAATAACTATGGCAGAGCAGAATAAAGAAAAAAGACTAAAAAGAATTGAGGACAGTCTCAGAGACCTCTCGGACAATATGAAACGCACCAACATTCGAACCATAGGGGTCCCAGAAGAAGAAGAGAAAAACAAATGGTCTGAGAAAATATATGAAGAGATTATAGTTGAAAACTTCCCTAATACGGGAAACAAAATAGTTAATCAAGTCCAGGAAGCACAGAGAGTCCCATACAGAATAAATCCAAGGAGAAACACGCCAAGACACAAATTAATCAAACTATCAAAAATTAAATACAAAGAAAAAATATTAAAAGCAGCAAGGAAAAAACAACAAATAACACACAAGGGAATTCCCATAAGGTAAACAGCAGATCTTTCAGCAGAAACTCTGCAAGCCAGAAGGGAGTGGCAGGACATGTTTAAAGTGATGAAAGGGAAAAACCTACAACCAAGATTACTCTACCCAGTAAGGATCTCATTCATATTTGACGGAGAAATTAAAACCTTAACATACAAGAAAAAGCTAAGAGAATTCAGCACAACCAAACCAGCTTTACAACAAATGCTAAAGGAATTTCTCTAGGCAGGAAACACAGGAGAAGGAAAAGACCTACAATAACAACCCCAAAACAATTAAGAAAATGGTAATAGGAACATACATATCGATAATTACCTTAAATGTGAAAGGATTAAATGCTCCAACCAAAAGACATAGAGGGGCTGAATGGATACAAAAACAAGACCTATACGTAAGCTGTCTATAAGAGACCCACTTCAGACCTAGGGACACATACAGACTGAAAGTGAGGGGATGGAAAAAGATATTCCATGCAAATGGAAATCAAAAGAAAGCTGGAGTAGCAATTCTCATATCAGACAAAATAGACTTTAAATCAAGGCTATTACAACACACAAAGAAGGACACTACATAATGATCAAGGGATCAATTCAAGAAGATATCACAATTGTAAATGTTTTTGCACCCAACATTGGAGCACCTCAATACATAAGGCAAATACTAACAGCCATAAAAGGGGAAATCGACAGCAACACAATCATAGTAGGGGACTTTATTTAACACCCCACTTTCACAAATGGACAGATCATCGAAAATGCAAGTAAATAAGGAAACACAAGCTTTAAATGATTCAATAAACAAGATGGACTTAATTGATATTTATTGGACATTCCATCCAAAAACAACAGAATACACATTCTTCTCAAGTGCTCATGGAACATTCTTCAGGAGAGATCATATCTTGGGTCACAAATCAAGCCTTGGTAAATTTAAGAAAACTGAAATCGTATCAAGTATCTTTTCCAACCACAACACTATGAGACTTGATATCACTTACAGGAAAAAATCTATAAAAAATACAAACACATGGAGGCTAAACATTACACTACTTAATAACCAAGAGATCACTGAAGAAATCAAAGAGGATATCAAAAAATACCTAGAAACAAATGACAATGAAAACACGATGACCCAAAACCTATGGAATGCAGCCCAAGAAGTTCTAAGAGGGAAGTTTATAGCAATACAATCCTACCTTAAGAAACAAGAAACATGTCAGATAAACAACTTAACCTTACACCTAAAGCAATTAGAGAAATAAGCACAAAAAAACCCCAAAGTTAGCAGAAGGAAAGAAATCATAAAGATCTGAGCAGAAATAAATGAAAAAGAAATGAAGGAAACGATAGCAAAGATCAATAAAAACTAAAATCTGGTTCTTTGAGAAGATAAACAAAATTGATAAACCATTAGCAAGACTCATCAAGAAAAAAAGGGAGAAGACTCAAATCAATATAATTAGAAATGAAAAAGGAGAAGTAACAACTGACACTGCAGAAATACAAAGGATCATGAGAGATTACTACAAGTAACTATATGTCAATAAAATGGACAACCTGGAAGAAATGGACAAATTCTTAGAAATGCACAACTTTCCGAGACTGAACCAGGAAGAAATAGAAAATATGAACAGGTCAATCACAAGCACTGAAATTGAAACTGTGATTAAAAATCTTCCAACAAACAAAAGCCCAGGACCAGATGGCTTCACAGTCAAATTCTATCAAATATTTAGAGAAGAGATAAGATCTATCCTTCTTAAACTCTTCCAAAATATAGGAGAGGGAGGAACCCTCCTAAACTCATTCTACGAGGCCACCATCACTCTGATACCAAAACCAGACAAAGATGTCACAAAGAAAGAAAACTACAGGTCAATATCACTGATGAAGATAGATGGAAAAATCCTCAACAAAATACAAGCAAACAGAATCCAACAGCACATTAAAAGGATCATACACCATGATCAAGTGCGGTTCATCCCAGAAATGCAAGGATTCTTCAATATAGGCAAATCCATCAATATGATACACCATATTAACAAATTTAAGGGGAAAACAATATGATCATCTCAACAGATGCAGAGAAAGCTTTCGACAAAATTCAACACCCATTTATGATAAAAACCCTGCAGAAAGTAGGCATAGAGGGAACTTTCCTCAACATAATAAAGGCCATATATGACAAACCCACAGCCAACATCGTCCTCAATGGTGAAAAACTGAAACCATTTCCACTAAGATCAGGAACAAGACAAGGTTGCCCACTCTCACTACTATATTCAACATAGTTTTGGAAGTTTCAGCCACAGCAATCAGAGAAGAAAAAGAAATAAAAGGAATCCAAATCAGAATAGAAGAAGTAAAGCTGTCACTGTTTGCAGATGACATGATACTATACATAGAGAATCCTAAAGAAGCTATCAGAAAACTACTAGAGCTAATCAATGAATTTGGTAACGTAGCAGGATACAAAATTAATGCACAGAAATCTCTTTCATTCCTACACACTAAGGATGAAAAATCTGAAAGTGAAATTAAGAAAACACTCCCATTTACCACTGCAACAAAAAGAATAAAATATCTAGGAATAAACCTACCTAAGGAGACAAAAGACCTGTATGCAGAAAATTATAAGACACTGATGAAAGAAATTAAAGGTGATACAAATAGATGGAGAGATATACCATGTTCTTGGATCGGAAGAATCAACATTGTGAAAATGACTCTACTACCCAAAGCAATCTACAGATTCAATGCAATCCCTATAAAACTACCACTGGCATTTTTCACAGAACTAGAACAAAAAATTTCACAATTTGTATGGAAATGCAAGAGACCCCGAATAGCCAAAGCAATCTTGAGAAAGAAAAACGGAGCTGGAGGAATCAGGCTCCTTGACTTCAGACTATACTACAAAGCTACAGCAATCAAGACAATATGCTACTGGCACAAAACCAGAAATATAGATCAATGGAACAGGATAGAAAGCCCAGAGATAAACCCATGCACATATGGTCACCTTATCTTTGATAAAGGAGACAAGAATATACAGTGGAGAAAAGACAGCCTCTTCAATAGCTGGTGCTGGGAAAACTGGACAGCTACATGTAAAAGAATGAAATTAGAACACTCTCTAACACCATACGCAAAATAAACTCAAAATGGATTAAAGACCTAAATGTAAGGCCATACACTATCAAACTCTTAGAGGAAAACATAGGCAGGACACTCTTTGACATAAATCACAGCAAGATCCTTTTTGACCCACCTCCTAGAGTAATGGAAATAAAACCAAAAATAAACACATGGGACCTAATGAAACTTAAAAGCTTTTGCGCAGCAAAGGAAACCACAAAGAAGACCAAAAGACAGCCCTCAGAATGGGAGAAAATATTTGCAAATGAAGCAACTGACAAAGCATTAATCTCCAAAATTTACAAGCAGCTCAATATCAAAAAGACAAACAACCCAACCCAAAAATGGGGAGAAGACCTAAATAGATATTTCTCCAAAAAGATATACAGATTGCCAACAGGGACATGAAAGAATGCTCAACATCATTAATCATTAGAGAAATGCAAATGAAAACTACAATGAGATATCATCTCACACTGGTCAGAATGGCCATCATCAAAAAATCTACAAACAATAAATGCTGGAGAGGGTGTGGAGAAAAGGGAACCCCTTCCACTGTTGGTGGGAATGTAAATTGATACAGCCACTATGGAGAACAGTATGGAGGTTCCTTAGAAATATAAGAATAGAACTACCATACCACCCAGCAATCTCACTACTGGGCGTAAACCCTGAGAAAACCATAATTCAAAAAGAGTCATGTACCAAAATGTTCATTGCAGCTCTATTTACAATAGCCAGGACATGGAAGCAACCTAAGTGTCCATCAACAGATGAATGGATAAAGAAGATTGGCACATATATACAATGGAATATTACTCAGCCATAAAAAGAAACGAAATTGAGTTATTTGTAGTGAGGTGGATGGACCTAGAGTCTGTCATACAGAGTGAAGTAAGTCAGAAAGAGAAAAACAAATACCGTATGCTAGCACATATATATGGAATTTAAAAAAGAAAAAATGGTCATGAAGAACCTAGGGACAAGATGGGAATAAAGACACAGACTTACTAGAGAATGGACTTGAGGATACGGGGAGGGGGAAGGGTAAGCTGGGACAAAGCGAGAGAGTGACATGGACATATATACACTACCAAACGTAAAATAGATAGCTAGTGGGAAGCAATTGCATAACACAGGGAGGTCAGCTCGGTCCTTGCGACCACCTACAGGGGTCAGATAAGGAGGGTGTGAGGGAGGGAGATGCAAGAGGGAAGAGATATGGGGACATATGTATATGTATAACTGATTCACTTTGTTATAAAGCAGAAACTGACATACCATTGTAAAGCAATTATATCCAATAAAGATGTTAAAAAGAAAAAAAAAAGGAACGAAATTGGGTCACTTGTAGAGACATGGATGCATCTAGAGACTGTCATACAGAGTGAAGTAAGTCAGAAAGAGAAAAACAGATATCACATATTAACGCATATGTTTGGAACCTAGAAAATGGTACAGATGAACCTGTTTGCAGGGCAGAAATTGAGACACAGAAGTAGAGAAAAAACGTATGGACACCAAGGGGGGAAAGCAGCGGTGTGGGGAGGGTGGTGGTGTGATGAATTGGGAGATTGGGATTGACATGTATACACTGTTGTGTATAAAATGGATGACTAATAAGAACGTGCTATATAAAAAAATTAATTTAAAAAAAAAAAAAGAGGAAAGCAAAAAAAGTACTGAGAGACAAAGGACAATGAAAACACAATGATCCAAAACCTTTGGGATGACGCAAAAGCAGTTCTAAGAGGGAAGTTTATAGCAATACAATCCTACCTGAAGAAACAACAAACATCTCAAATAAACAATCTAAACTTACACCTAAAGGAACTAGAGAACGAAGAACAAACAAAACACAAACTTAGTAGAAGGAAAGAAATCATGACGATCAGAGCAGAAATAAATGAAATAGAAACAAAGAAAACAATAGCAAAGATCAATAAAACTAAAAGCTGTTTCTTTGAGAAGATAAACAAAATTGATAAACCATTAGCCAGACTCATCAAGAAAATGAGGGAGAGGACTCAAATCAATAAAATTTGAAACGAAAAAGGAGAAGTTGCAACAGACACCGCAGAAATACAAAGCATCCTAAGAGACTACTACAAGCAACTCTATGCCAATAAAATGGAAAACCTGGAAGAAATGGACAAATTCTTAGAAAGGTATAATCTTCCAAGGCTGAACCAGGAAGAAATAGAAAATATGAACAGACCAATCAAAATAATGAAATTGAAAATGTGATTAAAAATCTTCCCACAAACAAAAGTCCAGGACCAGATGGCTTCACAGGTGAATTCTTCAAACATTTGGAGAACAGCTAACACCCATCCTTCTCAAACTCTTCCAAAAAATTGCAGAGGAAGGAACACTCCTAAACTCATTCTATGAGGCCACCATCACCCTGATACCAAAACCAGACAAAGTTACTACAAGAAAAGAAAATTACAGACCAATATCACTGCTGAATATAGATGCAAAAATCGTCAACAAAATACTAGCAAACAGAATCCAACAGCACATTAAAAGGATCATACATCATGATCAAGTGGGATTTATCCCAAGGATGCAAGGATCCTTCAATATATGCAAATCAATCCATGTGATACACCATATTAACAAATTGAAGAATAAAAATCATATGATCATTTCAATAGATGCAGAAAAAGCTTTTGACAAAATTCAACACCGATTTATGATAAAAACTCTCCAGAAGGTGGGCATAGAGGGAAGCTACTTCAACATAATAGAGGCCATATATGACAATGCCACAGCAAACATTATTCTCAATGGTGAAAAACTGAAAGCATTACCTCTAGGATGAGGAACAAGATAAGGATGTCCACTCACACCACTATTATTCGACACAGTTTTGGAAATCCTAGCCACAGCAATCACAGAAGAAAAAGAAATAAAAGGAATACAAATTGGAAAAGAAGAAGTTAAACTGTCACTGTTTGCAGATGAGATGATACTATACATAGAGAATCTTAAAGATGCTGCCAGAAAACTACTAGAGCTAATCAATGAATTTAGTAAAGTTGGAGGATACAAAATTAATGCACATAAATCTCTTGCATTCCTATACACTAATGATGAAAAATCTGAAAGAGAAATTAAGGAAACCCTCCATTTACCATTGCAACAAAAAGAATAAAATACCTAGGAATAAACCTACCTAGGGAGACAAAAGACCTGTATGCAGAAAACTATAAGACACTGATGAAAGAAATTAAAGATGATATAAACAGATGGAGAGATATACCATGTTCTTGGATTGGAAGAATCAATATTGTGAAAATGACCATACTACTGAAAGCAATCTACAGATTCAATGCAATCCCTATCAAATTACCAATGGCATTTTTTACACAACTAGAACAAAAAATGTTAAAATTTCTATGGAGACACAAAAGACCCTGCATAGCCAAAGCAGTCTTGAAGGAAAAAACCGGAGCTGGAGGAATCAGACTCCCTGACTTCAGACTATACTACAAAGCTACAGTAATCAAGACAATATGCTACTGGCACAAAACCAGAAATATAGATCAATGGAACAGGATAGAAAGCCCAGAGATAAACCCACGCACATATGGTCACCTTATTTTTGATAAAGGAGGCAAGAATATACAATGGAGAAAAGACAGCCTCTTCAATAAGTGGTGCTGGGAAAACTGGACAGCCACATGTAAAAGAATGAAATTAGAACACTCCCTAACACCATACGCAAAAGTAAACTCAAAATGGATTAGAGAACTAAATGTAAGACTGGACACTATAAAACTCTTAGAGGAAAACATAGAAGAACACTCTTTGACATAAATCACAGCAAGACCTTTTTTGACCCACCTCCTAGAGTAATGGAAATAAAAACAAAAATAAACAAATGGGACCTAATGAAACTTAAAAGCTTTTGCAAAGCAAAGGAAACTACAAAGAAGACCAAAAGACAACCCTCAGAATGGGAGAACATATTTGCAAACGAATCAACGGATAAAGGATTAATCTCCAAAATATATATACAGCTCATGCAGCTCAATATTAAAAAAACAAAAAACCCAATCCAAAAATGGGTAGAAGACCTAAATAGACATTTCTCCAAAGAAGACATACAGATGGCCAAGAAGCACATGAAAAGCTGCTCAACATCACTAATTATTAGAGAAATGCAAATCAAAACTGCAATGAGGTATCACCTCACACCAGTTAGAATGGGCTTCATCAGAAAATCTACAAACAACAAATGCTGGAGAGGGTGTGGAGAAAAGGGGACCCTCTTGCACTGTTGGTGGGAATGTAAATTGATACAGCCACTATTGGGAACAGTATGGAGGTTCCTTAAAAAACTAAAAATAGAATTACCATATGACCCAGCATCCCACTATTGGGCATATACACAGAGAAAACCATAATTCAAAAAGACACATGCACCCCCCAATGTTCATTGCAGCTCTATTTACAATCACCAGGTCATGGAAGCAACCTAAATGCCCATTGACAGATAAATGGATAAAGAAATTGTGGTACATATATACAATGGAAGATTACACAGCCATAAAAAGGAACAAAACTGGGTCATTTGTAGAGACGTGGATGGATCTAGAGACTGTCATACAGAGTGAAGTAAGTCAGAAAGAAAAAAACAAATATCGTATATTAACACATATATGTGGAAGCTAGAAAAATGGTACAGATGAACCAGTGTGCAGGGCAGACACAGATATAGAGAACAAATGTATGGATACCAAGGGGGGAAAGTGGCGGGTGGGGGGTGGTGGGATGAAGTGGGAGATTGGGATTGATATATATACACTAATATGTATAAAATGGAGAACTAATAACCTGCTGTATAAAAAAATAAGTAAAATAAAATTCAAAAAACAAATACTGATACATGCTTTAGTGAGTGATTGGAGAAATAATGTTGCTGAAGCCAGTGGTCAAGTCTCACTTCCCGTCGAACTTGAGCTAGCAGCAGCTTTTGACACAGGTCCTTCCCTCTCCCTGATAAATGTCCTTTACTTGCTTCCTATCACACTGGTAGCTCTTTTTGGATGTTTCTTCTGCCCACATACACATTCTCCAGGTGTGGCAGTTACAGTATGAATAAGATTTAGCCAAGCAAAGAGGAGGTAAAGACTGGTCTAGTCAGAGGTAAGGGTGTGTTTGAGTCCCAATGTTCAGAGCCATCAAGATGTGTTAGAGGATCAGAAGTATTGGTATGACTTGAATGTCTAGGGAGAGCAGAGTGGGTAGACATGCAGCTGAAGAGGTTCTTAGGGATCAGTTAAAAGTCATGTTGTAAGAAATTTGAACCTTATCTTAAAGACAATAAAATGTCATTTTTGGGAATTGCAAAAAAAAAAAAAATCATAATCAGATATCCATTTTTGAAAGGGTCCTTTGGCTTCACTGTGGAAAAGGGATTTAAATGGATTAGAAATTGAAGCTAGGAGACCGATTAATAGACTGTTCAGTATTCCAGGAAAGAGATGGTCATATAATAAAAGGAAACACTTATATAGTGGTTGGTATGTATCAAATTCTAAGTACTTTCGTAAAATGACTCATTTCATATAATGACTCACAACAACCGTGAAAGGTACCATCATTATCTCCATTGTATAGATCAGGAAATTGAGGCCTAGACATGTTGAATAACTTTCTCAGGGTCACACAGCTAGTAAGGTATACAGCCCAGATGGGAACCCAAGCTGTCAGGCTCCAAGTCTGCGCTCGTAGGCATAATGCTGTATTGAATAGTAGCAGTGGGGATGCATAGAAAGAAACAACAAAACTAAAATCTTCCAAGATAGAAACAACAAAGATACAGCAACTTCTTAGTGATTTGTTGGCTTCAAAGACTAGGGTGAGAGAAGGGTCATGAATGATTAGATTTCCCGCTTGGAAAATTTGGTTGATGCTATTTATACAAAGAAGAGCAAGATTTTGCTGGAGAGTGGAAGTAGGTGGCAGGGATGAGCAAAGACATGAGTTAGTTTGACATGTTGAAATACACTTTCCTCTGGGCTTCCAGGTAGAGCTATCCAGCTGGATATGTGGGTCTGGAATTCAGAAAATAGGACTGGGCCAAAATATAGATTTGGTGGAGATACACTTTCATCATTCTCTTTCTCAAAAATAGACTTTCAGACTCAAGTTCAAACTTATGAGAAAGGCATTTAAAGCTACTTCCTTTGCTGGCACTCTCTTTCCCTATCTCAATGAGCCAATAATCACATCATACTTAAGTCCTGAAACAATGCTAGATATTCAATCCTTTCTTGATCCCAACAGGAAATAATTTCTCTCTTTGTTTCATTATGGCTCTGAATTCATACTTTTCTTATGTATTCATCATTTTCAACTTTGCAGCTTTCTCCTCTATTGAAAAACTTACTATATTCTATCTTGTATGACAGTTGTTACTGTACATATTTTATCTCGACTGCAAGCTGAAAGCAGTGATCATACCTCCTTTATATTTCTTCACAGCAGGTGCCTGGTAAAGTACCTCAAGGTACCTGTGCATAGATTCAGTAACCACTTCTTGAGTCGAAATAGATTCATTTCATTTTCATACTTTTCCCTGATTTAAGTTTAGAATTTATAGTATTTGGCTTGAACATAATACTCAAAAGATGTTACCCTATAAACATTTTTTTGGGGTCATACAAGTTCAAAAAATCCTCACCAAGCATAAAGATAATCCAGAAATAAAAGCTTTAAATAAAGGGAAATGTGGGCATGAAAATACAATATTCTTACCTGGAAAAAAAAATACTGGGCTTTATCCTCAGAGAGAGACAAATTTTCAGGCACATTAGGAATGATGATATGGACAAGGAAAATGGTACCCTTGTACATTACCTGGCAATTAAATGTCTACACCTCTGAGGTAAATGGATGAGCAAAACAGTTTACACTTTGTATGAATGCAGTTTATAAACATGTATTTGTAGATTACACAGCCTAAAAAGTAGTGAAACAGTGCAAAGTTATTTATTCACATTTTCAAATATGAATATTATACTTCAGCATAATTGTAAACCCACTGCTGTGGCTTTGTCCACGTTGAAATGCTTCTTTTCTTTTCCCCCAGCACAGAAAAATGGAACCTGCTCAGATATAATCACACTCTTAAAATTGCATCCTTCTAAATACTAATATTACAATTCTACAAATCACTGAAATTGCAGTAAATAGATAGTTGTTAAAAAGAAGCACTTTAGTTCTCTCTTGTTTTATACAACATAGGTGGGTTCTTTTAAAAGTATTCTTCAGAGCACACTGTCTTCTGAAAGAGTAGTAGATTTTTATGATAATCATTATAAATTATACTGGAAGATAATAATAGAATCATCTTTCTAGAATTGTGGTTCTTTTTAAAAAAATAAGATTTCCCATTCTTTCTGTATTTACGGAATTTCCTCAAAAAGCCTTTTCTGTGTAGGCATTTCATAGAATCCTTTACTTCCCTATATTCATCTTTATCATGTGTTATTTTAATGGCTAGTTTCACTTTGTTACTTTTGGACACCAATGAATGCACTAATTATGTTTTGTCATTTTGTCCTGACCGTTACATCTTTACTGTATATCATACCATATGTTTAGTGGAAAAGTGAAGTACTTCTTTTTTCTCAGTTAAATAAGCAGAGTTATCGACAGAGAAAGAAGAGAAAGAAAGTGGTATCTAAGATTTGAGGAGACGGAAGACGGTATGCAGGGGAAAGTAACTAAAGAAATAAAGTAGGAATACTGCGTGATATCGATGGTCCTCAGAGCAGGTAGTTTACAAGATGGCCTCCAACGATCCTCACCATTTAATATTCACACGCTTGTGTAATCCTCTCCCCTTGGACTTACTGACTGGCTTCTAACAAATAGACTATGGGAGAAGTGATGAAATGTCACATCTGAGATTCAGTTATGGAAAGACTGTGGCTGCCATTTTGGGCACCTGCTTATTCTAGGGGAAGCCAGCCCCCAGCCCTGTGGAGTAGCTTATGTGTTAAGGAAACAAGGCCTGCCAATAGCCACATGAGTGACCTTCATTCTCTCCACTCCTATCCCAGACAAGTCTTCAAGATGAGATCACATTCCTGGGCAACAACTTGATGGTAGTAACCTCATTAGAAACCTTGAACCAGAGGCATTCAGTTAAGCTGTGCATAGATTCCTTACCCACAGAAGTTGTGAGATGACTTTTGTTGTTTTCAGTGTCTAAGTTTTGGGGGTAACTTTTAACGCATCAATAGATAACTAATACAGCCCTCTTGAGACGTGGTCATAAATTTAAAAGATAGTGAAAGCAGTTGCAAATATAAAGTAAGATAGTCAGCAGAGGTATGTATTTTTTCTAGTTACATTCTGATGCACAGAAAAGGATACCAAGCAAAATTAAACACAGGTTACCCCTAGAGCAGAAGAGGAAGGGATGGGAAAAAGGGGGAGATGAAATAAAGATACATTTTCAGCTTTGCTCTATATATTTCTGTATGATTTGAATTATTTATAATCAGCTTGTATTCATTCTTTATGTATGTAACTTAAAATAAAATAAAAGACAATCTTAAAAAGGTAGCATTGAAGACTTCTTCCTCATAATATACTATAGAAAACAGGCAAAATATTCTATCAGGGAAGGGCAAAATCACACGGTTTGATCGGCTTCTTGAATGGCATTCTCTACAGGGCTGGAAGTACGCATTCTGGAACATTCACAAGTGCCAGGTAGAGCCTTCAGACACAGCTAAGTGGTTATTTGCAAATGCCAGGTTTTAGCCCCTGGTAAGGCAGTACCGTTCCCATTCCGTGTAACAATCCAGATGAACGTTCCGCTCAAGGTCCAGAGCTCTGCAGCTGCTGGCAAAGCACGCTGGGAGCCTTGGCATCTATCATCCAAGTCTGTTTCACTTTTCTCTGTGTGAAAACCTCTTGAGGCCCAAGGATAAAAGACATCTCATCATTTAAGCGTCAAGCACTGCTAAGTCAGATTCTCCAAGCCTTTCATCGACTGTGTCATTTTAGCCGCATCATTCTCTTAGGCTGTTACTCTATGAAGGTGTAAACACCAATGGAGAAAATAATGACTTCTTGAGGTTTGTTTTGTTTTCCAATCCTATGCCAAAGCCTTTTAGTATGGGTGGTTTCCCTGACAATTATTCACTGTGCTTTGCTTACTCTGCCTGCCTCCTAACTATCGTGCCCCTTAATAGAGGATACAAGGGAGCAGAGTTGTCAATTCACTGAAAATAAGTCAAAATTCATGGTAAATAATTGAATATAATCTTTTCAAATTTCCACTCTTATTAGATTGACATCTTCTGTGAAGCAGGGACCATATCTTCTGTATCCAACATTCACTAAATATCTCTGACTTTGCCAGGTAAGTGATACATTAGGAATAGCCCAGAGTAGCATGCATTATGTTTCCCTTGGCCATATCATCATTGTATTTCCTCTAGCCTCATTTTCCCTCTATCCTGCTTTCCTCATCTATTTTTTTCTAGCTCTTTTTTGGGTCAGATTTTTACATGCTGCCATTTAAAAAATTTATCTGACATTATGGGTTTATTCATTCTAAAACACCCTTCAACAGTATCCACAGAAAATTGGTTTACTATTGCAAGTTTTAATTATCTAAAAATCAGTTATCATAATTAGCAAGAGAAAGTTAGATTTTAACATGTTTCTAATCACTGTTGTATAAACACACAGCAAAAATCACCAATACCTTAAGTATTAGATCAATGTCTACTATTTACATCTTACTGCATTTTCCTCAATTTTAAGACTTTAAACTTTAGGTCTTCTCCTTGTACTGACCTTCACATGATTCTCCACTTGGTGAAAACATCCCATTGTCATGGTAGCCATCTCTGCACTCACAGTGGTACCATCCAGGCAGGTTGATGCAGTTAGCACGGCTGTCACACTGAACAAAGCCATCAGAGCACTCATCAATGTCTATTTGGGAAAGAAAACAGGAACGGGATGTTATACAATTGCTGCCTTTCTCTCAAAGAAACTAAAATATTCTGTTAGATGGCTACTAAAATATTTAGTGCCAGCAAATCCTTAAAACTGAGAAAACATAAAATCAAGAAAGTCTACTTGGTTGTTGAAAGCTATACAGAAAGAATGTAGTGGTATTAGCAATAGGAGAAACACCTAGACAGCTTCTCTGTTGCAAAAGTCATCCAACTGTAGAAACTGGAAAGAAACCATCTGTGATAGTCATTAGTGCTGCTCACCAAATATTTCCAGCTCTTCTTCTGGACACAAGCTAGGATTGCCGTGTGACTTCCTGAAGTCAATTAGGGAATGACATGTGTCACTTCCAGAGAGAGCCTTAAAGATGCAGTGTGTGATTCACACATACCTTTCCCCCATCACAATGACCAGCGATTTCCAGAAGCTCTGAAGATCAGCCTGAGTCCTGAGTGAAGACGATATGGGGCACATTCCTCCTCTAGTTGGGGTGGACGTAGAGTATGAGCAAGAAACGAACTTTTTTGCTTTAAGCCACTGAAATTTTAGGGTCTCTTATTACTATCAACATAATCTCCAGTATATGGCAATAGCATTCATGCATCAACATGCTTCAGATTTTGGAGAATATATCCCATCTATGTCACCTTTTAATGTGTTTCACATATATCATTACTTCATTCAATCCTCAAAAAAAAAAATCTTGCCATTTAGACAGCATATTGAACATATGAAAAAAAATGAGGCAAAAGGAAATTATGGGATTTAACCAAGGTCACCTAAGAGTTCATGTTTGCCTGACTTTCTGGTGTGTGCTCCTTCATACAAGTAGACACAGGCTGAAATTGGCAAAATTGTCTAAACAAACAGAGCATGTATCTTGAGTTTCATATATTTCCTCCAGTGGCTTATTACTATTCCCAAATGTTGTGAGACTTTTATTCTTCTTATTCAGTCTATTGATTAATGGGAACATCTGATGTCCATCCAAGTCTCTTTAATCAGTCATAGAGGAAAAAGTAATTCCTAGAGTTGCCTTACAGAGTGTCCCCTTCTTCTTAATACCTTCTGGGTTTCTGGGTGCTTTGGGGTTGCCTCAGACCTTGCTAAATGATCTGACGGCACCGTACCATCACAGCTGCCAAAAATATCCATCTTGACAACCCTTTGCCATGACTGCAGATTCCACTCGCCAAGGTAGAATAGCCTTTTCTTATATGTTTTCCGCACCTGCATCATATTCCCTGCTGCGGTGACCAGCATGACAAGTCCCTCCTATTGATGGGAAGATCAGATACTTTTTAGAGTCCTTTCCTCCCAGACAATCCACTCCAGCTCAGCAGTATCTACTGCCTTCTTAGTCTCATCTAACTTCAAATTCTTGGAAGTATATATTTCTTTCATTTTCTTTTAAAATTTCCTCTTTTACTATGTTCAATTTTTAAAGAGACAAATATTTGAATAAGTAAGATTTTTAAAAGAAAAAAAAGTCATCACTCATATACTTCTTGATAAGCCCAGAGTTCCTTCAGTAAAACAAGGCACAAACCATTCTCTTAGATTAGGTAGTAAGCCAAAATAAATATTTTATATGATTGCAAAATTTTAACATTATTTCTGAACTATGAGTGATTTGCCTCTGTGGTTTCTCTTCTAAGAGTCAGTTCCTTACAGTTAGTAATTCCTATTGTCAAAATAATTGTTAGTGGCCAAATCAGCTAAGCATTGACTTCCTGACACATAGCTGATGTGGATTGCTTCCATTTACTAAGGCCTCATAGGTTTTATGAAACAGCCTATCTGTACTTCAGGGGCCTCCCTAACTGATGATTTATAAATGGGACTAAAATGCTATGCTCATTTCAGCTTTATATGGGCTTTTCTTCTAACCCAAAAGATGCAGGAAATTGGTTATGTCATTTCTTAAGTGCATGGACAAAAGAAAACAGGCTGGAATTTAAGCTTTAGAAATGAGTTTGTTGGAAGGTCAGGAGGGGGATGTTTAGAGTACCTCATTTTAGAATGATTTGGTCATTAGCATTGGTGATTTGGAAGTAAATATTAATAGAACAGAGCCTTATCCACTGAAGCAACCTTCATATCTCTTACTTACCCTTTAATTTAGTTATTTTTTCTTGCTGCAACACAAGGGTTACCTCAGGTCACATGACACAGATATATCTTTCAATATTTACTCCTCACTCATTTTCTCCTGTCACTCTTTCTAATCACCAGGCCCACTCCTATACTGCTTCATCCCCATTTCTCTTTGTTTATATTACAGCAACCTTCCTTGATCTATATCCATTAAAGTTTAATAGAAATGTTACACAGTATATTAGTGCATATTCCCTGAAGACTGGGGATTGAAACATGTGCTGGCCATAATGTATTTTCCTATACAATCTGAGTATCATTATTTGACTATTAATACTAAGTAGTATTTTAGAGGATAGATATTCAAATATATATGTCACTCACTAATTTATCATTCAATACTTACTGAATACCTGTTATATGCCAAGTACTAAGTGCTGGGGAAACAAGGATATATAAAGCAGAAGTAATTTCTGCCCTTACTGGGTTTACTATCTATCTAAAGTGTGTTTTATTTTAAGAAAATTAAATTTATAAAAATCTGAATTTACAATCATGCAGGACAGTGTTTCCCAACATGTTATATATCTGCCGCCACTGGTATGGTATTTAGGTGATAACAGGCAAATATTATATTTTAATGGCTACATTTTTATATTTCTGAATTATTTCTATTTATAGCAAGTGATACTAATAGTACAGTAGTGAAATTGTATTTAAATTTTAAAAGTGAGAGGGATTACAGAAACAACAGTAAGTAGATATTGGTATAAACAGTATATGAATATGACAAAACTTATTAAGGTGGCATATGAATGACTGGAGTTTTGAAAACACTAAGATACAGTATGGAGCAATTATCCATATCTCAGAAGGATTTACTGAGTAGTTCATTAGGTAGCGAAATGTCTTAATTCATTTAAAATATTACTCAACTTATAAAATATAGTATAAGTATACATATGTCATGGCTCAAATTATATACTTGCTACCATTTAGGATAGCAAAGTAAAACTAGCCAGATAATATACATTGCTTTGTTTTACACTCTCATGTTCCTGCTAATTTTGATCTGTTTATGAAAACTTCTCTACTTTGGTGAAAGTCGGTAGAAAATGAAAGTGTGCTTGAATTGCCAAAGTATGCACTTTCCACCAGAAGGTATGTTTGTTTGGCTCATGTTCTAATTAAAGTGAAAGATGAAACAAGCAGCCTTATCTGTAAGCTATCTGATGGTATGTATATCTTTAGTTACTCAGTAATCACTAATAAGTAAAGAATTGAAATCTGATCCACAATTTAAGAATTAAGTATATTTTATCTATACACAAATGTAGATATTACTATGAGTTAGAACATATAAATGCACACATACTGTGTGCAATTTCAGATATGCACATATTGTGCTTTACGTATCATATAATAACAGAAAGTAGTAAAAAAAAATCAAATGATTTATTTCTTTGGTACTTTCTTTAGGTCAGTTAAAAGCAAACTTTATATTATCTAATTGAGTTAGAAACACAGAGAACAGCAGACCTAGGGGGGGAAAATGTTGTTATTTTATTCCATATAAGAACTACCAAGTTTGAACAAATTACTTTCCAAACCGAATTAAGAGTATTCAAAAAGGTTAGTACAGGATGTATAAGCTCATATGATTTAGTCTTAATTATAAGGACCTTAATTTTATACTCTGTAGGTACATTATATAAAAAACTAAAAATAAATTTTATGAAAAACTGTGATTTCATTATATATTCTCTCTTAGAAAGGAACTAGTTCCTTAGGGACAATTAGAACTTTTTCACTAGCTACATTTAGAACAGTCAGCTAGTGATGATATTGAGATGCTGTCCCAGAGCACAGAGAATCTAAAATCCAAAAGATATTCAGCCATCCAACAGCAGTCACGAATAGCAGTCATACGCCAGAGGCCAGAATCAACTTAGAAAATGGAAGTGGAAGGCGCTGTGGGGATAGATTTTCTAGAAAGTACATATGTTTTGAGGTAATCATTAAAAACAAACCAACAAGCAGAAAACAAGAAAGGAAAATGTATGAATAAAAAAAAAGCTCACATGTGTCAGTATCTTGTTTTCTTTGCCTCCCTCAGGTGTGGTGACACAAGACTGCATGCCTCCTACAATGTCACAGACCACTGGCTTCAGAGGAGGCCAAACAAAAATGGCTTTTGACATCAGCATTTAATGGGTCACTTTGGAAAATGACAAATTATTTCTTTGTAAAATTAAGTGTAGTTATAAAATGAGACACTTGGAGGATAAACAAACCCTTTCTCATGCATAGTAACAGTTATTTCTATCATAACAACATAACTAAGAATAATAAAAAGTGTGTAAATATCTAGAACCATCCATACCTAAAACAGACCCTAATCATTAGTTTAACCTGCTACCCTATTCAAAAGAAAAGAAAATACAATTATTTTTTAAAATGAGCATGGTACTTTTAATGGCAAAGTCAAATCATTAGAGTACTGTGTTTCAACGTGTTTATTATTAATAAAAACCCGACATAATTTCTCATAAAAAAATAGTACTTGGACTATTTATATCACTATCCTATGCACTGGTAGTTAAATTATATTGATAAACAGTAGGCAATTAAACACACTCAAAACAATTAATCAACTCTTGATTACCCACATGTGGATTATTTGCTTTCTAGATTATCTACAGCATTTTTTTTTAAATCACAAGGTCATTTCCCTCTGTCTTTTGTTGAGCTTCTGGGGAGTCGGCTTTCAACATTTAGATGGGAGTGCTCAATGAAAGCAAACTCTTTTGAGCATTACATTGTTTTTTACAACTGTTCCAGACTTGGGTATAAAATATCCAAAATTTCATAAAAAGACTGATTTTCTCATGTGAACTCTTTGAAAGTAAAATGACAATATATGTAAGTAAATTTTGAAAATCCTAAAATCCTCTTCACAAGTTGGATGATAACATTGGAGATTCAGTGAAAATTATTTTCACTACTTTATAGTTTATAATTAGGAAGTTAATGACAACTCTTTCAAAAAGCATAATATAATTTCTTCATCGTGTCATTTAGTCCTCACAACAGCTGTGTGAGCTATTCTTATCCTTATGTCATAGACAAAGAAGCAGTGAGAGCAAAGGCATTGCCCAAGGTCACACCATGGACCAGAACTCTTTCAACTCCAAGTCCAGTGCCCTTTCTCTCACCACAGGCTGCCTCTGAAGAACAACACTTGGCCAACCAGAAACAGCCTATACTTTGAGATGTCTCAGTATATCTCTTTTTTTTTTTTTAACATCTTTATTGGAGTATAATTGCTTTACAATGGTGTGTTAGTTTCTGCTTTATAACTAATCAGTATATATCTTAATGTGAGTGAATTCCAGCTCTGTGGCTTGTCAGCTGTGTAACTTTGAGTTATTTTACTAAACTTTTCTGGGTTTTCTGTTTTTGAAATCGAAGTAATACTCTCTATTTCTTAATAGTTCGCTCTTAACTACTGCCATTAACTATACATGGCATCACAGGAGAAGCAGTGCCTGGCTCAGAATAGCTACTCCTCCTTATCTTTTTGCCCACCTTTCAAAAGTATCTTGATTCTTTGGGTTTTCTGTCTATCAGTTTGAAATTTCTCACAAAAAAAACCCCAAACAAAACCAAAAATGGGGGGAGGGGAAGTCTGAATTGATTCTATAGATTGATTTGGGGAGAACTGACATCTTTACATTATTGAATCTTTTCATCCACACACATGATGTATTTCCTCTTTCTCTAATAATTTTTATAGCTTTTATGGTCTTCATAGATTTCTGAAAGGACGCCTTCTATATAGTTTGCCTGGGCTTATTCCTAAATGGTTTTTTTTCTTCCTTTTTATTGAAACCAACATTATTTTTCTCCAGCTTTATTAAGGTGTAATTGACAAATAAAATTGTAAGATATTTAAAGAATACAATATGATGATTTGATATATGTATAAATTGTGTAAGGATTCCCCCATTGCCCCATTGAGTTAATTAACACATCCATCACCTCACAGATTTACCTTTTTTTTTTTTTCCTTTTGGTAAGAACATTGAAGTTCTACTCTTTTAATAAATTTCTATTATACAATACAGTATAATCAACTACAGTCATCATGTTATACATATTATCTCCTCAGACCTAAAACCAACTGTACTGAGGTAAAATTTATATACAAAAAACGCCACCAACAATTTCATGAGTTTTGACACATAAACACTATCACAATCAAGCTATAAAACATTGCTTTCACCCCAAATTTTCCTTAATATCAAAATAGTTTAAAAATAATTTGTATAAATATGGGCTGTGACTATGCCTGTGTGTTTTTCTTTTTTTCTCTAACATCTAGCAAAGAACCAGACACATGGTTAGAGATTCATAAACATTTACTGAGTGAATGAATGACCTGTTTGTAATATCAGGTAACTAAGTGGCAAGCTCAGCATGACACCTTTTGAGTCCTGCTAGGTCAGGGGGAAATAAGGCAGGGGTGGCAGCTTGAAAGAATTCACTAAGATGCAATAACAAGATGATAAGATGACGCTTTCTCATCCTATTTCAAATATTTATGTCAAAAACTTGACTATAATATTAAATGGAGTAGAATTGGTATAGAAAATGTGTACATTATATATATATACATGAAATACAACATAAATGTAATTATATATTTAATATATATAACATATATTATTAATTTTTTAACAAAAAGAGTACATCCAAACTTCTGATTAAAGATGAAAGATTAAAAACATTGTTAAATCTCTTCTTCTTCCCATCTTATAAGCATTACGTTAAAGGGACAAAGAAAAGTGTAAACAAAGATAAAAGGTAAAACGCCACCAGTGGAGAAGAAAATTCAATGAATTTCTGGGTTAGTTAAAGGTCTACTGATGAATAATCAACTCAAGCACCTCCTCCCACCTTGAGCAGACAGCTGAAAGAAAGCAATTATCCCCAAAGCCAGAATGGATGGTTCTTCTGTAAAGAAAATAAATAAAATATCTGGAAGAAACTAAGTAGCTAATGTAGGAGTTATCCTCTGTAACAAAGTCCCCTGCATTTCAGTGTTTAGAGTTCAAAGTGTAAAAAGTGGCACCTTTTTAGCTCACCCAATGTAAGTCTATCAGTCAACAAACCTTACCTTCATATCAAAGGTCAATGTTTAATTCACTCTTAAACATTAATGTGAGATCAAGGAGAAACAAATACTTGAGAAAAGACTATAACATTTAACAGAATAACCAAGATATACCATCATAAAAACTGACCCTGAAGGAAACAGAGATAATGCACAGAACAGGACTTAAAATATTTCTAATTAATACCTTCTAATAGATTTGAAAGAATATTTCATTCATAAGAAAAGGACACAGTGCTATAAAAAGAAATATTCAGGGAATAAGAAGGAGCTCTTGGAAATTAAAAATATGATAGCTGAAATTTTTCAAAAATGCAATATAAGACTTGGAAGATCAAGTTGAAGTAGTCTTTCTAAAAGAGTAGCATATAGAAAATGGAAGAAAAATATGATAGGAAAAAAATCAAACAGCACCAACTCAAATGGTACATACAGCTTATGATTAAAGACAAATTTCATACCAAGAAAAGAGAAAAATCAAAGTGAAGAAACTATCTTAAATAATAACAATAATAATTGAAGAACTTTTCACAGGATTTTAGTCTTCAGATTAAAAGGGCCCATCAAGTTCTCCAAATAATGAACAATGAAATGATAGCCAATACTTACTGATGACTGAGTATATGGCAGCCCCTGTTCTTTGCAATTTACCTATATTTACTCATATAGTGCAGACAGCAGTCCCATGAGGTAGGAAATTTTATCACTCTCTCAATTTTAAAAAGAAAGAAACCTAGATACTGGGAGTTTAAGTAATTTTCTCAAGATTATTGAAGGGCAAAACTAGGATTTGAATCCAGATACTCTAGATATAGAGGTCAAACCCTTACCCCATATACAACACTACCTCAAATGAATGAAACAGATTCACATCTAAATGCACATTGTGAAATTTCACAATAAGTACAAAATACAAATCTTCCAGAAGGGAAATAACCCTTATGTGCAACCTAAAGGTTACACATAAAGGGATAAGAATGTGTCTAGCATCACATTTCTCACTGTTTGTTGTAAGACAGTGAAGCAATGATTTTGACCCTAGAATTCTATACTTGGCAAAACTGTCAAATACCTGGAAAAGCTGGATAAAGATATTTTAAGATATATAATTTCTTAGAAAGTTTTTGTGCCATTTACTATTTTTAAAAGATTTTACTGATGATGTAATGCAATAAAACAAAGGACTAAATCCATGTAATGAAACATCTATCAGTAGTTCACCACTCTCCTAAAACTCTCCATGTTGCAAGGATATACCACTGTCTTAGTTCTTTTACCTCATTGCCCCTGTATCTTGGTCTTCTTCTCAGGTCTTATCTTCTCAATCTCCAAAAGTTTGAGTTCCCTAGGGATCTATATTCAGATATTTTCTTTACCATCTACTAACTTCTTAATGATTTCATCTAATACTAGGGCTTTAAATACTCAAACTCCATCAATATACTGAAAACTACCTGTAGTGGGTTGAATACTCTTCCCCAAAACTTCATGTCCACTAAGAACTCAGAATATAACTCTATTTGGAAATAGGGAAGCAAGGAAAACTAGGTATAGTAGATAAGACAAGAAATGAAGGTGAACACATATATTGGTGAAGGCTAAAAAGGTAACTTACATTAGAAAAGGGAATATGGAAGGGTGGTGGTATAAGGAAGGTAAATCATCATCTATCATAGAAAAAAGTCTACTGGTAATGTCTAAAATTGACCAGTTAAACAAAGCATGGTATAAACATATTAGAAGAATTGGAAAGTGGTCCCCCTGGAAAGTGATCCCCCCTAGCACCTTGTCTCAACTGGACTTTCACAAGAGAAATAAGTTCTAATGCCCTAAGGCATCCTGAGTAAATCATGAATGAACTTCTCTCCTGTGTATCTGGTATGGCACTAGTCATGTACCGTCCTTGGGAGATCTGAGAAATTAGTTGCTCGGGTCATTTTCTGGTTTGTAGTTCAGGTGAGGAACTCCTATTAAAAAAGCTGATAGAAGGTAAGCAGCCAGTGAGTCAGGGGACTATTGCTTTTCATTCCAAGTTCTTCTGTTTTTGATTTTTTTAAACGTGTCTAATTTCTTTCATATACGTAAAAATATTTTTAGAAAACATTCAGAAGCCTCATTTTTAAAGTGTTGAGTATAATATGATAGCAATTGGCTAGTAGTGATATCTAGATGAAAAGAAAGATGAGCCAGAAGCTCTGGAAAAAGATATCAGGACCAGAAACATGCGGATAATATAATCAGAACTGATACTACAAGATGCTTCTGAAATTGGAACAGGGGGATGAAACTACTGAAGTTGAGATAACAAAGAGACAAGAAAGAGCCAAGGACAGTCCTTGGGGAAAATGGAGGGAAAGAAAAGGCAGAGGAACTGTAGGAGGAATTGTTAGCAAGGTGGGAAGATCACAAGTGTAACCACAGGAACCAAGGGAGAAGAGAACCTCGAGGGAGAAGAAAGGACTGTCAACAATGCCAAGGAGTTTTTCCAATGTCCTCTTGTAAATTTAAGAATAAATACTTCTGGTTTAACAGAGAGTTGAAACTCCCTCTGATGTATGAGCAACAAGTTGAACAAAGCGTTTAATAAAATGGAATTCTGGAAACTCCTTAAAACCTAAAAATCTTTGCCATTACAATATCCCTTTTGCAAGGTAGCTTAGCTTAATGTGTAGGATATGAGGCAGAATACTTTTACTCATTCATTCAAGTACATATCAAATGTCTCGCATAGAAAACACACTAGTCATTACGGTGGTATACTCAAGAGTTCACAGTCTAATAAAAAATGCAACATCAGCACAAGTACCTCAGATGCAAGGTAGATATGAGGCCTGTAGGAATAGTACAGGTGAAGAAATATGTGAATTCAGGAAAGAGACATGACCTCACTCTGAAACTCTGATCACTGAAAACTAGGCCACTGGAGTAAAACATGGCTGAACAAAAACTTCCGGATTTATTCCTGCAAATACTAGAAAATTACTTAAAACGTTTATTCATTTATTACATTGTAATCAAGTACCTACTTTTAAAATCGGCATGGTTTTTTTGTACATTAGATGGTATTATGGTTAGGCTCTCAAGATAATATGAATGTGAAGCACCTGCTGGCTCTGTAATAATAAGTAGACTGGTTTTAATCAGGGTAAAACCAGGAAACTCTTAATTCCTATGCTTCCCTGAGCCACTTTCTAATAGCAAGGATTAGATCGCCTACTTGATATTGAGATTATTTCCGGAAGGAGAAAAAAGAAGCTGATTTCCTCAAACTATCCAGCAAGAATAAGATGGCTAAAGTGCCTGTGTGTAATAATTTAATGCAAGCTTTCTAATGATTAATATAGCACTATAAAAGGCTTTTTGCATTTTGATGAGCTCACTTACTGGTTATTCAGAAAACAAGCTTTGCACGGCACGCCAGGAATGGTAAGATGACAGTCAAAATAGCTACTCTGTATTTATTTGTGAGCTAACTCACAAACTTATATCAGGAGAAATACTGCTTTGAGCTAAATGAGCTCACTGATGACAATAAAAAAAGAAATGGAATACTACAGTTTCCATACATATCTGAATGAGAAGTCATCGGATAGAGCTTTGAGTGGGTGCTAAGCAAGAAATGTACTGATGGATGGCCTCTGCTGGCTTTGAGCAAGTGTCAGATCTCTGACAGACTATCTACTTTCAGACCACTTTATTGTAACCACTGCTTCCATCTCTGCTAAAACACCCATTAGCTTGATACAGCCTTCTCAGCCAGTAATGAAACATCACAGCTCTCCCACTTAGTTAATTGAAGGGGAAAAATACCAAAAAGAAAGCAATTGAGCAAACCAATAACTCCTTCCAATTACAATTAAGTGAAACAGCCTATGGGTTTCTTAAAGACAGGTTTGCTCTTTTATGGTGCTCCCAAACCTCTTAACCACACAGGCTGATGGTCACTGCTTGGCCCTGTCAATATGAGGTCATTTAATCAAACTTCTTCCAGACTGAAAATATTTTTTTGTTCACTTTAACAACCTATTTCTTCATGATCAATCAGATCAGTTGTGCAATTAGACTTGATCACTAAGGCAACACCAAATCATACATCAAAGGGTTTCCAATCTTGAATGTTTGAGCTAACAGATTCGGCCTAATTCTGTACTTGAGTAATGTATTTTAAAAAGGAAAAAAAATCCTTTAGACAACATTTTTATGATTATCTGATATAAAGAAGGGACTAAGAGAGAGAGAAGATAACCGACAGTTGTCCGGCTACTAAGTGTCAGATATTTTATCTGGAAATAAAATACCATTACACTACTGTTTACATACACACACACTCAAACTTTTAAAAAATATTCATATAGTGACTGGAGAAATGATATGAAGGGACCCAAAGGGAAAACAATCCCTATATGAGCAAAGCTGCCGCAACTACTTGTAGTTTTCTATGGAAGCACATGTGTTTCCCAGGAATTCTTCCTGCTGCTCAGAGGCAAGATCCATCCAAAGTGGTTTGGCAAGGTTTGACCTTCTAGTGGTTTCAGTGTATCAGTCAACAACAGAAGCAACGGAAAGTCTAGTTTTATCTACACTATCTCAGTATTAAGCTGCTAGAGCAAAGATAACGATCTAAATGTACAGTGATGAGGGAGTGGTTAAATAAATGATGGCACATGCGTAAAATGGAACCCTCTACAGCTTACTAAAATGAGGTTTCTTTTTTTTTGTTAATAGGGGTATAGTTGCTTTACAATGTTGTGTTAAGTTTCTGCTGTACAGCGAAGTGAATCAACTATATGTATACAGTTATCCCCTCTTTTTTGGATTTCCTTCCCATTTAGGTCGCCACAGAGCACTGAGTAGAGTTCCCTGTGCTATATAGTAGGTTCTCATTAGTTATCTATTTTATACGTAGTAGCGTATATTCTTCTGAAAATTATTAATGACATGCAAAAGCACTTATGATAAATGTCATGTAAAAAAGCAGGATTAAAATTATGAAGAAAGTATTATTCCAGTATGTAAACATGTATTTCATTTTGAATAAGCAGTCATCTTCAGCTGGTGATATTACAGATTATTTTTGTGTATTTCTTCATTTTATAAATCTTGCAGATTAAATATACATTGCTTTTATAATTTAAAAAGATTGTTATCTTATAGAATATTGTATCTTATATAATTTTATACAGCAACTATACTTCAATACAAATTTAAGAAATTAGATATACATTGCTTTTATAATTTAAAAAGATTTACAGAAAGGATATGGAGTTTATAAATAAAACCAGGATGGATTAGAAGAGTAGCTCCTACGCACCCTTGTAAAGTAATGTCTCAAGAAGATGGTCAAGGCCATCTACTCTCATCTCCCATGTTACCCTTCCACAGATCCCGTGGTCCAAGACTCATACTGGCCCTCCCCTTCCTTGCACATGAACTGGACTCTTCCATCTCCATGCGTTTGCCTACAAGGTTCCTTTTTCCTCGAATACACATTCTCTTCCTTGGACTCATCAAAATCATATTTGCAAGGCTCTTCTCACGTCTTATGTATCCAGGATACCACTACAAAGTCTCTGGGTTCTAGTTCTCCTGCAGCACTTGCTGTTGAGTTTACCACAGTTGGCTGAGAGCCTATTAGACTTTTTTCCCTCCAGGTTTATAGACATATAATTTGCATATAATACTGTATAAGTTTAAGGTATACACCATGTAGATTTGGTACACTTATATGCTGCAAAATGATTATCACCATTGCTCAGCTAACATCTCCATCATGTCACATAATTACCATTTCTTTTTTTGTGGTGAGAACACGTAAGATTTACTCTCTTAGCAACTTTCAAGTATATAACACGGTACTGTTAACTATAATCAAAACTCTGTGCATTAGAACCCCAGAACTTATTCATCTTCTAGCTGGAAGTTTGTACTCTTTGACCACCATGTCCCCATTTCTCCCAGCCCTCAGGCCTGCCCCGGTAACCACCATTCTACTCTCTGCCTCTGTGAGTTTGGCTTTTTTAGATTCTACATGTAAGTGACATCATACAGTACTGTCTTTTTCTGTCTGACTTATTTCACTTAGCATAATGCTCTCAAGGTCCATCCATTGTCACAAATGGCAGGATTTCCTTCTTTCTTATGACTGAATAATATTCCACTGTATATATACCACATCTTCTTTATCGATTCATCCATTGATGGACACAGGTTGTTTCTAAATGAGAGTCCTCAGAGGGTCTGAACTTTACATTATTCATCTTTGAGTCTTCTGTTTCTAAGGTAAATATCTGTTGAATTCTTTTTTTTTTTTTTATTAATTAATTAATTTATTTATTTTTGGCTGTGTTGGGTCTTCGTTTCTGTGCGAGGGCTTTCTCCAGTTGCGGCAAGCGGGGGCCACTCTTCATCGCGGTGCGCGGGCCTCTCACTATCGTGGCCTCTCCTGTTGCGGAGCACAGGCTCCAGACGCGCAGGCTCAGTAGTTGTGGCTCACGGGCCCAGTTGATCCGCGGCATGTGGGATCTTCCCAGACCAGGGCTCGAACCCGTGTCCCCTGCATTGGCAGGCGGACTGTCAACCACTGCGCCACCAGGGAAGCCCCTCTGTTGAATTCTGATGAATTCATCCTTAACAAACAGGACTGAGTCCTGAGTAGGAGGCATCTGGATTGACATATGAGTGTTTGAAGGCACTTGAAAGACAATTAATGAAATGAACTTATTTAAACAATTATATTTCTTCAAAGGAAATAATTCTGTAGTAAATTTAAGAGCACAACTTAAGTGCTGTTCTTTTAAACTTTGGCTCACAGTGAGTAAACCAAAAACAAGAAGGATTTTGGGACTTTAAAATCAAAGAAAAAAACAATATCAGTGAGGGAGGCTGACTTAAAAGATTAAGCTGCCCAAGTTTTTTAACATGGTTTAAAGAATATCATATATACTGAGAACTGTCATTTTATTTTCAATTAACCAACACTTTATTTAAGAACTACACTAACAATATCTGCCCTGAAATTTAAATTTGGGACTGTAAAGCCAAATAATAAATAGTAAATTTATTTACATTTTAACTGGAACTATTTCAAATATGATGAATAAAAAATAGCTGTAATGCAAACTATAAAATTCAGCAGTCTATGCTTCTAATTTCCTACGGCAGATCATTAAAAAACAGGAAAACCCTCTGTTAATTCACCTTTATTTATGCTCTGGTGGCATGTTCGCCCTGAACTATGAAGATAGCCTCTGGAATTCTTTCCACTCTAATATCTCTTGTGCTTAGAGAACAAAAGAAATTCACTTAACTGGAAAAGCAAAATTTATTAGACAGGCAGGGAAAATAAATTGATGAATTCTACCTCGTTGGCTGTAAATTTTTCTACCCACATATTTAATCTCTTGTTATCTTGAAGAACATAGAGTCATAGTACCTACTAATAAGAGAAATTCCTGGGAAGAATACAAATAGTTATAGTATGCTTACTGTGGCAGATTGCTAGCAGATCTCAGAAATCTGTCTCTTCTTCTTTCTTGGCACACAGCTAGACTACCTGAGTTTCAGCCAATGGAACAGGAGTAGCCAAGGCTTTTAGGAAACAGATGTGCCGCCCTCTATCCTCTTTCTTCCCCTTCTGCTGGCTGGATACAGTTAACGAGGTCCCCAGAAACAGGAAAGGAGGGGTGGGAGAGGAAGCAAAAGAGAGAAGGAGTCTGGTTCCCTAAACTTACTACCAATAAGAAACACTTACTTTGGACAGTTACTTGAGAAATAAACTTCTATTATGATTAAGTCATAATGTATTTGGACTCTTATTTGTTATAGCTAATAGTCCCCTAATTCAATACTATACCCTATATAAACTATCTGAAATCTATCTTTCTAGCTCACATGCATAGGAAATCTAAGTAATGTTTGTCATGTGCCCTGCTTTATGATTTATTTTCCCTTGAATATAGATATTATTTTTTCTAGAAGCATATATAATATACATAAGACTTGTATGTCCACATTTATATTAATTTAATTTATTCATTCATGCAACAGATTTGACTGATAACCTACTATTTAGCACACCATGAGGATACAGGAGTAAAAAGAATATGGGACTTGACTTTGAGAAGCTCCTAAGGTAGTAAGAAAGACAGATCTGTGCAGCAGGAGTATCACCTGATGTACTAATAGGTGTGCTTCCTGTTTACTCGGCTTTCCCTCTGCGCTATGAATGGCCTTCTCTCCTAAGGGTCCTTCCTCCCTCCTCCAGGACCCATCCCCAGCTCACACAGAGGACACTGAGCTACCTACTTTGTAAACAGCAGCAAAGGCTGGAAAATTCAAAGGTGGAAAGATTAGTTAAGGGTGTTTGGAAAAATAGGAAAGGATTTAATGAGGAGACGATGCTAGGTCTGGGGAAGGATCCAGAAGACCATCTGAGGGTAGCATAGATAGGACCTGGTGCCCAACTTGGAGTGGAGAACCTCACAGTGACTGTGAGGTAAGTTTTGATTATTCATAAGACAAAGCACCCCTCTGTAACACTGTCTACAGGAATCCCTTCAAAGTAAGTGAAATTACCCTGGACACACAAACTGGAGGTGCCCAGGGAAACACGGGTCATACATGTAAGCATCTCCGGGTATACTCTGAAGAGAATGATCCCAGAAATTGACTGGTCTGATTGCCAATAATAGGGATTCACAGTGCACAGCCTTGGGATATTACTGCTAATACAGTATCGGCGGTGACGTCTGGAATGCAGTTATGCAATTAAAAAAAAATTACCTTGAGATCACTTAGTTAGATTATCTAGGTACTTTTCTCACTGCATGTAGTTTTGACAGCATTTTTAGATATAGTAAACACAAAATTTTCCAAAAGATTAATGTTATCAAAGGATTAATTGGTAACTTTGACTTGTTTTCATGTCTCTTACTGCTTCAATATTATGAAGTAGATGAATTATACCCCTTACAGCTTGTTCTTTTTAAAGATGATCCAGAAATTAAAGTCCTATAATTATATCCTAGAGGGGCTTCTAAAAAGTCTCTAAATATTTTCTTCAAAATAATAACTTTTTTCTGACTGATTGACCCAAACTCTCTCTACTCAGATTGACTGTGTTTCTGGAATTTCAAAGAAAACTTCAATTATAGGGGTCTCTTACAGTGAAGCTAATTATTCTAAAATTTTACATGTGATTATTGCCTTTTTCTGGTTAAAAAAAAGACTTCTACCAATAGTTATTATTATTACTACTACTAGCTCTCTTCAGATTATACAGAATTCTCCACAAGGAAGACATTTACAAATTGATTTTTGGCATATGATGTTAAGACTATATGAAGACATGAAAAAAGGACAAAAATGAGCCACCTACATTGTACTTACATTGTGAAGAAACCATCCCAAATCCTTGAATGAATAATACTGCTCTTTTCTCAGTGTCTTAAAGTTATTGCTTTGACTTTCAAATTTTATTGTGTCATAGGCCAAGGATCCCAAATGTGCCATATGATATGACCTATAATTTGAGATTCTCATTGCTGAGGCTTCATTTGGTCAGCTTCTATTATCTACTCTATTTATCTCCCTATTTCAATTGGGCCATGGAGGGATGGTTAAAGGTGAACATTTCCTATAAAGGAGTCTCTTCACCTCTATTTCTCAGGTTGATTCATGACCTAACATATCCTTTGACCCTAAGAAGGCAGATTTCTAAGAGAATAACTGCTAGTTTTAGACTGTCGTTTGGCTTCATATCCACAGCCAGGGAACCCTATTAAATACACTTGAGAATTGCTCCCTCAGCAAATATATAAAATGTTCTTCCTTCTTCTCAAAAAAAAAAAAAAAAATTCTTTAAAAAATGAAGCAACAATTCAACTAAGTGTAAAGGATAAAAAATCCAAATATATAGTGATTTACATACACATTGGGAATACTTAAGTAGTGTGTTTTAGTCGGTAAATCATGAAATGCAGGACAATGAATTGAACACTGTGAGAAAAAAGTGGTTAAGTGTTCCAAACTAATGAGAAGGCTGATTTCTATACACATACTAATGTACACACTCACACATTATTACACACACACACACCAGAGCTGTTTTCTTCCGGAACCTAATGCCTATCTTAGCTAATTTACATATACTAGCTCCACCCAAATATGATTTGGCCATGTGCAAAATATTTTATGGCTTAATCAGACTCTAATATGGTAGAGGTACTAATGTAACAGGACAGACTTCAGATTACAGATATCATGTACTACATGTAGGAAATTACCTTATGTGGTGGTTGCTAAAGGCATGTTACTATATTATCATAGATAATTTTCAGGAAGGACTCCACACTTAAGCTATAAAATAATGTAACATTCTGATGATAGAAATTTTAGAAGAATTGCACATTTGAAAATTCTGAATTGAGCCATAGTATGTTAAAATATCACTCTTCACATGCCTCTCTCACCAGCCTGGATGCCGTGTCAACTAATAATAAAGATCAATAAATCAAATATAGAAAAAAGAAATGGTATAGTACACACTGTAGAATTCCATTTCCATAAAATTCTAGGAAATGTAAAGTAACATACAGTGATAGAAAGAAAATCAGTAGCTCCCTGGGGAAGGGGGAGGCGTTACAAAGGGGCACATTTTTTGCAAAGGAAAATCTGGGGGGTGATGGATATGTTAACAACTTTGATTGGGGTGATGGTTTCACAGATGTATGCTATATATCAAAACATCAACTTTCTACATGTGCAGTTTATCGCCTGTTGATTTTAACTCAATAAAACTATTAAAAATATGTAATAAAAAGGAATATGTGTTCTCAGCTTGACGCACATACACGATAACAATAATCAGAAATTGGTTTTTAATCTTTTACTGGTGCGTAACTGTCGATGACTAAACAACTTCCAAGTACTCAAGTGAACAAACTGTCCTTAGAAAAGGAGCCAAAATTAGCAATAAAAATAAGAAAATCCATTACAGAAACTGGGGGAAATAGAGAGGGGGAGTTGGTGTAAAGGGAGACTGTGTGAGTTTGGGAACTCAAGTGTAGCAGTAATTAACAGGAAAGCAGCATTTTAGCCTCACATTAAGAAACAGGAATTTTGCAAAGGCACAGGTTCAGGAACACAGGTTGGGAAGCTTCCTTTGCAGAATGGGGAAACCAGGTGACAGAGGAAGGAGCACTACAGCCCTGAATATTCACTGAACTCAGCAGGTCAGTCTGCCTGGAAGTTCCTCCCAGATGGCGCTGAAAGCAATGATAACTGCATGGGGGTCTAAGGCAGCCCAATCAGCACTGGTTGGGGTTCCCGGGAAGGGTTGGTGGGCAGCAGGCTGCCCACCCTGTTTGGAAATCAATGAATCTCGTTGTGGGAAATAGAATCTTGAAAGGGCTAGAAGGACAGGCCCAGTCTGAGATGGAATCTTTTTTCCCCCTGAGTACTTATAGCACTTGCTGGTTCATCATATGTCTCCTAACATAACTGACTTGCTTTATAGCTATTTTGATGTGTGTCTTACCACCAACAACCATCTATTTGAGCTCATATTCCTACAGTGGAAAGCATTGTTTATGAATCTTTGATCCCTCATATTACTAACAATAAAATTGACTGAAGGAAAAAAATTAATGTTAGTAGGCTTTCCTAAGGCTCATTAGCACTGTTTCTCAGCCGACACCATCATCGGCTTCAAAGACACTGTGCTACAAATAGAATCAGCTACCTAGTTCACTTAAGTAAAGGAGGGACATCAGAATCCCAGAATTAACGAATGATAAATCTCGGACGTGGTTTATTAATGGTTGCAGAGGCTGCTGTGACAGGAGACCAAGAAATATGAACTAAATTCCCCAATTCAGAGAGTTCCTTGGGCTTGCCTGCTGTATGATTCAACTTGATTGGGGTTCTGAGCAGTCTATCTAAGCAGGAGACAAGTTCAACAGCAAATCTGCCTGGGGGTGGATAACATACTATTTATCTGTCGTTGCCACTTCCCTTACTTTATCAGTGGGAGACTGATTGAGGAGAGGATGGCTAGGTACTAGACAGTGGGAATCTGGGGAGGTTAAGCCGTCAAGGCGCACACACTTGAGATGCACACGTCCAAATGTGCATGCTGCCTTCAGGTCCACTCTGTCGAGCACAGCAGTCAGAAAGCACCACTCTGCATTATTGAGAACTGACCAAAATAAGCTCTTGAGCTGCTTTGGTCTCCCTGATACATGGAGGGGGAAGGGCACAGTCTCTAATTTGATGATGCTAATCCAGTGTAGCTGGCATGATACAAGGGGAAATACGGTTTCTGTAGTTTCCTTTAGGGCTTTTATGTCCAATTCAATCAGACAGATATTATGAGTCTAAGTTCCAAACACCATGTTGGGTGCTGTGGATGCAGCAACAAAGAAGCTAGTCGTCCCCATTCCAGGCAAGTAAGTGCCTTCCCAGAGGGGCTGGTCTGAAAGCCTAATCAGGACAGAAGGATGGGCAGAGCTTGCCCTTGGAGGTGGTGGGAGTGTGTGAGACCAAAAATTATGAGAAACAGGTAGCAATGAAACAAACACTAAACTTGGCAAGCGGTATTACCAGTCATCAGCCCAAAAGGGTTAGGAGTAGGGGGTGAAGCCAGATGCCAGATCATTGAAACAGAAGAAGAAGAAGAAGTGGGAATCAACCTGGAGGAATTCTTCTACCTAAAGAAACAGATATTGGCTCTTTTATAGCAAGCTGGGGTCTCCTTCAGGATATGAGGAGATTTGTTAAGAGCCCTAACCCAGGCCAGATCCAGCTCTGCAGAAGCTAGATTATGGGTACAAATATGTTAAGAAATCACTAGACATGAATTTGCAAAGGCTATACTAGAGGTATGTGCTCCGCCAGAAAGGCTAGGCAAAGCAAGTGACTTTCAAACTAACTAGAAAGACAAGCTGATGAAGGAATTCCAAACAGAGAGATCAGCCTACTTATAGACATAGGAGGATGACAGAGTTCAGAGAAGAGAGAGTGGCTCAGTTTGGCAGGGGCATATTCATGTGAGGGGAAGTGGCAAGTGACAAGGTAGAAGATACAGGTTGGGGTCAGATGGTGAAGGGACTTGTTTGTTGGAGCTGCAATTTTGGATACTATCCTGAAAGCAATGTGGAGACAAAGGAGCTTTTGAGTAGAGGGTGTTTACTCATGATTTGTCTCTTGAAGCTTTCTCAGCAGGCTTATGGTGACAAAAAGCAGATAATGAGCTCCCACAAACCCTTGCCCATTCTCCTAGGCAATGTCTTGGTTCCAGCTTTGAACCTGAGTACCTACTCATTCTCTGCTTTGGGGAGCTTATCCCTTGACTATCCTCTCTGCCTTGCCCCTTTTGGATTACAGATTATTTACCAAACAGTAATCTGATTTTCACCCCAAGGGGCCACTGTTCCCACTAACTGCTAAAACAGTTGGCAAAAAGGAAACAAAAAGTACCAATATTCTTTGCCTGGTACTAGCCTCTGGAATGTTATTAATCAAGGGGAGAGACAGGGCACTCACATGGCCAGATCTGTTTGAAGGTAGATTAGAAGGGGAAGACGGTAGGAAGTAAGCTAAATTGGAGGAAGGAAGACCAGTAGGGACAACAAATAGAGATAATTATGGTAGCAGCAGAGAGGATCAATGTAGAGATACTGAAGAGGTATAATGTACAAGACCAGGTGTCTCATTGCCTGTTGAGGGAAAGAGGGAGAGAATAACAGAAGATCACTTTGCTGTTGGCCTTTAGGTGCTTATGAGACATCTAGGGAAAGATGTCTAGTTGACCAGTGAAAACACATATCTAGGGTTCAAGAGAGGTTAGAAACAAAGCACAGATTTGGTATTGTTTGCTATATACTCTTGTAAATGAAGCCATAAAAATGAATGAGAAAAAGGGGTTGCTAAAGGAGAGTATTTAAGATAGGAAGTAACACTGAGGAAGAGGAATCAAAGGCAGAAGAACAGCCTCAAGCAGTAAGAGGTGGAAAGGATTTCAAGAAAGAGAGAATTTTCAACAGTATCAAATTGGTTAAATAGAATGAAAATGGAAGAGAGGTCTCTGGGTACAGCAATTCATAAGGGAGCAAGGGGGTACAAATAGAAATCAGTTGAAAAGTAAATGGAAGATCAATAAAATAAAGAGTGTGTATACAGATTTCATTTTAAAACAGTTTGACTGTGAAAGAAAAGAAAAGGGTATGTTGGTATTTTGAAAAGAAAGGAAAAGCAAGGGTTCAAGGAAAATTTTAGGATTATGAAAGGAGTATATTTATAGGCTGAGGATATGAGACCAGCAAAAAAAGGAAAGACTGACCAGAGGGCAGACAGCAGAAGCAAGAAGAACTACAATCCTGCAGCCTGTGGAACAAAAACCACATTCACAGAAAGATAGACAAGATGAAAAGGCAGAGGGCTATGTACCAGATGAAGGAAAAAGATAAAACCCCAGAAAAACAACTAAATGAAGTGGAGATAGGCAACCTTCCAGAAAAAGAATTCAGAATAATGATAGTGAAGATGATCCAGGACCTCGGAAAAAGAATGGAGGCAAAGATCAAGAAGATGCAAGAAATGTTTAACAAAGACCTAGAAGAATTAAAGAACAAACAAACAGAGATGACCAATACAATAACTGAAATGAAGACTACACTAGAAGGAATCAATAGCAGAAGAACGGATAAGTGACTTGGAAGACAGAATGGTGGAATTCACTGCTGTGGAACAGAATAAAGAAAAAAGAATGAAAAGAAATGAAGACAGCCTAAGAGACCTCTGGGACAACATTAAACACAACATTCGTATTACTGGGGTCCCAGAAAGAGAAGAGAGAGAGACAGAAAGGACCAGAGAAAATATTTGAAGCGATTATAGTCAAAAACTTCCCTAACATGGGAAAGGACATAGCCACCCAAGTCCAAAGTGCAGGGAGTCCCATAAAGGATAAACCCAAGAAGAAACACGCCGAGACACATAGTAATCAAATTGGTAAAAATTAAAGACAAAGAAAAATTATTGAAAGCAGCAAGGGAAAAACAACAAATAACATACAAGGGAACTCCCATAAGGTTAACAGCTGATTTCTCAGCACAAACTCTACAAGCCAGAAGGGAGTGGCAAAATATACTTAAAGTGATGAAAGGGAAGAACCTACAACCAAGATTACTTTACCCGGCAAGGATCTCATTCAGATTCAAAGGAGAAATCAAAAGCTTTACAGACAAGCAAAAGCTACGAGAATTCAGCACCACCAAACCAGCTCTACAACAAATGCTAAAGGAAGTTCTCTAAGTGGGAAACACAAGAGAAGAAAAGGACCTACAAAAACAAACCCAAAACAATTAAGAAAATGGTCATAGGAACAAACATATTGATAATTACCTTAAATGTGAATGGATTAAATGCTCTAACCGAAAGACACAGGCTTGCTGAATGGATACAAAAACAAGACCCATATATATGCTGTCTACAAGAGACCCACTTCAGACCTAGGGACACATACAGACTGAAAGTGAGGGGAAGGAAAAAGATATTCCATTCAAATGGAAATCAAAAGAAAGCCAGAGTAGCAATACTCATATAAGATAAAATAGACATAAAAATAAAGAATGTTACAAGAGACAAGGAAGGACACTACATAATGATCAAGAGATCAATCCAAGAAGAAGATATAACAATTATAAATATATATGTACCCAACATAGGAGCACCTCAATACATAAGGCAACTGCTAACAGCTATAAAAGAGGAAATCGACAGTGACACAATAATAGTGGGGGACTTTAACACCTCACTTACACTAATGAACAGATCATCCAAAATGAAAATAAATAAGGAAACAGAAGCTTTAAATAACACAATAGACCAGATAGATTTAATTGATATTTATAGGACATTCCATCCAAAAACAGCAGATTACACTTTATTCTCAAGTGCACATGGAACATTCTCCAGGATAGATCACATCTTGGGTCACAAATCAAGCCTCAGTAAATTTAAGAAAATTGAATAATATCAAGCATCTTTTCTGACCACAATGCTATGAGATTAGAAATGAATTACAGGGATAAAAAAATGTAAACAACAAAAACACACGGAGGCTAAACAATATGTTACTAAATAACCAAGAGATCACTGAAGAAATCAAAGAGGAAATCAAAAAATACCTAGAGACAAATGACAATGAAAACACGATGATCCAAAACCTATGGGATGCAGCAAAAGCAGTTCTAAGAGGGAAGTTTATACCTATACAAGAAACAAGAAAAATCTCAGATAAACAATGTAACCTTACACCTAAAGGAACTAGAGAAAGAAGAACAAATAAAACCCAAAATTAGCAGAAGGAAAGAAATCATAAAGATCAGAGCAGAAATAAATGAAATAGAAACAAAGAAAACAATAGCAAAGATCAATAAAACTAACAGCTCGTTCTTTGAGAAGATAAACAAAATTGATAAACCATTGACCAGACTCATCAAGAAAAAGAGGGAGAGGACTCAAATCAATAAAATTAGAAATGAAAAAGGAGAAGTTACAACAGACACCGGAGAAATACAAAGCATCCTAAGAGACTACTACAAGCAACTCTATGCCAATAAAATGGACAACCTGGAAGAAATGGACAAATTCTTAGAAAGGTATAACCTTCCAAGACTGAACCAGGAAGAAATAGAGAATATGAACAGACCAATC
Organism: Balaenoptera borealis; assembly: GCF_965194805.1. Classification (NCBI taxonomy): domain Eukaryota; kingdom Metazoa; phylum Chordata; class Mammalia; order Artiodactyla; family Balaenopteridae; genus Balaenoptera; species Balaenoptera borealis. The sequence goes on from NC_138870.1 coordinate 37,658,474, forward strand.
ACAAGGAATGAAATTGAAACTGTGATTAAAAATCTTCCAACAAACAGAAGTCCAGGACCAGATGGCTACACAGGTGACTTCTATCAAGCATTTAAAGAAGAGCTAACACCCATCCTTCTCAAACTCTTTCAAAAATTGCAGAGGAAGGACCACTCCCAAACTCATTCTATGAGGCCACCATCACCCTGATACCAAAACCAGACAAAGATACTACAAAAAAAGAAAATTACTGACCAATATCACTGATGAATATAGATGCAAAAATCCTCAACAAAATACTAGCAAACAGAATCCAGCAACACATTAAAAGGATCATACATCATAATCAAGTGAGATTTATCCCAGGGATGCAGGATTCTTCAATATACCCAAATCAATCAATGTGATACACCATATTAACAAATTGAAGAAGAAAAACCATATGATCATCTCAATAGATGCAGAAAAAGCTTTTAACAAAATTCAACACCAATTTATGATAAAAACTCGCCAGAAAGTGGGCATAGAGGGAACCTACCTCAACATAGTAAAGGCCATATACGTCAAACCCACAGCAAACATCATTCTCCATGGTGAAAAACTGAAAGCATTTCCTCTAAGATCAGGAACAAGACAAGGATGTCCACTCTCACCACTATTATTCAACATAGTTTTGGAAGTCTGTGCCATGGCAATCAGAGAAGAAAAAGAATTAAAAGGAATACAAATTGGAAAAGAAGAAGTTAAACTGTCACTGTTCACAGATGACATGATACTATACCTAGAGAATTCTAAAGATGCTAGCAGAAAACTACTAGAGCTAATCAATGAATTTGGTAAAGTTGGAGGATACAAAATTAATGCACAGAAATATCTTGCATTCCTATATACTAATGATGAAAAATCTGAAAGTGAAATTAAGGAAACACTCCCATTTACCATTGCAACAAAAAGAATAAAATACATAGGAATAAACCTACCTAGGGAGAAAAAAGACCTGTATGCAGAAAACTATAAGACACTGATGAAAGAAATTAAAGAAGATACCAACAGATGGAGAGATATACCATGTTCTTGGATTGAAAGAATCAATATTGTGAAAATGACTATACTACCCAAAGCAATCTACAGATTCAATGCAATCCCTATCAAATTACCAATGGTATTTTTTACGGAACTAGAACAAAAATCTTAAAATTTGTATGCAGACACAGAAGACCGTGAATAGCCAAAGTAGTCTTGAGGGAAAAAAATGGAGCTGGAGGAATCAGACTCCCTGACTTCAGACTATACTACAAAGCTACAGTAATCAAGACAATATGCTACTGGCACAAAAACAGAAGCATAGCTCAATGGAACAAGATAGAAAGCCCAGAGATAAACCCATGTACCTATGGTCAACTAATCTATGACAAAGGAGGCAAGGATATACAGTGGAGAAAAGACAGTCTCTTCAATAAGTGGTGCTGGGAAAACTGGATAGCTACATGTAAAAGAACGAAATTAGAACACTCCCTAACACCATACAGAAAAATAAACTCAAAATGGATTCAAGACCTAAATGTAAGACCGGACACTATAAAACTCTTAAAGGAAAACATAGGAAGAACACTCTTTGACGTAAATCACAGCAAGATCTTTTTTGATCCACCTCCTAGAGTAATGGAAATAAAAACAAAAATAAACAAGTGGGACCTAATGAAAGTTCAAAGCTTTTGCACAGCAAAGGAAACCATAAACAAGATGAAAAGACCACCCTCAGAATGGGAGAAAATATTTGCAAATGAATCAATGGACAAAGGATTAATCTCCAAAATATATAAACAGCTCATGCAACTCAATATTAAAAATACAAACAACCCAATCCGAAAATGGGCAGAAGACCTAAATAGACATTTCTCCAAAGAAGACATACAGATGGCCAAGAAGCACATGAAAAGCTGCTCAACATCAGTAATTATTAGAGAAATGCAAATCAAATCTACAGTGAGGTATCACCTCACACCAGTTAGAATGGGCATTATCAAAAATCTACAAACAACAAATGCTGGAGAGGGTGTGGAGAAAAGGGAACCCTCTTGCCCTGTTGGTGGGAATGTAAATTGATACAGCCACTATGGAGAACAGTATGGAGGTTCCTTAAAAAACTAAAAATAGAATTACCATATGATCCAGCAATCCCACTACTGGGCATATACCCAGAGAAAACCATGATTCAAAAAGACACATGCACCCCAATGTTCATTGCAGCACTATTTACAATAGCCAGTTCATGGAAGCAAGCTAAATGCCCATCGACAGATGAATGGATAAAGAAGCTGTGGTACATATATACAATGGAATATTACTCAGCCATAAAAAGGAACGAAATTGGGTCATTTGTTGAGATGTGGATGGATGTAGAGACTGTCATACAGAGTGAAGTGAGTCAGAAAGAGAACAAATATCATATATTAATGCATGTATGTGGAACCTAGAAAAATGGTACAGATGAACTGGTTTGCAGGGCAGAAGTTGAGACACAGATGTAGAGAACAAACATATGGAAACCAAGGGGGAAAGCCGTGGGGGGGGGGGATGGTGGTGTGATGAATTGGGTGATTGGGATTGACACGTATACACTGATGTGCATAAAACTGATGACTAATAAAAACCTGCTGTATAAAAAAATAAATAAAATTAAAAAAAAAAATGATTGATGATACAGAACACAGAATGGATAACTGAGCTTTAATCCCATTTCACTACTTCTGCTTGCATGAAAAATAGTTCATAAAACAAATTATTTTATTCTTCTCTGATGTTCAAGATTGAAGGTAAGAAATGGATCTTTAGGAGATGGAAGTTATAGGTGGAATTTTTTTCTTTCTTCTCCTGCTTCTGCTACCAATAAAATTCTGAGTCCTGAATTTGAAGCACAGAACATCATTTTAAAGGTGTTTTATTATTTAAATATGCATAAATATACTAATACTAATCCTAGTAAATAATCATTCATCTTCAATTTTTGGAAAGGGTGACCCTGCTTAACTTGAAGGGTGAGTCTAATTAAGTAGTCTAATCATATATAGCATTCAAGATATATTTCCAAATAATTACAAGATAAGAAAACCCATTAGCTATTAAAAGTATGCTGACATAACTCAGTCTTTCTTTACTGGTTTAGAAGGAACTTACAGTGCCCCAGGGCCATCATTATAAATATTAATTATCTTTGAATATATAGAACTGTCAGTTTTACTGATACTTTCTAGTAGAAATGGCCTTTTCTATTTTCAGACTTGCTAAATACATTGATAGATAGGTTGGAAGAAATAAAAGGTTAATGTCACAGATATTACAAACGTAGAGAACTGCCAGTTTGCTTCTGGTCCCTAAGATGCTATAATTATTTCCTGCTGAAAACTTCCTACCATGGTTATCAGTAATCCAATTTTAATAAATTCACTACAGGTCAAGAATAGAACACATATTGCTAGGACAACTGTTTTGGGAAAAGTACATAAATGAGATGATAACACATTTCTGTGGTTTAATGAACTACTTTGTGATATCACATGATGGAACATTTCTGTTTTCATATTCATCCAGCTAGACCATTTCAGTAATAAAAGGATATGATACTTGACTTACTAATTCCAACTAAAAATCATCCCTGAAGTTGTTAGTATGTTAAGAAATACTCAAGTCAGAAGGCGAATGTTATTAATATATAGGAGTGAGGTGCACCTGCAGAAGAAGTATTAGAAAGCAAAAATATATGTTTCTGGCAAAAGGGCAGCAAAACAAGCTATATTCAGGAAATGAAAATACTAAAAATGAATGAAATACTAAAAACAGCTTTGCATCCCTTAAAGCAGCGGTTCTCAAAGTGTGGACCACTTGAGTCAGAATCCTCTGAGGATGCCAGAAAAAATGCAGATTTTTGATCTCTGCCCTAGACTTATGAAGTCAGAATCCCAGGTAATGGAGTCTGGTGATCCGAATTTTCCATTCAGTGCCCAGGTAATCTATGTATGCCTCAAAGTTAGAAATCCACCCACCCACGGAGCCAGGAATGTTCTCCCCTCCAGCATTCAGATCTGTGAAAGTACTCACTTCCTTTTGTTTTAGCCTTCAAGAGACTTAGTATCAAAATTGATCTGGAACTCTAAAAATAACCATATTTTAATCAACTCCAGCTAATTCATTAATCAAAAGTTGCACATTATCTTATGTATCACTCAGAGAAAAATGCTGCCAATTAAACAATGATACACCATCAGTTATAAGATGCCTCTTGATTTTGTAAATGTTAAAATAGGATATATGTGTATCTAAGAATTGATGAAAGACTGTTATCCCTAAATAACAGTGAGAGGGCTGTCAAAATTTAAAGTTTTGAGGGATGAGCATAAGTTTGCTAGGAAGCTCTGTGTTGGAGAAGTGTACTTTCAGACAACAGGAAGGGCAGGTGCACAGGTACAGGGACATGACATTCACAAGCCTGGTCTAGAGAGGGTTCTCAAATCAGTCTGCTTAAGTTCCAATATCTGCCTTGATATTTAGCAGTTGAGTGATACTAGAGCAGCCTAATTTTAAACGTTTCATACTTCTGTTTTCTTATTTGTAAAAGAGAATTTTAATCTACTTCATAGGGTTGTAAGGCTTAATTATAGAATACAAATGGAGTGTTGAACATTGTCCAATACATAGAACACATTCTCAATTACAGTTTATTATTATTAATTATTATTATTATTATTATTATTATTGTTATAGGGAATGGTCTAGTGGGGCAAGAATGGGAAGAGGGAGAAGCTGAAGCCGAAGTGGTAAGTGGGGATAGTATTTTAATGACTGCATATCCCTAGGGAGTTTAGAATCCTGGAGTCACTGGAAGCAGGAGAGTGGCTGGTCTCATATGCATTTCAGAACAATAACTCTGTCAGTTTGGACAATGCATTTCAACAGAAGAACCACAGAAACAGGGAGAGCACTTAGGAGGCTCTGGCCATAGCTCAGGCGAGAGCTGATTAGAGTGATGGCAATGGGGATGGAGGTTGGGAAAGACTTCCTAGACAGACTCAGAAGCTATTTAAAAGGTAAATTTACGTGACTTCTTGATTAATTTGATGTAGTGAGTGAGTGATTAGTGAGGCTATTTTCCAGGTTTTTTTAGTTTACAGAATTATTTATTTATAGACAATAGATGCATATTTTAGAGATTTACAACAGCCTTTGTCCTTAAGAAAATTAAAAATGCAAATGTAAAACCTTAGATGTCAACATATAATTAGTATTCACAGATACCACTAAATAAAGAGAAGATAATGTCAGGGAAAAGAAATGGTATGGATGGTAGGTTAATATTATCAGGAATGGATGAAGTTGATTAGGAAAAGAAAACAACACATCAATCACAGAGTTCATATGCCCTTTTTGGCATGTAGCCTAGTAGAGACTTCATGTACACACACAAAAATCTCATGAATAACAATAAGGACTATAATAACGTGACATATATCCACAACTGGGTGTGGGGGGTGGCATGTACCTGGAATCAGAAAATCTGAGTTCAAATCTTAGCATTGATCATTTAATATCTTGTGCTCTAAGGCAAATTAGATAATTTTGCTGATCCAGCGTCATAATCTGCTAAAACAGGGACAATTACACTTATTTTGTAGAATTTTTATAAAAGTTTTCTGAAAATTGTGAAGTGCTGTATTTACTATACTATATACATTTTGTCTGATAGGGAGTTTTACACTTTCAATGAGACATAAAACTCTCTGTTTTAACGAGTCAGGTTAAAAAGTACTTAAATTATTTTTAGTTAAAAAAAAATTAACTCAATCTTCATTTCCCAATGCCATTTGCTCTTTAGGAACTGTAATATCTTTCTACTCAGTTTTCAGATACATCAGCCAATGAGATGTAATGCTAATGGAATTCTTTTGTGAAAAAAATACGAGCTAATAGAAAGGGAATGCAGATACTTAACCTACTTTAGGGCAGATTCTGATTTTCAGTTGTCAGGATATAAAAAAAATTGTTCTTGAAATAAGAATCAGAGTTGAATGACCTCTGCACATATAGTTGATTCAGAATTTTTCTAAATAACCCTGGGGTAATGAGAAAGTGATGAAGAGAGGAAACAGTATTAAAAGAAAGACCAAAATAAGGGAGCAAGAAATGATGATCTTGGCTAGTACCTGAACATAGCCTAGAAATATAAAAGAAAAAACAGGCACTTTTTAAAAATTAAAGGCATTTTAAATGCCTTTTTTAAATTAAAAGGCATTTTAACTTAATTAAAGGCATTAAATGCAGGCATTTTAATTATGTGACATTATTCATATTGCATTTATCCTTAGGTTTTCTTTTTCTTAACTTCCACATCGTTACCCTAGGTACAGGAATATCTTTCCTGGGTCTAAATAGGCCTACCTAAGCTACACAGAGTGGCCCATTTGTTCTGATCTAGGCCCATCTTGATAGTGTATGAAATGTCTAGTGCCTGTTCCAGCCCTTTTTTAAAAAAGGTAAAAATGTGTTTTTTAAGAGAGAAAGAAAACTTATTTGGTGCCTGTTCTGTGTTCAGCCCTATACTGAGTATTGGGAATACAACTGTGAATTATGTAGACATGGTCCTCATGAAGTTTATCAGTTTAATAGAGTGAAGGATGATCAAATAGGTACTTACAATGCTAGGTATTATGTACTATGGTGTAAGAATCTTAGGATATGTGGAGACACTTAAAAATAGTTCCAGTTTCAACACTGGGGCCCCAGAAGGCTTCCCAGAGGAAGACATATCTAAGTTGAAATAAAAAATACAAAGGAGTTAGACAGGAGAAGACAGATGGCAAAAGACAGAAACATATTAAGGCCAAGAAGCTAGAGAAAAACCTGGCTTCTCTGAGGACCACTTGGCTGGTGTGCGTGTGTTTGTGCTCATGAGCACATGTATGTGCCTTGGGGGTAGAATGAGGGAAACAGCAAGACACAAGGCTGTAGAAGCAAGCGGCGGTCAGAGCGTGAAGGTGCTAAAAGGCCACATCAAACAGCTTGATCTTTACTGTAACATTATTCAGAAACCATTGAAAAGTTTTAGGCCAGGATCCAACATCATCAATAATGCTTTAGAAAGAGCATTCTGACAGCAGTGTGGAAAAGAGATTGGAGGGGCAGCAAGAGGCAGACAGGCACACATGCCAATCAGGCACAGACACCAATTAGCCACTGTCACAATATTCCAGGAGAGAGTCTGACTCAGTGAAGTAGTCACAGGAATGGGTGGCGGGGAAGAGAGTCAAGCAATACATCATCCTGAAGTGAAATCATATCAAGGCCCTTCAGGTGGCTAAAAGTGGACTAGATATAGGATGAATTAGAACACGGAGCACGAAAGAAAAGGACAAAGGCCACAGAAATGAGAAGGATGCCTAAATATGCCTACTGTGTGCTCAGCACTATGGTCTGTGTATGATATCAGTTATCCAATTTAATTTTCACAATAATCTTGTAAGGTACCTGTCACTTTCCTTCACAGTTGAGGATGTTCCCACAATTTTACAGCCATTTAATAAGGAAGGCTGGCCAAGCTAGCAAAACGTATTTGAGAATTTTTAAATTTGAAAGGGACATCCAAGTACACACATAATGCACATAAGTAAACCTATAAAATCACACTGATCAAAAAATTAAGATTTGAATACTAAATACTTACAGAAGTAAACAGGAAAAGCATTTATATCGGGCATAGTTGGCCCGAATGGCAAGACGGGAGTCGTTAAAAGCTTTATGGATGAAAGGAAGGTTGAAAAGGAAAGGGATTTGATTTGATGTATGATTGCAAACTAAGTGATTAGGTGGCAGGAAATGTAGCTCAGTATGTGTACTGAGCTACATTTGCTTGATAAATGCTTGGTAAAAGTGAAAGGCTCAAACCTATTACAATTTCATGAAAGACTACATAATCATATAATTAGGAACCAATCTTAAATAATTTGATTCTACATTGTGGCTTACTTTATAACAAAAACTACGTCTTAGTTTTCATGTAATTGTGTTATTCCCATATTTTCAATGCTTTAGTTCTATTCAGACTGAATTTTGATTTGAGATTTGATATCATGGAAATGAAACACAATAGTGAGAGCATGGAAGCATAAAAGCCTTTGGATCCGATTCATCTAAAATAAGGTATTATATTCTATACTTCCACAGTTCATCATATCATTGCTATAATACTTAAAAGAGAATCACCTAGAAAGGAAATATAAACTGATTCTTAAAAGCTAGAACTTGAGGGATGCGTACATAATAATAGCAACATTACTAGAAATTAATGTAATTGTTTTTGACACATAAACCCTGATAGAATTCGCTTTTACAAGGTTAGACTGCCACACGGTCATTTGTGATTCCGAACTATAGCGCGCGCATGTGCGTGATTGTGTGTATGTGTGTGTGTGTACATAAAGCACACTGTAATATAGCTAGCCTGTTAATTAGAAAGCAGTATCTACAATATGCCTACCATGATGAACTACTTTCTTTAGCTAAACTAATCACTGCCACTTACGCTGAAAATAATCTTAATTTGAATTTATAAATGGCTCTGTTTTAGACATGGCTAAAGATTTTAACGTTATGTTTAGATTTCAGTTTGATATAATTTGAACATTATGTCCAAAGGCTTTTATGACTTGGGATCCAGAAATAATATGAAGCTACTGATATACTTATTAAGATACTAAAATTTTGATTTATGAAAATTTTTATGAGAAGACATTCATTGTATTCAGAGAAGCCTTTGATCATCACTCTATTAGGTAGCACTATATAACTCAAAAACATTTTTCTCCTTAAAAAGAACAAGGACTAAGAAATGAGTCACAGTTTCCAGCCAGGGATTTAAAGACCAATTTCAAGGCACTACAACAGGTTGAGTTAACACAGCAGATAAGTTCTTCCCTATACATTTCCTATTGATAAGTTTTGTGATAGAACAAGCCTCATCTGCAAAGCAGGTAGCATTTTTTTATCTGAGCAAAAGCATGATTGCATTTTTTAAAAGTACCCTGTCTATGGAAAACCTATTTAGTTCTATTAATGAAAAGGAAGCACAATGTGATTGAGAACGTAATATGGAATTATAGTTCATTAATTCTTCGAGTATGTAATTTTCCAGGCTCCTGATCCCCCAATGACTTCTGCACACCCCCATAGGTCCCACTAAATGTGAGCAAAAGGAAATTTAACTGTGTTGCTATATCATGCATGGCAATGGTGATGCTCTCAATTAGGTAGAAACATTGTGAAAGGGATTTTTCCAGCGACTGCTTCGCCATATAGCCCTGTTAACATTTCTTTGTTGTCAAAAATTGATCAATCACAGGCCCACAGACAACTGGGATGGTAATAGTTTCCTATTAGGTGGCCAGTACTATCAAAGGAGATGACACTTGTGACAATCGAAGCTGATAATTCAGAACACTTAATTAGGCATGAGAATTAGTTGTATGTTTCAATCTTTTTTTTTTAAAACTTGTATGCAATGTATTTTCCTATTGGTATCATTGCCATGAAGTATGTCAATGCCCATTAAAATTTAAACTAAAAAAATATGTATACTGAATGATAGAACACAACTGTAATTTTGAGGGCTGGCCCCAAAAGTTACATCCTGATTCTCTATCTTTTATAAGGACTGTCTCTTTAAAATGATAATGCTCTATTTATCTCCCTGCCGGATTGTCCTTGGAACTTAAATTGCTTCATTTACCCACATCTCAGACATTTCAAAATCGTTACCTGTAGCCCGTGAATATGGTGTCAATTAGTGAATGTCACTATATGCCATCTGAAGAACTGGACAGAAATGCATTTTGTCCAAACCAAATGTAGCAAAATGTGTAGTACTGCCTTCTTGCCTTGTAAGGACAGCTAACATTTCAAGCTAGCTGTGGAAGCTGCACTGACAATACCACTGGGGTTCTTCACCCCCAAGGAATCAAGGTCACAACAACCCTATTGTGCTTTATTAATAGGCTCACAGCACAGCATATACTTTATATATTAAGAGAAAAAAGCCAGGTGGAATCTTACAAAGAGTATTCTGAAAACAGCTGTTTGAACAAAGGCAATTTTAGCAGCAAAAGGAAAATCCACCATGGAGGTCAGCCTTTAAATAGTCCTTACAATCATTTCCCCTTTTTAGACAGTAGAGTAGTAAATGGGGCAATCTTTAAACAGTTTCAGCTATTCATTCTTCTGCCTTTATATATTTTTTTGCATAGTGGTGCCTTTTTGGCTTAGCCCAGAGTATATAGGTCTGTCACTCAGAATACACAATTCAGGCACAAGCCAACAATTAGCCTGCACTGATATACTGATATACCGTCTCTGATCTCAGATCAGCAATGGCTGAGTTTGAAGGGTAAATGGTTAAATTTGAGAATGCTTATTAAGAACACAATCAGGTAATTATTTATTTTTTCACAGATTGATTGTCCATTTCCTTCATTCTGAAGTAAAGCTATATAAGGGGAGGGATTTTATCTTGTTCATCAGAGGATCTCCAGTCTTCAGAAGAGTTCCTGCCACATGGTAAGCATTAAATAAATATTTACCAGACAAATGAATAAGTTAATTTTCCATATTTGGTAAATATCTTTATTAAGATACCAAAATGAGTTTTGAAGCATTTCAGCACAATACATGGAATATGAGTTCTTACCCTCAGATTTACAAATATTTTGGGGGGGCCCCATGACTATAAGACAAATAAACTGCACAAAAAGTTGATTACACAATGTCTTTTCTCTTGGCTCAGGTCTAAAACAGTTTCCAAGTTTTCAACTGTATTTTAGTAGGAACTTATGGCTCAGTATCAACCATAAAAATTTCTTAGTCGGAGTATGTAGATTACAGCCACCCACATGAACAATAAACATAACAAGAAAAAGAGAAATATGGGACTTCCCTGGTTGGCGCAGTGGTTAAGTATTCGCCTGCCAATGCAGGGGACACAGGTTCGAGCCCTGGTCTGGGAAGATCCCACATGCCATGGGGCCCGTGCTCCACAACTACTGAGCCTGCACTCTAGAGCGCACGAGCTACAACTTCTGAGCCCGCATGCCACAACTACTGAAGCCCGCATGCCTAGAGCCCGTGTTCCGCAACAAGAGAAGCCACTGCAATGAGAAGCCTGCGCACTGCAACAAAGAGTAGTCCCTGCTCGCCGCAACTAGAGAAAGCCCGCATGCAGCAACGAAGACCCAACACAGCCAAAAATAATAAATAAAAAAATAAATAAATTTATTTTTAAAACAGGGAGAGAAAGAAAGGGAGACCATAACAAAAGTGTTATGAACTTTTTAATATTACTAGTAAAACAGCACATAGCTCAAAACAGAAATAACTCTGGATGGGTCATGATGGCCATTTCGTATTTTCTTCCTCTCTTTCAAGAAATTTTATTACTCCAAGCGCAGCATTACATGTTTTATTTATATCTAATACTTTTAAGATCAAATGACTCAAATGTTTCTTATTTTTGATAATAATAATTTGATTTTTTTAAGAAATATAACAAACACAAAGCTCAGCTAATTAGAAAACACTAGGAATTTCTTTTTAGCAAATATAGAAAGCTTTAATATTCATCTGTTTTAAGATATCTTTTGGACAACTATGTTTCAGTGCTGTTTGGTTTTGAGTCTGTTTATATACAGGTAAATGAAAGAGCTACAGTAATATAAGGGTGATGGGAGATTTACTGTTTAGATGGTAGAATGGACAACAGCACAGATTTTAGCAACAACTACAACAAAAATCACCACGAATAACTAACCAAGCAAAAGGGCACAGTGCAATGGCTTACCTAAAGAAACCTAAGTTTCTGCAGCCAACTGCAGCCATTGTGACATGATCAAATTCCTTTTCCCATCCTATTTCCAAGAAGCCATGTGGGAGAATAGACCAGATTCTGAGATTCTCAATAATACTCTCAGATCTGGCAAGAGGAAAACTAAGTGGCTTCTCTCTTCTGTCTAGGGAGTAAGAGAAACAGCAGCAGGGGAAACCAGGTTGAAATAGATGTGCAGGACAGGACTGATTCTCGAAGAGGAAAGTACCAAAGTGACGCATAGAATCAGGGGCTGACCCGAAGCCTGCGGGTGAATCTCTATAGAAATGGGACAGTTCTCTAACTTTCTGGATTGAACTCTGACACCAAACATTTGATGAAATCCTAGAAGTGAAGGTGAAGCTCAGATATCACTCCCTGGGCCGAGCTCTCCCCTCAGCCTAACAGGTCCTCAAAGCCAGAGAAAATTAGAACTCAAAATACTGAGTCTTTAAACCACAACTGAGGAAGGCACAGCAAACAGTTCTCAGATGGCACGGAAAGAAGTCAAATAGAAAATCTGGACCAAACTGTCCAAGTGTGAGTAAAATATGAGGAAAGGGCATTGGATCCAATGCACAAAAACTATGGAAAACACTCAAAACCATATAGCACAGAAAGACAGAAAATATTCAGCCTAAGAAAAAGCATAACACAAAAACAGAAGGAAATTTTCCACAGCACTTAATAGGAATATATTGATTTAAAAAAAAGCTTTATAAAATGAGACAGTAGAAAAAGAAAATAGAAAAAGAAAATTGCAAGCCTAAAGGAAATAAAATTGAAGACCAAAACAACATCTCTACCGAAGTAATGCATATTAGAAACAGAAACAATGAAACATACATGGCTTAAAGTTTCCAACTTAAAAGAAAGCTTGTCATAATCAGAGAAAATATAGTTGGAAGGAAAAAGAAGATTTAAGTCATTAGGATGAAGCTAATAGATATGGAAGACTGGCAAACATAATTCAGCTAAGGGTAACTGGGGTCTCTGAAATAGAGACCCTAATACATGCAAGAGGAAACTGTTTAAAAATATTTAACACAGTTCTTCACAATGAAGAAAGATTTTAATTATACACAGGAACACCACACCATTTTCTAGGAAATATGACACAGAATGTTCACACAGACACACTCTGCACTCAGATCTTTGTTTGGCCGCCATCATGGGAGCCTTCCAGTCTTGGCTCAAGCATTACCCACTAAGAGAGTTCTCCCCTAAACATGCAATCCCTAGTACTTTACTTTTATGTAACCAGAGTTTTGCTTATTTGTTTCCTCCTACTTTCACCATCTGAAAAATCTATGCAAGTTATGGTTACAAAAAAACTTAAATTTCACAAACTTTGAAAATGTATAGGGGGACCTTCAAGATGACGGAGGAGTAAGACGTGGAGATCACCTTCCTCCCCACAAATACATCAGAAATACATCTACATGTGGAACAACTCCTACAGAACACCTACTGAATGCTGGCAGAAGACCTCAGATTTCCCAAAAGGCAAGAAACTCCCCACGTACCTGGGTAGGGCAAAAGAAAAAAGAAAAAAACAGACACAAAAGAACAGGGATGGGACATGCACCTCTGGGAGGGAGCTGTGGAGGAGGAAAAGTTTCCACACACTAGGAAGCCCTTTCGCAGGCGGAGACAGGGGGTGGGCAGGAGGGAAGCTTCGCAGCCACAGAGGAGAGCGCAGCAACAGGGGTGCAGAGGGCAAAGTGGAGAGATTCCCGCACAGAGGATCGGTGCCGATCAGCACTCACCAGCCTGAGAGGCTTGTCTGCTCATCTGCCGGGGTGAGTGGGGGCTGGGAGCTGAGGCTCGGGCTTCGGAGGTCAGCCCCAGGGAGAGGACTGGGGTTGGCTGCGTGAACACAGCCTAAAGGGGGCTAGTGAGCAGCTAGCCAGGAGGGAGTCCGGGAAAAACTTGGACCTGCCTAAGAGGCAAGAGACCATTGTTTTGGGATGCGTGAGGAGAGGGGATTCAGAGCACCACCAAAACAAGCTCCAGAGATGGGCGCGAGCTGTGGTTATCAGCGAGGACACCAGAGGACGGCAGGAGATACTAAGGCAGCTGCTGCCGCCACCAAAAAGCCTGTGTGCGAGCACAGGTCACTATCCACACCTCCCCTCCTGGGAGCCTGTGCAGCCCGCCACTGCAGGGTCCCGTGATCCAGGGACAACTTCCCCGGGAGAACACACGGCTGTTGCAACGTCATGCTGGCCTCTGCTGCTGCAGGCTCGTGCCGCATCCGTACCCCTCCCTCCCCCCGGCCTGAGTGAGCCAGAGCCCCCGAATTAGCTGCTATTTTAACCCCGTCCTGTCTGAGCGGGGAACAGACACCCTCAGGCGACCTACATGCAGAGGTGTGTAATAATATATACTTTTATTTTTTATTTTAATTATTTTATTTTATTTTTTCATTCATTTTTTTTTTTTCTCCCTTTTCTTCTGAGCCGTGTGGCTGACAGGGTCTTGGTGCTCCAGCTGGGTGTCAGGCCTGTGCCTCTGAAGTGGGAGAGGCAAATTCAGGACATTGGACCACCAGAGCCCTCCTGGCCCCACATAATATCAAACAGCTAAAGCTCACCCAGAGAACTCCATATCAACGCTAAGACCCAGCTCCACTCAATGACCAGCAAGCTACAGTGCTGGACACCAAATGCCAAATAACTAGCAAGACAGGAACTCACTCCCACTCATTAGCAGAGAGGTTGCCTAAAATCATAATAAGTTCACAGACACCCCAAAACACACCACAGGACACAGTACACCCACCAAAAAGACAATATCCAGCCTCATCCACTAGAACACAGACACTAGTCCCCTCTACCAGGAAGCCTACACAACCCACTGAACCAACCTTACTCACTGAGGGCAGACACCAAAAACAATGGGAACTATGAATCTGCAGCCTGCGAAAAGGAGACCCCAAACACAGTAAGTTAAGCAAAATAAGAAGACAGAGAAATACACAGCAGATAAAGGAGCAAAGTAAAAACCCACAAGACCAAACAAATGAAGAGGAAATAGGCAGTCTACCTGAAAAAGAATTCAGAGTAAAGATAGCAAAGATGATACAAAATCTTGGAAATAGAATGGAGAAAATACAAGAAACGTTTAACAAGGACCTAGAAGAACTAAAGAGCAAACAAACCATGATGAACAACACAAAAAATGAAATTAAAAATTCTATAGAAGGAATGAATAGCAGAATAACTGAGGCAAAAGAATGGATAGATGGAAGATACCTGGAAGATAAAATAGTGGAAATAACTACCACAGAGCAGAATAGAGAAAAGAGAATGAAAGGAATTGAGGACAGTCTCAGAGACCTCTGGGACAACATTAAACACACCAAGATTCGAATTATAGGGGTCCCAGAAGAAAAACAGCAAAAGAAAGGGACTGAGAAAATATTTGAAGAGATTAGAGTTGAAATTTTCCCTAATATGGGAAAGGGTATAGTCAATCAAGTCCAGGAAGTGCAGAGGGTCCCATACAGGATAAATCCAAGGAGAAACACACCAAGACACATAATGATCAAACTATCAAAAATTAAACACAAAGAAAAAATATTAAAAGCAGTAAGGGAAAAGCAACAAATAACATACAAGAGAATCCCCATAAGGTTAACAGCTGATTTCTCAGCAGAAACTCTGCAAGTCAGAAGGGTGTGGTAGGACGTATTTAAAGTGATGAAAGGGAAAAAACTACAGCTAAGATTACTCTATCCAGCAAGGATCTCATTCAGATTTGACGGAGAAATTAAAACCTTTACAGACAAGCAAAAGCTAAGAGAATTCAGCACAACAAAACCAGCTTTACAACAAATGCTAAAGGAACTTCTCTAGGCGGGAAACACAAGAGAAGGAAAAGACCTACAATAACAAACCCATAACAATTAAGAAAATGGCAATAGGAACATATATATTGATAACTACCTTAAATGTAAATGGTTTAAATGCTCCAACCAAAAGACACAGACTGGCTGAATGGATACAAAAACAAGGCCAGTATGTATGTTGTCTACAAGAGACCCACTTCAGACCTAGGGACAGATACAGACTGAAAGCGAGGGGATGGAAAAAGATATTCCATGCAAATAGAAATCAAAAGAAAGCTGGAGTAGCAATTCTCATAGCAGACAAAATAGACTTTAAAACAAAGACTATTACAACACACAAAGAAGGACACTACATAATGATTACGGGGTATCAATCCAAGAAGAAGATAAAACAATTGTAAATAGTTATGCACCCAACACAAGAGTACCTCAAAACATAAGGCAAATTTTAACAGCCATAAAAGGGGAAATTGACAGTAACACAATAATAATAGGGGACTTTAACACCCCACTTTCACCAATGGACAGATCATCCAAAATGAAAATAAGTAAGGAAATACAAGTTTTAAACGATACATTAAACAAGATGGACTTAATTCATATATATAGGGCTTTCCATCCAAGAACAACAGAATACATTTTCTTCTCAAGTGCTCACAGAACATTCTCCAGAAAGACCATATATTGGGTCACAAATTAAGCCTTGGTAAATTTAAGAAAATTGAAACCGTATCAAGTATCTTTTCCAACCACAATGCTATGAGAGTAGATATCAATTACAGTAAAAAAATATGTAAAAAATACAAACACATGGAGGCTAAACAATACACTACTAAATAACCAACAGATCACTGAAGAAATCAAACAGGAAATAAAAAATACCTAGAAACAAATGCTAATGAAAACATGACAACCCAAAACCTATGGGATGCAGCAAAAGCAGTTGTAAGAGGGAAGTTTATAAAAATACCACTCTACTTCAAGAAACAAGAAACATCTCAAATAAAAAACCTAACCTTACCCCTAAAGCAATTAGAGAAAGAAGAACAAAAAACCCCCAAAGTTAGCAGAAGGAAAGAAATTATAAAGATCAGATCAGAAATAAATGAAAAAGAAATGAAGGAAATGATAGCAAAGATGAAAGAAAAAAACTAAAAGTTGGTTCTTTGAGAAGATAAACAAAATTGAAAAACCATTAGCCAGACTCATCAAGAACAAAAGGGAGAAGACTCAAATCAATAGAATTAGAAATGAAAAAGAAGTAACAACTGACACTGCAGAAATACAAAGCATCCTAAGAGATTGCTACAAGCAACTATATGCCAAAAAAATGGCAACCTGGAAGAAATGGACAAATCGTTAGAAAAGCACAACCTTCCGAGACTGAACCAGGAAGAAATAGAAAATATAAACAGACCAATCACAAGCACTGAAAATGAAACTGTAATTAAAAATCTTCTAGCAAACAAAAGCCCAGGACCAGATGGCTTCACAGGCGTATTCTATCAAACATTCAGAGAAGAGCTAACATCTATCTGTCTCAAACTGTTCCAAAATAAAGCAGAAGGAGGAACACTCCCAAACTCATTCTACGAGGCCACCATCACCCGGGTACCAACACCAGACAAAGATGTCACAAAAAAAGAAAACTACAGGCCAATATCACTGATGAATACAGATGAAAAAATCCTCAATAAAATACTGGAAAAGAGAATCCAACAGCACACTGAAAGGATCATACACCATGATCAAGTGGGATTATCCCAGGAGTGCAAGGATTCTTCAATATATGCAAATCAATTAATGTGATACACCATATTAACAAGTTGAAGGAGAAAAACCATATGATCATCTCAATAGATGCCGAAAAAGCTTGTGACAAAATTCAACACTCATTTATGATAAAAATCCTCCAGAAAGTAGGCATAGAGGGAACATACCTCAACTTAATAAAGGCTATATGTGACAAACCCACAGCCAACATCGTTCTCAATAGTGAAAAACTGAAACCGTTTCCACTAAGATCAGGAATAAGACAACGTTGCCCACTCTCACCACTATTATTCAACATAGTTTTGGAAGTGTTAGCCACAGCAATCAGAGAAGAAAAAGAAATAAAAGGAATCCAAATCGGAAAAGAAGAAGTAAAACTGTCACTGTCTGCATATGACATGATACTATACATAGAGAATCCTAAAGATGCCACCAGAAAACTACTAGAGCTAATGAATGAATTTGGTAAAGTAGCAGGATACAAAATTAATGCACAGAAATATCTTGCATTCCTATATACTAATGATGAAAAATCTGAAAGGGAAATTAAGGAAACACTGCCATTTACCATTGCAACAAAAAGAATAAAATACCTAGGAATAAACCTACCTAAGGAAACCAAAGACCTGTATGCAGAAAATTATAAGAGACTGATGAAAGAAATTAAAGATGATACAAACAGTTGGAGAGATATACCATGTTCTTGGATTGGAAGAATCAACATTGTGAAAATGACTCTACTACCCAAAGCAATCTACAGATTCAATGTAATCCTTATCAAACTACCAAAGGCATTTTTCATAGAACTAGAACAAGAAATTTCACAATTTGTGTGGAAACACAAAAGACCCCGAATAGCCAAAGCAATCTTGAGAAAGAAAAATGGAGCTGGAAGAATGAGGTTCTCGGACTTCAGACTATACTACAAAGCTACAGTTATCAAGACAGTATGATACTGGCACAAAATCCGAAATATAGATCAATGGAATAGGATAGAAAGCCCAGAGATAAACCCATGCACATATGGTCACCTTATCTTTGATAAAGGAGGCAAGGATATACAATGGGGGAAAAGACAGCCTCTTCAATAAGTGGTGCTGGGAAAACTGGACAGCTACATGGAAAAGAGTGAAATTAGAACACTCCCTAACACCATACACAAAAATAAACTCAAAATGGATTAAAGACCTAAATGTAAGACCAGACACTATCAAACTCTTAGAGGAAAACACAGGCAGGACACTCTATGACATAAATTACAGCAAGATCCTTTTTGACCCCCTCCTAGAGAAATGGAAATAAAAACAAAAATAAACAAATGGGACCTAATGAAACTTAAAAGCTTTTGCACAGCAAAGGAAACCATAAACAAGATGAAAAGACAACCCTCACAATGGGAGAAAATATTTGCAAATGAAGCAACTGACAAAGGATTAATCTCCAAAATATACAAGCAGCTCATGCAGCTCAATATCAAAAAAACAAACAATGTAATCCAAAAATAGGCAGAAGACCTAAGTAGACATTTCTCCAGAGAAGATATACAGATTGCCAACAAACACATTAAAGGATGCTCAATATCACTAATCATTAGAGAAATGCAAATAAAAACCTCAGTGAGGTATCACCTCATACCTGTCAGAATGGCCATCATCAAAAAATCTAGAAACAATAAATGCTGAAGAGGGTGTGGAGAAAAGGGAACACTCTTGCACTGTTGGTGGGAATGTAAATTGATACAGCCACTATGGAGAACAGTATGGAGGTTCCTTAAAAAACTAAAAATAGAACTACCATACGACCCAGCAATCCCACTACTGGGCATAAACCCTGAGAAAACCATAATTCAAAAAGAATCATGTACCAAAATGTTCATTGCAGCTCTATTTACAATAGCCAGGACATGGAAGCAACCTAAGTGTCCATCATCGGATGAATGGATAAAGAAGATGTGGCACATATATAGAATGGAATATTACTCAGCCATGAAAAGAAACGAAATTGAGTTATTCGTAGTGAGGTGGATGGAGTTAGAGTCTGTCATACAGAGTGAAGTAAGTCAGAAAGAAAAAAACAAATACAGTATGCTAACACATATATATGGAATCTAAGGGGGAAAAAAAAAAAAGGTCATGAAGAACCTAGTGGCAAGACGGGAATAAAGACACAGACCTACTAGAGAATGGACTTGAGGATATGGGGATGGGGAAGGGTAAGATGTGACAAAGTGAGAGAGTGGCATGGACATATATACACTACCAAATGTAAAATAGATAGCTAGTGGGAAGCAACCGCATAGCACAGGGAGATCAGCTCGGTGCTTTGTGACCACCTAGAGGGGTGGGATAGGGAGGGTGGGAGGGAGGGAGATGCAAGAGGGTAGAGATATGGGAACATATGTATATGTATAACTAATTCACTTTGTTCTAAAGCAGAAACTAACACACCATTGTAAAGCAATTATACTCCAATAAAGATGTTAAAAAAAAAAAGCTGTTTGTATGCAACTATTCCCAATAAATTTATGTCACATAAAAAAATAAAATAAAAGATTTTTCTAACCACTAATATTCGTAGTCTACCACGTTAGTCTATTTATTTTCTTTATAGTATATCACATCACATATCATTTATTTATACGTATGTTTGTCTGGATCCCCACCAAAATGGAAACCTTGTGAGAGCATGACCTTGTCATCCTGGTCACTATGGTCTCCTGGGGGCCTAGGATAGTAACAAGCACATCTTAGGCATTGCTCACTGAGTAAAACAAATGAATAAACTAATGAAACTACTGATTAGGCTTTTTCAGTGTGTCGTGAACTATGCTAATTGTTAATGAAAAGACAAAGATTTATAATAATATTAGTTTTCTTTAGGAAGTTCATTCTATAGGAGGGTTTAGTTCTTGAATGGATGAAAACACTAGGAAATATATGACATGTACCCTAAGTGTGATACAAACTGTTGTAAGTGTTCAAAGGTACAAGTAAGGTGGTTTCTCTGTTTTGGCTCAGATGTCACTTGAAGGATGCCTTCCACACTCACCCCCTAGACTAGGTCAGGTGCCCTGTTATATCTTTTCATAGCACCTTCAACTCTTATCACAAAGATACTTAAATAACTATATAATTGACTTTTAAATGTGTGTTTCCCCTCTGAAAATGTAAGCTCCATGAGGAGAGGAAGTCTCTACTTTTTCTAACACTGTCACCTCAGAGCCTATTCCCAGACGACCAGAGGGACCATCTTACAGGACAAATAGCCTAATGACAGAGCAACATGTGACAAACGTCATTCAAATGACAGAGATTTCATTAAGATTTGCTGATAAAGCAGGCACGCAATTCCAGATCCCGTGTTACACAACACTCTTTCAGCCAACAAATCTATCACGCTCTATAACCAGCTCTTTCAGTTTCATATGAAACGTAATGGCTTGAGTATTATTCCTGTATTATATATCCGGGCCTTATTTATACAGTTGTTTTGTTTGGGAAAGGTTAGGGGAAGAGATTATTTAATTCAGGTTTTACCTCTTCCATTTTTAGCCAACATCTCGTTCTTAGAATTCATTTATTCATGGTTCCTTTTCTAATGATCTCAGTGGATGACTTCTTTTTTGGTTTATTTTTCCTCTGCCTTCCTGAAAAGCTAAGTAGCTATAAATCCTGTGGACAATTGCTGTTCCTCCCGCTACCAGGCAGTTAGGTGAAGGCAGATGACACAGTGGATCATATTAACAAGGCAGCCAGAATCCATTAGCTCTTTGGTAACTTTTCCAGCACAATGTGGACAGTGGATACACCTGCTATGGGCTTAGTCCTCTCACTGTTATTGTTTGTGTAACAGGGATTTCTGTGATCATCACAGTCTACTTTCTAGTGACCATTATTATGTCTTTGATACAGCTTATTGGGCTTTTGTGGCTTCATCCGTCCACACATTCTTGAAATCAAGCACAATTTTATTTGCTTATGTTATATTCCTTTTTAGTAAACACAGTTGCCAAGTTGAAAATATTCCTGTCATTCTCATAGACAATCGGTGGGAATATAACTTGGGCACATCCTTTCTGGAGGGGTTGGTGATACCTACCAAATTTTTCAGTGTTCATACAATTTGACTTTGCAATCTTACTTCGAGGAAATAGTCCTAGAAAAATGCTGTCATGTTTGTACAAAAATGTGCATATGAGGATGTTCACGGCAACCATTTGAAATAGCAAAAAAAAAAAAGAACCTAAATGTCTATTCATATGAGAAGAGTTAATTAAGTTATGATACATTTACACATACATAAATGCTATGCAGTCTTCCGGAATGAGACAGAACTAAATGTACTGACTGAAAGACCTCCAACTTGTAGTAAGTAGAAATAACAAATCACGGGATAATAAGTACAATATTATCCCATTTGCACACCATGAGAGTGTGTATGTTCAGGTGTGTATAAACACACCGAACAGCTAATAGTTGTTACCTCTAATGTAGGGTTTTTAACCTTACGTCCAGTGCCACTTTGCTACGGGGCTCTGTCCTGTGCAGTGTAGCACGGTAGCAACATCCTTGGCCTTTAGTCACATGATACCAGTAGCATTCCCCACCTCCCCAATTATGACTATGAAAAATGTCTTCACACATTGTCACACATTCTGTGGGGGACAAAATCACCTCTGATTGAAACCACTGCTGTAGTGAGTGGGGTAGAAGCAATGGACTTTGAAGAGAGACTAGATAGATAGATAGATATACAGACATATTTATGTGTCATATACATAAACTTTCTTAAAATGAGGATTTATTTTATTGCTGTTAATTTTTATAATGAATTACCATTCTCATAGGCTCTGCTAAGACTAGGATTACTTATGTACCCATCTAATTCTAAAATTTCTCCCCCGTTTTGCAAAGATATTTAAAGTAATTATATAGAATTTACCAAATAGCCTGATAAGAAACGCTACAGTTTAACTTGTCTTGCAAGTGTCTTAAGGCAATTTCTTCTCTTCTAAAATAGGGATAATGAAAATTATTTCACAGGGTTTCTATGTCATGTACAATACCAGACACATTGAAGTAGCTAATTTTCCCCCATTTTGTTCTATAGCATATTAGCAACTAAATTATTTAGATATAAGGGTTATGTTTTGAGGAGGTTGAAATAGGCTTTATGAGAGCAAGGATGTTGCCCAGTTTCTCTCCCCACCATATTCCCAGTACCTAGACCAGTGCCCTGCACAAAGCAGGAGCTCAGTACATGTACGTTAAGGGACTAAAAGCGTATCCACCTCACATGCAATACAAATAACAACTATCTCTAATCTAAAACACTAGTTGTTGAGTGACGTATGGACTTAAACATTTTAAAATTACATACACAGTTACCCCTAATCAGAATGAAATGAAACTAAAATAATTATCCTAATTATTACTGACAAACAATAGCAGCTTAAAAATAACAAGTTTAATAATCATTTGAACTCAGTAAGTGCATATTTCATTACAAAATTATCACATGTATTATTTCATATACATTTGCATAGCTTGGTAAAGGAAATGATTTGAAATAGCACTTTTCTTTTCATGACTAGTTATGCTGTGTGGGTACGATTTATAGAACCAGAATCAAAAAGAACTTCTGACGTCACGTAATCTAACCCCATGTGTCAAGTAGGTATCAGATTTTATTTTTAAGTAATTTCAATGTAGCAAAAGAGATGTGTTTATGTAATAACACTAGAGTCTCTAAAATCTATCAATTAGTTGGAAGAAATCTCAAGGAAAAATGTCTTGTCTGGGTCTAGTGTTTCTTGATTTTTATGGACCATATAATGAGCCCCCTTGGTGGTCACCAGTCTACTGCTAAATTAGTAAAACCTTCTGTTTCTAAAATGATCAACAATGTTTATGATTCTGTAAGAGTTGGTTTAAATTTGGAATCCATGTGTTTGATTGCTTGACCTAGATGAAGTGGAAAGGAAAATAGCTGGCACAACTGGTGGTGACTGATAAACACCATAACCGAGTTAGTCTCATCAAGCCTCGTCACTCCTTGTGAGACATCAGGAAAAAGCTCCCAAACCATGCTCCACTGCTGAAGCTGTGGGGATCTGTTAGTGCAAGTGTTTCTTTCCTGACCCTGTGCCCTAGGGGCCCCAAGACTGCCGAGATGAGCTCCTAGCCCCCTTAGGGGACCTCTTGGAGGGCACGCTACCTTGGGGATCTTCCCTTTTAGATCACAAAACACTAGAGGTGGCAATGAAAGAGTCAATATGTTAGACCTGAAATTATGTAAAATGTGTGTTTCCTGGAATTAGTCAGAACCAGAAGAAAAGAATCTGAGCCTAAGTGACAGTCATCATTCATAAGCTTTCCTTTTTGTTTTATTGTGTAGATGTTATATGACACAAAATTTTCAATTTTAACCATTTTTAAGTCTACAGCTCAGTGGCAGGAATTAAGTCCACAATGTTGTGCCATTATCACCACTATCTATTTCCAGAATGGTTCATCACCCCAAACACAAACTCTGTACCCTTTATGCAATAACTCCCTATTTCCCCCTCCCCTCACTCCCTGATAGCATCTAATCAAGTTTCTGTCTCTATGCTTTCATTCAGTTAATTTCAATAGAATTAGCTCACTTAATACTCATTACTGCCATAAGGGTACCTGGTTAACTTTCTTACAAAGGAGGAAGCTGAGATTAAGAAGAATGGAGTCACTCACTCAAGTACCACACAGCCTTAAGCGGTGGACCTGGGAGAGTGAACTCCAGCATCCTGACTCCAAAGCTTCCACTTTTGACCGTGATGTTAGTCTTCCTACATTTTGGAAACTCTGAGTTTGTGCTCATTCCTCTCAGTCAGTTCAGTGAAAAACGAACCACTGGACACCAAAATACTCCTTTTATGACATTTAAATTCAAAGAGGAAGATGAAAAAGTTTGCTCCAGGCAGTCTTTTCAAGTCCAAAGAAGCTGTACTTTTAAGCAATACTTGCTAAAAAAGTACTTCCATTAAGGTTCCTCTTAAGTACTATTCTTTTTTTTTTTTTTTTGTAAGTATCTCTTTTTTATTGAGATAGAATTCACATAACCAAACAACTAATCATTTTGAAGTGTTTGAGTCTGTGGTTTCTCGTATATTTACAATCTTGTGCAATCATCACCACTACCTAATTCCAGAACATTATCATCTCCCCGTTCTCTGCAATTCCCCCAGCCCTTGGCAACCACTAGTCTACTTTCTGCCTCTGTAAATTTGCCTATTCTGGTCATTTCCATGTAAATGGAATCATTAAGTACTAGTCTTGATTTTGTTTGTAACAACAAAAGCAAACCCAAATTTCTTCAGAATGCCTGTTGATGTCCTTCTCACAGAAACTTTGCACAGACCCGTTCTTTTTCTGGAAATTGCCAATTGGCTCCAACCCACTACATACGTACCTTACCTGTTGCTCAAATGATTGGTGTGCACTTTCAGTCTCACCTTCTTCTTATACCCATTCCATCTGAGAAAGTATCCCTGCCTCCATCTCTTCCTACTCCCCTCGTTGAGTCACATTAATGCCCACTCAACTCATAACTCATAGTTTAAAATATACTCACCCCAACCCAATCTGTAAGTACTGATTTATCCTTTTTATGCATATGTCAGTAGCCAAATTCATCAGACTCAGGTGAGAGCTATTATTAGTAAGTCATTAATTAGGCTTGTAGTTGTTTCCCCTGTCAACTAAGAACAACTGATTTCTTTTAACAGACGCCCCCAACTCCTTGTTATAGCCAACATCACCCGTTAGGAAAGATGACACACTGCATTTTCAAGTCCCTGAATGACACAAGTATACATTTTCTATAATGCAGCCCAGGTTCATCACTTAAGGGACGTAAGCCTTATAAGTAATACTCTGTTTAAGGTATTAAATGATTTCCCTTTTCAATAGAATTTTTTAAAGTAGCATACTTATGAATTTCATAATAGTCATCTCCTTTATCTAGATAAAACAGAAATGTTTTTTAGCATAAAAGCCAATCCGTAAATTACTGGGTTGATTTCCATGAATCATTGAAACTCCCTAAAAGTTTAAGATAATGTTCTTGTGCTTTAAGACTAATAACAGTACGAGGTAATTTGAGGGAAGTAAAATGAAATTGGCACAAACGTCGTTGTTGAGAGGAAGGCAAGAATTCTTCTGGTTGGACAAATCAAGGAGAGTTTCACAAAATAGTGATACTTGGATGGTGAAATGAAGAAGAGGTGATGAGTGCATGTCTGGGGCCAGGTGTAACTAATTAGATCGAGAGCCTACCATATGCTTGCTATGGTGACCTTGGAAGCATTATTTAACCTCATTAAGCATTGTTTTTTAAAATGATCATGGAAATAATTACACATACCTCAGAGTATTGTTTTTATGATTAAATCGAGTTAATAAATGTAAAGCAATTAGCACAATGTTTGGCATATGGTAAGTTTTCAATAATGACTAGCTGATGTGTCAGGAAATTTTAAAAGGCAGTCCAAAATAATGACTGAAATAGTTTTTACATCATAGGACAGTGGCACATGTCATAACAGAGGAAAAAGTCTTGCTTTAGGAAAATATGCTGATGACCCCTTTGGGTATGAAAGGTGTTGCTGCCACTCCCAGAGCATGGGGAGAGGAAAGGGGGTGGAGAGAGGGGAGAGGGAGAGAGAGAGAGAGATTTAAAGGTTTAAATTGAGAGCTACAAAGAGAGGAGAAGGGTCTCAGGAAAAAGAAGGATCTAGAGAGAACAGAAGTATGATACCAGGGCTTTAGAGTAGGAGATATCCTGCCTGGGAAGAATTACTCTGTAGGAATGAATCTGGGGACCAGAAGCCTTTATAATTCTGAGGGTCCCTTCAGAAAAAAGAGATTACCAAGATATATAACTATTTGCTAATTTTACAAAAATATATGACCAGGTGAGCACATTGCTAGGGCTCTTCCTAAGACCTAGAAAGAAGGAAGCACGGTCAGATAAGTAGAGCTTAAGCTTTATTGGCTTAACAGAAATCTGCCTCTGACTCAGGCAAGAAACAGTCAAAGCATTTCAGAAAAATGGCATCTCTATTTGATGTTGGTTTCTGGCCTTTGCTTTGTTCCTATTTAGACCTCAGTCTTTATGCTCAAATCTTTGGTTAAAATTCTATTACAGATTATTGGTGTTGCTTTAGGGGAATGAAGGAAATGAAGGGAGATGGGTGGTTTTTCATGCCAAGGTGATTCCAATACGGAGGAAGGAAAGCATTCAGGATCCAGGTAACACAAGGGAAGCGAGCTGCTGTGTAGTGCAAAATGTCCAAGTAGAAAGAGATAGTACCCCTTTGAGGTGTGGGAGTTAAGCTGTGGAGGTGTCTGGACAGGATGATTCCTTTTGAAGACATGAGGGTAGACGAGCTCCACATAGGAGACAGTGTTAAGAAAGAGATCAAGTGTGTAATTTAATCTCCACATTCAGGAGATGAGAAGAAGGAAAGAAACTGCAAACAAAGGCAGTCAGGCAGGAAAGGAAGATCAGTGAGAGCTCACGTGTGTGAGGGCTGTCAAGTTGGGGTACAGGGCAGCATTTGCTGATGGGCTTTAGATTTAGGTCATCCTGTGTTTAACTCCAAGCTCTTCAATTGAATAGCTATGTCACCTGGGGCAATTCACTTACTGCTCTATCTTTTCCCCCAAAATGTGAGTCATAACACCTACAACATAAGGTTGTAGGTGTTACAACAGTCTGGAGGTGTACAGCAGATGTACGACAGTCTGGAGAAAATGTCATGTCAAGGAAACCAATAAAAGGGGTTGCCTGAAAGAATTTGGTGCAGGAAGGTAAAGAAACTTGAAGACTTTAGAGATAGTGATTAAGAAGTTATATTCAATTTCCAAAAGAGTCATTCCAGTAGTGGGGCAAAGTATAAGGTAAATGAGCACAGCAAGTGTACAGCAAACATCTCCCTTCTATTTGCCTTTCAGGAATGTAAACTTGAAGGTAAAGATTTGATCTTAGATAATATGGTATTAATATTTATTAATAATTTCAACAAATTCTGATAATTCTCCCCATTCTGCTCCTACATAAGCTAAAATTAGTTGATTGACTCTAATCTAATTGATTTTAGACACTTACTAAATATTACCTCTCATTCAGAGTGGGGTGCAAAATTATCTGTGTAACAGAGATTCAGCACCCTTTGGTTTGTAATTAAGTTTCGTGACTTATGGAAGGAGTCCCTTTCCCATCATTCACTGAGTAAAGGTTTTGACATCGTGTAATATGAAACTTTTTTTTTTAACATCTTTATTGGAGCATAATTGCTTTACAATGGTATGTTAGCTTCTGCTTTATAACAAAGTGAATCAGCTATACATATACATTTATCCCCATATCTCCTCCCTCTTGCGTCTCCCTCCCACCCTCCCTATCCCACCCCTCTAGGTGGTCACAAAGCACTGAGTTGGTCTCCCTGTGCTATGTGGCTGCTTCCCACTAGCTATCTATTTTACATTTGGTAATGTATATATGTCCATGCCACTCTCTCACTTCATCCCAGCTTACCCTTCCCCCTCCCTGTGCCCTCAAGTCCATTCTCTACGGCTGCATCTTTATTCCTGTCCTGACCCTAGGTTCTTCAGAACCATTTTTTTTTTTTAGATTCCATATACATGTGTTAGCATACAGTGTTTGTTTTTCTCTTTCTGATTTACTTCACTCTGTATGACAGACTCTAGGTCCACCCACCTCATTACAAATAACTCAATTTTGTTTCTTTTTATGGCTGAGTAATATTCCACTGTATATATGTACCACATCTTCTTTATCCATTCACCTGTCAATGGACACTTAGGTTGTTTCCATGTCCTGGCTATTGTACATAGAGCTGCAATGAACATTGTGGTGCATGACTCTTTTTGAATTATGGTTTTCTCAGGGTATATGCCCAGTAGTGGGATTGCTGGGTCATATGTTAAATTGATACAGCCACTATGGAGAACAGTATGGAGGTTCCTTAAAAAACTAAAAATAGAACTACCATATGAAACTTACTTTTGATTCTTGGCTATTCAGGACTGTTTATAGGTCTCTGTGTTTTAATTAATTTCTTTTTGTTATAAATGGTCAAAACCAGGAAGATAGTAATGAATAAGTTGTCATGTTTACAGAATCCATCGGGCCGACTGACTTTCAAGCAAAAAGAAATACAGTTGCAGTTAAATGATTTTATTTTCCTTGAATTAAACATTTTTAACAAGAATAATAAGTAGTAAAAATATTCTTGGCTCTATATAAAAAAGGAAAAAAGTAAGGTTCATTTTAAAACCGGGGTTGGGCCTTTTAAAATCTGAAGAAAAAAATACATGCTTGAGCGAGTGATTTATATTTTGAAGGCTTCTCAAGGCAAATGAAAACACCTCATCTAAGAAGGAGTGGAAAGAGTTCCACATCTTAAAAGACTATCAGAGAATTCCTTTCACCTCTTTTGTTAAGGCTTTTGATTAAACAAGAGGTGGAAGTTCACTCTTATTCAGCCTTATAATTACTTTCAGACTGAATATTGAGAAAATTGGCAATAAAAAGCCTAACAGTTTAGATTGCACTTTTCACACATTTAATCAGCTGTTTGCTTGCCTTCCAGGCCCCACCAATAGGTGTTTATCATGAAGCTTTCCCCTATAAATTACAACTGCCAGATTACAGCTCCAGAATTCACTCTTCTTCAGAGCAATTTCTTCTGGGGTTACCTTATCAGACAAGATTAGTAGTTAGCAATCACGTAACAGGTATTACTATTATTGTTGTTTCCACCTGCTCTTTCTCTGTCATTTAGGTAAAATGCTCCCCTGTGCATTAGACAGATATAAACTCACAAGGGAAAAAGAAACCCTGCCTTTTACTTTCTGCATCTTCATATGCCCAGGAACTTAATAAATGTTTAATTTAGATAATTTGGCACCTGTATTCCACAAAGTTTGTTGCCATTTTCAAAGGCATTTAATCATCTTTATGGTGCAGTAGAGGTCAAATATCAGAACAGAAAGATCACAGATTACTTTAATTTGATCAGCCCTGGGCATGATTCCTTACTTCCCCACTTTACTGGCTATATAGCCCAGAAAAAAATTACTTAATCTTTCTGAATCTTACTTTCCTCATCTGGTAATATTAACTTCTCTAGAGGGTTATTGTAGGGATTAGGGGTAAGGTCATAATAATAACTAACATGTACCAAGTCAATGCTGTAACTGTTTGTATGTATTAACTACTGTAGCCTTCTCAACAATACAATAAAATAAGGATTATTATTATCATTCAATTTTAAAACAAGGAAACAGAAACATATAAAAATTCAGTAACTTGCCCCAGTCCACACAGTTATTTAGTGGCAGAGCCTGGGTTTGTACCCAGAGAGCCATCTTCCAAACCCACTCTTAACTCTTAATCATCAGGCTACATTGCCTTTTTATTATTTCAGGAAGTACCCTTAGACACGCAGTTTGAAGTAACTACTGTTATGAAAAATTGTAACAAGAAGAGTCCTAGATCATTCCAATAAACCAAGGTCAACTAGACCCATGTGAAAATCCTCTAGGCTTTAAGTGCTTCTAACATTTGGTCATCTAGACTCTACTGGAACATGGAGGCTGGGCCATCCCACTTTCATATGATTCTTGAGATCAGCTTATTTCTTATTTGGAGCTCAAACTTGTCTTCTGGTAAAGTTACTAGTTTTTCACATTACAGCTACACATAAAATCCTAAATTCACATACTAGTTTAGCTCTCCATGTATTTAAGGATAGTTTGTATGCTATCTTTCAAGTTTCTTATTTTTTTCATCTCTTGGTTAAACATCTAGGGTTTATTCAACAATCCTCTTATATCTGCCAAGGCTTTCATCTCTCAGGTAAATTTTCCCTAATCACACTCCCATTTGCCAATAACCTCTTAAAATCTGTTGGCCAAAGTGAATATAATATTCCACCATGGAATAAGTAATACAGAATTCAGGGAGACTATTCTTTATATTATTTTGTGGACTCTGTTTCTCTTAACACAGACTAAGTATATATTTTCTTTCAGAGCTAGCGCATTATACTTTTGCTCATACTTAACTTGGATCAGCAGTCAAGTAAACCATGAAACTGTTAAAGTCGGTTTCCTCTATCCTGTGCAATTGTTTTTTCGAACCCAAAATCAAGAGTGTATTTATATTTTATTAACATTCATTGAATGCGTACTATATGCAAAACATGATGCTGAGCCTTATGAGAAACACAGAATTGTAGGTTTCCTTTCTATTCTCAAGGAACCCATATACCAGTAGGAGGGAATAGGGAAAAGGGGGAGAAGAGAAAGGACAACTAAAGAAAAGAAGACAGTTGAAGGGTAGGGCAAAGGGCACAATGAATGTGGGCCCAAGATGTAAGAGCTCAGAATTAAGAATCTAAAAATGAAACTCTGGTAGAAGCAGTGTGTCCTTATTTGAAAGCTGAAAGTAGGACAACTACAGGAAGTGCTTTTAAATGTTTGTTAAGTGTCATAGGGTTATTTCGATCCTCTTGTTCCTACAATCTGAATAAATTTGAATCTTGGTTCTGTTTTTTGCCATATTAGCTACCTTCCCCAATCTATGTCATTTGCAAATTGGATTCATCTTCTTTAACTTGAGTGTATACCCATATATTTGATATTAAACTGTCCCTGTGCACCACATTTTAGTCTAAATCTAAAAATAAATTACCTAGAATATATTTTATTCTCTCAAAAACCAGGAGAGTTCTTAAGGAAGAGTCACTTATCAGCTGGATAAAGCTGACCGTTATGGGTTTGTTGTACCTAAGTGCCAGTGGCTTCCTCCAGAAAGCTTACATGAAGAAAGAAACAGAAACTAGCCATGGATATGAACCCTCCAAAAAGAAGTACAGACTCTCTTTGGGAGCATCAGGAATTGAGGGAAAAGAAAGAAGTAGCTGCATCCACAGCTCTGTTCCTAGTATATTCTATTAAGCTGTTCATATTATAATTGTTTCTTCCTGTGTTCCACTCCATTTTCATTCTGCCACCATGAGTGTCACCTCACAGTCTGCAGATTTATTAGCAACCAGAGTTCAGAACTCACAGGAGTCACTAAGCATCAATAAAATCACACTTGTGTTTAAAATGAGTGACTTTTTTTCCAATTTCAGTCATACCTAAAACTGCATCACCTTAAAACCTTCTTTCTACAAACGCATGGCTTCAAAATAATTTTAAATTCATAAGTGAGGTCATTTTTAAAAATGGAAATTCCTATATGGCACAAGAAGAAGCTAAACACCAGATTTGGATTTTATGGCCCACATGGTGACAGCAGGATCCTTGAAGGGCTGCCCTTCAGCTTAAGTGTAGGATAGAAACACACATACACACGTACACACAAATAAAACATTCACCACCACAGGAGATTAGGAGAAGACACCATTTTGCCTGTACTTCAGTGGGGAGGAAGAAATGTTTGCTCTTACAGAGTTCTGAGCTTTAAAATTATACCATCTCTGTGGTATACCACTTGGCAAAGAAATTAACTCAAATATTGATTGCAGTACTCCTGGTATACCTGCAGAAGCAAATGCAAAATTCCTCTGGAGAGAAAAGACCTCAGGTTTCACAGGCAAATCTTCAATGAAGATAAGATCAGACATTAAAAAGAAAAAAAAAACAAAAAACACATACGGCAACACTGTATCATGGGCAAGAGTCAGCAAACACAACAAAAGGCAGATTTAGATCCCCTTAACTTCAGATGATTTAGACCCCCCTGAACTTCAGACAATACAGCAACATGATAAAGATTATAATGTAATATAAGTGTTTTAAAGACATAAAAGAAGGAATCAAAACCACAAGAAATGAATAAGAACTAAGGGAAGAAAAACAAAAGAACTAAATGATTTGAAAAAAATAACTCCTAGGAATAAAAAAGATAGTTATTTAAAAAAAAATTCAGCAGATAAGCTAACAAAGGATTAGACAAAGCTGAGGAGAGGAGATAACTGATAGACTGGGGGACAGATATGAAGAAATCACAAAGGTCACAGCACGAGAGATAAAGAGATGGAAAATACTAAAGAAAGTTGAAGAAACATAGAAAGATAATGGCCAACATACATCCAATAGGAAGTCCAAAAGGAAAGAATAGAGAATGAGAGAGAAGCAATATTCAAGGACATAAAGATGAAGTGTTTTCCAAAACAGATGAAAGAGACGACTCCTCAGATTCAATCATCTAAATGAGCCCCAAACAAGATAAATAAAAATACAGATATAATGCACTGAAACCACAAACCCCAAGGAAAGGAGGATCTTCAAAGAAAAGATGTATTTTCAAATGAATTATTGATACAATTGAACTGACAGCAGACCTCTAAACACAAATCTCAGAGGCCGGGAAGGCAGTGGTATACTTCCCTCACAGTGCTTAGAGAAAACACCTGGAATTCTACACCTAGCTCACCTAAGACTGAAAATGGCATAAAGCCCATATTAGAGAAAGAGAGTTTGCCATTAATAGACTCACTCTAGGAGAGTACTAAGGTAGGTCCTTCAGGAAGAAAGAAACAAAACATAGAAGAAAGAAATGGAATGCAAGAAGCAAAGATAATTTGACTATAAATTAAATGTGTCCTAGATATATTTTGAATTAGAGAAGACTAAGTCCCAGATAGCTATTCGTGTCTTTACCACTTTCTAAAGTCTCTCCAAGATATCAAGTTTGTACCTCTCCCATTATATTTCTAATGAATAGAAATTCATTGGCTTATGTCTGAAAAAAAAAATTTAGACTATATGAAGGAGAAAGTGGCAGAACATTCCCAACCAAAGTATGGGGGTGCCCAAAGGAAAAGAAAGATCTTGTACCCAAGATGTGCATTCTTATTAGCAACCCCAGAGTTACAAATTAAAAGTCTATTATTTGAGTGGTAGCATGCTCCTATAACACTGACTTTCCTATTTGAATCATTCTGTCTAATGAGAATATATCAATAGTATGATTTCCAAGGCATACTCTTAAGGGGAAAAAAACAGATGTTTAGGGAAGAGATAAAAAGGAAATTTACTTTTCATTGTATGTCCTTTGTCCTTTTAAATTTTATACCATGTACATAAATTGCTTTTTCAAATATTAAGTATTCAGTTAATTAATTTTAGAATAATATCAAAGAAAAATCTAAAAAGTGACTTTATTTGGTTTGCTTTGAATGAAAAGAAGAAGAGGGGATATGGATACTAGGAACTCAAGGGTATAATACAATATAAGTTATATTCAAGGGTGATCCCTTGAAAAAATTAGCAATACTTTTAAAGCAAAAGTGAAGATCTTTTCCAAATTCCCAAATAATCCATTTGGCTATTTAATTTTTTTTTTTCTTTTTTGGAGACCTGCCTTCTAACAGCTTGAAACCTACATTTTTTTCCCTAACATTAAGTCCATGATGTGTCATCATTTCCAGTGTTAATTAGGTAGGCCTTACAATAAGAGAGCCTGAAAAATTTCCCCATCAGAGTTGTTATCTATTATACATGACTGATACATGGAAAGAGTAAGATTTTTTTCCAATTAACCTGAAGGACTTGGAAGAATGACTTTGAGATTTAACACTGAGAACTTTTAACTACTTTTCGAATAGTACAAAGACAAATTTCCATAAAACATTACTTTTTAAAGATTTGCATTAGGACTAAAATAAAGCAATTATAAGTAAATGTAAAGAATGCAAACTCCTAAATTAAACATTTTAAACCATTACAGTGTAGTAAAATTATACTTAAAGCAGGTTTATAAATAAATCAAGAAAACCAGAATTATTTCTAATTCCTAACCCTTATTTTATAACATTTCAGGGTACATACTGCTAATTTAAGGACATCTAAAAGCTTCAAACAGCTCTGTATGTACATTTTACTTAAAATGTATAATATAATCACATCAAATATCATTTATTGAGTGCTTACCACATCAAAGACATGGTGCTGTGCACCTTGCTAACATTACTTCTTTTAATCTCCAGAACAACCCATGAGGTAGATATTATTATCTTCATTTTATACACATAAAAATTAAGGCATGAAAAAATGAAGTAACATAGAAAAGGTCACACAGCTGGTCAACAGTAGAGCTAGGACTCATGCTGATGTCACTCTGACTTCAATTTATGTGTTCTTGACCACTCTGTTAAATGCTTCAAGGAGAACCAAGGTTTGGCATAACATTAAGCAATTAAAGGGTTATTTAAAAGAGGTCAAGGATCACCAACATAAAGAGAAGACATGTCTTAAGTACCTAAGTTAACTCATATGCAGGTATGGTCAAAAAGCTTTTGGTGAGAGTTTTTGTTTTTAATTTGGCAACAGGAAAAAGTAACATTGGGATCTAAACACCTAATTCTTCCAAAGTTCATTACTATGCATTCGTTCATCAAATGTAATTTATTCACTTTTATGACTAGAGACCAAGTCTGAAGATCAGCAAGTATGACTGGAGTCTCCATCTTAGGCAGAAAATGGCTTTTGTATGTGAAGTTTGTATTTGTTTAGCTAGAGCAAAATGAATTCAAAATAATATTAAAAAAAGATCACCGTTGTTGGTAAAGCGAAGGTATTTAAAGATTTTCTTTCTGTTTAAACTATGTTAGCTCAACATTTTTACTCAAATTCTCCTCTTCTCCTCCAAAAAGATATACATTTTGGTAATGGAATTTCACTGTGAGTCATTTTGGTTAAAAAAACCCCAAAACATTGGTTGCTATGTATACTATGTATGCTATGGCAGAAATGTTTTGAAATTTTTCTTTTGTTTCTGAATTTTTTTCAGTCTATGTAAAATGATATAAAATGATGTAAGCGTCTAAAAAATATGCCTTTTAGAAAAAGTTACATGATCATGAAATTAAATCAATATGTTCCTTTAATGATGAAAAATGTGCTAGTGTAACAATATCAGGAAATGTAATACAGTTCGACATTAATAATAAATGCTAACTATGCATACTACTGGCAAAATAACTTTGTTACTATAAATGAATTGAAGGATTTTTACTACCTCTACTGTAACAGTAATAATACAAACTTTTAAAAAATCAATCAACCTCAACCAATTTGAAGTTATCTTGGACGTAAACCAACGATCACATATGCCTCATGCTTCATTTTATCATCTTGAAACTACAGATATTAAAAAGTTACAAAAACACTTAGGAATGCAACTTAAATTTATATTCATTTAATTACTCACTGTAAATAATTAAAATCTCATCTCATGTTTTGATCTGTGGTCAAGAACACCATTATTTTACACACACACATACGCATACACACAAAGCCATGTATCACTAAAATGTCTGATTTCCTTTTCTTTGATATTGCAGCATATTTTTTTAGCTTTGCCATTTGATATCAACTTTTTCCCAGTTATAAGCATCTTAATTTGATTTAAGTCAGCAGTTACTTATAGGGGACTGTCAAATCTTTTAGAGTTATGCTGTAAATCATGACTGAAAGATTTACTTTCAGTATAATAAGACAGCTTTGCATATTAATTAGATCAGCAGACACATGTTTGCTGAGGTTTAGCAATTGTGCAATAAATATAGCATGGCAGTGATAGAGCTATTAAACCTCAGCACATAGATTTCTAATACATTTTATTGAGTTTATCCAAGAAATAATCACCTTGCTAAACCCAAGTTAACCACATGATGGAATATTAGGATGTTTAATTAAAAATGAAGTTATGCTGTACAAGTGGGTAAACTTACACAGCGGCTAAAAAAAGAATGCCATGAAAAATTAATTTTACTCAATAAAAACATACACATAGCCCTTTTGTGATGTTGGTAAATGGATTCAACCATTTCACTAAGATACACATGATGCAGAAATAGACTAAATAAATTTGAGGGAGGGGGTTCAGAGGAGACTTTTTCAACTAAAGTAACAAGGGTTGGTAAATGTCATGCACATTAGGATTGTCTTTCAAAAAATCAGTAAATCCTTTTACATCATCCTCAGAGATCCATTGTGAGGGCTCAACAGATGACCACTGGGGCCAGGAATTAATCTCCTCTGTAAGCTATCAGGCAGCATTCAACTCCAGCAGGCCACATTTATGCCATTCCTATACATGGGCA
Source organism: Balaenoptera borealis (assembly GCF_965194805.1). Classification (NCBI taxonomy): domain Eukaryota; kingdom Metazoa; phylum Chordata; class Mammalia; order Artiodactyla; family Balaenopteridae; genus Balaenoptera; species Balaenoptera borealis. The sequence goes on from NC_138870.1 coordinate 37,695,164, forward strand.
ATCTAGGCAATCCTGATGCTTTCCCTACCTCGGGAGAGAAAAACTGCCACAGAAGTCACTGTTAAAGACAACAGGATTATCTGGTAGCTGAAGGGGTGGGCATAACAAAAACACAGACTTCATGAGTGATGACAGTAGGATGAATTCCTCTGAGCATATACCATGGCATAGGCAGAAAGGAAAGAAGGAAGGGAGGAAGGGAGAGAGGGAGGGAGGGGGGAAGGGAGGGAAGGAGGGGGAAGGGAGGCAGGGAGGGAGGAAAAAGGAAACACTGGAATAAGCATCAGAAGATGAGTTCTAAATTGCAGATCTGTATCTATAATTAAACACCATATATAAGTAACTTCACCTCTCTGCGCCATAATTACCTCATCTGCCATGTGAAAGTATAAGACCAGATGACCCTGAAGCCCTCTTTAAACTAATATTTTAAAATATCCAGCAAATATGGAAGCAACCACATCATCTCTTTCTTCCTCATTTACACCTTTGTTTATTTACTCAACAAATAGTTGTGGAGCACCTAATAAGGTATAGGCCTTACACTATGTCTCAAAGATTCAACAGTGAACAAGTTATACCCTTTACCCCCATAAAGCTCCATGCCTGGTGTGGAAGTGAAGAGAGGAGACAGATGGACACGAAAGCGAAAGCTGGGTAGATTAGCGGGGGTCAAATCTTGAAGGTCATGGTAAGACATGTGACCTTTATCCCGAGGGCAATGGGAGGCACTGACTTTTTTTCTGTCTGGGGTGATATGATCAGATTTGGGCTTTTATAGTCTGTGGAGATTGCACTGGAGAGAGATGCCTGAGAGGCCTGACCTACTGTAGTTGCAGCCAGACTTGAAAGAAAGGGACCCTAGTACCGAGAACATAAAGGACTTGACTGGATGTGGAAGGGGTGTGAGGGGGATGATTCCTTGAGTACTGGTGGGAGGGAGGGAGAGGGGGAGGAAGGGGGCGGGGGCGGGAGGGCAGGAAGAAGGGATAAAACTTGGTGGATACGGCTGCCACTCACTGAAACAGGAAATAGAAGTGAAGAACCAGGTTTTGGAAACAGAAGAGGAAGAGGACATGAGGCAGGAGTCATGGAGGCAATGAGGAGCTCAGTTTAGGGTCTCCGGATTTAAGGTTCCCAAAGAAACATTGGACATTTGGGTTTGGATCACGTGCCACAGAATGAAATAGCAGTTAGTTTTCTTTATGAATCACTGAAGATTCTCTCTCTAGAGGTTCTTAACTATTTGGAAATCGTATAACACATATGAAATCTTTAACAGCCCGGGTTCTCCCTGCAGAAAAATGTACACCTGCACACATACTCAGGGAATTCATGGACCCCAAAGCCCATCCACAGACCTACAGGGGTCCAGGAATTCCAAGGTGAGAATCCCTGCCAGGGGGATGAGGATAAATATGGCAGTGATCAAAAAAGGAAGTAACTCAGAGTTCCTTGTCCTGACGACATCAGAGAAATACAGAAAATGTTTTGATTGCTTTGAGTAAATTGCACTAGCAATGACAGACAGCAGCTATGGCAAGAGACTGGCCTGATGCTCACCAAACCAGTTTCATCTTCCTGGACACTCAGCTCAGCTACATTTTCTTAACCCCTTGAATCCATGTGGTTAGATCTTACCAGTGGTATGTGAGGGGAAGGGACACTTCTGACCTGAGGCAGTAACACTGGGGGTACATTTTCCATGCTTTCTCTGTGGTCCTCTTCTCTAGCAGTTTTAGAGGTCATGTACTGAGCATGGCTTCTTCACTAAATGGCAATAGCCAGGGTCCCTAGTTTGAGGAATCACAATCCCAATCCCCCTCAACTCTCTCCTCAATACCACATCAAAATATCAAACTGAGATGTGAATGAGCAATACACCTTTTATATTAACCACTGAAATTTTGGGACTTGATACAGAAGCTGAGGTTAGTTACCTTTATTAATAAAGTAAATGTCAATAATAATAATAATAATAATACCCATCACATGTAAGGTCCAGAGGTTAATAGAATAATTTTATACTATCTGCTTTAGTTTTCTTTACAGGACCTATTGTTACCTGACATTTATTTTCCTGTGTAGAGTCTCTCTATTCCACTAAACCATCATTTCCATGCAGACAGGGCCTCAGTTTTGTGCACTGCTATATCCTGTTTCTAGATCAGTGCTCAGCATATAACAGATCCTAATTAAATATCTGTTGAATAAATGGGTGAATAAATTATTTCAAATGGGTCTCTTCTCATCTGAAGGTATTTTTTTAAAGGGCACACCTTCTATTTATAACTACATCAACAAAAATGGTAGTGTTGGGAGGTAAGGAATTGGGATCTAACCTGGAGCAATAATTGGGACAGATGCCTTAAGGCAAGTGTGGGTATTACATTTTCCCAGATAGGAGGCATTCTCTCTCCTCTGTCATTAGAGTGACTTCAGAAGAAACTTTGAAAAGCAATTATATAGATAAAAACCTGGATTTGGGGGTAGAAAGACCTTAGTATTCAGCTGCTAGCTCTGTGATGTTAGAAAAATTAAATCATGACAAACCCAATATTTTTGTTTGTAAATGGATAATACCTCCAAGATAATACCTATCTTCGAGGAGACCTGTGAAGAGTAAGGTGATGTACAGAGGGTAAAAGACACAGAAGTTATGCACCGTGCCCAAGGCCACATAACAAGGCAAGAGTAAAACTAGATTTTAAACCTACATCTTTCTCAAAGCCCTTGGCTTTTTGTGTTTGTCCTCTTACAGACTGAAAGTTCAAGGATAATTACACAGAGAAAGCTAGATATTCTGCTGGGTTACTTTTAACTCCAGTTTTAAATTTTACATTGCTCAGATTAATCTTATGCCATTCCACACTTTCACAATCTCTCCATATAATTTTTTTTTAGTGGGGAAATGATACGCAGGATTGAGCATGACCATTATTCATCCCAGATTTTCTGGGACAGCCTTTATTTCAAAATTGCACACCACTGAAATTCCCTGAAAAAGCCACTATTTCAGTATCCAGACTTTGTACCAGAAACAGCATAAAATACTGTACTCAGGAAACATAGTTACCATAGGTCTCAATGTACACCTTGTTAGTGTACCTTGATGCATGTGTGGGTACTACTGGAGATCATGGGATAGAAACATTGTAGAACCACTGCACTGGAAGTACCTGATCTTGATCTACTAAATCCTATGATAGTTAATTATCAGAAATCTGTATTTTTTTAGCAAGTTAACAAGCTCTATGGGTGATTCACATGCATGATGAGTTTTGGAACTCTTGATTTTGGAAATGATCTCCTTAAGAAAGAGGCCCACATATCAAAGGTAGCCACTAGGCATTTTCTGTTAGAGACCTTTGTAACCAGTTAGTCACTGAAGTTTGAAAAGCACCACTTAGAGGTACTTGCAGAAAGAAAGGATGTAGTGATGCTTTTGTGAGCATCCTTCTGTGCTCGGTGGCAGTACTTATTCAGTAAACTTTTCACTTCTCAAATGGACCAGAGCATTTTCTGTCTCACATTCTGATCAGTGTATTTATTAAACCCGATGACTGCAGGTGGGATGGAGACAGGACATTCACTGCATCTACTGCACTGAGATATATGGAAAGCAAGAGGAGGTGGTAACCACTAATCACTGGTGGCAGCAGCTTTCTCTTAGGCAGAATAATCAGACTTTGTGAGGTCATCTGCTATTAGAACCCACTTAACCCAAAGAAACCAAAACTACTACTGATATGATTTTAATTAGGGGCTAATACTCAAGGCACTTTTTAAATTCTCAAGGTGTGTTTTCAATGGACAAAACATCTTACTTTGAGTCATAAGCTATATACAGACTACACATATATATATTTTTTAATATTTTTAAAAGTTTCTAGTATTAGTATCTATCAGAAAGAGTAAGTTCAGAACAGACTTGGATGAGGAATAATTAAGGGGTAGAAAACTTTAAACACTTTGTAAACAGACAACAATGAAAAAATATTAAATGGACCAGGTAAAAATTTACTAAAAATTCTCAAATGTGGATGCAGGAAGTAGTGTGTCCCAGGAAGTGAGTTGGCCATAAGCTTGAACTCTATCCTTTAATATGGGCATATAGATTCCAGGAAAACTGGGCTCCAAATGAGTAAAGCGAATTATGAAGTCATAAAATCCTGGGCGATCCCACATATTTTTCTGAAAAAGTTCAATATACCTCTAGTTATAATAGCTGCAAAACCTCCTTAGAGTGACTTTGGGCAAATGCCCAGTGACTACACCTCACTGAAACTTCCCACCTCCTGCCTCCTAAGCTTCCGTGTTAATAGCGAGCGCCATGCTTTGAGAGCCCACTTGAAACATTACTTTCCTCATGGGTTACTTTATACATTGGCATAAAAATTCATCTTCTAGAAGATGGTATGATATTCTTACCTGTTTCACAGCTGGGCCCGGTGAAGCCTTGTGGGCAGGCACACACGTTAGCGGCAATACAAGCTCCTCCGTTCCTACAGCCATCTTTGCAAAATGCTAAAATAATTCAGATACATAATTTTAGCACTTTAGAAGGAAGTAGTTCAAGATACTCCAAACTAGCTTTTCTTTATTGCCTCTGATATAAATGCTATTATAATTTCATATTCAAATAATACTTTCCATATAGGTAAAAATTTCAACACAATTTGTAGACTAGTACTCTTTCCATTGTTAAGTATTTCACCTGTAAAAGAAAATACTGAGCTTTCTTTTAACAAACAACAGTAGCCTTACAACACAGGATTTAGAAGTAGTATTGCACCTCAGTGTAGCAATCCAGCTTGAAATTAAATCTAAAAAAAATGGCAGCTATCCTAGGCATCTTCTTAAGGAAGAAACCACCACCTAAAGAATAAGACACAGAAATAAGAAATAATTGAATCCTATACGGCTCTGATCATTCTACACACTGTCCAAACTGTCAAAATACTAGAGAAGTGCCCCATCCTTCAAAAAGTTCTAAATCAGTCCTGGTGATGAATTAGCCAATAATGAGAATTTGATAAAGGAGTCTTCAAGAAGGGTCTTGAATCCCTCTGCCAAGGATAGGCCAGGATCCAGGATCAAGGGCAAAGGCACTGCATAGCCTGTTGTGTTAGAGTGGGTTTGTGAGTGAGGGGAGTTCTTCTGTGAGTAGAAAAAGAAGCCAAGCTCTGAGCCACTGCAAGCGTGATCTTTTGAGATGCGCTGCCCTCAAAAAAGGTGAGAAAAACAAGATGGGCAGGATGGAGTACCCTTAGAGACTTCTGTTTCTACTTCAGCTTATTCTTTGACTCTGTAAGGCAAAGGTTGTTCCCTTAGCCTGGCAAGGCCTGTTGTGGATGAACTCGATCAGCCTGTTCCATGCCTGGGGCAAAAGCTTTTGCTCTAGTTTTCTGGCATGTGCTTCCTCTAATTAGTTAGGATGTACTTTCTCAGAGTGGGAAACTGTAGAAATATGAGGTTCTGCTACTGAGTTAAAGGAAGGGGTACAAAGAGGCCATTTGGCTTCTTTGGTTCTAGGTCTTAATCTGTCTTCATCCTAGGCAAAAACGATACCTAGTCACCACGAACTTGCAAAGAGATTAGGAATTGAAGCCTCATGAAAAGAAAGGGTACACCCACCAGACCATGTGTATATCCTCCTTGGAGTAATTTGCAAGGTTGCAGCCTGTTGATAGAGAATAGGACTCAATAATTCAGATCCTACAGCTAAACTACTTCTCTCTCAGCTTTTGACGTTCCCAGCAGAGATGCACACAGGAACGGAGAGTCTTTACTCAGGCAACCTATAGTTCTAATTTCCAGAAGAAATTTATAGACACTGGAAAGTTCTCCTTCCTTCAAAAATAAGAATTATCTGTCTGCATCTTCTCACGGCTTCAAGAATTCTTTACGCTATAAACTTTATTTTTCACATTAATAAGGAGTGAGAGTCAAATGCAAATAAGAATGAGAAGCTGTTGGGCTTCCAGATGAAATCTTAACTCTCAGAACATCCAGATGCTTTGGGGAAGTCCTAAGGGTGCATTTATACCATGCTATGGACTTGAAAGTCTAGCTTTCCTCAGGATCCGTCCAGTTTCTGAGGAAATCTTTGTGGGATTTAGACTCCCAAATGCGTAGGCCTTTACAATGCTCTAAACTACAGATTTCCATAGACTTTGACAGAGTAATCCTCTGGCCCACCCCTATCTGCATCCACTGTATGATTGTAGACCAGGTCTGAAAGTCATGACCAAAGGACACAGCATTAGTAACAATTCTTTGTTATCTCCTGTCTCCCATATACACGTAACAAAGAAAATTAATTTTGGTAAACTCCAGGATAATGAACACAATACATTTTAAGGAATGGACCAGTTTTGAAGCTTAAAATGCCTGAATTAGACGAATGATAAATAAATCTATATGACGTAATAAGGAATATGGGCTTTATCCTATGGAAGTTGGTGGAGTTTCCAGAATAGGACCTCCGTTTTCCTTGTGAAGTGGGAGGTAAGCTCATCTGATGAAGGAAAACGAGGGCATGGATAAAAGAGTGAATTAATGGATGGTGGTGCACTACAGCTGGAGTATCTGCTGATGGAAATGAAAACCTGAGAATTATTGATTGGTAATGACAAACCAGGTAAAATGGGAAATGGTAACACATAGAAACCTAAAATTCCCAGTTAATTAGTACTCAGCTCAAGAGAGAGAGAGCAGAGAAAAAAGCTCTCAGACTGACCCCAAATAGATATTTCACAGTGGATCATGGTAGTAAAACAAACAGGTTGATAGGGCTGCTGAAAAAAATATAGCTGTAATGTTTGGACTCAAAAAGAAATATCGGAACCTGGGAGGAGACTGGTAATCTGGATGAAAAGGACAGGTCAGAGAGATTAAAGATGAAAAACTGTGGAAAGAACAGAGTGGGCAAACTGGAAGCAGAAGGACGTGGGGTTAGATAATAAAAAGCTAAAGTTTAGATTTCTAGAGTGGAGTAGTTCTGTACAAAAATGCCCAGGATGTGATTATGGTTATGATTCCACTAGAGAGGAATAGAGGTGGAAATCACTGTGGTTGAGGTCATGCAGCATTAAATCAGAGTTGTTGAACAGTTTGGCCATTTAAACACTGACGTAATCCAAGAGGAAGCCCATGAGCTACACTTCAAAGTTCTCAATGGCTGTGGGAAGTACCCAGAAGGCAGGTAACAGTGATGAGAAAGGGTGGAGGGAGGGAGAGATGGATTGCATGATCTCTAATGGAAGAGGTGCCAGCACTTAATTCTTTTACCTTTGCACGTTGTTCCATTCCCGGTATAGCCTGGCTTGCAAACGCAGTTGTGTCCTCCGACAGTATTGAAGCATAAAGCATTTTCATCACAGTTGTGCTGATTTGTGACACATTCATCATGTTCTGAAATGAGGATACGTTTTTGTTACTCAAAGACAGATTTTCAAAACCACTGTGCTTTAAATTGCACCTTCATCTTTGTTACTGTATGCTATTTCTTTCCAACACAGACATACACAAATTACCTATTAAAGAAGAGCTTGTATTTTGAAGTACTGTATACTCCTCTTGAAGTACATACATAGTGTACACACCCACAAACCTTAAACACAAAAGGATTTGGATACAAGGCCCACCAATAGTAGCAAGGAATAGAAGGAGAGGAGAGGGAAGGATGGGGATTAATTCTCAGAAGTAGATCCCAGAGCCAGCTGTTTACAGTCTCAGTGGTTAATATTTGGGGAATTATCTCATTATATAAGTCTGCTACCTAACTCTTTCCTGTAGCATGGAAAGGGTGATAGGAAAGGATGTGTAACTGTATTGCTCCATGAATCCTGACCTGCAGGATAATGGACTTGAAGCCCTGTGGAATTAGATGCAGTTAACATCTACAACCACACTTGCAGGCATAAAGATACACGTGCAAACTGCTGGGGGAACATCTGAGTTTCTTAGTAAGTTCCCTCTTTCTGCAAAGGAAGTATCACACTTTTATTAAATAAGACTAAAACTTGCCTTTATAATATGTGCAAATGCAAACTCTGAGATATACAATCAATATGATACCTCCTTTAACTGTGTGTAACTTGACACTTTCAAAAGCACTGAATCATTTGATTCTCCCAGCCCCGCTGTGAGAGAGGCAGAACCAATGTCATTATCACCATTTTAAAGATGAGTCAGTGGTGGCTCAGAGTGCTTCAGTAGCCTGCCCAAGTTCATGGAAATATTAGGCAACTTCAGAATGCTAGCTCAGTGTTCAGCAAAAATGTAAGTGTGAGGAATAAATACAGTAAATATGAGAAAGAAAACAGATCTAACATCGAAATCAAGATGAGTAGGAAATGAAATACAAGTGAGGAAATGCATACAAGTTAGTTCAGCCATCTAAAATCCCTACAGCCTCACTACTTATTACCCAGTCTCTTACATAAATAGTATTTAGGTCTAAAATTAAATATATATTTTAATACACTTACATTGATCGAGCCATTAATTCACTATGATATAAATAATCAAGCAAAAAGAAATATTGCTTTTCCACTTTAGAACTTTTTGCATTCCAAACAATATGTATCTATCTATATATTATTCTAGACAACATAATAGTACTGTATCTGTAATTTTGAAAAAAAATTGCCTTTGACATATGTAGTTGAGATTAGACTAAAATCATTTATTTTAAATATAATACTAAAATAGAATGCTCTTTGTTTTATATTTAAAAAATAAAGATTAATATTTCATGATGCTATGTCCTGTGTTATGCAAGCACAAAGTTATGATAGTTTTAGCTATAGACCTACAATAAAATCTATAAAGATTATTCCCAATAACCTTTCAGACAGGTTTCAATCACTAAGGTTTTAGAATTACACAAATAGATATTCTCCAAATTCCTGGCTGAATTTCCCCAAATTATATAAAATTCCACCTTTATTATCTAGAATCAGAATACTCCAGAGTTTTAAATAAATTCATGCATATTGATGATAGCTTAGAAAATGGCTGGATTACACATGGGTGTCCTAATTGGGGATACCCTTGGACACTATTAAATATCGGAGGGACCAGAATGGGCAGCCCACCTCCTTCTGGGTTCAGCTGCCTGAAGCAAAATAAAACCACACTGTGAAGTTTGCAGCTGCTGCCAATTTTCTTCCCACTGCAATTCAAAGTGCTGCAGTTAATCTATAAATCTCTATACAGACAGCCGTGGGGCCCTTTAAAGACAGCTGCTGATTGATTTGATGTTGTTTTCACCCCTGCCTTGGTTGTCCTCTTAATTAGACGGTACTCACTGGGTAGAGGAAGGGCCTAACAAGATTCAGTTTAGCAACCAGTATGATAATGTTCAACAAATGTTAACTAATTACGCAACCTGGAATCTGGTTTGTCCTTTACTCTTGGCGGCCACTGAAATGAATAAGTGGCTTCTAAGCAACTCAAGGGTGAAGACAATTTTCCGGTTTTTAAATGCACTGGCGCGCACCTGTACATATATTGTCCCCTCTGCCTGCAGTGCCTGTCCCATGGATTCTCCTGGAAAACCCTTACTACTTTTAAAGATTACACTAAAATGGCATGTCTTCTGTGAAAATACCTTTCTCTCCCCCTCCCACAGAGCTGGGGCTTCTGTCTGTTTTCCCTAGCACCAGATACAAGGCTGTTTTACTATATTTTATCATAAGTGTCTACTTCTCCTTGGTTCTCTATTTTCATGTCCCACCTGGGAGTGTGAATTTTTGGAGAAGAATTTTATATTTTTCTTTGTATTTCATTTCAACATTCAAAGAAAGTGTCTTGAATAAATGACTGAAAGAATGAGTGACCAGGGACTTCCCTGGTGGTGCAGTGGTTAAGAATCCACCTGCCAAGGCAGGGGACACGGGTTCGAGCCCTGGTCCGGGAAGATCCCACATGCCACGGAGCAACTAAGCCCGTGTGCCACAACTACTGAGCCGGCGCTCTAGAGCCTTTGAGCCACAACTACTGAGGCCCGTGTGCCTAGAGCCCGTGCTCCGCAACAAGAAAAGCCACCGCAATGAGAAGCCCACGCACTGCAACGAAGAGTGGCCCCTACTTGCCGCAACTAAAGAAAGTCCGCACACAGCAAAGAAGACCCAATGCAGTCAAAGGACATACTTCCTATACCGTTATCATTCAAGTCAATCCCAATTTATTCAATTGTAGACTAGACACCAAATGGAAAGCTACTGAAACCTAAGCTGTTTTTTACTGATTTTACTATGGTGGTGTTTTACTTGGTTTGGGATATTTCAAATATTAATTAAGATAGCAGGACATATTTTGAAAACAGAAAGTATTAATTCTTTTATATTGTCACTTTAATTTTTTTCAAACTACTTAAAATAAAGTTGGTTATACTCACAATTATCAACTAAACTGTGATCTTAAGAAAAGCCTTTTAAAAAGCCTGTACTGTAATCTCACAGAAGAATTAACTTTAATTTGACAGCCCTTTAAAAAAGAGAATGTGAATGAAGCAAGGAGCAAATATTCTATAAGGTCATCTCAATAAATAGTTAATTATTGCTGCTCCATATCCACTTTTGGTCAAATGTCAACTTCATACTGTTTCCCTGACTGACATACCCCTAAGGACTCAACCACCAACCCACCAGTCAGCCTGTCCATTTTTAATACTTCCTTCAACATTTTTAACATATAATACATAAAATTAAATAAAATAAGGAGGGAAATATTAAGACAGAATTTAAATCCATATTACATTCCAGTGTCTGAGAAGAGCATGTCAGGATATAATTGTGAATAACTTCTAAGTTTTATTTCACGTATATTGAAAAGCAGACACATCAGATCTGATGTTCAGAATATCCAATCCATAAGATCCAATGCTATCTTCATATCCTCAGATAAAATGTCATTGTTCATGTGACATGACAGTCCAAACAATAGCTGGGATTGAAACCGAATGCACCCCTTTCTTTTTCTTTTCTTTAAAAATATTAGCACATAATAATTTTAATCAAAATTTAATCACTTTTGTACCTATGAATTTTAAATTTAAATAAAATGGAAAAAAAGGAAAAACATTATAGAAAGAAAACATCACCCCTCAACAGTTCTAAACAAAAGTAGTATGGGTGTCAATTATATACAGAATAGATAATGTTACAGTGATAGCTAGCAAAGATTTGTCCTGAGTGCCATATTTTGTATGCTCTGCATCTTTACATACTATGTAAAGCTGATTTCATACCAGTGACAAGGGTCAGTATAGTAAAATTCCTCTATGAAAATAAAGTAATAATATACACATTTGGATTTATCTAAATGCAGATGTTACATATAACAATAATACTTCAGTTTCACTGATTAACTCCTAACCTGTTTAAGTTAATGTATCTAAAATCATTTTAAGACTCAACACCCAACAGATCATCAGTCAGAATGACATAGAGTTGGATTCAAATTGGATTTTAAAATTGGTATTCATATTGAGCTGTTTCCAGAATGAATGTACTATCTAGAGACAAGACGGCCATTCTAAAATTCATATAGCTTTTCTCACTATGATTTCAGCACAGACATGCAAAACACAGAGCACATGTTCTATTCAAGAATTTCACTATGATACAAAAGGCAAATACTACAGAAAATAGGAGTGAGAAGTAATTTAAATATATCTACATTTCAATTCAATTAAATACAATTTTCTTCAATGTCTATTGTGTTTTAGGATCTTTTCGGGATTAGAAGTATGATTATAAATAGTAGCTATCCTCACAAAGCTTATAGTTTAGCTGGGGAGATAAGACAAAAACAGTTGCCTTTAGTGCATGGCTTCATTATGAGAAATGCTGAAGCAAGGAAGAAATCTCTGTTTTAAAAGGTCATAGAGATCAAAGGAGGAAGTTATTTCTAGTTGGGTCAGGTGGGAATGCAAGAATAACTTCATGGAGAGCAGAGCATTTGGCATGGATATTTTTTATGCATGTGTGGGGAAGAGGCAGGTTCCAAACTGAAACAGCATTTACATACTTCGCTTCTTTTGTTTTTGGAATCTTGAGTCTCTTACAAATTTGACTGAACCTGAATGACTTGTAAGAATCCTAGTTCTATTTCAGTGCTTGCATACCACATACTTTGTAATATACACTATCTCATTTAATCCTCTTATTAATTAGGAAACCTTATTATTTTTCAGAAAATTAAACTTGGCTTATAGAAGCTGAGTATCTCACCTGAGATCACACAGCTGGTAGGTGGTAGAGCTGTGAATCACAACATCTGACTCCAAAAACTAGGTTATTGATTGCTATGCAATAGGGCCTCCTGACATTTAATGCGTAGGTTTTCCCTGATCTATTTTTTTATCCTAGTGTTCTTTTTTGTAATTATCCAGAGGTTTTGAATGTTTACACATTACAAGTCTTCTAATGTTTCACAATTAGGAAGTTATCATCTCTTTATTGTATTTTCTAGTATTTTTTTAACCCTATAGGAGCCTTATTAAAAATTATAGAACTCCTAGGGCAAAGCACTGAGGTACTTTCTGTTCATACTAAAATCTACATTTTCATACAGTTGAGAGACATTTTCAAAAGAAAAGGAAGATATCAATATGGTCAAGTACAAACGCCTGAAAAACAAAGTAACCAGCTCACAGAACTTGGACTCCAGCACTAATTCTCCCAGCTTAAAAATCTCTGGAAACTCAACCGTAATGTAGTTTGGCAACCAGATAACTCCAATGTCCAAGAGTCCTCTCCTCTGATACCAGTGGTCAGGCCCTAGTAACACTGTCCACTGCTTCTCGAGAATTCTGTTTTATATCCCCCAGCAATATACTAGATCCTTGGGCTGACACTTTTACACAGCAAATTCCACTCTTCTGGTAACAGAATGTAATATAGCTTCATAGCTGGCCCAATACCCTCAGAGAATCTTTCTTTTCCTCTGATAGATTTCTCCAGTTACAAGAATTATATTGTCTATGCTGCATCTTCTACTTTCCTTTCCAAATCTAGAAATGTTGGGAAAACAGCAGCTATCAGGGGTAAGGGGTAAGTTCCACAAAGAAAACTGTTTCACTTTCCCTGACCCATGTGTTTCCTGGAATATAAATTTACAGTGAGCAAATTCTCTCTTAGAATGTAGCAGGATATGGCTCTAAACCTAGTGACAATCTACCTCAGGTCTTAACCTGGGAACAAGCTCCCTCAGGCTTAAGACTGAATAAGTCTTGGAGCAAGGAAGCCCATGGAAGTGTAATAATCCTAGTTTATTGATAACACCATCAAACTGGATGCTTAGATGGGTGGTTTATCTCAAAAGTGAAGAGGTGCTTGGTTATTTTCCTCTTATATTTCCAGAGACCAGATTGCTTGCCTTAAGATATCAATGAGGTTTGCACCAGTTCATCCATGAGTTTCACTCATATGTGTCCCCACCAAAGTCAGTGTGTAGTTATGTGTACTGGCCTGTGAAGAGCTTCAGAACAAGACAGCCCATGGGCCTGCAAATGAGACCTCTTAATTTACTCTGAAAAGAATGATGAAAATGGTGAATCCCCAGACAATATATGCCATCTCTATTTCTCAAATGAAACAACTCTTTGGACTTAACCACAGTTCCTTAGTACATTCACAAGATAATTATTCTATGGCAGGTCTTTTCAAAGTGAGTACAAACTGAAAATAAAGATTGTTCTGTATTACAACTCAACAATTTCTAGATAGTTTGGGGGTTTATTGGAAAGAACTGGAATTCCTTCCTTCCTTCTTATCCCTCCTTCCTTCCCCTCCACAGATATTTAGTGGTCTGGTATGTGAACACCAATATTGTGCTCACTGCCACCAGCAAGACGCATCCCTGAAATCAAAACATTTGTCCTAATGATTACTGCTTCGTAAGGATGATTGTTACAATTCATTAGCTTAAAATGTCCTCCATCAACTGTTCTGTACTAGGACCCTAAGTAAATATGAAGACAAAGTAGAAATATGAGAAAATTATGTACTATTTTAATAAGCAATAGCAGGGAGGCAGTGTGATACATATGCTTTCCAGACAGGCTTGGTTTGAGATTCTATTTTATCCTAAGTTCTCAGTGGCCGTGTGAAAGTTAGCCGATCTTTCTAAGTTTAAAATGAGAAAATTAAGACCTATGTTAGAGAACTGCTACAAAGAATAAACTTCAATGATGAATGTAAGCACCCTGGCAAATCACAGACACTCAACAACTATTAGTTACCTTCTCATCTTATTATCTACTTCAGTGGGAAAATTCATTTTGTCGTTATTGGCTAGATGATGTCCTCTATTTCAATTTGCAAAACCTAAATGTCTCACAGAATTTGCTCTCTTCATAATCTTCTCTGAAATCAAATACATTTTGGACATTTTTCTGGTTTCCAAAATGCCACTGTAATAACTTTCAATGGTTATATTAAGGAAAAAGAAACCTCTATCATGCTTACCCAAAGCTATTCATTTTGTTTCTTATGGTTACCTTATTTACTCACTTTATATTACAGAGAAAAATCTATTTAGTACAATGTCATTTTAACAGAAGTCTACTTTTACTTTTAACACTATTCAAGTAACTATAAGAAATTATACTTTAAACTTGCTCAATGCCTACAACAGCAGCAAACCCACTAAAACTCACTTTTAGCACCCAAGCATTTCTTGTTCACTACTCAAGTTTCCTGTTCATTGACCACACCAATTCAATACTGACTTCTTGTTATTCTTCAGTTTGTTCAGCAACTAGGAATTTGTTCAGATTTCCTTCCTCCGACATGCTTGGTTTATTTTCTTCTAGTCTTTTCACTGTACATTCAGCCTCCTTGCCTAATCCCTATTTGATCAAGAATCTTAACAACCAAAGCACACTCAAATTTCCTCTCTACCCTTACAGTAATTTCACAAAGTAATTCAAATTCTATTTTTATGGCAACATCTTGTTTTGTCCTATTTGGTGTTTCAGGAAATAAACTTTGTCTGAACACATTGTAGGGCAACAAAATACTTTTAACCATCAGTCAGATAGTTTTCATTTGTTCTTTCAACACACATTTATGAAACTTCTGCTGTGTGATTCTAGTGCTCCGGAAGAGGCAAAGATGCATCAAAATGGGATTTGTGACCTCAAGAAACTTTTGAACTACTACAGGATCAGTGATGTGAATAGACAATAACTGTGATATACTGCAGCCATTGTTTAGTGCTGTAAGAGAGAAAATAATAGTAATAATGACAATAGCTAATTTTTAAGTGCTTACTACATGCTCTAAAGAACTGCACTAAGTGTTTTATATGCATTATCCCCTTCAGCCTTCACAAAAACCTTTTCAGGTCGGTACTATTATTACTCTTATTTTACAAATAGGAATAGAGAGCTTTCCCAGAGCAAGGACGCATCTTGCCCAACATCACACAGCCAGGAAGTGACAAGGCCAAGAGCCTTCAATGTTTGAAAAAACTACAACCTATAAACAAAGATTTCAAAAGGCTTAAAGAGGAAGAGATGAAGATCGACTGAGTGGGATTCCCATAATCCTGGGAAAGTGTCATATAACAAATAGGCCCAAAAAGTGAGTCTTAAAAGATAGGAAGGGTTTTAACAGGAAAAGGGTAAAGATGAGAACGAATATTCCATATGGAGAGAGCATGAGTGCAAAAGACAAAAGCATGTGGTATGGTCGGGCTGTTCAGCGGTTGAGCTGGCATAGGTGATGACTGACAGGGGAGAGTAAGGAACAGCGTGAACAGGTCAGGAATACAGTGTGATTTTACCTGGTGGGCAATAAATAGCCACTTCCCCCTGTACCATAAAAGGTGGAATGAGAAAATTAAAGTTGATTTTTAGGGAAATTAACTGTAATATGCAGATGAGGAGAGGCTAACTTTCCTTGACAAAGTAGGAGTCCTGTGTTAGCAAGCCAGCCTCCCTCTCTCTCCTTAATCCTTCTTTCTTCCTTTTACTCTTCTCCTTTGGAATCAGAGTTAGATTATTACTGAGAGTTGAGAAAAGAGTCTGTGCAACACTGAGAGGCGAAACAAAGGGATAAGGAAGAGGAAGGGGAGGAGGAGGGGACGCAGAAATGGAAGAAAGCAAATAGACAGAAACTGAGTGCTTATTATCTGCCCAGCACTGTGTTGGGTAATGTACCTGTACAGCATAAGGAAGTACTACAAGGACATAGGAAGAATAGCTGAGAAGCTAGCCCCCCAAATCATAAGATTCAAATCCCTTTAAGGCAGCAATCATGTCTTACTCATTTTATACAGCCCAGTTCCTATGTTTTGTGGAAGGAAACTGTGTTGAAAAGAGAGCCTGCAATAGAATGGACCACAGTGATGGAGAAAGAGGGGCAGATTTAGACACAGAACTAATACACCCGACAGTGAATCCATTTTTGAGTCAAAAGAAAGAAAGGTATTAAAAATAGCTCAGGTTTCAAATCTGGGTGACTGGGAAGATGGTGGTGAGATGAATAGAAATGAGGGCTTCTTTAGGGATTCTGTTATTCTTGTTCTTGTTTTAGTTTGGTTTGATTTGTTTTTTTATGGAAAAGAAGAAAACAGAATTAAGACGTTAAAATATAAAGCAAAGATCATATTAGGAAATTGAATTTACTCTACTGATGGTAACAAGCAAACCAAGCAAAAATTCCCCACCCCAAATCTGTCAGATAACCACCTAGACGCTAAAGCCTTGGGTCTAACTCATCAATCGCCCCCAACATCCAACAAAATGACTGGCACAAAATTGATCTCCAGTGAGCATTTGTTAATGAGTGAATCAATCACCATAAAGTACGTCTCTAACATTCAAAACATTCAGAGATTTGCTAATGCCAACTATTCAAGGTATGTATCCTGTACTGACAATTCTGTACATCCCTGCTTTCTCTTGCACATCCCTGCTTTCTCTTGCATTCCCCTCAGCAGCTTTGCTGCATTCTCTTAAAATGCCTGCCTCATCCTCATTCCCTCACTCTTGGCACATAACCTCCCAACAACTTCACAGAAAACCACCAGGTCATCGGGAAAGAATACCCTCAGGTTTCCCACCCACAGATGAATCTGTAGCTATGTGTACCAATAAGCCTTTCTTCCTCCCAAACCAGGAATCTGGGAGTCACCACAGACCTCTCTGCACTTCCTCCCACTGACTGCATCCAGGGACCAATTCATCCGGATTCTACTTCCTTGGCAATTCTCATCCCTATCCCCCATCTCCATACCCACTGCTCTGCAGTTGCCCATATTTGGGAACGAAATATCTCCTTTGGATTATTGCACTAGTCTCATTATGACAACGCTGCCCCCAGTTTTGTACGTTTCCAAAGCATTACCAGAATGACTTTTCAAATAAAAACTGATACTGTCTATCTCTCCCCCATTCTCTTCTTCTCAATTTTTCTAGTGACATCCCATTATTTTAACTAGCCATCAAGGCACTGCCTACTCATTAAGAGTTTCATTATGACATTTTGCTCTCACCATACTGCATCATTTATACTTCCCCCATGGCATCTATTTATTAATGATGACATTAATTGAGATTCCACTAAAGGTCAAGGATCATACCAGCCAATCCCTGTATATTTCACACATGCATCCTTGCTTTTTGCCCCAAAGGCCCTTCCCCACTTTCTTTGTCTACCTCTCCTACTCACCTCCCACTCAGATCAAACAATGGTTCCTTCTTCAGAAAACCTTCCTTAAAACTCCGTCAGTCTAATTTAGCTGAGCCCCTTAGGACCCATGGAGCCTTGTGCTTAATCCCATCACAGCATTTAAAAGCCACAATAGTAGTATTAAGAGTAAGGACGTTGGAGTCAGCGTACCTCAGTTCAGATCCCAGCTCTGCCTTTTGCTAGCTGTCAAATCTTACATTAATTACTATTTTTTTAACATCTTTATTAGGGTATAATTGCTTTACAATGTTGTGTTTGTTTCCGCTTTATAACAAAGTGAATCTGCTACACATACACAATTATCCCCATATCTCCTCCCTCTTGCATCTCCCTCCCACCCTCCTTATCCCACTCCTCTAGGTGGTCACAAAATACTGAGCTGATCTCCCTGTGCTATGTGGCTGATTCCTACTAGCTATTTTACATTCGGTAGTGTACATATGTCCATGCCACTCTCTCACTTCATCCCAGCTTACCCTTCCCCCTCCCCGTGTCCTCAAGTCCATTCTCTACGTCTGCATCTTTCTTCCTGTCCTGCCTCTAGGTTCTTCAGAACTTTTTTTTTTTTTCAGATTCCATATATATGTGTTAGCATATGGTATTTGTATTTCTCTTTCTGACTTACTTCACTCTGTATGACAGACTCTAGCTCAATCCACCTCACTACAAATAACTCAATTACATTTCTTTTTATGGCTGAGTAATATTCCATTGTATATATGTGCCACATCTTCTTTATCCATTCATCTGTTGATGGACACTTAGGTTGCTTCCATGTCCTGACTATTGTAAATAGAGCTGCAATGAACATTGTGGTACATGACTCTTCCTGAATTATGGTTTTCTCAGGGTATAGGCTCAGTAGTAGGATTGCTGGGTCATATGGTAGTTCTATTTTTAGTTTTTTAAGGAACCTCCATACTGTTCTCCATAGTGGCTGTATCAATTTACATTCCCACCAACAATGCAAGAGGGTTCCCTTTTCTCCACACCCTCTCCAGCATTTATTGTTTGTAGATTTTTCAATGATGGCCATTCTGACTGGTGTGAGGTGATACCTCATTGTAGTTTTGATTTGCATTTCTCTAATGATTAGTGATGTTGAGTATCCTTTCATGTGTTTGTTGGTAATCTGTATATCTTCTTTAGAGAAATGTCTATTTAGGTCTTCTGCCTATTTTTGGATTGGGTTGTTTGTTTTTTTGATATTGAGTTCCATGAGTTGCTTGTAATTTTGGAGATTAATCCTTTGTCACCTGCTTCATTTGCAAATATTTTCTCCCATTCTGAGAGTTGTATTTTCATCTTGTTTATGGTTTCCTTTGCTGTGCAAAAGCTTTTAAGTTTCATTAGGTCCCATTCGTTTATTTTTATTTCCATTTCTCTAGGAGGTGGGTTAAAAAGGATCTTGCTGTGATTTATGTCATAGAGTGTTCTGCCTATGTTTTCCTCTAAGTTTTATAGTGTCTGGCCTTACATTTAGGTCTTTAATCTATTTTGAGTTTATTTTTGTGTATGGTGTTAGGGAGTGTTCTAATTTCATTCTTTTACATGTAGCTGTCCAGTTCTCCCAACACCACTTATTGAAGAGGCTGTGTTTTCTCCATTGTATATTCTTGCTTTCTTTATCAAAAATAAAGTGACCATATGTGCGTGGGTTTATCTCTGGGCTTTCTATCCTGTTCCATTGATCTATATATCTGTTTTTGTGCCAGTACCAGTCCAGGAGCCTGATTCCTAAAGCTCTGTTTTTCTTTCTCAAGATTGCTTTGGCTATTCGGGATCTTTTGTGTCTCCATACAAATTGTGAACTTTTTTGTTCTAGTTCTGTGAAAAATGCCAGTGGTGGTTTGATAGGGATTGCATTGAATCTGTAGATTGCTTTGGGTAGTAGAGTCATTTTCACAATGTTGATTCTTCCAATCCAAGAACATGGCATATCTCTCTATCTGTTTGTAACATCTTTAATTTCTTTCATGAGTGTCTTATAGTTTTCTGCATACAGGTCTTTTGACTCCTTACGTAGGTTTATTCCTAGGTATTTTATTCTTTTTGTTGCAGTGGTAACTGGCAGTGTTTCCTTAATTTCTCTTTCCGATTTTTCAACATTAGTGTATAGGAATGCAAAAGATTTCTGTGCATTAATTTTGTATCCTGCTACCTTACCAAATTCCTTGATTAGCTCTCATAGTTTTCTGGAAGCATCTTTAGGATTCTCTATGTATAGTATCATCTCATCTCCCAACAGTGACATCTTTATTTCTTTTCCGATTCGGATTCGTTTTATTTCTAATTCTGCTCAGATTTCTGTGGCTAAAACTTCCAAAACTATGTTGAATAATACTGGTGAGAGTGGACAACCATGTCTTGTTCCTGATCTTAGAGAAATGGTTTCAGTTTTTCACCATTGAGAATGATGTTGGCTGCGGGTTTGTCATATATGGCCTTTATTATATTAAGATAAGTTCTCTCTATGCCTACTTTCTGGAGGATTTTTATCATAAATGGGTGTTGAATTTTGTCAAAAGCTTTTTCTGCATCTACTGAGATGATCATATGGTTTTTCTCCTTCAATTTGTTAATATGGTTTATCACCTTGATTGATTTGCTTATATTGAAGAATCCTTGCATTCCTGGGATAAACCACACTTGCTCATGGTGTATGATCCTTTTAATGTGTTGTTGGATTCTGTTTTCTACTATTTTGTTGAGGATTTTTGCATCTATGTTTATCAGTGATATTGGCCTGTAGTTTTCTTTCTTTGTGACATCTTTGTCTGGTTTTGGTATCAGGGTGATGGTGGTCTCGTAGAATGAGTTCGGGAGTGTTCCTCCCTCTGCTATATTTTGGAAGAGTTTGAGATGGATAGGTGTTACCTCTTCTCTAAATGTTTGATAGAATTAGCCTGTGAAGCCATCTCGTCGTGGGCTTTGGTTGTTGGAAGATTTTAAATTACAGTCTCGATTTCAGTGCTTGTGATTCGTCTGTTTATATTTTCTATTTCTTCCTGGTTCAGTCTCGGAAGTTTGTGCTTTTCTAAGAATTTGTCCATTTCTTACAGGTTGTCCATTTTATTGGCACATAGTTGCTTGTAGTAATCTCTCATTATCCTTTGTATTTCTGCAGTGTCAGTTGTTACTTCTCCTTTTTCATTTCTAATTCTATTGATTTGAGCCTTCTCCCTCTTTTTCTTGATGAGTCTGGCTAATGGTTTATCAATTTTGTTTATCTCCTTAAAGAACCAGCTTTTAGTTTTTTTGATCTTTGCTATTGTTTTCTTCATTTATTTTGGATCTGATCTTTATGATCTTTCCTTCTGCTAACTTTGGGGTTTTTTTGTTCTTCTCTCTCAAATTGCTTTACATGTAAGGTTAGGTTGTTTATTTGAGATATTTCTTTTTTCTTGAGGTAGGATTGTATTGCTTTAAGCTTCCCTCTTATAACTGCTTTTGCTGCATCCTGTAGGTTTTGGGTTGTCGTGTTTTCACTGTCATTTGTTTCTAAATATTTTTTGATTTCCCCTTTGATTTCTTCAGTGATCTGTTGGTTATTTACTAGTGTATTGTTTAGCCTCCATGTGTTTGTATTTTTTACAGATTTTTTCCTATAATTGATATATAGTCTCATAGCCTTGTGGTCTGAAAAGATACTTGATACAATTTTTATTTACCAAGGCTTGATTTGTGACCCAATATACAATCCATCCTGGAGAATGTTCCATGAGCACCTGAGAAGAAAGTGTATTTGGTTGTTTTTGGATGGAATGTTCTATAAATATCAATTAAGTCCATCTTGTTTAATGTATCATTTAAAGCTTGTGTTTCCTTATTTATTTTCAGTTTGGATGATCTGTCCATTGATGAAAGTGGGGTGTTAAAGTCCCCTACTATGATTGTGTTACTGTTGATTTCCCCTTATATGGATGTTAGCATTTTCCTTATGTATTGAGGTGCTCCTATGCTGGGTGCATAAATATCTACAATTGTAATATCTTCTTCTTGGATTGATCCCTTGATCACTATGTAGTGTCCTTCTTTGTCTCTTGTAACATTCTTTATTTTAAAGTCTATTTTGTCTGCTATGAGAATTGCTACTCCAGCTTTCTTTTGATTTCCATTTTCATGGAATATCTTTTTCCATCCCCTCACTTTCAGTCTGTATGTGTCACTAGGTCTGAAGTGGGTCTCTTGTAGACAGCATATATATGGCTCTTGTTTTTGTATCCATTCAGTCAGTCTATGTCTTTCGGTTGGAGCTTTTTATCCATTTACGTTTAAGGTAGTTATCAATATGTATGTTCCTATTATGATTTCCTTAATTGTTTTGGGTTTGTTATTGTAGGTCTTTTCTTCTCTTGTGTTTCCTGCCTCGATAAGTTCCTTTAGCATTTGTTGTAAAGCTGGTTTGGTGGTGCTGAATTCTTTTAGCAGTTTTTTTGTCTGTAAAGGTTTTAATTTCTCCGTCGAATCTGAATGAGATCCTTGCTGGTAGAGTAATTTTGGTTGTAGGTTTTTCTCTTTCATCACTTTAAATATGTCCTGCCTCTCCCTTCTGGCTTGCAAGATTTCTGCTGAAAGATCAGCTGTTAACCTTATGGGGATTCCCTTGTGTGTTATTTGTTGTTTTACCCGTGCTGCTTTTAATATTTTTTCTCTGTATTTAATTTTTGATAGTTTGATTAGTATGTGTCTTGGCATGTTTCTCCTTGGATTTATCCCGTTTGGGACTCTCTGTGCTTCCTGGACTTGACTGACTATTTCCTTTCCCATATTGGGGAAGTTTTCAACTATAATCTCTTCAAATATTTTCTCAGTCCATTTCTTTTTCTCTTCTTCTTCTGGGACCCCTATAATTCAAATGTTGGAGCGTTTAATGTTTTCCCAGAGGTCTCTAAGACTGTCCTCTATTCTTTTCATTCTTTTTTCTTTATTCTGCTCTGCAGTAGTTATTTCCACTCTTTTATCTTCCAGGTCACTTATCCGTTCTTCTGCCTCAGTTATTCTGCTATTGATTACTTCTAGAGAATTTGTAATTTCATTTATTGTGTTGTTCATCATTGTTTGTTTGCTCTTTAGTTCTTCTAGGTCCTTGTTAATTGTTTCCTTTATTTTCTCCATTCTATTTCCAAGATTTTGGATCATCTTTACTATCATTGCTCTGAATTAGTTTTCAGGTAGACTGCCTATTTCCTCTTCATTTGTTTGTTCTGGTGGGTTTTTACCTTGCTCCTTCATATGCTGTGTGTTTCTCTGTCTTCTCATTTTGCTTCACTTACCGTGTTTGTGGTCTTCTTTTCACAGGCTGCAGGTTCGTAGTTCCCTTTGTTTTTGGTGTCTGCCCCCAGTGGCTAAGTTTGGCACAGTGGGTTGTGTAGGCTTCCTGGTGGAGGGGATTGGTGCCTGTGTTCTGGTGGATGAGGCTGGATCTTGTCTTTCTGGTGGGCTGGACCGCATCCAGTGGTGTGTTTTGGGGTGTCTGTGACCTTATTATTATTTTAGGCAGCCTCTCTCCTAATGGGTGGTGTTGTGTTCCTGTCTTGCTAGTTGTTTGGCATAGGGTGTACCAGCACTGTAGCTTGTTGGTCATTGAGTGAAACTGGGTCTTAGCATTGAGATGGAAATCTCTGGGAGAGCTTTAGCTGTTTGATATTACGTGGAGCCAGGAGGTCTCTGGTGGACCAATGTCCTGAACTCGGCTCTCCCACCTTAAGAGGCACAGACCTGACACCTGGCCGGAGCACCAAGACCCTGTCAGCCACACAGCTCAGAAGAAAAGGGAGGCAAAAAGAAAGAAAGAAAGAAAGAAAGAAAGAAAGAAAGAAAGAAAGAAAGAAAGAAAGAAAGAAAACAAAATAAATTTATTAAAATAAAAATTTTTAAAAATATTAAAAACGGAAAAAATTTTAAATAATAAAAAAAAGGAAAGAAAGAAAAGAACAACCAACCCAAAAACCAAATCCACCAAAGATAATAAGCATTAAAAACTACACTTAAAAAAAAAAAAAAAGGACAGACAAAACCCTAGGACAAATGGTGAAAGCAAAGCTATACAGACAAAATCACACAAAGAAGCATTCACATACACACTCACAAAAAGAGAAAAAGGAAAAATATATATATATCTATATATACTAAAAAAAAAGGAAGAGAGCAACCAAATCAATAAACAAACTACCAGTGATAATAAATTCTAAATACTAAACTAAGATAAACATAAAACCACAAACAGATTCGATGCAGAAAGCAAACCCCAAGTCTACAGTTGCTCCCAAAGTCCACCACCTTAATTTTTGGATGTATTGTTATCTATTCAGGTATTCCACAGATGCAGGGTAGATCAAGTTGATTGTGGAGATTTAATCCACTGCTCTTGAGGCTAATGGGAGAGATTTCCCTTTCTCTTCTTTGTTCTCACAGCTCTTGGGGTTCAGCTTTGGATTTGGCCCCGCCTCTGCATGTAGGTCACCTGAGGGCATCTGTTCCCACCCAGACAGGACGGAGTTAAAGGAGCAGCTGATTCGGGGGCTCTGGCTCACTCAGGCTGGGGGAAGGGAGGGGTACGGATGCAGGGCGAGCCTGCGGTGGCAGAGGCTGGCGTGTCATTGCAACAGCCTGAGGCACACTGTGTGTTCTCCAGGGGAAGTTGTCCCTGGATCATGGACCCTGGCAGTGGCGGCTGCAGAGGCCTGCAGGAGGGGAGGTGTGGATAGTGACCTGTGCTTGCACACAGGCTACTTGGTGGCTGCAGCAGCAGCCTTAGCGTCTCATGCCCGTCTCTGGTGTTAGTGCTGATAGCCGTGGCCCACGCCCATCTCTGGAGCTCATTTAAGTGGTGCTCTGAATCCCCTCTCCTTGCGCACCCCAAAACAATGGTCTCTTGCCTCTTAGGCAGCTCCAGACATTTTCCCGGACTCCCTTCCAGATAGCTGTGGCGCACTAGCCCCTTTCAGGCTGTGTTCTCACAGCCAACCCCAGTCCTCTCCCTGCAATCTGACCTCCAAAGCCCGAGCCTCAGCTCCCAGCCCCTGCCCGCCCCAGCGGGTGAGCAGACAAGCGTCTCGGGCTGGTGAGTGCTGGTCAGCACTGATCCTCTGTGTGGGAATCTCTCTGCTTTGCCCTCTGCACCTCTGTTGCTGCGCTCTCCTCCATGGCTCTGAAGCTTCCCCCCACCACCCGCCCCCTTGTCTCCGCCAGTGAAGGGGCTTCCTAGTTTGTGGAAACTTTTCCTCCTTCACAGCTCCCTCCCAGAGGTGCTGGTCCCGTCCCTATTCTTTTGTCTCTGTTTTTTCTTTTTTCTTTTGCCCTACCCAGGTACATGGGGAGTTTCTTGCCTTTTGGGAGGTCTGAGGTCTTCTGCCAGCGTTCCATAGGTGCTCTGTAGGAGTTGTTCCACATGTAGATGTATTTCTGATGTATTTGTGAGGAGGAAGGTGATCTCCGCGTCTTACTCCTATGCCATCTTGAAGGTCTCTCCTTACATAAATTATTTAATCTCTTTACATCAGTTTTCTCCTGTGTTAAATGGACCTAATAATAGTATAGGAGTAAAATCTCCAGGAGGATCTGGGGCAGTACTTGGTAATGAAACAAATATTTCTGTGGTAAAAGTGTGACTATTCATACCAAACTGGATAAATAAAGATGAGAAATAACATGGCATCAGATCAAATTTTGCTGTTAAATGAATTAAAAAAATAAAAACATCCACTGTCCAAAGCTGTCTGGGACTTTTTGGAGTTCAGAACTATAGAGAAGGGATTGTGCATCTGTATTTTCTTCATAAAGTTGAAAGAATTAATTGAGGTAATGTATAAAAGGCACTTAGAACAATCCAGTGCAGGTAAATGTTTCATAAGTTAGCATCACACTGTCAGGGATTGTTAATTCTTTTACCCATCCCCCATTTATCAGCATACGTCCTGAGATAGCAAATTTTTATTATAGATCTTTGAATCCTCAGTTCTTGCCAAAACACCTGACATGTTTTAAGTGCTTGGTAAATGTGGATGAATAAGTATTCGGCTTCAATCTATACAAAATCAGTGTTTTCAATTTCTCAGAGTATTTCACATCTGATACTTTACATTTTACATTGTACTCATTCAAAATCCATGTAACATGCTTGGGATTTATCATTTAGCGCAGTACCTATATATTGCTTAAGAGATCATGGGATGATTAACTTCACCAAGGTAAAGGTTCAAGCTTGATACTCCTATGTTTTCATGTCGGTGCTGCCTCTAAATGTGGATGGAGGCATGTTTTTTTCCATTTATTAAGATTTATTTGAAAGAAAGGAAAGGTGTTCACTAAGCTAGTGAAAACTTCTACTGCAGGAAAAAATCATCCCCACCTAACGCCATGTGATCTATTCTTTCATTTAAAGCTCTCAGCCATGCTCTGCTTTAATGCCTACAAAAAATAATAAGAATAGAGAGTGTATTCAACAAACTGCATCAGAAAAAGTATCTCAAAAAATGCAACATAAAAGGGAATTTTTGAAACACAAAATTATCTAAGAAAAGCAACCACAGTATTCCAACCTAGACAAGTCTTTTCAATGCATTTTAAGATGATCTTAGATTTCCATACTTAGATCAGACATCATATTCTGACTCTTTATCTTCCAACTTACAGAAAATAAAATGATTCCTCAAATATTAAAGGGTTGGGACTATGGGACAAAGGAGAATCATTGACCTTTTCACTCGGAAACTTAATTTTTAAAATGAGCTTCATTACAAAATTCATCTCTCTTAGAGCAAGTTATTTGAGTCTTTACCACTGCAAAATACAAGATATAAGACTCTTTTCGATTCCAAAGGATTTTATATATATATTTCTTTAGTATCCTTAATAAAACGTAAGATATATGTGAAAGTATTTTTGATACACTTTTATTTCATGCTTCTCTGTGCTTCACAGCATTTAACTATCTCTGATATGTTAGAGCTGGTATCTTTTGATATCTTTTAGTATTTCTAATTGCAATAATGTTTATTGATATTACAAATATGTAAGTTCTACTATGCTTAAGAGTCGTAACTGTTATAAGACGAATAAGGCAGAATACCTGTCCTCAAAATATTTATAGCTGTTGTTTTCCCATAAAATAATGCACACAAATGTATCTCTTTATGTGTGTGCAGTATGTGTGTGAATATATTTTGTATGAGTGTGTGTGTGTATATATGTATATGTATGAATGCATATAATTTGTATGCACTAGACATAGAGAGAAGATAGATAGCAAGTTGACGACTAATTTACACCTGTGTTTTTTTAGTTCCTGAGCGGCAGGAATCAACTTAGTAGTATAGTAAAATCTTTTTTTCTGTCATTTAGAATCGATTTCTTAAAATCCAAAAATAATTTTCTCTCCTGATAATATGGTTAGTGTCTCTTCTTTTTATATTATATTCTTTTCAAGAATTTGAAATGGCTTTTACTCTAAATCTCATTCTGAATCACTCACTTTTACTTGATGAGTTTCCTTCAAATGCAGTAATTCTTTTCTCACTGTTTCTCACAGAGGGGAGCTCTTGCCCTCAGGAATCTCTGAAATTTTTCAGAGGAGTTTAAGAAAGACTTTAACCTGCCATCCCATCATTCACGTTCCCTGAATAGCATACACCCCACCTTAACAAGCTGACAATTCTTCCCTTCTCCTTATGCCCCTCACGGGTCCTCACACCTTTTGGCCTCTGGGATCCCAATCAGATTGCTGTTTGAATGTGAATAGAAACCTGACCTCAAAACCAGAAGATGTGTAGCATAAGGAACAGCTGAATAACAAGTGGGGGCTCTATCTGATCCTAACTTCCTTTTCTTGCCTTCCGGTTTCATTACTTGCCTTCTTACCTCTTGGTTTCTTGCCCTTGTTTCCCAGTGCAAGCTTTATTTACATTCCTCCCCAATTTACTCATCCCGCTTTCTTTTATTCTTCCACAGTATCAGTTAAAAATTTTTTTTAAACTGTAACTTGTAATCTTCTCCCTGACTGCAAGTATGCTTTAATTACAATCAGCAATGTCCTGCTCTGGGGAAAACACGTGATCTTTGTATTCACAGATCTTATTCTCCCCTCCTCTAATTACACCCAGCACCCCCCTCATCACTACCTGATTTCCTCCCCTCCTTTCTCTGGGGGCCCAGATCTAGTACAACTGGCAAGTAAGTGTATTTAAAGGCTCCCTCTTTTAGTTCCACATATCTTTGCACCAATGATAAAATCCATTTGCTCACTCAGAATGTCCCTTTAAGATAAAGTAGGACAAAAGGAAAAAGGCGAGAAGGCAAAATGGGAAATATTTTCAAGTTACCAAAGAATAGGTGGTTCAAGTAGCCTCCTGGGCCTCTACGGCAGATTGACCAAGTAGACTGTGACTTACTTCTCTGTTGGCCAGTTCTGCTTCTGTCTTCTAATCTGATCTCTGCATTATCCATCCTCCATCCTCAACCCATTGTACCCCAAGACGAAATGATAAACTAAGCGTTATGGACTGGATATTTATGTCTCCCCGAAACTCTTTGGTTGAAGCCTGATCCCCAATGTGATGGTATTTGGAGGTGGGGCCTTAGGGAGGTGATTATATCATGAGGATGGAGCCCTCATGAATAGGATTAGTGCCTTTACAAAAGAGACCTCAGAAATCTCTCATGCCCCTTCTGCCATCTGAGGACACAAGGAGAAGACTGTCATCTATAAACCAGGAAGCAGGCTGACAACAAACGATCAACATGCCAGCACCCTGATCTTGATCTTCCCAGCCTCCAGAACGGTAATAAATAAATGTTTGCTGTTTAAGCCACCCAGTCTGTTATAGCAGCCTGAACGGACCAAGACACTAAATCAAAATGATTATTTTGAAAATGGGATATGGCCATTCTTAAAGGTCCCAGAGCTAGGAAAAATAAAATGATGGGATCATGGTTGGAAACCTTTGAGAAATAGAATTCTTTAGAAGAGAAGATAGAAATCATTCAGCTATACATATTTCTGAAAAACTGAATGTTAGGAAAAGTACAACACGATGTTAATTATAGATTTATTTTGGGAACAGGAAGGTAGAAGTGCAGAAGTTTATTTGTCCTCTTTCTTTAAATTGCCATTTCCTTTGTCACTACCTCATCACTTTCATGGCTCAGCATCTGTGCTTAACCTGTTTCCTTAGCTTGCTGTGCTTCCTTCTATTATAGGACTGAAATGCAGTTGTCTATGTACTTACCAATTTTCACTTCTAGGTTATGCTCTCCTAATGACAAGGAAAATGTGTTTTGTTTTTATACCCAACTGACATTAAAAAGATCGATTGGAAGGGACATTAGTCCTGCCATAATGGGCAGCAACCAACTTCTAGCCATCGCTGGAAGTAAAGACAGAATGCAGGTTTGAAGTGTAAACACAGCTTTAAGAGATTCCTAGCTCCCTAGTCAAACGTATTTCACCAGCAAACTTTCTGTAGGTACCCTGCTAAATCTCAAGTGTTTGGCAGAGTGTTTGACTAGAACTTAATGTTCCACCTATGTTTGTTGATTAAATGTTTTTATGCATTAAAAAAAATCAGTTTGTCACGATACACCAACAGAAGAAAAAAACCCATCAAGAATGTTCTAAGAAGGTACTGGCCTGTACACTGAATATGTGCAGGCTTTTCTTCATGTCTAATTGGCTCTCTCTGTCCCAATTCAACTATTCTAGAGAAAGATACCTAGAAAAGTGTTCATTATTTTGTGTTTAATCACATCTACTAATACACTACCATATCCCCAAATCTTTCCTGAATTAGGTTGAAAACTAAACATGCCAGCACAAATGAAGTTAACATTTTTCTTCCTTTGTGATTATTCCTACCAAGTCTACATTATCTAAGGTAAAATGAAACTCAAAGGTAATTTCAAAAACATCAAAAGATATCAAAAGAACCTCAACTGTAATCATTAGTCTTCTCTGACATCTCTACAAAAATTTTTCCCTATAAATTTGAAATCACGTGATTTTTTTAAAGTGGCCATTTATATACCAATATATTTGAGTATATTCTGTTAAAATGCGAATATTCCCACTGGGAGCCTTATTTCATAAGGCAGGCAGAAAGATTCTTTCAAAACTTAAGATGTCCACAACATCTTTCTCCTCTTAACTCTTCCCTGGATTCTCTTCACTCACACTTCGAATAAAATCCAAAGTCCTTGCCATGGCCACAGTGTGCCCCAGTGAAGTCATCTTCTACCTCTCTCCTCCTCCCAGCCACACTGTCCTCTCTGTGTTCCTTGAACAGACAAAACATCTTGCAGTTTCTTCCTCTTGAGATGCTTTTAACCCACACGGTTTCATGGTTCAGTCACTCACTTACTTCAGGCCTCTGCTCAGAGGGCACCTCCTCAGAGAGGCTCTGTCTCACACCTCTGTTTACCTGGATTCCTTCTTCGCAACACCTGCTTTTATCTGATGTTAAACTATATAAAAGTGTTTGCTTATGTGTTTATGGTCTGTCTTCCTCATTCCTCATTAGAATAAAAGTTTTTCGTAAGGGCAGCAACCCTAATTTGTTCACTGGTATATCTACAACACCTAAAAGAGAATTTATTCCCAGTAGAAACACAGAGAATTTTGAAAAGGAAATTGGACCTTAGCGGGTGTATCCTTCACCAAACTTTTTATCGACCACATGAAGAAACTGAGGCTCAGAGGATTAAATCACTTATCCAAGGTTAATGGTTAATAAGCAGCAGAATTGGGTCTGAGTTATATTTATTTCCAGCACAACAGCCTTTAACTATATGAAACAAAAATGAAGAAGAGGAATGCCTAGGTCGACTATCAACTTTAGAGAAATTTACACTTTTTGTTTTCTAGAAATTCTCTCTATAAAAGCTGCAATAGTTTTTAATCTCACTTTATTTTTGTTTCCCTTTCATTCACCAAGAGTGAGTCCTAGTGCGATTTTGCAAATCCCAGAACATGAAAGCTAGCGGGGTGTGACAGCTGGTATGTCCCATGCTCGTCACATTCAGTGGTCTGTAACAGGGCAAATGACACAATTACCTGCTGTAATTACTGCTGCTGACAATACAGTCTCCCTGGTGAATGCTTTATGAAATTCAGAACTGCTTTCCCCGTCAATAAAATAAAAATCTTTGCCTACAGATTTCAGGCAGTATTTTGCTAAATACACATTTAAAAATTAAAACCCAAATCTAAATGGACATTTATTACTTAGCACAATTCAAATATTGTGTATTCATTCTGCTTTAATCTAATTTTTGCATTGGAATGCCAAGTTTTGTAACAAAGTTTTGCTTTAAATCAAGAATGTGTTCTCAATGGTTATAAGGATGCACGGAATACTTCACAGAAAAGCAGATGCACCAAAAAAGTCAGGAGAACTGAATAAATTAAGCTTCCGCCAAAATATTTGTCTAGAGTGGTCTAATGTACACCAAACGTGTTACTTATTTCATTTCAACCATAAAGACACTTGAGAATACATACAGAAACAAATAATTGTAATAGTTGACTGCTCTGAGTTTGGCTGCCAGCCAAAATCCTTCACAAATTACAGGTAGGTTGTCAGAATAAAAAATAAAAATGCACAGGTATATACTTGCCTGTAGAAATAACTTGTTCCCCTTTTCTTTAAAAAAAAAGCTACTATTACCAAATTCCCATTCTAAGACTGGGATTAGCAGATTGAATAGCCTATACATAGTATTAAAAACCAGCACACTTAGGAGAAAGTTGTACAAACTCTTTTTGCAAATACGTTCAATGAACTCACTTTTTTCTCCCTGTGGATAACACCAATATGTTAACAGAAGTATAGGAGTAACCAGATGATTTTGATTTTGCCAATAAGTGGTTCCTGCTTTAATCATGCAATATATTCCTGGAAACCATACCAGAAGACCAATTATCATTAAGTGGAACTAACTGTGTCCTTATTGGGTTCATATGTTCCTAACATAGTTTGGCATCATCAGCAGAAACCGATGCATAAATGGGGGAGGAGATCAAGAGTAAAGGACTTGTACTTGATAATCAGTGTTGAATGTGCCCAGCAGTGAAACACAAAGATGAGAAGAGAGGGCTGATATGGAATTCAAGTACACAGTGACTTGAAACAAACAGAGATCCTCATTCCATAGCGACACAAAAGAATTGGACCCATCTTAACTTTTAAATTTAATATTCTTTGTTTTTTGTAACAAAATGAGGGTTAATAAGTGCTATCCAAATTTCAAGATGGAGATGCTATATGAATATCAAGAAGGAAGAATTAAGATAAGGATACAAATCTCCACATATACCTTATATCTTAATGCACTAAGAGCAGAAAAATTGTACATTTTACGACATAACAACATGCAATGCTAGTTAATAGTACAATGGGTATTATAGTGTCACTTTTGAAAGTGGAGGCAATGGTAATTCAGTAAATCCTCTCAATTTTTCAGACTTTGCAGTTTTCCAGTGGTTGCTGAAGAATTGCAGCATACCCACCCACTTATATGGTAGAAAGTGGTAAACCACTTAGCTACTTGCAGTATGGCACAATCCAAGTCAAAATGTGGTCTCATGCAGCTGAGACTGAAGGTGAGTAAATCTGTTATTCCAATATCCAATTCCACTGGGTTCTGTATAACTCTCCCCCCTTGAGACCTACCCTCTGTTATTGGTCAGCATTTTGTTTCACGGTATTTGGACTTGCTGATTTCTCTACCTGTAATGTTCTTCCCCAGGCTCTTCCTCTCTCATGAGCCCAGTGAGACTTTGTCTGATCATATAATCTAAGTAGGTACTCAATGCTGGTCTCTATAGCATTTCTTCATAGCAAATATTTGATAATATTCATCCATTTGCTTGTTTACTAGTCTTCTACCTACTCCTACCACCCCCCCCCCAGATGATGATGAAGGCAACCAGAGCAGGAATTGTGTGATTAGCATTGCACCCAGCCCAGAGCAGACTCTCAAAAATTATGAATTGGATCCATTTATCCTTCAGATTAAAGGGCTTCTTTCCCTCTGTATGCCGTTTATTACACTTCAGAACTCTAAACTTGAAGACTAGTAAAATATGCATTAAGGGATAAGACTAACAGCTTCTCTATTCAATGTAAAATAATTGTATACTATCAGGCTTTTATTTGAATGCAGTTACATTTCAAGACATATGGTATTATATAAAGTGTATCTAAATTTGGGTAAAAAGGAGTCCAACAATATAATTTTATTCTACTGTACTAATTTTACTTATGAATGAGAACTATTACTATACAAATGGCCTAAATAGTGACTTTCAAATTGAAGCATGAAAGGGTATAATTTCAGTTCCAGCATATTAACAGAGTCCAATACAAAAGCAAAATATTGGGTTAGTAGAGTTTAATGTATCTGCAAAAACAACAAACAAAAACAAACAAACAAAAAAACAAATCCACTTGGAAATCACCTAAGGAGAATTTTTTTTAAAAGTTTACTGAAAATATTTTTTCCTATTTATAAGATTATCTAGTCGATAGAAGTATCTAAAACCAGGTTTAGATATTTTTTTAGTTTTTAGAGGATTTAGATACTTCTTGGTTTTTAGCGGATTAAAACATGAAGACCCCGCTAAAGAAATACTGTGTTTAGCAATAGAATACAGAGTTGTGTTGGCCCTGTAGTAATGAATCAGAGGCAAAAGCATCACAAAGATATTAGAGGCAAGTTGGTATGGAAACGTCCAGGATGTCACCTTCAGACTCACATATTAATACAAGAAGGTCTTCAGTGATGGACTCCACATTTCAGAGGTGAATTGGGCAAATGCAATGAAATAATATTATACATTGGCAACTCTCTCTGTCACTTCTGGGTTAAAATGTTATTTTCCTCATTCATTTTTATGAATATCATGGTAATTGAATCAAAATGCAGACTGAAAATATTTATTAGCAAATCGCTTTCCCCAGACTCCACCGTCAACCACCAAAGCTGGCTTACATTGTTATTTTTGCCGACTCTGTCATAAATTTTCAACTACACTGCAATTGTTATTTCCCAGCTAGATAAGTACATGGAGGGTTTTAGAATATAAGTTTACCCTAGAAATGTCTTTTCTAATCTGCCTTTGTCCTCTGAAAAGATTCCCATAAATAGTACTGTCTTGACTAAAAACAGCATCATTTAAAGCATAACCTTTTGGTCACATGTTATAATAAATAGTGAAGCACTCACTATTACTTGTTCCTATGTACTAATAGCCCTATTAATCATTGTTCATTATCCATATAGAAGCAAGACCTATATGCATATTTTGCATATTTAACATTCTACCACTTTGGGGATATAAAATTTATACTGGTATAATTGAGTAGAGTTGATGTGAACAGGAAAATGCCTCATTATTTGGCTGACATTTATACCCAGGCCTATATTTAGCTACTACTTGTTGAACATTTACAATGTGTCAAGTACTACACCATGTGGTTTACTTTGTTCTTTGATTTAATTTTCATACCAACCCTATGAAATAGGTGTTGTTATTCTCATTTTATAGATGAGGAAAATGAGGCATAAAGAGGTTAAATAAATTCATCCAAGGTCATAGAATTTTAAGTGGAGCAGCTAGAATTCAAAGTCAGATCTGTTGAATTCCAAGTCTGAACTCTTAAACTTTACAATAAGTTAAGAAGACCTAATCAATCTAACTGATCTTCTTCATTTAAAGTCTTACACCTTATGAAAAGTAAATGAGTTACTCCTTAACTGTCCCAGTCACATGGCCACACTGTGGATTTGACTATTACAAAGCATTATTCCATATTCAAGATTTCACAGTTGGTGTTTTCTTGTGGGTTTCATCCTGGGAACTACCCTTTAAGAAGTCATGGATCATGTCCTGTTATAAGGGTCCCATTTAAGAAGGATTAAGTTTAACTAACATATCAATAAGCAGTCAAAATGAAGAGACTCATTAGGAATAATAACTGAGGGAAGAGTTAGTTAATTCAAAAAGGATACTAGCAGAGACTTAGTAGTTTTATGAACATTATTTTGAGAGCTGTTATATGCAACCAAGATTAGACTTATTTCCTGTGTTCCAAGGGGCAAAATATGGATGGCCTAGTCATTGACCCAAGAACACAGTATTTTTTCCGTGATAACTTCATTTATGTTGGCCTCCTTGCTTGAAATCCCCTTCTTTTACCCTATTCACCCAAATTCTATCCTCCCCATAAGACCTAATTCACATTCCACCATTTTCATGAAAACGTTTCTGATTGAGACAATACCCATTGAATTTCTCATCCTTAGAGCTCCTAGACATTGTTATAATATTTCCTTTTGATCTTATTTGTTATAAGTTTCTAACTGACTAAACTCTTTGAGAATAGGATCCATATCTTTTATTTATAGCATGTGAAAAAGATGTATAGGAACAATGCTGTGCTACCCTTCTCATTTTCTTAAGAATTACAGCAATAAAATTCAAAACATAATGAATAAAAATAGATGTTTATGCCTATGCACCCCAACATTCACAGCAACACTACTTACAATAGCCAAGATATGGAAGCAACCTAAGTGTCCATCAACAGATGAATGGATAAAGAAGGTGTGATCTATATACACAATGGAATATTAGGCAGCCATAAAAATAAGGAAATCATATGTGCAACAACATGGATGGACCTGGAGGGTATCATGCTTAGTGAAGTAAGTCAGATAGAGAAAGACAAATACCATGTTTTCAATTATATGTGGAATCTAAAAAATAAAACAAATGAATAAATATAACAAAACAGAAACAGATTCACAGATACAGAGAATAAACTAGTGGTTACCAGTGAAGAGAGGGATAGGGGTAGGGGCAAGATAGGGGAAGGGGATTAAGAGGTACGAACTACTAGGTATAAAATAAATAACATACAAGGATATAATGTGCAGCACAGGGAATATAGCCAATATTTTATATTTTATATTAAATGGAGTATAATCTATAAAAATATCGAATCACTATGTTATACACCTGAAACGAATATGACATTGTAAATAAACTATATTTCAACTAAAAATAGATATCTATAAAAGTTACTTTGGGTAAGTAATTTAATAAAGTAGTAAGCAAAGGTTCCATATGTTGTAGGAAAAACACATCTAAATATTCCAAGTGTTAAAGAGGAATCACAATGGAAATTATGAAATATTTAGATCTAAATGATACAGAGAATACTGCATATTAAAATCTGTGGGATGTAACTTAAGTAAAGATTAGATAGGAATGTATAGAGTTAAATGTATTCATTAAAAAACATGGCTTTCTGGGCTTCCCTGGTGGCGCAGTGGTTGAGAATCTGCCTGCTAATGCAGGCGACACGGGTTCGAGCCCTGGTCTGGGAAGATCCCACATGCTGCGGAGCAACTAGGCCCGTGAGCCACAACTGCTGAGCCTGCGCGTCTGGAGCCTGTGCTCCGCAACAAGAGAGGCCGCGATAATGAGAGGCCCGCGCACCGCGATGAAGAGTGGCCCCCACTTGCCGCAACTAGAGAAAGCCCTCGCACAGAAACGAAGACCCAACACAGCCATAAATAAATAAATAAATAAATAAATAAAATTTAAAAAAAAAAAAAAACAAAAAAAAAAAACATGGCTTTCAAAACGAGTAGACCTGGGCACCAGTATTTATTAGTAGTGAGATTTTAGGCAAGTTATTGAAAATTCCAATGCCTCATACTCCTCACTTATGCAAAGGGGCTAATAATACCAAATGTATGGTATTGTTTTGAAATTTAAAGCATCTAGAACTACGCCTGACACATTGGAAGAAATCTTTTTTTAATATTATCTTCATGTCCACTTAAAAAGCTGAAAGAATAAAGTGAAAAAGAGATGTTGACCAACATGTAATCAATGGCATTAACATATTTAAAAGAAGAAGAAAAAGATTGTCTACATAAAGCCTGCAAGTGGGAAACTGAAGGAGGTAGAATTTGATATATTCTTTCTTCAATATCTGGGGAAGGGGTACACTGACAAAATACACCAATATCCCAATTTTCTTAGAAGCATCTCATTAATTCCTTTTGTTCTAATCATGATTCAATTTTCCCTATGGTTTTTATACCAAAGGAGAGTGCTGTAACTAGCTCACAGAGAGCAACAGTCTTCTTGACAACTATGCTCCAATATAAAATAAAAAATTTTTTTAAATGAAGAAAAAATAGTGAATGGGACTCTCAGTGAAAATAGTATGAAGAAAAAAATCAAAATTGTAAGAATAGGAAACAGGGTAAGAAAAAAGGAAGAAGAAATATAAGTCCATAAAGGAGTAGGAGGAAAAAAAAGCAGGCAGATAGGAAAAAGAAAAGTCAGAATAGTCTGGTTAATATAAGCCAAGAGGAAGACAGGTTTAAGAGGCAAAGGCAACAGTATAAAAGGCTAGAGATACATAAGCAAAAGTGTTTACGAGGTCACTGGTCACTGGTCCATGTAAGCCAATTCAGAGGAGGAGAAAAAGAAGCCAGTGTATAAGATGTGAACAAGTGGTAAAGAAGAGCTGGTGAATCAGAGTATTAAACCATACTCTTCATATATGTTGTGGTAAATGGTGGCTAGATTGAGGTCCTCTCCATGCTATAAAATGTCAAATCCATAGGAAATCTTTTGCCCAGTGTGATTAGAAGTCAGGTGATAGAGGAAGAGAGAAATCACAAAAGGTAATGCATACATAATTTAAACACTTTACTTAAAATATACAAATGAGAATTTATTTGTCAGTCTCTAATGGAGGCCAAGTCTTTTGCCTTGAGTTCCTCAAAGTCTTTCTTTCATAAATCATACTGATTATGCATTCTGTGGAAGTTCCAACTTTAACTTATTTAAAGTGGAATGAGAAATTAAAGATACTTGCAGAGCAATTTGAATGAAGAATAATAGATTTCTACAATTTTTCCAAATATTTTACAATTTTCTTACCCATACCTAATTTGATAACACATTTTTAAGTGACTTGACCTGAATCAAGTTTTTCATACATATTCAACTTATTTTTTGTGTGTGAAACAACACTATTTTTGGAAAATATCAATATATCTGGTGGGTAGGTTAAGTCGTGGTTGGTTAAAAGAGCTTCTACTATGTAGGAAAAAATGCTACCTTTCTTCCTGCACTTATACCATCCCTGTAAAATTCTTTACCCTAAGGGAAAATATATTCAGACATAAAAAAAGGTTGCCAGGTGAAAAGCTCAGCCTTAAATTAAACCTTTATAATTGACCACATATCCTAAATATAACTGACACTGATCCATTTCCATCCAATACTAAACAAGCCTCACAAGTTCAGAAAGAAGCGGGTATAAAACTGAAATACATCTTCATGAGAAAAAAAGAAGTATGTATATAAAAGTGCTCAATATATTTGCATTTTCTATGATGATTAACCTCAGGAAACCACCTGGCCAATGGCAATGAAGTGCACAACATGTAATTCTGAGTGGGAAGAATTGATTAGAGGAAATTCACAGGAAAAGTCTATCAAACAAATCTTGAGGAGAAAGAGCTAAATCTTCTATGGAGGGCAACAAACTATGAGAAGAGAAATCAGCAGAGCTCTGGAATGTTTTGCAGATATCCTGTATTGTGAGTTGTAGAGGGTTAACACTCTGCTGCAGGTAAAGCTATTCTGTAGCTTCACCCAAGGACCCTGGTTAAGTGTTTATTGATAATACATCTTGGAATGACTCATTCACACTATCTCACTTGCTCTACACATCAGGATCACCGCCTTCAAGAAACTATAGACTGGCAATACGGAAACTCACTCTTCAGGTGTCCCACGTAGGTTGGCATGAGTTAGAACCACTCTAGATCAGCACGGCCCAATAGAAACGTAATGTGAGGTGCATGCATAATTTTTCTAATAGAAAAATTAAAAATTTTAATGAAAATGTTAATAATATATCTTATTCAACCCAATCATTTCAAAATATTATTTCAACATATCAATATAAAACTTGTGAGATATTTAAAATCCTTTCTCTTCATATTAAGTCTTCAAAATCTAGTGTATATTTTACACTTGATCACGTTAATTCAGTTGAGCCACATTTCCAGGGCTGAACAGCCACATGTGGCCAGCGGTTACCCTAGTGGACAGCCAGCAGTTCTTTGTGTTTTTCTCCCTGTCCTCATCACCCTCCATGAGGATCAGGCCTGCCTATAGAGGAAAGCAGAAAAGAAAGTCTACAGAGAGTAGACCTGATTGTAAATAAAGACACAAATGGATAAACGACACACATCCACATATATTTGCTTGACATCTGTGAACCTGTGCCAACTAACCCCTTTCCAACTTTAGCTTGTCCACCCCACCCCATCCCATCCCGGACACACACGTGAATCATCCTGAGCTGAACTGGGCCACCTGCTATTTCCTAACAAGACCTTGAGTTCCTTCATTGCCAATTCCTTTACTTAAAAAGCTACTTCCTCTTCCTTGCTCATCTTGACATTTTACTCATTCTTCACTATCACTATGTACCCAGCTGCTCAATCTAGAAAGATGAATCATGCTTGACTCCTCTCTTGACCTCATTCTGTACAACCCATAGATCACAAGTCCTGATGATTCTCTCTCAAAATGTTTTGAATCCGCTAGCTTTTCTCCATTTCCAGGGCCATCACCCTAGCCTGGGTCACTGCCATCTTTTTTTTTTTTTTGGCTGTGTTGGGTCTTCATTGCTGTGCATGGGCTTTCTCTAGTTGTGGCAAGCGGGGGCTACTCTTCGTTGCAGTGCACAGGCTTCTCATTGCAGTGGCTTCTCTTGTTGTGGAGCACGGGCTCTAGGTGTGCGGGCTTCAGTAGTTGTGGCACACGGGCTCAGTAGTTGTGGCTCATAGGCTCTAGAGGGCAGGCTCAGTAGCTGTGGCGCACGGGCTTAGTTGCTCCTCGGCATGTGGGATCTTCCCGGACCAGGGCTCGAACCTGTATCCCCTGCATTGGCAGGCAGATTCTGAACCACTGCACCACCAGGGAAGCCCCGCACTGTCATCTTTAACCTAGACGAGCCTCCTAACTGGTCCTTCCAAGTTCACTCTTACCTCCAACCAAACTGTTCTCCAAACAGTGTCTTTAAAATATAAATCAAATCACATCTCTCCTTTGCTAAAAACACTTCAAAGGTTTACTATGATACCTAGACTAAAATTCAGTGAATGATTTGACTCCATCCCACCCCTTCATTCTCACCTCATGCCACCTTTCCCCTTTGCTCACTATGCTCCAAACCCTAGGCCACTTTTTAGCCCCTCGAACACATTAACTTTTTCTCCTAGCTCAGGGCCTTTGCATATACTGGGCAGTCATTATCTTTTCTCTGGCATATATATATCTCCCAAATGAAACTGTAAATTCTTTTGGTGGCAAGCACTTATTTGTGTAGCTTATTACTCAAGGCTCATGCTCAAGAAGTATTTGTTGATTGCTTCAAAAATACGAAAGGGTTAAAAAATGGTTAGCGTGATCTTTTGAATTACCATCATCATCATGATCATCATACTATTAACTTATTGAACACTTCCTGTGCACCAGGAACTATGTGAAACATTTTTCACTGAATCTTTACAACAACCCCACAGGGTACATGTTATTATCACTACTGTAATAATGACGATAAAACTGAAGCTGAAGGGGTAAATATTTTGCCCACTGTTTCTGGGATTATTTAAATAATAGAGCTGGGATTTGAATCCTGATCTGTCTCTACAAACAATAAATCTGCCTCCTTGAATTTCCAAAAGCTTTAAATTAAGCACTTAATTTTTCTCTAGCTTTGATTAAAAACCATATTAACAAACTCAAAATTTGTAAAAATCAGTACATGTGTGATCAGTTTCTATGTTCTACATTGTTCAGATAGCTTAGCTGACATTGCACTGCTTCAGCTGCTATTTTGGGAACATGGTTGCCTAGCAACGAGCATTATTAGACTGAATGAACTTCCATATTATGTTTGTTATAATATAGTTAACATGCTATTCATATAGAAATATCTGAGGAACAAGGTGGGCAAATTTAGTGCAGCATATTATAAAGCAGAAACTCTGCAATAAAGCATAACCAATAAGGTGGATGCTTTTCTGTTTGGGATGCTTTAGTTTCCAAATACTTCTTTCAGTCATCATATGTATTTAGAATCCAAAAGAGTTTGGGGTGATAACATGGAACTGAGGATGTTAAAACTTTAGAATTAAACCAGTTAAGAGGAGTACTGTTGGAGAGAATTATGTTTACTTTATAATGAGGAAAAAAATGTTCCACAAATATCAGATCCTATCCAGAATTCTCACAGCTACTTTCTTTTGGAACCAGATGTAACTAAGGAGCATATGGCTAGCTGCATACAAAGCCATCACCACTTAAAAAAAAAAACAAAACAAAGCACGTATCAGAAAAATGGTTGACTAGTACTATCATCTTTATGAAAGATAAATTAGTGGGGAAAATAAGTAAGCACAAAATACACAGCCAAAGCATGAAGCAGAAACAATGCAAAGTGGGTCTTAATTCCTTGTCAGCTAAATCATATCTCTTTTCCTTCAGCCTATTTATTAAAATATTTTCTTTCCAGAAATAAGTAATAAAATTAACTGCAAAATTCAATCAAATTTAGTTCATGATAAAAAGAGATTTGGACAAGATGAACGATAATGAAATGATTCATGTTTTGCAAGGCATCTAGTAATGCCCAGCGCGTGACATAAAGCCAGTCTCCCCTGAGGACTTGAGAGGCAACCTAAAACCACATTGAGGAAAATGCCCCTTTTAGTGCTGATGTGTTGTTAAAAAAAATAGTGAGGAAAAATAAATTATAATAAAGAGGAAAGGAAAAAGAGGAAATCATAAACACAAGAAAGGTGATGTAGCAGATTTGGCACCTAAAATCCTAGTCAGGGCCCTGGTATTTAAAAATTGTGACGCCTTGTATCAATTTCTCAATTTTCAGAAGTACAATTTTCTCCTCTGTGAAATGGGGATGGTATTTCCTTCCTTGCAATATTCACAGGATTTTTTTGAAGCTAGAAAATATTGATCAATGAGGTCACTATTGCACTTTCCTGCTACTCAGTTTTTGAGTCTC
The DNA here is from genome assembly GCF_965194805.1 of Balaenoptera borealis. Classification (NCBI taxonomy): domain Eukaryota; kingdom Metazoa; phylum Chordata; class Mammalia; order Artiodactyla; family Balaenopteridae; genus Balaenoptera; species Balaenoptera borealis. Next base: position 37,737,006 of record NC_138870.1, read on the forward strand.
CTGGGATGGGTATGGGCTGGTAGAAGAAGCTGGTAACTAGATTATCTTCTAGGCAAGAATTTCTAAATGATTCTTAACCTGATAATTGTGCTATCCAACCTGAAGAAGATTTTGAAAACCCATATAATTTTTAGAAATCAATAAGAAAAACATCAACAACCAAAATAGATAAAAGGGTCAAAGGATACGAACACACAACTCACAAAAGGAAAAAAAAAAATACACACATGATAAAACAATGTTCATATTCATTGGTAATAAAAGACATCAAAAACGCCAAGATATATATGTATTTAAATCTTAAAATTGATAGATAAAAGGGACAAAGTACCAGTGCAAAAGAGAGTTCAGGGAACCTTCTTGTATACTGCTGAGTGGGAATACAATTGGTGCAGACTTTCGAAGGACAATTTGATAATATACATCTGAAGTATTAAAATGCACAAAACTGGGGCTTCCCTGGTGGCGCAGTGGTTGAGAATCTGCCTGCCAATGCAGGGGACACGGGTTCGAGCCCTGGTCTGGGAAGATCCCACATGCCGCGGTGCAGCTGGGCCCGTGAGCCACAATTACTGAGCCTGCGCGTCTGGAGCCTGTGCTCCGCAACAAGAGAGGCCGCGATAGTGAGAGGCCCACGCACCGCGATGAAGAGTGGCCCCCACTTGCCGCAACTAGGAAAGCCCTCGCACAGAAACGAAGACCCAACACAGCCATAAATAAATAAATAAATAAAATTAAAAAAAAAAATGCACAAAACTTAGGCTTAATGATTCCCTTTATAGAAATGTATCCTAAAGAAATTATTAAAGAGGCTTTCAAAAATTCCCACACCACATATTATCGGTAACAATGAAACTTTTTAAAATTTCAAACATATATGACTGACTAAATAAATTAGAGTTTATCTATTTTGTAGAATGTTAAACAACCATTATAAATAATGCCGTGAAATATTATTGATATGAGAAAATATTCATACCAAATTGATCATTTTAAAAGATTAAAAAACAATATTATAGTATGATTCCAATCTAATTTTAAAAGGTATACATGCATTGCATGCATAGATAAAGGACTATTTCTAAAATATTAACAGCAGTCTCCCTAGGAGATGGGATAGTGGGGGATCTTTATTTCCTTCCTCCTTTTGGGGGCTTTTCTGTATTTATTTTACTGGGCACATCTAATACTTCTGTATCAGAAAGAAAATAAAACATATATAAAAGAAAACATGTAGCAATATGAAAGCAGTAAAATTTAGGGTTTCATGTAAATGTGGTATATTTAAATTCACCAATGTTGAGCTTTTAAAAACATGTGTGTTTGTTTTCTCTTGAATTTCGATAGGGTTTCTATTGATAAATATTATCCTAATTCATTTTGGTGGACTGGTTCTGTTATGTGCATATGAGATTTTACAAAATTAAAAAGAAAATACCATACTTTAAAAAATACAAGACTTTAAAAAAAGACTAGAAACATGGGTAAGAGTTTCTACTTGGAACAGTATCAATGAAACCACCAAGGAAAATCTAATCTAATCTAATCAGGGAAATGTTTGATAGGATAAGACAAACTAGAAAGGAATAATAATAGAAGAACATTTGGGTTGAAAGTGCCTCAAATTTACATTTACTACTGTTAACAAAAAGATTCAGCTATTGATAGACTGTGAACACAGAAACCAGTGCAAGCAGATTAACAACGTCATTCTATTCCTCTGCTGGGATAATCTTGGGATAACATATTCAGGTCATTATGTTGCAGTAAAAGAAAAAATACAGACAAAATAGGCTTTGTTTAGCAATAAACATGAGTGAGGGGCTAGTAGGGCTGAGAGAGATGAGCTCATTGTGTGGCATGTAACTGAGTTTAATTTTGCATAATAATCTGAGATAAATTCTATGCAATGTAACTTAGAAATGAAAAAGTCATGGCAACCACCTACTAGTATTTTAGAAGGTATACCCCAAACTTTGCCTCAAATAGAATCAGACAAGTATGGCAACTGGATATGACAAAGGAGAAAAGTCTTAACTTAATTCAGTCTCAGCTTCCTGGTGACGTATTTGTCAATCTTTCAAAAGCACTAATAAACTCCGCAGATACGCTATACCAGACAAAGTATATACATATACAACATTTCACATTCCCTAATATATTAGTTTTTTATTCTGTAAAACTCTGACGTGATGTGCTTTGATGCTCATGGTAGCTAATCAACAAATATTTGTTGAATCAATTAATGGACCCAAATGTCTACTAATAGTCATTCATCAAGTACCTCCCAGGAACTGTTCTGGGTATCCAGTGATGAACAAAGCAGAAGTAGTAGACATTTTCCCTGCCTTTGTGGAGCTTACAGGAGCTGGAGAACAATAGGCAATAAGTAAGACAAGCACATGGGAGGGTTTGTGTGTATTAAATTTTGAAGGAAACATAGGTGGCATGATTGAGAACCACAGGGGACAGGGAAGAGGCTAATTAGATAAAGGGGACAAGGAAGGTAATATTTAAGTTAAAACCTAAAGGACAGGGAAAGTAACTCTGCAAAAGGAAAAGGAGGAAAAGTGTTCCAAATAAAAGGGACAGAATATAGGAAATCTTTGAAGAAGAGATAGGTTTGGGATTTCTTCCAGGAAATAAGAAGAAGCCAATGAGACCAAACATGAGAAGCAAGGCAGAGTGGAATAAGACAAGGGAGAAGAGGTCAGGAGAAGCTGTATCATAGGTTTGTAAAGGGAGTCACTGAATGGCAATAAGCAATGGCATAACATAGTTCAATTTTTGCTTTTAAATTATTGCTCTGACTGCTGTATGCAAAACAGATTGGAGATAGTAAGAGCAAACATGAAAAACCAATATGGTGGTGACAATAGGGTGACTTAGACTTGTATAATGGGAGGGAGATGGAGACAAGGGTGTGGATTTGAGCTCTTATTTTGAAAACTAAAACAAAGAACATGTAAAGGAATTGGATGTGGAGGGGGAGTGAGGAATCAGGGCAGCTTAGTTGTCCACGGCTTTAGCAAATGGGTGTTGGCTGAAGCAAAAATGGGTTAGATTGGGAAAGAAATGTTTTCTTATTCTGAATTCCAAATTTCTCCTTGAGTACAATAGTCTCTTTTATAGTTAAATAATAGAATAAAATTCCATATTGTCTGGTTAACCATTATGTTATTTTACAGTCATCTTTTTTTTTTTAATTTTTATTGGAGTATAGTTGCTTTACAATATTGTATTAGTTTATACTGTACAGCAAAGTGAATCAGCTATACGTATACATATATCCTCTCTTTTTTGGATTTCCTTCTCATTTAGGTCACCACAGATCACTGAGTAGAGTTCCCTGTGCTATACAGTAGGTTCCCATTAGTTATCTATTTTATACATAGTATCAGTAGTGTATATATGTCAATCCCAATCTCCCAATTCATCTCCCCCACCCTTTGGTATCCATATGTTTGTTCTCTACTTCTGTGTCTCTATTTCTGCTTTGTAAATAAGATCGTCTATACCAATTTTTGAGATTCCACATATATGTGTTAATATATGATATTACAGTCATCCTTATAATACATTTATAAGGTGGGTATAATTTCTCCATTTTACCAAGAGAGAAAGAGTCTCAGGGAGGTATAGTAACTGTTGAGTTTTCCAGCTAATAAGTGATAAGTCCTTTCATACACCCCTCATTTCCTAATTTCTAGCCAATGTTTTTCCCCTCATTTCTTTTTTCCCTCATTTTGTGTCCATTCTTATAATTTTGTACTAGCAAATGGCCATAGTACATTGCCTGTAACTCTGTTTAGCAATTAATTAGTCTTTTATTAATTTTAGTTAACTGGCTAAATGAATATATTTCTATCTTATCTCATAGATTATAAAGTCCCCAAGGGATAGGTATAGGTATTATTTATATTTTTATCATCCAAAGCAACAAGCACATGTCTTCCAAATTGCAGTTAATAAATATTAAAAAAAATACTTATGCCAAGCACTGCAATATATATATATATACTGCAATATATATATATATATATATATATATATATATATATATAGTTTCTAATCCTCACATCAAGTGTAAGGTAAGTATTATTATTTTCATTCCCATTTTATAGAAGAGGAAACAGAGGCACTGACAGTTAAGTACTTGCTAAAGGTCATACAGATAAGCTGCGTAGAGAGAACACAAACCCAGGTGATCTGGCTCCAGAGTGATGCTTGTGTATAGTCCTATACTGTCTGCTGAATATGAAGTGAAGAATTCAATTAAGAAAAGAAGTCAGAGAAAAACTTGAATGAATGGAACTTAAAATCACTCTTGATTCACGCAGCCATTTTGATTGCTAAATCAAAATACTACTGGGGCACAATTTTTGCCTCCCTTAGTGGCCCTATCACTTAAAAGCTTACAAATTTGGGATGGTACATAAACTTCTTTGGCTTCAGTTCCTTCATATGTAAAATGGGGCTGACAATAGTGCTGATCTAAAAGATGGTTAATAAGATTAAATGAAAAAATGCATATAAAGGGTTTAGCACTGTATCCAGCATATAGTAAGCACAAATAAATGTTAGCGCTTGTTATTATTAGCACAATGTCTTATGTCTAAGTGCTCAATAATTAGTTGTTTAATGAATGCCTGGCTTTATGAGTTCTGCTGGAGAGGACATAATGAACTGTGACAGTGCACATTCATTCTAATCCTCTAGAAGGAATTTGAGCCTACTAGAAACCAAAGGCATTGAGGAAGATGCCAAGGAGTGGGTAGTAGGTACCTTATACAATGCTACCTGGGACTAGCTCTGATACAAAACCTAATGGCCATGAACTTGAGAATGGTGAGACTCAGAGCCAAAATTCACGAATGCATGTTTGGCTCACATAGTTATGCTCTGGGGACAGTTTTGCTTTCCTTAAAATGAAAGAAGAAGGCTTCCCTGGTGGAGCAGTGGTTGAGAATCTGCCTGCTAATGCAGGGGACACAGGTTCGAGCCCTGGTCTGGGAAGATCCCACATGCCTCGGAGCAACTAGGCCCGTGAGCCACAACTACTGAGCCTGCGCATCTGGAGCCTGTGCTCCGCAACAAGAGAGGCCGCGATAGTGAGAGGCCCGCGCACCGCGATGAAGAGTGGCCCCCACTTGCCACAACTAGAGAAAGCCCTCGCACAGAAACGAAGACCCAACACAGCCAAAAATAAATAAATTAATTAATTAATTTTTTTTTAAAGTTAAAAAAAATTAAAAAATAAAATAAAACCCAAACTTTAAGAAAAAAAGAAAAAGAGACTAGCCAAATGTGCTTTCCTCTCCTTATTTGAATAGGATTCCTCCACTTACAATAAATGAGAACTTGAGCAAGTTACTCAACCTCTCTTCTCATCTATGAACAGGGATATCTCCTGCATGAGATTAAGTTAATTAAAATGTGGAAAGCGTTCACAAGATGATAGCTATACATTCCATAGAAATGCTATCCAGCTCTAAGACCTATTTTTGAATTCTGTTGATAAAACTACTTCTGAAAACACCAAAGTGCACTGATTGTGTGAATGCTTTAGCCAATCACTTGCTTGCTCTCGTTCTAATGGAGATAGGATACCAACTTTAATTAATTGATTCAAGAAATATTTATTAAATTCACCAAGTTTTACTCTGTGGGTGTGGAGATGAAAAAGACATAAAAGCCTGTCTTCAAATAACATGTATAATTCAATGGGGGAAGACAGATATGTAAACAACTAATTACAGAAGTAAACAGATATAATTAAGAGCTACAGAAATGCAGATGAAGAAATCTATTAAAATATCATGCTGTGACTAAGAAGGTGAATACTAAATCCACTTGAACTTCATGCCATTAGCTGCTAAATTAACTCACACTTTCTAATGAGAAGACTCAAAGAAACTTCATTCAGGTGAGACCATGTTCACTGACTCACAGAAGGTGAGTAGCATTTCAGTAAGAAAAAGGGAAAGAAAGCTATTTTGGCCAGTAAAAACTACATCAGCAAAGACATTCTTCGAGAATGGTACAATAAAACCTGCCACAATGGGATAAGCGGGGTCTAAAAATCTAATTGAGTAAGACAAAGGTAGCAATGAGGTTGATGGAAATACTACTTTTATTTGGTTGCCCAGTTGCTGTGTGATACATTGCGTGGCTGGAAGGGGAGCAGACAGGGGCTGCTACTCCTGGTTCTCGGCAATTTAGCCGGTCAGTTTTCTTGGCTGAGACTAGAAGGGAGCAGGGGAGACCGCTGTGCAGGTCACTATGTTTGGATGCAACCCTGTTGTGTGGGAGAGGTGTGCAGAAGCAGACAGGGGTTGTTATAGGGCTAGACTCTGAGATTGACACATGTTGGGAGCATTGAAGCCTTCTCCTGCTGGAAGGCTCTGGAGCATGCTCTCTGCCGAATCCTTACAAAGTTAAATATGCTTTGAATTGAACTGCTGAAGTCTCAGATGATCATAAATCAGTAACTTCCTACTTCCTTTCTTCCTCCCAATACCCTAAAAAGCTAAGACCTTTGGTTCATCCAGGTGCAGAACGGGACTGGAGCCAATTACACCACAATTTGTATTATAGTGTAGTACCTTATCAAGTTTTGCGTTACAGTGTGGTACCTTGTCAATTTCTATAGTCGTTTTGCAAAGCAGAAGAAGCCTGTGGCTTGTAGAAGGATATAGTTGGACATGAAGCTGGGAAGACAGAGTGCTTTGCTAAGCTGTGTCAGTGTTACCCTCTGAACAATGAGAAGTCACTGAAGTTTCTAGAGAAGGAAATGACTGCACAGGATAGGAAGACAAAGCTGGTGACAAAGTTGAGGTAATAGTGGAGAGGCAAAATATTGCAGACAGTGAGATAGCCAGTAGTACATCTAAAACGTCCAGGTGAAAAGCAATGAAGGTTTGAACTGAGATAGTGACAGTGGGAATAATAACAATAACCATACCATGTTATGTTTTTATAATGCTTTGAAAGGTTTTCAGCCTTCTTTTACTTATAGTCTTATCAGAGAACCCACATCAGCTGAGGAGAAGTAAGGACAATATAGACTTCTCTCTCTGTCTCTCCTGTCCTCTCCACCCCTGCCCCACTCTTTGCCTATCCAGCACCTCAACTGCTTGTCTGTTTTGAAAACATCTTCTTCTGTGTGAGTCTAGGTAGGAGGCAGAGCACCTCTCCCACCATGGAAGCCAAAAGAAGGCAAGACATTTATCCCAGCCAACCTCCTGTCACTTGGCAAATACACGGCCGTGTGACATAAACTAAAACAACTACATGCTTCTGCCCAGGAAGTCTGAATGTAGAGTGGGTGGCTGGAAAGCAATGGGATAGTTAGCTTTCATGTTCAGTGCTGTGTGTCCCCAGCAGCAGGGGTGACAACATCTTATAATTGCCCCCTCCTGAGAAAACTGTTAGAGCTTCGAAGCCTCCAGAGGTGCCCTGGTCTCTGAACATTTTCCAGACGGCTTCTCAAGCTTTATATGTTTTCTCTGAGCCACTTACACTTTTCCGGGAAATCCCTTTAAGCTTAAGATAGCCAGAGTTTTTCCTATTACTTGCGCCTAAGAGCACTGACTACATACAAACAAATCATATTTTCCCTGTTTGCTGACAGGAAACTGAGATGCAGAAAGGCTGACAGCCGCCTGTGGTCACAAGGACAGTTGGTAGGTAACCACACAGGGCTCTCTGCCCCTCTGCTCTCTTAGTTGTTTATCACCAGACTCGTCAGATTCTACATAGAAATGTGGAGAGCTTTACTGCTAAAGGAGGGATAATATCACTAATCGTTATGTGTATAAAGAGAAGCCAAACAAAATCAAAAGTATAATTAATATCAACCAAGCTAAAGCCAACAGTCCCTGGCCCAGCTCCTCTAGCAGAGGACTTGCAAATGGTAACAGCCTCTTTCGCTGATTAACTCACAGTGAAATCCTGCAAACTGAATCTAGGTGTTATATTCCCCTAGATAATTACATTCATCTCCTTAGAAGCCATTGACTGCTACCCCCTTTTGTAAAATATTACCTCTATCAAAGAATAGACTGGCCATTAGAAAACAACATTTATTATTCAGAACAGTTTCACTTCCATGGACCTTTTCTAGTATATCAATAAATTTTTAGTGTTTTTTAGTTCTAAACAATTTGTTCTGTATAAACTTTGCAATGAACTCAATTTTTAGGAGTTTTAAAAATTGGCCAACACTACACTAGAATGGCATATATATTCTGCTTGTGATATTACTATTTAAGGTTATTTAATTTCACAAGGAAAACCAATACAGATGAATTCAAAATTTACTGAAGTGTCTGATGGTTCTCCTGAGGTTTATTTCAAGGTGACTTACAGATTTGGTAGGAACATGACTCATAAAAAAGCCAAACCTTTGACATTATTTCTATATTAAAATCTCCATGGCTTAAGATGACCATATTTATGATCACTTTAATACTATAAATCATAGGTTGCAACTGAAAATACTCTAATTCATGAGTCAGAGAGATAAGGTAAATGGACGAGGCAGACTGGCTATAGGAATTCTGAAAGTCAAACATCAGTTTTCTTACTGGAACCGCTGAGTCTCAGGGGCTGGGAGATGAGGACTTGTGATGAACTAGGGAGACCCTCTTCCCCTAAGAGGGTTGCTACTATTCAGCTGCATTTGACAGCTGAGGTGCAGTGATGCAGACCGAGAATTAATGGGGAACAATCTGGAAATCTGGCTGGAATTCCACATTTTCATAATGAAATCTTTGACTGTTTAAATGTTCAATCATTAAGATGTCCCCAAAGCCAAATATATTGCCTCTGAGAGCCAATTTTGGTCACTCTCAGATATAGTCTTGCTGGCATGGAGCCTTCCTGAATGAAAAGGTCATTCTCGACATCCCTGCATTCCATCCCGAAGACCTATGGTAGCAGCATTCCCCCAACAACTAAGTCTACACATGCATTTTTAAAAGAGTGTTTTCAAAGTTACTGTCTGCCGACTTTCTTCATATTATGAAGTTCAGAACCTTTTTAAAAGTAGGCAGATGGGAAATGTATTATGTCATCATTGGATTTACTGTGTTTGGGTAAATGTATAGTCTATTTCTGCATAACTTTGTGTATTTGTATCGATACATGTGTTTGTGTTCATTAGACTAGGAAAATGTTTTTAAAATAACGAGCACCCTAAACTTTTACACCAAAAACCAAATATGAAAAAAGCAACTCAATCATTAAAGTGAGGAATTTGGACATAAATATGAACTGGATCCCCTCTCTATTTAATAGACTATCTTTCTAACTCTCCCCACAAACATCAGACTTGCTCCAGTATTACTGGAACTGAATTGTTGCTCCTCAACAATTAGAAAAGAGATGGGAACTGAGAATCATTTTTTAAATACAGTTTTGGACAATTAAACAGTGTTAGCTAATAATAATAGTATATTAGTTTTCTATTATCACCATAACAAATTACTCTCAACTCAATGGCCTGAAATGACATAAATTCATTATCTTATAGTTCTATAGGTCAGAAGTCCGACCAAGCTAAAATCAAGATGTCCAGAGGGCTGCATTCTTTTCTGGAGGCTCTGTTTGTTGATTTTTCCAGCTTCTTCAGGTTGTTCCTCTAGAGGCTATTCCAGTCCAGGGCACCCCCTTCATGTTCAAAGCCAATAATATTGCAACTCTCTGACCATTCTTCCATAGTCACATTTCCCTCTGACAACAGCCGGGAAAAGTTCTTCTCTTTAATGAACTCATGTGATTAGATTGAGCCCACCCAGATGATCCAGGATAATCTCCTCATTTCAAGGTCTTTAACCTTAATCAGATATGCAAAGTCCCTCTTGCCATGTACGGAAACATATTTAAAGGTTCTGGGGATGAGGATGCGGACACCTTTGGAGGGACATTATTCTGTTTACCACAACTGGTAACGATAATAACTATCACTTCTAAATGCTTACTATGTCTCAGCTGTCATGCTGATGACTTTGCATGCTTCGTCTCACAAGACGGAGGAGATATGGGGATATATGTATACATACAGCTGATTCACTTTGTTATACAGCAGCAACTAACACAACATTGTAAAGCAATTATACTCCAATAAAGATGTTAAAAATAAATAAATAAAAATAAAAACAACGTATAAAGTATGTAATATTATTGCATTTTAAAGATGAAGAAACTGAAGCTAAGAGGTTAGATGAATTGCTCAAGATCACAGCTAGTAGACAGCAGAACAAAGATTCAAATCCAAGAAGTCTGAATGAGCTAGTATCCGTACACTAAAACGCCACAAAATATTCATGGAGAAGAGGGGCCCAGGGGGGAGATTAAGATTTGATTTGGACCAGCTAAAGAGAGAAGCTCTATGGAACTCTTAGCCATTTCCTATCTTTTTGGTTGTTGTTTGCTGTTGTTGCATTTACTAACATTTAATGGATATGTATGTGCAAATCTATTGTATAAAAATGTCTCAGGTAGTGACTTAATGGTTATGATTTTGTTCTAGAAAAATTCTAAATTCGGTTCTCATTAGGACACACTGAAATTATTCTTTCATGGGGTTCCAAGAACACCGACAAAGCATTCTGTCTTCTTTGAAATGAAATATCCTATCACCTTGATTCTAGCTCTGCATTGATTGTTAGAAGTATCATCAGTTTAATAATCAACTTTTCAGCAAAAAAGAAAAGTCACATAAAACAAAAACAAAGCAAAACATGGACACTTCAACATGCACATCTCAATTAGAAGGTGCACAGACTGAGTGAAATGTTTTAGAAACCATAAAATCTTAGGTTTATCATAAATTTATCATAAAATCATAAAACCATAAATTCTTATCTTAGAATTTCCACAGGGTTTTCTGGCTTTATCTCTAACAATTCCATTCACACTAAACTTGCTATTATACAACCCATACTTTTGTACCTACTCTTCCTTCTTCCTGAAATGCCTTCTCTCATTTCTTCCTCTCCTGAAATGTCTGTTCATCCTTAAAAACCTCAATTTAAATGTCACTTAGTGATGCCTGCCCAAAATTGGGCTTAAACCAGATTACTCACTGCCTCTTCTGGGGTGGCCACAGCTCTCTGCACATTCCTTTGTTACAGAATGTACCACAGTGTACAGTAATGATCTATTTATACCATCTCCATGTATTAAATCAGACAATAACCCTACTATGCGCCCAGATCAAAGCTCTGGTGTCAAGAAAAGTGAAAGAAATGAAAAGTGAAACTTATCATGAATTTTTCACAATCACTCACACACAGTTCTTACACAATGAATTTTTACTACTTTTTCATTACTCTTAACCTGGTGCTCTTTATCAGTCCTTAGCTGAAGCAGGTTAGTTAACTATTGATAATATTTAATGTCTGTAGTAGGCAGCCTTTAAGATGGTTCCCAGTGATCTCCACCTCATGATAGACATGCCTTTGGGTAATCCCCCTCTTTAGTATGGGCTGGACCTAAGTGATTTTCTTCTAACCAATATACTACAGCAAAGGCAATAGGATGTCATTTCTGTGGTTAGGTTACAAAAGATGTTGGTTCCGTCCTGCCAGCAGGCTCTCTCTCTGACTGGCTTTGATGAAGCGAGCTGCCATGTTGGAAAGGACCACATGGCAAGGAGCTAAGGGCAATCAACAGTCAACAGCCAGTAAGGAACTGAATCCACCAACAACTACAAAGGTAAGGTTAGAGAAAAACCCTTCCCCAGCCCTGGTGGACACCTTGATTGTAGGCTTCTGAGAGACCCTGAAGGAGAGGACCCAGTTATTCTATGCCCAGACACCTGACCCACAGGCTGTGAGACAATAAATGCATGCTGTTTTAAGCTGTTAAATTTGGGGGTTATTTGTTATGCAGTAGTAGATAACTAATACAATGTTAGTCCCTCTGATAAAAGAAATTAGTTTAAGCAACCTCTTATGTGGTATCAGAAGTTATCTGAAGAAAGTACCAATCACTGAAATATGTGGCAACAGATAGACTAGTGAAGGCACTACCCAAACAATGAGTGAGGCTCTGCCATTCCCCAGCAGAGGCACACAGGAGAGAGAAGGCTCTGGATTTGAGAGAGGAAACTCACCCTCTGAGCCCAAACCCATGACCTGAATGTGACACTGCAAAGGCACCTTGGGCTGGGGAGAAAAGGGGAACACCAAGACAGGGCGATGTCACCAGGTGGATACACATCCACTGCAAGATTAGATCAGCAGTAGAGCCAGACGATGAACTCTGTTGCATGGAGCACACAGTGAAGAGGCACAAGGAAAGCCAAACTTCCATTCCAGCTAACATGTCAAAGCCAACAATAAAGGAAGAAAGTCAAAGGCATCTATTAAACCTCCACTTCAATAATCCTGTCCTCCACAGGTGTCTGTTGCTAAGACACCACTATTATTACACTCCTGGCATGTATAAACTTTTTATTCCCCTATGTGAGTTTTCAGCTCTGTGCTCTTCACATAAAAATCTCATAATAAAACTCAAACAAGAATCCATTTGGGACAAAGGTGAATTCGAGTTTACCAACCAAGTCAAAGCAAGTGAGGCTGCCTAATGAGGCGGCTCCCATCAACTCAGTGCTCACGTGAGCTTGCACAGAGGCAAGCTTGTGTGGACACACGCCACCGGGTGCTTGGATCAAACCACGGCCGGGCTGGAGGTCAGACATGGATACGAGGGCTGCGCTGAGATGCTGCATAAAGGCTTTGACAAGCCTGGAAACTGCTACATGGGTGCTGGTGTGTGACCCCCACTCACTGACAGATTCAGATAGCACAGGCTCTTTTCCAAGCTTTTCATCTTGAAAAAGGCAATTCGGCTCCCTGAGCCTTTGAGCCTGTTCCATTTTGAGCTGACTGCTAATTGTATGCGTGCATATATGTGTTTCAGAAAAGAGATAAGCACATTGCCTTGGCCTCCACACTCACTGTGCAGACGGGTCTCACTTCTGTTCTCTGCAAGTTTTCCAAACATGGTCTGAAGTTTTCTAAACATTAACCCTTCCTGGTAACCACAGTACACATTCTTCTAGAGAGGTTTTCTTGATTATGTTTGCTTAAAAACTGCTTTCCATTATTAATTCTTTGAGTCCTAAGGCTTGGTATTTTAATTTGCTTTTGTGATGACGTTTAGATGTTCAAGTTACTCAATAATAACTACACAGCATAATAATATATAGCAAACTACAGGAGATGAATGACACAGCTTTTAGCATTAGAGGCCGTATTTAAAACCCCAAATCTGACTTTTCATATTTTATGAAATATGCCACAATTGTATCATATTTTGTAATGCTGATTCCAGAAAAAGAAAATTTGGAGTGATTGCTCATAAAAATGCAAAAGTCTTTCCCAACTGTCATGGCAACTAGTGGCCAGATGGTAGGATTGTCTGATTGCTGATTGTGATTCTTTAGAAAAGAAATCCACATAGAAGCAGCCAGGCTCATAAAATCTGCCCTGCTTGAGAACTGACCAGACTCACTAATTCTTTAGAGGCCATAGACTCTACTCTGGGTAGATTAGTGTCCACAGTAGGGCCTGGATGCAGATATCTAGCTCCAAGCCTCCCCATCTAACACTCATTCTCAAGAATAGGAGGAACCTCCCTGATCCCAGGAAGTACAACAAATCCTCCTATGGAAGGATTTTTTCCAACTTCCAGAGAGAGTGCTATTCAGTTACACCAAGGTTTCTCTTTCTTTTTTAAGCCCCTATTCACAGGTACATAATAAGTCAGTTGACTAAATAAAAACACGTTGAATCCATTGCTCCAGCAAGGCTATCTACTTATAATAATAATAAAACTAACTCCATTGAAAAGTAACCAGAGAGAAGTGCCCAGTTGAAAAAATCCTAGGGAAAGAAGACATTTCCTCAAGAGGATCACTTCTCTAATCACAATAGAAACAACAACAATAATTGTAGCTAATGTTTATTAAATATTTCTTCTGTGCTAGGCATTTTACTACAGATAAAGAGCCAAGGCTTTTTATAACTAAAATGACTTTGTTTATTTAGGAGTTTTGTGAGTGCTGATATGCATATTTTCACTTCCTCTTCTTTATCATTGTTCTCTCTGATCTGTGCCTCTCCTGGCCCCCTACCCTCTCTGCCGTTGTCCACAATATTCTTACTTCCTTCACTATTTATATACCGGTAATTATCATGGTACACACACAATGAATTATCTACCTTCTTCCATACTTGTGATTTTGATAAACCCACCGAGAGCTATTTTTAAACAGTTGATAATAAAGTTATTGTACATCCATACAATAAATTACCAGCTTCAATTTCAATTCTTTTTGGAAGACTGCAGAATGAAAAAGAATACTGTTATGCTGCCTTTCCAAAATATCATCTCTTTAAGAACTTTAAGCAAATTACCTTTTCTAGCATTAATTAATAGGGAACTTCAAAGAAACACACAAAAAGGAGACAGCTATTTGAGAAAAGGCCACGCCTGGTTTACAACGGACTTAAAATCTTTGCTCTGGTTGCACAGTAGTAAATCCTCTGCAACCTTCTGTGCATGTCAATAGCATCCAAAACTCTTGAAAACGCTAGAAAGCCAACAGTAAAAAAGCTCGACAAATAGGATGGTAATGATGATTTTTTTTAAAAAGTCAGTATTGACCTTGTTAGAGAAAAAGAAGTAACTACAACGAGAACATAAAATGTAAGTGCTAGGAGTATTCGATGCTGTAAAAAGTTAAGTACTTTAAGAAGTAAAACTCCTTGGGGAACACCAGAGGAGGCTCTTTGTTTAACAACAAAAATCAAGTATCCAGAAGGATTTCTTGTGCTCAGATACTTTGTGGACCTTCTGTGATATGTGACATGGGCCAAAGCCTGCATTAGAAGCTCTGGAAAAACGGAAGCAGTCAGGGTCAATGGAAAGCATACTGGGAAGACATCAGGATAGCGTAATTTGAGAGGCCCTAAGAAATCCCCTCTGCCACCTCTGTGAGGTCTGCGATTTTTCCACCTGTTAAGCTAAGAACAGGTTCTTTTTTTTTTTTTAATTTATTTTATTGAAGTATAGTTGACTTACAATGTTGTGTTAATTTCTGCTGTACAGCAAAGTTATTCAGTTATCTATCTATCTATCTATACATTCTTTTCCATCCTGGTTTATTTCAGGATATTGAATATAGTTCCCTGTGCTATACAGTAGGACCGTGTTGTTTATCCGTTCTATATATAATAGTTCACATCTGCTAACCCCAAACTCCCAATCCATCCCTCCCCCACCTCTCTTTCCCATTGGCAACCACAAGTCTGTTCTCTATGTCTGCGAGTCTTAAGAACAGGTTTTTGGTAAGAGAAAGGAGAGGAAAGAACTTGGGGGAAAGTGGGCCTTACTGAGAAGGGGTACCTTTTGTGGCCAAAGGCCAATAGAAGGACACTGGGTATACCTCAAGAACTGAGAGAAGACATCACTATACAAGGCCTAAAAGAAACCTGGAGAGGAAAAGGGAAATTAAAAAGAAAGTGTACATCCTACAGTTTCGAGTGGGTGACCCTAACTTCTCAACCTTGGCACCACTGACATTTTGTGTCATATAATTCTTTATTATGGGGAGGCTGTCTTATACTGGATGCCCTGTGCAGGATAAAGATTAATGACTCAGTTGGAAAGTAACCAGAGAAAATTCCCAGTTGAAAGGGTTCCAGAAAAATAAGACATTTCCTCAAGAGGACAGCTAGTCTAACAATATTATAGGATGTTTAGCATGTCTCTGGCTTCTACCTATCAAATGCCAGTAGCAACCCCCTTTCCCCACAGCTGTGATAACCGACAGTGTGTCCAGACATTGTCAAATAACCTCTGGCAGGTAGGAAGGCAAAATCGCCCCTGTTGGACAACCAGTACCCTAAAGGATGAATTTTCTCCCTAAGTTGGGCAAGGCCTTTTCCATTCCTTGGTGGTAGACTGGTCCACCCTTCCCATTCTCCTGTTCCCACTCTAAAAAACTAAACAAGAGGGGAAGATTACAAGCTCATTAACACAAAAAAAGAATGAGAATTCTGTTTTTTAGTTGTAATACTCAAAGCAGAGAGATATATCGGAAAGATCTGAAATGAATGCCTTTTCCTTCAGAATATTTTTATCCTTTGATAATTCCAAAATTCTTGATCCCATCTTCATTTCCAGAGCTATCTTATTCTTTGTCCATTACACAAGACTAGTTTCAATATGAGCTGTCTAGTAGGACTCAGAAAGATTTGCCCAATTTAATCAGTGCTTATGTGAGTGAACCAAGAAAGGCATTAGTCTAGATAAATAATAAAGACACTGTTATGCATGAAAATTAAGTTATTATTGAAATCAGAGAGATGGAAGAATGGGCTTCTAACATCTTGGCTCATATAAACCAAACCCTTTTCCTTCCCTTCCCTCTGGCCTTTTCTATCCTTTCTTTCCTTCTTTCCTTCCTCCTTCCCTCCCTCTCTGCCTCCCTCCCTTCCTTCCTTTCTCTTTTCTTGTAGGTATAACCATGCTTTCCTCTAGAATAGGACAGGATGTGAGAAGGACAGAGATGATGAAGTATTAACTAGAAAAAAACACCATCACTGGAAGGAAAATTATATTAATGAGTTCAGAAGAATATAAAGTGCTGCATCAACACTTTATCAAGAGTATAAACTATGCAAATGGTGCAACTGAGTCATCAGTGAAGCTGCATAATAGAGTCAGAGGCCCAGAAAATGGCAATTTCTATTTTTTCTACTGACTTCTGATTTAGAATTATTACTATATGATCTGTAGGGGAAAAATTCCTCTTGGAGTTGAAGCTAATGAAGTGAAACTATAGAAACGCAGTTTAACTACTGAATATTATAAATTGAATAATGCAGTTCTAGATAAAGTATGAATCTTTTCCCCTTACTTATTTTTGTGTGGTTGCAAATTAAACCAACGGTGACTAATGTAAGAGCTAAGAATAAAAAGTCTTATCCTCTGTCCCCCTTTTGCTTCTCACTAACTGTATGACCATAGGTAAGGCAATTAATCTCTCTGAGCCTCAATTTCCTCATTTGTAGAAGTTAGGAAATTGGATTAGATTATCTGTAAGAATTCTTCCATTTCAAAATTTTCTCATCATGGGAAAAATATAACTCAAATTATCTGAAAGTGAAAGAAAAAAAAAAAAAAAACTGTGCAATTCTACCAGCTGTGGAAGGTGATTACCCTATAGCATACATAATTTCTATGCCAGACTACAGGGTTATAAAAGCAAAAAAAAGGCTTCTTTTATTGATCAAAGTTCTTGACTATAAAGTAACATGTATTGCCTTGGATTCTTCCTTAAATTAGAATGTCTATGATTAATTTTCAGATGGGGTAAGCATGTTTGAGAGTCTGCTGGGTACAGTGTTGACAATGTCACTTGTGACGCTATGGCAGGGTGCTCTTCAATAGCAAAGAGGGGCAGGGATACAGAAGCAAAGCACATTCAGAACTTCAAGAGCTCAGTCACAAATATCAGAGAATGGCTCTGCAGTGGTGTTTTGACATTTATTCTGGAAGGCCTACTCCTGCAAGTATGTAAATGTCCGTTTCTAAAATTCAGAGAAAATAAATCCCAATCTTTATCAGAGATATAAAGTCCTACTCTGGTCTTATGAGAGCTCTTGAAAAGGTACAGCCTAGATGCCTTCAGCCATAAGGCAAACCCACATCATAGAGGAGCCAAGCCTTCTTCAAGCCTTCTGTGCAGATGCTAATGCTAAAGGGTAGAGGAAAAGATTCAAAAAGGGAAAATTTAAACATTCATTGCCTTTACAGGAACCTTAAATATGTGCTGGCCCAGCAGGGTTTAGCATAAAATGTTGTGTCAAAGATCACCTGACTCTGGAGGACAAAGTAAAATCCACTCATATTCCCAAGAAAATCCAACTTTTATGTACGGATGGAAATTCTCAAATTTGCAGACCTACTCAGAGTAGGTAGAAAATTTCAGGGCAAGAAAGTCTCTCTTCTTTAAATGGAAGCATAGAAATAGTGGTGCTAGTTGGAAATGCTGGTGCATCATTAAGGAAACACATTCCATCATCTGCCAGATCATGAAATTCCTGGCTCTGGCTCCTTAGGCAAAAAATCATGGCCTGAACAGCTTTTCCTAAGATGATTTTGGCCTTCCTTGGTATTCCTACAAAGGGACACTTCATTTTTATCATTAGATACTTTGAAATCTTAAGGGGAAATTCTCCGTAAGTAGTCCAAAAAAAAAACCCCCCAGCAATTTGTGGGATTTTATTTGGAAAGAAAATACACTGGGAGAGGTAAAGCCAAAGCAGAAGATGCTCTGTAAGGAATGACAGCTGAACTAGTCCTTGGATTTACAGCCAACAGACAGGCTCAGGATGGAAATGAACCTCTTGAAAATACCCTCCCCCAAGAAACACTCCTCATTCAACACTAGGTCAAATCTTGTGTTGTGTACTCTTCCTTACTTGTCTCTAACACTTTTTAAGATTGTAAGAAAAACAAAAAGAATCACTAGGAAGTACAAAAATATACAAAGCTTTTTAAGTCTCTAATGCCAAAGAATTAGCAGACTCCTTGAAAATTGCTAGCACTCTTATTTTTAATGAGTACATCTCGAAATATCACTCAAGTAGTTTTATCTTAGTTTTTTTGTTTTGTTCTGTTAACCATTACATTGGAATGCAGATTTATTGATATTACCAATATTACAGCAAACTGTTTATTTTATTCTTCATGTATTCATTAAGACGTGTTCTTTTATATTCCTTTTTTATGTTGAAAAATATCTCCATAGTGCTCTGTCAGGATACTTTGCCACTCAGTGTGATTACATTTTTTCTAAAGAAAAAGTGCAGAATTGTTCCCATAATGTGGAAATGTTTAGGATGAACTGACAAAAAAGCAAGAATCTGTAAATCCATTGGCAACTCTATGTTAAATATATTTTCTACCTTCAGAATATCTTTGGTTATTCTCCATAGACTGAGAAGGCAATTCTCATTACATTTTATTTTCATCATTCTGTTTTTATATGAATGCTACACTTGAATTTAGAGGAAGGACGGTCCCTTTGTTCTAACTAATAAACAGGATATCAAGTCTAGACAGTCCCCACTTAGAATGGTTTGACTTATGACTTTTCAGCTTCATGATGGTACGAAAGTGATAAACATTCTGTAGTAAATGTACTTCGAATTCTGAATTTTTATCTTTTTCCAGGCTAGTGATATGCAGTATGATACTTTCTTGCGATGCTGGGCAGTGGCAGCGAACCAAGTGTAAACAACCGATACACTTAGAACCATTCTGTTTTTCACTTTCGCTACAGTATTCAATAAATTACATGAGGTATTCAACACGTTATTATAAAATAGGCTTTGTGTTAATTGATTTTTTCCAACTGTAGGCTAATGTGAGTGTCCTGAGCACGTTTAAGGTAGGCTAGGCTAAGCTATGATGTTTAGTAGGCTAGGTGCATTAAATGCATTTTCAACTTATGATATTTTCAACTTATGATGGGGACATAACAGTAAAAATGACAAGATAACACTTTAAGTGCTCTCCATTTTTATGATTTTACATGTTTTTCTAAAATATCATATGTATATGTTTCTTCTATTTAAAAAAAAGTCAAAAGAATGTTGTATTTCACACCCACATTTCTTCAATCCCCATAGGCTGCAAGCTACTCTGTTAGCACCATTTTCTTTCATATTCTACAGAATATGAAGTGAATAGGTTGTTTTATCCTAGGACCAACTACAGACATTACTAACACTCGAGATATCCCTGAGGAGGACTCTGGATGGTACTGATGAGAGTGATATTTCATAGCACAAACATAAGCAAAACTTCTTTGATGTAGATACTCCACTGTACTCCCCAGAGGCATGAAGAAGATTTTCCCATTTCCTAGCACTCCACGGATCTATTTCTGAAAACATTACATTATTTATGTCATTATTCCTCTATTCAAAAGTCAACTGTCATGTAAAGGAAATATTATTTAAGGGTGTTTCTCAGATTTGCCATAGAATTCACACAAGTTTTGAGTATAAATACTATTTAAGTATAAAATTAGTAAAATATTGATTTTGTTCCTCAGTTTATCTTTACATTTCTAATAGGAATTTCTTATCCAGAGCAAGGAGCTAGCCCTTTCCTTAGAACAGATTCAGAATTAACTACCAAATCAAGAAGATATGCTTTTGCTTATAACTTGTTTTGTTGTAAGGGGGTATATATGGCACACTTCTCCAAACACTTAGAGTTAAAAGGAACTTTTAAAAGTAAATTTAAGGCATAGAAAGATTTTATGTCACAAATAGTCACTGTTTACCTGTGCATGAATAGTCGTCAATTCGGATGTATCCAGTTTTGCAGATGCACATGAAGGAACCTGGGGTGTTGACACACATCGTGTTCTCACGGCAGTAATGGCGCCCTTCAGCACACTCATCAACGTCTGTGAAGAAAAAGTAGGGCAAAGAGGTCAACAGTGGCCAGTATTCTAGAGTTTCTCTATAATTTTCTTTGGTGGGGAGAGGGCAAAAGTTACTAATTGAAAAGCATTTTTAAAATGTATTCAAAGTATCTCCTTTAGTAGAAACATTTGAGGTTCAAATAACAGAAATTATAACATTTTTTCCTAAAAGCTCTTGCTGGAGTTTCAAAGATGTCTTTATATTTCAACTTGCATCATTCTAAAATACATCTGAAAATATCAGTCCATTCATCTACCTTAGATAGAATGTTTGATAAAACGAATCAGAAAGTAGAGACTGGGCTGCCTTAGAATCATGGACGTTTCAATCACTGAGCTGACCACATATTATTTTTTGATTCACTGGCTATTCTGTACACTTGGGGAGACCCTGCAAGAGGTAAATAGAATATTCAATATACACCAGAACTTGAAAAACTTCACTTAAAGATATGAAACCAAGAACATGTAGTTTATTAGAGATACGAGTAGAGATATAGCTATACCAGTAAGTGTTGAACAGAGATGAAATTACAATCTAGAGCCTGATAGAAATGAGAAGCTGTAAAATAGCAAAACAAGATATCATATTGAAGAGCTTCCACAGTAATTCACACACCAAGTTTTGAGTGTAGAGACTTGCAAATGCTAAGCCATAATAAGCACTAGTACTAATTGGGAAGAATGTGAATTTTAACAATAAAACTGTCCCCATTTTATAGCACCTCTCTGCCTGAAACATAAAGTATTTCACAGGTATTTTATCATTATGTTATACTCTTCATTAAGGGTCTTAATGCATTGACCAGGCAAGGTGCTTCTCCTCCAGAAGTCTGCTTTCTCAAATCCTTGTGGTAAATCCACAAAGTAGCATTGACCTCATTTGTACTATTAAAAGAAAGGGATCAATTACAGGAGATAGCCAGGTGACCCAATACTAAAAAAGTCATGCCATTCATATAAACTCAACTATGTTCTCAGTCCTGAGAGTGTCAAAAGAAATAGCTGACACAGTCTCTCGAGGGGCTATACTTTAGAGCTAGAGGGACGGATGAAAATACTGAGATTTAGAGAGATTCAATTTTCCATTCAACTTCTAAATGAAAGTCAACACAGCAAATTACAAACATCTTAGCATACAAAGCCCCTCCCAGTTTGGCCATTACTTTCTGGCTTTATATTCTATGGCCTCACTCCCTCTTCCCTCTCAGTGTTCTGGCCACACTGAGCTTCTGGTCATTTCTTGAATGGGCCACACTCTTTCTTACTTATGTGCTTTTGCATATGCTGTTCTCTCTTCTATTTCTCTCCCTATCACCACCCACAGTGGATCTTGTCTACCAGTAGATTCACCCTTCAAGAATCTGTTTAAATGTCTCTCTGAGAAAACTTCCCTAATGAAGTGAAATGCTCCCTATGCTGTGCTCCCTTGGAACTTTGTAAATGCTTCCATTATAGATATATCCATTGTACCTTTATTAATTTTTGTAAGTTTCTTTTTCCAATAAGTCAAATATACCCTTGAAGGGTAGGGATCATCTATTTGTGTTTCTTAATTCTGGCTACACATTATATTCATGTGAGATGCTTTTTAAAAAGTTAGTTTTTGTGCCAACTCCCCAAATCCCACTCCAAATTCTTATTTAATTATCTGTGGTGCAACACAGACATAATATTATTTTTAATCTTCTCTATGAAGAGTCTAATGCAGGGGTCAGCAAAAATTTTCAATAAAGAGCCAGATAGTAAATATTTTAGGCTTTGGGCGCCATAAGTTCTCCATTGCAACTACTTAACTCTTGTTGTAGCATGAAGGCAACCATAGACAATATGTAAATGAATGAGCCTGACGATGTTCCAATAAAGCTTTATTTACAAAATAAGAAGGTGAATCAGATTTAGCCTAAAGGCCATAGTTTGATGACCCCTTGTCTAATACATAATCAGAGTTAAGAATCACTCAGAAGGACCGAAAAAGAGGAGTAGGAGGACGTGAGGCTCACCTTCCCGCAACATCAAAAATACATCTACATGTGAGACAATTCTCATAGAAAATCAACTGGAAGCTGTAGAAGATCTCTTATACAACCAAAGCTGCAAGAAAAATGTCCACATAAGCAGGTTGGAAATTTAAAAAAAAGAAAGAGAGAAAAAGGCATCAGGACGGAACCAGCACCGCAGAGAAGGATCTGTGAAGGAGAGAAAGTCCACACATAGACCCTTGTCCTGGGGAACCTCCTTTCCTGCTAAGAGGTCAGCTGGGATGGGTGGGGCCTGGACTTTGCTCCAGAGGAGTGTGTGCATGCTGGCTTGCTAGTAATCATGGAGGAGAGAGAGGGGAGCTGACAGCTGCCACCTCACCACACTCCCAAAAGTCTGAAATGCGTGCTGGGCAGGGCCGCTAGCGCTTGGTGGCTAGGCGCTAAATCTCGGGCAGAAGGGCCCTCACAGGGGACTCGTTCTAGCTGCGTGGAGACAGCCCAGAAGGCCTAGGGAGTGGTCCATGCCAAATCTCAAAGCCGACTGTCAGCACGGCACACACACGGCAACCGTGGGTCTGGCACTGGAGCCATGATCAGTGCTCGCACAGGCGGAGGTGGGTCCAGACATGGCAGACATTGTGGGCTCACACGTGAAGGCGGCAGGTCTGGCCTCGAAGCCCATTTTCAGAGCTCACAGGGTAGGGGCAGTCTTTGTCAAGTGGCACCACAGAAATGCATGTCTTAGGCGGACAGCCCCTGGGGAGGAGGATACAGCCGTTCATTTCCAGAGGGAGCCCTCTGGTTCCACCCACCCCACACCACAGCTTGGAGCCAGATCTGGGGCACACAGGTCTTGGGAGAGGCCTGCCACAGAGGCAGCCCAGGCCCCAGGAAGCAGCATAACCATCTCGATTCCTGCAGCCACAGCACTCCAGCCCCCAGCACCAGCCCACTCCACACTGCAGCCTAGCACTAGGTCTGGGACAAACACAGTGGAGAAAGGGACGCACACAACCTTGGGCTGCTTCTGGGCAAAACCATGGATGCCTGCAGGGACAGCACATATGTTCCCTGGGCCTCACTTGCTTCACTGGTCACAACCTTTGGGACAGAGCAGGCAGGCATTCAAGGGCAACAGAGCCTTATAGAACCTGGATCTCAGGGCTTCTAGTCCAAGAACTGGGGAGCAGACCCCACCCCTGACAGGGCTGTGACAGCCACAGAGTAAAGAGGAGGCCCTGTCCAACACTGCTGTGCAGTCTCTGGACACCACAATGCCAGTCACACTCCCTATCAAGGGGCTAAGAGCCAGCATTCTCTGAGGAAAGACGTGGCTGGCATCCAGATAAAAAACAGCCCTTGCAACAAAAATATTGGACTCATACAGTCTACAAAGGGATGCTCCCACATGAAAACAGCCCTTTTAGATCACGGTAGATAATGATTTCTCCTAAATTCATAGAGACAGAGAAAGTTAAGTAAAATGAAACAGCAAAGAAACTACTGCCAGTTGAAAGAGAAATCCTCTGAAAGAACAAATAATGAAGCAGACCTCACCAGTCTACTAGACCCTGAGTTCAAAAAGGAGGTAATAAAAATGCTAAAGGAATTAAAAAAGATTATCAATAGAAATGCAGATCACTGTAACAAGGAACTAGAAACTATAAAGAGGAACCAATAAAAATTAGACAATTACTGAGCTAAAGACCTATCTAGAAGCAATGAATAGCTGACTAAATAACATAGAAGAACAAATAAGTGATCTGGAAGACAGAATAATGGAAATCACTGAATCAGAACAGCAGACAGAAAGACAAAGGAAAAAAAAATAAAAGCAACATACGAGATCTATGGGATAATATAAACTGTGGCAACGTACGCATAACAGGGGTTCCAGAAACAGAAGAGAGAGAAAAGGAGATCGAAAATTTGAAGAAATTATGGCTGAATACTTCCCAAATCTAAAGAATAAGACAGATTTCAAGGAATAGGAAGCACAGAGGGTCCCAAACAAGATGAACCCAAACAGACCCACACTAAGACATATCTTAATTAAAATGGAAAGAGCTAAAGATGAAGAGAGGATTCTAAAGGCAGCAAGAGAAAAACAAAGAGTCAGTTACAAAGGTACCCCTATAAGGCTTTCAGCTAATTTCTCTGCAGAAACTGCAGGCCAGAAGGGAGTGGCATGATACATTCAAAGTCCTGAAAGGAAAAAACCTGCAACCTAGGATACTCTACCCAACAAGATTATCACTTCAAATAAAAGGAGAGATAAAGAATTTCTCAGACATGCAAAAATTAAAAGAATACAGCAATACCATACCTACCCTAAATAAATATTGAAAGGTCTTCTCTAAATAGAAAAGAAGCAAGAATCTACAGGAAAGGAAAAATCACAATAGGAAAGACAAACATATAAAAGGATTGAAGGTCACTTAAATAAGCCATTATATAAATTAGAGAAAAAAATTTTTTGTAAAAGCAATTATAACTACAATTAACTGCAAAAGGATAAACATGAAGATGTAAAATAGGACATCAAAATCACAAAACACTGGGGAAGGGTGTAAAAAAAATGTAGATCTTTTAGAATGTGTTTGAACTTATACGACTATCAGTCTAAAGCAAGTAGATATAGTTATGGATCAACATACTTGAAAAGCAGGGTAACCACAAATCAAAAACATACAATAGATTGACAAAAATCAAACAGAAAAGAACTCAAGCATAATACAAAAGAAAACCATCAAACCGCAAGAGCAAAAACAAAAACAAAAAGAAAGGAAAAAAGAACTACAAAATCAACTGGAAAACCAGGTTTAAAATGGAAATAAGTACATTACTTTAACTGTTAATGGACTAAATTCTGTAATCAAACGACACAGAGTGGGGCTTCCCTGGTGGTGCAGTGGTTGAGAATCTGCCTGCCAATGCAGGGGACACGGGTTTGAACCCTGGTCTGGGAAGATCCCACATGCCGCGGAGCAACTAGGCCCGTGAGCCACAACTACTGAGCCTGCGCATCTGGAGCCTGTGCTCCACAACAAGAGAGGCCGCGATAATGAGAAGCCCGCGCACCGCGATGAAGAGTGGCCCCCACTTGCCCCAACTAGAGAAAGCCCTCGCACAGAAATGAAGACCCAACACAGCCATAAATAAATAAATAAATAAATAAAAATTAAACTTAGGAAAAAAAAAAAGACAGAGTGGCAGATTGGATAAAAAGCAAGAACCTACAACATGCTGCCTACAAGAGGCTCACTTCAGGGCAAAAGACACACATGGATTGAAAGTGAGGGGATGGAAAAAGATATTTCATGCAAATGGAAATGACAAAAAAGCAGGGATAGCAATACTCATACCAGACAAAATAGACTTTAAAACAAATTCCATAAAGAAAGGTAAAGAAGGACATTATATAATGATAAGAGGATCAATACAAGAAGAGGATATTACACTCATTAACACATATGCACCCAATATAGGAGCACCTAAATACATAAAACAAATACCAACAGACATAAAGGGAGAAACAGAGGAATACAATAATAGTAGGAGACTTTATTTAACATATCACTTATATCAATGGACAGATCTTCCAGACAGAAAATTAATAAGGCAAGAGAGGTCCTAAATGACTCAATAGACCAGTTGGACTTAATTCATATTTACAGGACACTACATCCAAAAAAAACCAGAATATACATTCTTCTCAAGCATGCATGGAGCATTATCTACTCCTGCTACTTCTGTATGTTTGCACTGGTCTGTAAGGAAAGTATCACAATCAATTACAGCCTAAAAAAAATCAAACTACCAGCACCCTGGTGGAATATGATGAAAACTCATTTGCTTCCAGAGTCTTAAGATCATAATAGGAATCATATGGGATTATTAAGGTGTTCAGTTGGATCAAAGGACTTTAACCCTGCCCTTCTGAGAGGGTAATGAGGAGAAGTCAATATTACTGAAAGCCACTGTATAAGCTCCCTGGGCTTAAGCTGTGAGCTGGAGGAATGGCCACAAAGAAGTGCGTGTACACAAAAGCATGAAGAATTTATCTTTGGAGATGAAAGAGCCAAGAATAATGAACATAACCCAGGGACAGCATCTTGGTTATCAAAAGGAAACACCACTGAGTACACTGTGACATCACCTCAAAACAAGAGTAGTTCCTAGTGAGAGGTCATAGTTCCTGGTAGAGTCAAGGAAGTAGCTTCAGTGCCTGGAGCAGGACTGAGTCCAGCTGAAACAAGCATTAAGTACAGAAGACACTGTGCCTCTCTCCAAACACTACCCTAGAGAAGAAAGCCTACCCCAGCAGGAGTAGCCACCAAACCTGCCAAATCCAACTCATAAGTACATATGAAGTAACCTAGACCCTTCCCAAGAACACTTAAGGAATGGGAACTTTGAGAATACTAAAGTCCTATGGGATGGGATGGAGAAAAGAGACAGTAAATTGGGGTAATTTCTGTTAATGTGGCTCTATTTACAGCTACAAGCTATGGAATATTTTGATTTGTAAGATGAATAAAGGATAATTTGTGAAAGGGTATGTTGGCCTTCTAAATACTGTCTCTAACAATTGCTCATTGTTAGGTCTACATCCCAGACTGTTGGGGGACATCAGCCTGTCCAATTTTCTCTTGCAGATGTTTCCTTTTTAAGCTGTCATATAGTCAGAGAAAATATATTCCGTAACATCTTACAGAAAGACCCAAGGGAACTTTTTGGCCAACCCAATTCAACATAGGGTTGTAAAGCAAAAATGAGGAACCTATTTAATATGAAGCCTTTTAGGAATTTGAGTGATTTGGATCACATAGGAATATAGGATTCACGACAAAGAGATATGAAGTGTCAGACCTATTTCCTGGAGCAGTGTTGTGAGGGGAAAAGAAGTAAAATGCCAAAAAACTATCATCGCAATACTGTATACCTAATTGCCAATTGCCTTTTTAAATTTCTCATGCCCCATCTTCAGGAAAGGAACTCTCCAAAGAGTCGCATTTACATACTAGAACTACAAAGCTACATAAACGTCATTTCCGTTTACATCTGCAGATACTCACAGGCACAAAAATGGCATAACTAAAAAGTAATCTGATGAAAAACATATTCAATCTTAATCCAAGGTATGTTTTAGTTCCAAATCCCAATTCAAAAACTCAATGAGTCAAATTCTTACAATTCAGTTCAATTCTCTATATATTTATTGAATGTTTTCTATGTCCAAGTCACTTTACTGGAGTTTCAGTCATACTGATGACCCTAGGGGGTAAAACAACAACCATAGGTGGATAGTACCATGGACAGAGTATGCTTCAATAGAATTCTCTATTAAGTGGGGAGAACAGCACAATATTAGAAAGGGCTGCTAGAAGGTAGCTTCCAGCCAGGTGGAAAAATTCAAACATGGCTGGACACACTGTAGAGATTCAAGCAAAGGGTACATTGCTGAACCATGGGGCTTTTAACATCCTTTCCAAAATTCAGTACAAAGGGCGTTAAAGCATAAACCCTGCCTTAAAAGGACTTACAATCCAGGAAATAGTAATATCATCATCATTATCATCATTATCCTTTTAGGTGCCTTCTATGTTTTAAGCCTACATTTTAGAGAGTACTATCTCTAAGAGATTCATGGTTGCTTGAAAAGACAGTATTGCATGGTCAAATAATTTCAGAACCATTATATTACTATCCTGTCCCCATTCCCCTCCTTAAAAATCACAATGTACATGAGCAAAGTACAGACTTTGAAATATCTAGTTGTTTTTAAAAAATCTTCATTCATTTATTCAACAAGTATATAATGGACATGAAACATGTCTATATACTGCATGAGGCAAAAAAGACAAACTCTAGCTGAAGAAATAATACTTAAATGATAATGTTATGAAGTGACACATACTGTCTATCTGAAACATACACCATGTGCATTAAATAGGGAGCAACCAACTTTTTTTTCTTAACACAGTGCCTATTTCTTCTGAGCACCATTTAATTCAGAACAGATTAGGGAATTTATATTTGGTGATACAAATGATTTTATAACTCTTCCCTCCCCCAACTTGAGGAGCTTATAATGAAATTAAGAAGCCAGGACATACTTACGTGAATAACAACATGAGGTCTTATATGCTAAGTGCCAAAAGAAAAAAAAAGAGGAAGTTTGATGACTAAGGACAGAGGCAACCAAGGAATATGTGATGGTGTGGCAGGACTGAAAGCGGCTTTTGAAGAAGTAGGCTTAAAGTGACTGACTTGCACAAAGTTGGAAGGCGCTGCCAAAGAAGAGAGTTTCCTGTCAAACAGAGGTATTCAAAAAACAGTACTGTAAAGATTGAAGTCTGGTGTAGGCAGCAGAGATGGCAAAAATATGAAATATTGAGGAATGATGAACATTCCATTTGAATGAAGTTTGTGCAGGAAAAAACCGGAAACACTGTTATGGGATAGAAGACACATGAAAATGCACTTAAATGCCCAACAAATAGAAGAAAGGTATCTTCTTTGTTGTGATATGAAGACATTAAAGCATTTGGAATGAGGAGTTTGGGGAAGCAGCATAGAAAAATACATCTCACAGGAGTTGGTAAGGTGCAATTGTGGAATTAATTTAAAAAGGTACAATCAAGGTGAAGGAGAATGTTCATGAATTAATAGAAGTCAGAGTCTTAGGTAGTTACTAAATCTAAAGTAACTTTCCCAGCCCCAGTTGCTCCACGTTACTTATCAGTGTCTGAAAGCATCTTATTAAGTTATTTGTTAGTATGTCTGTTGTCTACTTCTATTGGAATATAAGATTCTGGAGGGTAGAGACCTTGTTCTAGAATAATGGCTGGCCCTCACTAAATATCTGCTGAAGGAATCAATGGACCCTTTCATGGCTTTTCATCGGAAGGAGAAAAGATAAGTATCCTCATTCACACTGGCCTGACCTGGAGCTCAACTTGGCAGAGTGAATCCTTTGTCTTCCCAGGATACTGCCCAGGCATTCACTTAGACGTGGGCTTTTTTGTATGAACAGTGAACATAAGCCACAGTGGTGAAATTGTCTTGTGTCATGGAAAAACACTGCGGTGGGAATAAAGAAGGCTGGAGTCTAGTCTTTGGCTCTATTATAAACCTGACAGGCATTTCATCTCTCTGGACCTTAATTTAATCATCTGTAAAGACAAAGGCTAGCGGTTTCCAAGTCGTTACCAGCCCTCATAATTTACAGTTCTAACAAAGAGAACATGATCTATATGATTGCACTGAAGAATCTGATTCTCTAGGATTTTGTAGGACACACAATCCTACTCTACCAAACTTAAAAAGCAGAAGTAAACTGTGTTTCTTATACTTGAACAGCTTCCCTTGCCCCAGGATAATTCAAGCTGATATATTTTAGAACAGGAATTTATAAATTCCCTTTTACCCTATCTGAAAGCTGAGGCCGACTTTGTAACTATTCAGAATCATAGATTTTTAGACCCAAAAGGAATTTTAGAAATCATCTAAACTAATCCCAGTCATTTACTATCGAAGAAATGGAGGCACAGGGATGCCAGAGACAAATTAAAAAGGTGGCAGGGATCAGTCAGATCATGAAACTTTCGTGAGCCCCATTAAAAAATTTGGACTTCATCCTATACAAAATGGGAAAGGTTTTAGGAGAGGATTAATTGAATCCGATCTGTGTTTTTGGACGATCCCTCTGATACAAGTTTACATGGTTAATGAGTGACAATCAAAATGAGAACACTGCTTCCAAACCCCAGGTCCCAAGTTAATGTTCCTTTTGGCCATAGACTGGTCTCCACGCTAACCTTGGAGGCAGTGTGCACCCAGGCATGCTGCCCCCTCACCTATGTGCTTCTGCCATGCAACTCAGCTACCCCCATCTTATGCCTTGCATGTCACTGGTGCCATTTTTTTTAAAAGCATGGTGTATTTCTAAGGCAACAGCATTTTCAACACTGTCCTGTAAAAAGATTATATTAGCATGGTAATGAACACTAATGCCTTCTTGCTCAGCCAGTAAGGTCTTAAGTCATACAGCTCAACAGCAAGGACTCCTCATACTGAAGAATGATACAGATCAGTATGGGTTATTACTAAATCTTGGCCCTCCAGCTGTGAAAAACTGGCTTGGGAAAGTTGGCAAAGAGATCAAAAATTTAATTCATAAATCAAGAAAAAGACGAAGTTCTGAGAAATGTAATTCTGGAAGGAGAATTGAGAGTCACATTTGGGAAGATAAGAGTATTTTTAAGAATAAAAAATTTGCAAGTCAAAGTAGGCTGCTCAGTGAAAAATCAGTAAAGAATAAATTAAAACGTCATTTACAAATAAGCTAGCATTTAAAGGAATTGCCAGCAATCATGTTTTAAAGTCAGTGGCACTAATGAGTTTGTTTACCAAATATTAATTTTTATGTATTAAAAACTATAGCTATCATACGCTACTTAAACATATGATTTTTTTGACATCTCACATGAAATTAAGCAAAGGGTACATTGAACATATTTCCTTCATTTATTTTTTAAAAATTCATTCATTGTAAATTGTACGGTACATTCTTCAAGAGTGAAACCATTAGCTTTATATCAGTTTCTTGCTACTCTTAACAGACTATATTCTCCTAGCTTTAGGATTCCTGATATATATATATATATATATATATATATATATATATATATATATATATATATATATATATATAAAGAGACAGAGACAGAGAGACAGAGACAGAGAGAGATAGAGAAAGACATGCAGTAGGACAATTTGAGACAGGGTTGAGAGTGGATCATCAACTAATACCTATGGGGCAAGGTGAGATAATTTGAAATATTAAGGGGCAGAGGAAACAAATGCATGAGTAGTTTATCCATATGTAAGTAATATTTATTGATTTCTTACTATGTCCAAAGTGCTAACATGGA
The DNA here is from genome assembly GCF_965194805.1 of Balaenoptera borealis. Lineage (NCBI taxonomy): Eukaryota > Metazoa > Chordata > Mammalia > Artiodactyla > Balaenopteridae > Balaenoptera > Balaenoptera borealis. The sequence continues at coordinate 37,768,448 of NC_138870.1, forward strand.
AACCAACGGCATAGCCTTGAATAAGCCAGATGTATCTGTCCTTGCAGAACTTGTGGTCTTTCTGACAAGAGACACAATTAATAATAATGATAATAATAATAATAATAATAATAATAATAATAATGATGATGATGATGATGTTATGAGTCTGATAAGGACAGTACTACCTAGAAAAAAAGTGAGGGCTCAAAATCTAGTCAAACAGGCTTCCCAGAAGCTGTGACATCTGAGCAGAGGACTAAAGGAGATGGGAAAGAAGAGAGCATTTCAAACAAGGGAACTATGTGCAAATGCTGGAAAGTGAGAGAATTTTACATATTCAAAGAATAGCAAGACATTCAATGTGGCTCACGAAACAAGCAGGAGCAGTTTTGTGTTGAGGTCTTGCAAACCACATGAAAGAGTTTGACGTTATCTTGCGATCAATGGAAATCTACTGGTTTTTTCAGTCAATTTTCGAATACATCATACGTGCACATGGTATAAAAATTTTAAAGATACAATAGAGTGCACAATAAAAGTAAGTCTGACCTTCAGCCACTCAGTTCTCCCATCCAAATCCCCAAGACAGCCACGGTTACTAATTTCTGGTGCAACTTTCCAGAGATATCCTAGGACCACATAAGCACATGCAAGGGCGGGGGGGAGGGGCGGAGGGCGGGGCGGTGTGTGCTTCTCCGAAGGGCATTAAGCAGGGGAATGAGATGACATGAGTTGCTCAGCAAGATCTTTTTAACTGCAAGGTAGAGGATGGATTACAGAAGAGCAAAACTGGAAGCTAGGAGGAAGCTCTCCTAGTAGTTTGGGCTCCTGTGACTGTGACAGTCTATTCTAGTTGAATATGGAGAGAGTGTGGCAGATTCAAAACAATATATATGGGATCTAAAAGTGACTGCACTCTGGGACTGACTGTATACCTGCAGATGAGAGAGGGAAGCTCTCAAGGATAACATCTTCCTTCTCAGCAATTAGATGGACCTGTGCTGTGGGGAACTGGAGGAATGCATTTGGGTTACAGAGGAGTATGGCTTTAGACATGTTGATTTTGAGGTGCTTAAGACACATCCAAGTAGAACTGTCCAAAAGGCAGTCAGATATGTGGCCCTAGAACTCAAAACTGGAGATCAAGATTTGGGGGTCCTAAGCACAGAGAAGGTAATTAAAGCCATGCTGTTAGACATCACCACCCAGGGAGAGGGTTCAGAATGAGGAGAGAAAAATTAAGATGGAGCCCTGGGGAACTTCAACATTCCAGGAGCAAGTAAAGAAAGGGGACTGAGAAAGACTGCTCAGGGATGTAGCAGCGAAATTAGAAGCATATTGGAGGTAGACGAATGTTGAAATAGTGGTAGCTACCACCTCTTCAACGCACCTTCTCTATTTGGGGCATCTCCATCTCCCCAAGAGAGAAGTCACAACTCTAGTTTTCAGTGTAATTGGCAGCTAGAATATAGACCTATGGCCTAGGATGGCCAATCAGGGGCACTCATGCCAAACCTCAATTCAGAAGAGAACTCCTGACTAAGCAGGTTGTGAGATCTTCTAGCAAGCATGGTGGAGAAGGCAGTGGTACAACTTCCAGAGTCCAGTCCTGGGTGTCAGCAGTGAAAAGTGTGCAGTATTTGTGTGAGTTGCAGTGCTGATACCAAGAGGCGGAGAGAGTGGGATCTGTACCCAGATGTGACAGGTGTTGTTGTAGCTTAACATCATCTAAAGCTGTCCTCCCACATATATTGTGAGCCACCTAACATCCTTCACTATATTCCTCTTCTGTTTAAACTGCCAGAGTGGATTCTGTTGTTTGCAACTCTGACACCCGATTAATACAATCTGCTTTCATGAAGACAAGGTAAATAAGTGTTTGAAGGCCGGAGTGATCAGTAGAATTAATTGCTGCCTAGAGGTCAAGCAAGGTACGCACTGAAAAATGTCTGATTTAACAATATAGAAGTCATCAGAGACCCTGGTGAGAGCAGTTTGGAGGGGATATGGGATGAAAAATCTCGACTGAAGTGGTTTAAGGAGAGCACCTGACATGAAGAAATAAAGACAGTGAAATCAGATCACGTCTTTAAGAAATTTGCCTATAAAGAAGAAGGGGGGCAATAACACAAAAGCTAGAAAGGGAGGTAGGGTTAATGGAGAAATTTAAGGATATTTAAATGCTGATGGGAAGGAGCAACTAGAAAGAAGTTGAAAACTGAGTTTGAGAGGAACGGATGGAGAAAGTTTCCTCTGAAGACAGGAAGAGATGAGATTCAGCACTGAGATGAACTCATGACTCCTGGGAGGAAGGGTATCTACTCCACTGAGACTAAGGAAAGGAAGAAAGGGTGGGTGTGAAGCATGTGGGTTTATGTAATGACAGCAGGAGGATGAGGAATTACGTTTCCATTTTCTGTTTTGTTGGTAAAGAAGTTATCTGCTGAGAATAAGAGAATGGGTAGACTCAAAGGTTTGTAGGGAATGGTGAAGGTCTGAAATAATCATTATAAGAAATGAGAGGAATCTGAGCTGGGGTGCAGAGCAAAATCACCAAGCAGAGTACAGCACACAGCTCGGGCTGGTAACCTAACACACACAGTTGTAAAGATCGACCACCTGACATTTTTTGTAACACCTTGATTCTTACAGTTCATGTTCATAGGCATTATATGTTCATTCTCACAATAACCCTGTGACCTAGGGAGAGCATATAGAGGTACCCACTTTTCACAGCCAAGGAACATGTTTGAAGTTAAGAAGTTTCTCAGATGTTTGCTCTAAGTCAGTGGTTGGCAAATCTAGAGCAGAATCACTCCATGTAACCCACTGTTCCTCCACAATCTGGTCTCTATTGTTACAGTGTAACCTGCTAACACACCTGGATATAAGCCTCCTGTTGCAAAAAAATTCCGAGACATGTCTTGCTCTTTCTCTTTACTTACTTCTCTCTACCAATCTAAATTGCATTCACCCTTCAGGGCCCAGATGAAGCCCCAATTCCTCCACAGTGTCTCCCAAATCTCTTTGGCCACAAGGAGTCCATCTGTCTCTACTTCTGCACTTTTTATCTGTGCGTATGCATGACTAGTTAGTAGCTGTTTTGGCTGAATCCAACTTGCTTGAAACTAAGGAACAGACAGGCTCATTTGGAAGATTGCCTTGCCATGTTGGATGTGAAAATTCATCAAGTTGAACCACATTCATTCCAAGAAGGCAGATTAGTATTTTTAATATTAAAAATTAACTTAACACATATATATTTATTTTACCCAAAACAAGTCATTACAATATCCAAATTGCTGCCCATTCAGAGTTATTAGATTAATCTAAATATTACAACAGTGCTTTCGTGAAAGATATGAAGCCGCTCCAATTTCCAATTATTTGTTTACACATAAATCACTGACTAAATTGCATTGCTAAATTTGACAGTATTAATCAATGTTTAATGCTGATTAGGAAGTATGACCTCACAACAACTCAGTATAAACAAACGTATGTGTTCTACAATTTCAGCCCCATTTCTTTACCATCACTTTCTTATTTAAGGATATGAACAATTTGTAAAAATCTGTTTAAAAGCATATTCTTCATATTAAAGTAAAATTACTTGGAAGAAATTTAAAATGGAATTAAAAGTAAAAATGAAAATATTTTTATGTATTATTGAAATCCTAGGGATCTATTTTTATACCACACCAATGAATATGAGATCCAAATTAGAGCCATAATGTCTTTGCCTTTTTACCAATATTTCACCTTCATTAAGGGTAGCACCAGTTTCCTAACTACCCCTTCTGTCCAAACACATACAGCTATTTTTGCTCTGGAATTGTCATTTGCCCAAAAAAGACAAGTCCTTCTCCACATAATTCAAATTTCTCACTCTTCTCTGACATTTAATTTGTGCTTCTCACAATCTACAGATATTGTCTCCTTAAAACTTATTCTTATTTCTATTCATAATATTAATAATGAGACTAATATTTATTCCAATGTCTGTTGCTTTCACCATGCCATTTCATTTTTCTTCACAGCATCACATGTTGTCACAACTGATCCCAAACATAATTTTACATCTTGAATCAAAGTTAGATTTATTTCATTTGTGCATTTCTTAGGTATTTGTAGCTATATTGTTTTGCTGCCATTAACCATGCTCAAACTTCCATCTCCTATCTCCAAGCCTTTTTTCCCCAATGTCCTTTCTGCTCATGATAATCTTATTTTATATTGGAGCTGTTCTTCTTTTTGAAGCTAAAGAATATATAATGAGAGGAAGAGAATTGTAAGAGGAATGCTAATAGTTGTGTTTCACTTCAAGCAAGCATTTGCTAACTGGCTTCGACACTTTTAACAAATATAACTAGAACATATGACTTGGATTTCTTGAAAGGCAAGATAGAGTTGGTATTTGTAATTATAATCTCTAAGTTATATCTGACCTTAAACTTCATGAAGTTGCAAAAAGGACTTTTTCCATCAATTTAAATTTAAACCCTCCTACACTGTTGATGGGAATGTAAGTTGGTAAAGACACTATGGAGAACAGTATGGAGGTTCCTTAAAAAGCTGAAAATAGAGATACCATATAATCCAGCAATCCCACTCCTGGGCAGATATCTGGAAAAAACTATAATTCAAAATGATACATGCACCCCAATGTTCATTGCGACACTATTTACAATAGCCAGGACATGGAAGCAACCTAAATGTCCATCAACAGAGGAATGGATAAATAAGATGTGGTACACATATACAATGGAATATTACTCAGCCATAAAAAAGAATGAAATAATGCCATTTGCAGCAATATGGATGGATCTAGAGATTGTCATACTGAGTGAAGTAAGTCAGACAGAGAAAGACAAATATCATATGATATTGCTTATATGTGAAATCTAAAAAAAAGGGTACAAATGAACTTATCTACAAAACAGAAATAGAGTTACAGATGTAGAAAAAAAACTTATGGTTACCAGGGGATAAGGGGGTGGGGAGGGATAAACTGGGAGAATGGGATTGACATATACACACTACTATATATAAAATAGATAAAACTGATAAAACCTATTGTATAGCACAGGGAACTCTATTCAATACCCTGTAATGGCCTATATGGGAAAAGAATTTAAAAGAGAGTGGATATATCTATATGTATGGCTGATTCACTTTGTTGTACACATGAAACTGACACAACATTGTAAATCGACTATACTCCAATAAAAAGTATAAAAAAAAAATTAGAGGCCTGAATCAAGATGGCAGAGTAGAAGGACGTGCTCTCACTCCCTCTTGTAAGAACACCAGAATCACAACTAGCTGCTGGACAATCATCGACAGGAAGACACTGGAACTCACCAAAAAAGACACCCCACATTGAAAGAAAAATAAGCCACAATGACACGGTAGAAGGGGCACAATCACAGTAAAATCAAATCCCATAACTGCTGGGTGGGTGACTCACAGACTGGAGAACACTTATACCACAGAAGTCCACCCACTGGAGTGAAGGTTCTGGGCCCCACGTCAGGCTTCCCAACCTGGGGGTCTGGCAACAGGAGGAGAAATTCCTAGAGAATCAGACTTTGAAGGCTAGTGGGATTTGTTTGCAAGACTTCGACAGAACTGGGGGGAAAAGAGATTTCACTCTTGGAAGACACAAACAAAGTAGTGTGTGAATTGGGACCCAGGGGAAGGAGCAGTGACCCCAGGGGAGACTGAACCAGACATACCTGCTAGTGTTGGAGGGTTTCTGGCAGAGGTGGGGGTGGCTGTGGTTCACTGTGGGGACAAGGACACTGGCAGCAGAAGTTCTGGGAAGTACTCGTATGCATGAGCCCTCCCAGAGTCTGCCATTAGCCCCAACAAAGAGCCCAGGTAGGCTCCAGTGTTGGGTTGCCTCATGTCAAACAACCAACAGGGAGGGAACCCAGCCCCACCCATCAGCAGTCAAGTGGATTAAAGTCTTACTGAGCTCTGCCAACCAGAGCAACAGGCAGCTCTACCCACCACCAGACCCTCCCATCAGGAAACCTGCACAAGCATCTTAGATAGCCTCATCCACCAGAGGTCAGACAGCAGAAGCAAGAAGAGCTACAATCCTGCAGCCTGTGGAACAAAAACCACATTCACAGGAAGATAGACAAGATGAAAAGGCAGGTACCAGATGAAGGAACAAGATAAAACCCCAGAAAAACAACTAAATGAAGTGGAGATAGGCAACCTTCCAGAAAAAGAATTCAGAGTAATGATAGTGAAGATGACCCAGGACCTCAGAAAAAGAATGGAGGCAAAGATCGAGAAGATGCAAGAAATGTTTAACAAATACCTAGAAGAATTAAAGAACAAACAAACAGAGATGAACAATACAATAACTAAAATGAAAAATACCCTAGAAGGACTCAATAGCAGAATAACTGAGGCAGAAGAACGGATAAGTGACCTGGAAGACAGAATGGTGGCATTCACTGCTGTGGAAGAGAATAAAGAAAAAGACTGAAAGAAATGAAGACAGCCTAAGAGACCTCTGGGACAACATTAAGTGCAACAACATTTGCTTTATATGGGTCCCAGAAGGAGAAGAGAGAGAGAAAGGACCAGAGAAAATATTTGAAGAGATTATAGTCGAATACTTCCCAAAAATGGGAAAGGAAGTAGCGACCCAAGTGCAAGAAGTGCAGAGTTCCATACAGGATAAACCCAAGGAGAAACACGCCAAGACACAGAGTAATCAAATTGGCAAAAATTAAAGACAAAGAAAAATCATTGAAAGCATCAAGGGAAAAAGGACAATTAACATACAAGGGAACTCCCAAAGCTTAACAGCTGATTTATCAGCAGAAACTCTGCAAGCCAGAAGGGAGTGGCATGATATACCTAACGTGATGAAAGGGAAGAACCTACAACCAAGATTACTCTACCCGGCAAGGATCTCATTCAGATTTGATGGAGAAGTTAAAAGCTTTACAGACAAGCAAAAGCTAAGAGAATTCAGCACCACCAAACCAGCTCTACAACAAATGCTAAAGGAACTTCTCTAAGTGGGAAACACAAGAGAAGAAAAGGACCTACAAAAACAAACCCAAAACAATTAAGAAAATGGTCATAGGAACATACATATCGATAATTACCTTAAACGTGAAAGGATTAAATGCTCCAACCAAAAGACAAAGGCTTGCTTAATGGATACAAAAACAAGACCCATATATATGCTGTCTACAAGAGACCCACTTCAGACCCAGGGACACATACAGATTGAAAGTGAAGGGATGGAAAAAGATATTCCATGCAAATGGAAATAAAAAGAAAGCTGGAGTAGCTATACTCATATCAGATAAAATAGACTTTAAAATAAAGAATATTACAAGAGACAAGGAAGGACACTACATAATGATCAAGGGATCAATCCAAGAAGAAGATATAACAATTATAAATATATATGCACCCAACATAGGAGCACCTCAATACATAAGGCAACTGCTAACAGCTGTAAAAGAGGAAATCGACAGTAACAAAATAATAGTGCGGGACTTTAACACCTCACTTACACCAATGGACAGATCATCCAAAATGAAAATAAATAAGGAAACAGAAGCTTTAAATGACACAATAGACTGGATAGATTTAATTGATATTTATAGGACATTCCATCGAAAAACAGCAGATTACACTTTTTTCTCAAGTGCGCACGGAACATTCTCCAGGATAGATCACATCTTGGGTCACAAATCAAGCCTCAGTAAATTTAAGAAAACTGAAATCATATGAAGCATCTTTTCTGACCACAATGCTATTAGATCAGAAATGAATTACAGGGAAAAAAACGTAAAAAACACAAACACATGGATGCTAAACAATACATTACTAAATAACCGAGAGATCACTGAGGAAATCAAAGAGGAAATCAAAAAATTCCTAGAGACAAATGACAATGAAAACACGACGAACCAAATCCTATGGGATGCGGCAAAAGCACTTCTAAGAGGGAAGTTTATAGCTATACAAGCCTACCTAAAGAAACAAGAAAAATCTCAAATAAACAATCATACCTTACACCTAAAGGAACTAGAGAAAGAGGAACAAACAAAACCCAAAGTTAGCAGAAGGAAAGAAATCATAGAGATCAGAGCAGAAATAAATGAAATAGAAACAAAGAAAACAAGAGCAAAGATCAATAAAACTAAAGCCTGATTCTTTGAGAAGTTAAACAAAATTGATAAACCATTAGCCAGACTCATCAAGAAAAAGAGGGAGAGGACTCAAATCAATAAAATTAGAAATGAAAAAGGAGAAGTTACAACAGAAACCACAGAAATACAAAGCATCCTAAGAGAAGACTAAAACCAACTCTATGCCAATAAAATGGACAACCTGGAAGAAATGGACAAATTCTTAGAAAGGTATAACCTTCCAAGACTGAACCAGTAAGAAATAGAAAATATGAACAGACCAAGCACAAGTAATGAAATTGAAACCGTGATTAAAAATCTTCCAACAAACAAAAGTCCAGGACCAGATGGGTTGACAGGTGAATTCAATCAAACATTTAGAGAAGCACTAACACCCATCCTTCTCAAACTCTTCCAAAAAATTGCGGAGGAAGTAACACTCCCAAACTCATTCTATGAGGCCACCATCACCCTGATACCAAAACCAGACAAAGATACTACTAAAAAAGAAAATTACAAACCAATATCACTGATGAATATAGATGCAAAAATCCTCAACAAAATACTGGCAAACGGAATCCAACAACACATTAAAAGGATCATACATCATGATCAAGTGGGATTTAAACCAGGAATGCAAGGATTCTTCAATATACACAAACCAATCAATGTGATACACCATATTAAAAATTGAAGAATAAAAACCATATTATCATCTCGATAGATGCAGAAAAAGCTCTTGACAAAATTCAACACCCATTTATGATAAAAACTCTCCAGGAAGTGGGCATAGAGGGAACCTACCTCGACATAATAAAGACCATATACAACAAACCCACAGCAAACATCATTCTCCATGGTGAAAATCTGAAAGCATTTCCTCTAAGATCAGGAATAAGACAAGGATGTCCATTCTCACCACTATTATTCAACATAGTTTTGGAAGTCCTAGCCACGGCAATCAGAGAAGAAAAAGAAATAAAAGGAATACAAATGGGAAAAGAAGAAGTAAAAGTGTCACTGTTTGCAGATGGCATGATACTATACACAGAGAATCATAAAGCTACCACCAGAAAAGTATTAGAGCTAATCAATGAATTTGGTAAAGTTGCAGGATACAAAATTAATGCACAGAAATCTCTTGCATTACTATACACTAATGATGAAAAATCTGAAAGAGAAATTAAGGAAACACTCCCATTTACCATCGCAACAAAAAGAATAAAATACCTAGGAATAAACCTACTTAGGGAGACAAAAGACCTGTATGAAGAAAACTATAAGCCACTGATGAAAGAAATTAATGATGATACCAACAGATGGAGAGATATACCATGTTCTTGGATTGGAAGAATCAATATTGTGAAAATGACTATACTACCCAAAGCAATCTACAGATTCAATGCAATCCCTATCAAATTACCAATGGCAGTTTTTACATAACTAGAAAAAAAAAATCTTAATATCTGTATGGAGGCACAAAAGACCCTGAACAGCCAAAGCAGTCTTGAGGGAAAAAAACGGAACTGGAGGAATCAGACTCCCTGACTTCAGACTATACTACAAAGCTACAGTAATCAAGACAATATGCTACCGGCACAGAAACAGAAACATAGATCAATGGAACAAGATAGAAAGCCCAGAGATAAACCCATGCACCTATGGTCAACTAATTTATGACAAAGGAGGCAAGGATATACAATGGAGAAAAGACAGTCTCTTCAATAAGTGGTGCTGGGAAAACTGGACAGCTACATGGAAAAGAATGAAATTAGAAAACTCCCTAACACCATACACAAAAATAAACTCAAAATGGATTCGAGACCTAAATGTAAGACCAGACACTCTAAAACTCTTAGAGGAAAACATAGGAAGAACACTCTTTGACATAAATCACAACAAGATCTTTTTTGATGCGCCTCCTAGAGTTATGGAAATAAAAACAAAAATAAACAAATGGGACCTAATGAAACGTCAAAGCTTTTGCACAGCAAAGGAAACCATAAACAAGACGAAAAGACAACCCTCAGAATGGGAGAAAATATTTGCAAATGAATCAACAGACAAAGGATTAATCTCCAAAATATATAAACAGCTCATGCAGCTCAATATTAAAAAAAACAAACAACCCAATCCGAAAATGCGCAGAAGACCTAAATAGACATTTCTCCAAAGAACACATACAGATGGCCAAGAAGCCCATGAAAAGATGCTCAACATCACTAATTATTAGAGAAATGCAAATCAAATCTACAATGAAGTATCACCTCACACCAGTTAGAATGGGCATCATCAGAAAATCTACAAACAACAAATGCTGGAGAGGGTGTGGAGAAAAGGGAACCCTCTTGCACTGTTGGTGGGAATGTAAATTGATACAGCCACTATGGAGAACTGTATGGAAGTTCCTTTAAAAACTAAAAATAGAATTACCATATGATCCAGCAATCCCACTACTGGGTATATACCCAGAGAAAACCATAATTCAAAAAGACACATGCACCCCAATGTTCATTGCAGCACTATTTACAATAGCCAGGTTGGAAGCAACCTAAATGCCCATCGACAGATGAATGGATAAAGAAGATGTGGTACATATATACAATGGAATATTACTCAGCCATAAAAAGGAATGAAATTGGGTCATGTATTGAGACGTGGATGGATCTAGTGACTGTCATACAGAGTGAAGTAAGTCAGAAAGAGAAATACAAATATCGTATATTAACGCATATATGTGGAACCTAGAAAAATGGTACAGATGAACTGGTTTGCAGGGCAGAAATTGAGACACAGATGTAGAGAACAAACGTATGGACACCAAGGAGTGAAAGCGGTGGGGGGGTGGGGGTGGTGGTGTGACGAATTGGGTGATTGGGATTGACATGTATACACTGATGTGGATAAAATTGATGACTAATAAGAACCTGCTGTATAAAAATAAAATTCAAAAATCAAAATAATTAATTAATTAATTAAAAAATTATTAATCATGTATGCTTTACATATCAGTTCAAATGGATACTTTTCCAGGATGGTGCCTTTTTTAAAAAATGACTTTTTTTATCTAATAAAAAACTGATAGAGAACCACTGCTTCACATAAGACACCTGTAGCTGATTTTGCTTAATTCAATGCAGACGTTTTCTCCCTAACACTAATAAACAAGTACATATACATGTAATTATCAAGTACTTTAACCTGCTACTCATTTATAGAAAAATAACATGAATTCCCATGGTTACATTTAAAGTTTTATCATATAATTTACAAAATGAGGACAAATTATACATACTCTATATCCAAGAACTGGTTAGAATATTATTCATTTGGCATAAAGTGGTTTGGTTCTAGAAATAATCCATGATAAGTTAGTTACTGAAGTAGCTAAAGATCTCATTATAAGTGGCTGAAAATATGACATTATCATATTGACTCTGAGTATTGCTGCCTCAAGTTTCCAATAAACTAATAGTATAATATCTTAGTTCCCAAAATAAATTCATGTTGCATGAATTGACTGACACACTGGTAGTAATAAATATATGTGTAAAACACAAGTTCAATGGCACACTCTTACCAAAGACTTATTTTTCTGGAAGGCATTTTCACCTACTTAATCTTGTTTAACCTCCCCTCCCACAGCAACCTCATGAAACAATTTCTCCCTGTTTAATAGGTGAGGAGACTGAGGCTCAGATATATTAAGTGATTTGTACAAGTTCCCACAGTTAGTAAATGGAAAGATTTTGATTTGATCATATAAACATTTTACATTCATTTGTCTATTAAATCCCCAAATTTCTTCTAACATATATTTAAAAAAAAATAATTACGGGTAGACGTACATCTAAATCTGCAACGTATCCATCTGGGTACCAGAATACCTCCTTATGCACAAGGAGTTGTACAAAATAAGTATTTGTTCTAATTGACTTTTCAGCATCGACTAGTAAAAGGGTAATGGTTATAAATGCTTGTTTAACATTGGCAGGTAGTAAATGTCTCCATCATATTACAGAGAAATGAAAAGGTAAGCATTCTGTTGAGAATAGCAGGTCAAACAAAACCCAAAACCATACCTACCAGAAGGTCAATAATGTTATAGGCTATGGATACAAACTTCCTTGGCTGCTGATGAATCTGAGTCCTCCCTTGAAAGTCTCTTCAGTTACCCTGAGTGTTTCTATGGATTCTAGAATAAGTCAGCGCATACCATCACTGCCCAATACCCTGCCCCTGGGCATCCTCTAGGCCTTTCCCTGTCCTCTGAGTCTCTGCCAAAACTAGTACATATCCCTGTGTCCCTAATTTTGCCCCTTTAAAAAAAGCTCCCATCCCCAAACTACAAAACTCTTGAGATACCACATAGCATCTTTTTCAGTCTTCACAGCATGAAAAAACAAAAAAAAGGTTCTTTTACCTAACTTTGTTTTGTTCTTTGGAACCTAGGCCCTACAGTAGCCTTGTTTATGTCTTACATATGAGAGTTTATCCCCTTTCCCATCATCACATTATGTCTCTCCCACCATTCAGTGTTAAACCAGCCCAAAGGTCCAGGCAGCCCTCACAAGCTTGTACATAAACCCCTCTTCACCTTTGGCATAAATCCAAAAGCCCTCAAGAAAATCCAATAATATAAACAGACACTGGGGGTAGGCATCATGCTAGCATATAGCCATGTTCCTATTCTTTACTTAATTCAAACCAATGGTTCTCAACTGGGAGCAATTTTGCCCTCCCAGGGAAATTTGGCAATGTCTGGAGACATTTTTGTTTATCACAGCTGGAAGTGGGGAGATGGACATAGGTGTGCTACTGGCATCTAATGGGTAGAGGCCAGGGGACAGCACCCACAACAAAGAATTATCCAGTCCAAAATGTCAATAGTACCAACGTTGAGAAATACTGGTTTAAACTAACACCACTGTGATACACAGGGATATATGACCACACAGGCTCAACAATTCATCTTTCTAGAGAGGAATAGATTAATTAAAGGCTCAAAAGTAATCACAATTTTGAATCCATCCTGAGAAGGATGTCAATATAGAACTAGTTTAGAATAATCCTTTTCAAACTTGAACGTGCATGAGAATCACCTGTGAAGCTTGTAAAAATGCAGATTTTTGAGACCCAACCCAGGATAAAGGCTGCATCCAGGAATGTGTATTTTTAACAAGCTCTTTGGGTGAATTTGATGCAGCTTGAACCTCTAAACTCTGAGCACTCTAAGAAACTAAGCTGAGGAAGTGAAACGGTATACTGATGAAAATAAACTGAGTTTGTGAACACTAAACTTTTCCTCCAGTTGAACATATGGCTAAAAAACACTGGATAGCTGCCAAATCATTGAGATGATATATTAATAAACTTTATGCCTTAAACCAGTGCTCTTCAAATTTTCATATGCATAGGAATCACCTGGAGATCTTGTTAACATGCAGATCTGATTCAGTAGGTCTTAGATACAGTATGAGATTCTGCATTTTTAACCAGCTCCCAGGTAATGGCCTATATTTTTAGTCCTTGGACCAGCATGTTGAATAATAAGGTCTTAAAAAACAACTGCCAAAAGAATACAAAGACAGGACTACTTATTTCAAAAGTGCAAAACCATCAATCACAATTCTCATCTCCATCTGCATCTGGAAAATGGACATAGACTTTAGATGTTACCTCCACTACAAAGTCAGCTCCACGAGAGCAGAAGTGTAATTGGTTTTACCCATGACTTTATGGCCAGCACCCATTCAAGACCTGGCACATAGTTTGTACTCAACAAATCCTGCGAATAAATGAATGCTAACAGAGAGTCGCTATACGAAGTCTAGTGATAAAAGCCAATCATAAATCAATATGCCAAAAAAAGCCTAGAGATCCACCTCAGAAAGAAGAAAATACTTGTTCTTAATCCTATTTAATACATAGATATATCATTAATTGATAACTGATTTATGATTTCTCCTCTATATAGTATCCAAAGTGATCATGAACTCAGACTTAACTATGAGTGTTTTCTAGAGATGTGCATTCTTTGGGGGAAAAAATCAGCTGACCATAAAAATCACACAAGTATGGTATTTTGTTTCAAAAGAATAGTATATAGGTAGCATTGACAGCTTCTTCAACTTCCTTTGCATGAGAAACTATGCTTAAGAAGAAATTCAGAGAAGTTTAATCTTTATTAGGTTTGATTTAAAAAATTTAAAGTCCTCCCTTCATATCAGAGGAGGCCTTGGCTTCAAAGAAAAAATGCCCTTTTCCTTTGATTTGAGTATCTTAATGTAAACTTAATCAAGTTTACAAATGAACAGAAATTGAGTTAGAGAAAGCTGAAGTTAAGTATCACAGACAGTAAATGATGAATGAGGCCAGAAAAACCACTGATGCAAGTTCAAATTTTGTTATGTCACTTGATAGGGATTTTCGAAAGTTTTGCACCAAAAATCCTTAATTGGAGAAGGAATGATTTTCATGAAAACACAAAACAATACAAAACAGTATTTCCTCAGCATTGTAAACATGTTAAATAGATATTCCTCAATGCCTAAAAACACTTTAATACTTCCATATATCATATTAATTCTAAAATCTGTTTTATGTGGTAACTTTTTCACTTAATTAGATGGATAGATGATGCTATTAAAAGGTTAATTCATATTTGGAAACATCAGAAATACTTTTTCTCATCTCCTTTTTTTGTTGTTGTTAATTTGTAACTGTATTGGTTAAGTTTATTCGTCAACATGCCTAGGCCATGGGGTAACCAGGCATTTGATCAAATATTATTCTGGGTGTATCCATCTGTGACGGTGCTTCTGGATGAGATTTACATATGACTTGGAATAAAGCAGATTGCCCTCCCTAATGTGGGTGGGCCTCATCCAATCAATTAAAGACTTGAATAGAACAAAAAGGCTGAGTAGGAGGGAGACTTTGCCTGTCTGACTGATGAGCTAGGACACTGGTCTTCTCCCGCCCTTGGAATCGAACTTACACCATTGGCTCTCCTGGTTCTCAGGTCTTTAGACTTGGACTAAAACTACACTATCAACTCTGCTAGGTATCCGGCTTGCTGACTGTAGATCTTGAGACTCTTCAGCCTCCATAATCACATGAGTCAATTCCTTATACTTTCTCTCACTCTCTCTCTCTCTCTCTCCTCTCTTATCTATTGACATATATGTCTTATTGGTTCTGTTTTTCTGAAGAACGCTGACTCACACAGTAACCTTGGACCTTTTTATTTAAGAAACTCTACTGTAATACTCAGTAGAGCATGTATCATTAACCATAGTTTTGAAAGCTAAAATCTGTTAGAATTTCCTAATTAATCCCATAGGGCTTGGTCCTCTGGTTATTTATCCCTACTCTGTTAGCAGGCCTCCCATTAGCTCCAGTGGAGAGTTGTGTGCTAGTTTACAATCAGAGAATTGAGGTCATTCTGCATCTTTTCCTTCATATCTCTTGGAGCAACTCTGTGAGGCTATCACTCATCTTACTGTTAAAGAAATCCTCTCAGATTGGCTCTATATTCCATAATTAATGAAATGCAGATACTGTGTCAGGAATTCATTACTAAATGAATTAGATGTGAAGCTGAGAAAGAAAAAAAAGAAGGAAGGAAGGGAGGGAAGGAGGGAGGGAGGAAGCAAGGAGGGACAGAGTAAGGGAAGGGAGGGAAGGAAAGGGCAAGAAAGAAAGAATGAGAGAGAGTTTGTTTTCCCATTGTCTTCCAGTGTGGATTATTTACCATGGTCCCATCTCATTACAGTTTCTCTGCCAAGAAGCTGCTTTTCAGATGGACTACAGTTTGTTTTTTTTTTTCCTTTTCAGAAACATTCAATTTTTAAAGCCAGTTAACTGCTTTTAAAAGAAAGTCTTTCTGAAGAAAAATCTATATGGTATTCTTACCCATAAAAATAAGAATTAGATTAGGTATCTAATAAGTAAATTAAAAGTAGTAAAAGTTTAAAAACACCAAATTTGAAGATAGGTGACATGAATTTGAACCCTCGGTTTACTGTTTGCTATCTAAATAAGTGATTTTGGGGAAAATCATTTTATTTCCAAGCTCTTCAGTTTTCTCAACTACAAAACAGGAGATTATAATGATGCCTGCATCATAGGACTGCTGGACGAAATAAATTGTTGTATGTGGAAAGCTTTCTAAATGTCTCTAAAGAGCAATATGGTTATTATGTTGGTCTTGTTTTTTTATATTAGCCTTAGTGGCAAACAGTATAATAAGAAAAAAGAATACAACATAGGAAAAAAACTGAGAAATTACTTGTTTTCATTAAGATTTATGCTCACATTATTTTGTACATGGGCCAGAATTTACAGAAATGCATAACAAAAAAGAAGGTAGAAAAGGTATCATTAGCCAAAGGAATGAATTAAAAAGACAGGAATGGGGTGAGAGGAGACAGTGTTTATTTTGGTGTGACTGGTGAAAAAAACAAACAGGTATTTAAACTGGGTATCTAAATATAGTGGTTTATAGTTTATGTTTGAAGGTGTGCCATGCCTGGTGCATAGCAAGTGCTAACCAAATGTTTATTAAGAGTCCAATCTTCACATTCAACTAGCATTTAGTTAAGCAACTTCTACATACCAAACATTTGATGTTCAAGTCAGTTGGTTTGCAAATTGTAGCTAGAATTCAAATCTTAGGTGAAAACTTAGAGTGTTCAGTAAAAGCAATGGTGGATATGGGAAAATTTCTGGGATTTGTAGTCCTTTAAGTATGTATGCCATTTATCAGTACAATGAGTGATATAAATGAATAAATTCCTTTCCTTGCACTACTCAAAATATTTTTCAAAAGAAAATGCATATCAATCTAAAACAACTGAATCCATTTTTAGTTATAAAAATCTATATGACAATTAGACTTTCTTACACAATATAAGCACAATTTAATAAGTTCAATACTTATCCTGAATAATTCTTTAGTGATGAGGTAGCCTAAAGGTGCCCATCTGTTCAGCATATCTAAGCATTTCAAACGATCAATAAACAAATATTTCTTAAACTCTAAATTGTCTATCTCTATTTTAGAAGTCTTGGAAAATTCAAGGAAAGTAAACAGCCTGTGACCATGAAACACTTATAGGTGGTAGAAATATATACAAATGCACATGTATGAATCCCTTAATAAATAATATAGTAGATAATAAAGTATATTACAACCGGACAATTGGATATAAATTAGTACAGAACAAGGTATTAATTCTTCAGTCAGATAAAATAAAAAATAGATTTGAGAAATTAAATTTATGTGCACCTAATTCATCAAGAAAATCTTTTAAAAAAATTAAGCAGTCTCGAACAATAATTAAATCATAGATAGTTAGAACAAAAAGCAGAAGGTATACCTGTCAGACTGTATTAGTTTTCTAGGGCTACTATAATAAAGCATCACAAACTGGTGGCTTAAGCAACAGAGATTTATTGTCTTATGGTTTTACAGCCTAACAGTCCAAAATCAAGGTATCAGCCTTTCTAAGGGCTGAGAAGGACAATTTGCTCCATGCTCCTCACCTTGCTTCTGGTACTTTGCTGGAAATCTTTGGTGTCCCTTGGCTTGTAGGTGCATCACCCCAATCTCTGCCTGCATGTTCACATGACATTCTCCCTGTGTGTCCGTGTCAAAATTTCTCCACTTTATAAGGACAACAGTCATATTGGAGTAGGGTCCCAGCATTTTCCAGTATGACTTCATCTAAACTAACTACACTTGCAACAGCCCTATTTCCAAATAAGTTCCCATCCTGTGGTAACAGGTTAGGACTTTAACATATGACTTCTTGAGAGGCACAACTCAACCCATAACACAGACGAACTATCATGAGCAAAGAAAACGATGAAAATACTGGAAGAGACTTGCTATGGATTAATGGATAAATAGTTATGTAGGGCCAGGCAACAGAAAGCCTTGGAACCTTGGCAAAGGAGTTTGAGCTTGATGTGTTGAGCAACAAAAAGGCACCATGGGCTCTCAAGCAGAAGAAATGGGTTTTGTAAACATTAATCCGGAGAATGGGTCCTGGTTGGGTAGGAGGGAGCGAGACACTAGAGACAGAATGACTAAACAGAAGGTGACATGAAGTAAAAAAAATGATATCTGGCAGCAGCAGTCAGAATGAAAGACATAAGATGAATCCAGGAAAAACTGGTCCATCAGCAAGGGATTATTCTTTTAGGGGGTTCAGATTTTCTATATTCTCATTAATTTGAAGAAATGCCTCACAAACTTCCTTTCATTAATAAGGCATCCATTACCAATTTTGGTAAACAAATGTGATATGCAACTATATAAATGACTCACCTATGCAGAATTATTTTCCAGTTCTTAGTGTACTGCCAAAAGCTTGGAGAGCAACAATGCCAGCAATTTTAAGGTGTTTGGGAAACAGGAACAAGCTTCTTCATCATAATGCACTATTGGGCTGACACAACTGTAATCCCTGGCACCTATTATGCACTGAAGAGAGAAACTTACCAAATAAATGACTTCTGAAGACACTATCTAAAATGGAATGCCAAGATGGTCCTAAAATAGTACTCAATAGTGTAAGGAAGTGTCAAGAGGAAGTATAGTCAAAACATCAAAAGCTCCTACCATTTTCAGTTTAAAGTCAAGACATGTAGCAAAGGATCATTCTTTAAAACACAATGTCCAATGTAATTTTTGACAACTTTTATAGACTGTATGTATTGCAAGAGACCAAATGAAGGGGAAAGTATTAAAAAATTTGGTAACACTCTGTAAGGAATGAGGAACACTGAATGGATGGAGATGGACAAATAATTTTTAAAAGATAAATATGATAAACATATAGTTCATAAGAAACATAAAGTAGGGCAATATACTCTCAGATATTTTAGAACTTTAATATCTAAAAGCTGGACAGATCATCTAGTTATAAAATCCTAACTTAAGTCATGTTCATAAATATCTAAAGAGTCACAAAACTCTTTCAAAAACACGAAGCTATCATCTGCATGGCTGAGTTACTGGGGGTGAGGCCAGACAGAACCGAAAAGGAAAAAACAGGTGGGAAAGAAACACCCTTCCTTAGCCCCACTTTGCCTTAAGCTACTGCTTTCTCTTTCTCCTTCCCTTCATAAGCAAACATCTGGAAGGAGTTCTCTTCCTTCATCAGAACCACTTTTCCCATTATGCAATACTGAATGTACTCCAAACTGGCTTTTGTCATCACTTTGCAACAAAATCGCCATGGCTGGCCCTCAGTGTCATCCATAAAGTTCAACACAAAGGACATTTTTCAGTCTTCATCATTCTCGATCTCTCAGAAGCATTGTACTTTTTTTGAAATCCTCTCTTTTCCTTGGTTTCTGTGACACCACCTCCTCTTCTCTTCCTAATTGTCAGCCACGACTTTCCTCTCTCCATCACCAAATCATCTTCTTCATAAAACACTCAAATACCACAGTTTTTCAAAACTCTCTAGGTAATTTCTTCCATTTTCTCAACTACCATTTATATGCCAAAGAATCCCAAATGTTATGTACAACTTAAACTTCTCTGAACCCCACACTGAAGTATATTCAACTGGCTACTCAACTGTCCCTCAAGAACAACCCAACATGATGATTTTCCCACTGAATCTGTTTCCTAAGTGAGCAGCACTAACACCTGCCTGTTTCTCAGGACAGAAACCTGAGTATCACCCTTGAAACCTCTCTACTCATCATCTACAAGCACCAATCAATCATCAGGATTGGTTTTACCTCACTAATGCTCTCACATACACCCACATCTCCATCCCCCTTTCTTCTGTAGGCCACTGCTGTCTCCCATCCACTGGTTTCCCACATCCAGTCTTCCCTTCATTCAGCCTGAAGCAGAAGTGATTATTTAAAACACCAATGTGATCAGGGCATTCCTCTGCAAAACTTTTCATTGGCTCTCCCTTGTTCTTAGCACAAAACCCTTAGTCTTTACTGTGCCCTTCAAGGCCCTGCTTCCCATCATTAATCTCATTGGGCACCTCTCCCCTGTTCTCTGCCTTTCTTCAGTTATTACAAAGTGCTTCTTTTCACCTTAAGGCCTTTAGACATGGTGATTCCTCCAAAGGAAATTCCCTTCTTTCCCACACTTAACTTCTATGCATAGCTGATTTTTACTTAATCTTCAGATTACAAAGAAAAACTCTTTTATTCAAGCACTACCACCCACACAGATCAGAACCCCTGTTAACCTATTTCTCTTTTAGCCACTTGCCACATGTGCAATTAAATGCTCTTTGGTGCAATGATCTTCCTTGCCTGAGAGAACATCAGTCATGTACACCTTATTTACTGCTTCACCTCTAGCCTAGCCTGGAACAAAACAAGCATTCAATAAATATTTGTCAAATGAATAAATAAACTCCAAATTTTACCAGTGCTATTTTAACTATGATCAAGAAAATTATAGTAAAATAAATAATCTCAATTATAGTTATATCATTAAAACAACCCCACAGATTTAGTAAATAAAATTTATTTTATATCACTTGCTTACTTTTGTTTATAATGACAAGTCTAATGTCTTAGAGGACCAGAACTCTATAAGACAAGCTGATAGACAACATGTACAATTGCATAAAAAATTTTAAATGCTGCTTCTAGTGAGTCAAACTATCCTTAATGGGATAGCCCTGGCCCCATAGGCAGCTACAATGGGAGTCGGCCCACACAGCAGCAGGCTGGAACCAGTCCCAAGATACCCCAGCTCCTGTAGCCAGCCATGCCAGGACTCAGTCCCACCCACCAGTAGGAAGCAGCCATGGCACAGGAAGGAACTAGCAGCTGACTGGGCAAGGGGCCAGGCTTGCCTAACAGTGTGCCAACAATTGTTGCATTGTCACAACAGAATGGCCAATACAATCCACATAGGGGACACCCCTAGAACAGATAGGTCTGGAGCCCAGAGGGTAGTGTGCTGCTGGGACCCATAGGATGTATCCTACATAAGGCCACTTCTACAAGATCAGGAAGCATAACTGACCTACCTAATACTTAGAAATAAACAAAGGGAATTTGGCAGAATGAGGAGACAAATGAATATATTCCAAAGGAACAAGACAAAACCCCAGAAGAACTAAATGAAGTGGAGATAAGTCATCTACCCAAAAAAGAGTTCAAGGTAATGATTTTAAAGATGATCAGTGAACTGAGGTGAAGAATGGATGAACACAGTGAAAAGGTTAACAAAGAGTTAGAAAATATGAAGAAGAACCAAACAGAGCTGAAGAATACAATAGCTGAAATTAAAAATACACTAGAGGGAATCTAGGAATACACAGTATATTAGATGATACAGAGGAATAGATCAGTGAACTGGAAGACAGAGCAGAGGAAATTACACAAACTGAAGAGAAAAAAAGAAAGAAGAATTTTTTTTTTTAAATGAGGATAGTTGAAGAGACTTCTAGGACAACATCAAGTGTACTAACATTTGCATTACAGGAGTTGTAGAAGGTGAAGAGAGAAAGAAAGGGACAGAGAATTTGTCTGAGGAAATAACAGTTGAAAACTTCCCTAACCTTAAAAAGGATATAGACATCCAGGTCCAAGAAGCAAAGAGAGTCCCAAATAAGATGAACCCAAAGAGGTCCACACAAATATACATTATAATTAAAATGGCAAAAATTAAAGATAAAGAGTGAATCTTAATAACAGTAAAGGAAAAGCTACTAACTTTTCCTAACTAGTAGCTTTCCATACCATAAGAGTATGCTCTGACTTTCCAGCAGAAATTTTTCAGGCCACAAGGTGAGTGGCACAATATATTCAAAGTGATAAAAAGAAGAAATCTACAACCAAGAAAACTCTACCCAGCAAGGTTATCAAGCAAAAGCTAAAATACTTCAACACCACTAAACTGGCTTTACAAGAAATGTTAAAGGGACTACCCTACGCAGAAAAGAAGATTATACAACTAGAAATATGTAAATTATTTTTAAAATAGTCTCATTAGTAAAGGCAAATATACAATAAAGGTAGTATATTATCCACTTATAAAGCTAATATAAAGGTTAAAAGACAAAAGACATCTGTAGCCCCCAAACTAGTTAAGGGATACACAAAACAAAAAGATGGAAAATATAATGTCAAAAACATTAAACAGGGTGCGAAGAGTAAAAATGCAGGGTTGTTAGAATGTGTTCATACTTAAGAGATCCACTTAAAATAATCAATATATATACTTACATATATAGTGTTATATATGAAACTCATGATAACCACAAATTAAAAATCTATAATAGATACACACATTCAAAAAAGAAAGAATCCAAACATAACTAAAGACAGTCATCAAATCACAAGGGAAGAGAGCAAAAGTAGAAGAAAGAACAAAAAAGAACTACAAAAACAGCAAGAAAACAATTAACAAAACGTCAGTAAGTACATACCTATTAATAATTACATCAAATGTAAATGGACTAAGTGCTCCAATCAAAAGTCATAAAGTGACCAAATGCATAAAATAGCAAGACTCATATATATGCTACTTATTTCAGATCTAAAGTCACACACAGACTGAAAATGAAGGGAGAGAAAAAGGTATTCCATGCAAATGGAAACAAAAAGAAAGGGGGGTAGTAGTACTTATATAAGGCAAAACAGACTTTAAAACAAAGCCTGTAACAAGAGACAAAGAAGGACATTACTTAATGATAATGGGATCGATTCAACAAGAAGATATAACATGTATAGCTGGTTCACTTTGTTGTAGAGCAGAAACTAACACACCATTGTGGAGAAATTATACTCCAATAAAAATGTTTAAAAGAAAAAAGAAGATATAACAATTATAAATATTTATAGACCCAACACAGGAACATCTAAATACATAAAGCAAATATTAAAAAACATAAAAGGAGAAATTAACAGTAGCACAATAATTGTAGCAGAATTTCACACTGCAAGTAAATCAATGGACACATCATCTAGACAGAAAATCAATAAGGAAACACTGGTCTTCAAGGACACATTAGACCACATGGACTTAATAGATATATATATAGAGAGAGCATTCCTTCCAAAGCAGCAGAATACACATTCTTTTCAAGTACACATGGAACATTTTCCTGGATAGAGCACATACTAGGCCACTAAACAAGTCTCAAATAAATTTAAGAAGACTAAAATCACATCAAGCAACTTTTCCGACCAAAGTGTCTGACTAAAAATCGTCAAGAAAAAAACTGCAAAACACAAGCACATGAATGCTAAAAGATATGTTACCAAAAAAACCAATGGGTCACAAAAAAAAAAAAAATCAACAAGGAAATAAAAAAATACCTGGAGACAAATGAAAGTGGAAACACAACAATCTAAAATCTATGGAACCCAGCAAAAGCAGTTCTAAGAGGGAAGTTTATGGCAATACAAGCTTATCTCAGAAAAATCTCAAATAAACAACCTAACCTTATACCTAACGGAACTAGAGAAAGAAGAACAAACAAAACCCAAGGTTAGTAGAAGGAGAGAAATCATAAGGATCAGAGCAGAAATAAATGAAATAGAGACTAAAAAAAAATAATAGAAAAGATCAATGGAACTAGAGATGGTTCTTTGAAAAGATAAACAAAATCAATAAAAAAAATCAAGAGAGAGGGCCCAAATCAATAAAAGGAGAAATGTAACAGAAGTTACAACTAACACCACAGAAACATAAGATCACAAGTGATAACTACAACAACTATATGCCAACAAAATGGACAACACAGAAGAAATGAATAAATTCCTAGAAACTTACAATCTTCCAAGACTGAATTAGGAAGAAACAGAAAATATGAACAGACCAATTACCAGTAATGAAATTGAATCAGTAGTAAAAAGAACTCCCAACGAACAGAAGTCCAACACCAGATAGCTTCACAGGTGAATTCTACCAACCACTTAAAGAAGAGTTAATGCCTAGACTCCTCAAACCATTCCAAAAAACTGAAGAGAAAGGAACACTTCCACACTTGTTCTATGAAGCCAGCATCATCCTCATACCAAAATGAGACAGACACCACAAAAAGAAAATTACAGGTCAATATCACTGATGAACATAGATGCAAAAATCCTCAAAAAATATTAGTAAACCGAATTCAACAATACATTAAAAGGATCATATGTTATGATCAAATGGGATTTATCATCAGGATGAAAGGATGGCTCCATATCAACAAATCAATGTGATAAATCATATTAACGAATTGAAGAATAAAAATTATATGATCATCTCAATAGATTCAGAAAAATCTTATGACAAAATTCAACATGCATTTATGATAAAAACTCTCCACAAAGTCAGTATAGAGGGAATATACTCCAACATAATGGAGGCCATATATGACAACACATGGCTAATATAACACTCAATGGCAAAAAGCTGAAAGCATTTCCTCTAAGATCAAGAATAAGACAAGGGAACTCACTATTGTCACTTTTATTCAGCATAGTATTGAATGTGCTAGCCCTAGCAAGCAGACAAGAAAAAGAGATAAAAGGCATCCAAATTGGAAAGGAAAAAATAAAACTTTTAATATTTTCAGATGACATGATACTATATATAGAAAATACTAAAGATTCAAAAACAAAAAAAAATCAAAACTAATAAATGAATTCCGTAAAGTTGCAGGATACAAAATTAATATACAGAAATTTGGTGTGTTTCTATACACTAGAAATTATAAGAAAGAGAAATCAAGAAAAAAATCCCATTTAATGTTGCATCAGAAAGAACAAAATACCTAGGAATAAATCTAGCCAAGGAAGTAAAAGACCTGTACTCAGAAAACTATAAGACATGATGAAAAACTGAAGATGACACAAACAAATGGAAAAATGTGCTGTGCTGATGGATTGGAAGAATTAGTGTTGTTAAAATGACCATACTCCCCAAGGCAGTATACAAATTCAATGCAATCCCTATCAAAATACCAATATTTTTCACAGAAATAGAAAAATAACTCTAAAATTTGTATGGAAACAGAAAAGACCCCAAATTTCCAAGGATAGCTTGAAAAAGCTGGAGGTATCATGCTCCCTGATTTCAAACAATACTACAAGCTACAGTCATCAAAACAATATGATACTGGCACAAAAACAGACACATAGATCAATGGAACAAAAGAGAAAGCACAGGAGGAGCTTCAAGATGGCAGAAGAGTAAGACGTGGAGATCACCTTGCTCCCCACAAATACATCAGAAATACATCTACATGTGGAACAACTCCTACAGAACACCTACTGAATGCTGGCAGAAGACCTCAGACCTCCCAAAACGCAAGAAACTCCCCACGTACCTGAGTAGGGCAAAAGTAAAAAGAAAAAACAGAGACAAGAAAATAGGGATGGGACCTGCACCAGTGGGAGGGAGCTGTGAAGGAGGAAAGGTTTCCACACACTAGGAAGCCCTTTCACGGGTGGAGACGGCAGGTGGCGGAGGGGGATGCTTCGGAGCCACGGAGGAGAGCGCAGCAACAGGGGTGCAGAGGGCAAAGTGGAGAGATTCCCGCACAGAGGATTAGTGCCGACCAGCACTCACCAGCCCTAGAGGCTTGTCTGCTCACCCGCCGGGGCGGGCGGGGGCTGGGACCTGAGGATCGGGCTTAGGGCGGGCGGGGGCTGGGGACCTGAGGATCAGACCCCAGGGAGAGGACTTGGGTTAGCTGCGTGAACACAGCTTGAAGGAGGCTAGTGAACCACAGCTAGCTGGGAGGGAGTCTGGAAAAAAGTCTGAAGGTGCCGAAGAGGCAAGAGACTTTTTCTTCCCTCTTTGTTTCCTGGTGCGCGAGGAGAGGGGATTAAGAGCACCGTTTAAAGGAGCTCCAGAGACGGGCGCGAGCCGTGGCTATCAGCGCGGATCCCAGAGGCGGGCATGAGACGCTAAGGCTGCTGCTGCTGCCACCAAGAAGCCTGTGTGCAAGCACAGGTTACTATCCACACCACCCCTCGCAGGAGCCTGTGCAGCCCACCACTGCCAGGGTCCCGTGATCCAGGGACAACTTTCCTGGGAGAACACACGGTGCACCTCAGGCTGTGGCAATGCCACGCCGGCCTCTGCTGCCACAGGCTTACCCCGCATCTGTACCCTTCCCTCCCCCCGGCCTGAGTGAGCCAGAGCCCCCGAATCACCTGCTCCTTTAACCCTGTCCTGTCTGAGCGAAGAACAGATGCCCTCAGGCAACCTACACGCAGAGGCGGGGCCAGATCCAAAGCTGAACCCCAGGAGCTGTGCGAACAAAGAAGAGAAAGGGAAATTTCTCGCAGCAGCCTCAGGAGCAGCGGATTAAATCTTCACAATCAACTTTATGTACCCTGCATCTGTGGTATATCTGAATAGACAACAAATCATCCCAAATTGAGGAGGTGGACTTTGGGAGCAATGAAATATATATATTTTTTCCCTTCTTTTTTTGTGAGTGTGTATGTGTATGCTTCTGTGTGTGATTTTGTCTGTATAGTTTTGCTTTTACCATTTATCCTAGGGTCTGTCTGTCCGTTTTTTTGTTTTTTTTGTTTTTGTTTTTGTTTTTTGTATAGTTTTTAGAACTAGTTATCATTGGTGGATTTGTTTTTTGGTTTGGTTGCTCTCTTCTGTCTGTCTTTCTTTTTTGTTTTTGTTTTTTTATTAGTTAAAATTTTTTTTTAATAGTTATTTTTATTTTTTATTTTAATTATTTTATTTTATTTTATTTTATTTTATCTTCTTTCTTTCTTTCTTTCTTTTCTTCCTTTTATTCTAAGCCATGTGGATGACAGGCTCTTGCTGCTCCAGCCAGGCGTCAGGGCTGTGCTCCTGAGGTGGGAGAGCCAAGTTCAGGACACTGGTCCACAAGAGACCTCCCAGTTCCACGTAGTATCAAATGGCGAAAATCTCCCAGAGATGTCCATCTCAACACCGAGACCCTGCTCCACTCAACGACCAGCAAGCTACAGTGCTGGACACCTATGTCAAACAACTAGCAAGACAGGAACACAAACCCATCCATTAGCAGAGAGGCTGTCTAAAATCATAATAAGGCCACAGACACCCCAAAACACACCACCAGACATGGACTTGCCCACCAGAAAGACAAGATACAGCCTCATCCACCAGAACACAGGCACCAGTCCCCTCCACCAGGAAGCCTACACAACCCACTGAACCAACCTTAGCCACTGGGGGCAGACACCAAAAACAACAGGAACAAGGAACCTGCAGCCTGCAAAAAGAGACCACAAACACAGTAATTTAAGCAAAATGAGAATACAGAGAAACACACAGCAGATGAAGGAGCAAGGCAAAACCCCACCAGACCTAACAAATGAAGAGGAAATAGGCAGCCTACCTGAAAAAGAGATCAGAATAATGATAGTAAAGATGATCCAAAATCTTGGAAACAGAAGGAAGAAAATACAAGAAACGTTTAACAAGGACCTAGAAGAACTAAAGAGCAAACAAACAGTGATGAACAACACAATAAATGAAATTAAAAATTCTCTAGAAGGGATCAATAGCAGAATAACTGAGGCAGAAGAACAGATAAGTGACCTGGAAGATAAAATGGTGGAAATAACTACTGCAGAGCAGAATAAAGAAAAAAGAATGAAAGGTATTGAGGAGAGTCTCAGAGATTTCTGGGACAACATTAAATACACCAACATTCGAATTATAGGGGTCCCAGAAGAAGAAAAAAAGAAAGGGACTGAAAAAATATTTGAAGAGATTATAGTTGAAAACTTCCCCAATATGGGAAAGGAAATAGTTAATCAAGTCCAGGAAGCAGAGACAGTCCCATACAGGATAAATCCAAGGACAAACACACCAAGACACATATTAATCGAACTATCAAAAATTAAATACAAAGAAAAAATATTAAAAGCAGCCAGGGAAAAACACCCAAATAACACACAAGGGAATCCCCATAATGTTAACAGCTGATCTTTCAGCAGAAACTCTGTAAGCCAGAAGGGAGTGACAGGACATATTTAAAGTGATGAAGGAGAGAAACCTACAAACAAGATTACCCTACCGAGCAAGGATCTCATTCAGATTTGATGATGAAATTAAAATCTTTACAGACAAGCAAAAGCTAAGAGAATTCAGCACCACCAAACCAGCTCTACAACAAATGCTAAAGGAACTTCTCTAGGCAGGAACACACGAGAAGGAAAAGACCTACAATAACAAACCCAAAACAATTAAGAAAATGATAATAGGAACATACATATCGATAATTACCTTAAATGTAAATGGATCAAATGTTCAAACCAAAAGACACAGACTGGCTGAATGACTACAAAAACAAGACCCGTATATATGCTGTCTACAAGAGACCCACTTCAGACCTAGGGACACATACAGACTGAAAGTAAGGGGATGGAAAAAGATAATCCATGCAAATGGAAATCAAAAGAAAGCAGGAGGTGCAATTCTCATATCAGACAAAATAAACTTTAAAATAAAGAATGTTACAAGAGACTAAGAAGGACACTACATAATGATTACGGGGTATCAATCCAAGAAGAAGATATAACAATTGTAAATATTTATGCACCCAACACAGGAGTACCTCAAAACATAAGGCAAATTTTAACAGCCACAAAAGGGGAAATCAACAGTAACACAATAATAATAGGGGACTTTAACAAACCACTTTCACCAATGGACAGATCATCCAAAATGAAAATAAATAAGGAAACACAAGCTTTAAATGATACATTAAACAAGATGGACTTAATTGATATTTATAGGACATTCCATGCAAAAACAACAGAATACACATTCTTCTCAAGTGCTCATGGAACATTCTCCAGGATAGATCATATCTTGGGTCACAAATCAAGCCTTGGTAAATTTAAGAAAATTGAAATCATATCAAGTATCTTTTCCGACCACAACACTATGAGACCAGATATCAATTATAGGAAAATATCTGTTAAAAATACAAACACATGGAGGCTACACAACACATTACTTAATAACCAAGACATCACTGAAGAAATCAAAGAGGAAATCAAAAAATACCTAGAAACAAATGACAATGAAAACAGGACGACCCGAAACCTATGGGATGCAGCAAAAACAGTTCTAAGAGGGAAGTTTATACCAATACAATCCTATGTTAACAAACAAGAAACACCTCAAATAAACAACCTAACCTTACACCTAAAGCAATTAGAGAAATAAGAACAAAAAACCCCAAAACTAGCAGAAGGAAAGAAACCATAAAGATCTGAGCAGAAATAAATGAAAAAGAAATGAAGGAAACGAGAGCAAAGATAAATAAAACTAAAAGCTGGTTCTTTGAGAACATAAACAAAATTGATAAACCATTAGCCAGACTCATCAAGAAAAAAAGGGAAAAGACTCAAATCAATAGAATTAGAAATGAAAAAGGAGAAGTAACAACTGACACTGCAGAAATACAAAGGATCATGAGAGACTACTATATGACAATAAAATGGAAAACTTGGAACAAATGGACAAATTCTTAGAAATGCACAAGCTTCCAAGACTGAACCAGGAAGAATGAGAAAATATAAACAGAACAACCACAAGCACTGAAATTGAAACTGTGATTAAATATCTTCCAACAAACAAAAGTCCAGGACCAGATGGCTTCACAGGCGAATTCTATCAAACATTTAGAGAAGAGCTATCACCTATCCTTCTCAAACTCTTCCAAAATACAGCAGAGGGAGGAACACTCCCAAACTCATTCTATGAGGCCACCATCACCCTGATACCAAAACCAGACAAAGATGTCACAAAGAAAGAAAACTACAGGTCAATATCACTGATGAGCATAGATGAAAAAATCCTCAACAAAATACTAGCAAACAGAATCCAACAGCACATTAATAGGATCATACACCATGATCAAGTGGGTTTTATCCCAGGAATGCAAGGATTCTTCAATATACGCAAATCAACCAACGTGATACACCATATTAACAATTTGAAGGAGAAAAACCATATGATCATCTCAATAGATGCAGAGAAAGCTTTTGACAAAATTCAACACCCATTTATGATAAAAACTCTCCAGAAAGTAGGCATAGAGGGAACTTTCCTCAACATAATAAAGGTCATATATGACAAACCCACAGCCAACATTGTCCTCAATGGTGAAAAACTGAAACCATTTCCACTAAGATCAGGAACAAGACAAGGTTGCCCACTCTCACCACTATTATTCAACATAGTTTTGGAAGTTTTAGCCATAGCAATCAGAGAAGAAAAAGAAATAAATGGAATCCAAATCGGAAAAGAAGAAGTAAAGATGTCACTGTTTGCAGATGACATGATACTATACCTAGAGAATCCTAAAGATGCTACCAGAAAACTACTAGAGCTAATCAATGAATTGGGTAAAGTAGCAGGATACAAAATTAATGCACAGAAATCTCTTGCATTTCTATACACTAATGATGAAAAATCTGAAAGAGAAATTAAGAAAACACTCCCATTTACCACTGCAACAAAAAGAATAAAATATCTTGAAATAAACCTACCTAAGGAGACAAAAGACCTGTACACAGAAAATTCTAAGACACTGATGAAAGAAATTAAAGATGATACAAATAGATGGAGAGATATACCATGTTCTTGGATTGGAAGAATCAACATTGTGAAAATGACTCTACTACCCAAAGCAATCTACAGATTCAATGCAATCCCTATCAAACTACCACTGGCATTTTTCACAGAACTAGAACAAAAAATTTCACAATGTGTATGGAAACGCAAAAGACCCCGAATAGCCAAAACAATATTGAGAAAGAAAAACAGAGCTGGAGGAATCAGGCTCCCTGACTTCATAGTAAACTACAAAGCAACAGTAATCAAGACAGTATGGTAGTGGCACAAAAATAGAAATATAGATCAATGGAACAGGATAGAAAGCCCAGAAATGAACCCACGCACATATGGTCACCTTATCTTTGATAAAGGAGGCAAGAATATACATTGGAGAAAAGAAAACTTGTTCAATAAGTGGTGCTGGGAAAACTGGACAGCTACATGTAAAAGAATGAAATTAGAACACTCCCTAACACATACACAAAAATAAACTCAAAATGGATTAAAGATCTAAATGTAAGGCCAGACACTATAAAACTCTTAGAGGAAAACATAGGCAGAACACTCTATGACATAAATCACAGCAAGATCCTTTTTGACCCACCTCCTAGAGAAATGGAAATAAAAACAAAAATAAACAAATGGGACCTAATGAAACTTAAAAGCTTTTGCACAGCAAAGGAAACCATAAACAAGACGAAAAGACAACCCTCAGAATGGGAGAAAATATTTGCAAATGAAGCAACTGACAAAGGATTAATCTTCAAGTTTTACAAGCAGCTCATGCAGCTCAATAACAAAAAAACTAACAACCCAATCCAAAAATGGGCAGAAGACCTAAATAGACATTTCTCCAAAGAAGATATACAGATTGCCAACAAACACATGAAAGAACGCTCAACATCATCAATCATTAGAGAAATGCAAATCAAAACTACAATGAGATATCATCTCACACCGGTCAGAATGGCCATCATCAAAAAATCCACAAACAATAAATGCTGGAGAGGGTGTGGAGAAAAAGGAAGCCTCTTGCACTGTTGGGGGGAATGTAAATTGATACAGCCACTATGGAGAACAGTATGGAGGTTCCTTAAAAAACTAAAAATAGAACTACAGTACGACCCAGCAATCCCACTACTGGGCATATACCCTGAGAAAACCATAATTCAAAAAGAGTCATGTACGACAATGTTCATTGCAGCTCTATTTACAATAGCCAGGACATGGAAGCAACCTAAGTGTCCATCAACAGATAAATGGGTAAAGAAGATGTGGCACATATATACAATGGAATATTACTCAGCCATAAAAGGAAACGAAATTGAGTTATTTGTAGTGAGGTGGATGGACTTAGAGTCTGTCATACAGAGTGAAGTAAGTCAGAAAGAGAAAAATAAATACCGTATGCTAACACATATATATGGAATCTAAAAAAAAAAAAAAAGTTATGAAGAACCTAGGGGCAGGATGGGAATAAAGATGCAGACCTACTAGAGAATGGACTTGAGGACACGGGGAGGGGGAAGGGTAAGCTGGGACAAAGTGAGAGAGTGGCATGGACAGATATACACTATCAAACGTAAAATAGATAGCTAGTGGGAAGCAGCCGCAGAGCACAGGGAGATCAGTTTGGTGCTTTGTGACCACCTAGAGGGGTGGGATAGGGAGGGTGGGAGGGAGGGAGATGCAAAAGGGAAGAGATATGGAGACATATGTATATGTATAACTGATTTATGTTGTTATAAAGCAGAAACTAATACACCATTGTAAAGCAATTATACTCCAATAAAGATGTTAAAAAAAAAAAAGAGAGAAAGCCCAGAAATAAAACCAAACTTATGTGGTCAATTAATCTATGAAAAAGGAGCCAAGAATATACAGAGGGGAAGGATCGCCTCTTCAATACATGGTGTTGGGAAAACTGGACAGCTACATGCAAAAGAATCAAACTGACTACTTTCTCACACCATATAAAAATAAACTCAAAATGGATTAAAGATTTAAATGTAATACCTGAAACCATAACACTCCTAGAAGAAATCATAGGCAGTACACTCTTTGATATCAGTCTTTGAAATAATTTTTTGGATCTCTCTTCTTAGACAAGAGAAAGTAAAGCAAAAACATACAAATGGGACTGCATCAAATAAAAAGCTTTTGCAGAGTGAAGGAAACTATCAACAAAACAAAAGGCAGCCTACTTAATGGGAGAAGATATTTTCAAATGATATATCTAATGAGAGGTTAATATCCAAAATATACAAAGAACTTATAAGACATAAAGAAAACTAACAACCTGATTAAAAAATGGGCAAAGGATCTGAATAGACATTTTTCTAAAGAAGACATACATATGACCAAGACGCACATGAAAAGATGCTCAACATCACTAGTCATCAGGGAAATGCAAATCAAAACTACAATGAAGTATCACTTCACACCTGTTAGAATGGCTATCATCAAAAAGACAACATATAACAAGTGTTGGCAAGGCTGTGGATAAAAGGGAATGCTTGTGCACTGTTGGTGGGAATCTAAATTGATATAGTCACTATGGATGACAGTAGGGAGGCTCTTCAAAAAATTAAAAATAGAACTACCATAAGATCCATCAATTCCACTTCTGGGTATTTTTCCAAAGAAAACAAAAACACTAATTCAAAAAGATATATGCACCCCTATGTTCATTGCAGCATTATTCAAAATAGCTGAGATATGAAAGCACCTTAAGGGCCCATCGATAGATGAAAGGATATATAAGATGTGGTATATATATACAATGGAATATTACTCTGCCATAAAAAGAATGAAATCTTGCATTTGTGAGAACATGGATGGACCAAGAGGGTATTATGCTAATTGAAATAAGTCAGACAAAGAAACAGAAATACCATATGATTTCACTTATATGTCAAATCTAAAAAACAAAACAAGTGAACAAATATAATGAAAGAGAAACAGACTCAGATAAACAGAGAACAAACTGGTGGGTGCCAGAGGGGAAGGGGGTTGGTGGATTAGTGAAATAGGTGAGGGCTATTTAGAGGTACAAACCTCCAGTTATAAAATAAATAAGTCTTGGGATGTAACACAAAGCATAGGTAATATAGTCAATAATATTGTAATAACTTTATATTGTGACAGATGGTAACTAGACTTATCATGCTGATCATTTTGTAATGTATCCAAATATCAAATTACTATGTTGTACATCTGAAACTAATATAATATGTAAGTCAATTATATTTCAATAAAAAATTATTAGCAACAACAATAAAACAAAATGAAAAAGAAAATCAAATTTGATCAGAATACTGCAGAATCTGTTAACATGAATAACAAAAGATACACTAGAAGTACTCATGTATAAAAAATTCAAGATCCCTATAATAGACCAACAAGTTTTTCCATTATTTTAACTTCTGAAGATTACTTCCTTAAATGAAAAATAAATAACATGAGGAAATTTACAAACCATTTTTCAGTATGATCCATTCAGAATAGAAAACAGCTGCCAATTTGCACTGCAGATAAATGTGTACATAAAAACAGAGATCTAGTCTTTACAATTAAATCAATTTTCAACAGGTTGTATTGATAAATAATCTAAATTTCTGGCCTCTTGCCTTGAACTCTTTCCTGTCTCAATAAATGGCAACATCATCCATGTACCGCTCAAAATCAAAACCTTGACTCCCATTTATCACTCTTTAATTCTCCTCTACAGTAAATTATCAGCAAGCATTGTTGGCTCTACTTCCAAAACATACGTAAATATGCTCCTTCTCTTTATCTCTCTTACCACTCTCTTAATTCAGGCCATCAACAGCTTTGCTTAGGCTTCTGCAATAGCCTTCCAACTGGTCTTCCTGTTTACACTTCTGTTCTTCTGACCACATCCAACCCCAGAGTTCATCTTACACCTTGCAGCCACAGCTATCTTTTTTGATACAAGTCTGTACATATCACTCCCCTACTAGATGAATCTAAAATACTTACAGCCTCCCTACATTACCTGGTCCCTACCTAATTCTCCAATTGCATCTTAACTGACTCATCTGCTCCATCACATTATCCTTTTTTCTGTTTCTAGAACATCCAAGCTAGTTACCACTTAGGGACTATCTACTTGCTATTCCTTCTAGTTGGAATGCTCTGTTGCAGATCTTTCCATGTTACTTCCCTATCATCAAGTCTCAATTCAACTGTCAATCCCCTCCCAACCCCAAACCCAGAGGCTTTCCTTGACCATCTCATCTAAATTAATCCCCAATCGATTTCTATCACATCATCCTGTTTAACTTTCTTCCTATTATTTATTACTACCTTAAATTGCCTTCTCTACTTCTAAGTTACCCACTTATTCTCTGTCTTCTCCCTTGAATGTTAGCTCCTGAGCACTGGAACCTTATCAGTCTTATTCACCATTTACTACCCAGTGCCTAGAAAAGTGCTTGGTACACAGTAGGTGCTCACTAAATATTTATTACAAGAGTGAATATACTTAACAACAACAAAAAGAAGCAGCTCAAAATATGAATAATTATCGTAAGATTAAGATTCAAGAAGAGGTATCGTATGAATTTATATCATGTGATTTCATGTTACACACATTAACAATATCAGTGGAACTTATTACATATTAGAGATCCCAAATATTAATGAAAAATACATTATTTTACTGTTACTTTAAATTCATTTCTAATATAAAACCTTTCAAAATGAGGAATTTTAAATAAAATCTACTTATGAATGGGGAAGGGAAGCTATATGTCTTTCTTTTGGCAAAAATAGAATGGTCTCTTTAGGACTGAATCAGAAGCATTTAAAGGAATATGCTGAGAAAAAAAAAGGTCAATTTAAAAAGTGAATACCAATTTTTAAGGCAGAGAAAATCTATCGAAACCTGAGGGAAACAAAAGAAATTGGTTTCCCAAGGGCCAGTAAATCATCATGTAGCTAAACATGATCTCTAAGGACTGATGGCACATTCTTGACATCTGGAAAGGGTAAGTCCAAAACTGTCCAAGTGCCCAAATACCACCATATCAGTGTTCTTACTTGCAAGACCCACTCGCTAGTCACACAATTAATGAGAATGATTCAAATGTGTGCCTTGGGGAAATTATAAATTACTACATCTCATGGACTTCTAGGGTCTTCCCGAACAGTCAAAGCCACAGTATTTGTGAATGCCAGGGGACTCATCACTGTATTTGGACTGTTTCAATGAGACAATAAACTACCTGGGACATTAGTTAAGATTTTTAAAATAACTAGGAAACTATTTTCTCCACTGGAGCTATTTACTAAATACCACAGAGCGTGAATACAACCACTGAGATTACTGACAGTAGCAGACAGAAATGGTGCTGGGCACTTTATCTTCCTGTTAATTGACTGTCTTTGTTATACAACACTGTCGGAAAAAATTTGACTACAATTCTTACTGCAAGCCACAGTAATCATGTCAATGTGTGAACTACCTGAATATCTAATTATGAAAAAAAGAAGGCAATTTCACAGTGGAAGCATTGTCCTAATTCAAGAAACCCAGCCATATTAACTGATTAGTCTGACATGTAGCAGATAGCTGAAAAACTTTAATTTGAAAGATAATTATTTTTAGCTGATTAATATGCTTCGGATTAAATTCACTGCTTTTAATGGGCCCATCAACTTGACGACCTGGGAAATTAATAAATTTTGCATGCAGTAATCCTAGGAAATTTATACAGCCAAGCTACACATCATTACAAGGATTACCTTCACAGTAGGCATTGTCCTCTCGAAGAGCCCTAAAACCATCTCGACAGCTACAAACGGCCCTGTCATTCAGATTTCTGCAGACAGAATTCTCCATGCAGTTATGCCTTTCAGAACAAAAGTCATAACCTACAAGAAAAAAGAAACTTATTAGGGTAAATAAAATCATAACAAAGCAAATAAACTTTGTCTCCTTAAAATCTTTCTTTGATTTAGAAGCTATATTTCTCTAAACAATTAAGTGGATATCTTCATCCAATGTTTATAGGACCATATGCTATGTGTACTAAAAAGTTTTTGAGTGTGTTTAACTCAATTAATTCCTTCTTGAAGTTAACTCAGTTAATTCCTTCTTGAAGTCTCCTCTATTTCTGACTTTATAAATGCTATCTCTAGTCCCTAATATTCCAATTACAGCCCTCCAAATATTGGAAACAAAGAAAGATTCTTGGAGTACAAAATGAAGATTTACAATATAGAAGACAACAGAGTGAGGAAGGAAAGTGATCTGAGAATTAGTGATTGAACACTGTCAATAACTATGAGTAATACAGACCAAGCCAGATGGGATGTGCACATTATGCATTTAAGAAATGAAAGAGACAACTTGGCATCCTTAAAAAACCCCACAAAACTCTAAACTTGTAAAAAAAATCACATCACTTTAATTTAATTTTCTCAGGAAATCTGCAAGACAAAGTATGTCCACTCAAAAGAAAAAGAAAGTTTTTATGAATTATGAAGATTTCACAGATTCCAGAGTCTTTATGTAGAGGAAAGAAAAATGGAACATTTCATAAACAGTGACACCAATCGTGTAATTTCTCGAATCTCTTTTTCCTGTGTGAATCCCTGTTCAAAGACCATCTAAGATGCTGAAATAAAAAGCTGGAACACTGGAATCCATATTTAATGGAAATTATATGATTATACATCATTCAAACAATTTTCAAATTGCTTGATGCATAAATTTTCTGTCTAGCTTTACACTGTCTAATGAATTACTTTTTCACCATGCATAAAAGGAAAGAGGTCTAGAAGAATACATTTCATGTAGCTCAGAATAAACTCATCTGCTTACATGCAAGAAAAGACTTTTACTTGAGCAAATCATGAAGATGTAAGTTCTACACTCATCTTATTTGTTATCAAATTAGCATAGAGTGCTGTGATTCAGTGAAAGGGTGAACTAAGCTATACCACAGCCAAAAGGTATACTCTGGTTCAGCACAATGGTTGATGTCCATTCCAATTGGTTTGTGCCCATAAGGACTATGTTGAATATTGACCCAGAGTTAAAACAAATCTCCCATGAAATGCAACTACAATGTATAGTAAAATAGTGTTTGTACAATTTAATAAGCCTTAGGAAGGGTGAGGCTCTCAAAATACAGTGATGCATTTAAAAAGGATAGGAGGGCTTCCTTGGTGGCACAGTGGTTGAGAATCTGTCTGCCAATGCAGGGGACACGGGTTCGAGCCCTGGTCTGGGAAGATCCCACATGCCGTGGAGCGACTAGGCCCGTGAGCCACAATTGCTGAGCCTGCGCGTCTGGAGCCTGTGCTCCGCAACAAGAGAGGCTGCGATAGTGAGAGGCCTGCGCACCGCGATGAAGAGTGGCCCCCACTTGCCGCAACTAGAGAAAGCCCTCGCACAGAAACGAAGACCCAACACAGCTATAAATAAATAAATAAATAAAATTAATAAAAAGGATAGGAAAAATCGAAAGAATTAGTGATTTCTACAGAAATAAAATAAAATAGAACAGAGTGTATGAAGACTGGAAAAATATATAGTCAATAACAGCACTGAAATCACTTGACAACTTTTCTTGACAAGATTCTTCACAATCTAAATTCTCATGATTAAGGCTGAAATTTTAGAAGTAAAAGGTTCACTCTTAAGGAAAGGAAAAGTGAAAAATGTTTTCTCCTTGGGTCTTTTTATTTCCTTCTTTAAGTAGCTAAATTGAGACCATATTTCTTAAAATGTATTCCAGTGTCTTTTTACAATGCCTGACAAGGGATAATTTCAGCTAAAAAGTCATCCTCATTCTCTATCCCAATAGCTCAGCACATCATCAACCTAAAATGAAAATGATCCAAAAAATCACTTTATATTTATTCTAAATTAAAACAATGTTACTAAAAAAAACTGGCCCACTCCTTAAGATACACAGAGAATTAAGAGACCATGTTTTAACACAGCGCTAAATCTGTAGAATTTTACCTGTAATGCTTCAAACAACTTTTAGAGAGCAGTGACTAAGAACAGGAACTGTTCCTGAGGCACTTTTACTTTTCTTTCATAAGTTTATATTTTTCAAAACTATCTTTCAACCCTTCATTTTGATGCATTTTCTCTTCTATTTTTCAGACTCTGTCCAATCCATGCTGTCACTGTCTATGCCGTAAGCCTCCTCTATTACAATCCATTTCCGGTCTCTATAAGTAATGGTAAGACCCCCTCATCTCAGCATCAAATATCATGCACACGCTCACCATGCAGTGTTTAATTGCTGCAAGAATTTTCTAACTATAAGATAACAGTATGATTCTACTTTTCATTGTTTTTGGTTCAGTTAGGGAGTACTTCACTTTTCATCAGATGAGTTTTTTAAGTTAACCTGGAGACTTGAAAACTGAAAATTGTGTCAAATACTAATTTACTCTAAACAATGTCAGATAGCTATTTTGATTTAGCCTTTCAACAAATAAGTTGATTGAATCTATTGGTTGTTTTACTGCTTAGATTCAAAAATGCCAAGGTTAAAAGGTTAACTACTGATGGTTAGAAAATTCAGACTCAGTTAAAGGGGCTTGTTTCCAATCTATAGCGAAGAACTTCAAAAAAAATCAGAGTATGGGTGGGCAATAAACCATAGTCCTACCACCATTATAGCCGCATTCCTACTCATCTGTGCTTGGTTTTTGGAGTTGAAAGACCTGGATTTACATCTGATCTCTAGCACTTACTGGCTGTGTAAATTACTAGCTGTGTAAGTTAATTAACCTTTCTAAACCTTCAGCTTTTCTCACCTGTAAAATTAGGATAATATCTACCTTGCAAAAGGTTCAAATGAGATCATCTATGTAAAAGTGTAATAGTATAGCATTTGTTAATAATTAAAGCAACTAGAGTATTACTAATAAGCCACAAACCAAATGTGTTGAGATACCTATCATAGGAGAAAATTCAAATATTTGCTAT
This sequence comes from Balaenoptera borealis, assembly GCF_965194805.1. Lineage (NCBI taxonomy): Eukaryota > Metazoa > Chordata > Mammalia > Artiodactyla > Balaenopteridae > Balaenoptera > Balaenoptera borealis. The sequence goes on from NC_138870.1 coordinate 37,808,169, forward strand.
AAATGGATAGATTAATGATATAATACAATCAGGTCTTTCTTTTATTTCCTCCTTTGGGTTTTAACCTCAAGGATACCAAGTTTTCTATTCCTTTTAAGCTTTCCAAATTTACATGAGATTCTTTCATTAAGTGTACTAGATCGTTCTATAACATATTAATAAGCATTTCTCTATGACTGAGGATACAAAAGGGTAAGGAAGGGTCGGATACAAAAGATTATGCATAAGAACAATATAAATAAATGTTATTCATAATAACCAGGAGAAAGAGAATGCAATAGTTTTGAGGTGAATATTTGTTGGTTTTGCTTTACAGGTGTCTATTCCTCCTTTTTGTGGAAAAAACCAAAACAAAACAAAAACCTAATCATACCTGGGATGAACTCTTCACCTCTACTGTTAGCCTAGGTGCTTACAGGAAAATGGACTACACTGCCCACTGGTTAAGGCCACACCAATCAATGCATCCCATTGGCTTGGACATAGTAATTTCTTCAGGTCTGAGCAAATGATGCAGTTCAGTTTAATGCAGATAATTGAAACTCAATTCTGGGACCTTTGTTCAACTCACGAGGATATTGAATTTACTCTTCCACCTACTTGAGTATCATAATAACGTGAGCATAAGAATGTCAGGGAACACATAGAGTCTGAAAATAAGGCCACCTCAGAGGAGACAAACAGAAAGATGCATCTAAGCAAAGGGGCGAGATTTGAGATCTGAGTCAAACCACTCACTGGGGCCATGTATTCCACTGTTTGCTTAAGTCAGTTGGATTGGGTGTTCTATCACTTGTACCTGAAAGAATACTAACTCATATCAGTATCGTCTTCGAGATGATGGATAATCCTGATTTTTCCCAAAAGGTAGTTCACGTGCATGGATGAACATTTAAAAAAACAGTACTGATAGCAATGGAATTATTTAAATGTGTATTAAAAAAATACATGAATCTAACAAATAATCCCATTATTTCATGGATACCACTGCTTAGGAATAAAACTAAATTTTCACAAAATGAGTTGACTAACAGTAGACATTAAAACATTAACTAAATAATGTTATTTGTGGTACACAGATAACAAGAATCATGAAGGTGTAATTGAATGATGTGGGAAACTATGAATTGTCCAGAAGTTGGGTGCAAACAATCTACACCCACTCAGCCTTATGCACACAGTGCCTCTATCACTTCTAATTGTAAGGCAAAGTCAATGCTAAATTAAAGTTGGGCATCCAGTGAATAGGACTTGATGGTCTGTAAGCAGAGAAAGGGGAGGCCAAGGGAGGAGAAGAAGAATGGGAAGGGCTGAGATATGAAAACATATAGTTTCACGTTATTTCTGTACCTTTCTAAGCCAGAGTCCTTGCTGTATCATGAAGCCTCTGTCGTGTTGTAATTTGTCATAAGCTTCCTTGAAAGAGCTCTCAGATATGAAAAAAGTGAAAAGAACATTCCTGCTACACTGTTCCTGAGCTGCTACAATGGAAGACAGCAGGGTACCTAGAAAACAGCCCTGGCTGGATTTGACTTGGTGCCTAGAAATCTGGAGCCTTATTTCGGTGCACAGCTTGGTTTCCAACCACCGGCCGAGCCTCCAGTGGAAAGGTCAACAATTTAATCTCATGCTCTGCCCTCAGGGAATATTTACTAACTGTTGTTGAACAACTTAGTTTTTCAGATGTGAACACAGCATCTTTAGCACTAGGCAGACAGGCCTGGAAACTGGAGGCCAACCTTACTACAAATGAATTTGTCACAATACGTGTGTAGGAGTTGACTCAAAATTTAAGCCTTTAAAAACTTGACGTTTTTTAGTTTAAAAGTCAGAGAATGCCAGGAGGACTCATTTGTTTATTTATTTGAAGTCAGAAATGGAAGTAATCTTTATTTTAAATGGTGCTAAAAGTTTCAAGAAAGGCCAACTTGTCCAATTTCAATTCCAGTTCTAAACCAGAGGTTCTCAATCCAGGCTGAGTAAAATAACTTATTGAAGAGTGTTTTTTAAGGTGATACCAAGGCTCCATCCCATGTATCTGAAATCTGGCTCTGAAACACTTATTCAGGAATTAGGAAAAGGGATTTGAGCTTCTGCCTTAGCGAAGGCAACTCCATATTGGAAGCTCCAGTTCCATTTTGAGAAAAACCTATGACCTAGGCCTGAATAAGCTATAATATGATTAAATGCTTAAAGAATAACCTTCTGCATGCTTGAGAAATTCCAGGAACTACAGGACATTTCAAGCCTGCAGCTACAGATTAACTGCTCTCCCTACACCATCAAGGTGACTCGGACCAGACCACCGCACCACCAATTTCAAGGTGATTATTGAAGCAGACTGTGCTCCTCCACACATAGCCCCCTACTGCACACCTCTGAAACTTTTCCTTTACAAACTCTTGTCCCCTAACTGGCAACTCGGAGATGGTTTTGGGGACACTAGTCCACCATCTTCCCAGGTTGCCGGCTTCCTGAATAATACATCTTTCTTTTTCCACCAATCCTTGTCTCTAGAACATTGACTTTTGAGCAATGAGAAGCCAAACCTGAGTTTGGTTCTGGCTCTGGCCGGCCACATATCAATGATATCAGGATATCAGGTGGAGGGGGTGTAGGTCACGGTATATTTTGTCATTGTATTGATATTTTGAGTGGGCTGTGTAAACATATTAATTTTTAAAACTATAGGCAATTTAAATGTAACCAGTTTTGTAGCTAGCTTTTCCGTTCTTAACTTGCTTTTGGTAATGTATTATTAAGGCTCTTTAAAAAGATATGGATGCAATCAGGCCGTCTTAATTGAATGGATGGAAGAAGTAGCTAAAAAGAAAATGAAAAAACTGTACCACCCTCCTAAAAATGGGAGCGAGGGATCTTCTGTTTCCTTTTTAATAGATGAGATTAAAAGGAAACAAAATGTTATATGTTTTATAAAGTTTCTTTTTCTTACTTTTTTCCATTTAAGTTTTATTTTGCACCAATAAAGGCTATTACTAAAACAAGTGCTAGTAGCTCATTTAAGGCACTGTTATACAGTACCAACTACATGAGTTATGAGCCTCAACTACATCCCAGGTGTCATACTAGGTATTAAGAATATAGAGATGAATATAAAGACCCAGCCCTGCCCTCAAGGTGCAAAATCCAATGAAGGAGATAGATTCACAAACACATAATTTCAGGATAACACAAGAAGGCACATATAATTTCATGATTGGTAGGGAACATAAAAATTCCATATAATTAATCCTTTAGTTTAATACTTAAATCTATAACAAAATACCAAGTTTAAGAATCTTTAGTGATGGGCAACTCACTGCCTCCTGGGTAGTCCACTGCATTTCTGAATACCTCAAGTTTTACTGTTTTCTTATATTGAACTAAAAATCTAAGTTCCTTCTACTTATTGGTCATAGGCTTAACATCACAGAGGCAACACAGAACAAGCAATGCATGTCTGATGGCCTCTCTCTTCTTGGTAGTATAGAAGCCTATCAGTGAAGGAGAGTGGAATTGTGAAGAGAGGGATTTGAACAACATGGGAATTATGCTCAGACAATTATAAAAACAGACTGAAGAGAAAAGAAAGGAAATCCCCCCCCACCCCCGGCAAAAAAAGAAACAATAAAACAACTCAACACTGTTGTGTAAATGTTTTCAACAATGCCATGCTGACTCAGAACAAGTACACAGAGAGAAGTATAGAAACCCAGAGCTTGAGACAGGTACAATACATCCTGCAGAAATGCATGGGAGCATCTCGATTTTAATTCGATAGTCTTTGCAAATAACTTGATTATAAAAAGTTCTATTTCCTATCAGTTGAACTAGCCTCTTAGAATGACTCACGCACAGACATTTTATTTTACAGAAAAGCCTTACCTTTACAAACTTTGCAACAGCTATGAGACAAGGTAATCTGATGAGACTCTGGACAATCCAGGGCTGGACAGCCTGAACTCTCAACCAGCTTCATGGTCTGGTCCTGTCAGACAACAGAAAATAAAAGCTTCAAACCTCTTAATTAGGAATAACTCAGAAGTTTCCAGATCCAGCATCCAAGAAATTTCTTCGAACATGAGAGTAAAATTTTCACCCTGAGAACCTCTGCACAGGTCACACACTCACTTGCAAAATGACATTAAATGACAACTGGAAAGCCTTTCAAATGGGCAGGCAGCTCTGGGAACGGAAGCAAGCCACACTGCAGCCAGGCCTTCAATTTCCAAACACCAGAGTGATCCTGAAGATTCTGGTAGTTTACAACATATTTGCACATCCAGATGACAACTGTGGCAAAGTCACGGCTTGAATTCCATCAATAGCTCACTTTGGAAAAAACAATAAATAAAACCCGGGCTTTTTTAACATTCTCATTTCAAAGTTTCCTAAACTATTATAGATTACCCCAAGTGAGTGTGGTGAGGAATATTGGGGATCTCTCACGAAACTATAAGGAAAATGAGGGCAGGATTTATGTCTCTTGAGCATGAATGTCTTGCATTTTTCCTAGCATATAATAAGCAAGCGAAAAATTTTCCTGAATGAATAAGTCAATGTAAAACGATTATAGTTCTAGCCACCAAAGTAGATAAAACCCTTCTCAAAGAGAAACCAAAATACAGAACAGAACACTTTTCTGATAAATGTAACAGCACTGCCCTTGAAGCAAACATTTTGCTTCTATACTGTCAACCTCCAGTCTCTTTAAGAGCGAGGGTCATTAACTCTTATACTATGCTTACCAATACATAAGTAATAAAATAACCGTTGGAACTTGAAGGCTTCCATTTTAATACTGCTCAATAGCTTAGCTTTTTAGATATCATTTCTATAAGTACTGCTTTTATTGAAGAAATCGTAATTTCAATATCTCCCTCTTCCTGGCTTATCGATGGAAAGGACTTTCTCCAAGTCACCATAGTGGCAGGAAAAAAAAGAAAGAAAGTGTCAGAAGACATGTATACTGTGGAGTCAAACGCTATTCTTCCTTTGGTTTGATGGTAATATCCATTCTGATAATCTTATTTTCAGGACCACAGTATTTTTCTGTTACTATGAAACTCACAGACCCCCCAGGACACATTTTCAAGGCCACAAAACTGACAATAAAGGAACAAAGAAGGACTAGAATTGACAGCCCAGAAAATGGAAGCCTGAGAGAGATGACAATTATGTAAAATAGCTCAGGGGCCTGAAGGGAGAAAAAACAATGGGAGTCCTTAATGTCAAGAATTTAGTGAAGAATACAAAAGCTTATGAAATTCTGGTAGAGCTGTGCTGTAGAATCCATAGCCACTAGCTATAAGATTTTGACGACTTCGTATGATAAAATAATGTAAAATATTTCATTAAGAATTTTATATTGATTACATTAGAAATGATAATATTTTGGATATATGGGGTTGAATACAGAAAATTTAGCCCAAATAAAAATCACATGTGTGGCTTGCATCGTATTTCTACTGGACAGCACAGCGTTAGAGGGTAGGAAGTGATTTCTTTTGTTTGAGCAAATAAATGGTAACATTTATTCATTCACCCAATATGTATTAAGCACCTGCAGAGTTGCCTATATACAGACTTCTCACAAACTGAATTTAAAATAAAATCACTCTATAGGTATTTTAAAATCAAGTAGGAAACTATCTCAGTAAATTTTAAATCATAATTATCAGTATTATGGAATACACTTGTCAAATGAAAAGAACACACACACACACACAAAGTGAAGAATCTTCAAATGCCCTCATAATTTTCAGATTTAGGGCTGATATTTCAAAGTTAGAGTTTACTTAGAAACCAGCTGACAAAAGTTTTCCACCTTCCTTGAAGTAAAATTTCTCTGATTTCCTTGGTGCTGCTAGATCTCACTCCAAGCCTTCCAATCTTTATATCTGCAGTGGGACCTGCTCCACTCAAAACAGCATTGGTGAAGGGATGCTGACGGAGAAAAATCCATCTTGAAATACAGCTTCAGCAATTGTGTTAATGTTCCTATGCCCCAGCTCCCTTAACTTTAAGATGGTAACCTACATCATGGGAGAGCTGATTTAAAGCCAAAAGAAGCAGCTAGAATACCTAATAATGGACATGAACAAATCAGAGCTTTCATGTTCTAGAAACCAAATCTGTCACAGTTTTGCATCTTTATGTCTCTGCCTTGCTTATCCCAAATGTCTTCCAACTTAAGATGCATGAGGTATACAGCTGGATTTTTCAGATTCAACTTATCTTGGCAAAATTCTGAGGATTTTCCTTTCCCCAACACTTAATCATATGAATGCTCACAGTTTATTGCCAGCAGGGTAAATCACTTAACTTAATTTTCTAAATAATCTATACATACTAAATCATCCCCACAAACCATGTACAGGAGGCATTTGAAGAAGAAAATTAAGGATCAAATGTAAATGAACCCTAAAGCAGAAACTTTATATGTAGACAGTTTCCTTTAGATAGAATATGGCTTGAAATATAACATTATGGTCAAGGAATATAAAATCATAGTTTATAAAAGGTAAATGTGAAAAGTGTTATGAAACATATTTAGTTTTTCAATTAGTAGGTCAAGAAGCAGACTTAAAATGAATCATGTTTGCTTCAGAAGCATACGTCAAGAGCACATTTATAAAGCATTCCCCTTAAAATTATTTAAAAGATTCCTCCCAAAGGAATTAAGATCAATATCAGTCTCATCTCCATCCAACAGCTGATTTTTATTAGGTAAATTTTGTTCTGATTTTAATTGGACTGAGTGATATTTATTACGAGTCAAAAGCAAGAGTGAGAACAGGCTGAGTCTAATTTTATCTAATACATTTTCTTCAAAACAGCAAACAAGGAGTTGATTTGTATTTGGAAAATATAAGACAACTTCATAAAACTTTAATTTGACAAAAGAGAGTTTTTATTTGTTGGGAAAATTATTTTACAACCACTAATTTACTTGATTGCAAAAACAATGAGAATTTCTATACATTTGAGCTATAATTATCATCTTAAATTTCTTAAATTTTCTCTTTGCCTTAGAAGTTTTAAAGGTATTACAAGGGTGAGGTTTTTAAAGGAACATTTACTGTGTTCATGTAACTGTAAGAATTTTGAAACACACAGGAAGCACTTCCTTACCTTGCACTCATAGAGAACACATACTCCAGAAGAGGAGTAGACCGTATTTCTTTCTCCTTCAAAGTAGGTTCGTCCATGAAATTGGCATATAGCTTTGGAGTAAAAAAATATATATATTTTTTAAATGTTTCATTAAGAAAAATAGCTTACAGGTGTTCAGATCATTTTGCCACAATATTTCACATGTCCTTGTGACTTTTCAAGGTGTTTGAGTAACTGTAAACCTAAATTCAACCCAATATAAGGCACATGTAGGCTCAAGTTATTTTCATTCCCATTAAGTTCAGAGAGTAAAATAAGGTACAAAAAGGATAAGGGGCAATGGCAAGTCAGAATTAAACTCTGAAAAAGGAGTGCTGATAAGCAGACTCAAAGCCAATTACTTGCCTGTTAGATGATGTCCCACTTCAGGGCATATTAAGCAGGTGCTCAAAGCAGCTACAAATCAGGGGCAACACAAATATGAGAAAAGTTCATTTTTATATACCATTACAGAATTTTAAAACAGAAAATTAGAAAGAAACTATTTTAATTCCAGTACATACATGTAAATATTATGTTTTATGGGTTAGTATCATTTTATTTGTAAGTACATGTGGGTTAAGGCACCCTATTTAAGATGTTGAAAGGTCTTAATCTGGGCCTGCCTTGCTTCCATCACAATTAAATAAAATTTTAAGATGGAACTTCAGACTCAGTGGCAAAAACATTTTTAATGAGTGAAAATGCATACAAAGTATCAAAGAATTTTTTTGAGACTTTCAAAATATTTACAATTCACAGCAAACATTTAGCCAATGGAAACTGCTTGCTTGTTTTGAAATGAATGTTTCCCACTACCCATGTTGACTCATCACCTAAACAGAGACAGATTTACCCTGAAGCTAATTAAGCTTAACTTTCAGTATCCTTCTAGGGCTTATTAGCCCTCCATTCTAAGACTCTGAACCAACTTTTGTTTTCACAGATTTGTACGGTTTTCCTTTCAAAGGACACTCAATATTGTAGATCTTTGGAGCTCCATTACATCTAGATCAACCCAAGCTAATCATTTCAAAAGACCAGAAGAAGCAGTCATCTGATAGGAAAAAAACTCAAGCAGTTTGTTAGCCCTACTTACTAAATCAAATTTTTAATTTTAACTACATGGATTTTACAAAAGGGGTATGTACATTTCCTTTTAATTCCATTGTGTGAGTTAGAATAAAGTCCCTCTTCAGAATTTATATATCCCATTATCTTTAAAAGTATCACATTGCCTAAAAAAATTTATAACAAAGAAATCAGACATACATCTATTAATAATATTGAATATATATATGGTTGTACAAATATTCATATTTAAGCCAACTTTCATCTTTGCACAAAAGTTAACTGATTATTTAAAAGGTGCACATTTAAATAATGGAAAGCATGCACATTTTAAAAATGTCATCCTTCAACTGATCTCCTTACTCAGCTTTTATTAACAAATTTCACTACATAATATATATTACTGGCAAATTGATTTTAAAGTTTTGGAGGTTGTTGGAAGGGAATACAACTTACTTGCATAAATTATATTACTTAAAAGCTGGTTGAAGCTTGCTCACTCATGAATATTCAAAATGAAACTAGGGAGTTGTCAGTTGCATACTATCTATCATATATGAATTACAATAGCATGTGCATTTACTTAATGAACCTGATTGATTGTAAAATGTCTCTCTCCAACGTGTAATTTTTAAGATTGTGCTTTGTTTTTTCTTATGAGATTCAATAACCTCAAAATACCAAGATCTGGCTTATGGCGTGTTCAATTATACTTAAGTACCACATTTTATGAGATAAGGAGAATAAATAAAACCTTCTTCTATTCAGCACCTGCCATTCAAAGGTTCCTAAGCCTATTATATTATACAACTCGATAACTGCAGTCTATTCAAGTCCAAGGGTATGTTGAAGCAAAAAAACTGATGTTCCAAGTCTTTCTTAGAGCAGAGGGAAAAGGAAACACTGTAAAAACACAAGGGTAAATTCTCCTTATACAAAGTCTTATGATAATTTAATATTCATGCAGAGCAGATGGACCTTCTTCTCTAAACTCTTAATTCCAAAGACTCAAATAGGCAACTTGTGAGACAATAGGGCACCAAATGGAGCTTGGCAGAGCGAGAAGCACAAAACGAATGAGATCACAATTGCTTCATTTCCTTTCAAGCAATCAGCACAAACAGTGTGAATTTGGCTTAGAGAGAACCCAAAGCAAGTGATTTTTGTCTCGTTTCTTTTTTGATCAGTTGCTGTGATTCTCCATAATTCTGAAGTTTACTCTAAATACCTAGTAATGCCATCAGAGTATGCCTTCCCTAGGTTTTTTAGGGGAAAAATGTTAAGAAACTCAGAAATATATACATATATACATACATATATACATATATATGTATATATTCCTAATCATTCCTAAAAAATACTACAAGGAATCTTGAAAATCCATAAGGATGGCTCTGGGACATAGAAGTAGACTGCAGGAGTAAAATTCGTATTACTTTGTTGATACATTTAACAAATATGTACTGAGCTCCTGCTAACATGCCAGGTAGTCTGCTAGGTACTAGGATTCAAAGATGAAAGAGACATGTTTCGACCCCTCACTACTGAGGTGGGAAGACAGACTCGTACACAATTAACTATACTAAAAGCCAAGCTTAAGTGCTATAACTGAGAAATTCATAAGTGACATGTAAACACAGGAGACCAAGTGGTAAACTTGGGGGGGCCACTGGATCAAAGGTGAGGAAACAAGGGCTGGAGAAGGACCCAGACTCTGGCAATAGCAACAAGTCATCGTCACCCTAGGGTTAAGGAACAGGCAGAGGAAATGGTTTTATTGGAGCCCATAGTGAGCCAGAGTTATGAAGGAGAGGCAGCCCAGTGGGAGCCGAAATCATGAGAGACACAGGTACCACCAGAAACACAGCCTGGTGCAGGGAAGGAGCAGGGAAGAAACGCGGCCAACTCTCTCTCCTCTGGCGTTCCGATTTCCTGCCAGTGCATCTCATTGGCAAACTCTGCCCAAAGCCATCTGGCAAGGAGACCAGGGTGATACAGTCTGCAGAAGTCCAGCTCCTGGGGTACAGAGTAGGGCAGAGAAGGACAGGTGGGGTGCGTGGGGTGCCCAGGAGAAAGAATAACCAACCCCCAGCACTGGTGGCTATCACAGTAATTCAATTTAGACCATGAAGAGAAACAGTTTACAAGGACAGGTTGCTTAGTAGAGCATGAGAGAATGGAACACAGTACAAATAAATTTTGAAGAGGGAAAATTGAGACATTTAAAAAATACAACTCTATTTTAAAGAAAAATCCAGATAGCTTATCAAAATGAGATCCATAAGCAAGGAGAAGGCAAAATGAAGGAACTGGGCAGATCAAGTGTTAAGACAGAGGAGAGGAAGCAGATTAGGTGTTGCCCTGATTTTAACCAAGGCTAGCCCCTGCAGGTATCAGGGACAAAGCCTCAGAGATAATAATGATCACTGTGGCTACCACACTGACTGCAAGAAAGTCTCTAGAATTCCCTAACTGAACTGCACCTCCCTGCTTACCCTTCCCCAGCAGAGTATAAGAAATCACTTCCTCAACAAAACAACAAAGGAATAATCATTTTGCTGTATTGATTTCTTCTTCAATTCAGCTGCATTCACAAGTTCATAGACAGAAGCTTCATTTCTTTCCTATTTTTGGGGTCTGTGTCTGTGTTTGCTGGTGTGTGCATATATAGCAATAAGTTTCTTGTGACATAACTCTGGATTCCTATGTCCAAATCATTTACCAGCTTAAAGCAGAATTATGCCAACTAGGCTGCATTTTCAGAGATCTACGCTAAGTGATTTATTGAGTATATTACATGTACATATTCGAAGGTAATGAAGCCTCTAGGGGGAAGGATATTAATTCACTGATACAGTCTTATGCCCTTGCAGACTAAGAAGCTAAGCCCCCATGCAGTCAGACTAACCCATAGCACTACTGCTACTCTTAAGTTATTAATATTAACCAATGTCAAATGCATATTCACTATGACTCTCATATACACATATACACACATACACACTCACAAACACACACATCAGGGGGTACCGTTCATATCGTGTGAATTATGTCACTCAGAGCTGTCCAATGAACAGCCTATTCAGCCAGAAGGAGAGAAATTAACTAGAACTTGGGGAAATTCAATAGGATGCTATAACAATTGGTATATATGTTTTACCAAGGCTATATTAAATATCACTAATTACATAGTTAATAGCACCATAATTATGAGAAATCTGCAAAAGCAATTAATGTGAATTATTTTCACTTAACCTCTCCTCTACTTTAACAATTAACAAGAAATAAGAAGACAGAAAATGCTACAGATGCAAATTTGAGTCTTCAGTTGTAAAAAAGTGAAAAGGAATTTATAGAACAGACTGAGAAATGGATAAGGGAAAGAAGCCAGTAAAACTCTAAAAGCTGTAAGTTACACATTAAAATCATGATTTATTGCTCATTAATGCAAAGATAGAAAATGGAGATCCCTCTAATGAGATCTAAATCAACGTCTGCAAACCTTTGTAGAAAAAATTATCCAAATCTATCTAACAATATTTTAGAATATAAAAGCAAAAAGACATATATTTCACTTCTAAACATTTCCTCAGTCACTACATATTTAGATTCTTTTTATTACTGGATTGAAAATACATGAGTCTACACTAAATTTCCTGACTGGTATCAACACCTTTAAAAATGATACAACACAGAGGGCAGACAGCAGAGCAAGAAGAACTACAATCCTGTAGCCTGTGGAACAAAAACCACATTCACAGAAAGATAGACAAGACGAAAAGGCAGAGAGTTATGTACCAAATGAAGGAATAAGATAAAACCCCAGGATAACAACTAAATGAAGTGGAGATAGGCAACCTTCCAGAAAAAGATTCAGAATAATGATAGTGAAGATGATCCAGGACCTCGGAAAAAGAATGGAGGCAAAGATCAAGAAGATGCAAGAAATGTTTAACAAAGACCTAGAAGAATTAAAGAACAAACAAACACAGATGAACAATACAATAACTGAAATGAAAACTACACTAGAAGGAATCAATAGCAGAATAACTGAGGCAGAAGAACGGATAAGTGATCTGGAAGACAGAATGGTGGAATTCACTGCTGCCGAACAGAATAAAGAAAAAAGAATGAAAAGAAATGAAGACAGCCTAAGAGACCTCTGGGACAACATTAAATGCAACAACATTCGCATTATAGGGGTTCCAGAAGGAGAAGAGAGAGAGAAAGGACCAGAGAAAATATTTGAAGTGATTATGGTCAAAAACTTCCCTAACATGGGAAAGGAAATAGCCACCCAAGTGTCGGAAATGCAGAGAGTCCCATACAGGAAAAACCCAAGGAGAAACACGCCGAGACACATATCAATCAAATTGGCAAAAATTAAAGACAAAGAAAAATTATTGAAAGCAGCAAGGGAAAAACGACAAATAACATACAAGGGAACTCCCATAAGGTTAACAGCTGATTTCTCACCAGAAACACTGAAAGCCAGAAGGGAGTGTCATGATATAATTAAAGTGATGAAAGGGAAGAACCTACAACCAAGATTACTCTACCTGGTAAGGATCTCATTCATATTCAATAGAGAAATCAAAAGCTTTACAGAAAAGCAAAAGCTAAGAGAATTCCACACCACCAAACCAGCTCTACAACAAATGCTAAAGGAACTTCTCTAAGTGGGAAACACAAGAGAAGAAAAGGACATACAAAAACAAACCCAAATCAATTAAGAAAATGGTAATAGAAACATACATATGGATAATTATCCTAAATGTGAATGGGTTAAATGCTCCAACCAAAAGACACAGGCTTGCTGAATGGATACAAAAAAAAGACACATATATATGCTGTCTACAAGAGACCCACTTCAGACCTAGGGACACATTCAGATTGAAAGTGAGGGGATGGAAAAGATATTCCATGCAAATGGAAATCAAAAGAAAGCTGGAGTAGCAATACTCATACGAGATAAAATAGACTTTAAAATAAAGAATGTTACAAGACACAAGGAAGGACACTACATAATGATCAAGGGATCAATCCAAGAAGAAGATATAACAACTATAAATATATATGCACCCAACATAGGAGCATCTCAATACATAAGGCAACTGCTAACAGCTATAAAATAGGAAATCGACAGTAACACAATAATAGTGGGAGACTTTAATACCTCACTTAAACCAATGGACAGATCATCCAAAGTGAAAATAAATGAGGAAAGAGAAGCTTTAAATGACACAATAGACCAGATAGATTTAATTCATATTTATAGGACATTCCATCGAAAAACAGCAGATTACACTTTCTTCTCAAGTGCGCACGGAACATTCTCCAGGATAGATCACATCTTGGGTCACAAATCAAGCCTCAGTAAATTTAAGAAAATTGAAATTATATCAACCATCTTTTCTGACCACAACGCTATGAGATTAGAAATGAATTACAGAGAAATAAATGTAAAAAACACAAACACATGGAGGCTAAACAGTACGTTACTAATAACGAAGAGATCACTGAAGAAATCAAAGAGGAAATCAAAAAATACCTAGAGACAAATGACAATGAAAACACGACGATCCAAAACCTATGGGATGCAGCAAAAGCAGTTCTAAGAGGCAAGTTTATAGCTATACAAGCCTACCTCAAGAAACAAGAAAAAACTCAAATAAACAATCTAACTATACACCTAAAGGAATTAGAGAAAGAAGAAAAAACAAAACCCAAAGTTAGCAGAAGGAAAGAAATCATAAACATCAGAGCAGAAATAAATGAAATAGAAACAAAGAAAAAAATAGCAAAAGATCAATAAAACTAACAACTCGTTCTTTGAGAAGATAAACAAAATTGATAAACCATTAGCGACACTCATCAAGAAAAAGAGGGAGAGGACTCAAATCAATAAAATTAGAAACGAAAAAGGAGAAGTTACAACAGACAGTGCAGAAATACAAAGCATCCTAAGAGACTACTAAAACCAACTCTATGCCAATAAAATGGACAACCTGGAAGAAATGGACAAATTCTTAGAAACGTATAACCTTCCAATACTGAACCAGCAAGAAATAGAAAATATGAACAGACCAATCACAAGTAATGAAATGGAAACTGTGATTAAAAATCTTCCAACAAACAAAAGTCCAGGACTAGAGGGCTTCACAGGTGAATTCTATCAAACATTTAGAGAAGACCTAACACCCATCCTTCTCAAACTCTTCCAAAAAATTGCAGAGGAAGGAACACTCCCAAACTCATTCTATGAGGCCACCATCACCCTGATACCAAAACCAGACAAAGATACTACAAAAAAAGAAAATTACAGACCAATATCACTGATGAATATAGATGCAAAAATCCTCAACAAAATACTAGCAAACAGAATCCAACAACACATTAAAAGGATCATACACCATGATCAAGTGGGGTTTATCCCAGGGATGCAAGGATTCTTCAATATACCCAAATCAATCAATGTGATACACCATATTAACAAATTGAAGAAGAAAAACCATGTGATCATCTCAATAGATGCAGAAAAAGCTCTTGAAAAAATTCAATGCCCATTTATGATAAAAACTCTGCAGAAAGTGGGCATAGAGGGAACATACCTCAACATAACAAAGGCCATGTACGACAAACCCACAGCACACATCATTCTCAATGGTGAAAAACTGAAAGCATTTCCCCTAAGATCAGGAACAAGACAAGGATGTCCACTCTCGCCACTATTATTCAACATAGTTTTGGAAGTCCATGCCACGGCAATCAGAGAAGAAAAAGAAATAAAAGGAATACAAATTGGAAAAGAAGAGGTTAAAGTGTCACTCTTTGCAGATGACATGATACTATACATAGAGAATCCTAAAGATGCCACTAGACAACTACTAGAGCTAATCAATGAATTTGGTAAAGTTGCAGGATACAAAATTAATGCACAGAAATCTCTTGCATTACTATACACTAATGATGAAAAATCTGAAAGAGAAATTAAGGAAACACTCCCATTTGCCATCGCAACAAAAAGAATAAAATACCTAGGTATAAACCTACCTAGGGAGAAAAAAGACCTGTATGCAGAAAACTATAAGACACTGATGAAAGAAATTAAAGATGATACCAACAGATGGAGAGATAAATCATGTTCTTGGATTCGAAGAATCAATATTGTGAAAATGACTATACTAACCAAAGCAATCTACAGATTCAATGCAATCCCTATCAAATTACCAATGGCATTTTTTACAGAACTAGAACAAAAAAATATTAAAATTTGTATGGAGACAAAAGAGACCCCGAATAGACAAAGCAGTCCTGTGGGAAAAAAACGGAGCTGGAGGCATCATAATCCCTGACTTCAGACTATACTACAAAGCTACAGTAATCAAGACAATATGGTACTGGCACAAAAACAGAAACACAGATCAATGGAACAAGATAGAAAGCCCAGAGATAAACCCACACACCTATGGTCAACTAATCTATGGCAAAGAAAGCAAAGATATACAATGGAGAAAAGACAGTCTCTTCAATACGTGGTGCTGGGAAAACTGGACAGCTACATGTAAAAGAATGAAATTAGAACACTCCCTAACACCATACACAAAAATAGACTCAAAATGGAATCGAGACCTAAATGTAAGACCGGACACTATAAGAGGAAAACATAGGAAGAACACTCTTTGACATAAATCACAGCAAGATCTTTCTTGATCCACCCCCTAGAGTAATGGAAATAAAAACAAAAATAAACAAATGGGACCTAATGAAACGTCAAAGGTTTTGCACAGCAAAGGAAACCATAAACAAGATGAAAAGACAACCCTCAGAATGGGAGAAAATATTTGCAAATGAATCAACGGACAAAGGATTAATCTCCAAAATATATAAACAGCTCATGCAGCTCAATATTAAAAAAACAAACAACCCAATCCGAAAATGGGCAGAAGACCTAAATAGACATTTCTCCAAAGAAGATATACAGATGGCCAAGAAGCACATGAAAAGATGCTCAACATCACTAATTATTAGAGAAATGCAAATCAAAACTACAATGAGGTATCACCTCACACCAGTTAGAATGGGCATCATCAGAAAATCTGCAAACAACAAATGCTGGAGAGGGTGTGGAGAAAAGGGAACCCTCTTGCACTGTTGGTGGGAATGTAAATTGATACAGCCACTATGGAGAACAGTATGGAGGTTCCTGAAAAAACTAAAAATAAAATTACCATATGATCCAGCAATCCCACTACTGGGCATATACCCAGAGAAAACCATAATTCAAAAAGACACATGCACCCCAATGTTCATTGCAGCACTATTTACAATAGCCAGGTCATGGAAGCAACCTAAATGCCCATCAACAGACGAATGGATAAAGAAAATATGGTACATATATACAATGGAATATTACTCAGCCATAAAAAGGAACGAAATTGGGTCATTTGTTGAGACGTGGATGGATCTAGAGACTGTCATACAGAGTGAAGTAAGGCAGAAAGAGAAAAACAAATATCGTATATTAACGCATATATGTGGAACCTAGAAAAGTGGTACAGATGCACTGGTTTGCAGGGCAGAAATAGCGACACAGATGTAGAGAACAAACGTATGGACATCAAGTGGGGAAAGCGGCGGGGGTGGCGGTGGTGGTGTGATGAACTGGGTGATTGGGATTGACATGTATACACTGATGTGGATAAAATTGATGAGTAATAAGAACCTGCTGTATAAAAGAATAAATAAAATAAAATTCAAAAATTAAAAAAAAAGTTTTTAAATGAAATAAATTCATTTAAAAATAATAATAATGCATTTTGGAAAAATAAAAAATAAATAAAAAAATAAATAAAAATGATACAACACAAAATTAAAGGTTTTAGATACCAAGAAGAAAACCAGTATAATTCACTTAGTGTGAAATGGGATTTATAATTTCTTTTAAATTCTCTTTGAAAACACCAGGTATCAGTGATCTTTAAATTGTTTAAGCTGTCTGTTAAGGGCAGAGTTGTATAAAGTAGTGGCTTTTACATGGTGTTCTTTCTAATCTTGATTTCCACTGGGAGGGCTGTTAAAAACCCCATGTACAATGGCAATTATTTCATTTTGAGTCAACATGATACTTATTTGTTAGTGATATACAAATCAAAACTGTTGGATGGGAAAATATCTCATTAACTGTAATTATGTATAAGTATATTTTTATTATAGCTTTTAAAACAGAATGCACAATAAATGTATTCATGAAACAGGCTAAGATTCTGTGGAGTCAAACAAAAAAATCTGAAAGTGTTTCAATATTCTTAGAAGACTCC
The DNA here is from genome assembly GCF_965194805.1 of Balaenoptera borealis. NCBI lineage: Eukaryota > Metazoa > Chordata > Mammalia > Artiodactyla > Balaenopteridae > Balaenoptera > Balaenoptera borealis. The sequence continues at coordinate 37,825,715 of NC_138870.1, forward strand.
AATCAGTCATGCTGCATTTATCCAGCCCACATTCTTTTTTGAAATCTGGACTCACTTGGAGTCAATTCTTAACAATATGGTTGTAATAAAAGTTTTGAGCACTAAGTGCTATAAATTAATTTTCCCTCTTTCTACAATGCTTAAATTTCTATTAGAGCACTGAACCCATTTTTCCTTTCCTCTAGTTAGTTGTACACTTTTTTTATCTTTCCTACATGAGATGGGGGCAGTGTCTTAATTTGTCTTTGGATCTTGTACTCAGCACCCAGCACTGGCCATAAATAATAAATTCTAAAGGTTTGTTGAATTTTTTTTTGTAAGTTCTCTTCCAGCTTCCTATTTGATGAAAAGCCTGAAAACAAGAAAATTGGCCTCTCTGATCTTCATGTGTCCCTTTATAATTGGCCCTATCCTTTGATTTTGCCTCTTATAATAAAGGTCCTATAAGCTGGGTCTCACAGAAATATTTTACCTTTTCTGTTAAATGGCAGCTTATTTTCCACTGAAGTAGAGCTGGAGCACTTGAACTGGGAGCAGATCTATCAGTTACTGAAAAAGTAGCTGGCTACTGTCAGAGCAGCATGAATAATAGAAGGCAACGCATACAACGGAAGTCTGCTTGGACAATCTGATGACCAAACTTTCTCCTTTCTCTACATAAAACCAATTTTTATGAGTCAATGCTGTTTAAATGATCAAAATTTCAGAGTGTTTAAATAATTCACAAATTCATTAATTATACATGATCGCTTCCTTTAACTGAATCTCATTAATTGTTTGGAAATTTGGTTGTTTGCAAAACTAATATCAGAGTTTAGGAAATGAGAGCATGAGAGTAGATGCACAAACCTCCTTTCTCATCCTATATATATCATGTCCTTGCACTTCTAAAGGACCAAAGAGTGCTTCTCCTAGGGGGCCTTAATTTAGGTCAGTAGCCTATTCTTCCAAAACGAGAACAGGCCCTGAAACACCATAAATCTAGCAGTAGTGAGGGGTTAGGAGGCAAAGGAGGATAAAAATAACTTCCAGAATACAACGAAAGCATAAATTCTAACACCCTATCCAGATCAGCCTTTGGTTAGAAGGCTAGATACTGGGAAAGCAAGAATTGGATATTTAGAAGATCATAGCAAGATGGCCAATTCTATAGCTGGAAGGAGGAATTCAGTACTTTCTTTTGCCCCTAATTTGATTCTACCCATTTAAATTGTAACTAAGATAGATCCTGAAATTCTTTTCATTTAGCTACCTTTCTACCACTGGCCTTATTCTTGATCCTACCTCATATACCATGGGATGGATTCTTTAAAAAAAACAATGTAATCAATTCATTTAGCCTCCTGGGGATAAGAAAAATAAATTTAATGAGTGAAGGTAAAGATTTGGAGAAAAACATAATATTCATGTCAGTACATGAACACGTTTAAAGTGACAACGTGAACATACATGAGGTGACAGCTTTTACAAAAAAAACATAATATATAATATAATATGGAAACTGCCACACACTGCTAGTTTCAAAGCCAGAACTAGAACTCCTCTGAAAAAAACTTCTGCATATATTTTCTTACCACTAAGAATCCAGTGACCTCAGTCAAAATTTAAATGCCTAATCTTTAGTTTAACTTTGAGGAACATATTTCCAAAGTGACTGGCACCTTTTAGACATATGCTGTTTCATTATTATATTGACAAAGATATTGAATGTTTTGTGAATTGTAAAGCATGATCCTTTTCATTATAAGCCACACACTAGTGCTGAACTAAGAGATTACAAGTAAAGCCCCTGAAAGAGTGATTGTGCAATTTTAAAATAGCATCTGTGTACAGGCAAAACAAAGAAGAAAGTATGGTAGGGGGTGGGGCCTGGGGAAGGTAGCTGTCTTAGGAGGACATATTTTAAATGCAGTTGTCTGAGTGGTATATTAATAACGCCTTCTATTATGCAAAGCATATGAGCCAAGGGAAGAGAAGAAGCACAAAGTTAAGGGGGGCCAGCTCCGTGTAGAATAAGACATGCAGACGGACAGCACACTGAGGAGGGAGGAGAGAGCAGAGGAAGCAACGGAGGACAACAAAACTATAAAGCATAAATTGAGATGGAGCCGGAGAAAGGAAAGCAGAAAGCAACGAAAGGTTAAACAAAAGGAGCAAAATAAGTTCATAGAAACTTGCAGCAAGAGTGGCAACACCTGGTGGAAATAAGAAGCATTTACGATAACCTCCTGTCCACCAGGCACTGTCCTAGGAAGGCGCCCTCCTGCCTTCAAGGAGCATTCAGTCTAGTGTGGGAAACAGAGGAGCACACGTACGAGGAACTCCGCACAACTCAAAGGAAGAAAAACGTCTTACGAGAGTGAACTGGAAATGCTTTCCTGAGGAGGGACATTTGAAAATGACCACTGAAGGAGAATCGCTCTAATGTGATTTAAATCAGAGACAGAGTACTCACGATACAGTCAGAGACCAGAATAGAATAATAATCATAATAATAGACTTTGGACCCAGATCCTAAAGAACATCTCATCAGGATACCTTTATAAGCTGGAATTCATTTACGATCAGTTGATTTTATAACCAATTTATATACTCCCAATCTACTGGGCCAACAGTTCTCAACTGTGGATGCATATTAAAATCACTTGAAGAACATTTAAAACTCTATGCCCAGCTGCATAATAATAAGAATCTCAGAGGGTAGGACTTGGGCTTCTTTATTTTTTAAAGCTGCCCACGTATACAGCTAAGCTTGAAAACTATATTACTATGCAGAGGAAAAAGAACTAGGAAAAGAGAAAATTAGAATTAACATTTAAATAAGGACAGTCACATAGATATTCAGTAGAAGACTCTTTATTCCATGTTATCTGGATAGGTATTTGGTCCATTGTTTGAAAAAAGTCAGTTAAAGTGAGAAATCATAGTCAACAAAAAATATGTACCCTAAACATTTTAATTAAAAACACATCCTCACACATTCAACGTTTTGAGGTAGAACACTTTTCTTCAGTATGGATTCTTTGATTGTGCTTCATTGTAAATTTGATTATATAAATAAAATTTATAATGTGTTGCTCATAATTTCTAAGTTTTTATTTGTTTTAAGGGAAACAAGATAGATACTCACGAAGCAATCTGAAGAGAGATCATTCTTATCCTATGTTTTCTTTCACGTTTTACAACTGTCTTACTGACACCTAGTTCAAGAGGATATTTTTTAGCAGTATGAGTTTATCATCTTTTTCCAAAGCACTCAACTTAACTTTTATTAAAAGAAAATTTATTTCCTTTCACATTCATATTTCATTGGCTTGCATATTATGTTATGCATATGTATTTATAGCATTTCAATAGTATTAGAATTACAATACAAATACAGTTGCCATAAACAGGTTTGGGAACAAACATCTACCTCCTGGTTAGCATGCAAATCTAACTTATGCTGTCACGGCAGCGCCAATGGAATCACAGAGGAGTGCTTCTCAGATCACCTGGAGATCTTATTTAAATGAAGATCCTCGTTAGGTAGATCTGGAATGGGGCCTGAGATTCTGCATGTCTCACCAGCTCCCCAGTGATACTGATGCCGCCGGTCCAGTGATCCCATTTTGGGTAGCGAAGTTGTAGACCATTGATTATTAACCCAGCTTGCTCATAAGAATCACCCAGGGAGTTTGTTGAAACTACCAATTTGTGGCACCCAGACCAATTAAATCAGAATCTCCGGGGGAGGGGTCTGGGCATCAGTATTTTGTAAGAGCATTCAGGTGATTCCAGTGTATGGCCTGTGTTGAGAATCACCTGTGTAGATTAATCCATCTAGTCAATTCAGTGATCTTTTAATATACATCTCCATCCTGGATAATATCAGAGAGTAACTGATAGGATGTTACTAAAAGAATTTGGCCAAAATTATTTTAGTCTTATGCTATAGTTAAGGATAACATCATAAACCTAAAGTTCTATTTCCAGTGGCATCTTAACTTCTAAATCATTTTCTTATGTTTATAACTACAAAAAAGTAAATGGAAGTGGAAGACAAGGGAGAGGGTGAAGGAGAGGGAGGGATGCCAGGGAGAGACAGAAAGAGAGAGAATTCATACACCCTGTAAGACTAAAGATTAAGCCTCGTTAAATACAGCTGTACTTGTATTTTGGGACAAAATATTTGTTAAAATACATCACTTTTTCCTATTTTCAGGCAATTTTCCCCCTTAGGGGGCCAATTAAGCAAAATTTTCTACAGCTATGCTAAATGAAACATTGAGGTTAAAATGTTAAACACATTAAGTCTGGAAATTAAGACTTAAATTACCCCCAAATTTAACACTTCTCATAATAATACATCAAAATGTGATTACATTCCCCCAAAGCCTCTGGAATTAAGAAGTGAGAGGGCTTCCCACAATTTTTTATGCCTTTGAAGATACTATCACATGTATTGCTGCATTTCTCCTCACCTCCATTTATTAAGAAGAAAATTATGGAAACGTTCATTCTCATCCTCTCGATAAATACTTCTTGAATGGCCACTATACACCACACACTGTGCTCAGCACTGGGGACACAGATGTGAACAGAAAGAATGAACTTTGCCCTCATAGAATCTGCAATATAGAGGAGGATTCAAAAACAACTAACCAGGCAGATATGCAATAATTGCAGGTTAACACTAAGTAAAGAAAACAAACAAGAATCAGGCACTGAATAACTAGGAGGGTATTTTAGATTTGATCAGGGAATACTCCTTTGGGTTGATCAGGGAATACCTCTCTGAGGAGATGAAATTTTAGCTGAGACTGAAGGCTGAGAGAACCTAATGTGGGGAAAACGACAGGAAAAATATTCCAGGCAGAGGGGGAAATTAGCTTGGCTTATTTGAGAAACCATGAGTTCCAGCATAGGATTTTTTTATTTACCTATTGTTACTGATTTCTGGCTTATTTGCATGCGGTCAGATAGTATACCCTATATAATTTAACTCTTTGAAATTTGTTGAGATGAGCTTCATCATCCAGCACATAATCAATATTTGTGAATGTTCCGTGGGTGCTTAAAGGAACACATAAAGTGCACTTTGGGAGCATAATGGTCTATATAGGTTCTTTAGGTGTGGATTGTTAATCACATTCAAGTGCTCTGTATTCTTAATGATTTTTTTGTGTGCTTGTATTCTGTCCATTCCTGCAACTTCATTCTGACTGTAAATTCATCTCTTGCTCCATATAGTTCTGTCAATTTTGTTTCATATATATTGAGGCTACATTATTAGGTGTATACAAATTTAAATTGCTATGTCTTATGTATGGAATCTAAAAAAAAAAAAAATGGTTATGAAGAACCTAGGGGCAGGACAGGAATAAAGCCACAGACATAGAGAATGGATTTGAGGATACAGGGAGGGGGAAGGGTAAGCTGGGACGAAGTGAGGGAGTAGCATGGACTTATATATACTACCGAATGTAAAATAGATAGCTAGTGGGAAGCAGCCACATAGCACAGGGAGATCAGCTCAGTGCTTGTGACCACCTAGAGGGGTGGGATAGGGAGGGTGGGAGGGAGACACAAGAGGGAGGAGATATGGGGATATATGTATATGTATAGATTATTCACTCTGTTATAAAGCAGAAACTAACACACCATTGTAAAGCAATTATACTCCAATAAAGATGTTCAAAAAATTTTTTTAAATTAAAAAAATTGCTATGTCTTCCCTGTGATTTGAAATGTTATCATTACAAAGTAACTGGTAATACTTTTTGCCTTAATGTCTACATTGTCTGATATTAATTGGGAGAAACTAGCTTTCTTTTCCATGGGCTTTTACTATTCTTTCACTTTTAAACTTTCTGTATCCTTATGTTTTAGATGTGCATCTTTTAAACAGTAGAGCTGGATTTCATTAATTCAGTTTCAAAATATTTATTTTTTAAATGGGATCATTTAGCCCATTTACATTTAATGTAATTAATTTTTAAATCTACTATCTTGTGTTTTTTCCCTCTGCCTATGCTGTTTCTTTTTCTCCCTGTTTTATAATTTATTTTCTATTGTTTTTTTTCATTCTATTTTCCCTTATACTCAATGACACATTTTAACACATTTTACTCCCTGCTATACTATAATGTTATTGTTGTATTTTAAAATTCTATATATTCTTAAATAAGATCTTATGAGAATGATGATAATTGTCTTATTCTATCAATATTCATTTAGGTTTACTCACATGAACTTCATTTTTTCAGCTTTTTATATTTCTGAAACATTTTTACTTCATCTATGAAATTATTCTTATTAAAAACAGAATTCCAGTCAGGAACTCTTCTCCTTCTGTATATTGAAGATACCATTTCACTCCCTTTTGGCTTCAACTGTTGTTATTGAGAAGTCAGTGGACACAATTTGGAAGGAGAATAAAGTTAGAGGACTGACTCTACCCAACTTCAAGACTTACTATTAAGCTACAGTAATCAAGAGAATGTGATACCGGCAGGAAGAATAGACAAATAGATCAATGAAACAGAATAGAGAGCCCACAAATAGACTCCCCATAAATCTAGTCACCTGATCTTTGAAAAAGGAGCAAAGGAAATACAATGAATCAAAGGCAGTCTCTTCAACAAATTCTGCTGGAACAACTGGACGTGCAAAAAAATAAATCTCGATCCATCACAAAAATTAATTCAAAATGGATCATAGAACTAAATGTAAAACACAAAATTATAAAACTCCTAGAAAATAACAGAGGAGAAAACCTAGATGACCTTGGGTATGGTGATGCCTTTTTAGATACAACACCAAAGGCAAGATTCATGAAAGAAATAATTGATAGATAGACTTCATTAAAATTTAAAACTTCTGCTCTGCAAAAGACAATGTCAAGAGAACCAGAAGATAAGCCACGGATTGGAAGAAAATATTGGCAAAAGATACATCTTGATAAAGGACTGTTATCCAAAATATACAAAGAACTATTAAAACTCAACAACAAGAAAACAATCCAATTTAAAAATGGACCAAAGACCTTAACAGACACTTTGCCAAAGAAGATTCTCAGATGTCAAATAAACATCTGAAAAGATGCTCCACATCATATGTCATGAGGGAAATTCAAATTAAAACAATGAGATACCACTACACACCTATTAGAATGGCCAAGATCCAGAGCACTGATAATACCAAATGCTGGAGAGGATGTAGAACAACAGGAACTCTCATATATTGCTGATGGCAATGATTAGAGTCACTTTGGAAGACAGTTCAGCAGTTTCTTATAAAACTAAACAAACTCTTACTATGGGATCCAGCAACTGCTCTCCTTGATATTTATCCAAAGTAGTTGAAAACTAATGTCCACACAAAAACCTGCACACAGATGGATGTTGCAGCTTTATTCAAAACGTCCAAAACTTGGAAGCAACCAAGATGTCCTTCCATAAGTGAATGGATAAATAAACTGTGGTGCAGCCTGACAATGAAATATTATTCAGTGCTAAATTGAAATGAGCTATAAAACTATGAAAAGACACAGAAGAACCTTAAATGCCTATTACTAAGTGAAAGGAGCCATCTGAAAGGCTACATACTGTATGATTCCAAATATATGACATTCTGGAAAAAACAAAACTAAGGAGACAATAAAAAGATCAGTGGTTGCCATCAGCTTGGGGAAAAGGGATGAATAGGCAGAGCACAGAAGATTTTTAGGGCAGTGAAAATACTCTGTATGATATTATAATAACAGATATATGTCATTACACATTTATCCAAACCCATAGAATGTATAAGCCAAGAGTAAACCCTAAGATAAATTATGGACTTTGGGTGATTATGATGTTCAGTTGGTTCATCCTTGGTAACAAATGTACCATTCTGGTGAGAGATGTTGATAATGGGGGAAGCTATGCATGTGTGGGGTGACAGAGTATATGAGAAATCTCTGTATCTTCCTCTCAATTTGGTTGTGAACATAAAATTCCTCTAAAAAATAGTCTCTAAAAAAGTCAGTGTGATCAGTCTATTCATTACTGCTTTGAAAGTAACATTGTTATTGACTCCTTTTTAGAATTTTTCTTTGTCTTCAATTTTCTGAAGTTTCACCATATTGTGTCTAGATGAGGATTTACGTTTATTTATCTTTTATGGGATTCACTGGGGTATCTGAATCTGTAGATTGGTGTCTTTTATCAATTCCAGAAAATCCTCAGCCATTTCCCCTCCCTTCTCCTTTTGGGACTCAGAGGAAACGTATATTAAACATTCTCCTACATCTTCCCTGTCTTCTTCCTTCTCTTTAGTATATTCCATCTTTTAAAAAAATCTTTGTTCTGACCTCTGGATAATTTCTTATGACCTATTTTTTAGTTCTTTAATTCTCTATGTATCTCTGTCTACTCTGCTATTAAGTCCATCTGTTGAGGTTGTACTTTTTCCCAGTTATTGCATTTTTCATTTCTAAAGTTTGTTTCTGTTTTTCAAATTAGTTGTTTTCCTGTTCCCCGAAAATAAATCCAGACTTACCTTGTTATTTCTTTAAACATATGAGCATGCTTGTATTACATTAAATGTTGGTTAATTCTAATCTGACCTCTCTGCAGTCTGTTTCTGTTGTCTGTTGTTTCTGCCAGTTCTCATTCTCAGTGTTTTGTTTCCTTAGGTGTCTAGTAGTACTTGAAAAAAATATTTCTAAGAACAACTTGAAGTCTAAGATGAAGGCAGATTGCTCCAGAAAGGAGGTTCATTTTCTTTCACCAAGTGCATTATATACGACTTTAAACTAAACCCAAGGCCTGAGGCCCCCTGAACAACCAAGATGACTGCAACTCAGGCTTCATGTCCTGAAGGTGCAGTCTTTAGGATGCCAGCTTATTGTGACGAGGGTATCCTGTGTACTCTCACCTTATACATCTGTTGGGTTTTTATTTCTGTCCCCTTTGTCTCATAAGGCTATAGGGAGGAAAGCTCAAAATAAATAAATATCAAGATTAGAATTTCTTTGGTCAAAATAGCTTGTAGTGGTCCTGAGGGCTGACTCAGTGTTGACAAACTATGGCCCACAGGTCGAATACATCTGCCATTCATTTTTTTTTCCAGTATCGTCATTTTTCATTATTTTTTAAAGTGAACTATAGTTGATATACAATATTACATAAGTTATAGGTGTACAATATTGTACAGCCTGGGAGCTAATACTAGTTTTCACATCTTTAAATGGCTGGGGGGAAAAAAAGAAGAATATTTTATGACATGTGAAAATTATATGAAATTCAAGTTTCAATGTCAATAAGCATGGTTGTACTGGAATATAGCCTGCTGGTTCATTTACACGTTGTTTATATGTAGAGACAGAGTTGAGTAGCTGCAAAAGAGAACATGTGACCTGCAAAACAGAAATACTTACTGTCTGGTCCTTTACAGAAAACAATTTTCCATCCTCTATTCCATCCAAATTGTTATTCTAGGCCAAACATGGTAATCCAATTGCCTTTGCTAATGATAAGTTGAGTTATGAGATGTGACACAATTCTGGCCAATGAGAAATGGGGAAACCTGTGAGGAGACTTCTGGGAAAGATTTTCTTGCTCTTAAGAATGTTATACAGATACAGACCAGCTGATGTTTCCCTTATTTCTCTGGATGCACTTTGTCTGGATGTAATGCCTGGAATTGTTATAATCATCTTGCTATGATCTTGAAGATCAAGCCAATACACAAAGGAGGGTAGAAAAAAGAAGCAAAGAGAAACAGAGGTGAGACTGTGGCATACCTTTCCCTAAGTTGCCCTGTCTGTGAAGTGCTTTTTGTATGATACAATAATTTTCTCTTTTATTTTCAGTCCACTTGCATCAGAGTTTTCTGTAACTTGCAGTCAAAGACATACAAAGCTAAACCCAAAACTGTATGGCATGGTATTGGACTGTGAACAAGTGAAAAAAAGAAAACTTGCTACAGCATTTAGTATAGGAAAAGACATTTTTACAGTTTAAAATGCAAGATAAAAAGCTAAGAAATAGAGCCTAGAATGGGGGATGGTGTGAGGTTTAACAAAGGGGCAAAATGAGAAAAAAAAAGTGTGTGTATATAGATAGATAGAATATATAAATTCTAATGAATGTGAACTAAACATTCTTTAGTTTTGGACTTGGTTTCTTCTATACCAGTTACCAGTTGACATGCAGGTAACCTCTGTGCTGTACCAAGGAAAGGTCTAAAATTCACATATGCCCATTTTTCAGCATGTGGTCTTTGAATTTCAGATAGAGGTAAGATACAACATAGCATACTAGGAGGGCAGCATGTGTCACGGCAATAGCATATGGACAAGAGATAAAAACTCTGACCCAGGACCAATATGGACAATCAATGTGGTCACATAGTAATAAAAATGATAGTAGCAATAATAGCTAACACTTTTTGGAGCATATTACATACCAGGTAATGTTTCAAAGTTCTCTCTCTCTCACTATATACATATATATAATATTATAATATATATATTATGTATATGTATATGTGTGTATATATATATATGTATCTCAACTCTAACTAACTCTACCAGTAAATCCACTTGAGTAACCAAAGTCACTCACATGGTAATTGGCAATGTCAGGATCTGAAACCAGGTGGTCTTGCTCCAAAGTCCAGGCTTTTAATCACTGTTACACCATCCTTTGTCTGACTCTCAATTTTCTCATCTATAAAATGAGGATTCTTCATCAGAGGAGCAATATACTCTATAAAATGTGGGCAGAGCAAATTACCAGCACTTAGTGACAGCAGAAGATTAGAAGTCACAAAGGCGTTTTTCAGAAATTTCAAACTGATGGACACATTTGTCAATATTGTCATCTTAGAATACAAATAACATTAACATTCATACAGGCTAACAGATAATATGTAAATAAAAGTGTCCCTTTATACTTCTTTGTGTCTTAAATGTAGTCAACAACAACAAAAAACCCCAGCTGTTTCACAGTACATACGCTTTCATAAATCATTGGTTAGAGTATTATTTGCCCTATCCCTTAATCTCTATAGACAAAGAATCACTCCTTATTTTGCATTTCCTCATCATTTTCTGTTTTATAGAAATAATATAATTAAATCTTATCAAGTGTATTCAACAGACTTTTTCTCTTCTTTAATACTTAAAATACTAAATATTACTCATGCCAAGGAACCAAACGTAAACACATCAGTATTGCTATTATTATCCTCACTATACCTATAATGTGGCTTGAAAGGGATCATATAATAGACTGAACATTGACAAATACTTAGTTTCCATGGCACTGTAATTAAATAGAGCATACTTCGTTTATTGAATAGGATTGGAAACATCCAGCAGCTTTGGCTTACACAAACCAAATTCTTCAAACTTGGACCATGTGAAAGCAATGAAAAGGTCTATCCATTTAGCGAATTAAAACAGTCAGAATTTAAGATCAGCTTTCCAAATTAAGTATTCATGCAATAAAATCAAATGCCAAAGAGGGAATATTAAAGACTAACAAAGAGAGAGGAAGAGACCAGAAAAAAAAAAAAAAAACAATTAAAGTTACTATTACTCCACTTTATAGGATTTGTATTATGGTAAATTTGCACACACATAAATAATTTAGAGATTGTGAGAGGCAAAATTGTTCTGATAGAAGCAGAGATCTCAGCATTAACTTAATATCACTCATGCCACATCAACCTTGCATGATGAAATCAGTCCTCTAAACAAAAAGACGACTCCAAAAGGACTGATATTTTGCTAGCATTGACAAGGGTTTAAATCAAAGATTAACAGGTAATGAACCTCCTGAAGCTCCCTGTTACTTTAGTTCAGTCTCTCCCAACAGGTTTAGCTAAAGGCAAACTGCAAAAGAAATTTCCCTGGAGGATTCAGGATAGCAGGAGCTACTATAAAGGTGAGAAGATAAGTAATGCATTATAAGCTCTTTTAAAAATTTATTTATTACACATATTTAATATTTTTCAATGCTATCTCAATTTCCCTCTACATTTCCTTGCTCTTTTTCTCAAGTATACTGACATATGGGGAAAAAAGAATATAAATTTTTGTCATCGTCCTACTATATTTCCTGATTCTATTTTAATGTACTTTCGGCCACTTTTCTTTCCTTCTGGCTTTCCCCAGCTAGGGCATATGTAGCCCACATCAAAAATTACTGCAGCACTGAACATTTCCATCCCTTAGAGAAGAAACTATTTAGTCACCTCTTTAGAAAAGAGAGTAAGAAAAATTTATGGCATCTGAGGATTATTGCATGTATTTCCAAGATGCCATTATGCTTAGCTAACGAGAGAGAGGTGATGGATACCTCATAGGAGTAGAGAAGGAGAGGGGAGTAGTGAAGGTGTTCTTAGAACAACTGCAGATTGTGGTTGGAGAAGAGGAGAGGTGATGCCATCATCCAGAATGTAGTTATGCAGAAAGGCAAATTGATGCCAGAGCCAAGAAATGGCCATAGCATAAGAAGCACACTATCTTGCACATTCTGTCACTTGGTGAGTATACCTGGCACTGAAACGGCGGGACAGATTCTCAAGCAACAACATTATCACCACAAAAGGGGCACAGAAAGTATGTGAACCATGAAAATCAGCCTAGGAAACTAGAAGGAAGAGAAAATTAGAAACTACAGAGGGGATTCCAAGTACATCTATCCGGCTCTATGTAATGTGCATTGCAAGAAAAGACCTCTCCTCCACAGGGGGTTGGAACTAGAAAGGTGTCCTTTTTCAAAGGGAAAGAAGTCACCCAAAGGAGATTATTTTTTCCTTTTTTACATTTTTTCAAAAACAAAAGAGAGTTAACAAATGCATATTGCTAAAGATCAATTGAAAGGGGGAGGTATGTTTCTTTACAGCCTGTACAGCAGATGGTATTCAGAGAAGCCCATAATTGCCTAGCAGAGCTAAATAGATAAGAAGGGAAATTTTATTAAAATTTTATGTTAGGACAAATTATTTTGAGGCTTTTATGAGAAGGTAGATATTTCCTAATACATTTATGCTACAGGGTTCACTGACAGGAAACAAGAAGCCTTAGGGGGGTTATAAGCTTGTATTCTTTTATGTGACTATATTGTATAATGCAAGCAAAATCAAGCAACTCGAAAAATCCATTTATTCTATTAACAGTTCTGGATTACCAAGGCTAAACATCACTAATAGAAAATAGAAAATAATCAGAAAATAATCAGAAACTTGCATTACTAGAAAATTCACTGCATTCAGGTGAATATTACCCATGGAAAAGCCTCCTTCTCATTCTTTTCTCAGTTGCCCCTCTCCCAGGGTCCATAACAGCCAAAGCAACATGGTTGGCTAAAGCTTTCAGGCAAGCCTACTTCTTTCTATTATGTTTCTATACATCCAGCCTTGGATAAATCACACACATCCAGAGAGATAAGGCTAGATAACAAGCACTAAAATATTTTAAATGGAAAAATGCAGATTAACAGGTTATGAATGCAATTAATCAGATGATTTAATTGGAATTCTGCATTTCTAAAAGTGATCCAATATCAAAAGAAAATTATAAGAAGAGTAATTATAAAAGCAGAGTGGACAATATTTGAGTTATCTTTAAAATACTTCTAACAGGAAGAAAAATAAAAATCATGACTTGGCAACAGCCTTTCACTCCTAAAGTTAGAGAACAGAAACAAAGCTCCCGAAAGGGCCTTGCAGAGCAGATTAAATGACCACAGAATTTCATAAAGAACTCACTGAATGCTTAAGCAGGCTTCTGTGTAGGTCAAAGAGGACCAGTCAGAAAATTGAGGTCATTAAGGCATGAGAGACAGGGAAATAGAAAATAAAATACAATTACAAAGTAAGTGAAAAGGGGAAGGAAGGAATAGCAAAGGTATTATTACTGTTTTGGTTTCAGATGAATCATTTTTTCTTAAATACATTCAAAGACGAACTTAGATTCTTTTTCCATTCAAGTATATTTTATTCTTTATATTCTGTTTTAGATAGAGATCCTAATGGTCTCAAGGGGGCGGCTCAGGTGCTAGGAGCAGCTGAGCCTCTGAGATAACTATATTTCACATACATCTCATTGAAAATGTGAAGCACATTTTATCTTCCTTTTAAAAATAATCATTAAAATTAACTATTAGCTACACATATTTAATTTTAATTTTGTTTTCAAGAAACAAATCTGTGAAAGATAAAACCAGAAACTATTGGTAAGATTCAATACCTACTTCTCTGGCCAAGACTTCATTTCATATTTTTCCTACATTTACTTTTGACTCCTTGATTCCAAAGCTACATACATTATAAAAACATTATTCCTTCAACTTTTACACAAGTCTTCCTTAATTTGCTGAAATTTATGGGCAAAATAATGAGGTCATCAAAATTTTCAATATGTGAACTTGTAATTTTACTATAAAACTACAAAATTACATTATTCTGAGCTTCAATTAATTATCTAAGCCTGCAATTTGAACATTTTTGCAAAAAGGTAATGCCACCATTTTGCTTTACATACATTTCTATAAAACATTGACTACTCTACGATTGTCTAAAGTTATAAAATTAGTACAGGAGTTACTACAGTTAGAAAGCAGTACAGAAAAGACCAAGAACTCAGTTTTATCTACATCATTAATACCTCATACCTAGTTTCTTTCACCTCATGAAGTTACTTCATATACATTACGTAAAATAATCACCCAGTATTGATTAGTTATCATAACAGCACCATTTAATAAGGGTTTATTTTGTTCCAGCAGTATAGCTGACATACAGTGTCTCATTTAAGCTCACAACAAACATAGAAATAAATAAACAAAAAAATTAAACTTAAATGACTTAACCAGGTTCACAATGTTTATACATGACAGAGACTGGACTCTAATCCAGACCTGACTTCAGCTGCAGTTAATGACAACCACACTATAGATTTTGGTTCCCAGCAAAGGTAGTACGTTATTAGAAGACCACTAAATCTCCATTCAGAAAGTCCTGGAAACTGTCCTCTGACTCAGCCCAGGGGACTCAGCTCTACCTCAGTTTCCTTCTTATGTCTCTAATCCTTCCTGGACCACTTGCCATTCCCTAAATGTACACGTTCCCAACTTCCTACCTTCAGACTGTATCCTCTTCTCCTGAAAATCGTCTTTTCCTCTCTACACAGCACCATCGTTCTCAGTCACTTCAACTGTGCCTCATCAGGCCTCAAAATGTTGGTGTCATTGACCCCTCCGCCAACCACATTCAGTCAACTGCCGAGTCATGCGCTGCCACAGGGGCGCCCCACTCACTGCCACCACCCAGGCTTGAGTCCTCATTACTAGCCCCTAAATCACTGGGCAGGCTGAGAATAACATCCCAGGTCCTTACCACAGTTTGCAAGGTCCGGTGGGATCTTGTAAGCCAGGCCTCCTTTCCCACCATGCCTCTCAGGCTTCCCCACCCCAGCCCTGGGCTTTTCACAGTTCACTGATCACATGGGGCCGAGCACACGCCTGCCCTAGAGCCTCTGCACATCCTGCGTCCCAAATAACCACATGGCTGGCTCCTTCGCTTACGTCAGGTCTCCGCTCCAATGCCACCTCCTCGACAGACCACAGCGCCCTGCCCCATCCTGCTCCATACCCTTATCCTGACTGTTCTTTCATGGTACCTTGAGTCTCACATCACTATTTATTTTGTGTTTATTGCCTCTCTCCCTCCCACAAACAGTAAGTTCTACTCATGCCAGAGAGAGATTTCTGTCTCTATAATTCCTTATTCAAAGGTCCCCTGCCGTAGTAGAAAGAAAGAGCCAAGGAATTCTCTTCCTCACTGGTTAGTGCTTTGTCCAGCATGAATAGGTGTAGCACAGAATTGTGCAAAAGGCAGGGGCACACTGTGGTTTGCTGCTGATTGACTGCATGAGCTTAGAGAGGCCATTTCAATAGAATATCTCATGGTCTGCAAGGAGTTTCTGCAGTGCCACTGAGAACTTATGCAGATCAACCAATTGATGCTGATGTAACAGTGATAGGTTCTGGTCCTGGAGGATATGTTGCTGCTATTAAAGCTGCCCAGTTAGGCTTCAAGGCAGTCTGCGTTGAGAAAAATGAAACACTCGGTGGAACATGCTTGAACGTTGGTTGTATTCCTTCTAAGGCTTTATTGAATAACTCTCATTCTTACCATATGGCCCATGGAAAAGATTTTGTATCTAGAGGAATTGAAATGTCTGAAGTTCGCTTGAATTTAGAGAAGATGATGGAGCAGAAGAGTAATGCAGTAAAAGCTTTAACGGGTGGAATTGCCCCCTTATTCAAACAGAATAAGGTTGCTCATGTAAATGGATATGGAAAGATAACTGGGAAAAATCAGGTCACCGCTACGAAAGCTGATGGCAACACTCAAGTTATTGATACAAAGAACATTCTTATAGCCACAGGTTCAGAAGTCACTCCTTTTCCTGGAATTACGATTGATGAAGATACAGTAGTGTCATCTACAAGTGCTTTGTCTTTAAAAAAAGTTCCAGAAAAGATGGTTGTCATTGGTGCAGGAGTAATAGGTGTAGAATTGGGCTCAGTTTGGCAAAGACTTGGTGCAGACATGACAGCAGTTGAGTTTTTGGGTCATGTTGGTGGAATTGGAATTGATATGGAGATATCTAAAAACTTTCAACGCATCCTTCAAAAACAAGGATTTAAATTTAAATTGAATACTAAAGTTACTGGTGCTACTAAGAAGTCAGATGGAAAAATTGATGTTTCTATTGAAGCTGCTTCTGGTGGTAAAGCTGAAGTTATCACTTGTGATGTACTCCTGGTTTGCATTGGCCGACGACCCTTTACTAAGAATTTGGGACTAGAGGAGCTTGGAATTGAGCTGGATCCTAGAGGTAGAATTCCAGTAAATACCAGATTCCAAACTAAAATTCCAAATATCTATGCAATCGGCGATGTGGTTGCTGGTCCAATGCTGGCTTACAAAGCAGAGGATGAAGGCATTATCTGTGCTGAAGGGATGGCTGGTGGCGCTGTGCACATTGACTACAATTGTGTACCGTCGGTGATTTACATACACCCTGAAGTTGCTTGGGTTGGCAGATCAGAAGAGCAGTTGAAAGAAGAGGGTATTGAGTACAAAGTTGGGAAATTCCCATTTGCTGCTAACAGCAGAGCTAAGACAAATGCTGACACAGATGGTATGGTGAAGATACTTGGGCAGAAATCAACAGACAGAGTATTGGGAGCACATATTCTAGGACCAGGTGCTGGTGAAACGATAAATGAAGCTGCTTTTGCACTGGAATATGGAGCATCCTGTGAAGATATAGCTAGAGTCTGTCATGCACATCCGACCTTATCAGAAGCTTTTAGAGAAGCAAACCTGGCTGCATCATTTGGCAAATCGATCAACTTTTAAATTAGAAGATTATATTTTTCTGAAATTTCCTGGGAGCTTTTATAGAGGTAACATTTCTGAACAGGAAATGCTCACAGCTCCAAGAATTTCTAGGACTGAATTATGAAACTTTTGGAAGGTATTTAATAGGTTTGGACAGAATGGAATAATCTCATCTATATTTTAAATAAATTTAATATTTTATTTCACTGCATTAATACTGCAGAAAAAATTAAAAAAAAAAAAAAAAGGTCCCCTGCCCTTCGACCTCTGCCTGAAAGATGAAAACACTGAGTTATTCAATCAGTTGATGAATGAATGACTGGATGAATTTCTACTCTTTTCCCTCTTTGACTTTACCATTAACAGTGCAGTCAATGTGCCTCAAATCACATCAAAATAAAACACGGAGTTGTAAAATATATGGTATTTTTAGGGAAGAGTGAGTAGGTTGGTAAAATGTAGCCTAGGACTTGGCTGTGTGACCTGTATACATTACTTAACCTCTTAACACTGTGTTTCCTCAGGAAATAATAATAATGCTTACCACATAGGACCATTTCAGGGATTTAATGAGGTAATGTATATAGTAAGTGTATATAAAATGGTAGATGCAACAAGGGCTGGTACACAATAAGCATTCAGTAAATATTAGCTAGTATTATAATGGCTTGCTTGCTGCCAGGTTTCCACTGCTGGTTTAGGGCTTTAAACATCATGTTGAGGAGTTTGCACCTAATGTATCACTAATTAATATTTTTTGTTAAATTTATTCCTAATAAATTAATTTTTCTAATAAATAAGTTTTGGTTTAATGCTATTCCCTTCATATGGAGTTCCCAGGCCACATTTCCCTCTTTCAAAATGCTATCCATCTGGAGTTATGAAAACTAGGTCACTCTTTGGAGGAAAAGAATCATACCTGTACCTCACACCACATACAAAGATAAACCCCAAATGTATTTAAATATTAAAATCATACCAGTAGAAAAACTAACATAATATTTGTCAGACCTCAAATTAAGGAAGGCCATTTTAAGAATTCATAAAGGAACAATGAGATACCACATTCCTCCTTTGGATCTAACAACAAAATTCTAAATGATCACAATGGTATTGGTGAAGGAGCATGTTAACATAGCTGGTATGCAGTCTGGTAGTTTGTGACTAAAAGTATTAAAATGATAAATAGTCTTTGGCCCAGTTATTACCTTTCCAAACACTAACCATAAGGAAATAATCCTATACTTAATAGTGAAACACGAGCGGCATCCTCCTTGTGTTTCTCTGTTATCTAAGTGGAACTGTTGAAATCATCTTTACCTCTCTTCTTCCAGACTCTATATATTCAGTCAAAAGCTAAGTATCGTATTATGAAAACTATTCCTTTTCCTTCAAGTTCACTGCCACCCACTCTGGCTTAAATTCCACTAACTTTTAACTAGACTATTGCATACATTTTCTACAAATAAAATCCAGTCCTTACCATAGGCCAATATCTGATAAGGATTTCCACAGCCACCGCTACTATTAGAATTAATGTGATTAGAAGTGTATTGGAAAAGGGACAAAATGATCCCTATTTATGAAAGATATGAATGGTTACCTAGAAAAAAAAGAGAATCCTTGAGAAACTATTTGAAACAATAACTGAGTTATAAAATAAGTAGACCAAAATCAATAGCTTTCCTTTATAGAAATAATAAAGTATAAAATTAAAAAAAGGAAAATCTATTCACTTAGCAGCAGAAAATAATGTAAAATACTGCGAAAAGCACTGCAAACCCACAACTTTTCCAACAGGATATAATATTGACAACACTATGAGACAATTAATTCAACAAAAAGTCAAATGTCTCCTTTTTTTTTTCCCCTTTGTGAACCAACCAGGTGAACTCTATTCATTCACTCTTCCTGAATACCAGTCTTTATACTGCGTATGATTCTTTTCTTATACCCCAGAAATCTCACTGCCAAACTCACCTAGTCCTCTGGAATTCTAATTCTATCTCTTTTGTAGCTTCATCCCCTTGGGTTTTGGCCTTAACTGAATTCTGGTTTCCCCACAAGATTACCACTTGCCTAATGGACCTCTCAAGGGATAACTGTATGCTCTTTTACCACCACGGATACTTCATTGTTATGAGCTGATTCCCCTAAAATTCAGATGTTGAAATTCTAACCTCCTGTACCTCACAATGTATCCACAGATGGAGGTAAGGCCTTTGAAGAGGTGATAAAGTTAAAATGAGGCCATTAGCGTGGGCCCTAATCCAACTTGGCTAGCGTCCTTATAAAAAGAGGAAGTTTGGACACAACAGGAATGTGCAGGCACAGAGGAGAGGCCGTGTGAGAACATAGTGAGGAGGCAGTCGTCCGGAAGCCAAGGAGAAGGGCTCAAGCGAAATCAAACGTTCCAACACCTTGGTCTTGGACTTCTAGCCTCCAGAACTCTGAGAAAATAAATTTCTGTTGCTTAAGCCACCCAGTCTGTGGTATTTTGTTACGGAGCCCCAGTAAAATAATACATTCATGTACACTGTGAAGTTCACATTCCATACTTCAGAGTAAGAAGATATAGTTCGTGTCACTTCTCTACTCTCATAAAAAATATCTGCTGTTTGAGGCTCACATCACCAACTTTCCTACCATTTTATACACGTGCACGCACACACACACAGTACTGGACACTCCCCTTCTTTCACTGCTGACTTTGAAACCTGGGTCTCCATCCAATCTTTCTCCATCCAAATGTCTGCAACATTCTGGAAGAGTTTGGCATCCATGTGATTGACCCATCCAGCACCCCACCTCGTGGCTCCTTTTGACATCACCCTCACCTCTACCTCGCCTGCACGTTCGTATTCTGCCCTGTCTCCTCAAAATGGCTCTGCCTCCAAAATCTCTAAACCTGATGTTCTACTTACTCTCCAACTCAAATGCTTCACGCTTCCAAGTTGCCTCCTCAACTGCTCTCACTGCATTTACTCTTCAACTCTATGAGTTTTTCCTGTTCAATATGAACCCACTTTCTCCCTATTGACTAGCCCTCAACTGTCCTTACCTTCTTTTCTATCTACCTTAAATCTTGTGAGTCTCTAGTTCTGATCCATTTTTGGCCAACATCATAACCCTCTTTATGGGATTTTTGTCCAGAAAGCAAAATCCCAGCCATGGATAAATCAATCTACTTTCCTCATGCCTACGTCTGGGTTGTCAAACGGTTAAGGGAAGATTTTATAAACTGATGGAGGACTAGCAGCCTCTAGTTAGCAACTTTAACATTTCTTAGCCAAATATCTTTCAACCCATCTCTACTCAACCTGTGACTCTGCTTCTTCTCCCCAATATTTCACCTTGGGTCTCACTTCACAGAGAAAATAAAAGTTGTCAGATGCCACTCCTTCAACTTCCTTTCCACCAAATCAATACATTTAGCTGTATCTGTATCCACCCACTCTCCTTTCCCTCTTGCTCTACATACTGAGTATCTCTCCACCCAGCAGAGGCAAAACCCTCTAATTATGCTCTGAACCCTATCCTTTCTGCTCAGTTTATACCATCAATTAATTCCTCCCTTCTATTTTCAATCCCTCTTTCTCTTTCTCTCATGCCACCAATATTTAAATATTATCTATTCCTATTCCATGCCATCTTAAAAAAAAAATCCCTGGACCCTACCATGTGCTCCCAGTAAATTCTCCATATCTCTTCCCATCCACACACAAATTTATTATTACAAAAAGCATCACCACTTTTCCTCCTATCCATTCCCCATAGCC
This sequence comes from Balaenoptera borealis, assembly GCF_965194805.1. Lineage (NCBI taxonomy): Eukaryota > Metazoa > Chordata > Mammalia > Artiodactyla > Balaenopteridae > Balaenoptera > Balaenoptera borealis. The sequence goes on from NC_138870.1 coordinate 37,846,885, forward strand.
CACTGTAATCTGGCTTCCTTTCTGGTCCACCAAAATGCTCTCACAATGTCAGTCACCTCCAGATTTTGAATCTGATGAAAAATGTTGGTTATCATCGTTCCTGTCCTCTCAGCATATTCTGTTGTTGTATACCACTCCCTCCTTCCAAAAACACTCTTCCCTTAGCTTCCCTGGTACAAAAATGCTTCTGTTCTTCCATGTAAATCTCTGGCAACAATTTCTCAGACTATTTTACAGGCTCATCCACCTCTTATAAATTTTAAATGTTAGAATACCTGAAGGATTGGTCCCTGTCCTCATTTTCTCTCACTATAGTCTCTCCCTAAGTAACTCTAACCATGCCCATGGCTTCAATTATCATCTATGTACAGATGAATTCCATATTTGTGTCTCCTGTTCAGATTTTTCTTCTAAACTAAAAATTTATACACCAAACTTTAATATTTTCTCTTAAATATCATGGGCATCTCAAACTCAGTATGATCAAACTAAACTCATAATCTCCCCAAACCTGCTTCTACTCCAGTGCTCTCTACTTCAGTAAGTAGCATAGTCATACACCTACTTGCATCAATCTGAAATATAAAATTTATTTGTAATGCATCTCTCTCCTTCATTCTCTGAAATCCAATCAGCATAAACAATCTATCTACTTCCTACATATTCAAATCCATTCACTTCTTTCCAATTCCACAGCCATTATCCTACCCCAGACTGCAACCTCTCTCAGTTGGACTAGTGTTTATGTTTCCTAATGTCCCCACATCCCCTCCTGCTCCTTTAAATCCAGTTTTCATACTGCTGCAGAGTAATCTATCTAAAATGTAATACTTTATCACACTTTACTATTTTAAACTCTTCAAATGCTTCCTAGTGCTTTAGAGTTAAATATCAAGATCTTTCAAAGGACTAGAATGAATAATTCTGTATCTACAAATTTGATGACTTAGATAAAATGAATCATATATGGATGGTAGCTGATTTAAATGGATGTATAAATTTGTCAAAACTCATTAAAATTTATGCTTAAAATGTGTACATTTCATTGCATGTAAATTGTACCTAAATAAAGTAGATTTTTTCAGAAGACTAAATAAATATCAAGATCTTTCATATCACCTGAAAGACCCTGTATCATCTGCCATTGCATCTTTCTCCACCTTCATCGCAAAATACTCAACTTACACTGTCACACCATTCACTATACTTGAGTCACACTGGACGAAGTACCATATACTATACATCAAATTAGAAAATATTTTGTTTCTAATATAATGATGACAATATCTTGTGCTGGAGTGGCATATAGAAACAGGCAGTCATATATTACTGAAGTATAAATTAATAAAACCTTTGAGAACAATTCAACAACCTGTGTCAAAATCCTACAAATTTTGTACAACGTTTGACCTATAAATTCCTGTTCTTTTAGATTCAACCTGATATAATAATTATGGCAATATTTTTACAATAGTGAAACCTGGAAACAAAATGAACATCAAGCTTTGTTTATCTGGTATAACGTATTTTCTTTTATGTATGGGAAAGGTCTCTTTTGATACAGGAGATATGTTGACCCAACATTAATACTGCATATATGCAAACTCATCACTGTTTTTAGCATAATCTAAAGAGACTATCCCAGATAAATGTTTTTAGTTTTCTGATATGTTATCTGTGATCACTGAATTATTGGGGAATTTTTTCTTATCCTCAAAGCATTCAAAATCAGGAAATGGTTTTAACTTGTCCTGAGTGAAAGTCTGCAACATTCATGACAAAGTAAAGAATTTAGAAAAGACAATTCCTTCTATTCTTTTCTTTTAATATTTATTTATTTGGCTGCACCGGGTCTTAGTTGCAGCACACAGGATTTTCATTGCGGTGCGCGGGCTCTTATTTGTGGCACGTGGAATCTAGTTCCTTGACCAGGGATCGAACCCGGACCCCCCGCATTGGGAGTGTGGAGTCTTAACAACTGGACCGCCAGGGAAGTCCCATCCTTCTATTCTTTTCAGGATGAATGTTTTTCTAAATGCTATTAGCTTTGTCAATTGCTGCCACACATAACCCCTGGTTACTCTGCTTTATTAAAGCCCCACTTCAAAATATAGAAAGAATAAACTTGACCCAGTGAAGAAAAGTACAATCAATTATTCTTTTTGCAGAAGATGCACAAATATAATAATTTAAACCTACTGTTAATATGCATAGAAGAGCTAGAGTACAATAAAAAATTCTCAGAAAAGGGGCCAAAATATGGAATACCTTATTCAATAAATGATGCAAAAACATTTATTGAGCATCTACTGTGCATTAGATACTGTGTCAAGTGATGGAGATACAGCGATAAATGACAAATAAACCCTGCCATGTGTGAAACAGAGCAACAATTCATTCTATATAAACCTGCGCTAGAATTTCTTCAGAAGCCTCACTCCTTATTTGTCTCACCCACTGTTATTTCTACCTTGAAACTGAACTTCTGGGAGTTACCTACTTCTGATCCTTGCCTTTCTGGGACAGTATTCTTTAAAAGCACCATACTACATTTCTCTTCTCTTCTATTTGAATCACTACCCAAAAAGTAAAACTTCATGCCTCTAACATACCATCTGTTACTTCAATCAGGAATGGCCTCAGCCATGGTGGTTGACAACTAGATTCACCAAGTTCCTGTTACCACTGAGAATTCAGGCTGCACCAGTGTTGAAAGTTAGCCCCAGGGTAAGAATCGAGTTCTTGAGGTCAGTGAAGCCCACCATACTTCATATCCCGTCATTCTTGACCACAACTCCACAGTCTGAAAGCAGCAACCAGATACATCTCTCCTGCTTTCATCCTCATATCTCTCTGGATTTCCTTCCCTCTGAATCATCCTCCCAAGGTACTGAAGATCGTGGAAATGGCTACCGCTTTCTACTACCTGTTTCTATGCCCCTTTCAAAGTGACTTTACAGATCCTCCATCATCGCACTGGCCTTGTGACTTGACTTGGCCAAAAGAACATGGTGGAAGTAACAATGTTTGACTGAGTTCCTAGCCTAGGTCTCAAGAAACTTTGCAAGCTTGGACATTCTTAGAAATCTGTAGCTGTCAGATAAACAAGCCTGGACTAACCTGCTAGTTTGAAAGAAGGCATGGAAAGAGACTCCCGTTATCCCAGCCACAAAATGTGAGGCTGTCCAAAAACAACCAAGTTAACCCACCAGCTAACTAAAGATGCATGCACAAGTCCTGCCAAGACTAGACCAACCAAATCAAGACTGAAAAAAAAAATTCCCAGGTGCTCAATCCAAATTTCCAACCTGCCAAACTACTGTTTTAGGCTACTGAGTTTGGGGATGTTTTGCTACAAAGCAAAAGCCAACTGATCCACAGGGCTTCCAACCCTCCATCACAACCATTGTCCATATATATACTCCACAATCTAACACCTTACAGAATGCTCTCTTCACTTCCCTCCTTTGATTGAAACTTAGATTTTCAGTGAGGATAATGTTTCTTTCTCTGAAACCATGCCGTTTAGATTTTTCATTTTCCCATACCACATTTATGCCTGTGATAGGAGGGAAGTGTCACTTCCAAAACACCACTCTTTCATCCTTATGGAAGAATCCATCCTCCTTTGATTTCCATCCCTTCCCCACTACTACCTCTCCTTATTAATATCATCTATCTATGACTGAGTCACTGGAACCTAAAAAGAAATCTTCCTTTCCACTTTGTCTCGGGAAACTTCGAAAGGTCTTTGGAAATTTTATTCAACACCTAGAATCTAAGTTTCCTTGCCTCCTGGTATACAGCGAATTTCATTCCTTCACCACTTAAGCATCCTATTTCCATAGCCATACCCTTGAACTTGTCAACACCCAGAATTACTCCACCCTGAAATACTGCATATCTTAAACCATGAAACTGCTTTCAGTAATACATACAAAATAACAAACAAAAATAACCACAGAAACATTTTCTGTGTTATCCATCAAAGAATTATCACAAAAAAAGGTACCAGAATCAGACACACATATGACTGAGCTTTGAAAACCGTTTAGGAACAGATAATTCTCATGATATGTAAAAGTCATCTGGAAGCATAAATGAGAGAAAATAACCCAAGGAAGTTTTTAGAAAGAAAAATGATGGTTTTTCCAGATAATAACTCATACTAAAAGGCTAAAATAATTCAAATACTGTAGAATCAGTACTATAAGAGACAAATAGATTAATAGAAAATAAGAGAAATCTGGGACTTCCTGGTGGTCCACTCGTAAAGAATCCACATTCCAACGCAGGGGACACGGGTTCGATCCCTTATCGGGGAACTAAGATCTCACATGCTGGGGCAACTAAATCCACACACTGCAACTTCTGAGCCCGTGCGCCTCTACTAGAGAGCCCACGTGCCACAAACTACAGAGCCCACGCGCTCTGGAGCCCGTGTGCCACAACTAGAGAGAGAAAACCCTCACGCCACAACTAGAGAGAAGTCCACGCACTACAATGAAGAGCCCATGCACTGCAATGAAGATAACACGTGCCCCACCTAAGACCAAAGCAGCCAAAAAAAAATATTTAAAAAAGAAGTCTTGTGGTTGAACTGTATTTCCTAAACACCATCTTACAGACTGATCAAATAGAATAAAATAAAAATATTACAGTAAAATCTTTAAAAAAAAGAAAAAGAAGAGAAATCCTAGAAACAAACCTAAATACATGTAAATACGTAAATATTTAATATAAGATAAAGTGGCATGTTAATCAGTGAACGAAAGAGCTAGTCAACAAATGACACTGGAATTATTGGTAACTTGTTTGGCAAAAAAAGAAAGTTAGCTAGAATTATTATCTCAGGTATGCAAACTAAATCCCAGATTGTTTAAACTTAAAATGAAAAGGGAGGGGCCATTCAGAAATTAGAAGGTAATATTTTTATGAATAAAAAGAGGAAAAGGTCTTTTTTAGCATGACTCAGAGACTCCATTACATAAAATTTTGAATCTTCTTTATGTTGGAAAATACTAAATAGAAGGAGTAACATTATGAAAATATATTTGCAACATACATAACAGATGAGTTTTAGTATAAAAAGAGCTCTTATGAATCAAAAAGCAAAAATACAAGGAATTAAATTTTAAAGTGGACAATGTAGATGAAAAATTAAATTAAAAAATAAATACAAATTTCCAAGGAACGCAGGAAAAAATTCCACAATTCAGATCCTTAGCTCTACTTTTGACCACTGTCCCAGACTCCAGACTCAAATATATAACTACTTGCCTACATTTCCATTTAAGTGGCTAATACACCTGTCAAACAGAACATATCTAAACTGAACTCTTATCTTAGCCACCCTTCCAAATCCGGCTCAATTATCCATTTTCTCATCTTGGTAGCAACTCCATCCTTCTACTTCTTCAATCCAAAAACTATGGAGTCATCCTGACTCTTCTCTTTTAATTCATACCCATATCAAGCCATCAGAAAATCCTGTTGGCTCTACCTTAAATATATATCGCTTCTACTTAATGAAGCTACCATCATCTTTTCTCTGGATAACTGCAAAAAAAAAAGACCTGCCTTGCTTAAAATGTGCAACTTGCATCCCATTGCCCTTAGGATGAAAATAAAACTCCTTAATCTGACCCCTTCTTATCTCTCCAGCTGCATCTCACATTGTGCCCTTGACTCTCTGCACATCAACCACATCAGCTTCCTTTCACAACATCCTACCTTCCTACACAAAGCCTTTGTATATTAAATTCTCTCAGCCTGAACATTTCTTCCTTCTTCTTTTTACTAGTGTAATGCTATTTATTTATCAGATCTCAACTCAACATCATTTTCTAAAGGATGCCTTCTCTGATCTCCACGCTAGATGAATTTCACTTACTACAGGTGCTTTATCAACATCTTACTGCTGCAACATTCCACTGCATACTTGATTATAATATGATCAATGCCTGTCTCCCTGACTTGATTATTAGGCTCATGAGGGCAGAGAAAAATCTTATTTTGCTCACCACTGTATCCCCAGTGGGTAGCAGAGAGGTGCTTAATAACTATTTTTCAAATTAATGAAAATTATAGGAAAGAGACACAGTGGCAAGATACATGATTTCACCTTTATTTCCCTCAATTTCCATATGCATAGGACAATCATCCCCCTACTACTATTTCCAGTATTATTCCAAGCTCTCCAGCTCCTAAGCTCATTCCTAGGCCTATGGCAAACTCAGCCAGGAGAGTTCATCCAATTCCATTTCACATTCAGCTGATTGTCTCCCCCAGCTCCAAGTCCTACAGCATTTAGAAATCCTGGTCTGAAGGGACATTAATAGATGAAATAAACCAGTGAACAAGTACAATGTTCATCTTGTTCTATACAAGCCCACCCCCTCCCTCTTTCCCGACTAACAAAAGTGACCTTTCTGAGATTCAGGGCCTGAGAAACACTGGGGGTAAACCATAGGCATCAACACAAATGAGAAATTCTTAACACTGCTTGCTGTGAGATAAACTCATTTGTGCTCAGAAAAGTGCAAATTTTTATTGGTTTAAGGACATGATACTTACCCACAAAATAGTGTGAGAAGAATGTGTTACCCACTGCTCTTTTATTCTCTTCCTCCAAACGTAATAAAGAATTAGCTTCCCAAATCTAACAATAACAACTCAGGGAAAAAAAAGTTCCTCTTTCATGTCTTCTTATAAATGATGCTACAATAAACTATGAGGATTAGGTTGAATAAAAACTTGAATCGGTTGAATAGCTAACTCTTTGCTAATCAAAGTGTGTCCAGTGTGTTCCACAAAACAGCATCACCCAGGAGCTGGTTAGAAATGCAAACTTTCAGGCCCCACCCCAGAACCACGGAATCATAATTTTCATTTTAACAAGATCCCCAGGTGATTCATATTCCCATTAAAATCTGAGAAGCATGGAGCTAAGCGATGTGCTCCTGCGTACAGGCCTCACAGCTTGTTGAATGAAAATTCAGGTCTCAGGAAACTTACGAATATATGGATCACGGGTCATTGGGATCACTTGCCAACAGTTAAAATCATAAATATTATATCTGTATATGATCTATTACGCTCTGGAGACTTAAAATTCGCTCCTAAGTTTCTGGGTTTGTTGCACAAGTGTTTGTGAGACGTGCCTTTACAATCTGAATTAATATTTATAAGTGAGGGCCACTCTGAAGTCAGCCAGCTCAGAAATGTTTTTATACCAACAATGTAATTAAAGTGTAAAACAAACAATAAGACCAAGATCTGAACATCAAATCCTAAAAACCCGGTGTGGCCCAAAGTCCAGAGATCATATAGCCAGTTCCCCAATAGAGGCAACATTCCAGCAACTGGGGTGAAGAGGGTGTAAATAGCAGCTGTTGTGATTTAGAAGCAAAATCTAGGCAAAGGTTCTAGTATGTAATGTGGATAGAATATTCTAGTAGTAGGACATGGGATTATAGCAGCCATTCCAAAGAAGAGATATTTTACAAGTTTAACGTTCCTGAGTTGGATGCAGCTCCATTCTTAACCACCACCAACTCCAGTAATGACTTTTAAAGCAATTTCATGTGATTTCATATGTATTTTTTATAGTTAAATAGTTCTGAACTGGAGGCCAGCTTTTGTATAAAAAGAAATGTGCCTGAATTGTACTCTATCACAAGCATCTCTAAACTGAAAAAGAGAATGCTTTTCTGATCCTTCCTCACACTGAACTCCTATATCATTATGTTTTCTTCACCTAATTTTTAATCTGTACTAATTTTACACAGTCTGTAAATATGTACCAGAGAGCACAGGCCACACACAGGCATCCAGAGGGGAGGCTGGTGATGCTGAATTGCTACTTCATCCGCCCTGTTGGGGACAGTGGGAGCCATGGCTTTATTCTCCAATGGGCACTATGACGTCCATTTACCTTTACTATGCAGTTGGTCTTCCTGACTCACTACTTTCCACAAAATTGCCAAAATCAACTTGTAAGATGCTTTAAATTGCATATGTCTATTTTTCCCTATTCCTAATTTCAAAATGCCATTTTGCCTGATCTCTATTGAGAAGAAAATAAGCTCATTTTTAAAACAATTACCTAACAACACGGCAAATAAGAAGCTGCATTTTCTGTCTAAGATAAATATTTCTTCTTCTCTCAAATTGTGTCTCCCATGAATTATCGCTCTTTTCCTTTGGTATAAATCTCAAATCCTCTCACTCGTTTCAAAGCCTTACACAACTAAGAAGGACTAGCTTTCTGATCACCTAAAGCGTCCCATTTTTAGTCTCCTAGAACTGTGCTAGACAGTTTGATTTAATTATTATTAAAGACAAATTTGCATAAAGCTTTCTTCTGAAGAGTTTGAGGCCATTTCAGCAATGTCATTAGATGGGCAGAGATATTCTTTTGAGAAAATGTAATGGGGCATGAAAAATAATAAAATCCACAAAATACATTTATTCAAGGATCTTAATAATTAAGAGAAATTACAATTCACGGTAAAGAACTAGAGGCTGAGGACTCTCTATTATTTTAAAATAAAACATGATTAAATAGGCATAGCAGGATGCATCAAAATCAGAGGGCAGTACCCGTGTTATGTCTTCTGGAAAGCCACTTTCATTTCAGAAAAAAATAAATTCAATATATTCTCATGCCATCTATGGAATTTACCAAAGATGCAGAACAGCAATTAATTTTAATAATAATTTCCTATGAGCTCACCAGACAATACTCTTTGAGGTAAAACAAGAAAGTTCAGACTTCCATAGACTTATCTTTCATGGAGGGATCTCCCATGAATTGATATTACCTTGTCAAAGTCGCTTGGGAAAAAGAAAAATGCCCCTGGTGCTCTTTTTAAAGACCTCATGAAACTGAGAAAAAAGTGGTGTTTTCAGTTTTCCCTCAGCACTGCCACCAAGTGCTCCTCACTAGAAGGGAAAAACACCCAACTTTTTGTAATTTAGAGCAAGAAAATAATTGTAGAGCAAAAGCTGACAATATTTAAAAGTGCCACAGTCTCTGACCCAGCAATTCCACCCTCAGCAATTTACTGTATAAAGCCATATAAAAGTGCACCAAGATTATGCAGGAATGACATCCCACAATATTGATTTTCATAAGAAAAACTACAACAACAAATCAGAAACAACAAAAATATCCTTTTAGGGGGAAGAAATAACATTATGATAAATTATACAGTGGAGTACTATGCAGCCGTTTTTAAAAGTTTGTTGATACAGAAATATCTCCAAGATAAAAGTACAGGAAGACGTATGACATCATTTACTGTACATGAAAAGCCTACACACGCATATGTGAGTGGACGCATTGAAAATCACCTGGAAGGATACACAAGAACTAGAAGTTCAGGGGATTTCATGGTGAAAAAAAAAAAAAAAGTTCAGGGGAGGGAGGAGAAGGGAGATTTTTTACTTTTTATTTTATATCTTTTTGGATGGATGAATGTTTAACGTATGCAGGCATTATTTTTAGTTAAAACATTAAAAATGCTGGTTGCCAAGGGTGGGTGGGAGGGGTGGCTTGGGAGTTTGGGATTAGCAGATGCAAACTATTATATATAAGATGGATAAACAACAAGGTCCTACTGTATAGCACAGGGAACTATATTCAATATCCTGTTATAAACCGTAACGGAAAAGAATATGAAAAAGAATGTTTTATATATATATATATAAAAAACTGAATCACTTTGCTGTACAGTAGAAATTAACACAACATTGTAAATCAACTATACTTGAGTAAAATAAATTTTTTAAAATGCTGTAGTAGGATTAGGAAGAAAGAATGATAGAGTCAAACATCTCAGAACTGTGGAGTACAGGACACAGCAGCAAATCATTGTGACATTGCCATCGTCCTATAATTCTGCCCTGCCTTTGCCTGGTATCTCAGCTCTGCTACAAGCTGACAAATTAACAATAGATTTTTTTATTTTGCTAAAAGATCATTAAAATGTATCATGCAGTGTCTCATACAGTCATTAATCCAAAGGCTATATTGTTAATTATTCTTGCTTATTAATATATTGCCAGTTCAGTGTTTTTTCCTCTGATTTGACATTTATCAGTTTTCATAATGCTTAAAAGATAGCAGTATGCCAAATGCCTGTTTGAAGAGTTGATGAAAAAAATCAGCACAAAATTAATGATAGTGTTCAGGAAGCCTACAGGATTATCTTGATGAAACCTCTCTTTAATAAAACTTAGCTATTTGTCTTTAGTGAAAATACTCCCTATCACAAGTTCAATGACCTTAACTAATACACACGTGAACTATTTTCTCACCCATTTCTTCATACTTACCTATAGAATTAGAAAAGTGTCATAATTCTGTGATTTATCCAGTATTATTTTGAATACTAAATTAAGGTAATTTTGGTGAGAAAAGACAATCCAAACCAAGGCCATGCACTTGATTTACACCAACACCATGAGCGCTCAGCTCATTCAATTGTTTGCTGACATAATATTCCTTAATAACCACAGACATTCAGGAAACTTCCCCAAAATATTGTGTTTGATATGTAACACAACACACCTTCCTTTTGATTGCTATTTCTACCTTTTTCATTATTGTGTAGATCCCCCCGAGTCAGCATTAGCATTCTGGTCATGTAGCCCCTCGTGTCTCTATAAAGCCAAATAATTTATAATCGTTTTCATGCATGAGAACCTCCAGTGCATACTGCATATTTCCCATGCTTCCAGAATTACTGTAGAGACAGCTAAGTTTATTGGTTATGTTGCTCCAAGATTATTTTCTTTTTTAATGTAGCCTATATAAATTATGCGTTTCTTTTTTTTAAGAAAAGAGATTCTTGGTGAACTATATCCCATTGCTTTTTCTTCCTCCTCCCTATATTCACAGGTTTAAAAGTCTCTGAGTCAGTTTCATTACTGCCATTCCTTTCTTTAAAAAATCCCCAAATTACTTGAGTGACTGTCATTTAATCTCTGTCCCTACTTTGCTATGCATTTTAAGTGACAGGGCTAGGTAATCCATATTTGCATGCTAACATGAAAATAAAAGAATCAAACCTCCAAAACTAAAAAACCAAGAAAAATGCTTTTTGGGGAAATGTTTGTATTTAAAAATCTACTCTTATTTTCTATTATTTAAAATTAGGGAAATTGGTCCATAAATGTATGAAAAAGTGCTCATCTTCATTAGTCATCAAGGGAATGCAAATTTGAACTACAGTACAATATGATGTACCAATATAATTTATCATAATGCCTAAAATTAAAAAGACCAAAAATGCCAAGTGTGGGTGAAATTGTGGAGCGACTGGAATGTTCATACACCACTGGTGGGAGGCCAAACTGGAATAAGCACTTTGGAAAACTGTTTTGCTATAGAATAAAACAGTTTTTACCCTGTGGCCAAACAATTCTAAGGTATATACCCATCAGGCATGCATAACACCAAAAAAGATGTAAAGAACATTTAGAGAAGGACTATTTATAGAGCCAAAAACTGGAAACCACCTAACTCACTCTTCAATAATAGATTGGATTGTGATACATTAACACAGATGGAACATATACAGCAATAAGTATGAATAAACGACGTCTACATGCAAAAATATGGATGAATCTCACAAACATGATTTTGAATGAAAGAAGCCAGACTCAAAAGAATATATAAAGCATGATAAATTGGTTCCACGTGTAAACCTTGGTCAAGACCTATCCAAAATATTGAGGGTGGAATGGCCTTAAAAAAGAGTAGTACTGTATATCAGAACAGAATTTGAAAAAAAAAATTACCTTGCATTACAAACTAACTGTTTGATCTTAGAAAAGCAATTTAACCTCCCTGGCTTCATTATTCCTATGTAAAATAGGGATACTGAAGCTTTACCTCCTCAAAAGCAAATTGCTATTCTGAAGATCTCTAGGTCCTATGTAGCTTTAAGATCTATGACCAAATGAGTTTCACTAGTCTGTATTTTCATCAATAAAAACATAAATGATTCTTTTAATAAAAACAGTAATAATAGGTAACTTCGTTCTAAGCACTTTACATATATTACTCATTCAGTCCTCACACCAACCCTTACATATAATATCATGGATGAGGAAACTGAGACTCTGAGAGGTTAAGTAACTTGACCGAAGTTGCACAGCTAATAAGCTAATAAGCAGTAGAACCAGAATTCAAACCCAGAAAATCTAACTCTATAACCCACATGCTTAACCACTCAATATGCAAAGATATCAAAAGTCCATTTTATCTAAGCTAAGAGGGTTTTTAAATTAAGTTTAAAACAATATGATATCTAATCAGCACAAAACATATTAAAATGTAATCTATATTACATATTAAAACCCTGATTTTGTTCAGCCAAAATAATGATTTTAATTTATTCATGTAAATCTGGCCTCTTTGAGAAAACACCAATTAAAATAACTATGGCTACTAGGCAAGCACCAACCAATGCTGACGGTCACATTCACATTTCCTGTATTTGATGCCTTTCTAGAAATGGAGAGGAAATCTGCCTTCCTTGTTGTTGTTTATTAAAACATAGCCTTTTCTGCAAAAGTCATTACAGCATTAGTTCAGATTTGCTTCAGATTCCCTATTTTCATGAATCACTTTTTCTGTGAAGCAGAGCTCTGTGCTCAAACTTGAATCTACAGTCCACTGAAAGAAAATAAATGAATTCACTGAATACTTTAAAAATGTTTTCTAAGTTCAGTGACTTTAGTAACTTTCTATTTCCTAGAACTTTAGTTGATTATTTTCTGACAATTTTTTAAACTGGGTTGAGATTTTATGTACTTTAATTAGTTTGACTTCATCCTATTTCAGATCTAATGTCACCCAAAATATTTATACTTTACATTTTCTAGAGCTGCCTTGAATTTGCGTCAGTCAATCTTGCTGTGGGCTAGTTGAGAGCCTGGGACTGGAATAAAGGGTATGGCAGTGGTGGCTGAAAAGTAAGCAGAGTGGTACTCTGCGTACTTCGTAATTTCACCTAGACTTAGCCAGAACCCCAAATGGCTTTGTATGGTAAGCTTAGTTACCAATCGATGAAAGTAGATCACTGAGATTAATTACAGCAGGTGGTTTTAAAGAGGGAAGTAGGCTGGCAAAGCACAGCACTTTCAGATAGAATTTCTCTGGCACATCGAACCAAATGTGTGTTCTTGGGCAAGTCACATAATCCCTCTAATGAGGAAGACAGAGACAATGCCTACCTTATACAGTTACTGTGAAGTTCACCTGAGGAACAAAGTATGTGTCCTCTAATCTGAGGAAGTGATATGACTTCATTATAGTTGTGACTATTATTACCTTAATGATTTTGGCACTGGTGCATTCCTGCCTTTGGATTTCAACCTGTTTAATTCCACCACAGTGGCTCAACGGTAGACGCATAAAAGGTTTAGCCCCTCCTCCCAACGCTTTGCTTATGTCGAGTCAAATAAAGAAAAGTGACAGGCTTGGTTCTCTCTGACTTCTTTCCCAGAATAACAACCTTCTTACTATTCAACAGTATTTATATTTGGATAAAGGGCTAGAGCTGAAGTTACAGAGGGAAAATATAAAGCAGGCTACAAAATAGGGCTGCTCAGAGTTGCACAAACAACTCTGACGCAACAAGGCTGAAAACAGTAAATAAAGAACACCAGAAAGGACTGGCCGCGTGCACGTGCTTTGTTCCTTTCAGCCTTGGCAGAGTAACAGTTCAGCGGTTCGGTTACATGTTTTCCCTTCCGAGGGCTTTAGAAACAATAAATGATTAATCTCTTTAAATAGTTCTCACTAAAGAATATACTTTGTTAATTTTATGTCATTAAAAAGGCTATGGAGCCAAAGAGTTTCAAAGATCAAATGAGTGCAGCGTGTAAGAGGAAGGCTGTGGTGAAATGTCTATTTAGGTCTTCCGCCCATTTTTTATGCTGGAGAGGGTGTGGAGAAAAGGGAACCCTCCTGCACTGTTGATGGGAATGTAAATTGATACAGCCACTATGGAGAACAGTGTGAAGGTTCCTTAAAAAACTAAAAATAGAACTACCATATGACCCAGCAAGCCCACTCCTGGGCATATACCCTGAGAAAACTATAATTCAAAAGGACACATGTACCCCAATGTTCACTGTAGCACTATTTACAATAGCCAGGACATGGAAGCAGCCTAAATGTCCAACGATAGATGAATGGATAAAGAAGATGTGGTACATATATACAATGGAATATTACTCAGCCATAAAAAGGAACAAAACTGGGTCATTTGTAGAGATGTGGATGGACCTAGAGTACTTCATACAGAGTGAAGCCAGCCAGAAAGAGAAAAACAAATATCGTATATTAACGTATATATGTGGAATCTAGAAAAATGGTACAGATGAACCTACTTATAGGGCAGGAATAGAGACGCAGATGTAGAGAACAGACATGTGGACACAGAGGGGGAAGGGGAGGGTGGGATGAATTGGGAGATTAGGTTTGACATAAATACACTACCATGTGTAAAACAGATAGCTAGTGGGAACCTGTTGTATAGCACAGGGAGCTCAGTTCGGTGCTCTGTGACGACCTAGATGGGTGGGATGGGGGTGGGAGGGAGGTCCAAGAGAGGGGATATAGGTATACATATAGCTGATTCACTTCATTGTATAGCGGAAACTAACACAACATTGTAAAGCAATTTTACTCCAATAATAATAATAATAATAATAATAAAGAGGAAGGCTTATGTTTGTGTTTTAAAAAGTAAAACACATAGAAATTATATTCCACTGAAATTAAGTTCTCGTAAATTGTAACACTGATACTACTGGGGAAATTTACATAGGAAAATGATACTGTTTCCTTCCCCTCATATGTAACAGTGAAACACACACACACACACACACACACACACATACACAAACACACAGAACATCATGGATCTGTATAACTATTAGCTTCTCCCACTTTCAGCACATATGAAAATCTGAACTATCTAAACAAGTCGGCTAATGATTGTTAAATTTATTGTAAATATTATTTATCCTTTATAAAATATTTTTTGCAAAACTTTTCAGAAGCACATTTCCTGAAATACTTCTAGTGACTGTTTTTAAATTTATGCATGTGGATACTGTATATTGCGTTTATATGAAATGCCCAGAATAAGCAAATACATAGGAACAGAAAGTAGATTAGCGGTTGCCAGGGGTTGGCAGGAGAGGGGAGGGCAGAATGATTCTTAACGGTTATGGGGTATCTTTCTGGCATAATGAAAATGTCCTGGAATTAGGTAGTGATGATGGTTGAACAACCTTACAAATATACTAAAATATACTGAATTGTACACTTTTTTAATGGGTAAATTACATAGTATATAAATTATACTCAATAAAAAGTTATTTCTTTTCTGCATAAAAAGTTTTGTGCATGAGACACATTCCCAAATAATCTCTAATAATATTTACCATATGAACTAAATACTTATTTCTCGTAGGAAAAAAAAAAAACTATGGGTGTTTACTGAAAATATCATGCTAGCCCTCGTAAAATGTTGAATTCATCAGAACCAGAGGTTCAAATACTCGAAATACAACCAACTAAAGGACACAAATCCTCTATATTCCACAGCACTCATATCACTGAATATGACCAGAAAGACAAAGTCACTTAATCCTTATTATTTTTTAACCGCATGAAATGAAAGACTCAAATGAATTATTTTGATACTTTTCCAGTGATGCTATGGTCCCCTCATTGATCACTTACTTGCAGCTTTCACTATTTTATGTATGAGATACAGTTGATTTCCAATCATTAACACCAAAGTCTGCCAGAAACACTTTGCATTAATGAATTTCAAAATATTTTACCATTTCATTAAGTCTAACTACATGCTTTCTGGGAAGATTTCAAGCACAGTCTGATTTAATCGGCAGCTTACTCTTGGTAACAGAGACAAATGGTAAAAGCAGAACTGAAATTCACAACTTCTGACTAATCCATCTATCATGATGGTCCATTATTTCAATCAGCCTGTCTCTAATAAAATCAACATCACTTAATGTAAATGTGAATGTAAATATTCACAGGTAACAATGTAGAAGTATCAGTGGAAAGGATGAAAGAAATAAAAGCCAAAAGTATGATTCCTGCTACTGTTGTGTTATGACTATAAAGTCCTAGAGAAGGCCCTTCTTCCTCCTACCTCCAAGCATCTACAAAGAAAACTACAGAATATCGTCACGAGCTTTTCATTATTAATACAAGTTCAAGGAAGAACTCAGATTACCCCTCACCAAGGAAATTAGCTGGTGACATGTGTGAGAACGACTGCATTCAACCTTTCCTGGTTCAGCCAAATTTACTTGACTAGGCTAATACACTCTCATGAAATGGATTGGCTTCAAGGTAAAGTCTAACAAAATTAAATATACATGAGCTCCTGAGGGAATTACATCAATGGACTACAAAGCGACTTCCTGATTTTTCTCTGAGAACTTGTCACTCTCACCAGAAGGAGCACCTTGCACACTGTGTAGGCAAGAGGAAGGTACGGCAGTGGTAAAGGAGACCAGTGAGCATCAAATCCCTAGAAAGAGCAGCTGTTACTTGCGTTTCCCTCTCCCTTGCCCTCCCCCCTTTCTGTCTTGTGTGCGTGCGCGCGCATGTGTGTGTATGCTTATACTGCACTTACACAGCCCTATATAGTCTGCAAACTTTGTAACAACCCAGTTTTCATATATGTTACTATTGCATGGTAAAAAAAATAATAATAATAGCTAAATTTTAAATGCTACTTTTAACATGGACTTAAGGCAATCTTTTAAAGTGTAAGTAATAGAGATGCGATGATTTATGTTATTAAATAAATGATTTAGAACCCATCTGAGGATAGCTATCGATTCAAAGAGCATTTCCAGACATCAGAAGTGAACTGCATACAACAGCTGCTAAAAGGCAGACGGCTTTCTCATTCAGTGGCATGAGCCTCTTCTTATGAATTAAGACCATGGCCCTGCCCTGTCCACACTGGACGCTCCTATAACAATGAGCACTTCTGTGGTTTGGACTAATAGAGTTTTGTATCTTCTGCTGTTGAAGGTCACTTGTATCTTGGATTTTCTTGTTTATCTTGACTGAGTGTGGACTATTCTCAACCTAGTTGAGAGGTATTTGTATCAGGCAGTGTTAATGAGAGAAACACCTTCCACTAAGTTTCTTACATAGCTTTGCTACTACTGTCACTATACAGAATAGATCCCTCCAAGAAAAACTTTCTTGCTAAAATACAAGTATAGCACTTTTAAGTGGAAAAGAATTGCTCAACCAAAATAGAGAAGGTATTTCCATCATTTCTAAAAGCTATTTAGCTTACCCAGATTAAACCCATGATGGGTGAACATTTATTAATACAAAGCTTTATTTTTGCCAAAAAAAGTATTCATCATAAAAGTTATGCTCACATTTGCATTCCTTACAGCACTTGCCATCCACGTATGCAGGAGCCGACTTGAGGGGGCAGTCAGGATTTGGGCAAATCAGAGTTTCACACTGGATGGTTCCATTCTGAGAAGAAAACAGTATTTTAAAGAATTTCCAAGTTGCAGCTTGGTAGCTTTCAAGTATTGTTTAATATATTTCTTAAATTTCAAACTCTTCATGTAAAATGTCATAAATACCACTATTCTCTTTGGTTATTATACAGCAAAACCCATAATAATACAGTAAAACCCATAATAATACAGTAAAACCCACAGTAATACAAGTCGGGTCATAACACAGATGGTGATTGGCTCCATCTTCTGTCCAGCAATTGAGCTAGAGTTCTCACCTCCTCTTGTGAAGTGGATGAGGACAGGTGTGGAGGGAAGGGCACCTGCTGACAGGGAAACAGCAGGCTGAGGGTCAGCCTGGGGCACTCGTGTCTCCCCAGATGGCTCACAAAATGAGCATCAACAAACGAGGAGATTTTTGGAATAGCTGCTGCCGCGCTGGAGACCCAGTCTCAGGATGCCGAAATCTTCCCAAGGATATTTAAGCTTGGACAGGCCGCCACCATGAATTGATGCTGACAATCATCACAAGAGGTGCCACACTGCAAAGGGGACCTCAAGGAATTTGATTCCCAAAGGTCACCCAGAACTCCCAGGTAGGTTAGCTGCTTTTCTAGTCGCTTTATTGAGTTCACCATACCACATCTTGTATTTTACTCAATTTGATTTTTGGCGCCCATTTAACAAGTTGGGAAGGTTTTACTGTATTTGTAAAATGCTATGACTTTAATAGGAATATATGTTCCTGAACAGAAATCATACAAAGCAGGCACACACGTACACACATGTACGGTTATTTCACAGCTAACTTTGACCTTCTTACATCATGATGTTCCACTTTTGAATAAACTGGATGAACTTGGGAAAAATTTTTTTAGACCTCTGACTTCTTTCCAGTCAACGAGTTTTAACAGATAATTCATGTGGAATTTAAAAGTTCAAAACTAAACTCATTTTGAACTTTTCTTTGAAAATGAACTTACATGTGTGAAATAATAATGCACTAAATATTCTACTTAATTAGTGAGCAATTAAAGAACTCAAACTTATTTATACTCTATAATTTGTATTCCACTGTATTAGTAAACTTTTAAAGATTATTTAAACTCCATTATTTGTTTGTACAGCCCAATCTGGACACAGTATTTCCTGTTGCACTTAATTTAGTTTTATCAAAATGTATTAATAAAACATGAGGGGAAAATCCCTGAAAAAGTTAAGGATAACAGGATAGAATCCTTTGGGAATCCCTTTACTCACCCAATTTAAATTGTTAACTTCATGTGTGGACCAATAAACTTAAAACTTTATAGCATTCTTAAACCCTGATCATCTTTATAGGCTAGAAAGTGTCTTTAATAATGCAACACACAGTTCTTTAGATTTGACCGGGTTTACTGGCACTTTAGTGTTGTGTCTTGAGGAAATGGGTCTTGAAATTTTCATGATGACATTGTTTTAATAAATTTTTAAAGAGTGGGGACATCTGAGTTCCCTTAGTCTGAACTCCAGCAAAAGCCATACCAGGCATGTGCAGTTCTTACAGCCGTCTGTCCACGACTCGAATTCTCGGTAGGTGGTTCCCTTCATGGTGCAAGTCCTTTCACAATAGCACTGGTCCAATCTATTCATTCGCTGTTCGGCTCGAGACAGCTGTGGCACAAAGGAAGGGGTTCATATTGTTCACCATTCCAGCAATGCAGAAAGGCAAAATACTCCAACAGGCATCTGACTGTTTTTCAGGTGAATAGCTGTAATGATGGCTGTGCCCATCAACTATTTATTATAAATATACGTAAGCCTTTATTTTTTTCATTTTATTCTTTTCCATTGTGATCTATTACAGGATATTGAATATAGTTTCCTGTGCTATACAGTAGGCCCTTAGTGTTTATCCACTCTATATGTAATAGTTTGCATCTGCTAATCCCAAACTCCCAATCCATCCCTCCCTCACCCACCTCCCCCTTGGCAACCACAAGTCTGTTCTCTATGTGTGTGAGTCTTTTTCTGTTTCATAGGTAAGTTCATTTGTGTCATATTTTAGATTCTACATATAAATGATATCGTATGGTATTTGTCTTTCTCTTTCTGACTTACTTAATTAGTATGATAATCTCTAGGTCCACCCATGTTGCTGCAAATGACTTAAGCCTTTAATTTAAAAGAAAGGATTTTTTCCCCTCTTCTTTTTGTAGTAAACTTGCCCCCTGCCTTTGGGGGGAAAAAAGCAGGATTTATATGATGCAAAAGAAGGCTAAGTCAAAATAGCATCATCCACAATGCAGAGAAGCATTTTCCATTTTTAAAAATGTTTAATTTCATGACTATGTTTGCTCGAGTGCAAACATAATTTTAGAATATATATTGGGTCAGAAACAAATCACTGATATACAACACAACTTTCAGGTCATACGTAACTGCTATGCAACATGACAACAGCCCGGTGAAACTATAGGTAAACTTGATACAGGCTTAAGACAGCCAATATTCCTACAACTGTAACACAGTGGTAGAAAGATTTTGTGGGACCATTTCCTTGACATAATTCTAGTGCTCATATTCTTTACAATGTCCTCTGGGCTCCTTCCTTGCAAAGAAAAACTAAGTAATAATAAAAACTAAATTAAACAATAAATCCTACTGTCGTAATAAGCAGGGGAGTAATCTGCCTCATTCTTGATTTACTGAATCATTTGTTATACAGATGGCAAGGGTTTGAATATTTATAAGCCCCTTTCTTGAGCAGGGATTTCGGTTCAGTCCTGGTACACGGTAGGGTATAAGAAAAGTCTCAAAGGTGAACAACTGTGGTTATAAAAGGAATTGTAAGGAACCTCAAGGATTTTTGAGCTCCCCCAGACTCTCTTTCTAAGGAGCTTTTACCTTGGCTGATGTTTTGGCTAAAATGTCCTGCAGCTCCATGATTTTCTGCACGAGTCCATGAAAGTCATTGCAAGTTGGACAGGCTAGAATTACAAACACCACATTGGTCAAGTTATATTTATAAGGAGTTCAATCTGGTTAAGTCTATGCTGACAACTAATATATGAGAACTCCAATTTCAAACTGACATTTTGGACAAAACTAAGCAAGAAGCATACTTTTCATTACACGGTGCGAGAACTAATGGACTTACTGCGATTAAGATCTGGGCACTGAGCAATAAATCCTTGGGGCATGACAAGTAATTGCACGTCTTGCATTATACCCTGTGTGAGAAAAAATTTTGAAAAAGACGTATTACTTTCATCTACCCAAATTATGTTCAACAGTCAAGTTCATGAAGGGAAACATTACAGGATAGACTCACCAAAATCCCTGAATAAAATCTTTTTGAATACATTGCTTTGACTTCAAACCAAAGGGAAAGAAAAACATCAGGCAGGCAAAATAGATGATTACCTACGTACTTTCTTATTGATAATATTTTCAAAGCCTTAAGATTAAATGTCAAGATATAATTAAGAGGCAATAGTATGTGTTTGGGGAAGTTATTTTTAGTTAGCCACTGAAGAAAGGCTTGAAAATGACCTTTAAAAATCAACCTGAAAATCACTTTGGGTTTCAACAACAGTGAAACTGATACCAGTTTTAAGTTAACTGCAATCATCAAAAAGAAAACAAGAGAAAAGCTAAGTCATAAGAGCAATGTTTATTTGAGCATTTCTTGTTTCTCGGTTGGATATTTTAAAGTGAATTTCTCAATTTAAAAAGGACAAGAGGGCTTCCCTGGTGGCGCAGTGGTTGAGAATCTGCCTGCCAATGCAGTGGACACGGGTTCGAGCCCTGGTCTGGGAAGATTCCACATGCCACGGAGCAACTAGGCCCGTGAGCCACAATTACTGAGCCGGCGCGTCTGGAGCCTGTGCTCCGCAACAAGAGAGGCCGCGATAGTGAGAGGCCCGCGCACCGCGATGAAGAGTGGCCCCCGCTCGCTGCAACTAGAGAAAGCCCTCGCACAGAAACGAAGACCCAACACAGCCAAAAATAAATAAATAAATAAATTTAAAAAAAAAACAAAAACAAAAAACTGCTGCCTCATGCAAGAGTTAACCTCCTCAGCTTCCAGTTTCCCTTTCTGGGGGAACAAACTTTAAAAAAAAAAAAAAAGGACAAGAGATTTATTAAACAGCTACAGCAAGACTTAGTGATGAGTCCTTAGGAGTACAGAAAGTTTAGCCTAAAATTTTTTAAAATGCCAACTGGAAATGACCCATTTTATACAGAAGGTCACATCACATGTTTACATGTGAAGTTTACATGCATCCTTTGTCATTAAGATATAATTAGCTTCCAGCTTACAAGGCTCTTAAAGCAATGGCCAAATGGTAGCTCAGAAACGACCTCATCAGACACACTCCAGCTGTCCCTTTCATTCACCACCCCTCTCTCTTCCTTCAACATCTTTATATATTTTCTTTAAGTAATATTTCACTTTATCCCTTTGAAAAATGGAAATAGAACGTTTAATGTCAGAGGTGACATACCAACATATTATTAAGACAATTTTGAATGTACCTACAAAGATTTACTAGTCAAATCCTGGCCTATATATCTTCTACATATTTAATCTGATTAATAGCATGGTACAAAAACAGTGTCAGTGTAAATGATAAATATTTAAGTATATTATGTGGCAATTGCTGGATCTGCTGTTTGCTTGGGGCTTGGATCAGGGAAGCAACTTGTATACAACAAAATCCTATCACTTGGTAGCAGCAACATGAAAGCAAAGCTACCATGTAGAGTTCTATAGGTTGTGCACTGCCCAAATCTAGTGAGCACCATTTACAGTCTACAGTAAAAATTATGGCCCCTAGAATAGTACACATAACGGACGTGTGAGAAGGTTTCTGACGCCACATCTGGGCTCCATGGGGAAGAGTGCCATGATTAAATAGAGGAGAGACTCGGCACCTGTAGCACAAACTTGCTATCCATTATGTGGGAAAAGAGCACTGATTTTTCAGGACTCACAAGCATGGGATCAATTCCCCATGACTGGCTTTGGATAAGTTGTTTAACCTCTCTGAACAGGTTTATGCATATGTAAAAGAGATTTTAAAAAAATAAAAAAGGCACTGCACCAAGGCTAGCAAGACTAGGATTCGATGAAATAACATATTCAAAGCACTTGGTTTCCAGGTGGCAGTTTAAGTAAGTTTTTAAAATACCTTTCCGGGAATACAAACCTTTCTTTGAACACAATTTTAAAGTTACTGGTACCTACTCTAGCTAGAAATCCATGAGTTAGACACATCACCTATCATTCTTTCATTTAACAACCATCTGTCGATCCTCTTCTGTATGACAGGCAGTGTCAGAGTCACTGGGGGGAAAATGATTACACTATGGGCTTGTAGTCAAGCAATTTTCTGGACTTTATTTCCTCAACCTTAAAATACTGAAAGTTAAATGGTATGTCTTTTAGATCCCATGATGCAATTCCATGGAGTGTGTCTCTAAATAGACAATAAGAAAAAGATATAAATTATAACTGCTATCTAGCTTTGATGGATTTGTGCATATATATGTATTCCTTTCTCACTTTCAGAAGCACAAAGAGACCATGAATAATGAATATTGAAAAGTTTTAATCCTCTATTATTAACACCCCTATAAAAGTATCATCAAAGGCTATATTTCAAAGGTAGAGAGTTTATTTGTATATTAACATTTTAGATTTTTATTACTTTGAGTGCCTGATTTCAAGAAGATGTTAACTGCCCTGATTGAGCCTTGTGATTGTCTCTGTTATGTCTAAAGTTCAAACTCATTCAGGAAAAAAAGAGAAAATAGTGCTGACCGGCTAAATTAAACACCAGTGTAAAAAAAAAACTAAAACAGAAATAGACACAAATAGAAAAAAACTATACACATCAAATTATTTTGCTTTACACCATAAAAAGCAAAACGTACTTTTCCGAATTCATTAAAAAGCATTTATATTTACACTTTACGCTCAGAGTTTAGTCAGAAAATACCTTAAAATATCCGTGTGCATTATTTCTCTGTCCCAGCCAAAATGATGTGCCCACAGGCAAGTCTGTGGAAGGCTTTTCCACGACTCTTTCATATATTCTGCAAAGAAGCATCAGGTAAGTAATGTGTATTAACCATCGTTTCTTAGAATCTTCCATTACCTGAACTGAGAACATTTCACTTACTTATTGCAGTCGACGTGTAAAATCAAGTGGGAGGCACTGATGGCTAAGGAGAGCTTGTGCCACTTATCATCAGCCAAAATGTAAGGAAACACTTCTGTGTGAGGATGGTGGCTGCCGGAGTGGTAGTGCAGTCTGACTTCATTCCGATGGCCACTGCTTTCCAGTTCCAGGTACCTGCACAGAGAAGAAGAATCACACGAGGCCCATTGAAAATAAAGCTCAAAAATGATGTACATGACCTCTGTCTCTAGAAAGATGGAATAGACATACTTTTCCTATTCCTCCCAGTAAGTACAACTAAACAGTATATTATAAAACAAACAATAAGAGTCTGAAAGATGGAGAAAATTTTTTAAAAATGCAAGGGCACTCAGGGCCCGAGTAACAACAGAATGGTGAGTGAAGTGGGTCTTCTTTTTTCCTCATATATGCCAGTCTTGGAGCTGGAGAAGCCAGCAACCTGGAAATACCAATGGATGCAGACAAAACAATTCCCCTCAAAAGCCTGCTCACTCCAGCTAAAGTACCAAAAAAGAAGCCCAGAAAGGCAAAAACTTTTAGAGAACAACCACTCTATTCCAGCCAAGCACCACAGGAAAAACTGTGATTCCATCCCCAAACATGTCAGCAAAGGCTAAGTGGGGAGTCTAGATTTCCACTCTCTTGAGGCAGAAATCAGGTACCCAACACCTCTGCCAGGGTGGTGCCAGCAAAGGCCAACTAGAGAGCCAAGAATTGTAACCCTGTCAGCCAGTAATGAGATGAACGATGGCATCAGTGGAGACCATGTTCCATCCCTAGTAACAAAGCACACTGCCTTCTCAGAGGAGGCCTAGTGGAGAGTCAGAACTTTCACCATCACCCTGCAGTAATGACACCCTCCCTACCAGAGTGTCTGGTAGAGACCGTGTGGGCAGTTGGAACTTCCACACCCTCACCCAGAAATAATAAAAGTTCTCACTTAATTGCCAACTGAAGGCCTAGTAGGGAACATGGATTTCTAGTTCCACCTGGAAATAACAAGATGACACCCCCTCATCCTCTGCCAGTGCATTGTCAGAGAAAGTCACATAAAATATGCAGTTTAAATGAGATCGAAGACTTAGAACATCATACAAATATATCCACGTTTCAAACCAAGTCTCAAAACATTATACAAAAATATCCAAGTTTCAATCAAAAATCAAACACCATACCAAGAATCAGAAAGATCTCAAATATAATGAAAAAAGACAATCAATAGATATCAACATCACAAGATGACAGAGATGTGAAAATTACCTGACAAAGATTTTAAAGAAGCATTGATTAAAATGAGCAATTACAAACATATTTGAACACACTTGAAACAAATGAAAAAAAGTTAGAGGCTGAGATTGGTTCAAGATGGTGGAGTACAAGGATGTGCTCTCCCTCTTGCAAGAGCACTGGAATCACAACTAACTGCTAAACAATCATCAACAGGAAGACACAGGAACTCACCAAAAAAGATACCCCACATCCAAAGATAAAGGAGAAGCCACAATGAGATGGTAGGAGGGGCACAAGCACAATAAAATCAAATCCCATAATGGCCAGATGGGTGACTCACAAACTGGAGAACACTTATACCACTGAACTCCACCCACTGGAGTGAAGGTTCTGAGCCCCACATCAGGCTTCCCAACCTGGGGGTCCAGCAACAGGAGGAGGAACTCCGAGAGAATCAGACTTTGAAGGATAGCAGGATTTGATGGCAGGGCTTCGACAGGACTGGAGGAAACAAAGACTCCACTCTTGGAGGGCACACACAAAGTAGTGTGCACATCAGGACCCAGGGTAAGAAGCAGTGACCCCACATGAGACTGGACCAGAACTACCTGCTAGTGTTGGAGGTTCTCCTGCAGAGGCGGGGGTGGCGCTGTCCCACCGTGAGGACGAGGACACTGGCAGCAGAAGTTCTGGGAAGTACTCCTTGGCGTGAGCCCTCCCAGAATCTGCCATTACCCCCACCAAAGAGCCCGGGTAGGCTCCAGTGTTGGGTTGCCTCAGGCCAAACAACCAACAGGGAGGGAACCCAGCCCCACCCATCAGCACACATGTGGATTAAAGTTTTACTGAACTCTGCCACCAGAGCAACACCCAGCTCTACCTACCACCAGTCCCTCCTATCGGGAAGCTTGCACAAGCCTCTTAGATAGTCTCATCCCCCAGAGGGCAGACAGCAGAATCAAGAAGGACTACAATTCTACAGCCTGTAGAACAAAAACCACATTCACAGAAAGATAGACAAGATGAAAAGGCAGATGGCTATATACCAGATGAAGGAACAAGATAAAACCACAGGAAAACAACTAAATGAAGTGGAGATAGGCAACCTTCCAGAAAAAGAATTCAGAATAATGATAGTGAAGATGACCCAGGACCTCGGAATAAGAATGGAGGCAAAGATCGAGAAGATGCAAGAACTGTTTAACAAAGACCTAGAAGAATTAAAGAACAAAACAAACAGAGATGAACAATACAGTAACTGAAATGAAAAACACACTAGAAGGAATCAATAGCAGAATAACTGAGGCAGAAGAACGGATAAGTGACCTTGAAGACAGAATGGTGGAATTCACTGCTGTGGAACTGAATAAAGAAAAAGGAATGAAAAGAAATGAAGACAGCCTAAGAGACCCCTGGGACACCATGAAATGTAACAACATTCGTATTACAGGGGTCCCAGGGGAGAAGGGAGAGAGAAAGGACCAGGGAAAATATTTGAAGAGATTATAGTCAAAAACTTCCCTAACATGGGAAAGGAAATAGTCACCCAAGTCCAGGAAACACAGAGAGTCCCAAGCAGGATGAACCCAAGGAGAAACACGCCGAGACACATAGTAATCAACTGACAAAAATTAAAGAAAAATAAAAATTATTGACAGCAACAAGGGAAAACGACAAATATCATACTAGAGAACGCCCATAAGGTTAACAGCTGATTTCTCAGCAGAAGCTCTACAAGCCACAAGGGGGTGGCATAATGTATTTAAAGCGATGAAAGGGAAAAACGTACAACCAACATTACTCTACCCAGCAAGTATCTCATTCAGCATTGATGGAGAAATCAAAAGCTTTCCAGACAAGCAAAAGCTAAGAGAATTCAGCACCAACAAACCAGCTTTACAACAAATGCTAAAGGAACTTCTCTAAGTGAGAAACACAAGAGAAGAAAAGGACCTACAAAAACAAACCCATAACAATTAAGAAAATGGTAATAGGAACATACATATCAATAATTACCTTAAACGTTAATGGATTAAATGCTCCAACCAGAAGACACAGGCTCACTGAATGGATACAAAAACAAGACCCAAATATATGCTGTCTACAACAGACCCACTTCAGACCTAGGGACACATACAGACTGAAAGTGAGGGGATGGAAAAAGATATTCCATGGAAATACAAATCAAAATAAAGCTGGAGAAGCAGTACTCATAACAGATAAAGTAGACTTTAAAATAAAGAATGTTACAAGAGACAAGGGAAGACACTACATAATGTCCAAAAAGAAGATATAACAATTGTAAATATATATACACCCAACATAGGAGCACCTCAATACATAAGGCAACTGCTAACAGCTATAAAAGAGGAAGTCGAAAGTAACACAATAATAGTGGGGGACTTTAACACCTCACTTACAACAATGGACAGATCATCCAAACAGAAAATTAATAAGGACACACAAGAGTTAAATGACACAATAGACCAGATAGATTTAATTGATATTTATAGGACATTCCATCCAAAAACAGCAGATTACACTTTCTTCTCAAGTGCACATGGAACATTCTCCAGGATAGATCACATCTTGGGTCACAAATCAAGCCTTAGTAAATTTAAGAAGATTGAAATCATATCAAGCATCTTTTCTGACCACAATGCTATGAGATTAGAAATGAATTACAGGGAAAAAATGTAAAAAACACAAACACATGGAGGTTATTTTATACGTTACAAAATAACCAAGAGATCACTGAAGAAATCAGAGAGGAAATCAAAAAATACCTAGAGACAAATGACAATGAACACAAGACAATCCAAAACCTATGGGATGCAGCAAAAGCAGTTCTAAGATGGAAGTTTATAGCACTACAAGCCTACCTGAAGAAACAAGAAAAATCTCAAATAAACAATCTAACCTTACACCTAAAGGAACTGGAGAAAGAAGAACAAACAAAACCCAAAGCTAGCAGAAGGAAAGAAATCATAAAGATCAGAGCAGAAATAAATGAAATAGAAACAAAGAAAACAACACCAAAGATCAATAAAACTAAAAGCTGGTTCTTGAGAAGATAAACAAAATTGATAAACCATTAGCCAGACTCATCAAGAAAAAGAGAGAGAGGACTAAAATCAATAAAATTAGAAATGAAAAAGGAGAAGTTACAACAGACACCACAGAAATACAAAGCATCCTAAGAGAATACTACAAGCAACTCTATGCTAATAAAATGGACAACCTGGAAGAAATGGACAAATTCTTAGAAAGGTATAAACTTCCAAGACTGAACCAGCAAGAAATAGAAAATATGAACAGACCAATCACAAGTAATGAAATGGAAACTGTGATTAAAAATATTCCAACAAACAACAGTCCAGGACCAGATGGCTTCACAAGTGAAATCTATCAAACATTTAGAGAAGAGCTAACACCCATCCTTCTCAAACTCTTCCAAAATATTGCAGAGGAAGGAACACTCCCAAACTCATTCTATGAGGCCACCATCACCCTGATACCAAATCCAGACAAAAATACTACAAAAAAAGAAAATTACAGACCAATATCACTGATGAATATAGTTGCAAAAATCCTCAACAAAATACTAGCAAACAATCCAACAACACATTAAAAGGATCATACACCATGATCAGGTGGGATTTATCTCAGGGATGCAAGGATTCTTCACTACATGCAAATCAATCAGTGTGATACACCATATTAACAAACTGAAGAATAAAAACCATATGATCTTCTCAATAGATGGAGAAAAAGCTTTTGACAAAATTCAATGCCCATTTATGATAAAAACTCTCCACAAAGTGGGCATAGAGTGAACCTATCTGCATATACTAAAGGCCGTATATGACAAACCCACAGCAAACATCATTCTCAATGGTGAAAAACTGAAAGCATTTCCTCTAAGATCAGGAACAAGACAGGACATCTACTCTCGCCACTATTATTCAACATAATTTTGGAAGTCCTAGCCATGGCAATCAGAGATGAAAAAGAAGTAAATGGAATACAAATTGGAAAAGAAGAAGTAAAACTGTCACTGTTTGCAGATGACATGATATTATACATAGAGAATCCTAAACATGCCACCAGAAAAGTTCTAGAGCTAATCAATGAATTTGGTAAACTTGCAGGATACAAAATTAATGCACAGTAATCTCTTGCTTTCCTATACACTAACAACAAAAGATGAGAAAGAGAAATTAAGGAAACACTCCCAATTACCACTGCAACAAAAAGAATAAAATACCTAGGAATAAACCTACCTAGAGAGACAAAAGACCTGTATGCAGAAAACTATAAGACACTGATGAAAGAAATCAAAGATGACACAAACAGATGAAGAGATATACCATGTTCTTGGTTTGGAAGAATCAATATTGTGAAGATGACTATACTACACAAAGCAATCTACAGATTCAATGCAATCCCTATCAAATTACCAATGGCATTTTTTCCAGAACTAGAACAAAATATCTTAAAATTTGTATGGAAACACAAAGGACCCTGAATAGCCAAACCAGTCTTGAGGAAAAAATGGGAATCAGACCCCCTGACTTCAGACTATACTACAAAGCTACAGTAGTCAAGACAATATGATACTGGCACAAAAACAGAAATATAGATCAATGGAACAGGATAGAAAGCCCAGAGATAAACCCACACACCTATGGTCAACTAATCTATGACAAAGGAGGCAAGGATATACAATGGAGAAAAGACAGTCTCTTCAATAAGTGGTGCTGGGAAAACTGGACAGCTACATGGAAAAGAATGAAATTAGAACACTCCCTAACACCATACACAAAAATAAACTCAAAATGGATTCGAGACCTAAATGCAATACCGGACACTATAAAACTCTTAGAGGAAAACATAGGAAGAACACTCTTTGACATAAATCACAGCAAGATCTTTTTTGACCCATCTCCTAGAGTAATGAAAATAAAAACAAAAATAAACAAATGGGACCTAATGAAACTTAAAACCTTTTGCACAGCAAAGGAAACCATAAGACGAAAGGACAACCCTCAGAATGGGACAAAATATTTGCAAACAAATAAACGGACAAAGGATTAATCTCCAAAATATATAAACAGCTCATACAGCTCAATATTAGAAAAACAAACAACCCAATCAGAAAATGGGCAGAAGACCTAAATAGATATTTCTCCAAAGAAGACATACAGATGGCCAAAAAGCACATGAAAATCTGCTCAACATTATTAATTATTAGAGAAATGCAAATCAAAACTACAATGAGGTATCACCTCACACCAGTCAGAATGGGCATCATCAGAAAATCTACAAGCAACAAATGCTGGAGAGGGTGTGGAGAAAAGGGAACCCTCTTGCACTCTTGGTGGGAAGGTAAATTGATACAGCCACTATGGAGAACAGTATGGAGGTTCCTTAAAAAACTAAAAATAGAATTACCATATGATCCAGCAATCCCACTGCTGGGCATATACCCTGAGAAAACCATAATTCAAAAAGACACATGCACCCCAATGTTCACTGCAGCACTGTTTACAATAACCAGGACATGGAAGCAACCTAAATGCCCACTGACAGACCAATGGATAAAGAAGCTGTGGTACATATATACAATGGAATATTACTCAGCCATAAAAAGGAACGAAATTGGGTCATTTGTAGAGACGTGGATGGATCTAGAGACTGTCATACAGAGTGAAGTAAGTCAGAAAGAGAAAAACAAATACCGTATATTAATGCATATATATGGAACCTAGAGAAATGGTACAGATGAACGGGTTTGCAGGGCAGAAATAGAGACACAGATGTAGAGAACAAACGTATGGACACCAAGGGGAGAAAGCAGCTGGGGGGGTGGTGGTGTGATGAATTGGGAGATTGGGATTGACATATATACACTAATATGCATAAAATGGATAACTAATAAGAACCTGCTGTATAAAAAAATAAATAAAATAAAATTCAAAAATTAAAAAAAAAAGTTAGAAAGCCTCAGCAAAGAAATAGAAGGACCAAATAAATAAAGAAGAACCAAATGGAAATTTTAAAACTGAAAAATACAATAACTGAAATAAAAAGCTCAACAGCAAAATGGAGGGGACCAAAAAAGAGTCAGTTAACTAGAAGACAGAACAAAAATTATCCAATTTGAACAGTAGAGACAAAACAGACTGAAAAAAAATGAACAGTCTCAGAGCCCTGGGAGATTATAACAAAAGTTCTAACATTTTTATAATCAGAGCCCATAAAAGAGGAGAAAGAGGGTGAACTAAAAAAGTACTTGAAGAAATAATGGCTGTAAGCTCCCCAAATCTGGTCAGAGACATAAACTCACAGATTCAAGAATCTGTGCAAACCCCAAACAAGACAAACTCAAAGAAATACTGATCATAATGAAACTTCTGAAAACTAAGAATAAAGAAAAAAATATTGGGCTTCCCTGGTGGCACAGTGGTTGAGAGTCTGCCTGCCAGTGCAGGGGACACAGGTTCGAGCCCTGGTCTGGGAGGATCCCACGTGTCGTGGAGCGGCTGGGCCCGTGAGCCACAACTACTGAGCCTGAGCGTCTGGAGCCTCTGCTCCGCAACAAGAGAGGCCGCGATGGTGAGAGGCCCGCGCACCGCGATGAAGAGTGGCCCCCACTCGCCGCAACTGGAGGAAGCCCTCGCACAGAAACGAAGAACCAACACAGCCAAAAATAAACATAATAAATAAATAATAAATAAAAATTTTTTAAAAAAAAGAAAAAAATATTGAAAGCAGTGAGAAAAAAAATTGACACATTATGTATAGGAAAAAACAATTAGAATGGTAGTGAATTCCCCAGAAGAAACAATGAAAGCCAGAAGGAAGTGGAAAAATATTTTTGATGTGATGAAAGAAAAAGCTATCAGGCCAGAATCCTATACCCAGCGAAAATATCCTTCAGAGATGAAGAAATCAAGGCATTCTCAAATTAAGAAAAACAAGGATAATTTGAACCAAGTTTTAAACTTAGATATGTTATGTTTAAAGTACCTAATGAGCAGTCAAGAGGACATGTAGGGAGGTCAGCTAGATCTACCAGTCTGAGATGCAGAGAGGTCCATTATGGAAATAGGACTTGGGAATCATAGACATAGAGATTGTATTGAAAGCCATAAAGGCATAGGGATTACCCAGGGAATTATTATTTTTTTTTAAACATCTTTATTGAAGTATAATTGCGTTACAATGCTGTGTTAACTTCTGCTTTATAACAAAGTGAATCAGTTATACATATACAATATGTTCCCATTTCTCTTCCCTCTTGCATCTCCCTCCCTCCCACCCTCCCCATCCCACCCCTCTAGGTGGTCACAAAGCACCGAGCTGATCTCCCTGTGCTATGCGGCTGCTTCCCACTAGATATCTATTTTACATTTGGTACTGTATATATGTCCATGACACTCTCTTACCCTGTCACATCTCACCCCACCCCCTCCCCATATCCTCAAGTCCATTCTCTAGTAGGTCTGTGTCTTTATTCCCGTCTTGCCACTAGGTTCTTCATGGCCTTTTTTTTTTTTCCTTAGATTCCGTATATATGTGTTAGCATACTGTATTTGTTTTTCTCTTTCTGACTTACTTCACTCTGTATGACAGTCTCTAACTCCATTCACTTCATTACATATACCTCCATTTCATTTCCTTTTATGGCTGAGTAATATTCCATTGTACATATGTGCCACATCTGCTTTATCCATTCATCTGTCGATAGACATTTAGGTTGCTTCCATGTCCTGGCTATTGTAAATAGAGCTGCAATGAACATTGTGTTACATGACACTTTTTGACCTATGGTTTTCTCAGGGTATATGCCCAGTAGTGGGATTGCTGGGTCGTATGGTAGTTCTATTTGTAGTTTTTTAAGGAACCTCCATACTGTTCTCCATAGTGGCTGTATCAATTTACATTCCCACCAACAGTGCAAGAGTGTTCCCTTTCCTCCACACCCTCTCCAGCATTTATTGTTTCTAGATTTTTTGATGACGGCCATTCTGACCGGTGTGAGATGATATCTCATTGTAGTTTTGATTTGCATTTCTCTAATGATTAATGATGTTGAGCATTCTTTCATGTGTCTGTAGGCCATCTGTATATCTTCTTTGGAGAAATGTCTATTTAGGTCTTCTGCCCATTTTTGGATTGGGTTGTTCGTTTTTTTGTTATTGAG
Source organism: Balaenoptera borealis (assembly GCF_965194805.1). Taxonomy (NCBI): domain Eukaryota; kingdom Metazoa; phylum Chordata; class Mammalia; order Artiodactyla; family Balaenopteridae; genus Balaenoptera; species Balaenoptera borealis. Next base: position 37,880,074 of record NC_138870.1, read on the forward strand.
CTGCATGAGCTGCTTGTAAATCTTGGAGATTAATCCTTTGTCAGTTGCTTCATTTGCAAATATTTTCTCCCATTCTGATGGTTGTCTTTTGGTCTTGTTTATGGTTTCCTTTGCTGTGCAAAAGCTTTTAAGTTTCATTAGGTCCCATTTGTTTATTTGTGTTCTTATTTCCATTTCTCTGGGAGCTGGGTCAAAAAGAATCTTGCTGTGATGTATGTCATAGAGTGTTCTGCCTATGTTTTCCTCTAAGAGTTTGATAGTGTCTGCCCTTACACTTAGGTCTTTAATCCATTTTGAGTTTATTTTTGTGCATGGTGTCAGGGAGTGTTCTAATTTCATACTTTTACATGTACCTGTCCAATTTTCCCAGCACCACTTATTAAAGAGGCTGTCTTTTCTCCACTGTATATGCTTGCCTCCTTTATCAAAGATAAGGTGACCATATGTGTGTGGGTTTATCTCTGGGCTTTCTATCCTGTTCCATTGATCTATATTTCTGTTTTTGTGCCAGTACCAAACTGTCTTGATTACTGAAGCTTTGTAATATAGTCTGAAGTCAGGGAGCCTGATTCCCCCAGCTCCATTTTTCGTTCTCAAGATTGCTTTGGCTATTCGGAGTCTTTTGTGTTTCCATACAAATTGTGAAATTTTTTGTTCTAGTTCTGTGAAAAATGCCAGTGGTAGTTTGATAGGGATTGCATTGAATCTGTAGATTGCTTTGGGTAGTAGAGTCATTTTCACAATGTTGATTCTTCCAATCCAGGAACATGGTATATCTCTCCATCTATTTGTATCATCTTTAATTTCTTTCATCAGTGTCTTATAATTTTCTGCATACAGGTCTTTTGTCTCCTTAAGTAGGTTTATTCCTAGATATTTTATTCTTTTTGTTGCAATGGTAAACGGGAGTGTTTTCTTAATTTCACTTTCAGATTTTTCATCATTAGTGTATAGAAATGCAAGAGATTTCTGTGCATTAATTTTGTATCCTGCTACTTTACCAAATTCATTGATTAGCTCTAGGAGTTTTCTGGTAGCATCTTTAGGATTCTCTATGTATAGTATCATGTCATCTGCAAATAGTGACAGCTTTACTTCTTCTTTTCCGATTTGGATTCCTTTTATTTCTTTGTCTTCTCTGATTGCTGTGGCTAACACTTCCAAAACTATGTTGAATAATAGTGGTGAGAGTGGGCAACCTTGTCTTGTTCCTGATCTTAGTGGAAATGGTTTCAGTTTTTCACCATTGAGGACAATGTTGGCTGTGGGTTTGTCATATATGGCCTTTATTATGTTGAGGAAAGTTCCCTCTATGCCTACTTTCTGCAGGGCTTTTATCATAAATGGGTGTTGAATTTTGTCGAAAGCTTTCTCTGCATCTATTGAGATGATCATATGGTTTTTCTCCTTCAATTTGTTAATATGGTGTATCACATTGATTGATTTGTGTATGTTGAAGAATCCTTGCATTCCTGGGATAAACCCCACTTGATCATGGTGTATGATACTTTTAATGTGCTGTTTGATTCTGTTTGCTAGTATTTTGTTGAGGATTTTTGCATCTATGTTCATCAGTGATATTGGCCTGTAGTTTTCTTTCTTTGTGACATCTTTGTCTGGTTTTGGTATCAGGGTGATGGTGGCCTCGTAGAATGAGTTGGGGAGTGTTCCTCCCTCTGCAATATTTTGGAAGAGTTTGAGAAGGATAGGTGTTAGCTCTTCTCTAAATGTTTGATAGAATTCGCCTGTGAAGCCATCTGGTCCTGGGCTTTTGTTTGTTGGAAGGTTTTTAATCACAGTTGCAATTTCAGTGCTTGTGATTGGTCTGTTCATATTTTCTATTTCTTCCTGGTTCAGTCTCGGCAGTTTGTGCATTTCTAAAAATCTGTCCATTTCTTCCAGGTTGTCCATTTTATTGGCATAGAGTTGCTTGTAGTAATCTCTCATGATCTTTTGTATTTCTGCAGTGTCAGTGGTTACTTCTCCTTTTTCATTTCTAATTCTATTGATTTGAGTCTTCTCCCTTTTTCTCTTGATGAGTCTGGCTAATGGTTTATCAATTTTGTTTATCTTCTCAAAGAACCAGCTTTTAGTTTCATTGATTTTTGCTATTGTTTCCTTCATTTCTTTTTCATTTATTTCTGACCTAATCTTTATCATTTCTTTCCTTCTGCTGGCTTTGGGGTTTTTTTGTTCTTCTTTCTCTAATTGCTTTAGGTGCAAGGTTAGGTTGTTTATTCGAGATGTTTCCTGTTTCTTGAGGTAGGCTTGTATTGCTATAAACTTCCCTCTTAGCATTGCTTTTGCTGCGTCCCATACGTTTTGGGTCGTCGTATCTCCACTGTCATTTGTTTCTAGGTATTTTTTGATTTCCCCTTTGATTTCTTCAGTGATCACTTCGTTATTAAGTAGTGTATTGTGTAGCCTCCATGTGTTTGTATTTTTTACAGATCTTTTCCTGTAATTGATATCTAGTCTCATAGCGTTGTGGTCGGAAAAGATACTTGATACGATTTCAATTTTCTTAAATTTACCAAGGCTTGATTTGTGACCCAAGATATGATCTATCCTGGAGAATGTTCCATGAACACTTGAGAAAAATGTGTATTCTGTTGTTTTTGGGTGGAATGTCCTATAAATATCAATTAAGTCCATCTTGTTTAATGTATCATTTAAAGCTTGTGTTTCCTTATTTATTTTCATTTTGGATGATCTGTCCATTGGTGAAAGTGGGGTGTTAAAGTCCCCTACTATGATTGTGTTGCTGTCGATTTCCCCTTTTATGGCTGTTAGTATTTGCCTTATGTATTGAGGTGCTCCTATGTTGGGTGCATAAATATTTACAACTGTTATACCTTCCTCTTGGATCGATCCCTTGATCATTATATAGTGTCCTTCTTTGTCTCTTGTAATAGTCTTTATTTTAAAGTCTATTTTGTCTGCTATGAGAATTGCTACTCCAGCTTTCTTTTGATTTCCATTTGCATGGAATATCTTTTTCCATCCCCTCACTTTCAGTCTGTATGTGTCTCTAGGTCTGAAGTGGGTCTCTTGTAGACAGCATATATATGGGTCTTGTTTTTGTATCCATTCAGCCAGCCTGTGTCTTTTTGTGGGAGCATTTATTCCATTTACATTCAAGGTAATTATCGATATGTATGTTCCTATTCCCATTTTCTTAAATGTTTTGGGTTTGTTATTGTAGGTGTTTTCCTTCTCTTGTGTTTCTTCCTAGAGAAGTTCCTTTAGCATTTGTTGTAAAGCTGGTTTGGTGGTGCTGAACTCTCTCAGCTTTTGCTTGTCTGTAAAGGTTTTAATTTCTCTATCACATCTGAATGAGATCCTTGCTGGGTAGAGTAATCTTGGTTGTAGGTTTTTCTCCTTCATCACTTTAAGTATATCCTGCCACTCCCTTCTGGCTTGCAGAGTTTCTGCTGAAAGATCAGATGTTAACCTTATGGGGATTCCCTTGTGTGTTATTTGTTGTTTTTCCCTTGCTGCTTTTAATATGTTTTCTTTATATTTAATTTTTGACAGTTTGATTAATATGTGTCTTGGCGTGTTTCTCCTTGGGTTTATCCTGTATGGGACTCTCTGCGCTTCCAGGACTTGATTAACTATTTCCTTTCCCATATTAGGGAAGTTTTTAAGTACAATCTCTTCAAATATTTTCTCAGTCCCTTTCTTTTTCTCTTCTTCTTCTGGGACCCCTATAATTCGAATGTTGGTGCATTTAATGTTGTCCCAGAGGTCTCTGAGACTGTCCTCAGTTCTTTTCATTCTTTTTTCTTTATCCTGCTCTGCAGTAGTTATTTCCACCATTTTATCTTCCAGGTCACTTATCCGTTCTTCTGCCTCAGTTATTCTGCTATTGATCCCATCTAGAGTATTTTTAATTTCATTTATTGTGTTTTTCATCGTTGCTTGGTTCCTCTTTAGTTCTTCTACGTCCTTGTTAAATGTTTCTTGCATTTTGTCTATTCTATTTCCAAGATTTTGGATCATCCTTACTATCATTATTCTGAATTCTTTTTCAGGTAGACTACCTATTTCCTCTTCATTTGTTAAGTCTGGTGTGTTTTGACCCTGCTCCTTCATCTGCTGTGTGTTTTTCTGTCGTCTCATTTTGCTTATCTTACTGTGTTTGGGGTCTCCTTTTCACAGGCTGCAGGTTCGTAGTTCCCGTTGTTTTTGGTATCTGTCCCCAGTGGCTAAGGTTGGTTCAGTGGGTTGTGTAGGCTTCCTGGTGGAGGGAACTAGTGCCTACCCAGGGAATTATTATAGATGAAATGACACATTAACATTTTGAGGAGGAACTAGCAAATGAAACCAAAGGCCAATGAGAGTAGAGGAGAAAACAGTGATTGTGGTGTCACTGTCACTAAAAAAAAATCTGATAAAATACCAACTATCCACTCATAGGGGAATTATACCTCCATATTCTGGAACACTATGCCACTCTCTGAAAGCATGAGGTTCTGACTTGAAATAATGCCATATTTAATTATCAATATTAAACTAAAAAAGCTCTATAGAATCCCATTTAGTTTGAGAAAACTGTGTGTGTGTGTGTGTGTGTGTGTGTGTGTGTGTGTGTGTGTTTAGAGAAAAAAAGATCAAGAAGGATATATGCCAAAATGTTAACAGTAGTTACCTCAGGGGAGTACAATTTGGGGGAAAGGATGCAAGAACCTTCTCAAATATTTTTATAACCTTGAATTTTCTCCATTAATTATGTATTACTTCTTTAATATAATACATACGTACACACATATATAGTAAAATTCTATTTTAAGATAAAAAATAAACTAAGTAATCCAGAATATAAATCATGTGTAAACTTATTAAGCATAAATAAAACACCAAGTTGTTTGGTCTTTGATCCAGAAGATATCAATCAGAGAGTCCCTTCTATCTTATTATTTGATAACAAGTATTCATTATTTAATCAACTAGTGAGTTCTATGATGATAGAGAGATATTTGCATTTAAAAAAATAACATCAGCAAACACATCACCCCATTGCTATATACCTTCAGTTCTTTTACCACATGGAGGCAAGAACCCTACCACTGTTGTCGGTCTGGTCTCTTCCTCTAGATATTACTGTCACCTGTATTGAATTCCTAAATTTGAGGCACCAGAATTATCCTTAATAGCACAGAGGCTGACACTATGCTCCACAAACAAAAACAACCCTTCAGTAGTTAAATATTTTTCCAAAAATTACATTTTTATCAGCATCATTCGCTCAGTTTTTTTAAATGAAATAGATATGGAATACACAAAAAACATCTAGTGAAAAGAAAAATAAATAATGATGTAAAACACTTAGAAGTGTGCCTGGCACGTGGTGAGTATTCAATAAATATTATTCATTTCCAGAACTCCACCTGTCCCCCATTGGGTGGCATCTAAGTGGGAGGTGGCCTCCCCTCGCCTCTCCTCCCACCCCAAGGCTCAGCAGATCAGTGTGGTTAAACACCCAAGCCCTAAAGCCTGACCTCCGCTTCACATCCTGGTAGCAGTAAGCTACTTCGTCTCTCTGTGCCTCATCTGGTTACCCAACTGCAAAACAAAGATACAAATTGCACTTGCCTCAAAGGACTTCCGTGAGGATTGGAATGAGTTAATATAAGAAAGCACTCAGAACACTGTTGGGCACGACCAAAACACCTTAGATATTTTTTTCATTTCAAAAAGAAAAGGTCAAGTCCTCTGTCTTCCTCCCCGTGGTACAGCCAGGGACAGGTCCATGACACAACTTAGCAATCTGACACTCTTCCCTGGGACTGGGTATCTGGATGAAGCACAGCAAGGAAGAGAGGGAGGAGGGACCCCTACATTGCGATAGGGCAGCAGCAACCCAGCCAGCTATATTAAGGTCACTCTGCATCTTGCTTCCTGTTTGCTGACCTGCCAGGGCACTTTTGATTATTGCCTCCTCCAAATTCTGGTGCCTCAGCCTCCCATCACCTCCCAGTACTGTAAGCTGCCCTGCCTGTCCACCACCCCCAAAGTCACCTTACAAGCAAGAACCCTAATTAATACATTACAATTGTGACCATGGGGAAAATATATAATTGGAATAAAATGTATCAACATTTTTAAAAGCAACTGAGTGATAGAACTATGTATGAAGTTTAACCTTCTTTGTATTGTCCTTTATTTTCCCTTTTATGTTTAATGAGCATTTACTACCTTAAATTGAAATCACATTTTAAATCCCAAGAAGATAATTTGTCACACTTCAACATATCATGTCTCCCTGATTTGTTATTCATAATCTTGAGAAGTAACTAAAATCAGAAATGAAGTTCACCGTTTGTAATAATTTATGCCCTTGTTAATCAAATATCCTTTGCAATGGCAGAAATATAAACTAAGACTAGGCTTTGGAGAAATAGGCAACAGTGGCAGGACATCATTCATTTTAACAACCTCCTTCATAACTCAAGATCAAAGGATAAAAATAAGGTCATGTCTCATCCGACAAAAAGGTTGCACACAACATGAAATGAGAATTTTTCTGCCGCCTTAAATTAAACCTAAATAGAAAAATGATCAGATCATCTCAGAACATTAAGCTACAACCCAGTTGTAAATCAGTCACTTGAGGAAAAGCCACAGGCACTTCTAGTGCCAACTATATCATTAGTGTGGTTCATGGATTGTACAACTGCAAAGGAGTTATGTGCACAGGCTTTGGAATTGAAAACCAGCTCTGCCTCTCACTACCATCTATGACCTGACCTCTCACTGCCTCAGTTTCCTCATCTGTAAAATAAGGATTCAATAGGATAAGCCATATAAAGCCTGGCATCTGAAACATAGGAAGCACTCAATAAATGGTAACTATTTTAATTATTTGTCAATAGTCCCAATTAGTCATCATTTATAAAGTTCAGCTTTTTATAGCCAATTCTGTGAATAACAAACAATTTGAACACATTTTTTTGAAATTTTTTTGAGACAAAATTCTCATAACATAAAACTTACTGTTTTAAAGCATACAATTCAGTGTGCTGAATACATTTTTAATTGAAATAATGCAGAAACCAGGAGGCATAACTTGTAGATAAAAACAGAAGATTAATCCACTCTCACAGAAACTAAATGGACAGCACTGGTATTATGGGGGCTCTAGTGTAACCAGTAAAATATGAAACATGAAGTCCAGTGGTAGGGCCAAATTTACTGTAAGTTAGGCTGCTGCGTTCACTTATTAGAAAGAAAACGGCTGCTTCACCTCGCCTCTTCCAATGATTCCCTCAAGTATTGAGGGAGATGGGAGAGTGAGGAGTAAAAGGTGTACTTTTTGGCATTCTTCATTAGAATCATATTGATTCTATTTTTATTAGTTTTTAACAGTATTTAGTCATCAGCAAGGCAGTATAATGCAGCAATTTAGAAGACCTCAGAGTCTTAATCCTGTCTCCATAGTTCACAACTGGACAAGTTAAAAATCTTCTCCAAGCCTCAGTTTCCTTCCCTATCAAATAAGGGTAATAAGAGTTGTGAACTTATATGGTTGTTTTGTAAATGAAATAAGTTATAAGAACTTACTTTACACAGTTCCTGATAAAGAGTAAGCACTCCATACACATCATGATTATGATTTATATTTCCTATGACATATTTATGCATGTTATTTAAACATCAGCAAATTTTCAGGACTGATTTTAACTTAAACATGAATATCAGACAGAAAGTAATTTAGTGAGAATCAACCCAAATAATGATGTTTGCATCTCATCTATGATATTCCCATCAAATGGTCATCCAGTTTGTTTGAATTCATCTGGCGACCAATAATTCATGACTTCCTAAGGCCAATCATTTCATTTTTATAAAACAAAGACCTTGCTTATATTAAAACATAAAGAGAAGATGGTTTTTTAAACTATGATTTATTTGTTCATTTATTCCAGCAAATATTTACTATGGGAACTGAGAATATGGCAATGAATAAGGCCAAACAACGGTGAAGCTTGGAGATCCTCAATAGTAAACACATTATTAATTGAAAAATAAGTTTAGCCATTTCAAAACTAATAATAATACTACTATAAAAATCTTGCTGCAAGAAGAGGAATGTAGCTAGATTAGTGAGGGTAACAAAGCTGCTTCATGAATAATATAGCTAGGAAGCAAATTTATATCACCAAAGGGAAAGAGCAGTAGCAAATGGAATTGTTTCATGATTGAAGCCCTGGCATCATACATGACGGCTTGAATAACGATCTCTCCATCTTATTACCCCACATAACTGAGTAACTCACTACTCACTCATTTGTTCATTCAACAAATATTTTCTGAATGTCTATTTGTCCTAGGCTCTGTTCTAGGTTCTGGGGATACAGAAGAGAACCAAAGAGATAAAAATACCAGTTCTCCTTGAATTTATATTAAAATAAAGTAAATTAATAAAATATATCAAATAAACAGGTTACATGGTGATAAAATCTATGAAGAAAATTAAAGTGGGGAAGGAGGCTAAGGAGTATGGTAAGATGATATCTAAAACAGGATGTTCAGAGAAAGCCTTATTGAAGAAGTGACATATAGTGAAACCCTGAAGAAGAGCAATGACCCTGAGGCAGGAGCCTGCCTGGCAAATTCAAGGAATATCACTGAAGCCTGTGTGGCTAGAGTGGAATGAGGAAGGGAGGAATAGGAGGAAAATTAGGTCAAAAAGGCATCAGAAAGCAGAAAGGCAGACCATTTAGGGGCTAAGGGTCTAAAAAATAACTTTGGCTGCTGTAGGTAGAAAGCCATGGGAGGGTTTTTTGAACAGAGTTTTAATATAATCATTTTGGCTGCAGTGTTGGAAATAAACTGTATGAAGGGTGGGAGATTACAAGGGCTAAATCAAGGAGATGAGTTTGAACATTATTGCTAGAGGTACCTTGAACCAGGGAAGGTGGTGAAAAGGGTGAAAAGATTTTCTTAGGATTAAATGTGCAGTGTGAGAGAAATCAAGAAACACTTCAGGGTTTTTAGCCTGAACAACTAGAAGAATGCAGTTACCATTTACTGAGATGGGGAACACTGAATGAAGAGCAAGTTTAAGGAAGAGGACGATGAGTTTGACTTCTGACATGCACAGTTTGATATTCCAACTTATGCAAGTGAAGATGCAGGTGAGCTGTTGGATATACAAGTCTGGAGTCCAAGAGCAAAGGTCAAGATAAGAGAAAAAATTAATAATCCATTGTTTCATAGAGATGGGATTTAAAGCCCTTAGACAGTATGAGATCACTTAGGAATTAAGTGAACATGGGGAAGAAGTCTGGGCATCAAGCCTTAGAACAGTCCTACATCCAGATGTCAGGGGTGTGAGGAGGAAGGAGCCAGGAAACCGAGGAATAAAACCAGAAAAGTGGGAGCTCAAGAAAAGAGTTTGGAAGGATGGAATAATCAAAGTCCAATACGATGAGGACTCTGAATTGGAGAATGGACTTTGCAAGATGGACATCAGTGGTAACTGTTACAAATACATTTTCAGTGAAGCAGAGAGTAGGGTCCAATAAAGAGTGAGAGGAGAGGAACTGGAGACAACCAAAGGGAAACAGAGGAACAGCAGTTGAATAGGTAAGCTCAATAGAGGGTTTTACATTTGGCTTGCTTTTCAGACTATAAATAATATAGCATATTTATATGTTTATGGAAATATCCGATAGAGAACGTACAAAGTAATAGTGCAAAACAAGAAGTGAATTCTTGAAGCAATGCCCTGAGAGGAAATGCAATTTAATACGCAGTTTGGAGTGCTGGCCTTTGTTAGGGTTAGGACACTAAACGTAGAAAGAAGGATAGTTGTAATTAAAATCATCCCACAAACATTACTCCAGTCTCAGATGACTAGATCAGTGAATTCTTTTGAATACTTTAAGGAGAAAGTAACAGCACTCTTTCACAAATTCTTCCAGATTACCAAAAAGGGAACACATCCTAACATATTCTATGAGGCAAAAAACTGACAAAGACATTACAAGAAAGGGAAACTACAAACCAATTTATTTCATAAGAACAGACATAAAAGCCCTGAACAAACATTAGCAAATATAATCTAGTAATACAAAATAAGAATAATACATCATAACTAAGTGGGACTTATATCAGAAATGTAAGGTTGGTTTAACATTTTAGAAATCAATCAAAGTAATTCACTACATATTAACAAAATAAAAGGAGGAGGAACAAAGATGGCGGAGTAGAAGGATGTGCGCTCACTCCCTCTTGCGAGAACACCAGAATCACAACTAGCTGCTGGACAATCATCGAAAGGAAGACACTGTAACTCATCAAAAAAGATACCCCACAACCAAAGACAAAGGAGAAGCCACAATGAGACGGTAGGAGGGCGCAATAACAGTAAAATCAAATCCCGTAACTGGTGAGTGGGTGACTCACAGGCTGGAGAACACTTATACCACAGAAGTCCATCCACTGGTTTTCAGCCCCACATCAGGCATCCCAATCTGGGGGTCCGGCAAGACGAGGAGGAATTCCTAGAGAATCAGACTTTGAAGTCTAGTGGGAATTGATTGCAGGACTTTGACAGGAGTGGGGGAAACACAGACTCCACTCTTGGAGGGCACACACAAAGTAGTGTGTGCATCAGGACCCAGGGGAAGGAGCAGTGACCCCACAGGAGACTGAACCAGACCTACCTGCTAGTGTTGGAGGGTCTCCTGCAGAGGCAGGGGGTGGCTGTGGCTCACTGTGGGGACAAAGACACTGGCAGCATAAGTTCTGGGAAGTACTCCTTGGTGTGAGTCCTCGGAGAGTCTGACATTAGCCCCAGCAAAGAGCCCAGGTAGGCTCCTGTGTTGGGTTGCCTAAGGCCAAACAACGAACAGGGAGGGAACCCAGCCCCACCCATCAGCAGTCAGGTGGATTAAAGTTTTACTGAGCTCTGCTCACCAGAGCAACAGTCACCTCTACCCACCACCAGAGCCTCCCATCAAGCCTCTTAGATAGCCTCATCCACCAGAGGGCAGACAGCAGAAGCAAGAAGAACTACAATCCTGCAGCCTGTGGAACAAAAACCACACTCACAGAAAGATAGACAAGATGAAAAGGCAGAGGGCTATATACCAGATGAAGGAACAAGATAAAACCCCAGAAAAACAACTAAATGAAGTGGAGATAGGCAACCTTCCAGAAAAAGAATTCAGAATAATGATAGTGAAGATGATCCAGGACCTCAGAATAAGAATGGAGGCAAAGATCGAGAAGATACAAGGAATGTTTAACAAAGACCTAGAAGAATTAAAGAACAAACAAACAAAGATGACCAATACAATAACTGAAATGAAAACTACACTAGAAGGAATCAATAGCAGAATAACTGAGGCAGAAGAATGGATAAGTGACCTGGAAAACAGAATGGTGGAATTCACTGCTGCAGAACAGAATAAAGAAAAAAGGAAGAACATAAATGAAGACAGCTTAAGAGACCTCTGGGACAACATTAAACGCAACAACATTCGCATTATAGGGGTTCCAGAAGGAGAAGAGAGAGAGAAAGGAACCGAGAAAATACTTGAAGGGATTATAATCGAAAACTTCCCTAACATGGGAAAGGAAATAGCCACCCAAGTCCAGGAAGCACAGCGAGTCCCATACAGGATAAACCCAAGGAGAAACACGCTGAGACACATAGTAATCAAATTGGCAACAATTAAAGACAAAGGAAAATTATTGAAAGCAGCAAGGAAAAAACGACAAATAACATACAAGGGAACTCCCATAAGGTTAACAGCTGATTTCTCAGCAGAAACTCTACAAGCCAGAAGGGAGTGGCATGATATACTTAAAGTGATGAAAGGGAAGAACCTACAACCAAGATTACTCTAGCCAGCAAGGACCTCATTCAGATTCGATGGAGAAATCAAAAGCTTTACAGGCAAGCAAAAGTTAAGAGAATCCAGCACCACCAAACCAGCTCTACAACAAAGGCTAAAGGAACTTCTCTAAGTGGGAAACACAAGAGAAGAAAAGGACCTACAAAAACAAACCCAAAACAATTAAGAAAATGGTCACAGGAACATACATATCGATAATTACCTTAAACGTGAATGGATTAAATGCTCCAACCAAAAGACACAGGCTCGCTGAATGGATACAAAAACAAAACCTATATATATACTGTCTACAAGAGACCCACTTCAGACCTAGGGACACATACAGACTGAAAGTGAGGGGATGGAAAAAGATATTCCATGCAAATGGAAATCTAAAGAAAGCTGGAGTAGCTATACTCATATCAGATAAAATAGACTTTAAAATAAAAATCTTAAAAGAGGCAAGGAAGGACACTCCATAATGATCAAGGGATCAATCCAAGAAGAAGATATAACAATTATAAATATATATGCACCCAACATAGGAGCACTTCAATACATAAGGCAACTGCTAAGAGCTACAAAAGAGGAAGTCGACAGTAACACATTCATTGTGGGGGACTTTAACACCTCACTTACACCAATGGACAGATCATCCAAAATGAAAATAAATAAGGAAACAGAAGCTTTAAATGACACAATAGACCAGATAGATTTAATTGATATTTATTGGACATTCCATCCAAAAACGGCAGATTACATTTTCTTCTCAAGTGCACACGGAACATTCTCCAGGATATATCACATCTTGTGTCACAAATCAAGCCTCAGTAAATTGAAGAAAACTGAAATCTTATCAAGCATCTTTTCTGACCACAATGCTATTAGTTTAGAAACGAATTACAGGGAAAAAAACGTAAAAAACACAAACACATGGAGGCTAAACAATACGTTACTAAATACCCAAGTGATCACTGAAGAAATCAAAGAGGAAATTAAAAAATTCCTAGAGACAAATGATAATGAAAACACAACAATCCAAAACCTATAGGATGCAGCAAAAGCAGTTCTAAGAGAGAAGTTTATAGCTATACAGTCCTACCTCAAGAAACAAGAAAAATCTCAACTAAACAATCTAACCTTACACCTAAAGGAACTAGAGAAACAAGAACAAACAAAACCCAAAGTTAGCAGAAGGAAAGAAATCATAAAGACCAGAGCAGAAATAAGTGAAATAGAAACAAAGAAAACAATAGCAAAGATCAATAAAACTAAAAGCTGGTTCTTGGAGAGGATAAACAAAATTGACAAACCATTAGCCAGATTCATCAAGAAAAAGAGGGAGAGGACTCAAATCAATAAAATTAGAAATGAAAAAGGAGAAGTTACAACAGACACCTCAGATATACAAAGCATCCTAAGAGACCACTACAAACAACTCTCTAATAAAATGGACAACCTGGAAGAATGGACAAATTCTTAGAAAGGAATAACCTTCCAAGACTGAACCAGGAAGAAACAGAAAATATGAACAGACCAATCACAAGTAATGAAATTGAAACTGTGATTAAAAATCTTTCAACAAACAAAAGTCCAGGACCAGATGGCTTCACAGGTGAATTCTATCAAACATTTAGAGAAGAGCTAACACCCATCCTTCTCAAACTCTTCCAAAAAATTGCAGAGGAAGGAACACTCCCAAACTCATTCTATGAGGCCACCATCACCCTGATACCAAAACCAGACAAAGATACTACAAAAAAAAAAAATTACAGACCAATATCACTGATGAATATAGATGCAAAAATCCTCATCAAAATACTAGCAAACAGAATCCAGCAACACATTAAAAGGATCATACACCATGATCAAGTGGGATTTATCCCAGGGATGCAAGGATTCTTCAATATACGCAAATCAATCAATGTGATACACCATATTAACAAATTGAAGAATAAAAGCCATATGATCTTCTCAATAGATGCAGAAAAAGCTTTTGACAAAATTCAACACCTGTTTATGATAAAAACTCTGCAGAAAGTGGGCATAGAGGGAACATAACTCAACATAATAAAGTCCATGTACGACAAACCCACATCAAACATCATTCTCAATGGTGAAAAACTGAAAGCATTTCCTCTGAGATCAGGAACAAGACAAGGATGTCCACTCTCACCACTATTATTCAACAGAGTTTTGGAAGTCGTAGCCATGGCAATCAGAAAAGAAAAAGAAATAAAAGGAATACAAATTGGAAAAGAAGAATTAAAACTGTCACTGTTTGCAGATGACATGATACTATACATAGAGAATCCTAAAAATGCCAGCAGAAAACTACTAGAGCTAAACAATGAATTTGGTAAAGTTGGAGGATACAAAATTAATGCACAGAAATCTCTTGCATTCCTATATACTAATGATGAAAAATCTGAAAGAGAAATTATGGAAACACTCCCATTTACCATTGCAACAAAAAGAATAAAATACCTAGGAATAAACCTACCTAGGGAGACAAAAGACCTTTATGCAGAAAACTATAAGACACTGATGAAAGAAATTAAAGATGATACCAACAGATGGAGAGATATACCATGTTCTTGGATTGGAAGAATCAATATTGTGAAAATGACTATACTACCCAAAGCAATCTACAGATTCAATGCAATCCCTGTCAAATTACCAATGGCATTTTTTACGGAACTAGAACAAATCATCTTAAAGTTTGTATGGAGACACAAAGGACCGCCAGTAGCCAAATCAGTCTTGAAGGATAAAAAAGGAGCTGGAGGAATCAGACTCCCTGACTTCAGACTATACTACAAAGCTACAGGAATCAAGACAATATGGTACTGGCACAAAAACAGAAACATAGATCAATGGAACAAGTTAGAAAGCCCAGAGATAAACCCAGGTACCTATGAGCAACTAATCTATGACAAAGGAGGCAAAGATATACAACGGAGAAAAGACAGTCTCTTCAATACGTGGTGCTGGGAAAACTGGACAGCTACATGGAAAAGAATGAAATTAGAATACTCCCTAACACCATACACAAAAATAAACTCAAAATGGATTCAAGACCTAAATGTAAGACCAGACACTATAAAACTCTTAGAGGAAAACATAGGAAGAACACTCTTTGACATAACTCACAGCAAGATCTTTTTTGATCCAACTCCTAGAGAAATGGAAATAAAAACAAAAATAAACAAATGGGACCTAATGAAACTTAAAACCTTTTGCACAGCAAAGGAAACCATAAACAAGATGAAAAGACAACCCTCAGAATGGGAGAAAATATTTGCAAACGAATCAACAGACAAAGGATTAATCTCCATAATATATAAACACCTCATGCAGCTCAATATTAAAAAAACAAACAACCCAATCTAAAAATGGGCAGAAAACCTAAATAGACATTTCTCCAAAGAAGACATACAGATGGCCAAGAAGCACATGAAAAGCTGCTCAGCATCACTAATTATTAGAGAAATGCAAATCAAAACTACAATGAGGTATCACCTCACACCAGTTAGAATGGGCATCATCAGAAAATCTACAAACAGCAAATGCTGGAGAGGGTGTGGAGAAAAGGGAACCCTTTTGCATTGTTGGTGGGAATGTAAATTGATACAGCCACTATGGAGAACAGTATGGAGGTTCCTTAAAAACTAAAAATAGAATTACCATATGATCCAGCAATCCCACTGCTGGGCATATACCCAGAGAAAACCATAATTCAAAAAGACACATGCAGGGCTTCCCTGGTGGTGCAGTGGTTGAGAGTCTGCCTGCCAATGCAGGGGACGCAGGTTCGAGCCCTAGTCTGGGAAGATCCCGCATGCCACGGAGCAACTAGGCCCGTGAGCCACAATTGCTGAGCCTGCGCGTCTGGAGCCTGTGCTCCACAACGGGAGAGGCCACGACAGTGAGAGGCCTGCGCACCGCGATGAAGAGTGGCCCCCACTTGCCGCGGCTGGAGAAAGCCCTCGCACAGAAACGAAGAGCCAACACAGCCATAAATAAATAAATAAATAAATAAATAAAATTAAAAAAAAAAAAAAAAAAGACACATGCACCCCAATGTTCATTGCTGCACTATTTACAATAGCCAGGTCATGGAAGCAACCTAAATGCTCATCGACCGACGAATGGATAAAGAAGTTGTGGTACATATATACAATGGAATATTACCCAGCCATAAAAAGGAACGAAATTGGTTCATTTGTTGAGACGTGGATGGATCTAGAGACTGTCATACAGAGTGAAGTAAGTCAGAAAGAGAAAAACAAATACCGTATATTAACGCATGTATGTGGAACCTAGAAAAATGGTACAGATGAACCGGTTTACAGGGCAGAAGTTGAGACACAGATGTAGAGAACAAACTTATGGACACCAAGGGGGGAAAACCGCAGTGGGGTGGGGATGGTGGTGTGCTGAATTGGGAGATTGGGATTGACAGGTATACACTGATGTGTATAAAACTGATGACTAATAAGAACCTGCAGTATAAAAGAACAAACAAACAAAAACAACTAATACTAAACTTTCTTTGGGTTATTTGTATGGAAATATGTTAATATAAATGTTTCAGACATTACATGAAATTTCTAAAAATCTTATATGTTCTGGTATAATGTTATAAGTCATAATTCTAGTTATTACTTTAAAATGTATTTCTCAGAAATAACTAAATTTCCTTGTCAATTGCATTATTATGGACTTTCATCAAATCTTTAACCGTGGCCATTTTTAAGTCTTTTGTCGTTTACAGACAGTTCTGGGTGTACTCTGATGTTTTTGCAAAAATGTTCCTATAAAAGGGTTTCATCTTCAAGGAATTCATGGAAGACTCTGACAGGTACAGGTTTCTGGTAAATGACTATACTGCTGAACTGAATGAATAAGCATTTTCAGAACTCTAATGGAAAACTGATGAATTCATAAAAGTGCTAACAAAAGATCAAGCTGAAAAAAAAAATTAATTACATGGGACTGAGTGAACTGATGAGGATGATTATAATTTTTGTGACTTTCTGTTTGAATTAAAAAAAAAAAATCCCCCCCAAAAAATAAATAAATAAATGAGAAAAATTAAATATTTAGCAGTTGCAGAAAATGCATTCGAGAAAATTTAGCATCCATTCTTTTTCTCAATTCTGAGGAATAAAACTGAAGTTGCTTTATAGAAGATGAAGAATCTACAAATAAACAAAAATAACAATAATAACTATGAAAAACATCATACTTAATAATGGGATATCAAAAGCTTTCCCCATGAGATTGGGAAGATAAAAATATCAGCCAGCACACTTTTATTCCATATTTATTGCATATTGAATAGCCAATGTAATAAGATAGAAAAATGTATTAAAGTTATGAGAATTGAAAAGAAAGAAATATCACTGTTATTGGTAGTCAATATTACAATGAATAGCAAATAAATTAATGAATAAATGAGTAATAATAAATTATAAATTAATGTAACAAAGGTCACTGGAAGATCAATGTACAAAACTCACTTGTATTGTTAACAAATATAAAACAAAATTTTAAATGTGCCATTTAAATTAACATCAAAACATCACATACACCAGAATTTAACAGAAAATGTGCGATAACCTTACAAAACAAATGAAATAAAATGTTATATGAAAATGTTACTGAGAAAAATTTTTAAATCTCTAATGCAAATACGTAAATCATCGGTCAAATTTACGTAGAGATTTAATGAAATCCCAACCAAAAATCAAGCTGATTCTAAAATTACAAGGAAATGTGAAAAAGACAAGTATACCCAAGATAACCTTGAAGAAGAACAACAAAATTTGGAAGGTTTACACTACTATATCTAAAATTATTATGAAACCACGATAGCTAAAGCTCTGCAATGTTGGCACATGAATAGAAATATAGACTAATGGAACCATACAGATAGTTTAAAAACAGGCCCATACATATCAGGTTCAGCTGATTATAGCAAAGGTGACTGCAATTTTAAAAGAACATAATCGTTCTTTCAAAAAACTGGGGAGCATCAATTAGACATTCATATAAGGAAAAAGAAGATCCCTGCAATGATTCCCAACTTATATTTATCACCTACAAGTACAGGCCATGTACAGTAAGATCCCCACTTGCTGAAAACTCAAGGAATCTATTTGGAGATTGTATTCATCCCATGCCACTCCTGATGGCATCACCAAAGCTATTCTGCCTCTAGTCCTTACTCCAATGTAGAGATGCTAATGATATTTGAAAGGAAGTTAGAAGTATAACCCTTCACTAACTCTCCAAGAGGGCTTACACTGAAGAGTGGTAGGCTGAGAAAGGGTCAGTGCATTCTTTCCTTTTTTCTAAACTTTTTCCAGCTCACTATCCCTTTATAATATATAGCATTGTTCTAATTTCAGAAATGGTCATAATTTTTTCTATACAACTCAGATTAACATATTAGAGAGGAAAATTTAAAGATTTGGTCATTAAAAATAAGCACTAGCTGTTCTGTTTTGAAAGACTCTGAGGTGCGAATATTTGTGTGTGTGTGTGTGCACACGCATGCGCACACACAAGGGTATATTTAATATAGTTAAGTAATAAAATACAGTTGGTTCCAAGGGATTTATTAACTGAGGTATCACTTCATTTGAATTTAAAGATGAAACTCCTATTGAAAAGTTATTTTATAGTTATCTCTTTTTTTTTAACATCTTTATTGGAGTATAATTGCTTTACAATGCTGTGTTAGTTTCTGCTTTATAACAAAGTGAATCAGCTATACATATACATATATCCCCATATCTCCTCCCTCTTGCGTCTCCCTCCCTGAAAAGTTATTTTAAAAGACCTATATAAAATGTGAATTTCTTTTTTCCACTGAGTATATGTAATGCTATTTCTGCAGAAAGGAAGTGGAGTAAATTATCCCTGGATCTGTGAAACCATCTGTGATGTGTGTTAATGGTCAAGTAGGGTTCAAAAACTATAGAAATGATATTTTATGCATCAAATTCTCATAACATCCACTTTGATATGAAAGGATCTAAAAATATACATACATAGAAAAGTAGAGCACAGTCAGGGAGGGAATAACATACTCATTGAGGAATCATTAGTTACTTGATCCTTTAGTATATAAGCCACTATGTACTTAATTTTACATTAAAAAATCCATAATACATCATTTTTTAATTTCTGAATTTGGTTACTAAAGTCAATCTCTTTTGTGAAAAAAATTCACAAAACAAAACATCACAAAACAAAACATCTTTTCTGGATGTAGTTTTACCTGTTAGAATCATTTAAGTCAGCTCTGCCTGAAGGAAAGAACTTGGTGATCTCTTAAAATCCATACATTTATATACATAATTTAAACATTATTGTAGTTTTGGATGAATTGGAATTTGTGTGTATGTGTGTGTGTGCATGTGTAATTCCAAGAGAATACAGCAATGGTCTCTTCAATTTCGAGATACTTAAGTGGCTTTACAAGTGTATTAAAGTGTGCATGCAATCGTGCTATCTCAAAGTATAAACAACAAACAATATTTCTGGAAGAAAATTATGTTCTCAAGATGGTAACTTTTCATCATCACCTTCACCTAAAACAATGATTCATGATGCTTTTAGGAACACATCCATCTGGAGTGACTAAGTGACTCCCAAAGACACTCGATGCCCTTTGATTCCAGGAAGTATTTTATCTGGTTTCAAATCTTCCTCTTAAGTTAACATTTTGCTTTCCTAAGGTCCTAAAAAATCGATAGGACTTCCTTAGGCCAATAGAGGTTGGTCTGTGCAGGAATTTCTGGCAGCTTTACACGTAACACATTCTGAAACTACAGGCAGACAATAAAGGAAAAGCATTGATGCATGTAAGGCAGCTAGAAGTTCTAGGGAGGCTGTATTTGAAAGAAAGGAATTAGTCACAGGGGAGAGTAAGCTGTCAACACTGCAGCATCTGTTTTCTGACATGCTTCATGGTCGTCATGTCTCCTCTATTGTTCAGAATAGATAAAAGCCAAGGAAGAAGGCAGCAGGATTCATGGGTCATCCACCGAGGTGACATTTTGCTCTTAGTGAGCCTATTACTTCAAGCGTTCCCAATCGAAATGGCTACTGGACCCCCCTAACTAAAGAAAATAGATCCAACTGGGCCCCAAATTCTAGTAGGGAAATGCCAAAAATGTAGGAATCTTATTTTTAAGTTTTAGCACAAACTTTTTATGGAGAGGCAATTAAAAAAAAATGAAAAGACAAAATATTTTCCCAATCATGCAGACCACGACAGCTTTATTTATACTGTTATCAACTTCAACAAGCCATGATGATGCTATTGAAATAAAGAAATAAATTGCAAGAAAGAAAACTTCCGGATAAAAATTTTTACTATAACAAAAAAGCTTAATAGCTTAAAATATATGATTGTTGTCTTCAAAAGCAATAGAAAGCAAGAGTATTAACCCTGTCAATAGAGTTCTTGGGTTTTGAGGAAGTACAAAGGCCATGGTGCTGCTCTAAAACAGGTAGAGAGAGAAGTTGTCAGGAAAGTGGTTACAGGAGAATGGGCTCTGGTGTCAGGCAGCCTGGTTCAAATGTTGATTCTGCCATTTACTGTAACCTTGGACTTGAGACAACCTCTCCAGGCCCCATTTTCTTATCTGGAAAATAAGGATAAGAATGGTATCTACCTCTAAGATTGTGTTGCACATTTAATGAGATTAATCCATGTAAGGTGTTTAGAAGACTACATGACACAGAGTAAGAACTTAATAAAGTGTTAATCCTTATAATGCAGAGACAATATTTCAATGAACCTAAGAAATCAGCCAACTACAATACACTGGATATCAGGAGATTCTCTGCACTTCTCATTCAGTCATTCCTCAAACATCTACCAGCCATCTTTACAGCAGGCACTATACCAGGCACAGAGAATACTGGGAAAAAGAGACAAAAGTCCAGGCCCTCAAAGAGTTCCCATTTCATCATTTTCCTGAATTGACACTCCCCAGGATGATGATTTGCTATAAATGTAGGCCTTCCTTTTTCGTGTCCAGAATTTTTATATTTCTGCCATATCTTTATTTTACATGACCAGACATTTTTATACTGTCTTATTACTCTACATTCTCAAATCTAGTTAGAAATGGAGAGATTAAAAATAAGCACAACTTTTCTTAATGTGATTGAACAAAACTCCTGCAATAGATCCTGAATTCTGACAAACTGGAGGATAGAAAGATTTTGACATATATTTATTTCAGTTACTAGCTGATGAATAACAATCAGAATTATTTTTTAAATGTAGAAAACATGCATTTTTAACCTATTAGAAATGTCAAAAAATGAAAATCCAATAACTAGATGTCATAGAAGGCTAAATGTATTTCCAGCAAAATTTGCCTGGAAATGTATCTTATATACACTCTGATCTTGTTTTCACAAAGGTCTTTGAGTTTAGTTCAATGAATGCAATACTGTATATAAAGCTATCAAGAAAAAGGTAGAAAAGTTGGGCAAATCAACTTTATGGAAATAACATATTATTTTCTCTGAATTTCATTCAGTATAAATGAATACTTTTCATTAAAGAAAAATACAGTAGTTAATTTAAAGATACCTTGCATAGTGAATGGAGATATGCACTTAAGATGAGATACAAAGTCTGAATTACCATTTTTTAGGAATATATTTTTACATGACACATATTCCTTAAGTTTTTGACAGTATAAAAAATGAATTTGAGTTAGAATGAGTTCAATTTTCCATTTTATCATTTTATTCGTGTCACTAAGAAGCAATCGTATCTTACAGGTGGGAACAGTCAATGGATGTTAAGGCAGGTGGGTGAAGGTCTGATGAGGAACAGGATATTGGAATGAAATTGAATAATCTCCCCATAAAATACTGATCAAAATCAAAGGGAAAAAATGGTGTAGAACCTGGCAGATCACTAACTTGACCAGGTGATCAAGGTTAATATCATCAGCAGTAGAACAGACTGACACAGTGTACCTCCAGATGTGGTCAGCATCATTTCTGTGGTATTCCTAACAAGAATGCATAGCCTGAGTGTGATGAGGAAACATCAGAAGGACCCAGGTTGAGGGTGATAATATGGAATGAAATGCCTATACTTCTGAGACTCTAAAGGATACAAAAAACAGGGAAAGACTGGAACTGCTCCAGATTGAAGGAAATTATAAGATATGACAACCAAATGAAACATGTGTTCTAGAATGGAATTATGGCCCAAGAAGGAAAAAGAGACATTGTTTAGATAGTTGGTGAAATTTAAGCGGGGTCTGAGATTGGATGATATTGTGCTGTCAATGTTGATTTCTTGATTGTATTGTGTATGTTGGTTATACAGGGAGTGTCCTTGTTTTAATAAAATATATACTAGAGTATTTAAGGGTAATGGAGTATATTGTCAGTAAAAGGCATACTGGACAGAGATAGAGGGTGATGGAGCAAATGAGCTAAAAATATTACCAATTAGGAATCTGGTGAGAGAAGAGGTAGGAGTTCTTTGTACTGTCTTTGTAACTTTTCTGTAGGTTTGAAATGATTTCAAAAAACATTTTTCAACTAAAAGCAATCATTAACCTGGGAACTCTCCTGCATATATAACTGACAGTGAGTTGACATTCTTAACATATAAAGAATTTTACAAATAAACAAGAAAAATGACAAGACTCTGGTATAAAAATGGCAAAGGATATTTAGAAACTATTCATCTAATCAGAGACACCAACAACTTACTAATAAATATATGAAAATGTACAAATTCACTAATATTCAAAGAACAGTAAATTTTAGAAATGACAGTCATTTCTCAGATATCATATTTAGCAAAAGGTATTTTAAATATAGTGCTCAGTGCTTCAAAGTGTATAGTTCAAGTCATCTGCAAAGTAAATTGTTTCCTCAAAACACATATCTTACTTTCTTTTCGGTGCTGTTCAGGGTATTTTTACCGGTTAAATTAAATGGATTTAAGCTGAAATATTCACTGATTCATGTATTCTCTAGTGCACTCACATCCTCAATAATAATCAAACATAATTTTTACACCACCTAGAGTTTTAAATAACCAAAGGTTAAAATACAAAGGAAAGATGACAGCATGCCAATCATCTCCCTCTTTAAATGCTCAATGGGTAAAATCACTGAAAAGAAGAGGCAAAATTTGAATGACTTTCATTCAACTATTATGAAATACATCAATATATGGTTTCAAAAATATGACTCCTTGCCAAGATCAATGGAATGCAAGTGTATATAACAGCTAGGGAAATAAGATTTCTTAAGTAATGGAGATAACATAAACTCCATGTCAATAAGGACACCAAAATAATATTTTGCATGGACTTTTTTAAAAGGTACATGCTTCACCACACTACAGGAGATAACAAAACAAGTTACAAATAAGCTCAATTCTATTTCCTATCACTTCATAATAAACTGCAGGAAGATCATTTTAATTTGTTAAATCAGTCTTTTGAAAAATGATTTTAAGTGATTGACCAAAGGCCTAAACAGCATTTGGGAAGTTTCTCAACGACACTGTTAAGACTAAAAGGAGAAGAGTCTTAAGGCCAAAGAATTAAAATATATTACAACAATTCCTCAACATTCATCTTGGAAAAGATCATTGAAATGTCAGCGCATATCAATGTATGGCAGATTAAGAAAAGAGAATTAAATGAGCTTTGATGGCACCTTGAAAATTTTCTTATAATACTTGAGTTGCATCCAAATAATCCAACTTTCCTCTAGAGACAAAAGAGAAAGCAAGTTAAATACTATAGAAGATGTTACTTTTGATACAAATCAGAATCCATTTTTCTGGTAATATAGTAACTTAAGTCTTTTACAAATTAGAAAATATAATGGAAAAATAAAGCTCCCACTTGAGTAACAGAATAGCCTATAAGGTTCCTAGGAAAAAATCTAACAAAATATGTGTATGCCCTTTATAGAGATAATTATAAAGAAGAAATGAAAGAAAATGGCGAGATAAGTCATATCCCTGGATTTTAAAAAATGAATATCAGAAAAATGTTAGCACATTAATCTATAAATATGATATAATTCCAATACAAATCCCAATGGCATTTTTTTCATAAAACTTATCAAACTGATTCTAAAGTTTATACCAAAGAATAAAGTTTCAAGCATAGCAAAAGAATCTGAACAGGAAGAACAGAGACCTGAACTATGAGTTAGCAATCTTATAAAACTACAGTAATCAGAGTAGTGTGGTCTTCCTGCAGGAGCCACAGGCAATCAGTAGAGCAGAATACAAGGCCCAGAAAGAGACCTCTGAATTGATAGGGATTTGGTACTGCATTTGACATTACAAATATGTGAGAAAAGAATGGGCTTCTGGGTACCTGGCATTGGGACCACCAGCTTCACCTATTAGATATTACACTAGATAAGTATACCTAGATCTAAGTTCAAGATGTCCATTTCTTTTCTTTGTTAGGCAGGACAAAATGATCATTCATTGAATACAGCGGGGCAGATTAAGATGGAAAGTTAAATACAGATGTACCATTGTCCCCTTTCCAGATCTTCAATTAAAAGATCAATAGTAAACTAATCAACAGTATTTGCATTAATGCCTATGTATCAGTATTCATTGCAGAGTCAAATATTGGCTGAGATAATCTCTCCATTGTCACAAATTCTTCAACATCCAAAGAAAAAAGTTAGGTAGCATCAGGGACAGATGAACTTTTTTCTTACTTCTCCCAAACTGCCCAAAATCATGCCAAATTTTCTATTCTGTAGAGTAGACCATAAACTTCTCATAAAGGAAATTTTAAACCACAGAATATAATCTAGGGGATTGTACCAAAGCTACACCTAGGGACAGCAAAAGGATTTTATGTATCCTGAAGAAAGTGCAGTTTTGCAAAACATGGAAAAAGAGAACAGAGTCCTTTTGGAATTCGGGGAAATTTTCTCATTCATTTTCACTTACAAATATACTTTCACTTTTCAATTAGCCTTTACTGTTTTCATATTTCTCTTCTATATTTCTTGTACAAATAGATAAATGAATAATATCTTAGAATGATTTCTCTAGTCTTTGTTTTTTTCCTTTCAAAACACAATAGCCAGAAAACTGTAATGATGAGAAAACTCCTTTGATCTGACTAAGTGTCTTAATTCTTTCATACATAAAGTACCATATATTATTGTCTGTTGTTTTTAGGTAATACTGATGTTGGCTAAACATACACAGAAATGCCAGAAGAGCCAACAATCTTTTTACACTGTGCTCACGTGAAGTTTGTGGTCCAATTTTTAACAGCAGCCCCTACTTGAAAAACATCATTGGAAACCAGCATCTCAGGTTGGGAGGCCAAATGAGACTGCTCACGGCGCACCAGGGCACTGCTTATAAGGTTCCCAGTAGCTTCATAATGATGTCACTTTGTTTGAAGCTGCCTTTCAGTACCAAGATGTGACTTAAGCGCACTTCCAGTCCCAAGATACTGTGATGTCTGCCTTTCCCACTTCCATCCTGCTCTTAGCTCACTTCAGACACCCCAAGACCCAGAGCGCGTCCATTAGTCTCATATGTCCACACCAACAGAGTTGTGTGATTAGGTTTCCAGCTTTCACACAGTGGCTGAGATGTTGCTACATAGCTCATTACAGGTGTCGTTATTCTCTAAGAACTTGACTTACAGTCATTTGGAAGCAGCGTCTGCCAGTTAGTGAAATCCTCACGCCTAGAGCTAATGGCATTTCAGGATAGATAAGGCACCCTGCATCAATAGAGCAATTTGAACATTCTCCAGATCCTTTACCCTAGCCTGGAGAAAACTTTGATGTCATTTGTGATTCCTGGTGTACTCATGATGATCTTTCGCTCGATCTTTCACTCATTTTTTCATCCACCAAATATTTATTTAGCATCTAACTTTGTATGACAGCATGGCAGGTAAAATGGCGTATGCAAGTTTAATGCATAATCCTTTACAGCAAAAAAAACCAAATCTAATCAAAAATCGTTGTCAGCTACATAAAATTTCAGGCAAACGCAGAAGTACTACTGGGAAAAGGATTAGAAAGCTACATCCTGGAGTCTTATGGTGGTTGTCTACAACCACCGCAGGCATGGTGCTGATAAATGTTTAACATTCGGCTCTCTGTTCTCTAGAGAAATAATTCTAAGATATTGGTTCATTTATCCATTTGTTTAGGGAAGATAGAAGAAAAGAAATATGAAAAAAGTAGACTCATTGAAAAAAGAATATTTATCAACAAAAATACATTTTTTAAAAATAGCTCTACTCTGTAGCACTTGCTTATTTCTATAGTCTACTTCAAGCTACAACAGTAATGTCAGCCAGCTCACAAAGTTTCAACTCTTATCAGCCAGTAGGAGCCCGCTCCAGCACACCACTGACTGGCTGAGAAACATTTACTTCTTTTAACTTTTCTTATTTTCAAAATGTCTTTAATGATAATAGTGGCTGCCCCCAGGGACAGAAATCAGGTGGCTGGGGAGGGATGAAGGTAGACTTTTTCTCTATATCTTATTGTGCCTTTTAAATTTTGAACCATGGGATGTATTACCAATTTTTTTTTAATTACAATTATAATTTAAATTTTAAAAATCTTCAGTAAGTATTTGGTACCAAATAGATTTAGATTTTTAAAATTTAAATTGTGATCAAAGGCAGTGAATGATACTTTTTACCGTCTTATATGCAATTAATACATATGTATATATGTGAAACATTGAAACAACAAGATGTTATATGTTAGAATGCCAAAAGGAGGGGCCCAGATTTAAAAACCTGGAGAAAGAAATTAATGTAAACTGGGAAGGTCACGGTCAAGGTAAAAGCTTCACGGAGCTGTGAGTGAAGTTCTGAAGTGTGAACCGGACTTGGATGAGCAGAAAGAAAGAGACCTACACATAGATGATAGGCAGACTGGCCACTGTGCCTGGCATTTATACTCCTACTGAATGATACCACTTTTCTCCGTCTCTGCCAGTGCCGGAGCTGACATTCCCCGCAGCCTCTATTTCTCACTGACCTCTCCCTACTTCATCTGGAGTCAGAGCAAGATGCACAATAGCCAGATATCTCAGGATAGCTCACTGCCATCAAGCCGCATGGAGATGAGAGTGAAGCCAGGGACTGACACGAGAAGCAGGGAAGCCGCTTCACATCACCTCTAGTAATAACATTCATGTTTATTTAGTGTTTGCTCTGCAGCAGGCACTCTATGGTCAAACTCACAAAGCCTAACTCACGGGGGAATAACTCAACCTCTGGCCTTCTACCAAGCAGGCAAGAAACTGAGGTCAGCAGAGCACCACGACCTCACCACCCCCCACACTCCCAAAAGCAACTAGGAAATGAGCTTCTTTCCTCATGAGGAAGAGCTCTTCTGTGAACTAGGACAGGCCTGACGGAAAGCTGGATCCACATCTAATCACTGCCAGTTAAAGGATGACATCACCTGTTTATTTTGATGAGCATTTTTCAACATTTAACTGGTTTACAGCTAACCATCCTTTGAAGCACATAAATGTATTCACTTATCCAGGACCATATTTTGCAAGCTAGTCATCTTAATGGATACCTCAGATAGTTCTACTGAGCAAAATTTGACATTTTTTGGATAGTTTGGCTTTTTTAATGACAAAATTAAAACTGTGAGAATTTGATTTCCCTGATTTAATTTGCACCCAGTAATGGAATACTCTTTGGTCATTAATGAACAGATTATAAATGGATATTTATTGGCATAGGAAAATCCTCAAAAAATTTTGCTGAATTATAAAAAGTTATAAAATATTATGTACAGTGTGATTTAATTTTTTTAAAAAATAGTATATCTATACATTTTAAGTAGACATTTATAACTGAAAGTATTAGTAGAAAATATCCCCAGGGGGATAAAATTACAGATGGTTTTTGCTTCCTTCTTTGTGATCTTCCTAATTTGTAAAATTCACTATAAGTATTAATATTTTATGTAATGTTTGAAATTTGTAGCATAGTTAAAATTTCGACATTCTAGAGGATCCATCCATCAGTACGCTAGAGTAGAATCCACACTACTTACCCAGAAAAAGCCTGGCCCTGCCCTTGGGAACTGCCTACTTCAGCCACCACAGGAGGATGCGGGTACCTTCTGTTCAGGCATGGCCTTATTTGGCTCCTCAATTTTTATAATAAAATGTCAGTATTTCCTCCAACTCAACTGCTGCTGAGGCTCAACACTTAACCCTCATTTAACTGTCAACAAAGAATAGCTGCAATTTGGGTATTTATCAGAGAAGTCTAACTTGAATTCAGTATTATGCTCAAGACACTGGGAAAAGCAATTGGTAAAGAATATTGCCTAGAAGACATGGTATTTTATCAGGATTTCATATAGGAGGTGCTATTGGCATTCTGAGCAGTAAAACTTGGTTGCACAGAACTTTTGTGCACACTACCAAGGGCCTCGAAGACAGCACAACTTCAAACACCTTTACACCTAGATTCACGTTACTGGCATCGTTATAGATTTGCTTTTTCTGAAGCGTGCTGTGGCTTGATGCCACCAGCTGACACGAGGTCCTCTGAACTTGTTCCTCTAAAGGCACTCACTATATTTTACCATAAAAGGTCATAGGAGAAATAAGTCTCTGGTCTCAGAACCAAGAATAGTTGCATTCCCTTATCATCTAAGTGGTTGTCTATTTCTTCTTTGCCTTGGTTTGAATATTTCATTTTATTTTTGTCTTATTATCCCGTAGATATCTCTATAAACCTCCTTAATTTTTTGTGAAAATAAGCAGAGAGTAAATAAGTGTTCAGGAAATGATGACACTAAAGAGATGGGTGAGAATAAGACTAAGGAAAGAAAAACACCTTCAGCAACAACAACAGGAAAAAAAACAATACAAACCAAAGCACAAGGTCTGTGAGGGTGATGGGAGGTTAGGAGATATCACAGTGGATGCGTAAAAATACCGGACTCGGGAATCAGAATTATGCTGAGTGTAAAATAAGTCAGACAGAAAAAGACAAATACCGTATGATTTCACTCATATGTGGAACCTAAAAACCAAAACAAATGAACAAACATAACAAAACAGAAAGAGAGTTACAGATACAGAGACAAACAGGTGATGGCCACAGGAGAGAGGGTTTGGGGCAAGGAGAGAAAGAAGTGAGGGAGACTCAGAGGTACAAACTTCCAGTTATAAAATAAACGAGTCACAGGTATGAAATGTACAGTGTGGGGAAGATAGTCAATAACTACGTATGTGTGTATGTATGGTGCCACCTTAACTTACTGTGGTGATCATTTTGAAATATATAGAAATACGTTGCGTAACAGGAACTAATAGTGCTGTAGGTCAATTATGCTTCAAAAACAAACAAACAAACTCATAGAAAAAAAATCAGATTTGTGGTTCCCAGAGGCAGGGGATGGAGGAAGAGGGCATTGGATGAAGGCTGTCAAAAGGTACAAACTTCCAGTTATAAGATAAATAAGTACTAGGGATGTAATGTACAACATGGTAAAGATAATTTACCAGAAGCAGGGGATGGAGGAAGAGGGCATTGGATGAAGGCTATCAAAAGGTACAAACTTCCAGTTATAAGATAAATAAGTACTAGGGATGTAATGTACAACATGGTAAAGATAATTAACTCTGCTGTGTGTTATACATGAAAGTTGTTAAGAGAGTAAGTCCTAAGAGTTCTCAGCAGAAGGAGAATTATTTTTCTATTTCTTTGATGTTGTATCTATATGAGATGAGGGGTGCTCACTAAACTTACTGTGATAACCACTTCATGATGTATGTAAGTCAAATTATTATGCTGTACACCTTAAACTTATACAGTGCTGCATGTCAATTCTTGATATATCTCAATAAAACTGGAATAAAAAAAATCAGAAGAGGTGGGTTTGGGTGCCGACTCTGTCACCATCTAGATAAGTGACACTGTGAAAAAACAGGCAGAAGAGAAGCTAGTCTAACAACTTCAGACACTGAGAGAAGGCACAGCACAGAGGTGCAGGAGACCAGCTCTATAATCACACTACCTGAGTTTAAACCCTACCTGCATTTACTCTTGGGAGCCCTTAACAACTTAACCTCTCTAAGACTTGTTTTTCTTATCTGTAAAATGGTAATGAGAATAATGACCTTGCAATATGATGGGACTTTTGTGGATTTTTTTCTCTAGTATCATCAAGCACTTTATACGGATTTACAGATGAGGAACCTGAGGTTCAGAAGAGGTAAGTGATTTACCCAAGGTCACAAAGCCAGTAAGTCTTCGAGCTATGAGTGGAATGCACGCAGTCCTTCTCCAGATCTGCACTCTGAACCGCTATCTAATATTGATGTAAAAGGAACTAACCCATGGAATGCACTGAAAACTGCGCCTAGCACACGGTAAGCCTTTAATAATTGCTGGCTTCCCAAGCAAATGAAAAGTGCCTTCCAAATAGACATGATTTTAAGTATCATAGAAAAATACCTTATATCTCAAATATGGTATTTGTTTAGGTAAATGTTATCAAATTTAAAGATGATACAAAGGAAGAATGAAGAATTAATAATCAATTTAACAAGAATAACTGGAAAGCATGAGAGCTGAGCCCAAAGATTTATGTGTAAATATGTTCATCACGGTGTTATTTATTAAAGTTAAAAAAGGAAATGAGTTCAGTATCCAAAAGTAAGAACAAACACCGACACAGACAAAAAACTGGATTAAAATATGACAGAATTTCAACATCAGTCTTCTTCTGGTGACATGATTTGTATGAGTTTTCCTATTTCTTTATTACACTTGTCAGTTGTCCACATTTTCTACAATGAAAATATATTGCTATGCTAATTTGAAAAAAACAAATATTATTTTTAATTGAAATAAGTCAATCTAAAACCCTACACATAACTTTAACAAATTTACTTCATAGGAATAGTAAGATAGGATCTGTCTGACAGCAAATCTTCCTTCAAGGACCTACCTGATAAAAGTTGGGTATTTCGGTGGTCCATATCCTTACTATGTCTAAGGTGCTAAAAAAAATTTTCAAACTATTTTAATACGTATCAGTTGGAAAGTGCATAGTTTATAAGAAATCTATGCTGGTCAAATATTTGTAGAGTTAATGTATTCAACTCTAGGGACCAACAAAACATTGACCATCTGGATGGGATGGTCGTGAGGAATGTCATCTGGAAAAAGGTTAGGCGAGTTCCATGTCTCTACAAATGGGGTAGTAGGAAGCCACAGGGCTTAGAAAAATCTAGTGCCCAAGATACAGGGGAAATTTTCTTAGCAAACAGAAATAATCAGCAATAAGTCAGGCTGCTCTGTGAAGGAACAATATCTTTCACTGTATGTGAATCATGTTGCCTAAAGCCCGCTGGAGAAGGGCAGGGTCGCAGTGTTACAAACGAGGAGCTCCCCTCATATCAATCACCTGAAGACGAGGACCAGGAACATACCAAGGCGAAGAGCCCTGGTGAACCCTGGGAGATGGACCTCTCCCTTTCTTGCTCAGTCTTAAGGAGCCCAAGCCAATTACCTGGTGAATGTTAGGATGGCACCCTCCTTTCAAACACAGGCCAAAACCTGGGAGGAAAGAAACCCAAGTGAGGGGCCTGGGAAGTTATGCCAATCCTTTGGGACTAAAGATAGAATTAGATGGGGCCTTAAATCCCTGAGAGTAATCCAGGTAGAATATGATCAGGAACCCTGCTCTCTGTGTCAATTTTCTATATTTTGTTCTCCACATATATTTGCTTCTGTTTGCCCTTTAGTATTTAGCAAAGATTTGCCAAGTCCCAGGCTGCCCCATCTCTCATAAGAGAAACCAAGAAAAGAGGTTTCTGCCCACATCTGAACAGGATTACTAAATCCATTATATATGTAAAACACTTTACATATATAAACTCTTCGATCCTCACAACTACCTATGAAGGAGGTACTATTTCTATCCTCATATTTCAGATGAGGAAATTGAGGCACAGAGAGGTTATGTGACTTGCCCAACGTCCCCAGATAGTCATAAAGTGGGCATTCAAAATATGAATACAAGGGCTTCCCTGGTGGCGCAGTGGTTAAGAATCCGCCTGCCAGTGCAAGGGACACGGGTTCGAGCCCTGGTCTGGGAAGATCCCACATGCCGCGGAGCAACTAGGCCCGTGAGCCACAATTACTGAGCCTGTGCGTCTGGAGCCTGTGCTCCGCAACAAGAGAGGCCGCGACAGTGAGAGGTCCGCGCACCGCGATGAAGAGTGGCCCCCGCTCGCCGCAACTAGAGAAAGCCCTCGCACAGAAATAAGACCCAACACAGCCATAAATTAATTAATTAATTTAAAAAAAAAAAAAGGATTGCTCTTTAAAAAAAAGAACTATATAAATACAGAAGAACTTTCATTATCAGAACTGTGGTTATTCTTTCAGGAAGGAATCACTTTAAGCTGTTTGATATTATTTAGTAGCAATTTATGTATATGCTAAGTGTCATGAATGAATTTCTTCTTCCCCCTCTCCCCTCTTCCTCACTACTCCCACCAGCTCTCCTACATGCTTCTATGCATGCGAGAAGCTAGGAAATACTAGACAGCATTTTGATTCAACACACATCCAAGAATACAGCTGTAACTGCCACAGTCTAAGAAGTGCGCTGAAAAAGAATTTATCTGTCTGTGATTAAAATTATAAGACTATTAAACTCTAAACCCAGGCAATATCCTAAAGAAACAGAATACGGTATTTTTGCGGCTAACTGTTCACCAATTAAGAGAAAGTATGTTTGACTTTAACATTGAGGAAGATAACTCATGAGGAAGTTAGTAATTAATAAATGGGTTTTAGGAATGGTGACTTCCGTGCGCTCTTAGCAACATCAGAAGCAATAGCTCCTTCTGCTTTTAGGCTGATCTCAATTACTTGTGTTTCTGATTTTGCATAATGTAGCAAAATTATTCTTGCTGTTTTAAACCAATCATGAATATCTTGCTTTTGTTTACTTCTCTTTAATGTGTTAATTTCACCATATATAATGAAAACACAGGAAACTCCAGCAGCTGCACGTACCTGTGATCCAAGTGGTGAATGGAGAGAATCACTCCGGAATTTAAATGGGTCTGTTTTAGGGTCACCAGAACAGTAAATTCATGTTTATTTCTCAGCTTCTGAAAAAACTGTTCAGCTGTAGCAGTGGATGCTTTTATACTTCTGGGAGTATCTAAAAAAAGAAACATACAGTAAAGAGACTAGAACTTGGCTTTATAAAGCATCCTTTACAGGCAACATCTTTCAGAAAACATTACCAAGCAACTGCTGATAAATACCAAGCTCCAGACACTCCTGGTAAATTGGTTCAAAAAGACTTTTTGCTACACATAACACAGGACAGTAAACCACATGAATGACTGAGCTTGTGTTTCAGAGATCTTTTTTCAAAAATGTCTTTGAGGTGAAGAATCAAAGAGCCCTGTTTGAAGAACTGAGCTCCCAAGTTTTCTCCTCACACTCTTCCTAAATCCTGGATACCACAGCCACGTCAGTGTCAACATTGAACAAAAGGATGTCCTTCCGAGAAAAGGACCTAAAAAACCATGACAGAGCCATTTAGCTTTTCTGACACCTCGTGACAGAAAACTGGATTTAAATCAATGTGCCACCTTCCACATTGATATCTGTAGCCAGAAGGCTTGCTATAAATAGATTTTTTAAAAGATCATTGAAATTAGTCACTCTCAGCCTTCTGTGCAGTGGATGAAACATTAAGATCAAATTATCTTGCCGTACTTTTGAAAGAAATGCACAGAACTCAATTCACACGTCCCTCTCCCCAGGCATAGAGAACACCTAGACAAGAGAGATTTGAGTGGGAGAGCAGATTTTTATCCGGCGCTTTCCTGTGGTTTAGTCGTGCACTCCAACCTCAGGACCCAGAGGACATGGGAGAAATAGCCGGGGTAGAAATGGATTTAGTGGACAGGAAAAACCTATCATTCAAGCCGTCCGCTCACAGAGCATAACGCTCTCCTATTCACAGTGTGTGCAGAGGGTTGATGGGAGCCAGAAACACAGTTTCTGTAGCTATCAAATCGTTCTCCTCTTTTCTGTGCTTTACACTAGATAGACTAGATAAGGAGTTCTCAATGGGGAAGTTACTGGCATTTGGAGAGAATAACCCTTCCTGTGGAAGACTGTCCTATGCACTACAGAACATTTAGCACCCCTGGTCCTGGCCCAGTGAATGCCAGTGGCACTCAGTCCTAGTCATTGTGACAACCCAAAGTTCTCCCACACATTTCCAAGCATTCCCTTTGGAACAGTGCAGCAGAAATCAGGCTGAAAACCACAACCTTGATGAAACAGAGATTATGAGATTAATCTAAAGTTCCCCACCTTTCCAGCCACACAAATTTATGGAATTAACAATGTAATCACCAGGTCTGTGTCCATCACTGGGGATGCATAGACATGGAGAAGCCCTTGAGATACCCATAAAATGGAGGAGGGGACAAATAATCCCAATAAAATAAAAGAAACGCTGTCATACACGTAAGTACAAAGTGGTGTTGGACCACAGAGGGAAAAGTAGCCAACATCATCTGGAGGGAAGGATCTCAAAACAGAAGGCATTTGGTCAGGAGCTCACCAGGTAGAGAAGAGAGGGAAAAGCATCCCAGTCATAGAAATAGCTTATGAAAAAGCAAAGTGATGTGAAGGGGCATGACATGGCTGAAACAGCAAGTAGCAGCCATTGCAGGATGGGGCTGGGTAGGAAAGCTGAAGAGGAGAGGCAGGGCTTTGTGTGCCAATGTAATAGACACTTGTTTCTGTCACCATCCTCGATTTACTCTCTAGGTAAAGAATAAAAAATAAATAATAATAACTCTTATCTGCCACTGAAAAACGATCCCTCCCCACTCTTAACCCATGGCTTCCTCTGTGCTAAAAGTACCCAATCAGAGTGTCGCCTATTCCTGTACACAGTAATTGATTCAGAAACAGGCACCTAATCCAGGGCAATGAAGTCAGGCCCAGGATACTGGTTCCAGGTTTTAGGAAAAAGAAACTTCCTAGTTTCCAAAAAGAAACTTCCTCAGTTCTAGTCAATAATCACAGTTCAAAAGCGTAATAATAATACGCAATTTCAGCCATGGTAAATGTAATAGTTTCTCCCTAGATTCCACTAGAGAGAAGACAGGCTTTGCAGAGATGCCATCCAATTCCTCTGAGATCCAAAACCGTCTGCTTCCCAAGGAGGCACAGAAAATGAGACTCTGTGAGAAAGATTTATCTAGTGTTAACTTTTAATCCACTCCGATTTATATACAAGTGAATCATTCACAAACTTCATGACTTCATTTCAATTTGCTAGATAAAAACAAATTAAAATTGAATTACAACTATTACACTCCCCCCCCCGCCCGCCTCCCCGCCCCGCTCCGACCCTTTTCAGGCAGGTAGAGCTTGAGCAGCGTCCTTTGCCTTGCTGAACAGGGTGATAGATGGGGACATAAATGAAGGAAACTGAGGAAGGACTACATTAAATACAGGAATGATGATCAGAGCCACAGAGAGATGGGAAGGTGTAGCCCAGGAAGCTTGAGCTCTTATAGTGAGAGAAAAGAAATTGAGAAAAGTGTGGCAGCTGCCTGACAAGGTGGAACTTTAGAGAAGAGATGCTTGAAGAGGATTTTTAGAAAGCTTTGTCATTTGGTACGCAAAGAAAACCTTCACTAAATCTCAATATTATTCTCCACTGCTTTTGGAGTCAGATTTGTGAGAAGGGTTGAGAGGCTATATTATTTGTGTGGGTTTTTATTTGTTTTGTTTTCAGATGAAATGTGAAGACTGACCTTATGATGAAAGGAAGAAGGACCTAAAAAATGGATTACATTTGAGTATTGTTGGTAAAAATGTAAACCACCATGGTTGAAAACATGAGGAAGGCAAGTGTAGTTGAAGGGAAACCATTTTTTTAAAGATCTGTCAATCTGCATTTTGGAAAAATGTCTCTGGTAGCCATGTGGAATATTTGAAGAAAGAAAAAAAGTTGAACATTGGGAAAACTCTTGAGAAACTGGCAATTCAGGTGACTACTGACTTTTTGTTAAATTTCACATATTTTAAATATCACATTTTGACATCCCTAAACCACCTTTTCTAAATCAAATTGATGTTTTTGGCTTTCACCAGGAATCGTGATACAGAACTACTTACTGGTTCTTTCACTGCCTGTCAGGCATGTTGATGTGAGAAGGGCCAAGTGAACCCCAGATGGATATCTGCATTGAGATGCTTAAGGAAGTGCTTAAGGAGACCTGCAGGGCAGAACCATCCTCTATCCCGCCAGGGTGGTAAGTGTGGTCCCAGAGGGTCTCCTCCATCCAGCTTGGACTTAAGCCTATTCACTTACGCAGGGTCACAATTCAGGACACGCTCTCTCACCCTGTCTAGGCTCTCCTCCCAGCCCATTACCTTCCTGTTTTGCTCCCTCTGTGGCGGTTACAGTGACTTGCAGGAAGAAGGGACCCTCCAATACCAAACATGTCCTGCAGAAGCTCCATTCAGCCTATGCTTTAGGGACAGGAAAAATGAAATTCTTTTTTTTCCATCCTGATTAACCAAGTTCACTTGTATAGGGGTTTAAAAACTGGGTCTTGCATGAATCTATAATCCCCAGGTGAAGACAAATTACTGAATGAGGCAGAGAGAGCACCTCTAGGAAGTATAGTAATTTTCAGCTTTCTGTCAACAGAACACCATCTCCCACCAATCCTTACCTCAACTTAATGATATTTAAATCTATTGTTCCCCCTTAAAAACATGTGTTTCAAAACTATATTATGCCTGAGTCCGGGAAGGATTTGATGGGAGCCTGAACTCTGTGAGTAGCTCAAAACAATTAGGGAGTATAATAATTTTATTATTATAGAATTCAAGAGATTTTTAGAAAGCAGAATCTAAAGAATTTGGTCACTGATAAAACACAAGCAAAAGGCAAAAGAACAGGAGAAAATTGAATCCAATTGAATCCAAAGCTTCTAGCTTGAGAGACAGAATGAAAGGAAAATGCAGTAGAAGCATGATGGTACCCAAATGGGATTTCAGTTTTAGAAACGGTCGTTCTGAGGTGTTCTGGAACGTGCATGTGGACATGTCCGGTAGGAGGCTGGCACTACAGAATTTGATCTCAAGAGAGAGGTCAAGGTCAGCGGTATAAATGTAGAGGTCATCAGAATACAGTACCTAAAGTCATAGGCATGCCTGAGTAAATCATAGGAATCACAGGAATGAGAAGAGGATAAAAGGATGGGCCATAAAAACACTAAATCTGTAGCACAGCAGGGACAACATATATAACTTTGTACACGTACTATACAATGCTGCACGTCTGGCACCATACAACATTTGTCCTTCAAAAATGTATAAATAATATATTTTCCCCTTTGAACCTACATTCCATTTTATTCTCACAACGCTTAACAAGGACAGCTATCACAATTCTGTGATTCACCCAAAGGCACCAGGCATGCTAGAGGTGTAATGGGGATGACAATTTCTGGTCCAGTATTCCTTCCACTAAATTGCCCTGCCTCCTGAATGTGGCATCCTTACTCATGCTTAACTGCCACTCACAAACAGAAAGGCAAATTCGGGAGCATCAACATAGAAAATAATCCAGAAAGAAGTAATTATATAACATAACATTTTTAGTTCCTTAAGGGACTCGCTTAGTAGTGATTTTAAGAAAGGTCACTTTCCCCATTTGCATTTCTGTTTCCCAATTTGTAAAATTAGCATCCCTGCCTTCTATTTTCATCTCAAAGATTATATACCGTTCAGAGAGACTTCTGAGTTCCTGTGATTATTACTCTAAGATCCAACTCTAGTCCTCACCAGAAAGTCAAGTCAAAGAAACCACCACGTGAGAATAATTTTACTTTATTTTTGTTATCATTTCAGTTTTCAGAATTCATAATTAAATTCAGGTATGTATTAAGCAATTTCTCAACAAGGTCTCCTGTTAGGAACCACACATAAAAAAATAGATGGTTATGAGAACAAATTCTCAACCCAGAAAAATAAGTTTCCAATGCCAGCTATGCAGATGACTAGCTGTGCTTGGCATGTAGCAACACCACGTGTTGGCTTTTAGAATTATGATACATATTATTATTACTCTCACAAGCAATGAGACTGTGGAACCCACTAAAACTACCAAGAGCCATTATACCCTTGTGGTGATTTTCTGAGCTTACTTTCATTCCAAGCATCTCAAACTCAGCCACAAAATACCAGTTCTCACATATGAAAATTAACATAAAAGTTTCTGGCAATGAAATTATTCTTAAGATAAATCCTGCCTACCACCCCCTGTTTCTAGAGAACTGTGAATGATCATTCTTTTATGGACAAAAATCAAAGTAAGCTGAATTTCTTTTCAAAGAAGGGCTGACGACCATCATTTGAACTGCCTCTTCAGAGAAAAACAGGCTGAGACAAGGGGCCCTTAATTGCTACTAGGAAGCCTTACAGAAGAACTTACCAGCACACCCATGCTGTATTAGGTCTTTTTAATTGGAGAACCGCTTGAGTTTAAAACAAAACTTTCTTTCCAAGTTTTCCATTTTTATTGCGTGCAGAAGCCTAAAAATCCCACTAAGAACACAACGGGTGGCATTTTCAAGCAATTATTAATAAATAATGAAGCAGGTCAGAAGCAATTACATCAAAATATTCATTTTTAGTCATGGGACAACCAGGATGGAGTTTGAATGCAGTGTATCCTATCCTCCACACACATAGTTAATGGGAGAGAGGAGAGTGAGGGCGAGATGGAGAGCTAGAAACTGGTTTCTTTCTATATAAAATAGACTGTAGCTTAATGCAAGTGTATCTGTGGTAGCAAATATGGATGTTTACTGAAAAAGAATCAGACTAGAGCTTCTTTAAGTATGTTTAGTGCATTAGTAGTAAAAGTAAAGAGAAGGGATCTGTCCGTCTCCCAATAACAAAGCAATCGGTAAGAATTCTTTTCTTCTTTTGCACTTAAACTGCATCACTACAATTGCCATCATGAATCAAATGAGTCTCTGGCCCCTGACAGG
Source organism: Balaenoptera borealis (assembly GCF_965194805.1). NCBI lineage: Eukaryota > Metazoa > Chordata > Mammalia > Artiodactyla > Balaenopteridae > Balaenoptera > Balaenoptera borealis. The sequence continues at coordinate 37,919,074 of NC_138870.1, forward strand.
TGTCTATCCTGTCTACAGTGTCTATCCTGTCTGCAGTGTCTAGAAACCTAAATTGATTTCCCACCACATAAGCAGACTAATAAAAATACCAGGTGCAGATTCAATTATAAAAACGGTCTAATCTCAGGCATCAAGTGGTTGACTTAGAATGTCCAAAACTCACCAAATTACCCTTTTGTTCAGCCTCTAACTATGAAAGGTTGTTGTCTTCTAAATTCAGGTTAGAAATATATGAAATTAGAACTATTATTATATCAATAGTTGTTGTTCATTGCTCTTATTCTCCTTTCAGTATATCCATGCCTTTACAGTACAAAACTTTAAAGGCAAAAATAATAACAATTTTAAAAGCCATTAAAATTTGACTAACACAATATATGCAGTTTGCAAAGTCCTTAAACATCAACAATCTCATTTAAGCCTAGAGCAACTTTGAATAAATGAGATTATCAGCTCCACAGTAATAGAAATAACAGATGAGGAAAGAGAGGCACAGAGAAACCAAGACACTTGTGATTATCTCTGTAAGTGGCTCAAAATCAGAGCTGATTTCCATCAACTTACTGTTTTAGGAACTTGTTGGTTCAAAACTTCGGGAACTTCCTGAGTGAAATCTGAAACTGAGCACGTACACGAAGGGCAAGGAGAGACCACAGGAAGAGGCAGATGGCTCCGGATTGGTAGGTGGCAGGTTTAACAAACAAAGGAACTTACACACCAGGCTTGTCTTGGGCGTTCACAAGACAAGTACATCTCTGCACTCGCCTACCAGAATTTTAAAAGTTTATATAGAAGCCTTAACTGGGTTCAGTCACCAATGCCATCCAGATGGTCTCAACAACACATTGCTTTCTCAAGGCAGTTGCTTCCTTGAAAAGAGCTCCCACTGTGGGAACAGTGGAATGTACATTTCAAGGATGGGAGGGGGTGAGGAGCCTCTGATTGCCCTGGTCCGGCTTGTGGGTCAACTGGCGGTCATGTCCTCTCAATGACCTCCTCCAACAGCACTGCCCAAGGCAATTATGAGAGGATATAGGAATAAACCTACCAAATTCAAGCGGCAGAGCCTGGATTCCAACCCAGGCCAAGGTGCTTCCTATCATTACAGGAGCACAATGCATACTCTAGAGAGTAGATAAACCCTCATTTTTAGTTAACTTTTATAAAAAATATATTCTGAAGATAAATAAATACATTTTTCTTGATCTTTGGATCAATTTAGGTTTTTCAGATCTACAAAACTATTCATATCACATAATCGCTCAGCAGATACTTGAAACTATTAAGATGTAAACAATACTAAATTTTAAAACCAAAAGCTTTTTAAAAAGACAATTTTAAATAATCCTCCTCAAAAAAGTTATTGGGCAAAATGTATGAGTAATCCACAACTTTTTTTCATCAGCAAACTCACATCTAAGGATGTCACATCCTCACCCTTTAGACATCTATATGCCCTTTACATTCCTAGGTTCAGGGAGTTCAAGGACATACTCTTGGGATGTCAACTTGGAAATATCCCTTCATTTAACCCCGAAACAATCTCAAAAGTTTCTTTCAAATCTACAGCTAATTATAATTTGATTCAATGCATAATAAACATATGTACCTTCATGTATTATTTACAAAAAATGTTTGTTGGCTTAATGTTGTGAATATCTAACAACATAAAAATATACATACATAAGTGAATATAATCAGAAATCAGAAACAAAAGCATCCACTAACTAGTCAAAGAAACAAAAACAAATAGCAGATTCTACTCCTGGATTTAGCAACTAACTGATTGACTTTAAATAAATCATTGGAATTTTCACTAGTAAAGTAGAACAAAATGTAGTCAGGGTGCAGGGGGGGCTACAAATAATAAAACACCTCTATATTTTGAAGCTTAAAATTAAAGTATTAAAATTATATGCATAACAGACATAAGACAAGATGTTAAAGTTATTCCATTTTGTTTGTTTTTATTCCATAGTAACAAACAACTTTCTGATAATAATTGGCTTCCAAGGTACATTTTCCTTCGGACACAGCAGTAGTGATCAAACAGTATGAGTATTCTGATTTCATTCATTATTATAATCCTCATTGTAGATTAAAATTAAAATTGGTACTTGAGTTTATAATCAGATTAATGCTTTTAGCTAGTGTTTAGCTGTCCCTCAGAAATTCACCAGTGAAATTAGCAGCTCTTTTGTTACCAGCAAAATTAAGAAGGTAAACGAGCCGAAACAGTATTCCTCTTTATCATCTCTTCTCTCAACTGCAATACTGCTCAAGAAGACCAAATAGGCAGAAATACTAAGCAAATAAAAGGGAATATGATGATCGATGACAATGACAATGACAATGCCAATAATGATGATGATGATAATGACGACATCATTCACAACTTCAATAGATTGGTTGCATTCCTCTGCTGATCCTGCCTCACTACTTATGGATAGCAGTCTCAACAACCTCATTTGAACATATGTAGCAGATTTGAGAATTAGTAATTTGCTAGACCTTTATTTAAAGTAGTCCAAAATATTATATCCAATTGAACCTAAACTGTATACAATGTGTTGGCTAATATCATGAGCCAATGTCTTAAATACATAAGGAAAACTAAATTCATGGACTGCCATAATTTACAAAACATGTTTTTGCCTTGACTAAAGCCACTGAAAACTTGAATAAATGTTTGAATTTCTTTTAAAAAAAGAAAAAACTTGAGTTTTCGCTGGTCCTACCATTAATAGTAGATGAAAAGGCTCAACTGCACCTTCCTATACTGATACAGTTATGATGGATGAGGTATTGCTTAAATTAACAAACTACTCATCTTAATAGTGAAGGGTACAAATTCATCAATTATGTAATCTTTCTTTTCTCTTGTAAACTATCCCATATACAGTACCTAGCTATACCTTAAATACACATATAATTACTCTTTGTAAAAATGTTCATCTATTAAGAGAGTAACTATAAATTCAAAAGAAATATATATAAATTAGTTTTTTAAGTGAAAAGTGAATCATAAGTCATTCCTTTATTTTCTTTGAAGTCTGATCAAATATTCATACAGTCCCTGAGAAGGATAAGAGAGAAAAAAAATATGTGCATTCACAAAGCTGGCTATCATTTTATCCACATGCATGTTAGTGTTTGGTTTAGCTTAGTAGATTTATTAGTGTAAAAAGAAGGAAGAAAACATACAGGATCAAGGTGAGATTTTCATTATATATCTTCAACATTCAATTGAACCTATTAATTGACAAGAATAAAGAATAGGTATCTCTAAGATAGTTTTACATCTATAAAATTATGAAGGTTATAAATTGTGTAACCTCAAATTACACAAGCAGATTCTAACAGAATCTCTGCTGAATAGCCAAAGAGATACTAAGTAGTGCCCCATCAATTATGCAGAGCTGAAGTGCTGAAATACACGATTTCATCTTCTACCTAATAGGCCAATTTGACCTGAGACATCAATTTTGGGAGTTCTGCTTTTATCCTTCTTTAATTACAATAATCAGATTATTTTAGAATAACAAGACACCAAAATATCTGTTATCATGATTTATCACCCTATTGAAATTGTGCTATATTTTACGATTATTCTTTTCACTGCAAGAAAGAAAACAGCATTATAAAGTACCAAAGGACACGGGGCACAGTATAATCAGTTTCTCAGTTCAGAGTCTCAGACACCAGCCCTTATGTCAACCTCTGCCCTTGTTCCCCAGGCCCTGTATCTGTCTCCTCTCCATTTCTGAACCAGTTACGATAAAGATGCCAGAAAATTAGAAATGATGCTAAGAATTAAGTCTTACTGCTCAGAGATTCAACAAAAAAATTAGCTCTGAGAATTTGTGCAGCCTCTAAAATGAATCATTTCCCAGACCTGCTATGTTGGCCCAATATACAAAGTTGAGCTGCTGCTTCAGTTTCCCAGCCTAGAACTCAAAACCCTGCCCTGCCCCCACCCCCATCTGCTTGGTTGAGGCTCTAATGCCCAGTCAGGATCTTGCCAATTCTCTCTGCTGATCCTCAGGAATGGATGAATCCTGCTAAAAAGTGTCAGAATGCTAGACCCATCAAACGATGTCTGCCTGCCTTTGGACTGTGGAGGCTACTGGACTTTCCCCATTAGCAGACTGGATACCACCCCAACTCCCACTCATTCTCATACCCTCCCCTCATCCCACCTTACCATCCTTGTGGAGTTTTTCCTGCTCCTATGAGTTTTTCTAAATTACATTCTCTATTTAAGTGAGGATACTTTCCTTGGATAAAGCACAGAAGATTCACTTACTGTCTAAGCTCATCTCTGGACTTCACTTTACTAGAAGCTATATAATCTCCACTACTGATTCATCCATTCCCAGGAGGCTTACATCTAATCCTACCAAGCTTATGTCTCTCCCATTTTAAGACTTGGATTTCTCTTTAAGTGTTCATTCCTGGCCTAAGGATTGGCTCTAGTTTCCCGCTCACTTTCATTAATTCAACAAATATATATTGAGCACTTGCTATGTGCTGAGCATTCAGCAACGAAGATCAGGAATAATTCAATACGATGAACTGTCTACTGTGGCAGACACTGCTTGCTGTCCTCCAGTAGCAATAATTACCTTCTTTTTAGTAATAAAACTCCCTACTTTCACCTGGGCACATGGCTGTCCAGCTAGAAACTACATTCCAGCTAAAGAGGCCAGGTGACTTCAGTTCTGGCAAAAAGGATGTGAGCAGAAGTGATATGTGCTATGATCCAGATTTTATTATTGAAAAGGAAACTGACTGCTCTCCACTCTCCTTTCCCTCAGGCTGGAATCAGGATATTGCGGTAGCAAGCCAAGTTCTTCCATGAGGACAAGGGCATTGTGGGGCCTTGAATAATCTCACATGGCAGAACTACCCATCAGCCGTGGAACACCTGCCTACCTCTAGATTGTTAGGTGAGAGAGAAATAAACTCCTTTCTTTTTTTTAATTTTTAGTGGAGTATAGTCTATTTACAATGTTGTGTTAGTTGCTTCTGTACAGCACAGTGAATCAGTTATACATATACATATATCCACTCTTTTTTAGATTCTTTTCCCATATAGGTCATTAGAGAGTATTGTGTAGAGTTCCCTGTGCTGTACAGTAGATGCTTATTAGTTATCTATTTTATATATAGTAGTGTGCATATGTCAATCCCAATCTCCCAATTTATCCCTCCCCCTTCACCCCCCCCCAGTTACCATAAGATTGCTTTCTACATCTGTAAGTCTATTTCTGTTTTGTAAATAAGTTCATTTGTACCATTTTTTTAGATTCCACATATGAACGATATCATATGATATTTGTCCTTCTCTGTCTGACTTACTTTACTCAGTATGACAATCTCTGGGTCCATCCATGTTGCTGCAAATGGCATTATTTCATTCTTTTTATGGCTGTAAACTCATTTATTAATTAAACACTGCATTTGGGGGTCTCTGTCACAGGAGCTTAGCCTATTCCCTAGGTAATATGTCTCCCCAACTCTCCTATGACTCACTCAGATGGTCCCTGAGGTATCATTCTTTAAAACAAGTATCAGCAGATGTGAGGTGGTATCTCATTTTGGTTTTGGTTTGCATGTCCCTTATGATTAGTGACGTTGAGCACCTTTCCATTTGCCTGTTGGCCATCTGTATGTCTTCTTTCAAAACATGTCTATTGAGGTCCTCTGCCCATTTTTTAACTGGGTTATTTGCTTTTTTGACTTTGAGTTTTATGGGTTCTTTATATATTTTGGATATCAACCCCTTACCGGATATATTGTTTACAAATATCCTCTCCCATTCAGTAGATTGCCTTTCATTTTGTTCATGGTTTCTTTTGTTGTGCAAAAGCTTTTTGGTTTGATGTAGTCCCACCTCACATCTGTCAGAATGGCTATTATCAAAAAAACAAGGAACAGTCTACCGACCCCTGGAGGCAACAAATGTAGATATAATTTCCCTTAGATAAAAAGCAATACCTTTAGAATAAAATTCTTTTAGAATAAAATAATACCACTTGCAGCAAAATGGATGGACCTTGAGATTATCATACTAAGTGAAGTAGTCAGAAAGAGAAAGACAAGTACCATATTATATCACTTATATGTGGAATCTAAAATATGACACAAATGAACTTATCTACAAATCAGAAACAGACTCACAGACATAGAAAACAGGTTGCCAAAGGAGAGGGAGGATGGGGGAGGGATGGATTGGGAGTTTGGGATTAGTAGATGCAAACTATTATATATAGAATGGATAAACAACAAGGTCCTACTGTATAGCACAGGGAACTATATTCAGTATCCTGTGATAAACCACAATGGAAAAGAATATGAAAAAGATACATAGGTATAACTGAATCACTTTGCTGTACAGCAGAAATTAACACAACATTGTAAATCAACTACACTTCAATAAAATATTTTTTTTTTAAAAAAGCAATTCTTTTATATCTTTAGTTATGTTTATGCCTAGAAAGTAAGACCAAAACAATGTGATGATTTGCTTAGTTAGAGCAAGTCTAGATGCTATAGAATCAAAAAAGAGACAAATAATTCCTGTTACCTTGCCTTCATCACTGCTGTTGATATGTATATTGGGGGCATATCCTATCTTCTCTCATTCTGTGATAGGTTTTCCAAGTGCAGGGATCAATTCTGTAATTCTCCTTCTTGGCACAGCCCATGTAGAAAATCAATATGCGGCCAATTGTCTTGTTCATTGATGACTTCCCCACCTACTTCTATGCCTTTTCATAACAGTGTTCGTTGTTTGCTCAAATAACTAAGTAAAGGCTAGAGATTTATTTTGCCTTCAAATACTCCTTTGCATTGCCACCCAGTTTAAAATTTATGATTTAAAAGGTAGAATAGATGATAACCCCAGTGAACTAAACTAGAATACGTACAAACAAGTTTACAATAATGTTTTATATTGTTATCTATTAAGACCGAAGGCTCTCTCTTTTCCCCTTGCAATACAAACTGGCAAGTCTGCAGAGGGACTCTAGATTTACGAAAAGAACTTAATCCTTTGTAGCACTCTGAGAAGAGCATGTTCCTAGAAAAAGGAATAATAGAGGTCTCAGTTAATGACAGGTTCAAAACTTTCCCCTCAGATGATTACACTGCCGGTTGAGGAGTTTCTTAGAAATGTTACAAATTTCCAGAAAGTCAGAGAAAATAACTTCTAATTGAATAGCAAGAAACACCTTCCAGAACCAAATGAAAGCACTGGACTTGTCTTCTCTCAGCTCCACCATCAGTTTTGGGATAGTTGTGAGCTGACCTACATAGAATATTCAGAACACTTAACAAATTAATGTTCTTGGTTTTTTTTTTCTTTTGAAAAAACTATTCAGGCAAAAAGTCTGCACAGTGGTCTACAGATAGTTTTCCTCACTATATTTTACACACTTTAAAACAGAGGAGAACCCAGGCATGAAAATAATCCTGGAATTATACTGCAATCAGGATTTAACATGTCACATCCCACCTTCTTGACAATTCTTTTTCTCTTACGATGGTCTATAGCTCTGATTGTTTATTACGCACTTTCATTATTTTTCAGTATAGCACTTTGTGCTGTCTTATGTCTTTGTCTGTTTCTTATATAATTTCTTTATACGCCAATCTTAAATCCTCAGAAGGGCTGATTTTAATCTCCTTGAAGGCAACGAGTGTACATTTTAGTTCTCTTCTATTCCTAACTACCAGCAATTATGGTCCAAGACAGAGAGAAGGAGTTGTTTGATAAATATTTGTTGAATAGAGTTGAATTAATTTTCCTTTTTAAGGTCTGGAAGATAAAACAACATACCCGCCTTGGTTGTGTAAGGATGTCATTCCCCTCCCCTCTTAATTCTCCACTGAAGCAAGGTTTACAACCCTGAACTCGCTGTACAGCCATAGGCAATGCCTGATAAGCTCACAGACAAACACAACTGACCCTGAACGCAGGTTTATGCAGAGGTCCTGGGAGGCATGGCCCATACTAAGTACCAGTCCCAACTATCTTATTAGTCCAGGCTAGGAAAATTGCTAGAGTTTAAAATTCTTTTGAAACCATAATCTCTGAGTGTATCTTAAAACAATCTGCTTCCTTTCATCCCAGAATTTCCTGTTTGAATGCTATCCCAAGTCATATATTTCTTCCTCTTTAGTTCATATTCCAATTCCACAAAATTGTTTTCTTTCTAGAATTTGGAAGATAAAATGGGTATTTCCACCTTAACGCCATATTTAGATATGGCTCTGAATTACATACAGATATGTGAAAGATATATTTCCATTTCTAATTTAGGAAATTAGGACCAAACATCAACAATAATATTCCCTATTTAAATACCAACATCTAATGATTCATTCACATATTTCCTCATTTGCAGAGCTTCTCTCCCTTATCTGCACAACCTCACATTCACTCACTAGAAATATACTCTAATTTTGTTTTTCTTCTGAATTCTTATTTTCAGTATTCTTATCCATTCTTCCCTCTTGTTTCATAAAGTATGAGCATAAATGCAGAAGATATAGTATATATTAATACGTGTGTGTGTATATATGTGTGTGTGCACACATACATACATACACTCACACACATTTTTGCTATGGTCAATCTACAATTTATAAATGTGGCTGTTTCTAAACCATCATTGATTGATCAGTTTTTAGGACTCTGGCCTGCATTTTTACACAGAAGCAACACTTTACATGATGGTTAGGTCCTGAGAAGACTCAATCTACTACAATATGCTGTGGCTGACTTAAATCCAATAGATTCTGGTTTCATAAATCCAGGATGCTGAACTCAGAACACCTGGAACCTCGATGGGCAAGGGAGAAATCTGGACGCCAAGATGAGGTAAAGGGATGGCATAACTGAACAAGCTGCAGACTAGATCCTGAAGAAGGCAGCCGGCAGTTCAATATCTAACAGTCAGAGAAGTAAACGTGAACCCTGGCTTGGTTCAAGTTGGGAAATTCAGGCAGAGAAAGCAATCTGTGCAAAGCACGTGGTATGCAGAACCACAGTACCTTCATGGACCCACCAGTATTCTATACCGTTTATACTGCTGGAGCATAAGGCGTGTAGGAGGGAGGGAGGTGGGAAATGGAAGGAGTTGAGACGGGTGGTCAGGAACAGATCATGGTTTTGTGATCAGCCTTTGCAGAGACACTGTGTTACTCAGAAAACGGTAGGGCTAAGACAGAACCAAAGCAGAAGCCCAGTTATCTGAACCGGACCAGCAGAGTGAGGCGGAAAGAGAAGGGATGGCTTAGCAGGCATACAGCAGCACAGCACCAGGCACCAGTCATTAGCACAGTAAATTTTAATGAGTTGTACGCCCACACTAGTGGGGTGAGGTCCCAGTAAACTCCCTGTCCTGGTCAGAACTGGCTCAGGAACTGGGAATGTTTGGCATACAAGGCCTCGTTACGCAAGCCTAAAAGTGCTGAAACAGACCACCCTTTACAGCTTGGCCTCTAGGTGAAACCACATTCAAACTTCACACTTAGGACCCTAAGAATGTCTTCTCCCTAAACAGCCCCGTAAAGGGAATGGAGATTCACCATCCCTGAGCCACATTAGGCAACAAGAGCAAAAGCAGGAGCCTGAGATGCCCCTGGCAGCTCCGAGAGAATAAGGGAAGGAGGGGAGAGAAGAAACTCAGGGATCCCAGCACTGATGGAGAACGACTAAGATACCCAAAGCCAGTAAAGAAGGAAGAGGAGTAGTCCTGGGGTGAAGAGCATTCTCTAACTGGAGCGCCACTGGCATGAAAGAGACCTCCCCACTCACAGAGGACGCTTGGAGATACTGGCAATGTCTGCACATGGGTCGGGTGAGAGGTTTCTGATGCTCGAATTCCGATGAGTGTGATGGGGAAGCTAGGGCTAATAGTTTTCTTCTTTTTGTGGATTCTTCTAAGTCTAAAGGAGAGATTTTTATAAAGAGATGAGGAAGGAGCTTGTCCTTTAAGAGGAGGGAGGCACAGAGAGCGTGAGGTGGTCCCAACAGTGATCTATGCTGTTGCCCCTAAGGAGTGGTGGTCACCTCTGCAGTGACCTCTGCAGCCATACTGTATACATAGCACCTAGGCTAGTGCCTGCCACATAGAGAGCCTCCTACAAATAATTGCTTAAAGAATAACAAGAGTTAGTATTTACTATGTGCTTAGTATACGAGGCACTTTTCTAAGTGCTCTCTTTGCATTAGCTAATTGTCCTTATTTACAGAGAGACAAAGTTACTTGTTCTAGGTTGGGGTTCCTCAAGCGCAGTGCTATTCACGTTTCAGACTAGATAATTCTTCGTTGGGGAGGACCCACTGTTCTGGGCACTGTGTGATGCTTAGCAGTAGCCCTGGCCTCCAGGAGAACCCCGCCCTGAAGAGTGACAACCTAAAATGTCTCTAGACGTTGCCAAATGTGCCCTGTGGGACAACGTCTACCCTGGTTGAGAACCACTGCTTAGGATTTCTAGCTGATAAATGGCTGTGCCAGGATTTGAGTCCGGGTTATCCACCGCAGAGAATGCCCTTAACCTCTCCATCTCAGCTGCCAGAAAGCACACAAGCTAACATCTAGACACTGCTTGTTAGGAACCACGCGCCCTGTGAGCGCTTTCCCACACCCTCTCATCTCATTTTCACCATAGCTGTGCGTCTGAATGGCTACCTTGAAACCAAACAAACACTATAGAAGAATAATCTAAAGTATTTTTCTCAACAAGTTGATTCATATCTTCCAGATACTTTTTCAAATATTTTGGGAGGACTAAGAACTACATTTTGGTTTTCTGATGGCTAAGGCCCTGACTTTTCTGTCCCATTTTTGGGAAGTGCAGTGTTCCTTACAGAACTCAGTAGATTAGATTGTCCACATTAAATCAATTTGGATTTCTATACAGCATTAAGGACTTATATTGTGCTACTTTTATTACAATATCCTAAAATCATCTTAAAGTAGAAGCACAAATCAGTGGAGAATAGCTTCCCAAAGATGTGAGGTCCAGGAGTAAAATGGCCTTTTGTGAAACCTGCACAAGGGGGACTTGATTGTAATGCTGCCAGTGCCCTTCACAGAAGCCTCGACTCTAAGAACAACAGGAGCAAACCACAATCCACAGAGCTTCTCTCTCTCATTTTAAAAACTTATGTCGAAACTGAAGTCCAAGTGGTTTAATTTCAAATCCTTCTACCTGTCTTTAGTATTTAGAATACGTAGGATGAAAATATCCTTTATTAAAGGTAATAAAACCCACTGAGTAATACAGTATCAGAATTTGATATCATGGTGCTTCCCAGAGCACAAAAAGGATGTCTGAAATTATGTCGACAGAGGATACCTTGAAAGGTCAGTAAGAACTCTTATGTCATTGACTACAGTGAAAACCCAACAACGACCACTCATCTGGAACAAGTGTGAAAAACGTTTTTTGTAAGTAATGTCAATATGAGTTACGTAGGTAATTTACAAATTGTGAGCACCAATCTTTCACTGCAGAAATGGACCTACACTTTGAATTATCATTTTTGAATATGTGTGTGCACTCTGGACTAAGTGTTCACTGAATGTCTATGCTATTCCCATCATTTTTTAGCTTAATCAAGCTGTTTAACCTCTCTGGGCCTCAGTTACTTTGGCTCCCATGCGTAAAATGGGAATAATAATAGTACATAGGGTCATTGTCAGGATTTACATATATATGTGTGTGTATATATATATATATATATATATATATACACACACATATATATATACCACTTAGAACAGTGCTTGGCTATTAATAAGTGATATTAATAAGTGCCCAATTAATATCACACATACTTTGATATTCAAAGAATTCAAACTGATGTGTGTAAATGGATAAATAAATACATAAAACACTTCTCTAACAGATGTAGATATGAACAGTCATTTCAACATGCACATCAACAGCTTTTAGCAGCCACAACTGTAAATGAGTTCATCAACTAAATGGGAATATGTTGAACTATGAAATTTTCTTCTGCTGGTCTGGGAGCATAGCTTCAACATCTGAGAAGGAGGAGGACCTGATGACTGTAAGATGGCAATTTTCAGAGTGTGATGAGGGGATTTAATTTTGTGCAGCTCCCACACCTCCCCACACACGCTTCAATCTGTGCCACATGAGTGAATTTATGTTACACTACTTCCTGTTCTCGTTATGATCTTTGTAAAATTTTTCTCTCATTCCTTTATACCATCTGTGACGGATTATTCTGTACCATTGTACTAATTATGCTTCTGCAGAATATTTATGTGCCCCTTTGGTAACCTTGGTAACTCCGAACAAACATTTTAAAGACAGCTAAGACACTTTAATCATTTTTAGAAAAAACAGCCTATGTTTATGTTTTCATGTTACTTATGTATAACAATGGTACTAAAGAAAAAGAAAATTGTACTAGAGAAAACAGAGATGATCAATTATATATAAATTATATGCAACATGTCATAAAAACAGAATTATTTGCAACAATCACCCAGATCAATGCTTTAAGCATCCATAAGATTTCTCTTCGTAAATATCGATTAAGAACATGAGCACTAGTAATTAAACCAAAAAAATCCTGCATTATCTTAAGAATAATATCAGCATTTGAATAGTGAATAATATCACAACAAAAATGCTTTCCAAAAGGCCCTTCAGTTCTATGCAGAGATACTAATATGAAATGGGTACTGGTAATAATCTACTTCAAGTTCTTTCCATTATTGGAATTTTTTTTCAAACTTCTAACACAACTTACTCAATGAAGTTTTCACTTGAAAACTATCATTCCCTCAGTGTGCTGTCAGGACTCTGATGATGGTGAAAAGTTTTCCTAATGTCTCCACTGAAAAGGACCATAATAATTCTGCTCTTCTCGCCCAGGATGACACGATTTGCCTGCCATCTGGGGACACAGCTTTGGATTGCTTTTCTGGCAGCTGGGCTTGGCTGCACTGCTTAAGTCAGGCTTTCTCAGTTCCTCCCATAACCAATGGCACACACTTGCAAGACAGACGTCACAGGTCAGGTTTCCATTCTGATTCTCAGAATTCAACACTGCCTTACTGTCACTACCTTTCCAACCGCATCCCAGCCCATGCTCCCACATTCCATCCACACCGAACTACTTGCATGCCTCCAAGCGCACAGGTTCTTGAACTCCCCGTATCTTTGCCAATGCTATGCCTCTGCCTGGAACGTCCTTCCTTACCTCTTGGTCTGTCAAACGAGCACCTAAATGCTTTCCAAGTTCCAGCTTAATCAAGCACCCTGCTCCAGGAGGCAGTCCTGAAGACCCAGCTACAGTTGGTGGAGGAGGTGATTTATTCCTCAGAAGGCCAGTCCAGTGAGTGCTGGAGAGTTTACCACTGCAGAGCTTGCCAAACTACAGTGTCCTTCACTACACTGTGAACGCCTTGAAAACAGAACTCAGGCCTCATCTATCCCAATTTAGTCTACTTCCTGACATAACTTAAAACTCAATAAATGTGAATGGATTAATAATAACCCTCATTTATCAAGAACTTATGTTCCAAGATCTTACATTTTTTAATCTCACTCAACAATCCCATGAGGAAATGACAGATGACAAAAAAAAGATTTTTTGTCATCATAGAAGACAGTCTCCCCAGTGATGAATGCCCAAATGAAGAAATGAATGACGAATGAATAAATAAATCTTTCAAATAAACTAGAATATTGGGGCTAGTGATCATCACCACCCATTGACTCTCTTCCATTTCCATCACTTCCACTCGAGGTCAAGCTCTTGATATCCCACTTCTGGACTGCTGCAATCGTCTCCTAGTCTCCCTGTGTCTAATCTTGGCCTCTTCAAATCCATTCTACCAGATGGTTTATTAAACTGTATGTGCATGGATGCATTCCTAACAGTCCGTAGGTTACCTATAAGAATTACATCATTTTGTGGGACTTCCCTGGCGGTCCAGTGGTTAAGACTTTGCCTTCCACTGCAGGGGGTACAGGTTCTATCCCTGGTCAAGGAGCTAAGATCCCACATGCCTCACAGCCAAAAAACCAAAACATAAAACGGAAGCAATATTGTAACAAATTCAATAAAGACTTTTAAAAAATGGTCCACATCAAAAAAAAAAAATCTTTAAAAAAAAAGAATTGCATCCTTTTGTGACTTGTTTTGATACTAAAATTTAACATTTGTATTAATACACTCTTGAACATCTGGAAAACCACCTTCTGGAGCACTCTCATGAAATTTCGGTGACTGCCTCAGTATTTTTGTTTATAACTGCATTGACCCAAGCAGTACTATTATAATTCACAGAGACAACTATGAAAAGATACATGTAAGTAACATGACGGCTTTCAGGACAAGAGATGGCCAAGTTATAATACTGAATAAATACTAGGAAAGGTTTTACAGTATCCAAAGCAAAATGATGAGAGAATTGAGCCATCCCACAGCACATGAATCGGGCTTAAAAGAACCTGCATCCTAGCAGTCATGTTTATGTTGTAAATAACAAACATATTTGGTATCATATTTACATTGTAAACAGCAAAATATTACCTATCATGTTAAACTAAGGTTGTTAATTTGTATTTACAGCTTTGTTTGTATTTAAATTGTAAATGTGTTTTGATTAAAGTATAGTGTCATTAGTATAAATGTTATTAGCACAAGGAATTTATACTCTGTTTTATATTTACATACATTTAAGGAACAATACAAATAATTTAGGTACATAATGGGAGTCAGAAAGAATTATCTTTTCCTTTGGAAAAAGTTTATACAATATCCGTGGTTGAGAAATACTGACTAAATCATCCCAGTCATTCTATATAGTGGCCTCTTTTTTAAGTAATGTCTCTCCATAACCCAAAAGTCAAAATCCAAACTGGCCCAGTAGGTTCAAAATGCATATCTATTGCTTTGATGTTGTAATGTACTTTCCTAAACAGGCTCTTTACTTTTCTTTCTAAATGGCATAATATATATTGCATCTGCTCTTAACAAACAGTAACTAAACAATGTGTCATAAAGGTTCCCTGACCAACAGAAATTTCTACCACTTTTTTATAGATCTGTAGCTTAAAACAAACTGTACTATGTATAAGTCAAAGGTGCTACAGTAAATGTAGCAATTCATTTTCTCTCCTTTTTTCCAAGGCAGAAATAGGTCAAATACATGGGAAAGAGATATCTTTTAAAATGCTAAAAATGTCTTTCTAAGGCAACTGTTTATGTGTCTGAATTCAGGAGATAACAAGTAGTTTTGCAAAACACTACAAGCAGGCAGACCCCTAAGCTTGATATTTTTAATATTCTGAAAGTAGTGTTTTGTTGTTGGCATAACTACCTATTGGGGGGAAACCATAATAATTTTATTAAAATTCAACAGTTTAAAACAAATAGCCCAGTGAACACTTGTGCACTGGGCAATGCCTCAGAAATCTATTAGCAGAAAGTACAATGGATAGAAGAGAACAGAAATTGGCAAGCTTTATGGTATGACATTTCAAAATGATTGCAATCCCCCTGACTGCCCAGAGTAATTGAACTTCTTTAAGTGTACCCCATGGTCTTTTTCGCATCCCTTACTTCTATATCATGTACTTGCCTCAATTTTCTATAGATCAAACCTTTAAAATTAGATATCGTCAAGAATCAAACTGACTGGTAATAATATTTACATTTCTCTTTCTGAAAGGATAGCACATGCTTCTTGTCTCAGCCATAATGCAGGAATGGCTATCAGACTTACCCTCTACTATCTAAAACTATAACATTAGACAAAATGTAGAAAGCAACTATTTTTAGTCACTGGACAACAGATGCCACAGGGTTGTGATCCTTGCGAGAACCTTGGCTTTCTGCCTAGGTGTACACTCCTAACTGAGGCATAGGCACAGGGAAACAGATGGAGCTCAAAGAGATAGCCACAGTCTTCGCTGCACAGAGGCAGAAGACAGATGTGCAGGCGAAGAGCTCCAGGAATCTGCATGGGGTTCCCAAGAACCAGCTTTAGCCAATTATTAAGCTGTGCATGCACTGAGAGAAACTCCAAAAGATTGGCAGAGAACAGCTCCTGGGGAGCAGGAGCCAGACTGAGATGCCAGAGGTCACACACAAGCCACTGGATTATGACCGTCCAGAGGAGACTGATCTCTTCAAGCACCAAGAGCATTCAAGCCAGAAAGGCCATGCCTTAGGAAGTGGATCCATTCTAGCTATAGAGTAATGGCTACTCTAGCGCCACCTTAACAAATCTTAAAACTAAGCCTTAACAGACTAATGATAATCCTCCAGTATCTGCCTGATTAAAACAAAACAAAACAACAAAATCCAACAAAATGCAAAAAGCCTGCAATAGTCAAAACAATCCTGAAAAAGAGGAAGGGCGGGAGGAAGACGCAAGACTTATACGACCTGATTTCAACACTTACCATAAGTCACAGTAATCAGAACAGTGTGGTATAAGAATAGCTCAGACAGTCTAGAAAAAGAGGTCTGTTCAATAAATTTTGACAAAAGCACCAAAGAAATTCAAAGGGGAAAAGGTAATATTTCAATAAATCATGCTGAAAAAATTGGATGTCC
This sequence comes from Balaenoptera borealis, assembly GCF_965194805.1. NCBI lineage: Eukaryota > Metazoa > Chordata > Mammalia > Artiodactyla > Balaenopteridae > Balaenoptera > Balaenoptera borealis. The sequence goes on from NC_138870.1 coordinate 37,935,698, forward strand.
ATATGGAAAAGAAAATCATCTTTGAATTCCATCTCATGCTATAAAAACAAAAACAAATTCAAAAGGCATTATAGACCTCAATGTAAAAGGTAAAAACTACAAAACTTCTGGAAGAAAGCACAAGAGGGTATCTCTGAGAACTTGAGTTGGCAAAGATTTACTATACAGAGCACAGAAAGCATCAGCCATTAAATAAAAAATAAATAAGTTGGATTTCATCAAAGTGAAAAACTTCTGTTTACCAAAAGACTTCATTAAGAAAATAAATAGGCAAGTCTATTGTTTTGAATAGTGTCTCCCCAAAATTCATGTTCACTGGAACTTCAGAATGTGACCTTATTTGGAATTAGTTGATAAGATCATACTTTAGTGTTTAGCGTGTGCCTAAATCCAATGACTGATATCCTTATAAAAAGGCCATGTAACACATGGAGACACAGAAACACAGACACACACACAGAAGGAAAAACACCATCTGAAGACAGAGGCGGAAATTGGAATAATGCAGGTACAAGCCAAGGAACACCTAGGATTGCTGGGAGCTACCAGAAGGTAGGAAGAGGCAAGAAAGGATTCTTCAGAGGGAGCTTTGCTAACGTCATGATTTCTTCTGGCCTTCAGAGCTGTGAGAGGATAAATTTCCATTGTTTTAAGCCCCCAAATTGTCAAATTGTGGTAATTTGTTACAGCCACCCTAGGAAACTGAAACTTCTCCTCATCAAAAGACTTCATTAAAAAAACAGGCAAGCTACAGATGAAAGAAATGATTATAAATATATACAAACTATATATATATAAACAATAAAAATCCAGTAAAAGAATTGAACAGAAACTTCATTAAAGAAGATATATGAATGACCAATAAGCACATGAAATATTGCTCAGCATTATTCGTCATTAGGGAATGTAAATTCAAGCCAGAGATACCACTGTATACTCATTAGAATGGCTAAAATTAACAACACCCTTACAAAACCAAACATAAGAGAAAACGTTGAACAACTGGAATGCTCAGACATTGCTGGAGGGAATATAAAATGGTACAAGTGCTTAGAAAAACAGTTTAATAGTTTCTTATTAAGTTAAACATACACCAACCCTATGAGCCAGCAATTCCACTCCTCCAATATTTACCAACTAAAATGGAATCATACATACAAAAAAAGGCTTGTACAGGAATTTTCACAGCAGCTTCAGTAATAGCTAAAAATGGGAAACAACCCAAATATCTATCAACAAAAGAATGGGAAAACAAGTTGTGATATATGTATGTAATGACAATAAAAAAAGACAAATTTCAGATGTGCAATATGAATGAATCTCAAAGACATTATGCTGAACAAAGAAATCTAGACACAGGAAATAGAATAAGCAAAACTGAGCTATGGTTATGGAAATCAGAGTTTCCTCAGAAGTGGGGGTGGCAGAAGGGGAATGGCAGGGATCACCTGGAAAGAGATACAGGGATGCTTGAATTTGTTTTACATGAGAAATGTTGGAGTACCTGGAATCATGAGATACAGGATACATAGGTACACGTATTTGTCAGACTCACTGAGCTGTACACTTAGTGTCTGTGCATTTCACTGTGTATAAATTAGAATCTGAAAAATATTTTTAAAGATGAGCACAAGTCTACTCAGTTTTAAAATTCAGTCCATAACTTAAATAAATCATTACTGTAGTAGGAAGTATTCACTTCTGATGATCTGGTCACAGCAAACCTCTATTTTCCATATCTCATATTAGTAAAGAAAAACGCCTTAGAGAGTGTTTATGAAGGTGCACAAGTGATATAAAAGGAATCTAATTTTTAAAAATTACAATTGGTACCCATTCTATTATTTTAATTCTAGCAAGCCATGAACTGCCAGATAATTCCAACCTGTCCCTTACTGAATATTTTGGACATAGCTCTTAATCAGCTATATTTTCCATTCAAAAATGGGAATAATGAGAGTCCCAAAGTTCCAATAAATTTCCTAAATGTAAGGTGAGTCTCCTTTGCTATACAAACTAGAAAAATTCAAAGTATTTGATCACTTTCTAACTTGACAAAATGAGATTAAATAACACAGACTCCAAATTGTATTCTAAAAAGCCAGCTGTCCTATTAATTGTTGTACATGTCAAACCAAAGACCTTCCCCATCATAAATGAGTGATAAAGGAATAAAGACTATTAATTTAGTAAAAATACCTTTCTTTTTTTTAACATCTTTATTGGAGTATAATTGCTTTACAATGGTGTGTTAGTTTCTGCTTTATAACAAAGTGAATCAGCTATACATATACATATATTCCCATATCTCCTCACTCTTGCGTCTCCCTCCCACCCTCCCTATTCCACCCCTCTAGGTGGACACAAAGCACCAAGCTGATCTCCCTGTGCTATGCAGCTGCTTCCCACTAGCTATCTGTTTTACATTTGGTAGTGTATATATGTCCATGCCACTCTCTCACTTTGTCCCAGCTTACCCTTCCCCCTCCCCATATCCTCAAGTCCATTCTCTAGTAGGTCTGCGTCTTTATTCCCATCCTGCCCCTAGGTTCTTCATAACTTTTTTTTTTTTTAGATTCCATATATATGTGTTAGCATACGGTATTTGTTTTTCTCTTTCTGACTTACTTCACTCTGTATGACAGATTCTAGGTCCACCCACCTCACTACAAATAACTCCATTTCGTTTCTTTTTATGGCTGAGTAATATTCCATTGTATATATGTGCCACATCTTCTTTAACCATTCATCTGTGGATGGACACTTAGGTTGCTTCCACGTCCTGGCTATTGTAAATAGAGCTGCAATGAATATTGTGGTACATGACTCTTTTTGAATTATAGTTTTCTCAGGGTATATGCCCAGTAGTGGGATTGCTGTGTTGTATGGTAATTCTATTTTTAGTTTTTTAAGTAACCTCCATGCTGTTCTCCGTAGTGGCTGTATCAATTTACATTCCCACCAACAGTGCAAGAGGGTTCCCTTTTATCCACACCCTCTCCAGCATTTACTGTAAAAAACCTTTCTTAATCAAATGTTATGATTACTGACCTAAGGTCCACCAAGCATAGGGAAGGTGACAGGAATGAGGAACAGTATTTAGAGCTATGCTATTCAGTATAGTACAGAGTCGTGTACTCTGTGGCCTGCAGTGTGGTGTGCAGTGGCTATATCAGTACACTAGCCATGTAAGCCTATTTAACTTTAAGCTATTACATTTTTTATAATTAATTTTTAATGGAGTATAGTTGTTTTAGAATGTTGTGTTAGTTTCTGCTGTACAGCAAAGTGAATCAGCTACATATATACATATATCCCCTCTTTATTGGATTTTCTTCCCATTTAGGTCACCACAGAGCACTGAGTAGAGTTCCCTGTGCTTTACAGTAGGTTCCCATTAGTTATCTATTTTATACATAGTAGTGTATATATATCAATCCCATTCTCCCAATTCATCCCACTCCCCCTTCCCTCCCTGGTATCCATATGTCTGTTCTCTACATCTGTGTCTCTATTTCTGCTTTGAAAATAAGTTTTTATCTGTATCGTTTTTCTAGATTGCACATATAAGCAATATTATACAATATTTGTTTTTCTCTTCCTGACTTACTTCACTCTGCATGACAGTCTCTAGGTCTATCCATGTCTCTGCAAATTGCATAATTTCGTTCCTTTTTATGGCTAAGTAATATTCCATTGTATCTGTGTACCACATCTTCTTTAACCATTCTTCTGTTGATGGACATTTAGGTTGCTTCCATGTCCTGGCTATTGTAAATAGTGCTGCAATGAACATTGGGGTGCATGTATCTTTTTGAATTATGGTTTTCTCCGGGTATATGCCCAGGAGTGGGATTGCTGGGTCATACAGTACTCTATTTTTAGTTTTTTAAGGACCCTCCATACTGTTCTCCATAGTGGCTGTATCAAGTTACCTTTCCACCAACAGCGTAAGAGGGTTCACTTTTCCCCACACCCTCTCCAGCATTTATTGTTTGTGGATTTTTGGATGATGGCCATTCTGACTGGTGTGAGGTGATACCTCACTGTAGTTTTGATTTGCATTTCTCTAATAATTAGTGATGTTGAGCATCTTTTCATGTGTTTGTTGGCCATCTGTATGTCTTCTTTGGAGAAATGTCTATTTAGATATGGAAACACAAAAGACCCCGAATAGCCACAGCAATCTTGAAAAAGAAAAATGGAGCTGGAGAAATCAGGCTCCCTGACCTCAAACTATACTACAAAGTTACAGTCATCAAGACAGTATGGTACTGGCACAAAAACAGAAATATAGATCAATGGAACAGGATAGAAAGCCCAGAGATAAACCCACACACCTACGGTCACCTAATCTATAACAAAGGAGGCAAGAATATACAATGCAGCAAAGACAGCTTCTTCAATAAGTGGTGCTGGGAAAACTGGACAGCTACATGGAAAAGAATGAAATTAGAACACTCCCTAATGCCATACACAAAAATAAACTCAAAATGTATTAAAGACCTAAACGTAAGGCCAGACACTATAAAACTCTTAGAGGAAAACATAGGAAGAACACTCTTTGACATAAATCACAGCAAGATCTTTTTTGACCCATCTCCTAGAGTAATGAAAATAAAAACAAAAATAAACAAATGGGACCTAATTAAATTTAAAACCTTTTGCACAGCAAAGGAAACCATAAATAAGATGAAAAGACAACCCTCAGAATCGGAGAAAATATTTACAAATGAAGCAACTGACAAGGGACTAATCTCCAAAATATACAAACAGCTCATGCAGCTCAATACCAAAAAAACAAACAACCCAATCAAAAAATAAGCTATTAAATTTAAATAAAAATTTAAATGCTCAGTTCCTCATTCACACTAGCCACATTTCAAGTGTGCAATACCACACGTAGCTAATGGTTACCATATTGGACATTTCCACACATTACACCTTTCTATTGGACAACTCCAATTTAGAAAGCAAGCTGGGGCCAAGAAACAGTCCTTAAGGTAAAAGCTACATTTTAAATTCAATGGAAGCTTGGTATTCTGAGGCAAAGGCAATGGCCCAATACTAAAGATTAAGATTTGGAACCTTGTGAACCAGAGATTTTTCATAAACACACACACACACACACACACACACACACACACGCACGCACGTACGCAACCCTAAAGCAAAATCTAGAGGTCAATCAGTCTTATTTCAGTTCACATGAGAGTCACCCCAAAGATCCTGTAACAGCAAATTCAATTTGCCTCCATTTCCAAGGAAAGTTTTTGAGCCAAGATGTACTTTTCTTTGTCTGGTTATTCTCTATTTATGTCAAGGATTTAATCCTGAAGGCTTTTAAAATTCAAGACTTTAGATTAGAAAATGACTTGAGCTCCATGCTAAGGCAGTGCTGATTGTGGACCTATAAAAATGCTAATATAATAAAAATGGAGTTGGAACATTTACACCAAGAGCACTAATCACCATATGGACTAATGATCGGAGTGGATCCACTGAAGTCACTGACTTGGCCCTGTACATGGTTTAAGGCCGTTTAAGAGACAACTTATAGGCCAGATGTCTATAAAAGTGCTCTCATAGCATCCGTGGTTTGTTACGCAAGTATATATTTAGAGATTATTGACCCCCAAAGACCACAGAAGTTCCTTTGGAGCCATCGCAGTTAACGATGCATTTATCTTAAGGGAAAATTCCAGCACTGCCAGGCAGTCTATGGTGTCAGCATCCACATGGACAGTCTGCTTTTATGAAGATTCTTAATGCCACAGATGGGGATGGCTTCTTTAGCGCCACTGTGGTCTAATCATACCAAAGCCCGCTAAGAGAGTCCGCAGTTTATGGATCACTTAACAATATTGATCAGCACAGCTCCTCTGGAAGCATTATCATTTATCATGTTGATGTTACTCCTGCTGCCATCTATTGTATTTTAAGTTGCCACAATAGTAGAATAGCCTGCGTTCCAGGTGAAAAAATAATCTAATTTTTCTTACATACTCTCCCCTTCCAGACAATGCGCCAAAGCGTTATGACATTTTATTGTAAGCAATGGAACCCATCTAAGATGATCAATGCAAAATAAATCCTAAAACATATTTGTTCTGGTTTTTCTCAGGCCAATAACTTTTAAATTCTCTAAATGATCTTTCCATTTCCATTTGAGCTCTATATGTATGATATATACAGATGTGACTTGGGATTTTTCAGTTACACCACTTTCCAGAATTAAAAACAATCCATCTCTCTCTCATGGCATTCCGACATCTCACAAACAATAATGTTCTGAAGCCAGTATCAGCCACAGGTCTTTGGAAAGTGGCTTTTTAGTCTCAGGATATCTTGTAGGGACATAGAGAGAGCAGCTGATTATCACCAGGCAAAGTTTTCCCCCATACTACATAATGCCAGATACCAGAACTCAGAATATTATGTAACATTCTATGCTTCTAATAGCTTCAGGCAAGCCAGAACAGAAAAAGAACCACAGTAGTGGCTAGATACTCAGCTGTACAGTCACCACCATCACTAGTATTACTATTGGCAGGGCAGTTAGTGACCCCATGCCAAGCTCACTGGTACAGTAAGGATGCAAACAGGGTTAAGAATGGAATATGTAAATCATCATTCTTATAAAGTAAGTGCATTGGATTAGTATCTTATTCATATACGTGTTTTACTTCTATTAATCCTCTCTTCCAAACTAAGGTGCATGTTCCTGAAGCACTATAATCATATATCCTATTACTATTTACTGTTTAACTCCACTGAGACTAATATAGTAGATTTAACACAGTGGACTTATTTCTATTTCTTATGTGTAACAGGGACAATATTTTATAAATTATTAATATGCCTTTCTGAATGCATTCACCTTAGCTAGCCTAAGCATCCTTCTGCGTAGGAGGAAAATTTTGGCTCAGTACAGAAGGAAGGCAAAGAAGAAAAGCCTAAGTAATATTCAACTTCTGTAATTCAAAAATAGGATTTTGCAGAAAGACTACAGCCTTGCAAGCCTGCTACTATCTCCAGAGAGGGTTTTATAAATTTCTCAAGTCCTTCCTTGTATATACCAAGAGTCAAGCTTCTAGAACACAGCTCTTAGAGATGCCTAGTAGTGTACTAACGATAACCCTTCCACCAGAGTAAACTCAGAAGTGCAATGGGCTAAGGAGGAGGGATGTCTTGAGATTTACCTTTCCCAAGGTCTGGTTCGGGACCTTGCCAGAGAAAAGACCAGAGAAACAGTGAGGTGGCTTTAACAAAGAGCGACACAGAGGGGTCAGCCATCCAGACTAGGGTCAAGTGGGAGTTAGAGCCAGACCTCGTGAGGCTCTAGAGCATCAGCAGGACCAAGACAAGGCAGTCAGCCAGGTGATACCACTGGCTCTGACCGAGTGCACAAGTACAAAATCCAGTGTACAAGTAACAACAGCCATAGACTTGAGCCACAACTGCCAGCACAAGTAGCAACAGGTGGGCATGGGACATCACCCCAGAGAGTAGCAGAGAGATGGACATCAACACACACACACACACACACACACACACACACACACACACACACCCTGCAGATAGTGGAACCAGAGGATAAGCCTCCCAAAGATCTCAAGTCTTTCCTTTGGGTATGAGGTCACCAAAGCCATATCCTCCTTATGAACCATCATCATTGTAGAAAAAAGCAGAAGGCACAGACTATCTGAGAGACTGGGGCTTTTTAATCAACAGACTGATCACTCCTTCTCACCTGAAAAGAGCTCAGGCTTTAAGCAGCGGTCACTGGACAAAAATCATTTAATAAGAATCTATTTCAATAGTTCTTTAAGGCAGGGATTACAAACCCCCCAACTGGCCCATCCATTTCCAGACACATAAATTTGAATTTGAATAGCTTTAAAGGAAACTTGAACTTTCCATTTAGCTATTGACCTCACTACTCCTTATAATCTCATAGCTGGTTCAGTGAGCTTATTTCTGTTACTTACCCTGACCATGTAAGCAATAATTTTGTGATGGTCTGCTTTAAAAATTTTAAGATGATATAGGTCTGTTTCTTTCTGCTGAATTTACATGTTGGTAAGAAGGAACGCACAAATTAAGAAGTTTTTAAAATTAGATGAACATCAGATTTCTTGGACAAGACACAAAATGCACAAACCATAGAAGAAAGAAATGATATATTGGACTTCATCAAAAGTAAATATCCCTGTTCATCAAAGGACTCCATTAAGAAAATGAATAAACAAGCCACAACTGGGAGAAAATATTCATGAGGTATATATCTGATAAATAACTCATATCTACAATATATTGGGTTGGCCGAAAAGTTTGTTCGGGTTTTTACATAAGAGCTTACGGAAAACCCCGAACGAACTTTTTGGCCAACCCAATACGAAGAAATTCTATGAGAACCAACAATAAAAAGATTTTTATTTTAAATGGACAGAACAATTGAGCAGATATTTCACAAAAAGAAATAACTGAATAGTATATTATGCTATAGCAGGAAAATGCAAATTAAATCCAAAATGAGATACCCGTTCATACCCACAAAACTGGCTAAAATCAAAAAGACTACAAAAACAAATGTTGGTAAGGATGTGGAGCATTTCTATAGGAGCACAGAGTGATACAAAACAGTACAACCACTTTGAAGAACTGATTGGCAGTTTCTTAAGAAGTTAAATATACATCTACACAGCAACTTCTAACGTAGATATTTACCCAAGAGAAATAAAGCATATTATTCACATAGCCAAAAACTAGAAAAATACCAAATGTTTATCAACAGGAAAATGATCAAATTGTGGTACATTCATACAATGGAATAAACTCAGCAATAAAAAGAAACGCATTACTGGTACATACAACATGGAGAAAACTCAAAAACACTGTGTTAAGTGAAAGAAGCCAGACACAAAAGAATACTTACTGCATTATTCCAAAATATAACAGGGAGATCAGCTTGGTGCTTTGTGTCCACCTAGAGGGGTGGGATAGGGAGGGTGGGAGGGAGACGCAAGAGGGAGGAGATATGGGGATATATGTATATGTATAGCTGATTCACTTTGTTATAAAGCAGAAACTAACACACCATTGTAAAGCAATTATACTCCAATAAGGATGTTAAAATAAAAAAAAAAATATATATATATATATATATATGGGCAAACTTCATCTATCACATAAGAAATCAGAGCATAGTTGTGGGGGACGGAGTGGAAGACAGACTGCAAAGTAGCCCAGGGAACTTTCTGGGCGAATGGCAATGTTCTATACCTTGTTCTGGATGGTAGACACACAATTGTATACAATTATCAAAACATATCAAACTGGGGCTTCCCTGGTGGCACAGTGGTTGAGAATCTGCCTGCCAATGCAGGGGACACGGGGTCGAGCCCTGGTCTGGGAAGATCCCACATGCCGCAGAGCAACTAGGCCCGTGAGCCACAATTACTGAGCCTGCACGCGTCTGGAGCCTGTGCTCCGCAACAAGAGAGGCCGCGATAGTGAGAGGCCCGCGCACCGCGATGAAGAGTGGCCCCCACTTGCCGCAACTAGAGAAAGCCCTCGCACAGAAACGAAGACCCAACACAGCCATAAATAAAATAAAAAATAAAAAAAAAATTTTTTAAATTAAAAAAACATATCAAACTAAGTACTCAAGATTTATACATTCAACTGCATGTTAATTGTCTCAATGAAAATGTATATTTATAGACCAACACAGTTCCATAGGGAATAATGATCATATTGAGAGAAAGAACTACTAACTTAGTAGTCCTGAAAAAGATTTTTTAATTATTATTTTTCATGACTATAAAAAAAACACAGACATAAATAATTCCAACAACATAAAAAAGGAACTAAGTAGGAAAGGAAGTCTCTGTGCAAGTGGAAAAGTGTAAGAGATTGAGTGACGAGGATGTCTATTCTGCGTACTTGGTCATTTTTTTAATGGTATCAGGAGAGTCATTTCAAAAATACTTTGATTTGCTCTAAAACCATAATATATTCATGGTTTTGTTAATAAATTGTTATTAAAGATTATTTTTTATAATATTTTTGAAGATTACATTTAATTAGAGCGTGAGGCTTCTCTCATCAAAGAAAGAGGGTATCGATACAAAATCGTAATTTTTTCTTCTGTAAAAAATACATATCGGAGGTGTACACGAAAACAATGGAGTACAGCTCATTGAATAAAGCAAATTTATGAAACAAGTTTCTCACAGTTGTTGCAAAATTTACCAACTTGAAGTATATGATGAACAGTAATAAAATGAATAAATAATTTGAAATGATAGGGACTTGCAACATAGCCCTGGCAACATTGTTAAACGGAGCCCATAGGGACTGTATAAACCTTTGGCAACAACTACAACAACGTAGATGTTAATGAAAGAGAACAGCCAAAGAGATCAGGAAGGAGAAAGTGCAATTTAGGAAGAAAGTGGTGAATCCAGATGAAGGGATTAGATGAAACAGGCAAACATGATTTTGCTCTTGGGGGTTATCCAGAGGCTCTGGGAGCCTAATAATCTTACATACAGTATGCTTAAAATACCTATACTGTAGGTACATATTTACATAATTATGAATAAAATTTGGCTAGAATGCTATCCATATTGTGTTAATCAAGTAATTCATCATTCCCTTTTTTGTTCAAAGAATTAGCAAGAGAACCCTAGACAGTTATTGTTTATAATAGAAATACCTTAATCCATCTGGTCAGCACACTACTGTCTTGGAAAGATCTGACTAGGTTAGTCTGACAAACTCACACACCCACCACCACAAATCAAGAGGAATAAAGAATCCACATTCATAAATAAATATTAATGGTAAACTTCAGGAAAAATTTGGTAAGGGATTTCGTAAAGTCATTTCTATGCATTTTCTATAAGAAAAATACTGAAACATTAAATGGGCTAAAACTCCAGACAAGTCCAAATTTGGGTTTTTTTGCTTATGATTGCATGTCGATAACAATATATGTACATATTAAAAAAAGATAACCCACCACTGTTAGTTCATGGTAATACTAAACAGAATGATATAAAGTCAAGTATTATCTTTTTTTCAGTCTTTTTTAGCATCCTGCTAAATCTTCACTTTTCACCAGCAATTTGTTTATTTACTGCTATAGCTATAGACAGAATTAAACTATAGCTCCAAAGATATAGTGCTTTCAAAATCAAAATGCAAAAAAGCTTCACAGGTCTATCTGGAGGACAGAATAGTGGCTAACACTTGTTATAAACCCCATTCCTCCTACAGAGGGAGGATGTGCCATGTGCAAAATGGCCTATTTCAGTTCCAAATGTTGGCAGCAATCTGGACCAGTAGACCCAATTCCAGAGCCAGCAGTACCCAGGTCTTTTCACGCATCACATACTGACAGCTGAATCTGCTTGTGGTGCCTATGCCATACTGTGTTCTTCCTCAATACCTACAATGCCACAAAGACGGATTTTGTCCTTCAAAAACATTTGATCTTTTCTTTGAAAGTGCACTCCGTTCTACTTTCTCTAATTAAAAATAAGTCTCTCTGCAGCAAGAATGTAGAACATTCATTCTACACTTCCCATCGTCCTCTCTCATATTTTTATAGATTTATTTTACAAGTTCTCTCCATTTAATCCACTAAAATCTAAATGTATTCACTGTCCAATGGTCATCAATATCAACAGAGCATTTGATTTACTATTTTTCCTTGAATAGAGAGCCTTGTACCTGAAATTCTACATCTCAATTTAATGATTTGAACATTTCCTTCTGTGGCGTCATATCCCAACATACACTGTTGGAAAAAAAAAAAATAACAAATTATATTTTCCTTACCTACTTCTTCTACTAAGATAGTGTGGAAAGAAAACAAAGCCTCCGATATCTCCCAGTAGTACACATTTGTTGCAGGGTTATATAATAACTTCAGAAAGTCTAAAAAGAGGTAGTTCTGCATTTGCACCTCTATTCTGTTTTCTTCCCATGAGAGGAAAGCTTTGTTACACACAGATGGCTACAGTTTAAACATTCCGTCTAGTTTCTTCATGACAGCTAGGATAGTGTTTACTTAAAAGCAGGCCTTTTCTTGTCCGATGCCTGTGTAATTAACATCAGTCCCGGAAAGTTTCAGAAATAAGACTGAGCCTGCAACTTTCCACAGCCTATCTGGCCTTTCCCCAACTTCACCCTCTGACTTTACTAATTTGCTGACCAAAATAACAAAAAGTAATCATCCATTAAATAGGTGGGTTCTCCCCACTGGACACTTTCCTGCCTGGTCAATGATTCACAGAATGAACACTCATTTTTTTTCCATTAGTCTCTGAAACATGTTCTAATTTGGAAGTGTGTTATCAAAGAACAATTTAAATTACACTATTGTCACTGGAAATGCAACTCAATTATTAAAAAGTAGACCCACAGCAGCAAAAGGATGAAAGGTACTATGAGATACTTTGTTGTAGAGAGGCAGCTATGATAAGGCTAATGAAATTTTTGCAGCAACTTGAAAAAAATTGACCTTTGCATCAGAGTCAGTGTTTCAGGTGAGTAGCAGTAAATACACATTTATTCTGAGCTCTTTTCTTTCCCTTTATAGGCCTGATTTCTTGCAAATTCCCATACTGCAACTTCACATTCCAACTCAAGTGCTTATATCCAATTCATTTCAACGTCAAAGAATTCTTAATTTTAACCCATAATAGCCTATGAAAAGTATAATTTAAAACAATGCCCTGTCTCTTCAGGATTATTTTTTATCACAGAAATTAGTGATGAACTTAAGGAAGAATTTGGTAAGGGCTATGGTAAAGGCAACTCAGATATGAGTTTGAAATGTTAAAAGTCCAATTAAAATGACTTCCAACTTCTGACCCTCGAATTTTAAGTTAAAGAAATTTGGTAAAGTCATGTCCACATGTTTTCTTTCAGAATAGTAATGAAACATGAAGTGTTCTAAAACCCCAGACAAGCCCCAAGTTTGGATTCTTTGGTCTCAAATTTGGATGCAACAATCCCCCCTTTGAGACATCTTAAAGCAAATCTCCCCTTTACTTGGGGTATGATGTTTCCTCTCCTGTAGTGAAAAATCTCCTTGTTTTCATTTGAAAGGCAAAAACAGAAAGCCTAGAGTCACAGTGCTTTTCTAAGATGTTTGAATTAAATTATCTATTAAGTATCCTATAAAAATTCAGTCTGAACATCAGGGGATAGGAAGTATTAACAGAAGCAAAGTATTTACATTTCAACTGAACTTTTGAAAATGTCTCAGAAGGAAGGACAAACATGAATGATGGTAACATAAAATAAGCTGCCTCTCAGGAGTACTCAAACACTTTCAACAAATCTGTATTTATAGTATAATTAGCAATTTGATGAAATGTAGTAAGAATACACCAAAGTATATCAGTGAACATGTCCTCCTCCAAAATCGACAGGCTCTCAGGAAACATCCAGGTTCAACACTCAGTTACTAGGAGCACTGCCTCTCGTTGGTAGCATGCAGCAACCGTTTTTATGTGTCTTTTTTTTTTTAACAATCTGTTAGTCTCCAGGAAGAACTCTGCTCAGTTACAAGTATATGTCAACACACACAACTCATAGTGAGGGTGTTCAGCTACCAATTACTGCCGGAAATTTAAATGAGTTCTAAAAATATAGGTTATATTCTGCTCTAAAATACTTAATCTATTTGGCACTTTTTCTCGGACATTTAATGGTCCATCAGTACAATGTGTTAGACTAGAAGAACATAGAATTAGACATACTGCTTGCCTAGGGGATTCTCTATTTAAAAAGACAAGCAAAATAGATCAAACACTAAAACACCAGTGAATGGAAGAAATAAAGTGGATCACTACCATTAAGAAGGAATATTCATATGACACAAATGAACCTATCTACGAAACAGAAACAGACTCACAGGCATAGAGAACAGACTTGTGGTTGCCGGGAGGCATGGGGGTGGAGGGAGGGATGGATTGGGAGTTTGGGGTTAGCACACACAAACTATTATATATAGAATGGATAAACCACAAGGTCCTACTGTGTAACACAGGGTACTATATTCAGTATCCTGTGATAAACCATAATGGAAAAGAATATAAAAAAGAATGTTCATATATGTATAACTGAATCATTTTGCTGTACAGCAGAATTAACACAGCATTGTAAATCAACTATATTTCAATTTTAAAAAAGAAGGAATATTTATAAATCAGATACAAAATGCACAGCACAGTAGTAAATGACAGGATATCTCTCCGTAGCAAACTTCAGAGTACTAGAACTTCAAGATGCTTTTTAAAAGGGAACTGTTTTGAAGAGAGAGTCAAGGATTGTCAGACAGATGAAAAAGAAGATGTCCTGGACACCCGTGGTTACAATAAAAAGTTAATTAAAAGGGAAAAGATAGTAATTTACTTTTAGCTGGAACTAAAGTAATCTTAGAAATCATTTAGTCTAATCCCCACCCCATACCCATTGAAACATCTTCCCTGAAATAGGTCATTTAATCTCTATTTGAGTATTATTAGAAGCATGTTTATTGGATGGATGGATGGATGGATGGATGGATGGATGGATGGATGGACAAATATTGCTTAAAATAAGCCTCTTAATTTTTGAATTTATTTGTTGAAAATGCTTTTCTTACATTGACTCAAAAATTTCCTCTTCCTAACTTTCTATGCAGATCCTAGTTTTGCCCTCTATAACAGTTCTGCCCAGTAGAAGTATGAGAGCCACAAATGTGAGTCACATAAATAATTTTAAGTTTCTATTAGCCACATTAAAAAATAAAGGAACAGGTGATTTTAATTTTAATAATGTATCTATTTGACCAAATATATCCAAAATATTATTACAACATATAATCAACATTAAAATATTGAGATTTTACATTCTTTTTTTAGACTGTCTTCAGAACCCCATGTGTATTTTGATACTTACACTGCATCTCAGTCTGTACGAGGAACATTTCAAGTGCTCAAGAGCCACATGTGGCCAGTGGCTGCTATATTGGACAGCTTAGTTCTAGACAATGGTTCACAAATTTGGCTGAACATCAAAATCACAGGAAGATTTTTCAAAATATAGATTCCTAGGATTCACCCCCAGAAATACAAACTTAGTTTAGGAAGGCCAGAGAGTATTTTTAACAAGGCAGTCAATTAACCACTGATCATCAGGCTGACATTTGGGCATTACTGCTCTAGAACAACACAAAATAAATCTAAGTCCTCCCGTACATGACTGTCCTTCAAATATCTAAAATATAGGGTCATATCTCCACTGTCTTTTATTCTCCAGGCTAAAAATTCCAAGCTCTTTCAACTGTTCCTCATCTGACATGGTTTCCAAACCTTTCAATTCTCAGGTTGCTGTCCTCTGGATACACTCCAGCTTGTTTGCTTGATTTGCAATAGTGGAGAAGTACCATAGCATAGATAATCCAAATCAATCCTATCTGCCTTGGACATCTTTCTTAGTACGTTCATATGAATATGGATGTCTCTGCTAAATGGTGAATTCACAAAACTTCAAACTAAAATTTTAAACTCTCATTGCCAACAAGTGTTCACGATGTCCAGGTTCTTCACCATGCTGCTGTTTCCTCTGTGGCACACTTCATCTTGGGATAGAGAAGAGCTCTCTCAGAATAATTCAGAGACTAAGTTAAGCAGAACTACCCTTTTTCAATGTCTCTCAACCCTCTTACCTTTTCTTATGACTGGAGAAGAACGTAGGTGTTTTGATTTAGTACAAGAGCTCTTCAGCCTTCTTTAAAATTACATAAATATAAAATATAATAATGTCACCAAAAAAAATAAGATTTCTCACGACTAAATGGACTCAATTCTACATTACAAATATTCACTTACTGATGGTTTACTGAGCATATTATGTGTGCCACCACAACAGGCCAGGAGGCCACAAGAAGGAACAAGGCAGTCCCAAGCCTCAAGGAGATCACAATCTAGTTAGCAAGACAAGTAGATTCATGTGACAAATATTTATGGAGTTCTTACTATATGCTAGACACTTGGGTGATATATTAGTTAATAAAACATCCAAGAAGCCCTGCTCTTATGGAGCTTACTCTCCAGAGGGAAGAAAGAGGATAAACAATTCAAATGACAAATAAGTGCATTACATAGCATGTTAGATGGTAAATGTTATGGAAATTAACAGATCAGAATAAAGGGTATCAATAATACTTGTGGGATAGAAGACAAGTTGAAATTTTACTCAGTGGTCAGGGTAGGCCTCATTAACAAACTGATATTTGAGAAAACATCTGAAGAAAGTTAGTGGGAAAACATGTAGATATCTGGGAGAGTAGGATTCCAGGCAGAACAAATAGCCAGTGCAAAGGCCCTGAGTCAAGAGAGTGCCAGGCCTATTTAAGGAACAGGAAGAAGGCCAGTAGAGTTAAAGCCAAGAGCAAGGCGGAGAGCAGCAAATTAGGCCAGAAAGTAATGCGGTGGGGTGGGAGTGTTCATGTAGGTCTTTGTAGGGCATAATAAGAACTTTATCTTTGACTTTGAGTGAAATGGGGAACCACTGAATGTTTGGGGCAAAGCAGTGACATGATGTGAATTATGTTTTGCAAAGATCACTCTGACAACTATGTTGAGAACAGACGGCAGGGGAGCAAGAGGGTAAACAGGAAGACTGCTTAGGAGGCTATTGCAATAATCCAGGCAAAAGATGACGATGGTGTGGATCGGGGAAGTAGCAGCAAGGAAAATAAAAGTGGTCAGAGTTTTTATGTTAAAAAGAAAACCCTAGCTATAATACAGTGGGGTGGTTGTTTCAGTAAAGAAAGCTTAGAGAACACAGAAGAAGAAACAACAATTCTACCAAAGGAAAGATTAGTATCTTAGGTGAGTCCTGAATAATATGTAAAAGTTCACCAGGAAAAAGAAAGAGGAAAAACAATGCAGAGACGGAACTGGCACAGAGTTGTTAGTGGCCAGGAAAAGTATATGGCATGATCCTTTCCCTGGGGAACTTATAGTCTCAATAGAGAGACAAGACAGTAAATCACTTAAGACCAGAGTCCCAGGTGCCACTGGAATGAAAATTGGCAGAGGGACTATAGAGAGAAACAATCATGCCAGCAAGATATTCAAGAAAAGCCAAAGATGTAAGCAGGAAATGTAGGGAAAGTGACTGATTCATAAAGGACCCAAAGGACCACCCCCAAAGGTTCTGTCAACATTACCCTGGCCCCTAAACCACCATTCAAGGTTCCCTGGAATCTTATCCTTTACCACCAGCTCCCACCAACAGACCAAGCTGGTACCTTGCCAAGGAAAGCCAAGGTGACCCAGACAGAGCCAGGGAAAACAACTGTGCTGTTTTTCAGAACTTCTAACACTTCTCCCCACAATACATGACTCAAAATCTAAGCTAAACCTTTAATACACTTAAAAAGTAATGTGTGTTGGGGTGACTGTAGCGGAACTATGTTCTGAATCTTCTTTTGCTGGTTTTCTCTATGCCCCCCCCACTTCTGAACAGTGGTACAACAGGGCAGATTTTACCCCTTCCTCTCCAAACCGACCATTTGTTCTCATTTCTCTCTACCCAAAACCGCATGTCCTCTTCTCCCAAGTAAAGCCCAAACAACAAAAATAGAACAGGAGATGCTTCAGGGCCAGTTTCTCCCCCACTCCACTCTACCTTCACCTTCATCCCTGCATCACACGAAAGTCACCTTAGGTTAGCTCCTCCACAAAATCCAGCATTTCTACCAGGGAGCCCCTAAAACAATCCAAGGGAGCTTGATCTGCTGCTAAGCTAATTCCAAATAAAAACAGTATTTAACGTGTACTGAACGTTTAGTAAATGCCATACACAGTTTTATTCATATAATCTACACATCAACTCTAAGAAATAGTACTGTCATTATCTCAACTGAAGCAGAGATACGTTAAATAACAAGTTCAAGTTCGCACTAGTGAACAAAGGCACCAAGATTTGAACCCAAGATACCTAGCTCTGGAGTCCATGTTCCTAATTACTACTGCACATCAGTTTGAACTTGGAATTGTATCTATCATTTCTTCCCTTTGTCTAGACAGGTAGAGCGTGACCTTCCGAGCACTGGTTTGTTGTCCTCATTCTAAATTTTCTCTTTGAAGGGAGAGACACCTGGTTGTCTGGGTTCCCCATCCCTTCCCCAGAATGAAGACTGTCAGGAGGGTTGCCATCAAGAACAACTCAGCAAATACTTGTCCAAGGGCCCATGTCCAGTTCCTGGCAGCAGCCCTAATGGGAAAGGGAAGAGCTGTGCTCCACTTTTCTTCCCATCTATTCTCTCCCTAATTCTTCTTAATTACAGTGGTTTATATCTGAGTTTCAACAAATATGAAGCAAAAGTTACCATAACACAAATTTTCCCCTAAAAAATGAGTTTCCACGTGACTGGCATCTTTCTTCAATGTCATTTCTAAACTAAAACTAGCAAAAGATGAAAAGTGTCATAAAATTGATAAAAACAATGTAAGAGGAATGCTCAAATGACACACAAAGGCACTAACTTATGATGATCTGATATAGGTAGATAAATATTTAATGAGAAAAATAAAAATTTGACCAAAATGATAAATACCTCAAAATAAATGATTTCTTATTAAAACGTTAAGAGACAGTCCTCAGATATTTTTGCAAAACTAAGCAAACAAAAAACCCCAACACTTGATTTTATTTACTTGTTCTTATAATTGGCTAATAGTTAAATGATTACCTACATTTTGTCAAATGTAGACTAGGACAAATAATTTTCATAGTTTCTATCTTCTTTAAGATAAAGTCCCAAATTTACTTTTTCACTATTTACAATTAAATTTTGGTTCCTGCTTTACCTCCCATAATAACTTATGTAGACATCTTCTTTCCTCCATTATACTGTATGTCCTATCCTTATACATAATAGCAGTGCAATAAATATTTGTTATATTGAATTAAAGTAAAATCAACAGGAGACATCACACCATAAGGCCTTAATATCTAATACCAAAGTTACCAGTTAGCACATGGACAATAATTATCTGAATTATGGACAGATAATAACAAGGACTCAGAAAAGCATAGGTGTCTGCAAGAACGCGGTCTGGGACCAGCATGAGGTGAATGAGCTAGTGGGAGATGGAATAAAGCCACAGAAAGGCCCTTCACTTCAGTTATTATCCAGGGTGCACTTTAGCCATGACATTCTAGATCATTCACCAGTCAGAGCCTGTCAAGACTGCTCCAGCTCCTCCCAAATCAAACCTAGTTGGCATCCTACAGATATCCCTGGCACTTTTGATAGAGAACTCTAGTAATCCTTGCCCCTGTCCATAGTTCTGACTACCATAGTGACTGGGTGCCAAACACCATGCTAAGTGCTATCTATTCTACTTCCAACATATGCATGCTTTCTAATTTTCCCCCTCAACCTCTGGATGAAACTTTTGGGGGAAGAAGGGGTGCATTTTTGAAAAAGAAGCACAATTGAAAAAACCCACAACTTGGTTTTATTCTGTTTGTTCTCAGAATGTTCTCAGAATGATGGAGAGAATCCCTTAAAGACTCATCATTTAGTATGAAGACTCTGAATTTACACTTAAAAAACTTTTAAGTCCCAAATGACTAAGATAACTTTAACTGGCTAGTTCAAGCTTCCAACCACTGAACAAATTTACCCTCATGCATAGTAGAAGGAGGGCTCAAAAGAAAGTTTAATTCAGTTACAAAATAAATGAACGTTAACGTTTAACATATACATCAGTTTCCTATCGCTGCTGTAGCAAATCACCACAAACTTAATGGCTAAATCAAAGCAAATTTATTATCTCGCAGTTCTAGAGGTTCAGAAGTCCAAAATGAATCCCACTGGGCTAAAATCAAGGTGTCTGTGAGGCTGAGCTCCTCCTGGAGGTTCTAGGGGAAAATCCATTTCCTCACTTTTTACAGCTTCTAGAAGCTGCCCACATTCCTTGGCTCAAGACTACCTTCCAAGTGCAAAGTCAGCAAGGACCAATCAAGTCTTTCTCACGTTACATTACATTGACACTGACTCTTCTACCTCCCTCCTCCATATTTAAAGGAGTGCCATGGCCATGGCCCTGGGTACATGGCCCTGTGGGCACCCCCCGAGTGATTCCATGAAGTCCACCCAAATAATCCAAAATAATCTCCATATTTTAAAGTCCACTGATTAGCAACCTTAATTCCTTCAGCAACTGTAATCCCCCCTTACCCCATAACATAACATATTTACAGGTTCTTAGGATTTAGTATGTGGACAGTTGGAGGACCATTATTCAGCCCACCATAATCTGTCCTTCAGCAAGATTTATAACCATCCCACAGGCAAAACACATTTACTCTATCCCAAAGTCCCCCAAAGTCTCAACCCGTTAGAATATCAACCCAAAGTTTAAAATCTGGTCTAAACCTTATCAATTCAAAAGCCCTAAATCTCATCATCTAAATCAGGTATAAATGAGACTTTGGGTATTGTCCATCCTGGGACACAATTTCTCTCACCTGTGAACCTGTAAAACTCAAGAAACAAGTTATCTGCTCCCAAAATAAAATGGTGGGATAGAAATAGGATAACAGTTATAGACATCCACACTCAAAAAGGGAGAAAATGCAAGTTAAAAAAATTAGACACCAGATCCATGCAATTTTGAAATCCAGCCAGGTAAACTGCATTTGGTTTTAAGATCTGCGAATAATCCTCTGTGATTCTTGGCTCCACCCTCTAGGCTCTAAGCTCTGTCTTCTGGGCTCTCAGTTCTGCCCATGAAAGGTGGCACATGTTTGCAGCTGAGTAGTTTAACCAGCCTGTTTCTTGCTTGTAGAATTTTGGGGACCCAACAACCTTCTTTCATTACATCTTCTCAGTTGCCCTTTCAGGTTAAGCCAGGAGTGTTATTGCTGGTATGGTTTTCTCAAGAACCTTGTGGGTCTCCCACATGCATCATAGAGATTTACTCCATTAAAGAACAGGTTCCTCCACAAATATTTCCTGGATAAATCCATCTCTATTACAGGTTTCCACTGAGATGTCTGAGGGAATACATGAGTCACAGGTTCAATTTCTTCAAAGTGCCCTCTATGTGACTGAATACTCTGACCTTACTTCTAAGGCACTAGCAAAAGGTTTTTAGGCCACACTATTGGCTTTCTCTCCTGAGTAGGCTTTCCTGCCAGTGAATCTCCTAATTTTAGCATATTTTGCAATCTGGATACGTTAAGAATTTCTCAAATATCAAGTTCTGGTTCCTTTTTGCCTAACAGTTCTTCTCTCAATCTATCTCTCTCCTTTCACATTTTACAATAAGCAGCAAGAAAAAGCCAGGCTGTACCTTTAAAACTTTGCATATATATCACCTCAGCTACATATCTAAACTCATGTTTACAGGTTTTGCTTTCTACATAACTGCAGGGCAGAATTCAGCTAAGCTTTCTGCCACTATATAACAAGGATATCCTTTCCTCTAGTTTCCAATAACATGTTCCTGATTTCTATCTGAGCCCTCACTAGCATTGCCTTTAATGTCCATATTTCTACAAATATCTGTTCATGACAGTTTAGGTATTCTCAAAGGTGATTTGGGTTTTCTTTACCATGTTCCATTTTCTCCTGAATCTTCACTAGTAGAATCGCCAACGTCCATAGTTCTACTAACAGTCTATTCAAGGCAATCTAGCCTTTTTTATCATGTTCCTCAAAATTCTTCCAGCTTATGCCTATTGCCCAATTTCAAAGCCACTTCCACAGTTTTAGGTATTTCTTACAGCATGCCGACTTCCATGAATCAAAATCTGTATTAGTTTCCTATTGCTGCTGTAACAAATCACCACACACATAGTGGCTTAAATCAACACAAATTTATTATCTCACATCTCTGGAGGTCAGAAGTTCAAACTGAATCTCACTGGGCTAAAATCAAGGTGTCAGCTATGCTGTGTTCCTTCTGGACACACTAAATGAAAATCTGTTTCCTTGCTTTTCTAAATTTTGGAGACTGCCCACATTCTTTGGTCGTGGCCCACTTTTATCTTCAAAGCCAGCAATGACAGGTCTAGTCATTCTTCTTTGCTTCACTCTGACACTGACTCTTCTATATCCCTCTTCCAGATTTAAAGGACCTTTGTGATTACATGAGGCCTACCCAGATCATCCAAGATTTGCAACCTTAATTCCCCCTTGACATGTAACACAACATATTCTCCGTTCCTAGGCTTAGGGTGTGAACATCTTTGAGGGACTATTATTCTGCCCACCACAATATATCTTGTATAATGATAAATTTTCAATTCTTCTGTATAAATATGATCTACTGTGTAAACTGATCCGTGCTTTCTTTGTTCGCTTCATTTCATATCATAACGCTTACATTTCCACTACTCTGGATTTCTTCCATTTTCTCAAATGCACCATGCTCATTTCAGGTCAGGATCTTTGCTCATGCTATTTCCTTTGCCTGTGTTACTCTTCCTTTCTGAATCCCCACAGCTCCTCTTCCCCAGACTACTCTTATTTATCCTTTGACTATCAGCTTAAATGACTCTCCTTCAAAGACAGTTTCCTTGATCCTGTGACTCCCTAAACAAGAATGTAGATTCCCATTACATCCTTAGTTTCTCTTCATATCATTTATCTTAATAGTGATTAAATTATTATCTGCGTAATTGTTTGTTTAATGACTATTTTTAAGGCACTATGAAAGTAAAGTTCTAACTTCATTTGTTATAGGCCTAACACCTAGCAGAATAGGTGCACAAAAAAATTCTTCATAACATTAATTTTATAATTTAGGGTACTGAAGCTCATAGAAATTAAGTAACTTCACCATAGAAACACAACTAATGAAATTCCACTTGGGTCTAACTGGTTTCAAAGCCCATCTCTTAGTCATTGTGTTATTCTATTCTAATGCGGCATCAAAATGACCATTGTCTCTAAGTCCACAGATACTCTCTGATTTTCATACTGAAGAAAAGTACTCACTGCCACCTCACTTTCCTTAATGCAGTTACCGTTGCCTAGTGAAGCCAATGACTCACCACCAAATGCCCAATTTCATTCCTGTTTTCAAATACTGGCATAAAGTAGACTTGTGAACATTTTTTTTTCCTTTAAAATCTTAAAGTTCTTTAAAAATAATTACTAAATATTTATTTCCCAATGACCAACTCAGGGAAAAAAAATATGCTTTGATTTTATCTATTTCTCTCGTGGGGATTAGTGACATTATAAAATCTGTGAACACCTTAGAAGAAACTTTATTAAACCAACAGAGGAAACTATCTAGTTTGGGAACCTGTTCAGACAAAATGTTAAAACCAAAGATGTAAAAATCATGTTAGAAAGTCCTAGAACTATGCTTCTGTATACTCTCATTCTTGGTGTCTCATGTACAAAGAGGAAAGATTATTATAATCATTATCTTGAAGAATATTCCCTAGACTTTAAACAAGGTTGATAGACTTCTATTTATAATTGCACTAGCCCTTAACATTTCAGGATTCTTTACAACCTTTCATAGGTCTTTTGACTGTCAGCACCTGGTCCTCTATTTTTTAAAACCATAAGTGTATTTTTGTGGCTATCAGTCAGATTGTAGCTAGAAATACATGGAAGATCTTGATATGGATTCCAAACTGTTGCCTGGTCACTTTTTTCTTTTGAAAAGTATTATAATTGGCACAGATCAAAAGCCGCATATATCAACAGATGATCTAATTTAGCATCTTATTACTTCAATTTCCAAAGCAACTATAAACCAAATTTCAACAACAACAAAACAATTT
Organism: Balaenoptera borealis; assembly: GCF_965194805.1. NCBI lineage: Eukaryota > Metazoa > Chordata > Mammalia > Artiodactyla > Balaenopteridae > Balaenoptera > Balaenoptera borealis. Next base: position 37,959,533 of record NC_138870.1, read on the forward strand.
TAGTGATGCTATATATGATAAAAATCAGGTATGACTTTGAAATACATTTCTACTTGCTTTTATTATACATATGTAATAAATATAATAGTTATTAAGTAATAGTAGATTCTTAGTGCACAATAATTTACAAAAACTATTTAGTTTCTAAAAGTACTGAATTATAAACATATTAACGAAAAATAAAGAGAAGAATGAACTAGCCAAATGGAGAAGCAATATTAAATGAGCAAAAATCATTGGGAAATTGTATGTTGAGATTTCTTTAATTTAAAGATAAGAGACAAAAGAAGATAGTTATATTACTGCACAAGAGATTTGATGGTTCAAAAAGCTCTTCCATCTATTTGGAACATATCTGATAGTACAAAGTAACTTATCTGATAGGTTTATGTGAAATCTGAGAACACCTCACAGGTTTGTAATGTGTTACTATTCCTGCTATGCCATTTTGAAGACTATACAAAAATATCCGCAGCACCCTCAGTTCACTATAAAACGAATCCATAAAATCTTCAGAGGCTGAAAGCTTTTGTCTCTCTAAAATCCATGTAATCCCAGTGAAGCCCAGAACTGACTTCTTAAAAACAGTTTCCACATTCTAATAGCAGAGAAAAGACCTTTCCAAGGTAATGCAAAACTATCAAGCAGGGCCAAAGGTCTACATGTTGTCAATTTTATAATCTAAATCTGAGAATAAGAGAAATCATTAGAGCATAATAAACACATCAGTAATACATGCCTACTGACAACACAGCAGGTAGCAAATACTTGCTGATTGATTGGCTATATGAAATAAGGTGCATAATTTGGCAAGAAATAAAACTTTACATCTCCAAATCTCGTAAACTATATTTGTCAGGTATTTACTCTGTCTAAATATTGTGCTTGGTACCAACAAGGAAACAAAACAATTCATCAATGTGCACTGATATGTAGTAAGAATGGCCAATTCATTCGCAGCACAATGCCTACCTTGAAGAACTGGCAATTTAAATAAAAATGAATACTAAACATTTCTTATAAAAATTTAACCAGGAAAAGATATTGGTGCCTTGACACTATTTCCTAGAAATTGTCGAGCATCAGAGCATAAAATGCACAGTCCTGAAGGTTTCTATTTGTGACAGCTCAGACGGTCTTCAGAGAAAGGCAAGAAGAACGCCAATATAATTTAAAGGACCTTTGGAAATTTTAAGGGCACTTCAACGCCATTTGTTTATCAGGAGCTTTAGCTTCTGTAAAGCTTTCCAGTTAATCAAATTGGCAGCCCTGAAATAATTTTCTTTCCAGCTCACAGGGATTGAAAAATCAGAGATTGAAAAAAAAGGAGAAGAAGAAAAAGAGAAAAACAGAAGCTGAACTCTAATGACACTTTTATTCCGCTCTGTGAATTTTGCTGACAGTCTAAGTCTTATTTCCTTTATTGGATTTGGTCATTGTTTTTAAAGGAGTCAATATCCAAATCACACCCCCACTCCCCACCAAAAAAAAGAACTTTAAGTAAATAAAATATTATCACGAATATCCCTCACAATAAAAGCATTTAGTGGGCTCACCATAATTAAAACAGAAAATTGCATTTAACTTATTGTAAGAGTAAACTTGCTTTAAATAAATGCAACACATGTCAATTTCCTCCTTTTCCAACCGTAAGCTTTGGTGTTACTGCCCATGGTGACACATACTGGCTATACCACGCAACAACACCACTACAGAAACACTCAAGTTTTATTTTATGCCTATTTCTTGGTGGCAACTTTGCTGAAGTGGTTTTATTTTGCATATCCAACTCTTTAGTAATTATGAGTTGCAATTTTTTTGAAGCCATAGCACCAAAATCACAAAAGAAAAACTGGGTGGGGTGGGGAGAAGATGCTTTAGTCAGTCCATCAAATATGTTAAACCAAATTCCATTTCTCTTTTGCCTTCATCTGTACTTTACCATATGTGAAACTAGTCTTTCTGTATGTGTTTAGCTACCTTTTAGAAGCTCATGTTACAGCACCTTCCCACAAACCAAGCAATCTTCAAAAGGGTTGGTAAATCAAAGCTGAAGGATCGATGCATTGGAATTTGCTTTGACTACATAACACACCTAAATATAAATTTAAATGTAGACACTTGTGCATAGCCAAAGTCCACTGACTTCAAAAAAAAGTTTTAAAATCCTAAGTACACGATTAATGGTGAGACAAAGTATACTTCTGAATTAACATTTATTTGAAATATTTTCAAAATAATTTTTAAGAGAATATTATTTCCTTTCTCCTGTCATTGATGGAGAAGAATCATTATCTTTCAGTGAGGAATCTTGTCTCAAATATAGTGTTTGTGACATACAGTAGTTAAAACTATTGAAAGATATTAATTTTTCCACAAAGCTACCCACATGAAGAAATTCCTCTGCAACTGGACACCACTGTACCTGAAACTTTCAGAGAGCAGTGTCTTAACTAAGATTAAGCTACCCTATTCCCTACCTAAATCAAATTCACCCAAATGAGGCGTTTGTGTTATAATTCATTGTTACCCAGGCTCCAAAATCAACCATCTGCCATCGGAGTTTCTGTACAGTAATTAAGGGACTATCCATTAGAACTGGCAAGAGTACAAAGTAAGAAAGAGGAGGGGGCGGGGGAAGAGAGAAACCAAGCCACTTAAAAAGAGATGGAAGGTGTGTGTATTTCACACTGACCCCTCCACATCTCAGCTCAGATGTCATCCATGAGGCAAAACAGAAGTTTGGAGGAGGGGTCAGGCCAGCTCCTCCAGGGGTTATCCGAACTGAAACCGCACTGGGGACTGAGCACGCGCCTCTTACCTTGGAAAAGAAAGGCTTTCGTCCCATTATGTAGCCCGGGGACCTGGCGCACTCCGGTCGTGGACTCCCCAAGTCCTAACTCCGTTAAGACGTCAATCTGTTGGGAGGGGTCCACACCAAGCCCCCAGACTGGTGGGAGTGGGGGAGGGAGGAGGAAAGAAAGAAAAACCTCCATCAAAATACAAGTCTCTTCCTCCAAGGCAGCAAAGAATCGCGTCTTAGAGACAATATTGGAAACGGACAAGAGGCGACTCCCTCCGCTGCCTTACCTGAGATCAGCAATCAAGCTTTAAAGAGCGGAGCACCCAGTCCCATGTCCGTGACCTACTTTAAACCCCTCGCGGTGCAAAGTTCCCCTTGGCCCTCAGACCCTGGACTAGGGGTGTGACCCGCCCTGCGGTCTCCAAGACAAGCACAGAAAAAAATCCAAATCCAAACCCACCCCACCCCTACTCCAAGCTTCCCACTCCAGAACTACTTCAGGCGGAGGAAGAGCGAGGCGTCCCCAGGCAGCTCGGGCTGCCCCGAGGCGGGGGCCATCCCTTCTCCCGCCCCAGCTCTGAGGCCACTCACCTGCTCCGAGACCGAAGAGCAAACAGAATGTTCTCAGTAAGACCCGAGACTCCATGGTGTGGATCTGCTCAGTCCATCGTCTCCCTCTTTAAAAATAAAAATCGAAGAGGTTCTTGGAATCAAGCGGGGAAAAGAGCGTTTGTCTTTCCTGCCGCTGCCTTGGATTTACTGATTAGTAAGAAGAGTACGATTTGGCTGCCTAAGAAAAAAAAGGGAGGACCCCCCAGGCGCGTGCAGAACTTAGACCCTCCAACGCGCACATCATTTCCCCACACAGAACCCAGGCGGCGGGGCGCGGGCTGGGAGGGGGCCGGGAGGTCGGACTCGCCGGGGGCTGCTCCGCCGGGGAATTAGCTCCGGAGCCGAATCAAAGCAGCCGAAGGCACGCACACCCGGAGGAAGGGAGGCCGCCCCAAGAAAGCCGGGGCTGGGGCGGCCCCGCACCCGCCTGTCTTCCCCCGCGCCCGAACCTGTTGTAAAGGCAGAGACAATGGAGAGAGCGCTCGGAGACACGCGGAGGAGAGACGGGCTCCTCGGAGAGGGAGGGGCGGGCCGGGAGGCGGGGAGAGAAGGAGAAGGGAGGGAGCCCGAGGGCGAGGCGCCGCGCCCCGTGTCCCTCTCCCGCATGGACTCCTCGGTCTCCAAGCCCCGTCTAGCGAGCCCCGGAGCCGTTGCAGCCTCCGCCCTCCTTCTCCCTCTCTCGCCGACCCCGGCAATTCCAACCTCCTTCGGGATCGAAAGATTCTATTTCAAGGTGCTAAGTTGATGGGCGGTCTTTGCTCTCACCCCGCGATTTCGGGCGCCTGTCTAGAAAGACGGAGAGAGAAAGGACCACCCAGTCGCAGAAGGCGAGGCTAGAAGGAGACGCACTCGCCCGCCCTTAAGGAAAGGAGGGAAGCCCGCGTACAATCGCGCAACCCCGGGGACTAGAGAGGGGACTCCCTCTCGGGGGGTTGCGGAGGAAGACTGCTAAGGCAAGCTAGACTCCCGTGGTGGGGCTGGAAGTAGAGAGAAACTGGCGGAGACGGTTGGCGAGCCTGGGAAGCCCTGGGAGCTCTGCGGGAGAGGTTCCCTAGCCGGGGCGGGGCGCTGGAGAGCTTCCCCCGCGCGGAGAGCGCAGGGGAGAACTTAGCCAGGAACTGCTGGACAGCTCCGGGACCTCGCGCGCCCCCTGCCAAACACAGCGCCCAGACCCGGGCTCTGGTTCTCCAGGACAGCAGGAGGCAAGGCCAACAGAGTCAGCGTGCCTGCCCATGCCGAAAAGAAGAGATAAAAGATGATGATAGATAGATAGATGATGATAGATAGATAGATAGATGATAGATAGATAGATAGATAGATAGATAGATGATAGATAGATAGATAGATAGATGATAGATAATGACACACAAGGGGGATGGGGTCGAGGGGCGGAGAAACGAGCAGAAGACTACTACGGAGCCTGGGCAAGAGAGAAGAGCCACCCCATCGTTGACCACACTCATGCAGGCTCTACCCACCCTTCACCATATGCACCGAAACCATAACAGTGAGGTTATTTGAGATCTAATTCTCAGCAGGCAAAAAGTATACTTGAGGTTAACAGCATATAGTATTCTATACCCCTTAAATTTTGAGGTAAATTTTGAATAATGACATTAAAGTCCCATATTGAAAAAGTAAGTTTCAAAAACGATTAAATTGTTAATCTGTACAAAGATCAACTGAGTTTCTTAACTTTCCATCCAAACAAGTAGATGCCGAATTCTCCAAAAGGATCCTACACAGCTAGTTACCAAAATACCTACTGGGTAGAGTCTGAGGCTCCAGTAGAGCAATATGTACTATATTATACTATGATGGGATGAGGGGAACATATTTAGTTCTGTCCTTGGAATGTTTAAGGGAAAAAAATTAGAATCTGGAAGCTTTTCCAAATTAAGTTTTAATGCTCTCTCCTTGTCAGTTTTTCCATTTGATTCTATCTGTAATTTTGTAAACTTTGAGAAATATTCCAGTATATATATATGTGATGAAATATTGTTTTATGTAACTTTGTAAATTTGCAAAACTACACAAAATGAAATTAATGTAATTGAATTGAATTAATTCAAAGGAAATTATTCACCATGAAATTAAAGATCTTTCTATAGCAGTACAACCAAAATAATGAACTGTAATAAGTATCTACAAAAGTTACATTAAAAATTGAAACATAAAATGAGAGGGAAAAGTAAATATACATATGCACACATATTTACATGTAGAAGTTCTCCTAACCTACTTGCACTCAACCAAATCATAGAATCAGGGGTACTCGCCAATCTCTGACTCTCATCTATGACATGCTGAAAGCTGGGAGTTAGTAAACTTGTCACATATGCTTATGCTCCCTCCAGAAGAGTAGTATTTTGTATCCAGAATTATTCCAGTTGAACCTGCTATGGTAAATATGTGACCTAATTAAATTTATGGAAACCATTAAAATATGAGTACAGAGAAGAGCTGTTTCCATAAAATGGAAATGCAAAGCTTTAGAAAACCATAATAAAGGTGAATCATTGTATTATTTAGGGCAGAGGTTCTCAACCTTAGAGCTATTGACATTTTAAGGTTGGATAGCACTTTGTTAGGATTGTCCTGTGCCTTGTAGGATGATTAAAAGCATCCCTGGTCTTTACCCACTAAATGCCAGTATTTTTAATATTCCATTTTATTTATATGTCTTATAACTATATCATTTTGTGTAGCTTTTTAAATTTCTGTTGTAGGGAATACAATATACATACTTTTCACCATCTACTCTAAAGTCCATGTGTTACTTCTTGAACTGGAATGTAGAAATTTTACCACCATATTGGTCCCTTTATCCTCACCCCTTTAAGTTGTGATTGTCTTATGTACTAAACAGGTCCTTTATACAACGTTAAAATTTTTGCTTTCAATCATTGTGATAGGTATAATAATGCTCTCTCCCCCAGCACACACACACACACACACACACACACACACACACACACACAAAGGAACACAACCTTGCCAATACCTTGATTTTAGCCCAGTGAAATCTGCTTTAGACTTCTGAACTACAGAACTGTAAGATAATAAATTTCTGTTGTTTTAATCACTAAATTTGTGGTAATTCATTTCAGCATTCACAGAAAACTAATATAAATACTAACCACATAAAGTTCAGTCAAAATGGTAGACTCTACTGACCCTGAAAGAATCCTCTTCTATTCATAAATACATCACAAAGCTAAATAAAATTTTCAAGATTTTTTTATTCATAGATGAACTTTAAATAAAAAATGAAAGAAAAAAATTTCCAGATGCTAGGGGAAAACAGAGATAGCTGAAAATTGGCAGAAAAAGGAGTAACTCATGCAATGATTGGGAGAGGGTAGGACACAGGGTTTCGGACACAGTAGGGGCCTTAAGACAATGGGGTAGGATTTTAACATCCACACAAGAACTGGAAACAATGAATTATGGCCAAAGCCAGAAGATGTGAAGATGTTACTGATCCCTCCAATAAAAATAGGGAGATATGAATGATTATATTACACATACATACACATATATTTTGCACAAATTGGCCCAAGAATTGACAAGAATGCTTGCCAGCTGTGCATGATCATAGGTGGAAAACAAAGTCACCTGTAATAAATGTCAAATCTCAAGCCTTGGCACTTGTAAGCACATGGTCCAAAATTACATCTGCACTGGTATAAGAAATTATAAAATCAGAAATGAGAATAAAACCCCTAGAGTCTTCTGAAGAAGCAAATGTAAAAATTCCATTAAGGGAGCTTCCACAACTTCTGGCATATAAGAGAAAAAATTCTGATGAAGATATAATAACAATAATTTCAATAGCAATAATAAATTGCATTGAAGTAAAATACCATGAAAACGAGTCAGGAGACAAACATACAAAAAAGAAAAAAGAGAATTAGAATCTCATGAACTCAGAATATCAGAAAAATGTGATCAAAAAGTATTAAAAAATATATTTTAAATGATTGGAGTTTTTTAAGGAATAGAAAAAAATAATGAAGGAACAGAACTGTATGAGGAAATATTAGGCAGATTTCAAAGGAAACCAAAAGGAACTTCTAGACACAAAAGAATATTTTTAAAAAAAAATTTTTAAACACTGGCTAGAAAAAGCAGCAGATAAAATAGAGCTGAAAATTAGAGAACAAAAAAATCTGGGAATAAAATATGAGATCTGAAGATATTATTGAAAATCTGGCAAGAATGATACAAAGATGGAAAATGTGAACAGTGTTACAATTAGAAGATCCAAACACAATTACTTAGAGATGTAAAATAAGAGACTAGAGAGAATGGAAGTAGATAGTGTTATTGGAAATATTTAAACAAATAAGAGTGAAAAGCTTTCAAGAATTAAAGCATGCATGAGAATCTAATCCTGGGTGAGATGGAATAAGCACACCCCAGCCTCTCTCTCCCACTTAATGCTACCAAACCTGGACAGAATGCATGGAGTATTTGAGGACTCTGAAAATTAAGTAGTAGCAGGCAAATTGAGAAAGAAGACCAGAGTTTGAAGTACCACCATAGTGACAGTGAGTAATTCTAAGAAATACACCATCACCCAAGTCACAGACTGCCTCTGGGTGGTACGCACATGAGATAAATCTGAATACACTACAAAGTCTTTGAAATCTCTCCAAAGAAGGCTAGTCAAAGCTGACAGTCTATACACAACTGGGCCAATTGCCTGCTTTTTTAAAATAAATTGACATTCTCCCTGGTACTTAAAATTCATAGTACTTACCATATTCAAATGTTCAAGATATAATCTGAAATTATTTGGCATATGAAAAACCAGGGAAACTTCAACTTACATAAGAAAAATAAAATCAACAGATACCAATGCCAGGATGACAAAGATGTTGGAATTATCTGAAAAAGACATTTAAAAAGCTATTAAAAATACTCCATAAAACAAGGGCAAACACTCTTAAAACAAATAAAAAGATAGAAAGTGGCAGCAACTAAATAAAAGATATAAAAAAAGAACAAAGTGGAAATTTTAGAACTGGAAAGCATAACAGAAATTTTTTTAAATTTAAATTTTAAATTTTTTAAATTTAAAATTTAAATTTTTTTAAGTCCGAAACATTTATATTAACATATTTCCATACAGATAACCCAATGAAAATTTAGTATTAGTTGTTTTCTTTGTTTGTTTTTTTATACTGCAGGTTCTTATTAGTCATCAATTTTATACACATCAGTGTATACATGTCAATCCCAATCGACCAATTCAGCACACCACCATCCCCACCCCACCGCAGTTTTCCCCCCTTGGTGTCCATATGTCTGTTCTCTACATCTGTGTCTCAACTTCTGCCCTGCAAACCGGCTCATCTGTACCATTTTTCTAGGTTCCACATACATGCGTCAATATACGATACTTGTTTTTCTCTTTCTGACTTACTTCACTCTGTATGACAGTCTCTACATCCATCCATGTCTCAATACATGACCCAATTTCATTCCTTTTTATGGCTGAGTAATATTCCATTGTATATATGTACCACATCTTCTTTATCCATTCGTCTGTCGATGGGCATTTAGGTTGCTTCCATGACCTGGCTATTGTAAATAGTGCTGCAATGAACATTGGGGTGCATGTGTCTTTTTGAATTATGGTTTTCTCTGGGTATACACCCAGTAGTGGGATTGCTGGATCATATGGTATATCTATTTTTAGTTTTTTAAGGAACCTCCATACTGTTCTCCATAGTGGCTGTATCAATTTACATTCCCACCAACAGTGCAAGAGGGTTCCCTTTTCTCCACACCCTCTCCAGCATTTGTTGTTTGTAGATTTTCTGATGATGCCCATTCTAACTGGTGTGAGGTGATACCTCATTGTAGTTTTGATTTGCATTCCTCTAATAATTAGTGATGTTGAGCACCTTTTCATGTGCTTCTTGGCCATCTGTATGTCTTCTTTGGTGAAATGTCTATTTAGGTGTTCTGCCCATTTTTGGATTGGGTTGTTTGTTTCTTTAATATTGAGCTGAATGAGCTGTTTATATATTTTGGAGATTAATCCTTTGTCCATTGATTCATTTGCAAATATTTTCTCCCATTCTGAGGGTTGTCTTTTCGTCTTGTTTATGGTTTCCTTTGCTGTGCAAAAGGTTTGAAGTTTCATTAGGTCCCATTTGTTTATTTTTGTTTTTATTTCCATTACTCTAGGAGGTGGATCAAAAAAGATCTTGCTGTGATTTATGTCAAAGAGTGTTCTTCCTATATTTTCCTCTAAGAGTTTTATAGTGTCCGGTCTTACATTTAGGTCTCGAATCCATTTTGAGTTTATTTTTGTGTATGGTGTTAGGGAGGATTCTAATTTCATTCTTTTCCATGTAGCTGTCCAGTTTTCCCAGCACCACTTATTGAAGAGACTGTCTTTTCTCCACTGTATATCTTTGCCTCCTTTGTCATAGATTAGTTGACCATAGGTGTGTGGGTTTATCTCTGGGCTTTCTATATTGTTCCATTGATCTATGTTTCTGTTTTTGTGCCAGTACCATATTGTCTTGATTACTGTAGCTTTGTAGTATAGTCTGAAGTCAGGGAGTCTGATTCCTCCAGCTCCGTTTTTTTCCCTCAAGACTGCTTTGGCTATTCGGGGTCTTTTGTGTCTCCAAACAAATTTTAAGATGATTTGTTCTAGTTCCGTAAAAAATGCCATTGGTAATTTAATAGGGACTGCATTCAATCTGTAGATTGCTTTGGGTAGTATAGTTAATTTCACAATATTGATTCTTCCAATCCAAGAACATGGTATATCTCTCCACCTGTTGGTATCATCTTTAATTTCTTTCATCAGTGTCTTATAGTTTTCTGCATACAGGTCTTTTGTCTCCCTAGGTAGGTTTATTCCTAGGTATTTTATTCTTTTTGCTGCAATGGTAAATGGGAGTGTTTCCTTAATTTATCTTTCAGATTTTTCATCATTAGTGTATCGGAATGCAAGAGATTTCTGTGCATTAATTTTGTATCCTGCAACTTTACCAAATTCATTGATTAGCTCTAATACTTTTCTGGTGGCATCTTTATGATTCCCTATGTATAATATCATGTCATCTGCAAACAGTAACAGTTTTACTTCTTTTTTAATTTGTATTCCTTTTATTTCTTTTTCTTCTCTGATTGCCATGGCTAGGACTTCCAAAACTATGTTGAATAATAGTGGTGAGAGTGGAAATTTTTGTCTCGTTCCTGATCTTAGAGGAAATGCTTCCAGTTTTTCACCATTGAGAATGATGTTTGCTGTGGGTTTGTCATATATGGCCTTTATTATGTTGAGGTAGGTTCCCTCTATGCCCACTTTCTGGAGAGTTTTTATCATAAATGGGTGTTGAATTTTGTCAAAAGCTTTTTCTGCATCTATTGAGATGATCATATGGTTTTTATTCTTCAATTTGTTAATATAGTGTATCACATTGATTGATTTGCGTATATTGAAGAATCCTTGTATCCTTGGGATAAATCCCACTTGATCATGGTGTATGATCCTTTTAATGTGTTGTTGGATTCTGTTTGCTAGTATTTTGTTGAGGATTTTTGCATCTATATTCATCAGTGATATTGGTCTGTAATTTTCTTTTTTTGTAGTATCTTTGTCTGGTTTTGGTATCAGGGTGATGGTGCCCTCATAGAATGAGTTTGGGAGAGTTCCTTCCTCTGCAATTTTTTGGAAGAGTTTGAGAAGGATGGGTGTTAGCTCTTCTCTAAATGTTTGATAGAATTCACCTGTGAAGCCATCTGGTCCTGGACTTTTGTTTGTTGGAAGATTTTTAATCACAGTTTCAGTTTCATTGCTTGTGATTGGTCTGTTCATATTTTCTGTTTCTTCCTGGTTCAGTCTTGGAAGGTTATACCTTTCTAAGAATTTGTCCATTTCGTCCAGGTTGTCCACTTTATTGGCATAAAGTTGCTTGTAGTAGTCTCTTAGGATGCTTTGTATTTCTGCGGTGTCTGTTGTAACTTCTCCTTTTTCATTTCTAATTTTATTGATTTGAGTCGTCTCCCTCTTTTTCTTGATGAGTGTGGCTAATGGTTTATCAATTTTGTTTATCTTCTCAAAGAACTAGCTTTTAGTTTTATTGATCTTTGCTATTGTTTTCTTTGTTTCTATTTCATTTATTTCTACTCTGATCTTTATGATTTCTTTCCTTCTGCTAACTTTGGGTTTTCTTTGTTCTTCTTTCTCTAGTTCCTTTAGGTGTAAGGTTAGATTGTTTACTTGAGATTTTTCTTGTTTCTTGAGGTAGGCTTGTATAGCTATAAACTTCCCTCTTAGAACTGCTTTTGCTGCATCCCATAGGTTTTGGATCGTCCTGTTTTCATTGTCATTTGTCTCTAGGTATTTTCTGATTTCCTCTTTGATTTCTTCAGTGATCTCTTGGTTATTTAGTAATGTATTGTTTAGCCTCCATGTGTTTTTGTTTTTTACGTTTTTTTCCCTGTAATTCATTTCTAATCTCATAGTGTTGTGGTCAGAAAAGATACTTGATATGATTTCAATTTTCTAAAATTTACTGAGGCTTCATTTGTGACCCAAGATGTGATCTATCCTGGAGAATGTTCCGTGCGCACTTGAGAAGAAAGTGTAATCTGCTGTTTTTGGATGGAATGTTATATAAATATCAATTAAATCTATATGGTCTATAGTGTCATTTAAAGCTTCTTTTTCCTTATTTATTTTCATTTTGGATGATCTGTCCATTGGTGTAAGTGAGGTGTTAAAGTCCCCCACTATTATTGTGTTACTGTCGATTTCCTCTTTTATAGCTGTTAGCAGTTGCCTTATGTATTGAGGTGCTCCTATGTTGGGTGCATATATATTTATAATTGTTATATCTTCTTCTTGGATTGATCCCTTGATCATTATGTAGTGTCCTTCCTTGTCTCCTGCAACATTCTTTATTTTAAAGTCTATTATTTTATCTGATATGAGTATAGCTACTCCAGCTTTCTTTTGATTTCCATTTGCATGGAATATCTTTTTCCATCCCTTCACTTTAAGTCTGTATGTGTCCCTAGGTCTGAAGTGGGTCTCTTGTAGACAGCATATATATGGGTCTTGTTTTTGTATCCATTCAGCAAGCCTGTGTCTTTTGGTTGGAGCATTTAATCCATTCACGTTTAAGGTAATTATCAATATGTATGTTCTTATGACCATTTTCTTAGTTGTTTTGCGTTTGTTTTTGTAGGTCCTTTTCTTCTCTTGTGTTTCCCACTTAGAGAACTTCCTTTAGCATTTGTTGTAGAGCTGGTTTGGTGATGCTGAATTCTCTTAGCTTTTGCTTGTCTGTAAAGCTTTTGATTTCTCCATCAAATCTGAATGAGATCCTTGCTGGGTAGAGTAATCTTGGTTGTAGGTTCTTCCCTTTCATCACTTTAAGTATATCATGCCACTCCCTTCTGGCTTGTAGAGTTTCTGCTGAGAAATCAGCTGTTAACCTTATGGGAGTTCCCTTGTATGTTATTTGTCGTTTTTCCCTTGCTGCTTTCAATAATTTTTCTTTGTGTTTAATTATTGCCAATTTGATTACTATGTGTCTCAGCGTGTTTCTCCTTCAGTTTATCCTGTATGGAACTCGCTGCGCTTCCTGGACTTGGGTGGCTATTTCCTTTCCCATGTTAGGGAAGTTTTCAACTATAATCTCCTCAAATATTTTCTCGGGTCCTTTCTCTCTCTCTTCTCCTTCTGTGACCCCTATAATGCGAATGTTTTTGCGTTTAATGTTGTCCCAGAGGTCTCTTAGGTTGTCTTCATTTCTTTTCATTCTTTTTTCTTTAGTCTGTTCTGCAGCAGTTAATTCCACCATTCTGTCTCCCAGGTCAGTTGTCCATTCTTCTGCCTCAGTTATTCTGCTACTGATTCCTTCTAGTGTAGTTTTCATTTCAATTATTGTATTGTTCATCTCTGTTTGTTTGTTCTTTAATTCTTCTAGGTCTTTGTTAAACATTTCTTGCATCTTCTCGATCTTTGCCTCCATTCTTATTCCGAGGTCCTGGATCATCTTCACTATCATTATTCTGAATTCTTTTTCTGGAAGGTTGCCTATCTCCACTTCATTTAGTTGTTTTTCTGGGGTTTTATCTTGTTCCTTCATCTGGTATATAGCCCTCTGCCTTTTCATGTTGTCTGTCTTTCTGTGAATGTGGTTTTTGTTCCACAGGCTGCAGGATTATAGTTTTTCTTGCTTCTGCTGTCTGCCCTCTGGTGGTTGAGGCGATCCAAGAGGCTTGATGGGAGGCTCTGGTGGTGGGTAGAGCTGACTGTTGCTGTGGTGGTCAGAGCTCGGTAAAACTTTAATCCACTTGACTTGATGGGTGGGGCTGGGTTCCCTCCCTGTTGGTTGTTTTGCCTGAGGCAATCCAACACTGGAGCCTACCTGGGCTCTTTGGTGGGGCTAATAACAGACTCTGGGAGGGCTCACGCCAAGGAGTACTTCCCAGAACTTCTGCTGCCAGGGTCCTTGTCCCCACAGTGAAACAGAGCCACCCCCACCTCTGCAGGAGACCTTCCAACACTAGCAGGTAGGTCTGGTTCAGTCTCCCCCGGGGTCACTGCTCCTTCCCCTGGGTCCCGATGCACACACTATTTTGTGTGTGCCCTCCAAGAGTGGGGTCTCTGTTTCCCCCAGTCCTGTCGAAGTCCTGCAATCAATTCCCACTAGGATTCAAAGTCTGATTCCCTATGAATTCCTCCTCCCATTGCCGGACCCCAGGTTGGGAAGCCTGACGTGGGGCTCAGAACCTTCACTCCAGTGGGTGGACTTCTGTGGTATAAGTATTTGCCAGTCTGTGAGTCACTCACCCACCAGATATGGGATTTGATTTTACTCTGATTGCCCCCCTCCTACCATTTCATTGTGGCTTCTCCTTTGTCTTTGAATGTGGGGTATCTTTTTTGGTGAGTTCCAGTGTCTTCCTGTCGATGATTGTCCAGCAGCTAGTTGTGATTCTGGTGTTCTTGCAAGAGGGAGTGATAGCACGTCCTTCTACTCTGCCATCTTCCTTAATCAATAACTGAAATTTAATAACTCATTAGAATGGACTCAGTAGCAGAATGGAGATAACAGAGAAAATAGTCAGTGAGCTTGAAGACAGATCAATTGAAATGATCCAATCTGAACAACAGAGAGTGTTATTTGTTTGGTTGATTTCTGTTTTTGCTTTTATACTGTTGTTGTTGTTGTTGTTGCTTATTTTTAAGTGAATATAGCAAAAGAAATCTATGAGACAAAATCAAAGTAACCTTAATGCTATTAGGGTTCCAGGAGAGGAAAAAGAGTTCAATAGCAAAAAAAGTATTTCAGGAAATAATGGCCTAGAGGTGGAGTCAAGATGGCAGTGTGGGAAGACGCAGAGTTAGCTTCTCCCCACAGCTAGGGTGCCTGCCAGCCACTGGTGGGGGACTTTGATGCCCAAGGAGATGGGAGGAACCCTAAGGTGGACCGGTAGGACATAGGGGGACTGAGTGGGGAGGAGAGGTGGAGGTCAGACAGGATTGATGCCCTTGAGGTCGGGGAAATCAGGACAGGAAGGCGGCAGGAACTCGCTGGGAAGAGTGGGAGAGGAGCTGAGGATGATCACCTGGCCCACTTGGGCTGGGAGCCTGCTGAGCTCCCAAGCCAGTACCCCCCTCCAAAGCCCCATCCATGCTGCGTGGGTCCTGGGGGCATAGGAGGGAGGCCAGGGAGATCAGGAGAGGCAGGCAGGAGAGGCCTGCGGGAGGGGCCCTCCAGGAAGTGGGAAAGGAGCCGAGGGCATTTGCCTCACCCACTCAGGTCCAAGGAGCCTGCTGAGCTCCCAGGCCAATCCCCTGCCCTCCAAAGCCCCTTCCAGGTCGCATGGGTCTTTGGGGGCATAGGAAGGAGGCTGAGGGGAGAACAGAAGATGCAGGTGGGAGGGGCCCTCTGGGAGGAGCAGGAGAATAGCAGAGGGTGATTGCCCCTCCCACTTGGGAATGGGAGCCTGCTGGGCTCCCAGGTGAGGTCCCCTGCCCTCTGAGACCGGGGTGGGGGACACGACTGGGCCCTTTCTGTTGCTTGAGCCTAAGCCCCAAGCCCCACAGCCCCTAGGGTCTTTTCCAGCCCTGTGGGTCCTGAGTATTGGCCCCACCCACTGCCCAAACCTCGCCTTTGCTAAGGCCCTGCCCTCGACAGCCAAAGACTTTCCCCCCCACTTTTTTTTTTTCACTCCTCCTTTTTACTATTGTGGTACTGATGTACCTTCTGGTTGTTGATTCATCTACATTTTTATTTTTATATTCTTTCTAACATATCTGTTAGTTTCCTAGTCTAATTTTAGATTTTACTTTGTTATTGTTCTTTTCTTTTTTTTTTTTGCTGCTCCATGGGGCTTGCAGGATTGTCATTCACGAGCCCAGGGTCGGGCCGAAGCTCACGCAGTGGGAGTTTCGAGTCCAAACCACTCTAACAGAGAACCTCAGACCCCAGGGAATATTCATTGGAGTGAGGACTCACAGAGTTCCTCATATCAGCACCGAGACCCAGCTCTACAAAATAGCCTACAAACTCCAGTGCTGGAAGCCTCAGGCCAAACAACCAGTAAGACAGGAACACAATCCCACTCATAAAAAAAAAAAAAAAAATGAGATGGCAAAAAAATAAGTCACAGATGAAGGAGCAAGGTAAAAACCTACAAGACCAAATAAATGAAGAGGAAATAGGCAATCAACCTGAAGAAGAATTCAGAGTAATTATAGTAAAGATGATCCAGAATCTCGGACATAAAATGGAGGCACGGATTTAGAAAACACAAGAAATGTTTAACAAAGATCTAGACGAATTAAAGAACAAACAAACAGAGACGAACACAATAACTGAAATGAAAAATACACTAGAAGGAATCAATAACAGAATAACTGAGGCAGAAGAACAAATAAGTAAGCTTGAAGACAAAATGGTGGAAATAACTGCTGAGGAGCAGAATAAAGAAAAAAGAATGAAAAGAACTGAAGACAATCTCAGAGACCTCTGGGACAACACTAGATGCACCAACATTCGAATTATAGGGGTCCCAGAAGAAGAAGAGAAAAAGAAAGGGTCCGAGAAAATATTTGAAGAGATTATAGTTGAAAACCTCCCTAACATGGGAAAGGAAATGTCACCCAAATCCAAGAAGCACAGAGAGTCCCATACAGGATAAACTCTAGGAAAAACACACCAAGACACATATTAATCAAACTAACAAAAATTAAATTCAAAGAAAAAATATTAAAAGCAGCAAGGGAAAAACAAAAAATAATATACAAAGGAATCCCCATAATGTTATCAGCTGATTTTTCAGTGGAAACTCTGCAGGCCAGAAGGGAGTGGCAGGATATATTTAAAGTGATGAAAGAGAAAAACCTACAACCAAGATTACTCTACCCAGCAAGGATCTCTACCCATTCAGATTTGATGGAGAGGTCAAAACCTTTAAGGACAAGCAAAAGCTAATAGAATTCAATACCACCAAACCAGCTTTACAACAAATGCTAAAGAAACTTCTCTAAGTGGGAAACACAAGAGAAGAAAAAGACCCACAAAACAAACCCAAAACAATTAAGAAAATGGTAATAGGAACATACATAACGATAATAAACTTGAATGTAAATGGATTAAATGCCCCAACCAAAAGACACAGGCTTGCTGAATGGATACAAAAACAAGACCCATATATATGCTGTCTACAAGAGACCCACTTCAGACCTAGGGATACATACAGACTTAAAGTGAAGGGATGGAAAAAGATATTCCATGCAAATGGAAATCAAAAGAAAGCTGAAGTGGCAATACTCGTATCAGATAAAATAGACTTTAAAATAAAGTCTATTACATGAGATAAGGAGGGACACTACATAATGATCAATCCAAGAAGATATAACAATTATAAATGTTAATGCACCCAATATAGGAGGACCTCAATACATAAGGCAAACGCTAACGACCATGAAAGGAGAAATGGACAGTAACACAATAATAGTAGGGGACTTTAACACCCCACTTACACCAATGGACAGATTATCCAAACAGAAAATAAATAAGGAAACACTAGCTTTAAATGACACAAGAGACCAGATAGATCTAATTGATATTTATAGAACATTCCACCCAAAAGTGGCAGAATGCACTTTCTTCTCAAGTGCACATGGAACATTCTTCAGGATAGAGCACATCTTGGGTCACAAATAAAGCCTCAGAAAATTTAAGAAAATTGAAATCATATCAAGCATCTTTTCTGACCACAATGCTATGAGATTGGAAATCAATTACAGGGAAAAAAACTGTAAAAAACACAAATACATGGAGGCTAAACAGTGTGCTACTAAATAACCAAGAGATCACTGAAGAAATCAAGAAGAAAATTTAAAAATACATCAAAACAAATGACAATGAAAACACGACAACCCAAAACCTATGGGACACGGCAAAAGCAGTTTTAAGAGGGAAGTTTATAGCAATTCAATCTCACCTCAAGAAACAAGAAAAATCTCAAATAAACAATCTAACCCTACACTTAAAACAACTAGAGAAAGAAGAACAAAGAAAACCCAAAGTCAGTAGAAGGAAAGAAATCATAAAGATCAGAGCAGAAATAAATGAAATAGAAATGAAGAAAACAATAGCAAAGAGCAATAAAACTAAAAGCTGGTTCTTTGAGAAAATAAACAAAATTAATAAACCATTAGCCAGGCTCATCACGAGAAACAGGGAGAGTATGCAAATCAATAAAATTAGAAATGAAAAACGAGAAATCACAACTGACACTGCAGAAATACAAATGTAAGAGACTACTACAAACAACTATATGCCAATAAAATGGACAACCACGAAGAAATTGACAAATTCTTGGAAAGGTACAATTTTCCAGGACTGAACCAGTAAGAATTAGAAAATATAAACAGACCTATCACAAATAATGAAATTGAAACTATAATTAAAAATCTTCCAACAAACAAAAGTCCAGGACCAGATGGCTTCACAGGCGAATTTTGTCAAATATTTAGAGAAGAGTTAATACCTATCCTTCTAAAACTCTTCCAAAATATATCAGAGGGAGGAACACTCCCAAACTCATTCTACAAGGCCACCACCACCCTGATACCAAAACCAGACAAAGATATCACAAAAAAAGAAAATTATAGACCAATATCACTGATGAACATAGATGCAAAAATCCTGAACAAAATACTAGCAAACAGAATCCAACAGCATATTAAAAGATCATACACCATGATCAAGTGGGATTTATCCCAGGGATGCAAGGATTCTTCAATATACGCAAATCAATCAATGTGATACACCACATTAACAAATTAAGGAATAAAAACCACATGATCATCTCAATAGATGCAGAAAAAGCTTTTGACAAAATTCAATACCCATTTATGATAAAAACTCTCCAGAAAATGGGCATAGAGGGAACCTACCTCAACATAATAAAGGCCATATATGACAAACGCACAGCAAACATCATACTCAATGGTGAAAAACTGAAAGCATTTCCTCTAAGATCAGGAACAAGACAAGATGTCCACTCTCGCCACTCTTATTCAACATAGTTTTGGGAGTCCTAGCCATGGCAATCAGAGACGAAAAAGAAATAAAAGAAATCCAAATTGGAAAAGAAGAAGTAAAACTGTCACAGTTTGCAGATGACATGATACTGTACATAGAAAATGCTAAAGATGCCACCAGAAAACTACTAGAGCTAATCAATGAATTTGGTAACATTGCAGGTTACAAAATTAATGCACAGAAATCTCTGGCATTCCTATACATGAACAATGAAAAATCAGAAAGAAAAATTAAGGAAACACTCCCATTTACCATTGAAAAGAAAGAATAAAATACCTAGGCATAAACCTGCCTACGGAGGCAAAAGACTCAGAAAACTATAAAACACTGATGAAAGAAATCAAAGGTGACATAAACAGATGGAGAAATATACCATGTTCTTGGATTGGAAGAACCAATATTGTGAAAATGACTATACTACCCAAAGCAACCTACAGATTCAATGCAATCCCCATCAAACTACGAATGGCATTCTTCACAGAATTAGAACAAAAAATTTTAATTTGTATGGAAACACAGAAGATCCCGAATAGCCAAAGCAATCTTGAGAAAGAAAAATGGAGTTGGAGGAATCAGGCGCCCAGACTTCAAACTATACCACAAAGCTACAGTAATCAAGACAGTATGGTACTGGTACAAACACAGAAATATAGATCAATGGTACAGGATAGAATGCCCAGAGATAAACCCACACACATATGGGCACCTAATTTACAACAAAGGAGGCAAGAACATACGAAGGAGAAAAGACAGGCTCTTCAAAAAGTGGTGCTGGGAAAACTGGACAGCTACATGTAAAAGAATGATATTAGAACACTACCTAACAACACACACAAAAATAAACTCCAAATGGAGTAAAGACTTAAATGTAAGACCACACACTATAAAGCTCTTAGAGGAAAACATAGGAAGAACACTATTTGACATAAACTACAGCAAGATCTTTTTTGACCCACCTCCTAGAGTAACAGAAATAAAAACAAAAATAAACAAATGGGACTTAATTAAACTTAAAAGCTTTTGCACAGCAAAGGAAACCACAAACAAGACAAAAAGACAACCCTCAGAATGGGAGAAAATATTTGCAAATGAAACAGACAAAGGATTAATCTCCAAAATATACAAACAGCTCATGGAGCTCAACATCAAAAAAACAAACAATCCAGTTAAAAAATGGGTGGAAGACCTAAATAGACATTCCAGCAAGGAAGACATACAGGTGGCCAAGAGGCACATGAAAAGATGCTCAACATCACTAATTATTAGAGAAATGCAAATCAAAACTACAATAAGTATCACCTCACGCCAGTTAGAATGGCTGTTATCAAAAAATCTAGGAACAATAAATGCTGAAAAGGGTGTGGTGAAAAGGGAACCCTCCTGCACTGTTGGTGGGAATGTAAATTGATACAACCACTATGGAAAACAGTATGTAGGTTCCTTAAAAAATTAAAAATAGAACTACCATATGACACAGCAATCCCACTACTGGGCATATACCCAGAGAAAACCATAATTCAGAAAGAGTCATGTACCACAATGTTCATTGCAGCACTATTTACAATAGCCAGGACATGGAACCAACCTAAATGTCCATCCACAGATGAATGGATAAAGAAGATGTGGCACATATATACAATGGAATATTACTCAGCCATAAAAAGAAATGAAATTGAGTTATTTGTAGTGAGGTGGATGGACCTAGAGTCTGTCATACAAGGTGAAGAAAGTCAGAAAGAGAAAAACAACTACCTTATGCTAACGCATATATATGGAATCTAAAAAAAAAAGAAAAAAGGTACTGATGAAGCTAGTTGTAGGGCAGGAATAAAGAGGTAGACATAGAGAATGGACTTGACATGGGGTGGGAGGGCACAGCTGGGGCGAAGTGAGAGTAGCATCGACATATATACACTACTGAATGTAAAAGAGTTGGCTGGTGGGAAACAGCAGCATAGCACGGGGAGATTGGCTTGGTGCTTTGCAATGACCTAGAGTGGTGGGATACGGAGGATAGGAGGGAGGCTCAAGAGGGAGGGGATATGGGGACACGTGTATGCATATGGTTGATTGGCTTTGTCGTGCAGCAGAAACTAATACAGTATTGTGAAGCAATTATACTCCTATAAAAATTGATTTAAAAATATATATATATATACATTAAGAAAAAAGAAATAATGGCCTTAGACTTCCTTAATCTGGAGAAAGACATAAATTTAGCAGATTCAAGGAGCTCAGTGAATTCCAAATAGGATAAATGCAAAGGAATCCATGGCCAACCACATCATAATCAAACTGCTGAAAACAATATAAAAACAAAACTATCACAAAGAAAAAATTTTGAAAGCAACCAGAGAAAAATTATACTTTACTTATAGGGAAGCAACAGTGTAAATGAATGCAGGTTTCTCATCAGAAGCCATGCAGGCCAGAAGGAAGGGAACAACATTTTTTAAAGTGCAGAAAAGAATTCTGTCATCCCAGAATTCAATATCTGGTGAAACTATCCTTCAGGAATAAAGATGAAGGGAAAGTACTCTCAGATTAAGAAAATCTATAAGAACTGGTTGCCAAAAAACCTGTTCTAAAAGAATTGCTAAAGGAAATCCTTCAGACAGAAGGGAAATGATAATATAAAGGCAACCAGCATATCAGTAATGAAGAAATAGCAATAGAAATGGTAAATATCTGGGTAAACATAATAGATTATTCTTCTCTTGAGTCTTATAAAATATGTTTGATGGTTTTATTAGTTGTCTATTGATGCTATAACAAATTACCACAAACTTAGTGACTTAAAATAACACAAATTTATGATCTTACAGTATTGTAGGTCATAAATCTGACACTAGTCAATAGGCTAAGCTCAAAGCATTGACAAGGCTGTATTCCTTTCTACAAGGAGAATCAATTTCCATACGTTTTGCAACTTTTAGAGACTGTCTGTGCTCCTTGGCTCATTTCCCCCTTCTCCTGTCCTCAAAGCCAGCAACAGCAGGCTAAGTCCTTCGCACAGTGGATTCTCTCTGATTCTCTGACTACAGTTCAGAAAGGTCCTTAACTTCTAGGGATATATATGATGACATTGGGGCTACCTCATAATCTAGGATAATTTCTCCATCTCAAGGCTCTTAACCTTAATCACCTGTGCAAAGTTCCTTTGCCATAGTCATAGGTTCTGGGGATTAGAGTATGGACCTTTTTGGGGAGCCATTCTTCTGGCTACCATAATGATTGAAAGAAAATATTTTAAAGTACGCCAAAGGGGTTTCAATGTTTGTAGATTTAATACATAAGACAACCACAACATAAAGAGATGAGGATAAAGGTACCAATATAGTGGAAAAGTTTCTATATTCCAACTGAAGTGGTACCATATGGACTCTAAGTAGACAGTGAAAAGTTAAATATGTATATTGTATTCTCCAGAACACTAATTTTAGAAGTTATACAAAGAGATATAGTTAAAAGACAGAATAGATAAAATAAAATGGAATATTAAAAAATGTTCAGATAACTTGAAAGAAGACAGGAAAAGGATTAAGAGAGGAACAGATAAAAGAAGGAACAAAGAGAAAAGAAATAAAAACATGGAAAACCAAAATCCAAACATATCCATATTGCATTAAATGTAAATGGACTGAAAAACCAACAATTAAAATTAAAAGACCAAGACTGTCAGAATGGACTTGAAAAATGTACCCCAACTATGGGCTGTTAAAAGATACTCATTTCAAATATAATGTGGTAAATTTAAGGTAAAAGTATTAAGAAAAGATATACAATGTAAACGTGAATCAAAAGAAAGTTGGAGTCACTATTAATAACAAAAAAAGTAAATCTAGAGCAAAGAAAATTATCAGGAGAAAGGGGTACATTACCTAAAAATAAAATGGTCAATTCCCAAAGAAGACATAACTGTCCTACATGTGTATGCTCCTAATAGCAAAACTGCAAAATACTTGAAGCCCTAGAGAAATGGTGAACAGAACTGAAGGAAGAAATAAGAAAATCCACAATTATATTTAGAAACTCCCCATATTCCTCTCTCATAATCAATGGAAATCTCCAGTCCCAGATAGTTTCCATGCCAAATGCCACCAAATATTTAAAAAAAAATAATATCACATAAACCTTCCAGAAAATAGAAGAGGAGGTAATATTTCCCAACTCTTTTTATGAGACTAGCATTACTCATACCAAAACCAGACAAAGACAATACAAAACAAAAAAAGGAAACTAGAACATAGATACAAAATATACCTTTTGAACATGGATACTAAATATATCTTTTGAACATACATGTAAAATCCTCTATAAAATATTAATAAATCAAATCTGGCAAAATATAAAAAAGAGTAATAAACTGCAATGAAGTAGGGTTCATCCCAGGAATGCAAGGTTGAGTCAATATTTTAATCAGTCAATGTAATCCATCACATTTACAATCTAAAGAGGATAAATTATGTGATCATATCAATTGATGCAAGAAAAGTATTTGACAAAATTCAACAACTATTGATGATAAAATAAATAACTCACTACAAAGTAAAAGTAGGAGGAAACCTCCTCAGTATAATAAAGTATATTTTAAAAGATTCTACATTAACAAGACAACAATATGTTGAAGTTTCTAATCAATGCAATGAGCCAAGAAATAAAAGCCATTCAGATTGTAAAGGAAGAAATAATTTCTTCCCTAGATGATTTGGTCATCTGCATTTAAAAATTCCCAAAGCATCTATGAAAAAAAGCTACTAGAATTAGTAAGAGAGTTTAGCAATGTTACAATGCCAACATACGGAAACCAATTATGTTTCTATATGCAAGCAAGGAATAACTGAAAATATAAATAAAAAGCAACACCATTTTATAATAGCATGAAAATGGATAAATCTAAATATAGACAAGATTTTACACTGAAGACTACAAAATATTGCTGAGTGAAATTAAAGAAGACCTAAATGGATGAAAAGATTTACCATGCTCATTAATAAGAAGATTTAATATTTTTAAGGTATCAATTATACTCATATTTATCTACAGATTCAAGACAATCAAAATCTCAGTAGGCTTTTTGGCAGCAATTGACAAGCCAATTATAAAATTTATATGGAACATACAATGGAATACTACTCAGCCATAAAAAAGAACAAAATAATGCCATTTGCAGCAACATGTATGCAACTAGAGATTATCATATTAAGTGAAGTAAATCAGAAAGAGAAAGACAAATACTATATGATATCACTTATATGTAAAATCTACAATATGACACAAATGAACTTATCTATGAAACAGAAACAGACTCACAAACATAGAGAACAGACTTGTGGTTGCCAAGGGGGAGGGGTTGGGGGACAGACAAGTGGGAGGTTGGGGTTAGCAGGTGTAAGCTTTTATATATATAATAGATAAACAAAACGTCCTACTGTATAGCACATAGAACTATATTCAGTATCCTATGATAAACCATAATGGAAAAGAATATAAAAAAAGAAAGTGTATTTTATATATATGTGTATATATATATATATATATACACATATATATATATATATATATACACATATATGTATATATATATAACTGAGTCACCTTGCTGTACAGCAGTAATTACCACAACATTGTAAATCAACTATACTTCAATAAAAAAATAAATTTAAAAAATAAAAAAAATAAAATTTATATGTAAAGGCAAGGAAAATTAAAAAGGCTGAAAAAGCACAAAATTGGAGTATTTATACTATCTCATTTCAAAGTTGCAGGACATTTTGTCCTGTCTAAAATGTTCATAAGACATTTGGTCCATGCCAAAAGGTCCTTGATATTTGGTCATATTTGGTCCTGTCCAAAATGACCACGGAGACATTTGGTTCATGCCAAAAGGAAAGTTTCTCAATATTTGGTGCTATTCCAAAACCATCTGACATGAACCAAATATGCTCATGGATATTTTGGATAGGACCAAATATCAAGGACCCTTTGGCATGGAACAAATTTCTTATGGATGTTTTGGACAGGACCAAATGTCTGCTAACTGACTTCAAGATTATACTATAAAGCTACAGTAATCAAGATGGCGTGGTATTGGGATAAGGATAGACATATCCACCAAAGGAATAAAATAAAGAGTACAGGAATAGACTCACATATATGTGATTAATTGATTTTTTACAAAGGCACCTAGATATTTCAATTGATAAAGGATAATTTCTTTAACAATGACTCGAACAACTGGACATCCATATGGGAAAGAAGGAAGGAAGGAAGGAAGGAAGGAAGGAGGGGAGGGAGGAAGGGAGGGAGGGAGGAGGGGAGGAAGGAAGGAAGGAAGGAAGGAAGGAAGGAAGGAAGGAAGGAAGGAGCTAAGGGAGGGAGGGAAGAAGGGAGGAGAGAAAGAAGGAGGAAGGGAGATAATTCTTATTTGTAACATTTATCTTGCACCGTATACAATAATTTACCTGAAGTGGATCAAAGCTTAAGTATAAAAGCTAAAACTTTAAAACTTTTAGAAGAAAACATAGGGAAAAATCTTGTAACTTGGGTTAGGCAAAGATTTCTTAAGCAGGGCACAAAATTCACATAAATTAAAAGAAAAAATTGATAAATAGTACTTCAAAATTAAAAACTAGATTTTTGGAAGGCACCATTAAGAAAATTAAGACAGGGACTTCCCTGGTGGCACAGTGGTTAAGAATCTGCCTGCCAATGCAGGGCACATGGGTTCGAGCAAAAGCCCATGCATCACAACTACTGAGCCCATGTGCCACAACTACTGAAACCTGCGGGCCTAGAGCCCATGCTCTGCAACAAGAGAAGCCACTGCAATGAGAAGCCCTCGCACCGCAACAAAGAGTAGCCCCCACTTGCCGCAACTAGAGAAAGCCCGTGCGCAGCAACGAAGACCCAACACAGCCAAAAATAAATTTAAAAAAGAAAAAAAAGAAAATTAAGACAAAATACAGAATAGGAGAAAATATTTACAAAACATGTATCTAATAAAGGGCTTGTTTCCTATTATATAAAGAAGTCATACTTCAGTAAGACAAAAGGTTTTTAATTTAAAAAGAAAACAGACAAAATATTTAAACAGACTCTTAAAAAAAGATATAAAGATGGCAAAAATATTCATGAAAATTGCAACATCAGTAGTCATTAAAGAAACCCAAATTAAAACCACAAGGAGATGCACACATATTAGAATGGTTAAACTTGTAAAAACTGACAATTCCAAGTGCCAGTAAGATACAAAATGACATGAACTCTTATTCTGTGCTGGAGGGAATGAACATGGTACAGGCCCTTCAGAAAACCGTTTGGAAGCTTCTTATAAAGTAAAATATTCACTCCTAGGTATTTATTTACCCTAGAGAAATGAAAACAGATTTCTTCACAAAGACTCATAGTAGCTTTACGCATTTTAACCAAACGTAGAAACAATCCAAATGTCCACAGACTGATAAATGGAAAAATAAATTGTGGTAAATAAATACAATGGAACACTATTCAGCAATGAAAAGCAATGAACTACTAATACATGCAGCAATACACTGCTTTCACATGTTGTTGACTGTGACAAAACTAGGGATGATGAGAGGGTGATTCCTGACTCATTTTGTCGTTTCCTTCATTTTATACTAACAATCATCAGAGTACCTTGGTTTCTTTCCCAGGGCTCAAGGCAGAGTGGCTCAGATTTATTTAACCAACTACAGAGTCGAATACCTCCCTTACCCCACATGTCTTTTGAAAGAGTCCAACACTCCAATAACATTAAAATATCAAAAAGAAAAAGTATAAAAGAAAAAAGATTAGAAGAAGCAGTATCTCAAAATGAAAATGATTATGTACATTATGAAAAAAAGAATGGTAAGTGGGAGAAGAGAATTTATTTAACAAAGATGCTTTTCCTTCCAAAGCACACTCACTCGTGACAGTAGAAGGTAAAAGAGGTGCCCGTTTGGAACATGGAAGAAGGTTAGGTTTCAGTCAACATTCTTTATATTCTCCCCATACTTTGAACTACTCACACAAATCAACTGAAACGCTCTAAGAAAAATAAGGGAAGTAGTGCTTCAAACCCAGGACCAGGAGCAGTCTGGCAAAAAGGAACAAGCTTGGAACTTGGTCAGGAGCTCGGGGTCAAGGCCCTGGCCCACCTCCTCTTACCTGAGCCAAACACAACCTCCCTGCACCTGTCATCAGGATAGCATAATAATGAATGCCTAGCTATTCCAGGGCTGCGGAGGGTCAAGTCTACTTTGAAAATTGCCAGGCAGTATACAAATGTTAGTTCTTCCTGTTGTTGTCACATTAAACTGTGCCACATCAAGGTTGGCCTGTTTCTGTCACTCCCCTTTGTGATTCAATTACCGTAATGCAAAATATTGGTTATTAAAATCAGTGCATGAGAATAGGAAAGGAAAAGAGAACTGAAATATGTAAATGGTTAACTAAATAGCACTGTTAGCTAGTGAGCCTTGTTGGTTGAAAAATATATGTATATTTTTAAATTACATATATATAACTATACATATATAGTTATAATATAACTATATATATATAACTATAACTATATATATAACTATAACTATATATATAACTATATATATATATAGTTAACTATATATAGTTCTGAGGACAGGACTGACTTACTGGCTTATCAAATGTTACCAGTCTGCAAGAGCCACGAGTCATCAGTTTAAAAACGTATCCCACCATGCAACCCTTATTTTTAACTGCCAATAGACAAGCAGATTGAGCATTGGCTGCTTTTGCCAATACACTGCAGGACTTAGTGTTCATATGAATAGAATAAAGCATCCATGTGGACCCAGCTGGTCTGCTGGCTTCTGGCCTTGCTCAAGGTTTTCTGTTAAAGGACAGGGTTTTGCCTAGCATTCAGAGACAAAGTAACCCTCCCCAGAAGGGCTAAAGGTCAGAATATTCTCAATGATATCCAGAAACCAGCTTTACTTATATCAGATTTCCCCCTCATCTTGTGAACTTAACTCCAGAAATGGTAAATATAGAAGTTATTAAAAATTCCATTTTAAGAGGAAGATTTTGATTTGATTCTGCCTCTGCTATCATCAAAAATCATTCTCTTTTTCTAAGGCTATTCATAGCCCACATCGTAAAGGAAATTGATTAAGTTCAGGCCTCAAGACACAATAATTCATAATCTTTCCTGACTCATCACATTATTCTTAGTGCTTAGCTACACATATCATCAAATCCTCTGACAGAAAGAAAAGCCTCAAGAGTTATGTCACCCTGCCGGAGCCAGACTCTATCTCCAGCTTTACTGTCTTGGCCAAAGGCTGGAGCTGAGAAGGCAAACAGAATGACATAGCTGCTGAGTGAGCAGGTAAATAAATGCGTTAGTGGTACAGGGGGTCTTCAGGTCATCCTCATCCTTTCCCTGAGCTGACTCTAACATTCACAGAGTTAAGTCAGGGACTTGCTGGGAAGACTGGCCATCACTCACGATCACTTAATACGAAAGCTTGAAAAGTTCTCATTTTGCAAGCTAAGACTCAGACAAGTCAAGCAATTTGTTCAAAATCACACAAATAATTAATTTCAGAGCTAGCTCATAAGCCTTGTTTGCCTAATTTAGTCATTTATACAACAGATATTTATGGAGGTCCAACTATCAGCACCATGCTCCGTGCCTCAGATCAGCATATCTCAACTAGGGCCCAGGCACCACTTTGGACAAAGGGACCTTATAAAGAGTGACAGATTAATCTAAAAATATAACTGCTGCTTCTTGATGTTCCAAGAAAATCAAGACGCACCACCCACATGGATTTTCATGAACAGCTACATGAAATCCCACCTATATCTCTCTGACCAAATCTCTCATTAACTACCCCTGAACTAATTCTGCTCTAGCACTTCTTGGGTGTTCCTTGAACCATCCAAGCACACTCCTGACCCAGGAACTTTGCACATCCAGTTTTCTCTGTCTGGAACACTCTTCTCCCACACAGCTGCTTCACTTCTTTCAAGTGTCACCTTCTCAGTGAAGTCATTCCCAAATGGCCCTATTCAAAATTGCACCCCCTATACATTTCTAGTACTTCCTACCCCCCTTATTTGCTTAATTTTACTTATTTATACATTTATCATTTACTTGCTTATTTGTTTACTGTCTATTTTCCCCCACCCAAGGATGTAATCTCCATTTTCCACAGGTTTTTTTCACGGATTTATTTAATTTTTTAAAATTTTTATTGGAGTATAGTTGATTTACAATGTTGTGTTAGCTTCTCTATACAACAAGGTGAATCAGTTATACATATACATATATCCACTCCTTTTTAGATTCTTTTCCCATATAGGCCATTACAGAGAATTGAGTAGAGTTCCCTGTGCTATACAGTGGTCCTTATTAGTTATCTATTTTATATACAGTAGTGTGTATATGTCAATCCCAAACCCCCAATTTATCCCTCCCCTCTTTTTCCCTGCTGGTAACCATAAGCTTGTTTTCTACACCTGTGAGTCTATTTCTGTTTTGTAAATAAGTTCATTTGTACCATTTTTTAGGATTTCACATGTGAGCGATAACATATAATATTTGTCTTTCTCTGTCTGACTTACTTCGCTCAATATGACAATCTCTAGATCCATCCAGGTTGCTGCAAATGGCATTATTTTGTTCTTTTTTATGGCTGAGTAATATTCCATTATATATATGTACCACATCTTCTTTATCCATTCATCCACTGATGGACATTTAGGTTGCTTCCATGTCTTGGCTATTGTAAATAGTGCTGCAGTGAACATTGGGGTACATGTACCTTTTCGAAGTATGGTTTTCTCCAGATATATGCCCAGGAGTGGGATTCCTGGGTCATATGGTAGCTCTATTTTTAGATTTTAAGGAACCTCCATACAATTCTCTATAGTGGATGTGCCAATTTACATTCCCACAAACAGTGTAGGAGGAATCCCTTTTCTCCACCCCCTGTCCAGCATTTATTGTTTGTAGATTTTTTTTGATGATGGCCATTCTGACCTGGGTAAGGTGATACCTCATTGTAGTTTTGATTTGCATGTCTCTAATAATTAGTGATGTTGATCATCTTTTGCATTTCTCTAATAATTAGTGATATTGATCATCTTTTCATGTGTTTTTTGGCCATCTGTATGTCTTCTTTGGAGAAATGTCTATATAGATCTTCTGCCCATTTTTTGATTGGGTTATTTTTTTTTTTGATATTGAGCTGCATGAGCTGATTGTATATTCTGGAAATTAATCCCTTGTCAGTTGCTTCTTTTGCAATTATTTTCTCCATTCTGAGGGTTGTCTTGTTTATGGTTTCCTTTGTTGTGCAAAGGTTTCAAGTTTAATTAGGTCCCATTTTTTATTTTTGTTTTTATTTTCATTAATCTAGGAGGTGGATTGAAAAAGATCTTGTTGCGATTTATGTCAGAGAGTGTTGTGTTTATGTTTTCCTGTAAGAGTTTTATAGTATCTGGCCTTACATTTAGGTCTTTAATACATTTTGAGTTTATTTTTGTGTATGATGTTAGGGAGTGTTCTAATTTCATTCTTTGACATGTAGCTGCCCAGTTTTCCCAGCACCACTTATTGAAGAGACAGTCTTTTCTCCATTGTATATTCTTGCCTCCTTTGTCATAGACTAGGTGACCATAGGTACATGGGTTTCTCTCTGGACATTCTATCCTGTTCCACTGATCTATATATCTATTTTTGTGCCAGTACCATACTGTTTTGATGACTGTAGCTTTGTAGCATAGTTTGAAGTCGGGGAGCCTGATTCCTCGAGCTCCAT
This sequence comes from Balaenoptera borealis, assembly GCF_965194805.1. NCBI lineage: Eukaryota > Metazoa > Chordata > Mammalia > Artiodactyla > Balaenopteridae > Balaenoptera > Balaenoptera borealis. Next base: position 37,990,369 of record NC_138870.1, read on the forward strand.
TTTTCTTTCTCAAGATTGCTTTGGTCATTTGGGGTCCTTTGAGTTCACATACAAATTGTAAAATTTTTGTTCTTGTGAAAAATGCCATTGGTAATTTGATAGGGATTGCACTGAATCTGTAGATTGCCTTGGGTAGTACAGTCATTTTGATAATATTGATTCTTCCAATCCAAGAACATGGTATATCTTTCCATCTGTTTGTGTCATCTTCGATTTCTTTCATCAGGGTCTTATAGTTTTCAGAGTACAGGTATTTTGCCTACTTAGGTAAGTTTATTTCTAGTTATTTTATTCTTTTTGATGCAATGGTAAATGGGATTGTTTCCTTAATTTCTCTTTCTGATCTTTTATTGTTAGTGTATAGAAATGTAGCAGATTTCTGTGTATTTATTTTGTATCCAGCAACTTTACCAAATTCACTGATGAGCTCTAGTAGTTTTCTGGTGGCATCTTTAGGATTTTCTATGTATAGTATCATGTTATCTGCAAACAGTGACAGTTTAACTTCTTTTCCAATTTGGATTCCTTTTATTCCTTTTTCTTCTCTGATTGCCATGGCTAGGACTTCCAAAACTATGTTGAAAAAAAGTGGCAAGAGTGACATCCTTGTCTTGTTCCTGATCTTAGAGGAAATGTTTTCAGCTATTCACCATTGACTATGATGTTAGCTGTGGGTTTGTCATACAATACATGGCCTTTATTATGTTGGCCATGTATGTAGCCATACATGTAGATTCCCTCTATGCCAACTTTCTGGAGAGTTTTTAATCATAAATTGGTGTTAAATTTTCTCAAAAGTTTTTTCTGCATATATGGATGTGATCATATGGTTTTTCTTTTTCAATTTGTTAATCTGCTGTATCACATTGACTGATTTGCATATACTGAAGAATCCTTGCATCCCTGGGATGAATCCCACTTGACCATGGTGTATGATCCTTTAAATGTGTTGTTGGGTTTGGTTTGCTAATATTTTGTTGAGGATTTTTGCATCTATGTTCATCAGTGACGTTGGCCTGTAATTTTCTTTTTTTGTGGTATCTTTGTCTGGTTTTGGTATCAAGGTGACGGTGGCCTCAGAATGAGCTTGGGAGTGTTCTTTCCTTGGTAATTTTTTGGAAGAGTTTCAGAAGAGTAGGTGTTAACTCTTCCCTAAATGTTTGATAGAATTAGCCTGTGAAGCCATCTGGTCCTGGATTTTTCTTTGTTAGGAGTTTTTTAATCACAGTTTCAATACTTGTGATTTGTCTGTTCATATTTTCCATTTCTTCCGGGTTCAGTCTTGGGATATTGTACCTTTTTAAGAATTTGTCCATTTCTTCCAGGTTGTCTATTTGATTGGCATATAATTGCTTATAGTAGTCTCTTATGATCCTTTGTATTTCTGTGGTGTCAGTTGTAACATCTCCTTTTTCATTTCTAATTTTATTGATCTGAGCCCTCTCCCTTTTTTTCTTGATGAGTCTCACTAAAGGTTTTTCAATTTTGTTTATCTTCTCAAATAACCAGCTTTTAGTTTCATTGGTCTTTGCTATTGTTTTCTTCATCTCTATTTCATTTATTTCTGCTCTGATCTTTATGATTTCTTTCCTTCTACTAACTTTGGGTTTTATTTGTTCTTCTTTCTCTAGTTGCTTTAGGTGTAATGTTAGGTTGTTTGAGATTTTTTTTTGTTTCCTGAGGTAAGATCGTATTGCTATAAACTTCCCTCTTAGAACTCCTTTTGCTGTGTCCCATAGGTTTTCAATCATGATGTTTTCATTGTCATTTGTCTCTAGGTTTCTTTTAAATTTCTTCTTTGATTTAATCAGTAATCCATTGGTTGTTTAGTAAAATATTGTTTAGCCTCCATATGTTTGTGTTTTTTACAGTTTTTTTTCCTATAATTGATTTCTAATCTCATAGCATTGTGGTCTGCTCTCCAAACTCCATGTTCCACCATCCAGCCCCCATGCATACTGGTGGACACCCACCTCAGGCTGGGGCAAACAGGGCTGTGGTATGGAATATCTGTGTAGGTCTCACTCTGTCCTGCCTGTCACAGACCAGTTGCTGTGCCCTCCTCTGAGCCCCTGAAGTTCCCCTTCTGTCCCAGCCGATCTCCCTGCTGGTGAGGGGGCTTCCCGAGATGTGAGACCTCTCCTCAACTTCAGCTCCCCCTAGGGGCGAAGGTCCCATCCTGCTTCCTCTCCTCTTCCTTTTCCCTTCTTCTTTCTTCCATCTGACCCAGTTACATGGGGATCTTTCTTGTTTTCGTTTTTTTTTAAATTAATTAATTAATTAATTTATGGCTGTGTTGGGTCTTTGTTTCTTTTCGAGGGCTTTCTCTAGTTGTGGCAAGTGGGGGCCACTCTTCATCGCGGTGCGCGGGCCTCTCACTATCATGGTCTCTCTTGTTGTGGCGCACAGGCTCCAGACACGCAGGCTCAGTAATTGTGGCTCACGGGCCCAGTTGCTCCGCGGCATGTGGGATCTTCCCAGACCAGGGCTCGAACCCGTGTCCTCTGCATTGGCAGGCAGATTCTCAACCACTTTGCCACCAGGGAAGCCCCTCTTTCTTGTTCTTTTAGGTGTCCGAGGTCCTCTGCTAGTGTTCAGCACGTGCTCTGTGAGAATTGTTCCATTTGTATATGTATTCTTGATGCATTTGTGGGGAGAAATGAACTCGTCCCCCTACTCCTCTGCCATCTTCCGAGACCTCTCACAGATTTATTCTTAATACCTACAACAGTGCCTGGCACATTGTAAATATGTCGAATACAAGAATAATGTATACAAACACACCTAGTATGTGTCGGGCCTATAGTAGGCATTAAATAAATGGTAGCTATTACTACTTAGAATTTACTAGAATATGTTAACTTTTGATCAACAGGACATAATCCTCTAGGGTATGTAAAACCTCCTTATTAACTTCTACAGATCGTTCTACATAGTTGCTGAGATATAGCAAAAGCCCATCTTGTTCATGTCTAGATCACTACTATACATTCAAAATGGGTTCAACAAGTGATTTTTGATGGAGGTCTAAGTTTCTAAGCAAAACCTCTTGTGTAAAATTAGCTGCAGTTTTGTAACATAAATTTTTTTAGCAACAAAAAGAAACTGACAACTTATTTTCACTTGTTATTTATCTCAGTACTTCAGGCTCTTATTGGCTCTTATTGATTATACACAAGAATGTGCCTCAAAATGCCTCCAACTTAGGATGAAGCACAGATATTCGTTTCATTTCCTTTAGTTTCCTCCCTCTCCCCCAGCAAATTGCATCAATGTGACTGACAACTATTTTTCCAACATTACAGGCATATTTTTCACCTTATTGCTTGTCTACTCCCTTTATCCACACATGAAATTATCTTTTTCCTTTGGCTTAACTATTGTAGCACCTTGTTTCCTCCTATAAGGTAAATACTACTACTACTACTACTACTATTATTATCATTATTATTATTACCAAACTATTACAGATGAAGAAACCAAAGCAGAAAGGAATTAAGTAACTACCTAAGGTCAATGTTAAGTAAGGGGCACAGTTGGGATATGAATCATAACTATTTGATTTCACACCCAAACTCTTTTTATAAAACATTGTAATTCTAGAGGGGATGTTAGTTTAAGTCTTTGGAAATTCATGTACCAAAAAACTGTTATTCATGACACTTTATCAGCACATGTACTAGTTTGCTAGGGATGCCATAACAAATTACCATAAACTGGGTGGCTTAAGACACAGAAATTTCTTCCTTCACAGGTCTGGAAGGTAGAAGTCTGAAATCAAGGTGATGGTCTGAAGCCTCTAGAGGAGGATCCTTTCTTGTCTTTTCTAGCTTCTGGTAGCCTCAAGTCTTCCTTAGTTTGTGGCTGCATAACTCCAATCTCTGTGTCTGAGACCAAACTCTTAATCAGTCCTCTCTATAGAACTTCTCTGAGCCTAAGTTAAATACATCAAGTCCTTTTCAGCTCCAAAATTCTATTATTCTAAATAAAAAATAGCTAAAGTAACCCTTCACATACTTAGTAATTGTACATAATCATATAATCATGATTTTGCTAATAATAATTTAGCAGCAAAGGTCATCTATCACTTAAATGACAATTGTTAACATTATTTTAATGCAATTAAATCAAGTATTTCTGGGATCTAATTGGTACTTCTTCCTGAGCAGAGTGGGTAGAAGTTGCACATCAGGAGTGATTGCAGAGCAGCACTTGTACTATCTTAAATCGAGTTGGCAAATGTTTGAGACTAGCTGTGTTCTTGTTCTGAGCACCTACGCAAGCCCGACAGCTGGGGTCTCCCAAGCCTCCTAATTGTGAATATCCAGATAGCATCCTAAATAATGGGAACAGCAGCTATCCTTGAACATTCAAAGGCTTCTTCCTGCCCTTGGAACAGTGTCCACAATCCTAAACCTGCCTACAGAAGTGTTTCTCAAACTATCTGTAGTGACAGACTAATTTTTCCCCCAGTTTTATTGAAGTGATGAACAAATTTTTAATCTCTAAGCCATCGTGAATCAACAGATTAGAGATTCAAAATTTTATGTTTGTAAAGTATAATAAAATGAACTTCCAGAAAAATAAATTTTAAAAGACATAGAAACTCAACAGACCTAAAATTACATTTCAATAAATCTAATCAGAACAAACATAACAGGAAAAAATTATAGAAACTATATACATTGCTTATTGAAAGCTTGCATGTAGGAGAATAAAATGGAGAATTGCTGAATGTGCTCATATCTTTTGTCATTCACAATCATAAAGAAAAAAGTTATAAAGAAAATAGAAATCCCCTGTATTAAATTGCTTTACACACACTTTGAATGAACACCATGTATATCAACAGTTGAGCTTGTTTTCTGCTTGTTAACTTATCTGAGTTGGATTGATGACATTGCTGCTCTCAGGGGATAACATACATCTATGTCTTGTTTTATTAACACTCATCATAGAGAAATCAGTCTCACAAGGTATATTGTCAGGAATGGAAGAAAATGAATTACTGTAAGCTCAGGGTATATGTTCTTAATTTTTATCTAAAGTGAAGCAAACAATGTCGTATTTTCAAAATCCATCTTTAATCCTTTATCAGTAAATAGTTACAATAATTTATCATGTAAAGTCTTGGTTAAATCTACATTATCTTTCAAAAATTAAAAGGAATGCTGGATCCACTATTTTTTATGCATAGATCTTCTTTGGATACAAAGTAAAATTCCAAAACTTCTGTCAAATTTGTAAGGTACTCACAGATGTCAAAATTCTAAGATCATAAATTATCCCATTGATATTTTTCATTAAATTATGGAACATGTCATAACAATCCATAGAAACTGTTCTTCCAAGCTTCTAACTCTCAATTTTACCATTCAGTGTTATCTATTAATGAAATATAGTTTGCATTCCGTCCTTGAATGAATGTATTTAGATAATTTAAAATACCAAAGATGTCAAATATATAAACAAATCTATGCTGTCCAATTCACAACTTTAAAATGTTGAGATAAAACTGATTTCTTATCTTGCAGAAAGACTAAGAGTTTCTTCTGTGGTTCATACGTTCTCAACTGAACATTTTCCCTCTATAATCATCATAACTCAGCCTGCAAAAACAGCTGCTTATGGCCAGCTTTCGTGTCCTTCACATCATCACAAAGAGAATAAGGTAGTAGAATTTAACACATTAGCCTTACCATACCTCACAATTTTTGCTACATCGCTAAGCACGCTGTCTGTTCAGCTAACTTTTTTTCTCATAATAAGACTGTCTTGATAAAGAAAGTAGTGTGTTACAGGGAACTATATTCAATATTCTGTAATAAACCATAATGGAAAGAATATGAAAGAGAATATATATATAATATGTATAACTATCACTTTGCTGTACAGCAGAAATTAACACAACATTGTAAATCAAGTAGACTTCAATAAAATAAAATTTTTTAAAAAGTAGTGTGTTAAATTATAAGCTTCTTAATCTGGGTATTTATTCCAGAATGCTTTTCTGTTATTACAGTTGGACCACGAGAGGACACTTCTACATAAAACTTAAACTGCAAACCATCTGCTTAGATATTGTGGTAATGTCAAAATGCAATCAGAGTTTCTAAACATTTCCTCTTCAGTTATCTCATGCAGACCCATTATAAACAGTTTAAAACTAGCATCACACTTTGAGTAACTCTGGTCTACAAGACTCTACATAATTCATCCTCACTCAGATCTCCAGCTCCATTTCCTGCCACTTTGCCTCTCACTCTCTATACTCTGGTCATATATAAATACCCCATGCTCTCTCCCACTTCACACTCCATACTTCCCCTAGTATAGATGCATAGTATAGACAAGATGAGCTTGTCATTTTTATAATCATTTTTTTAAATATCTGTGCTCCCTTCTAGAATGTAACCACCATAGGGACAGAGATTATGTCTACCTTCTTTTATCATCAAATCCCAAATGCCAGGAAAATTGCAGGTGTACAATAAATATGCACTGAACAGAATTTTTCTACAGCAGTTTACAGGGTACAGCAAACAAAAATGTCTCATATCTTTAGCAAAAAATATAAAATACCATTTTCAAACTCATTGGGTAGCAAAAGTGAAAAATGATCCCTCACCTTGATAGTACGACTGCATCCTTCTAGGAACTATTTAGCCCCTGAGTCTTCTGGAGGCAGAAGAAGAAAAGGAATTAAGGGGAGATGGGGTAAGATGGAATAGGAGGGAGGGAAGAAAAAAATTCAGAAGAGGGGTAAGTACAAAAGCAGCTAAGTTTTCTGTATTATGCTGTTTGCTTTGTCTGGAATAGCTTTCCATATTTCACTTTGCATTGCCAGTCTCATCCCGCACCCTATCTGATGAACTTCCATCCAGCCACAAGACTCATGTGATTATCACCTTACTTACACACACACACACACACACACACACACACACACACACACATACACCCCCACGCACAGTAGGGGTTGGACGCTCCCGGTTCTCTACTGTATTCTTCAAATCCATAACACTCAGCATTCACCTCTGTTGTAACAAATATCGCATCATTTCTACAAAGTTGTTTACTTATCTATCTTCCATCTACCTAGAATATATCTTCCTTGAGGGCAAGAATTCCTGTTCACCTTTTAGGTGCCAGAACCTAGTTTAATGCCTGACCCAGTGTAGATTTCAATATGTTTGCTGATATAATGAGTGAATAAGATTTATGTCCATAAGAAGTCAGAAGGATGGGGGTAAGGGGTGGGGAACAGGGGAGTAGGGAAAGGGGAAAAAAGGAATTAGGTATGGAGTGGGGGATGGAAATTAGGCCAAATGACAATAAAAGTAATTCTTAAGGATAAAGTAAATGAGGATAGATAGGTGGGAGAAAAATTAGATAAGGACAAAAAGGCACAACAGACCATTTTGAGTTATTACAAAAATGCCCTAATAGTGTACGAAATTTTATCTTTTTATTTGCCTTTTTTCTCTTTACTTGAGTATCTTTGTTCTTTTGTTTATTCGATGTTGTTGTTGTTTTTTTCCCAACAGTGATTTACTGAGAATCTACTTTATAGAAAGCATTGTGCTAGGTTCTAGGATATGAAGATAGAGACTGAGCTGGTAAGCATGATAAGAGCAAGGACAGAGATTTACATAGACTAGAATAAGGTCAGGGAAGAAGGACATCTCACCACCAGACCCTGCATATTTTCCATATGGATGCTTTCAGCCCTTCAGTCGAAGAATGGACTCATAATGTATTAGTCTTTATGAGATGAGTTCCCAGTGCTTTGCCCAGATGACAAAACATTCTGACCTAGAATTTCTTTTCTTATTTCTCAGTGTCCAAACTTAGAATTTGGCCTTTAATCAGTATTAATAACAACAAAAAATATACAAGGCTTCTCTTCTTTAAGGTATCTTCTTAAGCTAACCAAATAAGTAAATGATTTTTCATATTTTATGGATTATTTTTTCATTCCCACTTTTCTGCAGCAAAGAGATCAATTTTGCCCTAATTTATTTCTAATGTAACAGGGAAGGTACTGATTTTCTGAATTTGTTAATTTCACTTTGGTGACATTTTGCCTTGAATTTATGACATAGATTCATTATAGCCTAATGGAATATATCCATTTCGACCTGGTTTAGTAGCATCAATATTTGCATTATTGCCATTTCTGTAAAACCTCAGAGTTGATATCTGACGCCTGCAGCTATGTCTGGGATCTTTAAATTGGTAATCTGATGATAATATATGATAATTATAATTTTTGAACCCTATTAATTTAAAATCCTTTAGTGCATGCCAGGCAATAAATATTTATTTAAGTAAATAAGTAAATGTGAAAATAAATAAAATAAATACTTATCTAAGTTTATCTTTATACAAGTAAAATAAATGTTTATCTAAGTTCATCTTTATACAAAAAGTTTTGATTAAAAAATTTGAACTTCAGTTACATTCTGGTTTCTAAACAGCATGGTAACATGGTGTAGAAGTAGAAACTGAGTGTAACGCATACTGAATTTTCAATTAACTATTGATACTGCTTGCTACGTTTTCATAAATCAAAGAGAATGTGAGAAGGGTTGGTAAACTCCCTTTCCATAAGAAATTCTAGCTAGGATGCAGTCTAGAAGCTGTGATGACAGACAAAAAAAGAGACAAGGAGATGGGAGCTAAAAGATATAATGGGCAGTAAACACATGGGTGAGAGGTGTAAATCACAAGGGAGGTGATAAGAAAACAGGCAATATTTGTTTTCACATTTGACTGGTTGCAGTTGGCCAGGAGAAAAGACAGGAAGTAGAGAAAGTAGAAAGGAAGTCTCCTCCTGCGGTCTTTCCCCTTGGCACTTAGAGAAGAGTAGCAGATTGGTTCCTTGCTTTGGTGCTAGAAGAGCATATATTTATCAGGATGAGTGAGTGTCAACCCTGGTTAAAGTATGATATGATAACATGACAGCAATTTAGTAAGGAGACATAAGTTCAGTTAGAAGAAACAAAGCGGAACAGTTGAAATGTAAAGAGGAATTCCCAATTTGGTTCTAAGATTCCTATTTAACTTAGCCGTGCTTAATTGATTAGTATTCATACTGATGATTAAATAAAAATATATTGTTGCAGATACATGCAAAATCACAGTTTGGTCTAAATCTCCATTACAAACAAATAAAGGAAAAGTTTGTCTTCCAACTGTCACCATCCCATGTAGTTGAGTGAGAAGACCTAAAGCCATAATTTTCACACTCTCTCTCTTTTTTTTTAACACCTTTATTGGAGTATAATTGCTTTACAATGGTGTGTTAGTTTCTGCTTTATAACAAACTGAATCATCTATACATATACATATATCCCCATATCTCCTCCCTCTTGCGTCTCCCTCCCACCCTCCCTATCCCACCCCTCTAGGTGGTCACAAAGCACTGAGCTGATCTCCCTGTCCTATGTGGTTGCTTCCCACTAGCTATCTATTTTACATTTGGTAGTGCATATAAGTCCATGTCACTCTCTCACTTCGTCCCAGCTTACCTTTCCCCCTCCCCGTGTCCTCAAGTCCATTCTCTATGTCTGCATCTTTATTCCTATCCTGCCCCTAGGTTCTTCAGAACCATTTTTTTTTAGATTCCATATATATGTGTTAGCATACGGTATTTGTTTTTCTCTTTCTGACTTACTTCACTCTGTATGACAGACTCTAGGTCCATCCACCTCACTACAAATAACTCAATTTCGTTTCTTTTTATGGCTGAGTAATATTCCATTATATATATGTGCCACATCTTCTTTATCCATTCATCTGTTGATGGACACTTAGGTTGCTTCCATGTCCTGGCTATTGTAAATAGAGCTGCAGTGAACATTGTGGTACGTGACTCTTTTTGAATTATGGTTTTCTCAGGGTATATGCCCAGTAGTGGGATAGCTGGGTCGTATGGTAGTTCTATTTTTAGTTTTTTAAGGAACCTCCATACTGTTCTCCATAGTGGCTGTATCAATTTACATTCCCACCAACAGTGCAAGAGGGCTCCCTTTTCTCCACACCTTCTCCAGCATTTATCATTTGTAGATATTTTGATGATGGCCATTCTGACCGGTGTGAGGTGATACCTCATTGTAGTTTTGATTTGCATTTCTCTAATGATTAACGATGTTGAGCATCCTCAAACTCTTTTAAACTCATGTTCCCTTTATAAACATAACCCCAGGGGATTCTGATCTGTATCCATACCACTCAATAAAATTTTTGTTGAGTTTTTTTTTGTTTTTTTTTAAATTTATTTACTTTATTTTTGGCTGCATTGGGTATTTGTTGCTGCACACGGGCTTTCTCTAGTGGTGAGCAGGGGCTACTCTTCATTGCCATGCGCGGGCTTCTCACTGCAGTGGCTTCTCTTGTTGCAGAGCATGGGCTCTAGGCGCGCAGGCTTCAGTAGTTGTGGCACGCAGGCTCAGTAGCTGTGGCTCACGGGCTTAGTTGCTCTGCGGCATATGGGATCTTCCCGGACCAGGGCTCAAACCCGTGTCCCCTGCATTGGCAGGTGGATTCTTAACCACTGCGCCACCAGGGAAGTCCTGTTGAGTTTTTTTTTAATTTTTATTTTATATTGGAGTGTAGTTGATTAACAATGTTGTGTAATTGATTTTCATTTTCTACAGTTTATGTTATGAAATAATATAGCACTCCCCTACCTTTGATACCAACACCACCACCCTACGGCATATCCTTCCCCCTTGAGATTCACAGCCTTAAAGGAATCACTCAACATTTCTTTGGTGGCATTATACTGCCAACATAAATAGAGATGGAATAGACAACTGGGTTACATTATCATCTAACATGTCTACACTGGTAACCACTGAACACGACAATTAATAAAACATAATACATACATCTATAAATAGAAAATATTTTGCTATATTTGGTTTTATAAAGTGCTATAGTCTGATTACAAAACCTATCTTCTTTTGGTTGCTATTTCTCTGATTAGGCTAGAGAAAATAAATCATTCAATGTGTTATGAAGAAAGAAAAAAACAAGAGTCTGAGATTTCCATTTAGGTCAAAGTAGTTAGAAGAGTAATTACTATTCAGTAAGACAGGGAGAGGGACTATCAGGGCAGGTCTTAGTTTGGCTAAATCAGAAAGCAAGATGTCATGTTTTAAAGGCTAAAAGTTGTGCCACTTCACAAAAATCATCCAGCTAAGCAATTCTTATTGGTTGCTAAATATATTTGCTAGTGTAAGCTAATATGAAATACACAGCAAAGTTTAAAAAAAGAAGAAAATGTGTATTTTAGTTCAGGATATCCAGCTGAGGTTAGCTCTACAAGCTTCCTTAAAAAAGCTGTCAGAAGATTTCTAACATCTCCATCTTTTAGTTGACTGTCCTTTGTTAATAAATGACAGAAATTAACATAATTTCACAATTTTAATCAAAATCAACTAACATTCCTTAAAGGAATTACATGGCTAAGGTATACACAGGAGTGGTTAAAAACTACAATGTAGTCTATTTCTAAGGGCATGTGCCCTTAAGGAATGTATAGTCTATCCTCAGGGATATAGATGTATACACATGAAAACTGTTGGGCAAAATAAAACATAATTGGTTTTATGAGAGAGAAATTACTTAGAGTATTAGAGGAACACAGAGGACAAAGGCAATAGATTAATTGGTAGACCAGTGGAGTTTTCTTGAAGAACGGAGAGTTTGATCTGGGCTTCAAAAACTTGGTTTTTAAAGGGTTTAAGAGAGAATGAGGGACACTCCAGACAGATGGTACATCATAGGCAAATGTTTCCTCCCCGTCTGAAAAATAAAAATCTAGTTTAGGTGCATAAAGTGGATAAGTAGGAGATAAGGATAGAAGGTAAGTGAAGCCCACAGCTTCGAAAGCCATAATGAGTCTGGATTTTATTTTGTAGACAATAGGAAACTGCTGAAGGCTTTTAAGCACCAGAGTGACTCAATCAGAGAACTTTAAAATGTCCTTTGTTCTTTTGTACAAATGAATATTAAATACATTACTGACATGCTTTTATAAAAAGGCTCATCTATACAGTACTGGTGAAATCAGAATCTTAAAAAGAAGCTGTGAATCCTCTCAAATTTGACAAGATAATATGAGTAATAATTACCTACCAAGGTTGGTCAAATACCTGTCGGGATTGCCAGATTACAGAACACAGTGCAGAAATTGATCGCAACATTCTCAGAAACAACAGAAAACCAATGAAGGTTCACACTTACAAAATATGATGTGGAAAAGAGGAGTGTTTTCCAGTGTTAAAACTTAGCATCTTTAAAATCTAGGCAAATTAGTAAGCATGGTCAGGAGCACCCAGAACAAAGCTATCAAATGTCTAGGACTCTTTTGGACTCTTTTGCTTATAAAGATAGCAAATTAAAAAACTAAATGTTACTTTAGAAATACTGTACTTTATTTCACTGCATTAAATATCTCAAATATGGGGGGAAATGGGAAAAAGCTAAATCAGACACTATGATAGAAATAATGCTATATGTTCAACAAACTCTATTTTCTTTTAGTCTAAAGACACAGCAAGAATAGATTTCCCAAGCTCCCTTGTTTAGCACATGCTCTTGACTGAGTTGTGGCCAATAGAATATGGGTAGAAGGGATATTCAACACTCCCAAGACTGGCTCCTAAAACCTCCATACTCTCTCTTTCCTCGTATGCTGGCCAGGTGCAAAAATATACAGTGCAATGCTCTGAGACTCTTGAAGATTTAAAAAGACAAAATACAACAAAACCACATGATGGAAGGAGATTAAATCTATGAATGTGTGGAAGAGGAGGCCTGCTCCTACTTCCCAACGACCCTCACTGGATTGTGATATGAACTAGAATATAAGCTACCGAGATGGGGGATTGTTTGTTATAGTCAGCTCATCCTGACTAATACAGATTCCCAAAACTTTATTCCTGTTTAAAAATCAGAAGAATTATACAACATACATTCTAATTCTCCTCAAATCACTTCAAAGTATTTCAAAGCAATAAATACACCAAAACATTATGTTATAAGTATAATCAAATATTGAGAATACTAAAAAGTAAAATTGAAGAGAAAGGATTTAAGGGAAAGGGATAGAACCAGTAGTCATTATATTTTGAAGTGAGGTAGCCTGATAATTCATTAAGGATTTACTTATTTCTTGGTGATTCTCCAGTGGGCATGTCCAGTGAGGATCAGACACAGTTTGAGGAGGAGACAAAAGAACCCTGAACACTAAACTACTAAACCAAATTTTCTTCAGCTTTATGTGTTTAAAAAGAAAATTCTTACATGTAAGAGTTCTGATGATGTAGATTTTTTTCTTGTATGTTTATTTTTTTATTTTTCTAGGATATTCTTTATTCTTTCTTCTAATGTAGTTGTATTTGTCAGCTGGAATTTCTCATTATCTATTTTTAATATATTTTTCATTTTTTGGCAATTTACTATTTTACGTGGCATTTTCATACTTAAAATTTTTCCCTTTTGATAATATTCTAAGCATAAATTCTCATGACTGTTTATAAATCTTATCTAAGATGACTTTAATTTCCAAGTATGTTCCTTCTGTAAGATATGCTTTCTTTCAGTAGCATAGGTTTTTAAAGTGAGATTTCAGTGAGACCAGACTGACCAAGCAAAATGTAGGGATCAGAAAATGGGTAAGAAATCGATTAGTATAAATTCCTTCTTTAATATCTGGTCATTTGAGCACTGACAGATCCTTAATATCTCTTCCTAAATAATTTTTTAAAATAAACTGAATTATTTGATATCCTCTTCTGGCCAATATCATCATCAAAGTATTCTGTAATCCTCAGGTAGACCATGCATTACCTGACTGGCACTCATAGCCCCAGAGGGGGCCGTTTGGTTTGAATCCTCACAAATAGACATCCCTTTGGTACGACTATCATACATATATTCATTTATCAAACGTTTAATGAAGGTCTACTATGCACCAGAAATTGGTGATACATTAATGAACAAAACAGACAAAAATTGCTACCCTCTCAGAGGCTTATTCTGAGGAAAAGAAGAGATACAAATAATAAACTAAATTAACTACAATTAATTATACAGTATGTTGGATGGTTATAAGCACTATGGAAATAATAAAGTAAGAAAGTGAAATAGGCAGTTTAGAGAGAGGTTAAAATTTTAAATAGGGTGTTTAGTAAAGGTCTCACAAAGATGGTGAAATGAATACTCAGAATTACCTACGAAATTTACACAAAGTAAAGACTTGAGGCAGTTGTCACAATGATTAAATAAAACCAAAGCAGAACCCCCAAAATATTTTCTTCTATAAAAACTAGAGTTGAAACAAATTTTTGCTTTAATAATGTAGATATTTTGAAAAAATTGAGAGGAAAAACCATTAGTTTTTATTTTTTAGATAATTATCTCAAATATCTCCATTACTTCACATATGTAACTAAATGTAACAAGAAAAACAATGAAAGTTGAACATCTGTCCTCCTTCTTCATTCACTCATTCAATATCAGCAAGTCTGCAAGATTCTCTGCTGGGCACTTTAGAAACTACAATAATGAGTCATACACGATCCTAGCTTAGTAATGTGATTTATGAATATACTCAATTCTAATGTATACTAAATTAAATAAAAAGTGGAGCAATAATGTAAAAAAAAAAAGGGCATTGGGGTCAAGGAGGTGAGCTGTGACAGTATCTTAGGGAAGAGGGTTTCTAAACAGAGGGAACAGCAAATGCCTTGAGGCAGGAATGCTCTAGGCATACTTGAGGAACAGAAGGAGAATAGTGTGCCTGGGGCAGTAGCTGTACGGCTGGGATTAGGGGGACAGTAAGAGGAGAGGAGGTCAAAGATGTAACAGGGCGCCAAGTCACCTGAGCCTGTGAATCACTGTAAGAATGCTGGCTTTTCCTTTAAGTGAAATGGAAAATCACTGAAGGATTTTGAACAGAGAATGATATTAAATGACTTATATTTAAAATGTTTAATTCTGGATGCTCTGACAATGACTGAAGGAGAAAAGGGTAGAGGAGCTAGGAGACTACTGCAATAATCCAGAGGAGAATGATGAAGCTCAAACCAGGGAAATAGTGGTTAAGTACAGCGAGAAGTGGTGAGACTGAGAATATATACTGAATTCAGAGCAGATAGAACTTACCAACAGATTGGATGTGGAATATGAGAAAAAGAGAGGAATCAAGGGGAACACTAAGAACACTAAGATATGAACAACTAAGAGAGATAAAATTGACATTTATTGAGACGGAAAATCTAGAAGAAGAACTGGTTAGGGGAAGAGAAGCGAGAATCAGAAGGTAAGTCTGGAACACATTAAACTTGAGATGACTATTAGACGTCCAAATGGAGATACTAAGCTGGCAGCTGGAGTTTCGTGATGCAGATTCAGAGGAAAGGCATGCAGAGGAAATATAAATCTGGGCGTCATTGGCATGTAGATGACTTGTAAAGCCATAAGACCAAATGAGATCGCAAAAACTGTGAGAAAAGACAGACAGAAAATAATAAGAGTTCTGGGGCACTCCAACATTAAGAGTTCTGAAAGAACAGAAAGGCATAGCAAAGGACTGAGAACAATAAGCCAGTGAATTAGGAGTAAAACTAAAAGAAGGCAGTGTCATGGAAATGTCAAGTGCTGCTTGCAGGTCAAGAGAAATGAAGATTGATATTTGATCTTTGGATTTAGCAACATGGAGGTCATTAGTAACCTTGGCCAGAGCTATTTCAGTTGAATGATGGAGGCAGAGCCAGTTTGGAATGCTTCAAGAGAAAAATGAGAAAAATGAAATTAGAGACAGTGAGGATAGACAACTTTTTGGAACAATTTTGCTATAAAGGGGAGGAAAAAAATGCAATGGTAAGCAGGAGAGAAAGAAGAGTAGGATCAAAGGAGGTTGTCTTTGTTCTTGTTTTAAGATAGAAGATGTAACAATATGTTTATAAGATGGTGAGAAAGAACCACTAGGGAGGAGAAAGCTGATGACTGAGAGAAAAAAGGGAGAATCACTGGAATGATGTTCTTGAGTACATTCTAGAAATGGAATCAAATACACAAGTAGAGGGTTGGCATTTGCTGAAAACTTGGATAGTTCTTCATCCATACTAACAAGAGAAGATGGAGCTGAGGCATACAAAGGCAGAGGTGGTTAAATGTGATGGTACAAGCTTAAGGATGGTCTCTTTTGGTTGCTTCTATTTTCTCAGTGGAAGTTAGGATGGGGCAGAGATGTTGACGGTTTGGGGAAAGAGGGGAAGGTGTGAAATAGACATGTAGAAGTATAGAAGTATGAGTGACATGGGGAAGTATGATTGCAAGGCAGCATGATAAGTCTACTTGAGTTCAGTGATCAAAACTCTTGCCAGTCTTATGATGGCAAAAGATTAGAGGGTATGTACAAAAGAATTATATAGCAATTAATAATGAAATTTAAGCTAGGTTAAAACAGTGGTAAAATATGAAGAAATGAGGGATAGTAAATAGGTAGGGGTCAAATGATTGTTCAATCAGGGTATTAGGAAATAAACTGGAGATAAATAGTCAGGGAAGGATGCTTGGAATCAAGATTATGGCAAGGCTGCAGTTATTAGTTAGGATATGGTCTTGAATGAACATAGGTTGTATTTGAGGAATAATGGAGGACAAGATCTCTGAAGGAGAGGATGTCAAGGAACCAAGTGTCTAGAGTAGTAGAAGCATGATTCACATGGATATTAAAATCTTTAAGAATTGTGGCAGGAGAAATGTTGGGAGAAGTAAAGTAAGCCAGGAGCTAAAATATTCAATTAATAAGGTTATATTCAACAAGGAATCTAAAGTAAATGAATTGAAGAACCTTTGTGCTGCTAAAGACGGGTATTCATCATAAGGAATGGGAACCTGCTTTTGCCTTCTACAGAATATTAATGACCACACTAGAAAGACAGATAATTGAAAGCTATTTCAACCATCAAGACTAAAAAGGAATCTATTATATATTGGGTAAATCATCTGGACATCTTTAAGGTTGGCTCATGTCTTTCCATTCTATAGGAGGAGTCCTTTAGAAAAGATCCCCTATGACTAATGTACTTCAACTTTCACCGAAAGAAGAGTCAGCTGACATAATTTATTTAGATTTAAAGTATTTGACCTTTAAAAAATACCTATACACAGAGCACATAAGAACAGAGAAATTATGAAATCAATACAATGCTCTACTAAGTTTAAAAAGGAAAAAGTAGTTACATTTAAAAATAAAGTACTATTTTTCAAATATGGGGGCAGGAGGAATGCTAAGGAAGGAAACGTTTGAGCCATTTAACATGAGATTATCTCCTCCCTGAGTATTCTACCTACTGTACATCAACAGGGAAAGCTGCAGGTTTCAGACGAGTGCTGCTATCACTCTGACCATTGATTACATTTGTTCAAACTTAAGGAGACTATAAGAAATAACATATATTTCTGGTGGTGACCGTTTAGCTATATGATGGCATTGTGATTCAGCAGCATTTAAACACTAAGAAGTCCCAGTTAGATTTTAAATTATACTCACATAGTATAATCTTTCACAAAGATAAATAGATGAAACATCATCAAAAAGTAAATGTATCTCTTTAATCTTTGCCACTCCCAAAAGGAAATCTACAAAGCTCTTATGGGCAACCTGGTTTGGGTGAATGTATCAAAATCAAAAGTACAGTTTACCCTTGAAATATACGCTGAGAAAACCATAATTCAAAAAGAGTCATGTACCACAATGTTCACTGCAGCTCTATTTACAATAGCCAGGACATGGAAGCAACCTAAATGTCCATCGACAGATGAATGGATAAAGAAGATGTGGCACATATATACAATGGAATATTACTTAGCCATTAAAAGAAACGAAACTGAGTTATTTGTAGTGAGGTGGATGGACCTAGAGTCTGTCATACAGAGTGAAGTAAGTCAGAAAGAGAAAAACAAATACTGTATGCTAACACATATATATGGATTCTAAAAAAATGGTTCTGAAGAACCTAGGGGCAGGACAGGAATAAAGACGCAGACATAGAGAATGGACTTGAGGACACAGGGAGGGGGAAGGGTAAGCTGGGACGAAGTGAGAGAGTGACATGGACTTATATACACTACCAAATGTCAAATAGATAGCTAGTGGGAAGCAGCCGCATAGCACAGGGAGATCAGCTCGGTGCTTTGTGACCACCTAGAGGGGTGGGATAGGGAGGGTGGGAGGGAGATGCAAGAGGGAGGGGATATGGGGATATATGTATATGTATAGCTGATTCACTTTGTTATAAAGCAGAAACTAACACACCATTGTAAAGCAATTATACTCCAATAAAGATGTTAAAAAAGAAAAAGAAAAAGAAAAAAATTCCAGGTATAACTCACAGTCAGCCCTCCATATACACAGTTCCTCTGTATCTGTGGTTCCACATCTGTGGGTTTGACCAACGGCAGATGGTGTACTACTGTAGTATTTATTATTGAAAAAACATCATGTATAAGTGGACCTGCGCAGTTTGAACCCATGTTGTTCAAGGGTCAACTGAAAATGAAAACTAAAGAAGCTTTTCAAGATAGTTCTCTGTCATGACAATATTTACTATGTGATAAGCAAACAAAAACTAGTACAAGACACATCCCTGCCTTCAAGTCATCCATAAACTAGAGAGAAAGACACACACATAAGAAAACTATATAGGTACAATATACATTTGCATACCAAATGCTAAGGGACCAAAAAGGAAGGGAGATTAAGTCTTTCTGAGTCAAGAGAGGGCCATAGGTGGTATCTGAACTGGGCCTGGAGAACTGAGTTAAGGCTCAGATTGAAGGAGGTTTATGAAGGTCTGTGTTCTGGAAGAAGGTGGTATTGGGAAGCAAGAAGGTCATGCAGATGGAAAATCATCAGCAAAATGTAGAGGAATAAATGCAAAGGACATTTACATTAATTGTGAAGAGAGGTGTGGTTCATGAGGAGAAACAATGGAAATGTTTTGTACAATGAAATTAGAAATGTAGCCTTGTAAGTAATTTATTTTTAGGTAGTTAAGTAGTCTGTTAGACTAAGCAGTCTGTTTTTACTCCTGTTAAGTAGTTATTTGCCAAAGTGTGTTCCATAAATATTAGTTCTATGGAATGTTGTCAGATATGACATGAAAAATGGCTCTCTGATCAAATAAGGTTAAACAAAATTTAAAGGATTTTTTTACTTTAGATTTTTCTGCACTTCTTAATACACATTGTGAATCTCAAAAAGAAAAGAAAATATATAGTTTCACAAATTAATTTGACCACAGGAACCCCGCCCCCACTTTTTTAAGGAGCATATTAGAAGACTAATGTTTCGTGGGAATGTATTCTGCAAAATGCTACTGGGCCAGTGAGGACATCACTACAATATAAACTGGCTTCCTACCACATGACATCATACATATCTATTCCTCACCCAATCAAATTTTTTTAGTACCTTCTACATGCCAAGCCTAATCATACATAAAAATGCATGAGCTTTACAAATTCAAACTATGGTCATAGGAATAAAAATATTAGATTCTTACTGGGTTCATCTGAACAAAACAAAAATGAACTTGGATTCTTATTATAAAGGACACAAAATCATCAGGGTATAGTGGCAGTTAGAACTGAGATTCAGGAGCCGAACTGTCTAAACTTAAATCCTAGCTATTCCACTTACTAACTGTGTGAGCTCAGACAAATGACTTGACCAACCTGTGCTGATTTTCTCCTGTGTAAAATGGGAACTGTAACGGTACGTAACTCAGGGGTTGTTCTGATGATTAGATAAATTTAATAAGTTAATATTAATAAAGTGCTTGGAACAGTGCTAGGTATATAATAAGCACAATGTGTTTTTCTGTTATGTAAATAAAATAGATATGCTAGGGTCAGAGGGAGTGTTTTCCTTTCGCAAAGTATTTTATTGCACATTTATTCTGGGAAATTTTCGTAATAAATCCTTAGCCTGTTTAGAGATTGGTGAAAATGAGATAAAACAAGGCCATTTGGGCTCTTCCCTTAAGTAGGAAACTTTACTGAGACATCAATCTTTACCCTAGGTAGTGAGCAAGTCTCCTAGCTCTCATTATTTTCTCCCCACACCTGGTTGAAAAAGTCAGGATATAAAAATGTAACAGAAGGATGAAGGAATAAAGTCGATTACTAGTTTCTTTATAGTACTTCTTCCTATTTTTCAAACTTTCCAAAATCAGTATGCATTATTTTTATATTCAGAAAAAAAAGTTAGCTTTCAAACTAGAGTTAGAAACAAAGACGAATGCAATATAGTAATTTTTCCCCTTTTCAATCCCAAAAATAGTGGCCAGGAATAATTGGGAGCTCAAGGTAGGAGTAAGCATTATGTTTCAAATTAGAAATAGTTGTGAATTTACCAAAGAAATCCCAAAACTCTTAATATAATTTAAAAATTCATGAACATTCATATATTTTAAAGAAAACAATATGATTCACATTGAATTCTTAGCTGCTTAAAAATTCAGGTCACTGTACTTCTCTACAAAAAAAAAAGTGTTCAGAATTACCTTAAAAGTAAAATTGTAAGAAAGAGTTTAAGAACTCAAATTCTGAGGATTAAAACTAAGAAGTCTTCTTATAGACATTTCATAATAACAAGGTCTAAAAGGTTTCTTTTTCTTCCGGATTGAATAAAAGAATATTCCCCATTGCAGCAAGTGTTGGATGGATCATCCTGATTACTCAGGTCAAAAATCTTGGAACCATTGCTCTCATGTTCCACACCCAACCGTCCAATATATCCTTTCTGCTCCTCTTCAATATATATCCTGAGTCTGGCCACTTACCACCTCTACCCACAACCATCTTGGTTCAAGCCAGCATCCTAACTGCTCTCCCTGCTACCATCCTTCCCCTTAGTCTGTGCTCCAAACAGCATGCAAAGCAATGATCCCATTACAACACAGGTCAGATGGCATCACTCCTTGGCCCAAAACCCTCAGTGCGTTTCCATCTTGCTTGAAGTAAAAGCAAAAGTCCCTGCTGAGTCTTCCATGATCTGATCCATGTCACCCCTCTGGTCACACTCTTCCTCCCCTGTTCCATTTCAGTCTCCTCAGCCTCCTTACTGTTTCCATAACAAGCCAGTCAGACTGTTACTGACCAGGGTTCTTGGCCTCCTTAAGCAATAGAGATTGATCAGAGGCCAGACAACAAATTCAGGCAAGGATTTATTGAGGCCCCTGCTAGAGCAGTGGGGATGGAGAACAAACAACAGGTTCCCTTGCTCGCTTGTTCCCCAAGGGGGGCAACGAGCTTGTTCCTTATATGGGGTGAGGGTAGGGGTGTGTCCAGGGGTCAGGCCGGAGGGGTGGCTTAGGTGTTTTTCCCACCCCTTAGGTGGTGTTGTGTGTAGGGGGCATGATCAGTACCCTGTTTTTGCTCCCAACCCCTTGCTTTTGCTCCAGGCTCTTCAAATGTGGCAGTTGGGTTTTTTGGTCTCTGTATCTTTTGTCCAGAATTTGCCCTAAATGCACATGCATGCTGTTATTTTTAGTCCCTTACAGTTTCTTAATATTTTGTTGCTTGAGGAGAGGTGTGTCCAGGTGCAAACCCTGTAGCACTGCAGCAAAGGGGCCCAGGTCCCAGCCTGTCTCAAGTCCTGTGCCCATACTGTTCTTTCTGCCTGAAATGCTCTTCCTGCAGTTATTCATGTGGCTCAAATGTCACCATATCAATAAGGTTTTCCTGGACCACCTCTTTTTTTTTATAAGAAAGTTTTTTTTTAACTGAAGTATAGTTAATTTACAATGTTGTAAATGTACAGCAAAGTGATTTCAGTTATACATAATGAATATATATATATTTTAAAGATTCTTTTCCATTATAGGTTATTACAAGATACTTAGTGTAGCTCCCTGTGCTATACAGTAGGTCCCTGTTGTTTACCTATTTTGTATATAGTAGTGTGTATATTTTAATCCCAAACTCCTAATTTATCTCTCCCCTCCCCATCCCCTTTGGTAACCATAAATTTGTTTTCTATGTTTGTGAGTCTATTTCTGTTTTGTAAATAAATTCATTTGTATCATATTTAGATTCCACTTATAAGTGATGTCATATAATATTGGTCTTTGTCTGCCTTAATTCACTTAGTATGATAATCTCTAGGACCATTCATCTTGCTGCAAATGGCATTATTTCATTCTTTTTGGTGACTGAGTAATATTCCATTATATATATATATACATTTACCTGTCACTGGATATTTAAGTTGCTTCCACGTCTTGGCTATCGTAACTAGTTCTGCTATGAACATTGGGGTGCGTGCATCTTTTTTAATTAGAGCTTTCTTCTTTTCGGGATATATGCCCAGGAGTGGGATTGCAGGATCATATGGTAACTCTATTTTTAGTTTTTTAAGGAACCTCCGTACTGTTTTTCATAGTGGCTGCACCAATTTACATTCCTACCAACAGTGTAGGAGGGTTCCCTTTTCTCCACACCCTCTCCAACATTTATTTATAGACTTTTTAATGATGGCTGTTCTGACTCATGTGAGGTGATACCTCACTGTAGTTTTGATTTGCATTTCTCTAATAATTGGCAATACTGAACATCTTTTCATGTGCTTGCTGGCCATCTGTATGTTTTCTTTGGAGACCTGACCACCTCTTTTAAAATTGCAAACCACCCCATACACATATTTTCTATCGTCCTTCCCAGAATTTTCTCTACATAACACTTAACACCATCTAACATCCTATATATTTTCCTTATTTATTTCATTGTCTCTCCTTAATGGAATGAAAGCTTCATGAAGGCAAGATTTTTCTGGTTTGTTCCCTGGGGTATTATTCCCAGAGGCTAGAACGGTGCTTAGCACATAAATAAGTGCTCAATAAATATCTGGTGAATGTTAAATGAAAGTGGAGTTATTGGGTAGGCAATTGAATATACACTCCTAGAATTTGGAGAGATGCCTGAGCTGGAGATGTAATTTTAGGAGTCATCAGTGAAGATGGCATCAAAAATAAAGCCTGGATAGACTCAGTAAAAAGGAAACTTTCAAGAGAACTCATTTTCATATCTGTTGGAAAAGTATAAAGATAAAAAATAATGCACTTTTTGCAAATTTCAAATTAGCAAAATTTACAAAACTGGAAGCAATTAAGATGATACAAAATATGCAACTAATTGCAGGAGTCTGAGTCAATTTTTAATTGCTTTCTAATTGCATTTCGCTTTATTTCATATTCAAGGTTATCTTACCTTCTCAGTAAATGAAGAACATGGATGTCTTCTCATCCCTCTGTTTACCATCTGATCTTAAAAAACAACCATGGAGCACTAATAAGGAAATGAAACACATGTAATGTGTTCTTAAAGAATTCGCATTCTAGTCTGCATCTTCTGTGACCTTTTAATTGTACTGGTGACTGACAGGACATGTGGGAATTGAAAGTAATATACTTGGAAGTAAACGGAGATTGCAATTCTCTTTCCAATAATTTGAAACTTACACTGAAGCTTCTTCAAAATATAAATGCAGTGTCCAAGGTCAGACAGCACTTTACTGAGAATCAGCCATTAGAATCTCAAATGGTCCCCTCAAAGACTCTGCTGTCTGCATGTAGTGGACACAGATGCGTCAAGTGGGAAAGTATTATAAAATAACCACCACCACTGCTTGGTAATTTGTGTTAATTAAATGTATGAAGTTGTCAGCCCACTGTACTTCTTAAATGATATCACTCATCAGTCCTTGCAATTTGTTTCAACATGATGCAAATACAGTCGGAAGTTGCCTAGCTGCAGAATAATCTAAAAGCTTTCCCAAACACCTTTAATGAATATTCACAACCACCACTTTCCAAAATGCAATATTTCATCACCTCCTATATTTAAATTTCTAAAATCTGCATTATATATTTCAAGTATGTTTAAATCAAAGTTAAAGTATTGGAAAAGCCTACATAATTTAACAAGTAACATGTATTAGAGGGTGCTGCCTCAGCAGATGATAGGCAATCAATGGGCCACCCTTACCTGTATAAAAACTGCAAATAACTGCAGGCTTAAAGTTATGAAGATGAAGAAGCTGAGAAAGAAATTAAAATTTTATAAGAGAAATAGACAAGGGAAATCAAATGAAAAGAAAATGTACAAAGGCAAGAGAGTTGAAAATATAAAAACAACCTGAACAGTTGGTAAAATAGAAATCAAGTAAATGAAATGGGTTCAGGATCTGGCCTAAAAAGAAATTGGTATTACTCAACCATCATATAAAACTCACATTTTAAAAAACAGAAATTATTATAACCAAGGTGGGAGTAAAAGAAGCAAGAGAATCCTGGAATACTGTGGAAACTGATATGAAATAGGTCATGGCTGTGAATTTTTCTTAGTCTCCTTTCCAACAGAATCTCTAGAGCCTTCTCTTCTCTATCACATCTCTCTAGCGCTCCTCACTGCATAAAGCATTACACTACCTTCCTGACCACAGCACACCCATTTTTCAAAAGAGATTTATACGGAGTATGGAAGTCAAGAAAATGACAAAATTTGAGACCCTTCTGGTCGACTCATTATAAGTCATATTTAACACTCATTAAATGTCAGTGTCCTAGAATCATAGACTCTCAAGGTCAAAAGAGATTTTAAAGGTCTTCCAGTCCAACCAAGTATCCATTCTCAAATTCCCTCTGTAACATTCCTGCCACACAGCTGTATTATTTTTACTGAAACATGTTGATTGATAGAGAATCCATCATCTTCCAAAATGGTCCATTTCACCTTCAGCCTGTTATTCATCCCATTCTTATGTCACCCAAACTAAATACTTTACCTGGGACATTTATTGATAAGAAAACATAAAAAAATCACAGTGACTGGGGCCTACCTCAGAGAGACTCTGATTTAGAATCAGTATATTGTCAAAGCTCCCGAAGTGATTCTAATATGCAGCCAGGACTGAGAAACATTGCACTAGACTAGTTCACGCCACATCAGGATGATTATAAAGACTGATATACAGATGATGATACACTCCTTGCTGATTATACAGAAGAATTAGGCCACATGATAGCATGGAAAGAGTACAAGGTTTGAATTCAGACAGGCCTGGCCCAACCACTTCCTAAGTGAGTGACCTCAGCCAAGGTGCCTAGCTGTCCTGAGTCTCAGTTTCCACATCTGCAAATAGAGTATAGTAGTAACTACTGGGGAGTTTGAGGAGATACTATACTCCACATGACCAGTTCGGTGCTATCATGTCCACCTGAGCCTTCTCCAGGTAAACGTGGTGGACAGACCCCAGGGTGGTCCCACAATTCCCACTCCTTGGTGTTCATACCCTGTCAAATGCTCTCCCCTTGAGTGTATGTGGGACCTGTGACTTCCTTCTAACCAACAGAATATTCAAAGATGAGGTGATTTTGCAGATTATTAAGGTTCCAAATCAGTTGATTGTGAGTTAATCAAGGGGATGAGTCTCCTGGGTGGGCCTGACTTAATCAGGTGAATGCCCTTTAAAAGAGAGACTGGGTCCCCCCTGAAGGCACAGACAAGCAGGAGAGACTCTCTCTTACAAGGCAAGGAACTGTGGATGGGTCACTAGAAACTGCAGGTGCCTCTAGAGCCTGAGGGCGGCCTCCAGTCAATAGCCAGTAAAAAAATCAGAGTTCTCAGCCATATAGCTTCAAATGAATTCTGCCCACAACCTGAGTGAACTCAGAAGCAGACCCTCTCTCAGTCAAGTCTCTAAATAAAGATGTAGCCTGTGAGACCCTGGACAGAGGACCCAGTTAAGCTGTGCCCAGACTACTAAGCCATGGAAACTTTGAGATAATTAATAGCGTGTTGTTTTGAGCTACTAAGTTTGTGGTAGTTTGGTCTGCAGTATAAAACTAATACCATTTTGTTTGAATGTTTTCAATCTTTTCATGGCTCTGGTAACGCTACCCCAAACATCTCCACTTTAGCTAAATTTCCTTTGAAGTTTGGCTTGCAAAAGTGGATACAACCATCACAGAAAAAATTTATTCAGGCAGAAAGCATTAATGGATGTTAAATCTGGGGTTGTGGCAGTGGCCTAAATTTAATGAGAAACATGATATTTACAATTAAATTTGATTATGCCCTGTTTTTATATTTATACATAATAATTTATATTAATCTATTCTAGTTTGTATTAATCACTTGAGTTGCGTAACGACCTCACTAGCTTTACATTATTTTGGGATACAGCCATGTACATGCATGTGCACACACACCTGTGTAGATTCTCCTGCCAATCAGGAAAAATCTCAGAACCTTAGCATTCCTCTTTTCATATTTGCACAGGCAAAGTACATTTAGAAGTACTTCTAGCCACTGCATATCCAAACACATCATGAAGCCTCATTTTTCCACCCTTGCTCACTAATGATTTTATGTTAGGCTATATGAAATTATCTATCTTTAACTTCCAAAAGGAGCCTTCCTATTAATAGCCTTCATAAGGGGAAATGCAGAAGAAATTAGCAGCATCTCTCCTATGACAGACACTACCCAACGGTCATTCACTGCTTCCCTTTCCCCCTACAGGCAGTTCCTAATTCCCAATGTAGATGTGGTCCCAATAAGACCACATATGCAGTTTTCCACCTTCCTTATTGAGGTCATGAGCATATGACCCTAAAGAGACCTGACAAAGACAGTCAACGTGCTGAGAATGACAAAGTGAAAAGAGAGAAAGAGCTTGAGCTTCAGCACTGCTCAGCCAATGAATTAACTAGACCTTCAACCACCCTGCTGGTTCAGATCTCTTCAAACATGAAAAAATGAATTCTTTGTGTAAGACACTTTCTGGGAATTCAGTTCCTTGTAGCTACAAACATCCTAAATGATACAGTTGCCTATCTCTAACAAGTTTTTAACCTCTCTAATCCTCAGTTTTCTCAGCAATGGAAAAAGAAAGCATGGAAATATGGTCTTTGAAGATGATCAAGTTAAAATGAAGTACACAGATTCTGATACCAATTCCAAATACGTGGAGGGTTGGGCGGGGAGAAGGTGTTCCCCACATCAGTAAGCAATTCTTGGGACACTAAGTGGGTGTCCTACAATTCAAATCGATTCTTACACTGTCTACCCAGAGACAGAACCAGATTCCACACGTTAAGGGATCAGTCCTACAAGACTCCACCACCACTTCAGATGCCAGTCACAAGCCCAGGTTACCTGTGCTTCCAACCAACTGGCTATAAATCAGAGGGTCATAAGAACCCCTCCATTTTCACTTACTAGATTGCCTGTTTATTATAAAAGGATACAACTCAGGAAGGGCCAGACTGAAGAGATGTAGAGGGCAAGGCAGAGGGAAAAGGGGTGGAGTTTCCATGCCCTCTCCAGGAGCACTGCTTTCCTGGCACCCCCATGTGTTCACCAACCTGAAGCTCTCCAAACCCTGTGGTGCACTTTGGGGTTTTATAGAGGCTTATTCCATAGGCATGACTGATTCACTCATTGGTCACTGGTGATTGACTCAACCTCCAGCCCCTCTCCCCTCCCTGGAAGTTGAGGGGTGGGACTGAAAGTTGCAACCCTCTAATCACCTGTTTGGCTCCACTGGCAACCAGCCCCCATCCTTAGGTGCTTTCCAAAAGTCACATCGTTAACATAACAAAAGACACCTTTATTACACTTAGGAAATTCCAAGGTTTTTAGGAGATCTATGCTGGAAATGGGGATAAAGAACAAATATATATTTCTTATTGTATATCACAATATCACATGCAGTCAGTAGGGTGAGCCCATAATCCAATATGACTCTATCCTTAAAAAAAGGTGAAATTTGGACACAGAGGCACACACACAGAAAAAAAATGCCATGTGTACACGAAGGTAAGATAGGCTGGGACCTGGCACCCTTTACTGCAGTGCTTGCACCTGGACAAATGTCTCATTGAGCAACAAAACACAAAGAAACTATAAGGGACTAAAAATAACTGCACGCATGCGCAGCTGGGTCAAATTGTGAACAATAAGATACAAAAAGGCCGAAAAACAACTGCCACTTCTGAGGTGCTGGGAGCAAAAGCAGGGTACTGTGCGTGATCCCTGCACCCAGCATCACCAAGGGGGTGGGCAGACCACCTAAGCCGCCCCTCCGCCCAACCCAGCCCCTACCGTCAACCCATTTAAAGAACGAGCTAGCCACCCCCGTCAGAGATTGACCAAGGGACACCTGTTACTTGTTTTCACTCCCTTGGGCTGCAGCATGAGTCTCAATAAAGCCTTGCCTGAATTTCTCCTCTGGCCTCTTATCAATTTCTATTGATTAAAGAATCCAAGAACAGGTAGGTAACAGGTAGAGATCGGGGTGATGCGTATACAAGACAAGGAACACCAAAGATGGCCAGAAAACCATCAGAAGCTAGGTGAGAGGCTTGAAACAGCTCTCAGAGGAATCCAATTCTACCATTGCCTTGGTTTTGGACTTGTAGCCTCCAGAACTGTGAGACAATAAATTCCTATTGTACAAACATCCAGCGTGTGGTACTTTGTTACAGCCACCTGTTTAAAACAAAAGAGACAACAGGCCTAAAATGGGGTAACTTGTGCTAAGCCCCAAGTCAGCAAACCAAGACTTAAAACCTAATCTAACTGCAGTTTCAGCCTCTCCTAGGAATATAATCTTAACCAGTCATCCTGGAACTTCCTGGCCAGCACTAGTGAGAGAATCTGCCTTCCTCCAAAAGGAAGGTGATCTTGTCAGAAATAATCCTTTCTTTTATTTATGATTTCCTATCCCACTCATTTCTGACTTTAAAAGCCATTCCGGGCTGGGCAAGATGGCAGAAGAGTAAGATGCGGAGATCACCTTCCTTCCCACAGATACAGTAGAAATACATCTACACGTGGAACTGCTCCTACAGAACACCCACTGAACGCTGGCAGAAGACGTCAGACCTCCCAAAAGGCAAGAAAATCCCCACTTACTTGGGTAGGGCAAAAGAAAAAAGAAATAACAGAGACAAAAGAATAGGGACGGGACCTGCACCAGTGGGAGGGAGCCGTGAAGGAGGAAAGGTTTCCACGCACTAGGAAGCCCCTTCGTGGGCAGAGACTGCGGGTGGCAGAGGGGGGAAGCTTCAGAGCCACGGAGGAGAGCGCAGCCACAGGGGTGCGGAGGGCAAAGTGGAGAGATTCCCGCACGGAGGATCGGTGCCGACCAGCACTCACCAGCCCGAGAGGCTTGTCTGCTCAGCCGCCGGGGCGGGCGGGGTCTGGGAGCTGAGGCTCCGGCTTCCGTGCTAGCCGGGAGGGAGTCCGGGAAAAAGTCTGCAGCTGCCGAAGAGGCAAGAGACTTTTTCTTGCCTCTTTGTTTCGCGGCACGCAAGGAGAGGGGATTCAGAGCACGGCCTAAACGAGCTCCAGACACGGGCGCGAGCCGCGGCTATCAGCGCGGACCCCAGAGGCGGGCGCGAGCCGCGACTATCAGCGCGGACCCCAGAGACAGGCGCGAGCCGCGGTTATCAGCGCTGACCCCAGAGACGGGCAGGTGACGCTAAGGCTGCTGCTGCTGCCACCAAGAAGCCTGTGTGAGAGCACAGGTCACTCTCCATACCGCCCCTCCCGGGAGCCCGTGTAGCCCGCCACGGCCAGGGTCCCGTGATCCAGGGACAACGTCCCCGGGAGAACGCACGGCGCGCCTCAGGCTGCTGCAATGTCACGCCAGCCTCTGCCGCCGCAGGCTCGCCCCGCATCCGTACCCTTCCCTCCCCGCGGCCTGAGTGAGCCACAACCCCCGAAGCAGCTGCTCCTTTAACCCCGTTCTGTTTGGGCGGGGAACAGACGCCCTCAGGCAACCTACATGCAGAGGCGGGTCCAAATCCAAAGCTGAACCCTGGGAGCTGTGCGAACAAAGAAGAGAAAGGGAAATCTTTCCCAGCAGCCTCAGAAGCAGCGGATTAAAGCTCCACAAACAACTTGATGTGCCTGCATCTGTTGAATACCTGAATAGGCAACGAATCATCCCAAATTCAGGAGGTGGACTTTGGGAGCAGAATGTATTAATTTTTCCCCTTTTCCTTTTTTTGTGAGTGTATATGTGTATGCTTCTGGGTGAGATTTTGTCTGTATAGCTTTGCTTTCACCATTAGTCCTAGGGTTAGGTCCGTCCGTTTTTTGTTTTTTGGTTTTTTTTTACTTAAAATATTTTTTTTCCTAATAAATGTTTTCTTAATAATTTTTTCCTTATTTTCTATTTTTAGAAATTAAAAAGTTTTTAATAAGTTTTTTCATATTTTTTATTTTAAAAAATTAAAAAAAATTTTTCCTAATAAATTTTTTCTTAAAAATTTTTTTCTTATTTTTTATTATAAAAAATTAATAAATCTATTTTTAAAAATTAAAAAAATTTTCTTAATAAATTTATTCTTAATAATTTTTTTCTTATTTTTTATTATAATAGCTTTATTTTATTTTACTTTATCCTCTTTCTTTCTTTCTTTCTATTTTTTTCTCCCTTTTATTCTGAGCCGTGTGGATGAAAGGCTCTTGGTGCTCCAGCCAGGCATCAGGGCTGTGCCTCTGAGGTGGGAGAGCCAACTTCAGGACACTGGTCCACAAGAGACCTCCCAGCTCCACATAATACCAAGCGGCGAAAATCTCTCAGAGATCTCCATCTCAACATCAAGACCCAGCTTCATTCAACGACCAGCAAGCTACAGTGCTGGACACCCTATGCCAAACAACTAGCAAGACAGGAACACAGCCCCATCCATTAGCAGGGAGGCTGCCTAAAATCATAATAAGGCCACAGACACACCAAAACACACCACCAGATGTGGACGTGCCCACCAGAAAGACAAGATCCAGCCTCATCCACCAGAACACAGGCACTAGTTCCCTCCACCAGGAAGCCTACACAACCCACTGAATGAACCTTAGCCACGGGGGACAGATACCAAAAACAACGGGAACTACGAACCTGCAGCCTGTGAAAAGGAGACCCCAAACACAGTAAGATAAGCAAAATGAGAAGACAAAAAAAAAAAACAGCACATGAAGGAGCAGGGTCAAAACACACCAGACCTAACAAGTGAAGAGGAAATAGGCAATCTACCTGAAAAAGAATTCAGAATAATGAGAGTAAAGATGATCCAAAATCTTGGAAATAGAATAGACAAAATGCAAGAAACATTTAACAAGGACGTAGAAGAACTAAAGAGGAACCAAGCAATGATGAAAAACACAATAAATGAAATTAAAAATACTCTAGACGGGATCAATAGCAGAATAACTGAAGGAGAAGAACGGATAAGTGACCTGGAAGATAAAATAGTGGAAATAACTACTGCAGAGCAGAATAAAGAAAAAAGAATGAAAAGAACTGAGGACAGTCTCAGAGACCTCTGGGACAACATTAAACGCACCAACATTTGAATTATAGGGGTCCCAGAAGAAGAAGAGAAAAAGAAAGGGACTGAGAAAATATTTGAAGAGATTATAGTTGAAAACTTCCCTAATATGGGAAAGGAAATAGTTAATCAAGTCCTGGAAGCACAGAGAGTCCCATACAGGATAAATCCAAGGAGAAACACGCCAAGACACATATTAATCAAACTATCAACAAGTAAATATAAAGAAAACATATTAAAAGCAGCAAGGGAAAAACAACAAATAACACACAAGGGAATCCCCATAAGGTTAACAGCTGATCTTTCAGCAGAAACTCTGCAAGCCAGAAGGGAGTGGCAGGATATACTTAAAGTCATGAAGGAGAAAAACCTACAACCAAGATTACTCTACCCAGCAAGGATCTCATTCAGATATGATGGAGAAATTAAAACCTTTACAGACAAGCAAAAGCTGAGAGAGTTCAGCACCACCAATCCAGCTTTAAAACAAATGCTAAAGGAACTTCTCTAGGAAGAAACACAAGAGAAGGAAAACACCTACAATAACAAACCCAAAACATTTAAGAAAATGGGAATAGGAACATACATATCTATAATTACCTTAAATGTAAATGAATTAAATGCTCCCACCAAAAGACACAGACTGGCTGAATGGATACAAAAACAAGACCCATATATATGCTGTCTACAAGAGACCCACTTCAGACCTAGAGACACATACAGACTGAAAGTGAGGGGACGGAAAAAGATATTCCATGCAAATGGAAATCAAAAGAAAGATGGAGTAGCAATTCTCATATCAGACAAAATAGACTTTAAAATAAAGACTATTACAAGAGACAAAGAAGGACACTATATAATGATCAAGGGATCGATCCAAGAGGAAGGTATAACAATTGTAAATATTTATGCACCCAACATAGGAGCACCTCAATACATAAGGCAAATACTAACAGCCATAAAAGGGGAAATCAACAGCAACACAATCATAGTAGGGGACTTTAACACCCCACTTTCACCAATGGACAGATCATCCAAAATGAAAATAAATAAGGAAACAAAAGCTTTAAATGATACATTAAACAAGATGGACTTAATTGATATTTATAGGACATTCCACCCAAAAACAACAGAATACACATTTTTCTCAAGTGCTCATGGAACATTCTCCAGGATAGATTATATCTTGGGTCACAAATCAAGCCTTGGTAAATTTAAGAAAATTGAAATTGTATCAAATATCTTTTCTGACCACAACGCTATGAGACTAGATATCAATTACAGGAAAAGATCTGTAAAAAATACAAACACATGGAGGCTACACAATACACTACTTAATAACGAAGTGATCACTGAAGAAATCAAAGGGGAAATCAAAAAATACCTAGAAACAAATGACAATGGAGACACGACGACCCAAAATCTATGGGACTCAGCAAAAGCAGTGCTAAGAGGGAAGTTTATAGCAATACAAACCTACCTCAAGAAACAGGAAACATCTCGAATAAACAACCTAACCTTGCACCTGAAGCAATTAGAGAAAGAAGAACAAAAAAAACCCAAAGCTAGCAGAAGGAAAGAAATCATAAAGATCAGGTCAGAAATAAATGAAAAAGAAATGAAGGAAACAATAGCAAAAATTAATGAAACTAAAAGCTGGTTATTTGAGAAGATAAACAAAATTGATAAACCTTTAGCCAGACTCATCAAGAGAAAAAGGGAGAAGACTCAAATCAATAGAATTAGAAATGAAAAAGGAGAAGTAACCACTGACACTGCAGAAATACAAAAGATCATGAGAGATTACTACAAGCAACTCTATGCCAATAAAATGGACAACCTGGAAGAAATGGACAGATTCTTAGAAATGCACAAACTGCTGAGACTGAACCAGGAAGAAATAGAAAATATGAACAGACCAATCACAAGCACTGAAATTGAAACTCTGATTAAAAACCTTCCAACAAACAAAAGCCCAGGACCAGATGGCTTCACAGGTGAATTCTATCAAACATTTAGAGAAGAGCTAACACCTATCCTTCTCAAACTCTTCCAAAATATTGCAGAGGGAGGAACACTCCCAAACTCATTCTACGAGGCCACCATCACCCTGATACCAAAACCAGACAAAGATGTCACAAAGAAAGAAAACTACAGGCCAATATCACTGATGAACATAGATGCAAAAATCCTCAACAAAATACTAGCAAACAGAATCAAACAGCACATTAAAAGGATTATACACCATGATCAAGTGGGGTTTATTCCAGGAATGCAAGGATTCTTCAATATACGCAAATCAATCAACGTGATACATCATATTAACAAATTGAAGGAGAAAAACCATATGATCATCTCAATAGATGCAGAGAAAGCTTTCGACAAAATTCAACACCCATTTATGATAAAAGCCCTGCAGAAAGTAGGCATAGAGGGAACGTTCCTCAACATAATAAAGGCCGTATATGACAAACCCACAGCCAACATTGTCCTCAATGGTGAAAAACTGAAACCATTTCCACTAAGATCAGGAACAAGACAAGGTTGCCCACTCTCACCACTATTATTCAACATAGTTTTGGAAGTGTTAGCCACAGCAATCAGAGAAGACAAAGAAATAAAAGGAATCCAAATCGGAAAAGAAGAAGTAAAGCTGTCACTGTTTGCAGATGACATGATACTATACATAGAGAATCCTAAAGATGCTACCAGAAAACTACTAGAGCTAATCAATGAATTTGGTAAAGTAGCCAGATACAAAATTAATGCACAGAAATCTCTTGCATTCTTATATACTAATGATGAAAAATCTGAAAGTGAAATTAAGAAAACACTCCTGTTTACCATTGCAACAAAAAGAATAAAATATCTAGGAATAAACCTACCTAAGGAGACAAAAGACCTGTATGCAGAAAATTATAGGACACTGATGAAAGAAATTAAAGATGATACAAATAGATGGAGAGATATACCATGTTCTTGGATTGGAAGAATCAACATTGTGAAAATGACTCTACTACCCAAAGCAATCTACAGATTCAATGCAATCCCTATCCAACTACCACAGGCATTTTTCACAGAACTAGAACAAAAAATTTCACAATTTGTATGGAGACACAAAAGACCCCGAATAGCCAAAGCAATCTTGAGAACGAAAAATGGAGCTGGAGGAATCAGGCTCCCTGACTTCAGACTATATTACAAAGCTACAGTAATCAAGACAGTTTGGTACTGGCACAAAAATAGAAATATAGATCAATGGAACAGGATAGAAAGCCCAGAGATAAACCCACGCACATATGGTCACCTTATCTTTGATAAAGGAGGCAAGCATATACAGTGGAGAAAAGACAGCCTCTTCAATAAGTGGTGCTGGGAAAATTGGACAGGTACATGTAAAGTATGAAATTAGAACACTCCCTGACACCATGCACAAAAATAAACTCAAAATGGATTAAAGACCTAAGTGTAAGGCCAGACACTATCAAACTCTTAGAGGAAAACATAGGCAGAACACTCTATGACATAAATCACAGCAAGATCCTTTTTGACCCAGCTCCTAGAGAAATGGAAATAAAAACACAAATAAACAAATGGGACCGAATGAAACTTAAAAGCTTTTGCACAGCAAAGGAAACCATAAACAAGACCAAAAGACAACCCTCAGAATGGGAGAAAATATTTGCAAATGAAGCAACTGACAAAGGATTAATCTCCAAGATTTACAAGCAGCTCATGCAGCTCAATAACAAAAAAACGAACAACCCAATCCAAAAATGGGCAGAAGACGTAAATAGACATTTCTCCAAAGAAGATATACAGATGGCCAACAGACACATGAAAGAATGCTCAACGTCCTTAATCATTAGAGAAATGCAAATCAAAACTACAATGAGGTATCATCTCACACCGGTCAGAATGGCCATCATCAAAAAATCTAGAAACAATAAATGCTGGAGAGGGTGTGGAGAAAAGGGAACACTCTTGCACTGTTGGTGGGAATGTAAATTGATACAGCCAGTATGGAGGTTCCTTAAAAAACTAAAAATAGAATTACCATACGACCCAGCAATCCCACTACTGGGCATATACCCTGAGAAAACCATAATTCAAAAAGAGTCATGTACCACAATGTTCATTGCAGCTCTATTTACAATAGCCAGGACATGGAAGCAACCTAAGTGTCCATCGACAGATGAATGGATAAAGAAGATGTGGCACATATATACAATGGAATATTACTCAGCCATAAAAAGAAATGAAATGGAGGTATTTGTAATGAGGTGGATGGAGTTAGAGTCTGTCATACAGAGTGAAGTAAGTCAGAAAGAGAAAAACAAATACAGTATGCTAACACATATATATGGAATCTAAGGGGGAAAAAAAAAGGGTCATGAAGAACCTAGTGGCAAGATGGGAATAAAGACACAGACCTACTAGAGAATGGACTTGAGGATATGGGGAGGGGGAGGGGTGAGATGTGACAGGGTGAGAGAGTATCATGGACATATATACACTACCAAATGTAAAATAGCTAGTGGGAAGCAGCCGCATAGCACAGGGAGATCAGCTCAGTGCTTTGTGACCACCTAGAGGGGTGGGATAGGGAGGGTGGGAGGGAGGGAGATGCAAGAGGGAAGAGATATGGAAACATATGTATATGTATAACTGATTCACTTTGTTATAAAGCAGAAACTAACACACCATTGTAAAGCAATTATACTCCAATAAAGATGTTTAAAAAAAAAAAAAGTAAAGAAACACATTCTAATATGATACGTATGAGAAAACAAATTGGAATGAAAGTCTGGTTTCTCTGAAGAAGGGTTTATACTGATGTCAATTAATATTTAATATCACTTAATCTGAAAATAATATGTATCACATTGTTTTTTAAAATAATGGCACAAAGTTTTGTTAACATGCATCACTCAGGGATACTTTTAATGATAAAATTATAGAGATAAGACAATTAAGATATATCCTCCATTTATTTAACTAGTAGCTTATAGATGAACAGGATTTTGTCAAGCAATAAAACTCTATGTCATTCACTAAAAAAAAATAAAAATAAAAAACTAAAAGCCATTCCTTCTTTGCAGCTCTTTGGAGTTCCTTCCTATTTGCTAGATGAGATGTTGCCTCATTCATGAATCATTGAATAAAGCCAATTAGATCTTCAAATTTACTCAGTTGAATTTTGTTTTTTAACATGCCCTAGCAAACTAATACATAATTCAATGTTAAAAATAAACCCAAATTCCAAAGGAAACCAAAAAAAAAAAAAAAAAACCCCACAAAAAATGAGTGTTCACTTTTTTGATAGTCATACATTCATAAGGTGATGTTTATTTTCATGGATAATGATAGTACAAAAAAATGATTCTCAAAGTAAAGTCTTTACACATGGATTGACCTTAGGTCAGAAACTGAAGAGATTCTTAAAAGAAAGAGGAATATTCTACAGAGAAAAAAAAAGGAATAATTTAGAGTGCATGTATTTTAATAGAAACTAAGGAAGAATTTTCAAATATACAAATGGAACAGAACAATAAAGAGGGTTAAGAGACAAGTGCACTTTCTTAATAAAATGATGAAACCACAAATGCTAGAATAGATTAACAAGATAATAATGAGTTGTCGAAGAGAATCCATTTGGACATATCTTTTAAATTTTAATTCTTTCCAAAGAATTATAAATTGTTATATTTGCATATTTAATCATTACTTTTTAAGTCTTTCAGTTCCTTGAAACTTCCTACTAAAGAACTGTCAGTAAAAAGATGTGGAAAAAGATGTTTTGTGTTGAATTTGAATATATTATTCACTTAATTACAACCTTCTTGTAACAAAGGTTTCTTAATGTAGTCTCATCTAAAATTAATAGATAAATACTCAGTGAATCCAAATGTTTAATGAGCTACAAGGTTTATTAACATTCCCATTTTATTTATTTTTAGCTTTATTAAAGCTCATCTATTGCCCACAGGCTTGTGATGCACATATCACATAATAAAAAGGCAAAATTAAATTTGAATTCTTAAGTAGCAGAATGAATACGAACATGGCTACATTATTTCAGAACTGCCAAATTTAAAATTGAAGATTAAAGTTTTTATTTGCTATTAATTAATATTATATTTATACATGAAGAGAGTGCAAACAAGTGCAAAAGTTACCAACAGACTTATAAAATGATATTTTACATGAAAATTGATATAATTTGTAGCTTAGGGGTAGCGCTACTGCTCAAATAAGTACCTCCCTCACCTACTGATGATGGCAGAAATTATTACAGTGATTGATTCCTGAGTAATATAAATATGTTTAAAGAGGGCAACATTTTAAGCTATCCTCAGTGAAAACACTTGAGATCTCAACCTAAGTGCACATTTTTATAGCTGGCAGGTGGGGGCTTAGGGAGGGAGTGAAGGAAAGAAGCATCTGGAGGCTGGAAGCACCAAAAGCGGCATTTGTCAGTGTCCTTATTTTATTTATATCTACCTATTCTGGATTCTATTTTTCCAAATGAACGTCTTCATGTTTTGGAAGTCATAGCCCCAGACACTGGATAGACTTGTGCAAACCATGGTCTAACTTCAATTTATTTGCAAACATTTATTGAGTATCTATTACGCCCAAGATACTGAGCTAGGTTTTATGGCAGATACAAACATAAGAAAGATATAGTCACCAAGTCTTCGGAAGCTTACAATCTGCAGGGGTATAAAATAAGTTTAAAATTTACTAACAACACAAGCAGTATAGCATGATGGGTAAGAACAAAGACCCAAGAATTACACTGGGTTGAATTGTGGCTCCCACCTAATGAGTCATGTAACTTCTCTGTGCTTCAGTTCCTCAGCTGTGCAATGGGAATAGGTTGTTATGAAGACCAACTGAGTTAATAAATGCAAAGCACCTAGAGCAGTGTAAGCCATAAGTATGAGGTAAGGGTCATTTGAGAAAACGAAAAACAAAGTGCTAATGGAATTCAAGGGAGGGCAAGATGGCATTTGGTGGGAAAATCAGGAATACTTTCCTAAGATAGAGAGCATAAGGCAGCAATATTAGTCATTCCCCCTCCCCCTTCATACGCAAAAGAACTTCTCCACATTTGTAGAAAGTACCTCTGCCATTCTGTTGCCTGACAGGTTCACTTCATGTGTGGGTAGTACTGTAACATATACTTTTTCTTTAGTTTTCTCTTTCTCCTTGGTCACAGTGAGAATAACTTGTGCTAAAACTGTCATTTTATAGCAAAAATATGTCAACATTCCACACACAGTCTTTGCAAGAATGTCAGGGTGAAATTTTATGATGTGAGTGTCATGAATATCCTTCCACATTCATTTATTTTTAATATATGAAGAAGTAAGTGCTTGTCTGCTAAGGGAATAGAGAACACGAGATGAATTTGGTTCACATCATGGTATTGATTTTTTAGGATGGCACAGATATTGGTGTGGTTAGGACTCAACCAATAGTCTAGAACAAATCAAAAATAATTTATCATGCTTATCCAAAGTAAAATAATAATGCCTTTACAAATATTTGTACATGACATACAACTTCTTTAAAAATAAGTCTTAAAAACTATATAAACTTTTAAAATGTTAACTTTTTCGATTTTCCTTTAACTTAGGGATATAGGTATTGTGGGTTGAATTATGTCCCCCCAAAAGATATACTGTAGTCCTAATCCCCACTCACATACCTGTAAATATTACCTTACTTAGAAATAGGGTCTTAGCAGATTTTATCAAGTGATTAAATCATCGTAGATTTCAGTGGACCCTGATCAAATTACAGTATCCTTATAAGAAGAGGTAAATTTGGACACAGAGATAGAGCACATAGACCCAAAGAGAAGAAGATCATGTGATGAAGAAGGAAGATTGGAGTGATGCACCTTTAAACCAAGGAATGCCAAGGATTGCGGGCAAACACCAGAAACTAGGAAGAGGTGAGGAAGGATTCTTTCCCAGAGACTTCAGAGGGAGCAAGGCCCTGCTGACACCTTGATTTTAGGCTTCTAGTCTCCAGAACTGTGACAGAATAAACATCCGCTGTTTTAAGCCACCCCATCTATATACTTTGTTATGGCAACCGCAAGAAACGAATACAGTAGGTTAGTTCATTCACTCAGCAATACTTATTGCGTCTGCCATGTGATGAGCACTGTACCAAGTGCTGCGGATACTGTGAGCAAGGGCAACAAAGTCCCAGTTCTTGGGCACTTGTGTTCTTGCAGAGAAGACAAACATTAAGCAAACTAACATTCATGAAACTGAATGCAAACATTCTACGCAAAGCACCTCTCTCAAGTCGTTCTCTAACACATTAGTTTGTTTAATTTTCTTTATAATCTTCATCAAGATAATGAAATTATCTCGCTTGTTTTGTCCTATGACTGTGGTCAGTCTTCTCTCATTCTATCTCCGGTTTTTAGAAGAGTACGTGACATTGTAGACACCCAATAATTGCTGAAAGAAAGAATGAATGAGGGACTTCCCTGGTGGTCCAGCGGGTAAGACTTCACGCTCCCAATGCAGGGGGGCCGGGGTTTGATCCTTGGTCGGGGAACTAGATCCCACATGCAGGCCACAACTAAGAGTCCCTATGCCGCAACGAAGAGCCCATGTGTTGCAACTAAGACAGGGCACAGCCAAAAAAAAAAAAAAAGGAATGAATGAATGAATGAAAGAGAAAAGGTACAGAATAAGAGTATTTGTTAAGGAGATGTGACCTCTTCTAAAAGATCAAAACAGCCTTCCCTGTAGAAGTGATATTTGGGCAGAGTTATAAATAGAAGTTAACCGCTCACCAGGGACTAATGTGAGTTAATTTGAAGAATAGGCAGGAAAGAATGTTTCAAGCAAAGAAACTAGCACTTATGAAGGCCCTGAGCCTTTAGAGAAAAGAATACAATACATTTTAGAAATTCAAAGGTCAAGGTAGCTAGGGCCCAAAAAGTGAAATGGAGGCTCCATCAAGGTGAGTCTGGTGAAGCAGGCAGTGGCCAGATCATTGAGGCCAGGTTAAGCATTTTGACCCTCTCCTAGTAGAGAGTGGGAAATCTTCGCAGGGTTTTCAGAAGGAGAGTGAATAATCATGTTTGCCTTTCAAAAACTTCTCTCTGGCTCCAGACTAGGTATTGAAAGCCGACAAGAGTGGACATGGAGGGGGGTGACTCAGGGGCTGTTACAGCAGTCTGGATGAGAGATAAGACTAGCTCAGAGCAGAAAACTAGCTACACAGAAACAGATTCAAAGACTGTATAAGTATCAAAAAAAAAAAAAAAAAAGCAGAAGATTGTAGTTGATTAGATGTGAAGGAGCAAAGGATGAAAACAAGGGTTCTGGTTTGTGCTGCTGGGTCAATGGGGTATCATTTTTTTCTGATAAGGAACTAGAAAAGAATCAGATAGCAAAGGATGGGTAAGAGTTTAGTTTTGACCATGTTGAATTGAGGTTCTAATGACACATCCACATGCAGATGTTGAGTAGGAAGGGTCACAGATGAGTCTAGATCTTGGCAGAGAGGCCTGGGCCAGAGACATCAATGAAAGGAATCACAGACCTAGAGATGGTAATTGACCAAAATACTTAAAGAGAAGAGAAAAAGGTTTTGGATTATGTCTTGAGAAACTAAAGCACTTGGATATATCCTTAATTTCTTTACAATCTAGAGTAAATCATTTTTATTTTCTTGAATACAAGCTCTCCATTGCTTAATTTGTTTTAAAAAATTAAACACGTACTGAAAAACATCAAATCTTCTGAATTTTATTCTTAACATTGAGATCTTAAATTTTACTAAATGGTGATGATAAAATTTAATTTGCTTCAAATATCTATCAACGATAAACCTATAGCAATTAAACCACTTGCATTTACTTTGTACATCTGTCAATCCCAAGTAAATTTTGGATAAATATTCTTCATATAAGACATTAACTTGCCTTGCAATATTCAAGCTTCCTGTATAAACATCTACATACAAACCCAAACCCAAGAGAAGTATTGTCATCAGATTGAATTCTCATTTCCTTCTCAACTTTGAACTACTCTTCCATTTTCAATATGCCTTTGGATTATTGAGAACTTGACCAGAAGAGAGGCAAGAAACAGAGCAATGACATAATACCATGACTAACTCACAAAACTAACTTTGGGTTATAAGAGTGTGAAAACACATGCAGGAAGCAATAACACATACAGAGTTTTCTTTCCAGAAACTGCTTTTGAAATGGGCAACATTAGGGAATGTTTATAGAATTCAATTTCCACTTAATTCAGAAGGAAAAATGCAAATTTTAAGATGCCTTCCTATTATTTACAAAACAAAGCTTATTTATAACCAACCCATCCTTGAAGAGCCTTTCATGTTAAAATTTATCTATTCTGTCCCTTTCCATCATCCTTGACTCAAAACTTGATTATAAAGACATAAACACTCTCTCCTCTTCTCCCCTTATTATTTACATAATTAACTTATCAGTGTCGATTGCATAGAATCCTTTTTAGAAATCATTTGGTTCAATTTTATTTTCATAGGTGAAGAAACAGAAGCTCAAAGACATTAATCAACTTCTCCCAAAATACACACTACTTTTACTTTTCTTTGGTTCAAACCTGTACATTACCATTTATATGTAATAAGTCGCCTTTCCATATTTTGGAGGGAAACACTGTACTGAACTAGACACTGTCTATCATTATACCCAAGTTTTACCCCACTATGAGTAAACTTCACTCTAACAGTAGACGAATCAACTTCCCAATTATCTTTTAATGGTTACTGGTATCCCATATTATATCAAATAAAACTCTTATGAAAGAATATCAGTGTACTTCAGTTTGAGCTGTCCTTCTCTCTATTGCATTATGAGGTATTTAGAATGCTCCTTTACCCCAGTATAAAGTAAAATCTGCATTTCCATGATGAGTATATTTGTACTGTACTTTACTTCATAATATGAAAGGGAATCTTAAGGGGAAATCACAAATCTTAACTCCTTATCACAAAAATAGGAATTTGACTCCCACTTTTCCAGAAATCTCACAAAGTAAAAAGGGTTTGTAAATGCTGAATTTTCTTAAAAAAAAAAAAAGTTTACAAATATATTTTTATCTCCTCTTGAAGTTTACCCCATTTGCTTCTCATTTCTCAAAGTGGCCTTTGGAAACATTTCAATCCTCAATTCATGAGCAGGGAAAAACATTCATTCCTGATTTAATGAAGTAATTTTAGAAACGAGTTTCTAAAGAGAGTAATAGGGTATCGCTATGGACACAAGGGAGGAAAAGGAAATTTTTGGCCAAATATGACTCAACATCCACAATCTCAGAATATATATTTATGTAATGGGAGAATTAGGTATACACTTAAGACTTTCTCATGTTCTCACTGCAACTGAATAAAATCCAAGCTCCTTACTAAGTCCTAGAAGACCCGTCACCATCTTGATATTGCCTAACTCCAGCCTCATCTCAGAACACTTCATCGCTCTTTACCTATCCACCACGTGTCCCTTGAAGATGACAAC
This sequence comes from Balaenoptera borealis, assembly GCF_965194805.1. Classification (NCBI taxonomy): domain Eukaryota; kingdom Metazoa; phylum Chordata; class Mammalia; order Artiodactyla; family Balaenopteridae; genus Balaenoptera; species Balaenoptera borealis. Next base: position 38,033,350 of record NC_138870.1, read on the forward strand.
CTACATCTGACTTCAAGACCCTTGCTTTAGATTTTCCCAGTGCCTGGAATATTCTTACTCTTGATCTTTACATAGCAGAATGGCCTTCCCTGACCATCCTGTCTATACACACCTGCCCACCTCAGGTCTTCCCCATTATCCTGCAGGGCATTTGTTACTATCTGAAATCATTGCTATTTTAAGGTTTATTATCCATTTTTCCCCACTAGATTGTAAACTAAATGAGAAAAGGGAATTTAATCCTAATTTACTGCTTGGTTCTTAGGCATGTAGATCAGCACATAGCTGATGCTCAGTTAATAGGTATTAAATAAGTGTAACATTGATATTGGTCTAATGGTATCTTTTATTCACTCAACTACTATGTGTAAGATAACTTGCTAGGCGTTACCTAACAATAAAATTTTTAAAAAATTCTTCAAATTTCTAAAATCACTGCTAAAGGGGATGGTGGGGGAGGGATAAATTAGGAGTTTGGGATTAACATATACATGCTACTATGTGTGAAACAGGTAAACGGTACGGACCTTCTGTCTAGTACAGGGAATTATAGTCAGTATCTTGTAATAACGTATAATAGAAAAGAATCTGAAAAGGAATACATATGTATATATATGTGTGTGTGTGTATGTGTATAGCGAATCACTTTGCTGTACATCTGAAACTAACACAACATTGTAAATTAACTATACTTCAATTTAAAAAAGCAAACAAAAAATAAAAACAAAACAAACAAAAAAAAACAGGTGCCAAGAAAAAAATTTCTGAAATCAGAAGGAAAATCACAACACACAAGGGATTAATCTCCAAAATATACAAACAGGTCATTCAGCTCAATATCAAAAAAACAAACAACCCAGTCAAAAAATGGGTGGAAAATCTAAATAGACATTTCTCCAAAGAAGACCTGCAGATGGCTAAAAAGCACATGAAAAGATGCTCAGTGTCACTAATTATTAGAGAAATGCAAATCAAAACTGCAATGAGGTGTAACTTCCACTGTCAGAATGGCCATCATCAAAAAATCTACAAATAATAAATGCTGGAGAGGGTGTGGAGAAAAGGGATTGCTCCTACACTGTTGGTGGGAAAGTAAATTGATACAGCCACTATGGAGAACAGTACGGAAGTTCCTTAAAAAACTAGAAATGGAGTTACTATATGATCCAGCAATCCCATTCCTGGGCATATATGTGGAGAAAACAATAATTCAAAAAGATACATGCACCCCAATGTCAATTGAAGCACTATTTACAATAGCCAGGACACGGAAGCAACCTAAATGTCCATTGACAGAGGAATGGATAGAGAAGACATGGTACATATATAAAATGGAATATTACTCATCCACATAAAAGAACAAAATAATGCCATTTGCAGCAACATGGATGGACCTAGAGATCGTCATACTGAGTGAATTAAGTCAGACATAGGGAGACAAATATCATATGATATCAGTTATATGTGGAATCTAAAAAAAAGGGTACAAATGAACCTATCTACAAAACAGAAACAGAGCTACAGATGTAGAAAAACTTATGATTACCAGGGGTGAGAGGGGGGAGGGATAAAGTGAGAGTTTGGGATTGACATATACACACTACTCTATATAAAATAGATAACTAATAAGGACCTACTGTATAGCACAGGGAACTCTACTCAGTACTCTGTAATGGCCTATACGGGAAAAGAATCTAAAAAAAGAGTGGATATATGTATATGTATAACTGATTCACTTTGCTATACACCTGAAACTAACACAACATTGTAAATCAACTGCACTCCAATAAAATTTTTTTAAAAAAAGAAGGAAAATCAAATCCTAAAATTATAAAACTTTAGTATTGAACTTTAACTTAGAGATCACCTTGTGCAGCTTCTTTATCCTACAAAGGAGGGAACTAAGGGATAGAGATAACAGTGTCTTGCCGAAAATGACACATGTTTTCTCTATGTTTCTTGGAATGAAGTTGCTAAGTCAGATCCTCAATAGAATATTTATAGTGCTAACATATGAAGTTGCTTCCCACCAATGAAGTAAAATTTACTATTATAAACATTATTACTATGATTCTTACTACTACTTCTACTAAACTATGGTGTAGACGTGACATAGCATTTTATTTCCTAAACATGTGAATGACTATGTCTAAAACACACGCCAAATCCTTTAAACACCAAATAATTAGATCAATTCAGTCACCCAAATACATAAATTCCATCAACTCTTTATCAATGAACAGACTATCTCCTGCTTAAACAAGCTGACAATAAAAATCAAGGACTACAGCCCACAAATGGTTGAATCAGCAGTCCTGTAAAAGATACAATCACACACTGAGGCAAACATATTGAACTGATGATTTAATTCTGTCAGTAAGTTAAGGCTTGCAGTACCTCACACAGCGCCTGTAACAGCGGGGTCAGTAACTACAGAATTGACTATGTTACAAATACTAAGTAACCATCAAATAGCGGCCAGACAGATGGATGAAGGGAAGAATGATTTGATTCCTGAAACCTTCCATCACCAGGTGTGTGCTATCTGCTTCATACCTGTCATTGTGCTTGGAGCAGTTGATCTTTCTGGCATCATTTAGGGAAGCAAAGAATCCTCAGGGTTGGGGTTAATTTAGGATTAAAATAAGCTTTTTAAAGTTTATTTTATTTCTCTATGAAGACTTCACTTTACCCACATCCATCTCATCTAAATGACCATTTAGCTACTTTTTAGAGATATTCACAGCTGTGCTTCCTTTAATAACTTTTACATACTTTGCAACAGAATATGTAGGAAATCTGGTCCAATAACTAACACAAAAAGCCCTTCAACTGTCATTTTAATTTACCAAGTATTTTTTAAAACTCATATCTTTTCTTTCAAGAAAACATTTTGGAATAGAAACATTTCATCTTTTCACTCTGTTGGAAGGTAATGCATTTGGTGCGTTTTAAGTAATTTTTAAATTAATACAATCAGGTCTGCCCATTAGAGCCATGATAGCTTGTATTGTACATTGACAAAGTGACATGGGGGAAAGTTAAGGGGTGAGAGGAAGGAGGAAAACGGAGCTTCCTTTTCACCCCAGAGATGCTCTGCTTGCTGCCTCTATCATAATAACTTAACAAATCCCCTTTGCAAAAGCCCTTATTGTGCCCTAAATAGCATAGAAAGCCTAAGTTATTCCTTACACATTAAGAACATAGTATTTCACATTAAATTTGTAGACTTCACCAAGAGCTACACGACATGGTAATTACATACACAATATAAGTAAGCAGTTGAAATGGTTAACAGGCTCTGGAGTCATAGAAACTTGCATTCAGATCCTGGCCTCCACTCACCAGCTGCCTGACCCTTGGAACATTATCTAATTTCTCTAAGCCTCAGTGTCTTCATCTGTGAAATCAGAGTAACGGTACCTGTTCCAAACGATTATTGTGAGTTAAATAAATGCTTGATGTCCCTGACACACAGTAGACCTTCCGGAAAAGTAATTAGTAGTAGTAATAATGAGAGTATAAATGGCTTAAATACTTCAATCACCAACTAAAAGCACAAACATATCTGTTAATGTGAATTCAGTGGTTTTAAACTTAACCATAGTGTTTCCACCCACTCACCACTACAAGATCCAAATGGGAATAAATGGACAGAAGTGAGTCACACAACCTGTATTCTCTTTTATGAGAGTTTTCTAATTAGCACACTAACGAATTCACTCCTTAACAAATGTGCAATTTGTAAACACAAACTGTTGTCTCAGACATTGATAACTTAAGTGATTTTATAAATGGAAATGCATTACAAACTCGCAATTAGACATAATTAAGAATTGCACACAGTAATTTGTTTTCTCTTCATGTTGGACTTTTTAAATTTAATAAATTTATGATTCTAACAAGGAGATTATGTCAGGCATTAATTAAAATCTTTAGTATTGGGGGTCAATATGTAACTTTCATTAAATGGATCCAGCATTGTCAAAATAAATCTCAAAAATAATTCACTCCCAAAATATTAATATATTAAATCTAAGCCTTTTGCATTGACATATATACACTACCAAATGTAAAATAGATAGCTAGTGGGAAGCAGCCGCATAGCACAGGGAGATCAGCTCGGTGCTTTGTGACCACCTAGAGGGGTGGGATAGGGAGGGTGGGAGGGAGACGCAAGAGGGAGGGGATATGGGGATATATGTATACGTATAGCTGATTCACTTTGTTATAAAGCAGAAACTAACACACCACTGTAAAGCAATTATACTCCAATAAAGATGTTAAAAAATTTTTTTTAATAAAATAAGATAAATCTAAGCCTTCTGAACATATTTTTAGCAGTAATCTTTTTTCTTTTACTTTTCAGATTGAGTGGATTATATGAAAGTAGCAGTGAAGTTTTGTTTTCCTGCTTAGATCCTATCTAAAACTGTGCTTTGCACATAAAAGGGGCTCAGCATCACTATTATAAATGGGATTCACCTGCAAATTTGTATGCAAATTTGGGGAAGACAACTTCAAAACAATCAAAAAATATTTAGAACAAACCTGAGAATGCGATTAACACCAAAATATTTAGTAAAAAAAAATTAGACCTCTATATAAGATGTTTTTCTACACGAGGACAAACAAAAAAAATTGCCCAGTGAATTCAACTCATTCTGAACACCCAAACTACAAGTAGTACTAAAGAACATTAAAATTGTATCTATAATGCTTTAAAAATTAAATTCCTAATTCATATTTGAGTTACACTATGTTTAACAATTTTCCTTTCTCTTGATAAACAATTGTTTAAAGAAAAAATAGTGCAAAAAAAACCCCTATTAAATCAGGTCTAGTAATTATTCATCTTGTACTAATGCCTGTTCTTAGCTATTCTATGGTTATTCCTATGGACCTCTTTAAAATCAGATAGTAAATCTGGCCTTTTATGAGTGACAATCTTACGTTCTTTCTTATATGTCACTTTTATATGTAAAGAATTAGAAGGAGGGGGAGTTACTTTAAAAAATAAAATAAAACCCTGGGCTCATAGACTCCAAATAATCAAAAGGGCTACAGCGCCATCTTGTGGAAAAATATATCTAATTAGTAAAATGCTATGATTCCATTAAGAAAAAAAATGTAATTGAATTTCTTGGCCACCAGCTGTAGTTTCTTTTAATGATATATTATTTTAAAACGCTTTAATCTGGAATGTCTGTCAAACAGCAAAGGATGGTATTATCCTAGAGGATTAACATATATAATGCAGAAACCAGGTGATTTATGTCCATGCTTTAGATAAAGAGAAATACAAGGTTAATATCTTTATTAGAGGTTGCTCTGGAACCAAAGAAGGAATCTGAAAAGAGTGAGAAAGAGAAAAGGGGGGGATGGCAAAAGAATAAAGCTGCAGCTCTTGGCTTTTCTACCCTTCTTTTCAAATTGAAAGGAAATAGGAAAACCCTTAATATGGCTGCAGCACAGTTTCTGAAGGAATTATTAAGGGAGCATTTTCTTAATTTCCATAATCAGAAATAAGGGAATTAGTCAAAGAGGTGGGAGGGAAAATAAGGTTGGTTGAGTGAGATCAGAGAAGTACACATCTCTTTCTTTCTTCCTTTAGTTCAATTAACCAAAAATGTGTTGGGAGGCTACAGTGTGCCAAGCGCTTGCTAGGCACCGGAAGTGAAAGAGGACTAATATGCACAGTCCCTCCCTGAACACACTTAGGGGACTAGTGAAGCACACAGATCATTTCAAGGTGGAGGGAATGCTGAGGAAGGCCACTCTGGGAATTACGCTGTCTGTAGGACATTGAACAGAACCTTGAGGGGTAAGAGAAAGAAGAGAAGATTTTTCACTCATTCTCCCAAATCAGTGGGTAGAACCAAATGCCGAAACCCTGGGCGAACCCTATCCTCCAATGTACTTTTCAAAGTACTTTACAGACGACTGTGCATCCCATACAAACCCTAAAAAAGCACAGAGTACAGAATGTCCCTTCTATAGAATTAGACAACCTCTCTTTCCTCTGTGCTCCCATAACAATTTACTCATAGCCTAATATGGAACTTAGTTCCTTATGAATAACTCTGAACAATATTTACCTGCCTGCTTCTCTTAAGACTGTGAGTTCTTTGAAAATCAAGCCTGTCTTACTCATCCTATTATGCTTAACACCAACCACAGTGCATATTCAGCACTCAACACGTTTGTTGAATTGAATCAGTTATATTTTATGATAGTGTTTGTCTCTGGCCACAGTGATAAGCTCCTAGGTAAGAATGATTCAGGTATTCCTTAAGTCACCAAGAGCAGCAGTAACCAATAGTGGTGCTGATTTGTTTCTAAGGCTGTCATTTACCAAGCTCTTGTTTTGGGGTTTTCAGCCCTGAATCCATTTTTAAAACTCCATCTCCTGAACAAACAAGGGCAGGGAATAAAAGAAAAATTGTCTCTGTATCTTTATCTATGTTTTTAATTTATGGCTGGGGGACTTGAGGGTGACTTTCTTCTAAAATGTTCTAAATTTTCTTTCTTTAATCAAATAAACATCGAAAAATGTAGCTTACTTACCTGCTAGAGAACTAAAAGAAAAAAAGCAAGAAAAAATAATACTATCCAAGAAAATGACAAATCTTAGTGTGGTACATTTCCCTCCTCCTCACCTCTGTCCTCTCCCAACTCTTAGCTCTCACTCCCCTGTCCCAAACCCTCACCCGGACTCTATTTCTTACCTAAAGTATTAACACAGGATTACAGAAGAGTTAGCAGCAGCCACAGAAAGAGACTTTGTTATATTGAATAAATCATTAACACAGAGCGATCTGGAATCCAATTTTTGTCTTATGTGACTAACTTTTATTTCTGCTTTATTTGGTCACACTTAGGCACTCACCTCAAGATATTCACAGTGCGCTTGATGTCAACAAGAAACAAAACTCACTTACCAACTTTTAACCAGCAAATGGAAGTAAAGATCTCTAGAGAAACCACTGTTAAACAAGTTCAACTTCTTGCTTCAGAAGTGTCCTACACTTGCTGTGTGCCTGGATACTAAAATAGGGAGGGCTATACAATGGAGAAAAAGCAGTCTCTTTAATAAGGGGTGCTGGGAAAACTGGACAGCTACATGTAAAAGAATGAAATTAGAACATTCTCCAACACCATACACAAAAATAAACTCCAAATGGATTAAAGACCTAAATGTAAGACCGGACACTACAAAACTCTTAGAGGGAAACATAGGCAGAACATTCTTTGACATAAATCACAGCAAGACCTCTTTCAATCTGTCTCCTAGAGTAACAGAGATAAAAACAAAAATAAACAAATGGGACCTATTAAACTCAAAAGCTTTTGCACAGCAAAGGGAACCATAAACAAAACGAAAAGACAACCACAGAATGGGAGAAAATATTTGTAAACGATGTGACTGACGAGGGCTTAATTTCCAAAAACAAATATCAAAAAAACAAACAACCCAATTAAAAAATGGGCAGAAGACCTAAATAGACATTTCTCCAAAGAAGACATATAGATGGCCAAGAGGCACATGAAAAGCTGCTCAACATCGCTAATTATTAGAGAAATGCAGATCAAAACTACAATGAAGGGACTTCCCTGGCAGCCCAGTAGTTAAGACTCTGTACTTCCATGTATGGAATGGGGATTAATTTGTAGAATAAAGTATGAACCCTGTTAAAAAAAAAAAAAAAAAGAAGAAGAAGACTCTGTGCTGCCAATGCAGGGGGCACAGGTTCAATCCCTGGTCAGGGAACTAAGATCCCACATGCCTCGTGGCATAGCAAAAACAAAAAAAACAACAAAAAAAAAACAAACTACAATGAGGTATCACCTCACACCAGTCATAATGACCATCATCAAAAAGTCTGCAAACAATGCTGGAGAGGGTGTGGAGAAAAGGGAACCCTCCAACACTGTTGTTGGTAATGTAAATTGGTGCAGCCACTATGAAAAACAGTATGGAGGTTCCTTAAAAAACTAAAAATAGAGCTACCATATGATCCAGCAATCCTAATCCCAGGCACATATCCAGAGAAAACCATGATTCAAAAGGATACATGCACTCCAATATTCATAGCAGCACTATTTAAAATAGCCAAGACATGGAAGCAACCTAAATGTCCATCAACAGAAGAATGAATAAAGAAGATGTGGTACATATATACAATGGAATATTACTCAGCCATTAAAAAGAATGAAACAATGCCATTTGCAGCAACATGAATGGCCCTGGAGATTATCATACTGAGTGAAGTAAGTCAGACATAGAAAGACAAATATCATATGATATCACTTATATGCAGAATCTTAAAAAAATGATAAAAATGAACTTCTCAGACAGAAAACAAACCTATGGTTACCAAAGGGGAAAGGTGGGGGGGGGGGGGTAAATTGGGAGTTTGAGATTGACATATACACACTACTGTATTTAAAATAGATAACCAACAAGGTCCTACTGTGTAGCACAGGGAACTCTGTTCAATATTCTGCTATAACCTAAATGGGAAAAGAATTTGAAAAAGAATAGATACATGTATATGTATAACTGAATTACTTTGCTTTACACCTGAAATTAACACAACATTGTAAATAAACTATAGTCCAGTATAAAATGAAAACTAAAAACATAAAAATAAGACAGGGGGCTTCCCTGGTGGTGCAGTGGTTGAGAGTCTGCCTGCCAATGCAGGGGACACGGGTTCGAGCCCTGGTCTGGGAAGATCCCACATGCCGTGGAGCAACTGGACCCGTGAGCCACAACTACTGAGCCTGCGCGTCTGGAGCCTGTGCTCCGCAACAAGAGAGGCCATGATAGTGAGAGGCCCACGCACCGCGATGAAGAGTGGCCCCCGCTCACCGCAACTAGAGAAAGCCCTCGCACAGAAACGAAGACCCAACACAGCCATAAATTAATTAATTAATTAATTAATTAATTTTTTAAAAAAAGAGAAGAAATATTTATATAATTGACTATACTACAATTAAAATGTATGTATGTATGCCATAAAGGTAATGAAATTCAACCCATCTTCTAAAATATATTTAAAAAAAAAAATAATAATAAGATAGGGACGGCTGTAAGTATGATTGTTCTATATGTATGCAGATCAAGTACCTAATTCCCAACAACTATTTTTAAGCGAGGGCCAACAGTATTATAAGCTGGTTTGCAAGAGGAAATGCTTCAGCAATCATTAAATGAGAAGAAAAATCTTGATGTAAAATAATAATTCTTTAGCTTTCTATAGGGTCAAGAATTTAAGCATCCACATATAAAATGCAATGCTGAAACGGGGAACAGTCATGATAATGCACTGCAAATCTCTCTAAAATGTATTCAAACTGTACTCTTGTAACACAAAGTGCTAAGTGTTACAAATGTTCATATTAAAATCTATTTTTAACTCCTACTTTTGATTAAACAACAGAGTAACACAAAAGGTCCAGGCATGGTATCTGGTATTTAATTGTTTCCTTCTTTTTTCCCTTTAGAAGTAAGAGCACTGAGAGCATATTTCTCATTTTCTTGGAAAAATTATCGAACCTATCTGAATCTCTGCTTCTTCTTGGGAAGGATAATAACACCGCCTCATCCAGTCATTGTAAGGGATAAAAGATGTAACAGATGTAAATAGCTAATTGTAAATAGTTGCTCAGTAGAAAATAGTTATCACTATTAGCACTGTTATTATTTTTTAGAGTGGTTTGTTATAAACTGCATATCCAAACTTCTAATCTTTACAATGTTCACCAAAATTCAAATCTAAATAGACAAACTGCTCAAATCTTTTAGGTGCTATACAGAAAACCTCAAAGGTGATTAGGCAACTTTATGATTACATGTTTCTAAAATATGTGTTTGTTCAAAGCTTCAGCTTTGGGATTTTAATAATGAAGTAGAATTATCCATTTATATTCTGGTTCGTTCTTCATCAAAAATCAGTTTCCAAAAAGAAAATCCAATTTTACCAATACAAGAATCCTAGTAGTGGCTGGTTGAAAAATTTGAGATCTTGTTGAAAAAGACAAGAATATGTTGTTTTAGCAGCTCTGGGGTAGTTAAGCTGAAAATGCCAAGGAAAGTTATATTTTCCTGGTTGTTATTTTATTACTTTTTCCAGCAATTTTCCATTTTAATACCTTTTAAAACTGTAATTTAGCTACACTTTATTCTTTATTGTATTTCAATCTGGGAAGCAGATTGAAATTAATCAACCTAATCAAAGACCTGAAACCACCAAGAATTCTGATTCTAGTTCTAGTATTGATTTAGCTCTTAAATTTCCATTAATTAAATTAGGATAATAACCTAACTGCTTTCAGGACCATGGTGGCAAGGACTCTTCTGCTTCATCTTTGAGTCTCCCCTCTCCTTTCCACTGCCAGTGCTCAGAAAACATTTGTGGAACTGAATTTATCACAGTAAAATTGCTTCCATCAAACAATCAGATATTAATAAAATTCAACAAAAAAACATAAATGACTTTCCTCTTTCCTACAAACTATGCTTATATTCTTTTTCCTAACACAGTTCTAACTGCCTCATATGAAGCCTATGAAATTAATTTCTCCTGGTTTCGGTCACTCCAATCACTTCAGCAAGCCCAAGAGAGCCAAGGGCTGAGCTCTGGGGCATTCTGTTGTTTAAGACACAATTAAATGTCTAAAGAAGAATCCAGTCAAGGACACTGAGAAGAAAGGTAGATGATAAATCAAAATAGTATGGTGTCCTAAAACCAAGTTAAAATTTTAAAAAGTTTCAATAAAGTGGATGTGGTCAATTGTGTTAAACACTGGTGACAAACAGAGTAAGATGAGGACTGAGAATGGATCACCCAACTTGACAAGATGAAAGTTGCCATTGGCCCACAAAGGTGAGGGTTTTGGTAGAATAGGGGAATGAAAGCCTGATTAGAATTGTCATGAGGATGGGAGCTGAGACTGTGGAAACATTAAGGTTTGCTATAAAGGATGGTAAATAAGTTGATAGCCATAGAGAGCCTAGAAGCAAGGGAGGTTTCTTTTCTCCTTTTGTTTAATATTGTTAATTAATAATAGAGCACATTATAGCAGAGAAGAAAGACATGTAATGATGCAAGACAGAAAAGAGGTCATTATAGCAGTAAAGTTCTTGAAAAAGTGGAAAGAGATGGAATCCAGTGCACAAGTAGAGGATTTTCCTAAAATAAGGAGACACTTTCATTGTAACAGAAGACTATAGATGAGGGTAGGCTGGTTGGTGGGAAAATAGCTTTATCTTCTGATTGCTTCTGCTTTTTCAGTGAGATTAGAAGGAAAATCATCCACTGACAGTGAGGAGCAGGGAAGAGGAGTTGGAAATTTGAGAAGAAGGTGTAAGATAGTAATCTCTGAGAGAGAGAAAATAAATCAATAAGGAAATGGGAACTATGGTCGACTGAATTGTAGAGACTGCATTAAGGCCCACTTGAGACACAGTCATAAAATTTAAAAGAGATCAGTCAGAATAGTTAGGAGTTTTTCTCCAGCCATGAACTGCAAGCTTGGGAAACATTTACTGAATGTTTATCATGTGCCAAGAACTGTCTAAGCATTTTACTTTTATTAATACTGTGAGCCCACAACAACCCTATGAGTTGGGCACACATGAGGAAATAGAGGCACAGAGATGTTCAGAAACTTTTCCAAGGCCACCTAGCTAATAAATATTGGACCCGGGATTCAAGGAGCTCACACCTTTAGCCACTAAATTATACTATCTTTCTATAAATTGTTGGGATTAATCAGTATTGATTTCTACCATTTGAGTAAGGCAGAGAGGGAGGCAAGGAAGGCATGGATTGGAAGCCCCAGTGTAATCAAAGAATTATCATAGAGGCAGTGAGCTGAAAAGAGAGGAGAGGTGGCTGGTGACTGGAATGTTAGACATTGAGATTTTGAGGGTAGTATCGTTAGTTATTCATAATTGACAAAATCTGAGGTGTGACCATAAGAACTGGCAGCGAAAGTCAGGGAGAAGGGTAAGGAAAAGATTGTAAGAGAAAAGGTCAAGGAACTAAAAAAATCAGGCATTGGATGGATTATCCACATGAACAGCAGCAGTGATGGAAAGAAGAATGTAAGTAAGTTGGATCTTAAACTCTTCACCAAATGAGGAAGATTGACCGGGAGATTGGGAGATTACTGCAGGAAGTAAGGATGTGTACAGTCAGGTAGCCTTGCTCCAAAGAGAGGTTACCAACCTGTCCCAGTTTGCAAAGAACTTTCCCAATTTTAACACTGGAAGTGCTCCATCCTGGTCCTCCATTAGCTGAAGATTTTGAGAGAGAAGAAAGAATGGGCTATTCTCGGAAAGATGCAAAAAAATATCATACCTGCTCCACCCCCAGGCTCTATGTGATATGGATTTTTAAATTTTAACTTAAAAAAAACTGTCATGTGGCAGGTATTACTACTCTATTTAACTCCTCATCTCAGATAGGATGCTTTGCTCACATTGGCTGATTTTTTTGAGGCAAACATTTCCAATACATTTTCCTCCCATTTTGTCTGATTTGTTCCCTTAAGGGTAGTGATCCTGTTTCCTATCTCATTAAACCTAATATGCTCTTAAAGCTATAGCTAATTTTCTATGATCAACAAGTGTTGTAAATGCCTGAATGGGCCCGATGGTAAATATTGCTGAGTTGAGAAAATCATATCCCACTAAAGAGCCTGAGAACTCAGGAAAGGATCAGTATTGCAATATCGCCCTAATCCCACATGTCTGAAATGAGAAATATCTCTGCCACAGAAACATCCGCACCTCCCACCCCACTGTTTCAAAGACTTCTTTTCTGGGCTAGGGAATGGAGAACCATAGTATTTCACAGATAGGAGAAACCCTAATGACACTTTAGAAGTTATTAAAGAGTCATGGAAACCATCTTCTTTGAACACTTGCATGATCTTTCCACTCAGATCATGCACTAATTGTAGTTTCACCTGGCAACAAATGCTGTATGATATTTTCCAATTTGTTTTAGTACATGGACAAAATCTGTGGCATATTAAATGATTTCAAAATAGTACGTGCATAGAGAAAGGCTGAAAGAATAACTGAAAAATAATCCAAAAGCTACAATGAGACTATCAGGCTGGTCTGAGCTGTCTTCCAGGTCTTTCCTGCCTTTTAACCCTACTCCTCTCTCTCCTTGCTCCTATCACTAAATTTCTCAAAATATTTCTTCAACTCCAACTCATTCCTTGGCTTGTAATCTGATATCAGCCCACACTCTCTAAAAAGGTCACTAATTACTACTTTGATAGTCATTTCAGGGAAAACCCCAGTTTCTTATATTTCTACGATTTTGAGCATATAAAGAATGAACGATGTAACTAAATATGAACTAATTTTTGTAGTACACATGTTAGTCACACAAATTTATAAATCAGGAAAAATTCCTTTGATAGACACCACATATCTTAATTTGGGGTTTAAACTTTGATCTCTCCAAATTCAGTAACAACCCTCCTTGAAATTTCAGTAACACTTAAAATCATTTGTTACCTCTTCTTCCTGAAATTGTCTCACCCTGTCCTATGTTTCAAACATCTGTTCTCTTATTATTTTCTTTTCTTCCTTCTACCTTCAAAATTAGTCCATTAGACTAATTTTCATCCATTAGAATTTGTACAATTCTTGAACTTTTAGCAACACTTTATGTCATCTCCTTTTAAAATTCTGTTTCCCTGAATATATTTTCTGAATGTTCCTCTCTGGCTCCCTTAGTGGCTTCTTGTCTTCTTCCTCTGGTCTCCAAAGGCAGGTAATTACCAAGAACCTATACTTGAACTTTTCCTTTCATTCTACAGGGTTGATCTTCATTAGTCATGTTGTCTATTCTTGTGATTTCAACTGCCATTTCTAAACAGAATGTACCCCAAACCCAAACATTTTTAGAATGCTCTCCTGTAGGAGTTCCAATCTGTTGCTGAACACCACCTGGATGTCCCATAATCACTTCACACTCCGTCTAAAATAACACTCATCCTCTTAGCCATGATCAGTTCTTCCAATTTCCCTAATTCTGGTTAAGGAAGCCACCAATGTTATGGTCCCAAAAACTTCAAAGCTATATTTTTAACCCATCCTAGTCAGTTAAAATGGTCAACTTATTATACCTCCACCATCGGTCTGACAATCATTCCTTCTCATTCACTTCTACCATCATAGTAGCCTTTAACTGCCTCAATTGCCAACTTCCAATTTATCTAGAATATTACTACCTAATTAATCTCCCAAATCCAATGTTATGACATCCTTATCCAGAAACATTTAAGAGTCTCCTACTGTGTGGCAAAATGTATGTATTTCTCTGATGATACTTATCTTACAATCGAGTCACACCCCTTAGATTCTAAAATCAGAAATAAGAAAGTCATGAATCATCAAAAATAATCAAAATTACCCTGGAAAACTCCTTCGACAGGATCTCCACTGGAGACCACGAGTTGGTTCAGCCCGGCCAGTTTTTCCTCCAGCATTAGAACAGGTTCCTGTTTCTTTGGTTGAGCACCAGATGAAGTAGTTGTCTTGCTTTTAGGGTCCATTTTATATGAAAAATGCATATATGCATATCTTTAAAAATTAGAATCACACTCATCTCAGTGACATGCTCAAACTTGAGAGGCCCCCAGAACAGAGACAACTGAGGAACCAAACTCTGAGGTTAGGAATAACGGCATATTCCTATTGCATCTTCTACAGCACTTAACACTATTAATTGGTCTATTTTAGATATAAGAATAAAATAATATCAATAAACTCCAGTGGAAGCAGTGAAATAGACATATACTTGCTATCTGTATTTGATAACCAAAATACACATGTTAAAGTATGTGTATATTTAAATACATTTATTTATGTTCCAAAACAATAAGAATAATCTAGAGTTATTGTATTAAATCAATAATAAGGAAATTACTGTAATATGTCATCATAATTATATTAAAATCAAGGGAAAAAATGATTTCCCTACATTATAGCATGTAAGGCTTGCCAGTATTATTTAAATATACCCTGTAAATATACCCCCAAAACATCCCAGAAAATCATAATTATACTACCCCATGTAATCTAAGAGTGTTACTAGAGCTATTCAAGTATTTACCTTGGGGAAGTATAAGATATCCAGAACTGCTTCTGGGAGTCAATTTGAATAAATCACCCTGTGCATTTTGAGGGACACACGGAAATAAATTTTGGACTTGCTGCCGCATCCTCTAGATACCTGTATTTGATCGTTCCTGAGATTTAGAGATAGAATCTACCCTGTAGCATCCAAGAGTGCACACTTGGCAGGTTTGAGAAGTCATCTTGAGTTGGGGCAGTGCTAATGGACATGGCCCAGAAGCACACAAAGGGAAGCTATGAGGGTGACTCTAGGTGGTGTCACACAGTCTTGCTTCCCTGGGCAACACCCGCGGGGCTTTGAGAATGTTCCTGGGAACGTTGATCCCCGAGGCACGGTTAGAGTTTCCTACTGACCACTAGAGGGCTCAGGGGGATCATTTCTGCCGGCGGCCCTCTGGGGGCCGCGGAAGGAAACAGCCAACCAGCACAGGGCACTGAAGCTGAAATATATGAACATAGGGAAATGGACCTCAGGTATTTGAAGCTAGATGAAGATGCCTTCTGGGGCACTGATGCCTTGGCATGCTTAGCAGAGAAAGATCTTCCCACCTAGAACTTTTCACTCATATCCAAAGATGTTGCCCTGAAGGAGAAAAGTTACATGTCGGAATTAGAAAATAATAAAATATATACAAGCTTCGGGATCAGACAGACGTATTCAAATTCCAGCTTTGTCTTTTATTAGCATGCTATAATGAATAATGTGTTTAATCTCTCATCAGTTTCCTCATCTGGAAAATGTAAAGTGCTTGGTATAGACAGTGCTTCAAAAACAGAATGTATTCAATAAGAGGAAGTTGTATTTGTTTTTTTCTTAATTTTTATTTAATCTAATACAATTGGAATCTCTGAGACTCTGGATGTATCATTCCGTGCTCCCCTCAGCTACCTTTAATATAATCTGGCATCTCTGTCAAAACCCACCTAGACTCCAGACCAATAAGAGCCAGACCTGGTGAAACGTGAGGTGCCCCAGAAGTCTACTGCTCTTAAACCTGCTATGTTTTGTACCTTGGACATATATTTTCTTTTTTTTTAATTTTTATTTATTTATTTATTTATTTATGGTTGTGTTGGGTCTTTGTTTCTGTGCGAGGCCTTTCTCCAGTTGCGGCAAGCGGGGGCCACTCCTCATCGCGGTGCGCGGGCCTCTCACTATCGCGGCCTCTCTTGTTGCGGAGCACAGGCTCCAGACGCGCAGGCTCAGTAGTTGTGGCTCACGGGCCCAGTTGCTCCACGGCATGTGGGATCTTCCCGGACCAGGGCTCCAACCCGTGTCCCCTGCATTGGCAGGCAGACTCTCAACCACTGCGCCACCAGGGAAGCCCGGACATATATTTTTAATAGTTCTCATGAACATCAGAGTGTAGTCTATCTATCTAACCCCCCACCTGGTATAGCCAATACGGTTTACATGGAACTTTCAGCTGCATGTCTGGTACCTTTGGTTCCCCAAGGGCCCAGGAGCTTCATCCTGAATTATAGTCGTGGAGTCACCGGAACCAGCACGGCGGGGAGGAATATAGTGGGAGGGGCCAACTTACCTAACTAACCCCTGCCAGACCTTTTGCCCGGTATAGGTCTCTGTATCTAGGCTCCACCTGTTAAACACCGTCCGGCACAATGGCTCCCTGTTTAATGATTCTAATCCCACCTGATGCTGACACCCAGAAGTTTCCCCTGTCCCATCTGTCTTTG
This sequence comes from Balaenoptera borealis, assembly GCF_965194805.1. Classification (NCBI taxonomy): domain Eukaryota; kingdom Metazoa; phylum Chordata; class Mammalia; order Artiodactyla; family Balaenopteridae; genus Balaenoptera; species Balaenoptera borealis. The sequence continues at coordinate 38,050,220 of NC_138870.1, forward strand.
CATTCAACTCTTGGACACTGACTTCAGCCTAGGTTTAAACTGTTAAACCCTCAGCTTAGATTTTAAACTTTAGGTCTCTTTAGAGTCCATTTTCCTCAGGCCTTCACCACACAAATACCCCACCTTAGTCTCAGGTTGTTCCTATCTCCCTAACAGCTATCTGCAAACCGTACAGTTATGGCTGCGTTTTTTAACAGGAAAGATGAGGACTATAGTTATTGTCTTGAGACAATGGACTAGCACGAAAATTCTTTTTTTTTTTTAACATCTTTATTGGAGTATAATTGCTTTACAATGGTGTGTTAGTTTAGTTTTTGCTTTATAACAAAGTGAATCAGCTATACGTATACATATATCCCCATTACTCCTCCCTCTTGCGTCTCCCTCCCACCCTCCCCATCCCACCCCTCCAGGTGGTCACAAAGCTCCGAGCTGATCTTCCTGTGCTATGCAGCTGCTTCCCACTAGCTATCTATTTTACATTTAGCACTAAAATTCTTAACAGACGACATGGCTATAGAAATAGGGTCGGGGACTTCCCTGGCGGTCCAGTGGTTAGGACTCCGCCCTTCCGCTGCAGGCGGCCCGGGTTCCATCCCTGGTTGGGGAACTAAGATCCCGCATGCCAGGCTGTGTGGCCAAAAAAAAAAAAAAAAAAAAGTCAATTGATCCCACCAGTTAGTTTATATTCTTATCAAGGGAAAACCCAGAAACACACAAAAATGGCTATTAAAAGAGTTCTCCATCCTCAAAAATGTAGTTAATGCACAATAACTGTATATTATTAACTAATATGATGGCTTTTGTCTAAATCTCTTTATGCAGGAATGTGCCTGGAGTTTTGCACTTAGTTTTTTTTTCTTTCGTCTTTTTTTTTCTTTTTCCTGTAATAATGATGGATTTCCACTGGTCCATCTGTTTTACTCCTCTGAAACTCCTTATAACCAAGAGCATGTATTTTCAAACTAGCTAGATGGGAGGTGAGTGGTGTAGGAATTAATTAGTGGCCCAAGAATTGCAAGGAATAATAAATGGTCCACAAAATATTACACAGAATTTAGACCTCGTTAGACCTCAACGTGTCTAATAGATGGACACTGATATTCATCTTAAAGTATTATAGAGTACCTCCATCTCCTCTCTGGTCTCAGCTTAGTATTCTACTTTTTATGCAAATCAATAAGATTTGTAAATTAATGAATTTGTTGAGGAGGTAAAATTAATTTATTTGACTGGATGTTTGTCAATATAGCTGCGAAAAAACTGTTCAAATGCTGTACTGGTACATTCTGTCCTACAAAAACAAGCACTGTCTCTATCCATATGTGAAACAGAGAGTTCGCCACAGCAGTCAATTACAAAAACTAACCTTTGAATTACGTTGAATTAAACATCAATGGATTAGATGCCTAAAAATGTAACAACGGATTTTTTTTTCCATATCCGCATTATAAAACTGCAATTCTGAAAAATGTTTTTCTAGGAGTCTACTGCTTTCTCAAGTCACTGGCATCAGATTTTGACATAAACTATTTCAGGCACCCAATTTAGAAAACAAACAGCTATTAAGTGTCTAAAATGTCTATCACCATAGATGTTAATGTGCTTCTCTCTGCCTCTTTCTCAAAAAGTAGTCAGTTCAAGGTGTGTTTATTCATTCTTACAAATATATTTCCCCACTCTGTAAAACAGGGAAGCATAATTCAATTGAAGTAGATCAGAACTGTGCTTCCTTACACCATATAACGTGACAAGCTGTAAATAAAATGAACTTTTTATGAATACATTATGCACGGGATATGTTCCCGGGGTTGCATATAAAGAGTATTTTAATGACATACATTTCTCTAGGTAACCAAAAGCGAGCTGCTATGTCACCAACCCATGGACTGAATATAAAGCAATTTTAAAGTGTCCTAGCACAAACCCGGTAGTCCTGGCACCTAAAATATTGACATGCCAGCACAGTAAGTTTCATCTAGAAAATTATCCCCTTAGAAAATTATGTTGGCCACCATGGATTTCTTTTTAATGCTTCAAGTATTTATTATCATATGAGTAGAAGGTTTTGTTTATTTCAAATTTCTTCATGTGGTGTCTATCACTGCATATCCTTTAGATATAAATAAGCATGGACAATTATTATTTTATAAAGTTATATGAACAATTGGAAAGCACATAATAGAACCAAAAATTATATAATTTAGCAGGGAAAATAACAAACCAAAATCATGCATAATGTAAAAATGCTCACAATATATTATATTAAAAGGCTGGATATAAACTTTATATAGACAATAATCTTGATTTCACAAAAAGAAAAAATATATTTTTAGAAAAACCTGGAAGAAATTCAATGGAATGTTAATAATAGATATCTTTTGGGAGGTACATGTTCTTTCTTTGTATCTTCCTGTATTTTTCCATTCTCTACAATGAATGTTCATTGTTTTGGGGAAAAAAATAACATTCTTTTATTAAACAAATGTTTATTGAGCACCTACCAAATGCCAGGCGCCATTCTCGGCACTGGGTGTGCAGTAGGAAACAAAGAACTAATTCACGGCCCTATTTGTAGAGCTTATGTTCTTCAAGGAGCGTGGGGGTGGGGCAGGGAATGGCAGATAATAACCAAATAAATGTGTAAGTAAATAGAATATTAGTGTTATGGAGGGGGAAAAAAAGCAGGTTAAGGAGATAGGGAAATACAGGGAATGGGAAAGTGTGATTTTATATGGGGTGGTCAGGGAAGGCATTACTGATGAGACAACGCAGGGAGGGAAAGAGGAGCAGGAAGTGAAAGAGTGCAGAGCGATCTAGGCAGAAAAAACTGCAAGTGAAAATCTCTGATGCAGAAGTGTGCTTGGCATATCTGAGGAAGGGTGAGAGTTGGAGCTGGGAGTGAGCTGGTATGTGATGGTACGTGATGAGCTCAGAGGAGGAGCCCAGAATCAGGGCTTGAGACATTGGCAAGACATCAGCTTAGGGAGATGATTGGGAGGCTTTAAGGAGAGGGGTGCCATGACGTGACTTACATTTAAAGGGGACACCCTGGCAACTGTGTGCAGAATAGGCTGCAGAAAGCAGAGGTGGAAGCTGGGAGACAAGTCAGAAGTTGGGACAGGGATCCAGGGAGAGATGAAGGTGGTTTGGATAAGAACGGTACCTGCAGGGTGGTGAGAAGTGATCAGATATCAAAGTGCACTCTACACTAAGGGTGAACGAGTGAGGATTTGGAGATTGTTCACGATGAAGTTAAAGGATATATTTGCATAGCGGATGGCTAATTTTACATGTCAACTTGACTAGGTTAGGGGAAGTGCAGACAGCTGGTAAAACATTTCTGGGTGTGTCTGTGCGAGTGTTTCCAGAAGACATTAGCATTTGAATCTGTAGACTGAATGATGCATAAATGGCCCTCACATGCTCTAGTCATTTGAGGGCCTGAATAGAACAAAAAGGCAGAGGAAAGGCTAATTTGCTACCTCTGCTTGAACTGGGACATCCATCTTCTCCAGCCCTTTGTCATCAGTGTTCCTGGTTCTCAGGCCTTCAGACTCAACTGCGTACACCACTGACTTTCCTGGTTCGCCAGCTTGCTGATTGCAGATTATGAGACTTCTCAGCCTTCATGATTGCATGAGCCAATTCCTATAATATATCTCCTCCTATAAGGTATATATATACTCTATTGGTTCTCTTTCCCTGGAGAAATACAGCATACTTCCTTTGGTGAAAGGTCTAATGTTTAATAACTAAATGTTTCAGTTTTTCTAGCTTTTTCTAGGTTTTCTAGGTTTTAGTTTCAACAACTTTCTGCAAAAATATATTGAGTTCTTATTTTAGCACAGAAAGAATTAGTAAAATTTTACTTTTTTCAATCATTCATAGGACGACTTTAAACAGGTACAGTTAATTTTTCACACTAACTACATTCTTGCTAGTTCTTGAAGAATTAGTGTCAGGCATCCAGGGAAGACTCAATAGACAAGTTTTTCTAAAATACAATAGAGCCATCTTTTAAACATTCTAGGATTCTAAAGTGAGGAAATGGGTTTATTGCATCTTTAATAAATGCCATGCCTGTTTTCAGAGAGCTAGCTTTAGAGAATGGCCACGTGTTGACCCCAAGGGGTAGGTTTTATTAATAGAGTGATTTAAATCTCCAGTTCTTCAAAAACTAATTTCAAAGGATATTAAAAAAAATAAGTCACCGTTGTAAAAACGCTATGTTTTTAATGTCGGCTTCAAAATATGGAATAAAAGAGTCCAAGAGCTGAAAATTCAGACTTTAAAGCAGATAGTTGGGTTTGAGTCCCTGCTTACCCTTTACCAGCTCTGTGACCTTGAGCAAGTTAATTAAGCTCTTTGAGCCTCAGTTTCCTCAACTGTAAAATGTAACAAAAGTGCATACCTCAAAAATCATTCTGAAAGATTTATGAATTCCAAAAGCCTCCTGGATATCACGGTCTGTGCTTTCCTTCAACCCCAGACTCTCCACTCCAGCCAAGTTTCCACCTTTCAGTCTCCCAAATGTGACAGCCCCTGATTACTATGTCTAGATGATTTCTACTGCAGCAGAAAAAAGAAATACAAGAGGCATCCTTTGAAAGCAGATACTACCCTCATTTCTAGGTCTCCTTAGTGCTACTAAATTTCAGATACACCTTCACAGTTACCTAGTTATTGAACTGTTTTCATTGTTAACTACATTTATTCAGTTTCTCCTTTATGCCAGGTACATTTTTGAAGCACTTTCATTAATTTATCTCATTTAATTTTAACAGACACCTTAAATGACTAGTGTCATTTTTCAAAATTAGGCAGATTAGTGGTCCCCAAAGATGCCCATGCTCTAATTATCAGGCCCTGTGATTATGTTATTTTACATGGCAAAGAAGACTGGCAGATGCGATTGATTAAGGTTAAGGATCTTGAGATGCGGAGATTATCCTGGATTATCCATTAGGTCCAATCTAATTACATGGGTCCTTAAAAGAGGAGAACATTTCCTAGCTGATGTCAGAAAACCAGAGAGATGACAGTGTAAGAAGGATGGGACCCACCATTACTGGGGGTGACAAGCCAGGAAATGCAGTTGCCCCCCAGAGGCTGGAAAAGGTGAGGAGATGGTTTGTCCCCTAGGGCCTCCGGAAAGGAGCACAGCCCTGCCGACCGCCTGGTGTTAGCCCAGTGAGACTCTTGTCAGACTTCTCACCTCCAGAACTCTTAAGATAACAAATTTGTGTTATTTTAAGCCATTAAGTTTGTGGTAGGTTGTTATAGCAGTAATAGAAGTCAATATACACCCTTTCCCACATAATTTGAAAACTCTATGTATGGTCAGGCCACTCAAGATGGTTGTTCTCTTGCTCTCTGTACACCCCCTGCTCGACCAGTGCCTGCTTCCCCTACACGCTACTCACATGACTGACCTTCCTACATACTTGCCCCAGGCCCCAGCTAGTGACTGTCCTTATCAAAGGGACAGTAAGGGCTGTGCCCCTCTGCTAGTTTCCCTGGTAACCAACCAGCCAACCTGATGTCAATTTCCCCTATAACTGGTAATCTCCCCTTCCCCCTGGGAGTAAAGACTGCCGCCATGTCTGCTGCACACAGTGGGGTGTCGCTCCAGGATCTTGCTTCAGATATGTAAGCTCCCCCCATTCATTAAGCCGTTGATGTCTCTGTCGCTGACTCTGGGCTCTTTCTTCGATCTTGAAGCTGGGCGAGTACAGGCCTTGCAAGCCTGCGCGCTACAGCCCAACACTCTAGAGAAATAAATTCTTCCATTCTAACTTTCACTCAGCCTCACCTTCTGGGTCCCCTCTCCCTTCACTTTGTCATCAGACTTTGTTGTCCCAGCTCTAGCCACTACCTTTTCTCCAATGCTGTATCACACACATTTCAAGCATAGACTATCACTTCTTTTATGTTGATATCAAAGTATCTCATCTTTTATCTATCCCTCATGCAGCGGCATATATGCAGATATTAACTGTACAGAAAAAATATCATCATAGACTTTAGCTAAAAGGTAAATATGTAGAACCTTAAATATGTAACCATAATAAATTAAAATCTGGTTGATTTGTAAAGGCCTTAATTAAGACAAATAAATAGACCAGCTCTACCAGACTTCAGGTAATAAGCCCTCCAAGTTGGACACGTGATTTGATATGTCTGGCTTTTCCATCTGGGTCTGGAAGATGTCAACATTGCCGTTCACTACAAGAAACCCAGGTTGGAAAGATCCAGTCTGGTCTCAGGCCTAAAATCACATTCTCTCATTCTTGATTCACCTGAAAGCCCTGTACTTGGGGAATTACTGATTTGTCATTATGAAAGATGAAATCTTGATTCTCCCAGTATATGAATAAGAGAAATCAAATATTGTATCTAGTCTGTGAACACATCATACTGGATTATAATTGTATGGGTATCTGTCTATCCTTTAAATTGAACCGTGAGCTCCCTGAGTGCCCTGTTCAATGCTGTGTTCTCAGCACCCAACACAGTCCATATCACTGTGAGCAGACTCTCAGCAAATCTTGAATAATTAATTAATTAATTAACTAATTAATTAATTAATTAAACAATAGGGCAAATGAGGGAGTAGGTCAAGTTTGTGAGGTTGTCTTTGTTCCTTCCCTGGCAATGCCTTTCTTCTACGTGTGGGTACTAGTTTCCTTTTCCTACCTCCGAATACAACCCCAGACTAGTCCTTGGTCCCCTCATGCTATTCCCTTTGTATGCCCTCCTGCCTCCAGCTCATTTCAATCTTGTACTTTCCCACCTAGGGAGAATGAGGAATACGATGTTTGATTTTGAACTGACTCTGTTGCCAAATGGCTTTAATTCTCTGGACCAGACAAATGTTTAAAGATGACCCATTTACTTCTGAGTGCTTTTGAGACTTTATCAGAAGTGCTTCTGCTGGGCCCCTTGAGCTGTAACTTCAGTGAAGGAAACAATACCTCTCGTTCACCTGATCCCTTTCCCCTCAGTCCCTGGATTTTGGTTTTATCCTCCATGCAGAGTCTCTTCCAGGAAATTCTCTTGGACAGGACTTCCAGTGGCTCTAGACAGCTCTCTTTGTCCTGTGGACCATATCTAGTCTACAAGGAACAGTCACACAACTAACCCACAGCTAGAGGGGAGTGCACTTGCTTCCTGGACACAGCAACTTGTGTTCACTCTCCCACAAAGTGGTTCACAGCCAGTGTCTCCTGCACAATCAGACTTCAGTCTCTGGGTCTCCCAGAATCCAGGAGACACATCTCAAGCTCCTGGAATAGCTGAACTGAAACCCCCTTGCTCTAGGCTTAAGATAAAGGTAATAAAAATCTCCATTCTACGTCCTTAAAAGGGGGTTATTGAAAAAACAACTTGACAGAATTTCTCTCCCAAGAAATCTTTTCACAAATATTTCCTTTTTTACACTTTTCCCCTTTTATGTCAATAGGATGATCAACCTTACCACTTTGCCTGGGACTGTTCCAGTTTTAGCACTGAAAGTCTGGCATCCTGGTAAGCCCCTCAGTCCCAGGCAAAGTGTAACAGTTGATAACTCTACCTCTAGATGAAAGGTCCAAGAGTCATAAAACCGATTTTTGTTCACATGCTTTCAGAATCTGCATTTTGATGTGCTGCCTCAGTTCAGTATGTAGTACGTATCAATATTATTTTATTGTCTCAAATTTTCAACTTAATATCCCATTACTTATATACAGACACACATATATATGTATGCCAGACAGAATTGTTGTGATTATCTCCACTTTACAGAAGAATAAATGGAAGATTACAGGATTCAGTAACTTGTTCAAAGTCTCACTGTTGTTGAGAGCAAGGAACAACTAGAATCCTTTTATGTTGCTGGTGGGAATGTAAAACAGTACATTTAGAAAACAGTTTGGCAGTTTTTTCTAAAGTTAAATGTATACTTTTCATATGACCCAGCAAACCCACCTCTATGAATTTACCCAAGAGGAATTAAAATATTTGTTCACGCAAAGTTTTGTACATAAATATTCATAGCAGCTTCAGTCATAATCGCCAAAATTAGAAAGAACCTAAATGTCCACTAACAGAATAGATTTTTAAAATTGTGGTATATCTGTGCAATGGCACATTGCTCAGCAATAAAAGGAAACAAGATATTGATACATTCAACAACATGGAAGACTCTCACAAACATGTAGTTGAGCAAAAGAAGCCAGGCACAAAAGACTACATGAGGTATTAGGAAACTCTAAACAAATGTCATCTATACTGACAGAAAGAAGAGAAGTGGTTTCCTGAAGCCAGGAGTGGGGAAAAGGTGTTATCTTGGAAGGTGCACAAAGGAATATTTTATAGTGATGGATATGTACTATATCTTGATTGTGGTGGAAGTTCCTCAGGTGTATACGTTTGTCATAACTTATCAAACTGTATACATAAAACTATACCTCAGTAAAATTATTTTTAAAACTTAAGGAAATAGAAAAAGAAGAACAAACTAAACCCACAGCTAGCAGAAGGAAGGAAATAATAAAAATTAGAGCAGAGATAAATGAAATAGAGAATAGAAAAACAATAGAGAAAATCAATGAAATGAAAAGTTGGTTCTTTGAAAATCTCAACAAAATTGACAAACCTTTACTTAGATGTACTTAGAAAAAAGATTCAAATCACTAAAATCAGAAATGAAGGTGGAGACATTACTACTGATTCTACAGAAATAAAAAGAATTATAAAGAAGTAGTCTGAATAACTGTAGTCAAACAAACTGGATAACTTAGATAAAATGGACAAATTCCTACAAATACAAAACTTACTAAGACAAAATTATCAATAAATATAAAATCTGAATAAACCTATAACTATCAAGGAGATTATATCAGTAATTATAAATCTCTCAACAAAAAAAGCCCTGAACCTGACGAATTCTACTAAATATTTAAATTAGAGCTATTACCAGTACTTCTCAAACTTTTCCAAAAAATTAAAGAGGAGGGAACACTTTTCAACTCATTTTTTGAGGCCATCATTACCTTGATACAAAAGCCAGACAAAGACACTACAAGAAAAGAAAACTACAGCCCAATATCCCTTATCAACATTGATGCAAAAATCCTAAGCAAAATGCTAGTAAACTGAATTCAGCAGCATATTAAAAGGATTATACACCATGACCAAGTGGGATTTATTCCCAGAATGCAAGGATGGTTCAACATAAGAAAATCAATCATTGTAATACACCACATTAACAGAATGAAGGGGAAAAAACCCACATGATTATCTCAATTGATGCAGAAAAGGCATTTGACAAAATTCAACATACTTTCATCATAAAAACACTCACAAACTAGCAATAGAAAGAAACTACCTCAACATAGTTAAGTCATATATGAAAACACACACACACACACACACACACACAAAATCGTACTTAATGGTGAAAGACTGGAAGCTTTTCCTCTAAGATCAGGAACAAGGCAATGATGCCCACATTCACCATCTCTATCCAACATAGTACTGGAACTTATATCCAGAGCACTTAGGTGAGAAAAAGATATAATCCAAATTGGAAAGAAAGAAGTAAAATTACCTCTGCAGATGATATGAACTTATATGTAAAAATCCTAAAGATTCCACGAAAACATTATTAGAACTAATAAATGAATTTAGTAAGATACAAAATCAACACACAAAAATCAAATGCATTTCAATACCCTAACAGTGAACAATCCCAAAAGGAAATTAAGAAAACAATTCCATTTACAACAGCCTCAAAAAGAAGAAAATACTTAGGAATTAGCTTAACCAAGGCTTTTACAATGAAAATGATGACATTTCTGAAAGAATTAAAGGAAGACAAATAAATAGAAACACAGTCCATGTTCGTGAATTAGAAGACTTCATGTTGTTAAGATGTCATTACTACCCAATGTGATCAATGGATTCAATGCAATCCCTATCAAAATTCCAATGATTTTTACAGAAATAGAAAAAAACCCATTCTAAAATTCGTATGGAATCTTAATGGGCCCCAAATAATCAAAACAATCTTGAAAAAGAAGAACAAAGCTGGAGGACTCACACTTTTTGATTTCAAAACCTTCTACAAATCTATGGTAATAGAAACAATGTGGTATTAGCATAAAGACAGAAATATAAACCAATGGAGTAAAATAGAAAGCCCAGAAATAAACACTCACATATATCTATCTAAATGATTTTTGACAAGGGTGCCAGGACTATTCAATGGAAAAAATCTAATCAACAAATGGTGCTGGGAAAACTAGATATTCACTTGCAAAAGAATGAAGTTGGGCCCTTACCTAATACCATATACAGAAATAAACTCAAAATCAATCAAATAAGCTGAAAATCAATAAAAGACCTAAATATAAGACTTAAAACTACAATACTCTTAGAAGAAAACATAAGGGTAAATCTTCACAAGATTGGATTTGCCAATGGTTTTCTTAGACATGATACCAAAGGCACAGACAATTAAAGAAAAAGTAGACAACCGGGACTTCATGAAATTTTCAAAAATTTGTGCATCAAAAGATGCCATCAACAGAGTAAAAAGGAAGCCCACAGAATGAAAGAAAGTATTTGAAAAGCATATATCTGATAAGGGATTAATATCCAAAACATATGGAAAACTACTAAAACTCAACAACAAAACAAAAACTGGATTCAAAAATGGGCAAAGGATCTAAATAGGTATGTCTCCAAAGAAGACATACAAATGGCCAATAAGCACATGAAAAGATGCTCAACATCACTAATCATTAGAGAAATGCAGATCAAAACTACAATGAGATACCAGCTCACATCTATTAGGATGGCTACTATCCCAAACAATTTTAAAAACAAAATAACAAGTGTTGGTGAAAACGTGGAAAAATTGGAACCCTTGTGCATAGTTTGTAGGAATGTAAAATGGTACAGCTTCTGTGGAAAACAATATGGTCATTCCTTAAAAAATTAAAAATGGAATTATCCCATGATAATTCTATTTTCATCTCCAAACCAGTTCATCTCCAAACCAGTTCAGGCTCACCTTATCACCTGCCAATTCCAAAAAATTCACAGATGGCCATTATATAAACCCAGGTGATGAATTTCATGACCTTTGCTCCTAAGACACACTCCATCTCAGAAAAAAAAAAATGGAGACTCAATGGTGGCTTAATACTTCTCTTTCAAGCAAGGTAGCATGTGGCGGTCATCTCTACCAGTAGAGGTGGCAGAGAGAAGCAGAGCAAGGAGACAGAAGAAGAGGAGAAGGAAGTAGATGAGAATGAGACTAAAAAGAAGAAGAAAGAATTTGGGGAACTAACAGTCCACATTAATTGTCCATCTTGAACTTTTCACTCTTTTTGCTTCTTTTCACAAACCCAGTGTCTTAGTTCAGCCTGCTATAACAAAATACCATACACCTGGTAGCTAAAACAACAGACACTTATTTCTCATGATCTGTAGGCTGGAAGTCCAAGATGAGAGTGCCACCATGGTCAGGTTCTTGGTGAGGGCCCTCTTCTTGGTTATGCCTTCACATTGTCATTCCTTGGTACACGAACACAGAGAAAGATCTTGCGTCTCTTCCTCTTTTTAGAAGAACACTAATCCACCATGGGGACTTCACCCTCGTGACCTCATCTAAACCTAATCACCTCCCAAACAGTTTGGAGGTGGCTCCAAATACCATCACATTGGGGATTATGGTTTCAACATACGAACTTTGGGGAGACACAGTCAGTCTATGGAACCCAGTCAGAATTACAAGTTCAATAAAGTAACAATAATTAAACTCCATGACTGATATTCAGTGTTTACTTTTAAATTATTATATGGCTTGAAATACAAATACCTGTAAAATTGATTTAATTTTAGGTCAAGCAATAAACTAACATCTATTGCCCAAAATAATGGAATTATGTTAATTATACTAACAACTTTAGTGAATACAAGATTACAAATTTCCAAGTGCCAAGTTTCATAAGATCTAAAAGTAAATTTTTCCAAATGACTTTAATGTGGAATTTAATGCTATTTATTGGCACTGATAAAAGATTTCAAATAAAAGACATAAAATGTTAGTGTTTATCTAAATGGTGGAATAATGAGTGACTATTTCTTGCTGCCTCTTTTCACTTCTCTGTATTGTCCAAATTTCCTAAAATGTGTATTTATCAGTTTTATAGTTAAAAGAAAATTACCAGACTTCTGACTTTTAATACTACGTCTGGTAGCAGCGCATGAAATATTCTTTCCTCACCCAGATAATAAATATGAAAATGCTGAGAAAAATAGATGAAGGAATAATACTGTAAATTCAGTTTGAGATTCAAGCATGACACAAGGCAGTTTCCCAGGCATCAACCTCCTGGTCATCAGAGTGTAATAGTGACCTGGACAGGTATTCTGAAGTCACACTCTCTGAATTTAGGTATTTTCTAAGTGTACCCTAAATTGCTAAGTGAAATCATGGTGGGAGGAAGTCAGTTAACATCACAGAGGGAAAAACAGTAAAAGATTATTAGCATTTCAGTCACAATAGAAATTATCAGCCCTGTTTAAGAGAAAAAGAGTCAACCTTAATAATTATTATATATTTCTTGATGTTATACTAATGTTTCATTGTTGATAAACAATATTCAGAAAATAACAATGTTTCCTTCAGATATATCAACAGGGAAGGGGTCAAAAATAGATAGGGATATAGATGAAGCAGCATTGGCTACCAGTAGATAATCATTAAAACTGTGTGATGGAAATATGAGATTTCATAATACCCTGCTCCTTACACTCTTATTTGCTCAAAGTTTTCCTCAATAAAATGTTTCACATTTCTCATTTTAAAAAAAAAGTCGCCGGCAGGGCTTCCTTGGTGGCGCAGTGGTTGAGAATCTGCCTGCCAATGCAGGGGACACGGGTTCGAGCCCTGGTCTGGGAAGATCCCACATGCCACGGAGCAACTGGGCCCGTGAGCCACAACTACTGAGCCTGCGCGTCTGGAGCCTGTGCTCCGCAGCAAGAGAGGCCGCGACAGTGAGAGGCCCGCGCACTGCGATGAAGAGTGGCCCCCGCTTGCCGCAACTAGAGAAAGCCCTAGCACAGAAACGAAGACCCAACACAGCCAAAAATTAAATAAATAAATAATTAATTAATTTTTTAAAAAAATTAAAAAAAAAAAGTCGCCGACATTGGTCACTTTTCACTCTAGTAAAAGAATAATCAAGAAAATGTAACAATGCCACCAGAATTAAATAGCACTGAGCCTATAACATCATCAAGCATGACAGTGACCTTGAATGCAATAACCTGCATAAAGAAAAAGAAAATAATATATTATACCCAATTGCTATTGACATTTACATTCAATTTGACATTTTCTGTTCCTTTTATTAATTCATAGATAACCATTTTATATATTTGTTTTTCCCCATAAATGATTTTAATGTTCTTTATATTAATACAATATGGCAAAAAAGTGTGTTAGGACTAACTTTTTTAGTCTAGTAGAACAAATCTTCTAATTTTCATTTCTTATAAGAGAGTAATTGGTGTTTAAGTTGTTTTGTATTATCCTCTGCTTTTCAAAAACTTTATTGTCAGTTAGATGAAAAGACAGGTGGCCCATCTACAAAGCTAGAAATGTATGGATGTCAAGGACTACAAATAATTATTTTACTTTATGTATTTTTAAAACCCAAATTGGGTAATCTGAGTATTTTCTAATTAGGAAATATTAATAAGAAATGTAAGGAAGATAAGGTCTTACCAAGCACCTGTTCCTATTGTCTTTCATCTAAGACTTAGAATAGTCCTATGCTATTATGTTGTACACACACACACACACACACACACACACACGCTCGTATACATATAATGTTGGGAAAATGTAATTTAAAAAAATCTTCTACCCGCAAAAATCTTCTCCACAAAAGTAGTAAAGGAAGAAAACACTTTCATTATTGAATAAAAATTAAAGCAGAATGGGATGTACATCACTGGCAACACACTAAGAGATTACAAAGACCCACCCTCTTATACAGCCAAGCAGACACAACCCATTACATACATGTTCTTAAGGTAAACAATAACTAGTCCTCAAGTAAGAGGACATGACAGTACCATTTGTCACACATAGTATATCCTAATTTACCTGGTAATTAGGATGACCATCTGGGTTGGTTAGATAATTGGCTTATCCAGAGGAGAAACAAACTTCTCATATCTTTATGGCAGGAGGAAGTTTTGCAATGTGGAGCAAGGCACCAAACAAAGATAGGCTTCTACCTTCCCAGAGACTAGAGAAAGGGGTGCTGTCCCCTTCAATGTCTACATTCAAAGAGGCGGCTCCCAGGTCCCCAGAGGAAGACATCCCTGGGTCAGAAAGTGACAAAATGCCTTTCTAGTCTTCCAAAGAATTTACATACATTTCAGAGAAGAGAAAGTACTTAAAAATACAAGTTTTCTAAAGTAAATGCTCTAAGAAAAAGGAGAATTCTCTTCCCTTATTTGCAATAGGGAACATTCAGCCTGCTATTTTTATTTTTATTTGTCCTTACGATAACTGTACATAAAAACTATATACACATATATGTGTGTTTGTCTATGCATGTAAACTACATAAAAACTATCTTTATATATGTGTGTATAAATATATGGTATGATATTAACTATGTATTTAAAAATAATGACAAAAAGATCATATGGTAAATAATGGTATGAAAATAGACTAGATGGTAAAAATACACCAAAATTTAACATCAGTTATGTCTGTGTAATAAAGTTCTGTGTCATTTTTCTTTCTTTCTTTCTACTTTAATGTATGTGAAATGATTTTATCACAAGTATATACTCTGTTTTTACTTGAAAAATAAAAGGTAAAAACATAGTTTAAAAAAACATTGAAAAATATTTCCCAAAAATTCTCTGCAAAACTTCCCTGTATGTGTGGGGAAACAAGATGCCAATTTTTTTTAAATTAAAAATAATGTGAGACATTCAGTACACAGTTCCATACTATGCTTTGTTTTCTTGGTTTCAGAGTGGTTTACTATTCAGTAAGGCAAAGATCAGTGGTGAGTTTCTCTGAACTCGGTTTCTACAGCTGGCAGCGTTCACATATCAGTGGAGGAGAAAAGTTGATTTGTTGTTAGCATGATGAGGGCAGAGAGCCAGACACAGGTTCAGTGGCAGAGTGGATGGGGAATAAAAGCATTTCATAACAACAGTGATTCAAGTAACAGTAACTAAGCTATTTTCAGAATAGTTCCCTCTTCTGAGATGTAAGACACTAGTACTGTTTCCCAACCTTAGGAATTCTTTTCTCACAAGAGACATGGACTTCTCTCCATTATGTAGCTCAACCCTTGCAAGTGGACACAAAAGCTCAAGATATTTCCCCAAAAGCTTCTCAGCCTCCATGCAAATAAACTGCTCTGTGAATTGTCTCACCGGATCAACAAACAGATGGCAAAAGATCTGAAGGCAGAAATAAAAACAATCTTGGCTCAGGTTGACTATTCCAACACGAAGGAACAAAGCACGGAAGTCAGAATGTGCAAGACCAACGTTCTGCTGAGATCTTTGCCATCGAGAGTGCTTGGAACACCAGAAGCCTCAGGATGGGAAGCTCTGGGGGACAAAGCCCTCTAAAGCAGGGGTCCCCAACCCCTGGGCCAAGGACTGGTACTGGTCTACGGCCTGTTAGGAACCAGGCTGCACAGCAGGAGGTGAGCGGCGGGTGAGTGAGCAAAGCTTCATCTGACGCTCCCCGTGGCTCGCATTACCGCCTGAACCATCCCCCACTCCCACCCTTGTCCGTGGAAAAATTGTCTTCCATGAAACCGGTCCCTGGTGCCAAAAAGGTTGGGGACTGCTGTTCTAAAGCATAGTGTAACATGCAGGAATAAATCCAGGCCTGGAAGCCAGGCAGAACTGACTTCAAATCCCTGCTTACCTACTAACTAGTTATACACCTATAGGTAAGTTACACCTATCGACCTTTGTTTCCTCATCTGGAAAATGGGGATGTTAATACATTCATTAAAGAGGCACTGTAAAAAGAAAAAAATATATGTAAAATTCTCAGCATAATGTAAGCACTCAATAACTGATAGCTCTGTAATATTCCCATAGTACTGCTGTGATGTGACTGGACATTGAGACTTGCTTGATTTGGTTATGAATCAGCCTACATATGCAATTTTATTTTATTTTATTTTTTTTAAATTTATTTTTGGCTGCATTGGGTCTTCGTGGCTGCGCACGGGCTTTCTCTAGTTGCGGCGAGCGGGGGCTACTCTGCCTTGCAGTGCGCGGGCTTCTCATTGCGGTGGCTTCTATTGTTGCGGAGCACGGGCTCTCGGCATGAGGGCTTTAGTAGTTGTGGCTCGCGGGCTCTAGAGCGCAGGCTCAGTAGTTGTGGCACACGGGCTTAGTTGCTCCGCAGCATGTGGGATCTTCCCAGACCAGGGCTCGAACCCGTGTCCCCTGCATTGGCAGGCGGATTCTTAACCACTGCACCACCAGGGAAGCCCGCATATGCAATTTTAGACACAGCCCACAGTGATCTCTCTTTTGCATATTCCTTCAACACTTGTATCCATATTATGCCTCAAAGCTATCATGTTCACCTTGTATTTCTAAATTTATTATATCCCACACTAGAGTTCAGCTCTTTGAAAACAGTAACCATTGGATTTATGATGGATTAATGTTTCATACTTCAAGCATATTTATCTACCTTGCGATAGGAACAGATAACAAAGAAGTAAGTTGTATTTTGTAAAAGAGAAAAAAATCTATGTATATTGCCTATACATCTGTGTTTACAACTAACCATTCGATGAAGAAGGCAAGCAAAAAAATAATTTAATTCAATGGTTTGTGAATTTTTTGCTTGTATTTTTCACATTAAGCCACATGAAGTGCTTTAAAGAGCTACTAAGTAAACAACATAGTATTTAAATGGGTGTATGGATGGATGTAAACATTATTACACAGATTTGGTTTGAAAGAAAAGGCAAAGATATTCATACTCTAATAAAAATATTAAAAAATAAATAAAAATAATAAAATAGACATCACAAATATGCCACCCAAACCATTTTTACCCAAAGAATTTATTAAACGGGGAAGGGGAGGGTGGGACGAATTGGGAGATTCGGATTGACATATATACACTACCATGTGTAAAATAGATAGCTAGCAGGAACCTGCTATAAAGCACAGGAAGCTCGGCTCGGTGCTCTGTGGTGACCTAGATGGGTAGGATGGGGGTTGGGCTGGGAGGGAGGTCCAAGAGGGAGGGGAATAGGTATACATATAGCTGATTCACTTCATTGTCCAGCAGAAACAAACACAACATTGTAAAGCAATTATACTCCAATAAAAAAAAAAAGTCGTTCAACAAAAAATAATTTTAAAAAACTAGGTAGCCCTCCCTTCCTTCCCTCCCTCCCTCCCTTTCTTCCTTTCTCTCTTCCTTCCCTCCCTCCCTTCCTTCTTTCCTTCCTTGCTCCCTTCCTACCTCCCTTCCTTTCTTCCTTTCTCCTTTCCTTCCCTCTCTCCTTTCCTTCCTTCCCTCCCTTCCTCCCTTCCTTTCTTCCTTTCTCCCTTCCTTCCCTCTCTCCCTTCCTTCCTCCCTTCCTT
Organism: Balaenoptera borealis; assembly: GCF_965194805.1. Classification (NCBI taxonomy): domain Eukaryota; kingdom Metazoa; phylum Chordata; class Mammalia; order Artiodactyla; family Balaenopteridae; genus Balaenoptera; species Balaenoptera borealis. The sequence goes on from NC_138870.1 coordinate 38,067,887, forward strand.
CCTTCCTTTCTTCCTTCCTTCCTTCCTTCCTCCCTTCCTTCCCTCTCTCCCTTCCTTCCTCCCTTCCTTCCTTCCTTTCTTCCTTCCTTCCTTCCTTCCTCCCTTCCTTCTTTCCTTCCTTCCCTCTTTTTCTTGATGGTTCAGTGGTGAAACCACTAGGTTGGACCAAGCAAAATCAGCTCCAGTCTGCCTCTCCATCTGCATGCACCACTACTCCTTTTTATGCTCTGCTCCAGCTAAATGAAACCACTTGCTCTCTCCACCCTGTACTTTTGTTCACCCTGATGATTCTTCTGCCTATGATTCACTCCCAGCATCCTGCCCCACCATTCAGGGCCAATGTTTGAACCAGTTCCATCCACCCTTCAAGGCATAATATCTCAAGGGCTACCACCATCACCAAACAATATTTTCCTCCTCTCAACTTTCTCAGAACTTTCTCTGTATCTCTCTTGTGGCATATCACTTCCTCTGCTGTCTTTTTATTATTTGAATATATCTTATCATCTCAACTAGTCTGTAAATTCATTCAGAGCAGAAAGGGAAGAAGTTATATCTAATAAATCTTGTCATTCCCTAAAGTACAGAGAACAGTCCCTGTAACACATGACTTGACATTTAATCAGAATCTGTTAATGATTTGTTGGGAGACAAAAAGAAGAGGGGCCATTCCAGGTGATAAAAGCAAAGAAATGAAGAAGGAACTTAACACATTCACTCATTCATTCAACATGTACTGAGTTCCTACCCTGCGTCAGGCACAGTGGAAAAAAAAAAAAAATACCATGATAGATGGAAATAGTGGAAGACAAAGATATATGGTGGTGATGGAGATCATATGGCTATATGGTGATCACCAAAGACCAGACTGAAGAGTAGGGATTTCAGACTAGAGATGATAAGAAGCCAGTATAATGGTTTATAATTATTCATGATTTATTATATCATTAATAAATTACTATTTATAATTCTTCATTATTTATTAAGTCTCTTAATGCACATTATTTTATTCAACCATCACAATAATCTTGTGATATTTACAGATGAAGAAACACATTTTAAAGAGATTAAGAAATTTGCCTAAGGTTAGTAAGATTAATACTTGCTGCGTTAAAACAGGACAGGTCTGGGATTCAAACCTAGGGCAGTGTGGCTCAGAGCACTTAAACACTATGTTATATACCTACCAGGTTCTTAGGTAGAGGAAAGACTGGAAGAAAGAGTGTAATTGTAGGGAAATTCCTATGACAGTGACTTATTGGATTAACTGAGTTTGGAAGGAACCAAGGAGACAAACTGAAGATACATCCAGTGACTCCCTACCTTCATCCTCTAAGCCAGGTTCTCAGATGTCTCCAGAAAATAACGCTAATCCGCTTCTCATCCAAACCTGTTGTAGACGATGTGCAACATCAGAAATGTACAGGTGGCTATAAAGTCTTAATATAAATGCTTATTTTTTCAGAAAAGGAACCTAATTAATTAGCATTGTTTATGTGAAAAGATCATTACCCTACCAGGTCGAGGGACATTCTCCAAGACAATTGATCGTGACTGTTCAAAAATTTCACAGTATGAAAGACAAAACAAAGGCCTGTGAACTCATTTAGATTAAAGAGATTCAAGAGGCAAGACAACTAAATGAAATGTGTGACCCTGGATTGATTGCTGGATTTTTTTGAAAGGGGGTATAAGGAACATTATCAGCACAACTGAGGAAATTTGAGTACTGACTGTATATTAGATAATAATATTGTATAAATGTTAAAACCGTAGGTGTAATAAAGGCATTGCAGTATGTAGGAAAACATCCTAGTTTTTAGGAGATAATGCTGACATATCTAGGAATGCAGTGGCCCGGTGCTTGCAACTTATTTTTAAACGATTCTGCAAACTGAACAAACAAACGCATACACATATGTGAAGTGAAACAGAAAATAAAAGTAGCAATTCTAACAACTGATATACTTACAAGGTATTCTATAGGTGTTCATTTTTTTCAACTTTGAATTTTTCAAAATAAAAAGTTAAAAAAAAGATGTCATCTTCCCAGAAAAGTAGGGCTCCATTTCCAGATCTATATGACTGTTAAAATATAAACAGACTAACACTAACAGAAACATCTATTTGCTAAATTATCATCCACTTGGAAAGTTCTTGTAAACAGTATGGAAATATCCAACACCATCACTGGCTCTCATAAATCTTAAGGCAAATTGTATCCTTTAACATTTGTGTGAACTTTCAAAGCAGAAGTAAACCTCAGTTAAATTTTCAAACTGAAATAATTAGGTAACTAAACAGTGAATGTTCAAAGCACTCTATCAGTTTCCTGCATTAATAGAAGAGCTTTCAAATGCTTAGCCGTAATAGTCCTGTGGCTTTTTACAAGGATTAAAGTTAAATTTTTTTTTTTTTTAGTAATCTCTGCAACAGTGGAGTGAGAGGGGTAATTTGTATAAAAATAATTAAGCAGAAAATCTTCAAGAATTACAGTCTTTAGAAATTCATTTCTGTTATTTTCTCCCTACAGCACTCCTGCACAAGAAAGGACTGAGGTGGTGCCAGGAATTTTTTACTACAAAACATTATGATGCCCGTGTGGCTTATACATCCAGGCAACATCTGGCACACCCAGTAAAGAGGACTACAATTAGTGAAGGGCCTGCTAAATATATGACACATTGAATAGTTAAATCATGAGTTCTTTTAATGATGATGAACTCAATTTGGAGATAGGAAAGTATAATTTCAGGTCTTTATTACTTATATTCTCTGAAGAGTGGAAAGAGAAACAAAAAAACTATTTTTCCCCCACACTGGAATTCTCAAAATCATTATTGAATTTCTACTTCATTGTGTGACTTCAAAATATATCTGAAAGCTAGTTTTGCTCTATCACTGTAGATGAACTTATCATAATTTCTATAGATCTTTACATGGTAGAAACGTTTTTCAAAATGTTTAAATATATGATACTTTCTATGAAGTATCTGCTTAAATCTAGAGTGACCCAACAATTCTTCAAGATGTAGTTTATAAAGTGCTAAATGAATGCTAGGTTTTTTGAGGGAGAAAATCACATCCCCTTTGAATTGGTGTTTCCTTTTAACCGTATCTCCTAGTTATAGCCACTATGCTTCAAAACCTTTAGGCTTCAAAACCTAAAGTTCATCAAGCATTAACTTAAAATCTATCATACACAGGTCATTGAACTAGGAAGACAGACCACAACTACATGGTCACACTTTTTCTAATTTTCCACAGCAAATGTTCCTTGGTCCCCTAGAAATGGGATGTTATCCAAGAAAGCTTAGTCATAAATTGCCTTGCAAAAAACTGTCCTAATACAAGTACTGTTTCAAGAAAAATAACTCTATATGGCAAAAAGGTCTCCAAACCATAGTACAAATGGTCCACTTTTTTGAATGACTATTCAAGGTGGTAATATTGCTTTGCTTCAAAATCACAGAAATCCTGTTTTATCTAGATGTCTCCTTCCATCTCCTGTCATCATTGGTGCTGTCCACAACATATTTGGCACCTAATAGGATGCACTTCTGGGCCGGTTTGAAGTTACATGTGACCATGTGACTTACTTTGGCCAATGAAATGTGAGCATAAGTTCCTGGCAGATACTTTATGGAGCCAGTGCAAAATAATAAGGAGTGTCTGGCTCTCTTTCCCTTTGCCACAGTGAGCAGCAACCTCCACCTGGAGCAGCTTCATCAGACTGAGTCCTGAAGAGAGCACACTGGAGAATATAACCCTCAGATTGCCCACTATGGTCATCCACAAGAAATAAACCCTGTAGTTTTAAGCTACTGAGGTTTGGGGGTTGTATATCAGTTACTACAGCATAACCAGGCCTATTCTGACTAGTCAACCTCCCATAGTTTATTAAAGATGGCTGTGTTAAGCTCCTGAAGTTTGCAAAGAATAGAGAGAGATGTTCTGGTGTTTATTATACTGGTATGTATAGAAGGAAGTAAGGAGTTAGAGAAGACAGTCCAAGTAGCAGCAAACCAAGCCTTAAATATACAGTATACAAGGCAGCGCTTTGTTTCACCTGTTGAATGATAGTCAAGTGCTTTCAGATTATAGAGACTCAATTATCCCACCTCTCTCCTCTTCTACTAGCCTACAACTGTCGACCTATAAGGTTTCTGTAACAATGACAGTGGGTCTACCATTGCCACAGAATTTAGGGAAATTCTCAGTTGCCTGGTTCAGTTCCATCATAGTGTGCCCCCATCCACATGTAAGAAGTACAAGCTCCCACCTTCTGAAGGCCTAACAAGTGGCCAAGATCCTTGAACCTTAATTTGACCTCAAGCCACAGGCCAGCGAGGCACCTACACTCAATGCCAGCTTGGCTGGAGTCTCTTCTACTTTACAATATATTCCTTGTGACCTTCCTTTTCCTTCTCAATTGAAGAAACCCACTCCCTACTGTTCCCCTATCCTCCCAGCCACCCTCTTGCACCCTTTCCTCTCTTCTCCCCTTCTTCAGACTTAGTTATTTTTTTCAGAGTAGAAAAACAAATGATTTTTGTGTAAGCATTGGAAACTTTGGTCTCAAACTTGGTGAGCAGTTTCTTAAATTTTTATTTCTGTTTCTGGTGTGGGGTAGGGTACCTTAAAGATACAAGGAAGCAGGGCTAGAGAGCAAACAATGAATATGTTGAGATATAATGCTTCTTATTTGCATTTGAATTCTCCAAGAATAAGAATCTGATTAAGCCCCCACCTGCCAATCAGTAAATATATGGGCACTCCATATGCCATGCTTAGCCTATGAAGGCTTGACTCCAGGTCAGATATTGATCCTTGGGCTTATCATTGAAGCCAGAGTGTCAGGATCACCTGGAACATACGAGAGCATTCTATGTTTAAAAGCATGGCTATAGCCGCCATTGTCAAAAAGGCAGATTTCCTCAGAAAACGCCTGTAGATAAGCTAGTCAGCTGACACTGCTGTCATCGGAAACCTCATTTTAAAAACATAGTTATTTTATCTCCATGTATAATTCAAAATTTCATTTCATTGACTTGAAAACCTATTGCCTTTTGCTTGGTAGGGATTCTTCACCTCATGTAATGTGTGGTGAATTTGCAATGTTTGTCAAAGTGGTCAGAGTGAACTCTTTATACTCTACGAAGTGCCAGAAAAGAGGGTGACAAAATACGCAAACAAACAGAAGCAGAAGGAAAATTTAAAGTAATACAATGCATAAGCCTGATACATATGCATGTCCTTTACAGCTTACAAAGAACTTTTGTATTACTTACAAAAAATACTGGTCTTATGATTAGGGATTTTCCTTGTTTAGTCTATTGCTAATTTTATGAGTCTCTTTTTTCTCTATAAAGTTGAAATAATAACAGGACCTAGATGTTATAGTTGGTGTGAAGGTTAAATAAAATAAGGATGTGAAAATTTTTCATGAACTTCATGGTATTATACTATATATAAAGTAATATAACTTTATAAAATTATCCATTTCAATTATTGTTGAGACCAATTATCACTGATTAAGAATTTTTTATGTTCCAGACAATATGCTATGTGCTACAAATACAAAGATAAATAACACATTGCTCTTACCCTCAAAGAGTTTACAGTTTCCTGGATAAGGGAAACATGGGGAAAATAATTTAACTAAAATATGGAAATTTGTGATAAATGTATGCATAGACTCGTAGGGTACAGAGCTGAAGCCACTAGTCCAATCTTGAGGTACAAGAAAACATCCTGGAGGAAGCAGTGTCTTGAAGCTTAAGGGACAATCTGGAAGAATTGAGTTGAAAAGTTCCTAGTTTTTAATTTACTACATTATACAGAAATTGCCCTACTAAGTGTAAGCTATTCATACATTGTTAGTTCCCCTATTGGACTGATAATATCTTTAGGAAGGGACCATGTCTCATTTATCTTTTTGTGTCCCCTGATTCTACTTGAATGTTGTAAGGGATTGGATCCAAGTACTCTGAATACAAATGAAGGTACAGACAACTGTGCATATAATTACAAAGATTTTATTATTACTATAATGTTATAGAACTATGAAATTTTAGAGCTGGAATTAGAATTGATCTTGAGGGCATTTAATCCACCATGCAGGGAGCTCTCTCACCTGCCCACTTGCATCTCTTACAAGCGTCCTACATTAATAAATCTACTTCTTGCCTATCACTTTGCCTCTCGCTGAATTCCTTCTGCACTGAGACACAAAGAACCTGAGTAAGAGCCTCAGTAAGTCCAGACACCAGCTCAGCCAGCGAGGAGGAGTGCCCATCCATCCCATCCCCTGCCCTCCTTCCTTTTCTGCTCCTCGGTCAGAATGCTTCATCTGCTACCAACTCTAAGTCCAAACCTGGGAGACCCGTTTCCGCCTCCATTCTTGCCTGGCAATGTACAGAGATTGGTTCAAGATGGCGGAGAAGAAGAACGTCTGCTCACTCCCTCTTGCGAGAGCACCGGAATCACAGCTAACTGCTGAACAATCATTGACAGGAAGACACTGGAACTCACCAAAAAAGATACCCCACATTCAAAGACAAAGGAGAAGCTGCCATGAGGTGGTAGGAGGGGCACAATCACAATGAAATAAAATCCCATAACCACTGGGTGGATGACTCACAAACTGGAGAACAATTATACCACAGAAGTCCACCCACTGGAGTGAAGGTTCTGAGCCCCACGTCAGGCTTCCCAACCTGGGGGTCCAGAAACGGGAGGAGGAATTCCCAGAGAATCAGACTTTGAAGGCTAGTGGGATTTGATTGCAGGACTTCAACAGGACTGGGGGAAACAGAGATTCCACTCTTGGAGGGCGCACACAAAGTAGTGTGCGCATCAGGACCCAGGGAAAGGAGCAGTGACCCCATAGGAGACTGAACCAGACCTACCTGCTAGTGTTGGAGGGGTTCCTGCAGAGGCGGGGGGTGGCTGTGGCTCACCGTGGGGACAAGGACATTGGCAGCAGAAGTTCTGGGAAGTACTCCTTGGCATGAGCCCTCCCAGAATCTGCCATTAGCCACACCAAAGAGCCTGTACCCTCCAGAGCTGGGTCACCTCAGGCCAAACAACCAACAGGGAGGGACCTCAGCCCCTCCCATCAGCAGACAAGTGGATTAAAGTTTTACTGAGCTCTGCCTACCAGAGCAACACTGAGCTCTACCCACCACCACTCCCTCCCATCAGGAAGCTTGCACAAGTGTCTTAGATAGCCTCATCTACCAGAGGGCAGACAGCAGAAGCAAGAAGAACTACAATCCTGCAGTCTGTGGAACAAAAACCACATTCACAGAAAGATAGACAAGATGAAAAGGCAGAGGGCTATATACCAGATGAAGGAACAAGATAAAACCCCAGAAAAACAACTAAATGAAGTGGAGATAGGCAACCTTCTAGAAAAAGAATTCAGAATAATGATAGTGAAGATGATCCAGGACCTCGGAGAAAGAATGGAGGCAAAGATCGAGAAGATGCAAGAAATGTTTAACAAAGACCTAGAAGAATTAAAGAACAAACAAACAGAGATGAACAATACAATAACTGAAATGAAAACTACACTAGAAGGAATCAATAGCAGAATAACTGAGGCAGAAGAACGGATAAGTGACCTGGAATACAGAATGGTGGAATTCACTGCTGCGGAACAGAATAAAGAAAAAAGAATGAAAAGAAATGAAGACAGCCTAAGAGATCTCTGGGACAACATTAAACGCAACAACATTCGCATTATAGGGGTCCCAGAAGGAGAAGAGAGAGAGAAAGGACCCGAGAAAATATTTGAAGAGATTATAGTCTAAAACTTCCCTAACATGGGAAAGGACCTATGAGCTTTCCTTGGCTTACAACCAACATTTCTTAAGGGGTTCAACAGAAAAATTCTGAACAACCAACTTTGAAATGTTGAACTTTTGTGGACATAAGCACACAGACAAAAGAATCATGTACATATACTCAAAATGCTAAAACACCGAAATGTCAAATGGATAAGTCAAGCAATTGATCTTTTCAATATTAAATCGTAACCAGAACATCTATTCATGCTTATACTCTTCCTCTGAGTATATTAAACTCAACTCTTCTACCCTTGATATATTAACATTTTCTTCTTGGTGGCTCTTCATATACTTCTTTGTTTGTTTGTTTGTTTTATATACTTTTTAATATACAAGGTGAATAGACTTTGTGTCGTTGTTTTGTGCTTTTTTTGTTGTTGAAGTCTAGTTGATTTACAGTGTTGTGCCAATCTCTGCTATACAGCAAAGTGACTCAGTTATACACGTAGAGGTATTCTTTTATACATATAGTCTTTTCCATTTTGGTTTATCACAGGATGTTGAGTATAGTTCCCTGTGCTGTACAGTAGGACCTTGTTGTTTATCCACCCTGTATATATCGTTTACATCTGCTAATCCCACGTTCCCTTTCCTTCCCTCCCCCACCCCCCTTGCCGTTGGCAACCACAAGTCTGTTCTCTATGTCTGTGAGCCTGTTTCTGTTTTGTTCACAGATAGGTTCATTTGTGCCATATTTTAGATTCCACATATAAGTGATTATCATGTGGTATTTGTCTTTCTCTTTCTGACTTACTTCCATTGTATGATAATCTCTAGTTGCACCCATGTTGCTGCAAATGGCATTATTTCATCGCTTTTTATGGTTGAGTAGTATTTCATTGTGTGTGTATATATATACCACATCTTCTTTATCCATTCATCTGTCAATGGACATTTAGGTCCATGACTTGGCTACTATGAATAGTGTTGCTATGAACATAGGGGTGCATGTATCTTTTTGAATTATAGTTTTGTCTGGGTATATGCCCAGGAGTGGGATTGCTGGATCATATGGTAATTCTATTTTTAGTTTTCTGAGGAACCTCCACACTGTTTTGCATAGTGGTTGCACCAACTTACATTCCCCCCAGTAGTGTAGGAGGGCCCCCCGTCTCCACACCCTCTCCAGCACTTGTTATTTGTAGACTATTTAATGATGGCCATTTTGACTGGTGTGAGGTGGTACCTCATTGTAATTTTGATTTGCATTTCTCTAATAATTAGTGATGCTGAGCATCTTTTCATGTGCTTACTGGCCATCTGTATGTCTTCTTTGGAGAAATGTCTATTAAGATCTTCTGTCCATTTTTCAATTGGGTTGTTTGTTTTTTTGTTGTTGAGTTGTATGAGCTGTTTGTATATTTTGGAGATTAAGCTCTTGTCTGTCGCATCATTTGCAAATATTTTCTCCCATTCTGTAGGTTGTCTGTTTTCTACTTTTTAATGATTACTTATATCTTTCTAAAAATCACACCAGAATACACACATTCGTACAGAAAATTCATTTATAAAATAGCAACTTTAGCTATGATAATAATGGCAAAATTACCAAAATGTTCTTTAAACTTCTTTTTTTAGCCTTTTCTTCTTGATGGCTCTTCATATACTTTTTCATATACATTACTCATCCCACCTTCCCTACCCTCCTACTTTGCCAAGTGTACTGCTAAACCATTAAAACACCTACAGTGGTTGCATTTGTATTACTTATTGTTACAATAACCCAGGGGGCCTCTCTATGTGTTGCACTTTGCCAGCCAGGGTAGAAGCTATGTGGTCAAAGTGTAGTGCTCTTCTTACCCTTATAATGTGGTCCTTCCTGGTCTCTGTTGTCCAGAAGCGTGCTTCAGCCTCATCCTCAGGTTCTGGGATTTTCATAACTGTGTCTTGTCTCTGGATAGTTGCTAGTTGGTCTTCTTGTGAGTGAGACTGAGGTCAGGAGCAACATATGTCACCATCTTGATGACATCACCTCCTAATATTTTTAGGTTTAATATTTAGGTCTGTGATCTATTTGAGTTATTTTTATATATTATGCATGGGATGAATCAAAGTTAGTATTTTTTTGCATTTGGATATCCAATTGTTCAAGCATAATTTATTGAAAAGACTATCTTTTCTCCACTTAAATGCCTTTGCATCTTTGTAGAATTCCACATTTTCTTCATTATTCCAGTTTTGTAAGTCGTGAAATTAGCTACTGTTTATCTTCTAACTTTGGTCTTCTATTTCAGAACTATTTTTGCTATACTAGGTCCTTTGCATTTCCATATGAATTTTAGAACTAAAAGTCTTATCAATTTCTGACTAAAAGCCTTCTGGGATTTTGATTGAGCTTGCATTGAATCTAAAAATCAATTTGAGTCAAATTTACGTCTGCTGTCTCTGAACATGTATATTTTTCCATTTATTGAGGTCTTTTAAAATGTCTCTCAGCAATGTTTTGCAGGTTTCAGCTTACAGATCTTTCACATATTTTATCAGAATTGTCCCTGTGATGGGATTTATAGTAAGAACTGTATATTTGGTCTTTGTCCTGGCTCCTAGCACCCTTGGTGCTAAAACCCTTGGAATTTCCTAAGTGGTAAGAGTGATAAAGTTATCTTGATATTCATAACAAACCCCTTTCAACCACACCTAAGTTTATGTTAATGAGGTGACTTCTTGAAAGCACTTAAGGATGGGGGCTGGTTACCAAGGGAATCAACCATGTGATTGGAGAATTAGACTTTCAGTCTCATCCCCCTGACCTCTAGGAATGGGAGAGGGGCTGGAGGTTGAATTGGTGACCAATGGCCAATAATTTAATCAATTATGCCTAGGTAATGAAGCCTCCATAACGAACCCAAAAGATGGGGTTTGGACAGCTTCTGGGTTGGTGATCACGTGGAGATCTTGGGAGAGTGGTGCACTCAGAGAGGGCATGGAAGCTCCCCACCCTTTCCCCACACTTTGCCCTAAGCATCTTTTCTGTCTGGCCGTTCCTGAGTTAGTTACATCCTTTTATAATAAACTGGTGATCTAGTAAGTAAAATGTTTCTCTGAGTTTTGTGAGCTACTCTAGCAAATTAATCAAACTCAAGGAAGGGGTAGAAGGAACCTCCTGTTTATAGCCAGTCAGTAAGAAGCACAGGTGACAACCTGGGCTTGCAACTGGCATCCACAGTTGGGTGGGGTGGGCAGTCTTGTAGGACAGTGCCCTTAACTCCTGAGATATGATGCGTCCTCCAGGTAGATAGGGGCAGAATTAAGTTGAACTGTAGGACATAAATGAATGGTATATGAGAATTGCTTGGTGGTGTGGGGTAATAGACTCATTTTAGTCTAAGTTTTTAATAATTTTAAATACTATTGTAAATGGTATTTTTTAAACTTCAATTTCTGATTATCTCATACCAGTATATAGAAATACAATTTTTTTTGCATATTGATCTTGTATCCTGAAATCTTGTTAAACTAATATATTAGATCTAATAGATTTTTGTACATTCAATTGAATTTTCTACTTAAAAGATCATGTCTTTTGTAAATAAAGACAGTTTTACTTCTTTCTTTCCAATCTGGGTGGCTTTTATTTCTTCTTCTTGCCACATTGAAGAAGCTAGAATCTCCAGTATAATGTTGAAGAGAAGTGCTATGATTCACCATCCTGCTTCTAAGTATTTACTCAAAAAAAATTAAAGTATATATTCATATGAACATTTGTACACAAATGTTTTAGTAGCTTTATTTGTCATAGCTAAAAAGTGAAATAATACAAGTAGGCTATCAACAGATGAATGAAAAATAATAAACTGTAGTAAGTCCATACAGTGGAATATTATGCAGCAATATAAAAGAACGAACTATTGATTTGCTACGTGGATGAATCTCAAAATAATTATGGTGAGTAAAAGAAGCCATACATTACAATGCTTGGTGTCAGTTTATTTATCTCTTGTAAAAATAAAATGCAGTGTGTGTGTGTGAAAAAATAAAAAATTTTTTTAAAAAAGGAAGCCATACAGAAGAGTACATACTGTATGGTTTCAGGTTATATAAAATTCTGGGAAATGAAAATGTAAATTAAAGGAAAGCAGAACAGTGGTTATTTAGTCATGGGGTTGAGAAAGAGTGGAGAGAAACTGGAAAAAGAGATTACAAATGGGCATGAGGGAACTTTGAGAGGTGATTCATATTTTAATTATCTTGATTGTGGTTATGTTTCACAGGTGCAAAAATATGTCAGAATTTATCATTTATATCATAAATGATATAAATCATTTATATCATTTTATACACTTTAAATATGTGTAGTTTATTATATATAAATTATACCTTAATAAAGCTATTAAAAATAGCATTAAAAAAAGCACACTACAGGCAATGAATGAAGTCAGGTCCAGGATTATCTGGCTGGAAGTACATATAAAATGTTAAGTCTATCGTATAACCCCACTGCCAAAAACTCCCTAAATGTAGCCCAAACTCTGAGACATCTGAAGAGCAATTTTAAGGCCTGCTTACATTAGGTGACTGAGTGGCAAAGATGGATATATTATCAATTGAAGTGAGAAATAAATACGGAGAAGAGGCAGTTCTCAGAGAAAAGTTCCTAATATTTCTATTGGATTTAAACTGGGAGTGAGAAATAAATTTAAGGTATCTAAAGCATGGGATACCAATAGCTATCATGATTATCTTAGGAATAATATGTCATTGGCATGCAGCATGGTTTGGGGATGGAATAAATGAGAGAAAAAACTGGATATAATTAGCATATAATTAGTACTAAGCAAATACTGCTGACTGCTTATATACTGGTAATAAGTGGAGGAAATTTCTGCTCTTTTTCCAGGAAAGTGAGGAAAGCTTCTATTGGTGACCTCCCGCTCTCAGTTACAAAGCCATGAGCCATGGTCTCTGACTTCATGGAAACTTTCTTGAACTCATTTGTGGAGATCATTCAGTCCTACTAAGACCCTGGGATATTTGTTCAATTTCTCACACTTATAGCAACAATCCTCTAATAGATTTTACCCGATGCTCATCCTGCTGTGCATGTCACAAGGCAACGGTTTTATGCAAATATGACTCAACTTCCATTGCTGTCTCCATCCATTGCTTCATCCCAGAGTATCATCAGCTTATTAATTCAGTATCCCAGCTTGATCCTTCACCAGTCTTCATGATTTTTGAAATTTCCGCAAGGTTTCTGGTTCATGAGATATTATTAGTTTCTTTGCCTCAAATGAAAATGTTGTTCTGTGATCCAAAACCTGAATACCCTAAGCTGCTTCTCATAAACCTAATTTCTGTTGTTTCTATCAAGCTTCTAATATGTATATCTGAATTGCTGGATTTCCCTTGGAAAACTGTATTACAAGTAGCCTCAAAAAGCCAAAGGTCAGAATTCTATTTAAAAGCAAAATTCTACTACAATGTCGCATGTATTACTTGGGAATTTTGAGATGCAATATCTTCCCTTGAGATAGAAGTAAGTATTGATAGTTAACTAAGACAGTAAGTATTTTGCATTTTTGTCTATGTATTCCTAATTGTTTGAATTCAGTAAGTTTGGGGCTCACCAAGTTAGTATTTTATAGTCAAGGCACAATGAATGATACAAAAGAAATCAATGTCATGTCATTCTACTAGTCAGGGCTCTTTCAATTGCTAGTGATAAAACCCAATCTCAGACCAAGTTGAACAAAACAGGCTTTTCATTAGCTTACATAAACAAAAAGCTCACAGGTTTCTAGCTTCAAGCATAGTGGAATCCAGGTGCTCATATATGCTCATTCGTCCTATCTTGTACAGATCTTCTAGGCACGATGAATACCTGCAGCCCCAAAGACCCACACCCTGCTATCTTAGCAACCACCACAGAAGGAAAGCAACTTTCCCAGTAGTTCTAGCAGACAATTACCAGGGACAACTCTTCCTGAACTAAGCACTATGGCCAGGGGACTGGGGTGCTCAAATTAGGCCAGGGGCATGGGTCCTCTTTTGCATCTGAAACATGGAGTCACCCATGCTCAAATCATACGGCATGGGTTCTCCTCAGCAATGGAGGGGATTTGTAAACAGATATGATGAACAGATCTTTTCTACAGTTTTCAAGAAGATGATAATATCCTCAAAGACATATCTACAAGGCACTGTAAAATACAAAATCAAATATAATCAAGTGCCACACGTAGAAGGCAAACTGTATTTGTGCCATAGGTTGTCAGACATCTCTCTTGCAGAGAGTCATCAAGAAAAACTTTCAGAGGCAGTGATTTTACAATATTCTTGCATCCTTCTTTGATATTCGTACTATATATACTGCCAAATCAAACTTCCTAAAGCACTGCTAAAGAGCCTTTGGTAGCTCCTCAATACTTACATAATAAGGCACAGGCATCTCAGTCTGAAGATAATCTATGCAAATTCAATCAATAGTACACATAGCTTCTGACCTTGAATGAAATAACTAGTCTCTTTAAGCCTCAGTTTACTCATTTTATATAATGCCTACTTCAATGGATGTTGGAGGATTGCATGAGCCTATCACAGTATCTGGCTTACAATAGACTCAACAAGTAGAGGAGATACTGTCATTAATATTATTGCTCATATTCCTCCACAGGAACAGCCTTCTTCCTATTATTTTCTTATCAGATCTTCCCAATACTTTCCTCACACAGTGTAAGCTTGAAAAAGACAGAAACCCTGGCTTAGAACTACACCTGTAACATAGTAAGTGTTCAGTACACATTTGTTGAATGAATGAATGAATGAATGTCCTACCTTGTCTCCCACCTCGAATAGTGAACTCATTGAGGAGATGATCCCTGCTCAATTCATTTTTATATTACCCCAAATTCCTAGTTCTGAGCCTGGAACAAATAAATATTTGTCAAATGAATGACTGAATGGATAAAAACCAAACAATTGCCTCAGTTCTTCATTTCTCCCTTCTCAAACATTAATATAATCAATGAACATTTTTAACTGCAATCATAATCATCATTCTTAGCATTTTAAGCTTCATATTCAGAGGGAAAATAATGCTACAAATACTATGCCTTTGTGTTCAATCAAACAGACATACAAACTAAAGTTAAAAGCATAAGGACTGACATTTATGTTGTTCAATGACATTAAAAATGTAAAGATTGCTCAGCGATTTGGAGTGCTTTTTCTTAAACCTGTTTGCTTTTCAATCCCAGATAATGAATAGTAAATAGCATATATTTAATAAAACATTTCTGAAGTCAGAGCCTACTATTGAATGATCAGTAAAATGTGCCTTTCAACATATATGCAGGACTGATATAATCAGCTTTTTAATGAATCCCTAGACGGCAGCAGAAAGTTTTATAAATTCCAAATAGTGAGATTTTTATGAAAGTTATTAGCACACTGTTCACCAAAGAACTTTACGTCATTTCCTGGGATTTTTAACTGTTTTAACGAGGCAACAGTTACAAAAAGACTTAAAGCCTAAACTTCACTGGTGATATGATAGAACAAAGATCCATTTAGCCATTTCTTAAGTCATTCCCCAAGCATTTGCATATTGCATAAGCATGATAAAATAAAGAAGAGATGACTTGTTTTTTCCAAATTCTAATGGGACTGTGTGCTTGAACATGATTTGAACCCATGTTAGTGAATTTTCTAATGGAAAAATATGACCTCCTGCCTTTAAAATTAAATGACCCTTTGGAGACTTTGCTAACATTAAATGATCCATTCAAACATCTTGATGTATTAATATATGAATCAAAAACATCTGTATCATGTTTGGCTTAAAATATACATTGATTTGAAAATAAAATGGAAAGTTTTTGTTAAAATGTGTGCTTTATTTCGAAGACTGTAAACCATTAAACATATTTTTGATACTATTCTAAAATTTAATTCAGTTGTTTGAAATAATGCTCAGAGAAGTCTATCTTTCTTCCTGATATGGGACTACATAGAACCTTCCAGCAGAGGGTTTTGACCTGAGATCAGTTGACTTGGAGTTGGTCTATTGATAGGCTTCAGGAAGTCCTTGAAACCCCTGAAATTTTGTTCAAAATTCCGTGTATATATGTAGACATGTCTTTATTTAAATTGTGTTCAAAGTTTCGTGGGTCTATGCAGACATGTCTTTATCTAGAGCAGAGTTTCTCAATCTTGGCATTATTGAGATTGTGGGCCAGATAACTCTTTGCTGTGGGAGATGTCCTATGAACTATAGGATGTTTAGCATTATCCCTGGCCTCTACCCACAGGATGCCACCAACACAGCCCCAATCATGACTATCAAAAAGACTTCAGACATTACAATGTCCCTGGAGAACCACTGATCTAGAGAGTCCACTGCTCTCATCATATCTTATTCCCAAACAAATCAAGAGCCACTGCTTTAGCGTGTAGAACGAGAGTTCTAGTCACTTCCCCATTGGGCCCCATAGATAAGCATGCTGGTCATAAGCATGATTCCCCCCAAAATGAAACCCATTGCCATTACTTTTGTGGCAGGCAGAGTGATGGACCCCCTATGACCATCCTTCCCCCTGCAAAGTGCAAAGCCCTCAAGCTCTATTTTTTCAAAAACCTTTGACTAAGCTCTCCTAATTGCTGGATGGCTTCAGAAAAATCTAAGGATAGGGATTCCCTGGTGGCGCAGTGGTTAAGAATCCTCCTGCCAATGCAGGGGACACGGGTTCGAGCCCTGGTCCGGGAAGATCCCACATGCTGCAGAGCAACGAAGCCCGTGTGCCACAACTATTGAGCCTGTGCTGTAGAGCCTGCATGCCAAAGCTACTGAAGCCCGCGTGCCTAGAGCCTGTGCTCCGCAACAAGAGAAGCCACCGCAATGAGAAGCCTGCGCACCCCAACGAAGAATAGCCCCCACTCGCCACAACTAGAGAAAGCCCGCACGCAGCAATGAAGACCCAACACAACCAAAAATAAATAAATTAAATAAATAAATTTATTTAAAAAAAAAAAAGAAAATCTAAGGATTATGTTTCAAGAGTCATAAATCTCCTAGGTTTGTTGCTCACCTTGTTTTGATTCCCCACCACACAGCCCAGTGCTTGACTCAAGTAATAGATACATAGTTGGTTAATGATTGGATAATTGCATTATAAAAGCCATGGCATCTATTAAAGCCTATTCTTAATTAAAAGACCCATAGTATGAGGTGGTTCTGGAGTCACTTCCTCCCAAGGTTCTGATTTTCTCTGCCTGCCGACTGTAAATCTGTTGCCTCAGAGATCCTCTCCAGGGAGAACAGAGGCCAGTTAGCCCATTAACCTGGACCCGCTGGCGGCGGACTCTCTCTCTGCTCCATATAGGTTTGGCCCCATGTGCAGCTCACAGGTATCCCTGCAGGCATCTAATATTCAAAGTATCCTTCTCACCTCTACTGGAACCCTTGTAGGGTATAGGGTAGCTCTCATGCTCTGCTTTCCTTTTGCCAACAAGCGCATGGATTTTAACCTGCTTTCCTTTTCTCTTTCAGATTGCTACCACCCCTTCACTGTCCTTGATGTTCTTTTCCAAATCCAATTCTGAAGTGGAATACGATGTCTCTAGCACGCCTACCTTCCCCCACAACTTTCTTGTCTACCTCACACAGATTGTATTAAACAAAACCAAATTCAGCTACATACCGTTTCATGCACCCGAAACATAAGGACATAAAAAGGCTAAAACTACAAGTGTGAAATACCACCCAAAAGAAAGCTAATGTAGCCAAAGAAACTCCAAGTATAAGAGCATCACCAAAGTTAAAGACGTTTGCTGCATGACAAAAGGTTTGATTCACTGAGAATATAAATCTAAACTTAAATGTACTAATAAAATAACTTCAAACTATGTGAAGCAGAATTTGACAGACCTACCTGAGCAACTTGACAAATCCTCTATTACAATGAGATTTTAATATTAACTTTCTCAGTGATTGGATCAAACAAACCCTAAATTAATAAGTATATAAATATTTGGCAATATTGTTACAAGATTGATCTAATATACATATGTATTTCAAAACTTGTCCATGTAATGCACTCTAATAAAATATTTCATACCAATTTCTCTACATAAATCTATACTATCTCCTTCCTATCCTCTCTCAGCTGAGTTCTTTGCTACTTTGAGAAATTTTAAGCAGTAAGAATTTCTGCCTCTACCACATCTGCCCACTTAGCAGTATCTTCACCTTTACTCTACCTTCTCACATTTGCTACAGATGAAGTACCTGTGCTCCTATGTAAAAGCCAGCCCCTGCCCTTGTGCTTTAGACCCCATCCCTTCTACCCTCCTTCCTCCAACTGTCCTCCTTTCCCTCCTGTTTCGTTCTTCCGGATTATTCCTATTGGCATTCCCATTAGCATAATCCTACCTCCTGGAAATACTGCTCTGCTCCCATTTGCTAGTAACTACTGTCTCCTAACCCTCTCCTCTGATACTCTCAAATCTACTCTAGTCTGGCTTTCACACCCATCACTCCACTGAAACTGTTCCTGTCAAGGTTTCCAACGCTAAATAGTGGTCTTTTCTGAGTTCCCATCTTACTATGCTATTGTCAGCATTGACCCACTCTCCCCTTCTTTATTCCCTTTCTTCATTAGCTTCTAGGACACCCATCCCCTTGGCTTTCCTCCCACTTCAGAGTTTGGTCCTCAGTCTCTTTTACTGGTTCCTCATCTTCTCTGAGATGTCTTAACATTGGAGAGTCTCAGGGCCCAGTCTCTTTGGTCCTGTCCTCTTCCCTACTCACTCCCTTGGCAACCTCATCCAGTCAGGGTTTAAGTACTGTCTATATACTAATGTACATCCCAAATGTACATCTCCAGCCCAAGCTTAGCTCCTGAAATCTAAGTTTGTTTATCAAATTACAAGTTCTCCACTTGAAGAGCTCATTCACATCACGAACTCAAGATGTTTAAAACTTAACGTCTGATCTTCCCCCAAGAACCTAACTCACCCACAGACTTCCTACCTCAGTTAATGATGATCCCATCCCTCCGCAAGCCCAGGCAAAAACCTTGGAGTCATCCTTATTCCCTCTGTCTCATACCACCTTTATTCTGTCAGGAAATCCATTTGGCTCTATCTTTAAAAGATATCCAGAATTCAACCACTTGTCTTTACCACCATGCTACTACCATGGGCCCAGCCACCATTACCTCCTCCAAGGATTGTTACACTATCCTCTTGACTTTCCTGCTTCTATCCTTCTCCTTTAGTCTATTCTCAACACAGTGGCCACAATGACCCTTTGACAGTGTAAATCACATTATATCACTTCCCTGTTCCCCCTGTCACTCAGAGTAAACGCCAAAGACCTTACAATGAAATACACCTCATTATCTGACCTCTTCTGTCACTATTCTGTTTACACCCCTCCGGTCACACTGCCTCCTTGCTGTCCTTTGAACATACCACTCAAGTTCCCACTTACCAGTATCTCCATCTATGTGCTCTGTCTTCCTGCTTCGATCCTTTGCATTCCCTTTTCCAGCGGCCTAAAATGTTCTCCCCACAGATACCCACATGACTAATTTCCTCACCTTCTTCAGATCTTTGCTCAGATGTCATCTTTTTAGTGAAGCCTTCCATGACCCCTTTATTTATAATAGCAAAAATCACCTCCAGTCCTCCTGTATTACATTCTCCCCACAGCCTTTATCAGATTCTTACACTCTTCTAATATACTTACATACTACACTCATGATTTGTTATCTGTCTTCCTCCACTAGAATGTAAGCTCTTATGGGCAAAGATTTCTGTCTGCTTTGTTCACTGGTGTATCTCAGGCACTTCAAAGAGTTCCTGGTGCACATTCCTCTCCTTGCACGTGCTTAGTAGAAATTTGTTAAATGAAAGAACTTCTCCCCAAAAATCATCAGGGAGTTTGGGGGTTTTGAGCCACTCATTCTCCTTGCATGGCGCTTGCAATAAACCTTCCTCTGCTCCAAACTCCAACGTTAAGGTTTGTTTGGCCTCACTGTGCACATGAACCTGGGTTTGGCAACATCTTCAATGGGCTCCAATCTGGCTTTCACTTACATTTAAGACTATTTTTGTCAATGTCATTTTCATTCTCTCTGTTGTCAAATTCAAAGAGCTTTTCTCTGTCCTTATCTTATCTCTCAGCAGCATTCCAGAAGGAGGTTAACCTTTTCTTCTTTGTTATAATCTTCTCTTGGTTTCCTGACACAATGCATTCTTGCTTTTCCTCTTACCTCACTGCCTGCTCCTTCTCAGAGGGGGTACCTCCTTCACAAACTCTCTTTGCTGGTGTTCCTCAGAGTCATTCCAGGGCCCTCTTCTTCTGTTTTCTCTCTACATCTTTTCTTACGTGATCCCACCCAATAGTTTTAAATACCACCTATATTTTGATGATTCCTAAATTGGTATCTCCAGTATGGATGTCTCCTCTCAACCCCAGGTACTCATAACCAACTTTAACCAATGTCCATTGAGTGACTCAACAGCTTCATGAACCCAAAATTGAATTTCCAGTTCAAACTCGTTCCCCATACCTTCACCGTCTTAGTAAATGTCTTCTTTGCTCATCTCACTGCTCAACCTACAAGCCTCAGAATCTTTGTGATCCCTTCATTTCCGTCATTCATCACATTTAATCCATCAGAAAGCCCCACTGATTCTAGCTTTACAGCCTATCTCAAATATATCCATTTCTTTCCATTTAAACTGCCATCAACTTTGTCCATGCCACCATCATTTCCTCATTTCCCCTCTAGTCTACTGAATAGTCTTTTCCTCCCTCCCTCCCTCCCTCCCTTCCTTCCTTCCTTCCTTCTTTCCTTCCCTCCTTCCTTCCTTCTATTACAGAGCAACGTGCCCACAGTGCAGAAAGCCAAACTCCGACAGCAGGTGTTTGCAGCAAAGTAAGAATTTATTTGCAGGAAGTCAAGCAAGGAGGATGGGCAGCTCATGCTCAAAAGACTCAACTTCCCAATGGCTTTCAGGCAAGGGTGTTTAAAGACAGTATTAGGGGAGAGGTTCGTAGAATGCGTGATCACCTCTTGGACCTTCTTCTGATTGGTTAGAGGTGAAGTAACAGGGTAATGTTTCAGGAATCTCAACCTTCTGGTTCCAATCAGTCTGGGGTCTACATCTTGTGGCCAAAATGTAGTCATCATCCTCCACCTAGTTGGGGGAGGGGGTCTTAGTTTCTACAGAACGACTCAAAGATACGCATCAGATTGTTATAAATACCCCTCCAGGAGGATTTAGGAGTCCTGTGACCCTATTGTCCTAATCATTAACTGCTTGAGCCTGTGCTCTGGAACGCAGGGAAGGCCTAGGAGACTAAAGGCCTTTTCTCTACAAACAAGAAACAGGGAACACAGAGGGGCTTTTACCTGGGAAGGACCCCCAGGGTCCTGCTTGGTTTCAGTCTCCCCTTTTCATAGATACTCCTCAATCCTGAGAGGAACAGGGGCAGGACAAGAAAGGGAATAAAGTTTTGGATAGAGAGATTAATCATAAACTCAGCAAGGGAACTCAGCTTTAGGGGGACTCGGTTTCCCTTCCTTTTCTTTCTCTCTCTCTTTCTCCTTCCTTCCTTTCTCTTTCTGCCTACTTTGTAATCTCTTGCCTATCCCTTCCTACTCCATTCCTCGCAACAAGAAAGTGATTTTAAAAAATAATAAGAAGATTACTCCCTCACCCTTCCCTGGGTTCTATTGCACTTATAATAAAATCCAAACCACTTACCATGTTTTATACGACTGGGCTTCATCTAGTCCCTGCCCAACGCTACAGCCCCTTCCCCTTTGCTGAACAATGCTTATCCCCATAGATTCTGCCCCAGTTCCACAGACATAGCATGTTTTCCTGTTTCAAAGCATCTGCACATGATCTTTCCTCTGCTGGGAACCTTCCTCCCGCCACTCCTGCACATGCAGCTTCTTCCCATCCTTCACGACATGCCTGAAATGTTACCACCCAGGGTAAAGTTTGCCTCATCTCTACCTTGTTTCTTTTCTAGAACTTATTATAATTTACACTTTTTTATTGACTTAGATTGTCTGTCCAGCAAAACTGAACACAAGCTGTGTGGGCAATGACCACATTGAACTTGTTCACCATGATATTCTTATAGTCTAGGACAGAGCCTTGCAAACACGTATTTCTTGAATGAATTAAATACCGAATCAATGACATACCTGGAGGGGAGTGACATGATCAAATCCATGTTTTAGGGCAGTGGCTCTTAACTGGAGGCAATCCTCCCTCTCCCCCAGGGATGTTTGGATGTTTTGTATTGTCATGACTGGAGTGAAGGAGGACTTGCTAGTGAGTAGAGGCTAGGGTTGCTGATAAGCATCCTGTAAGGCACAGGACAGCCCTACACAACAAAGAATGATCTGGCCCCAAATGCCCACAGTGTCAAGGTTAAGAGATTCTGCTTTAGAGAGATCAAGGTAAAATTTAAAGAATAGATTATTGCTAATCTCTTCCTCAGTTGGCAGTGGGGAGACCAATTAGAAGGTCGTTCCAGGTAAGAGAGGATGTCGTATAATGGAAAAAAGTATGTGGTAAGGAGAGAAGTAAATACATGTTTAGGACGTTTGGATATAGGGTAAATGTTTAGAGCTGACTATACTTTGTAAATAACCATTGGAGGAGAGAGAGAGTCAGACAGACAGACAGACAAAGATATCCAGGATTACCCACAAGTTTCTTGTTTAGGTGTCTAGATAAAAGCAGTGCATTCACTGAGTCTGAAGATATAGGAAGCTGAGCTCACTTGGAGAGGAAGATGCAATCAGTCTTGAATGAAACATGAAGTTAATAAATGGTTGGGGAACTCACAATTCGAACCTAACAAATTCCATCACCGAAGTAAAAAAAAAAAAACAAAAACCCAAGATATAAATTCTCAGAGATAAATCAAGACAAATCTTATAAAGGTGAAAACAATATGGTATGAATAAATAGCATACAGTACAATTACTATAGATATTTCACAAAAGGAAAGAAAAGAGAATAACATGAAATAAGGTAAAAAGGAATAAAAACTTCAGAAATGCAATGATTCAAAATATCTACAGAAATCATTGAGAGCATACAATAAAGCAGAAACTGAACTTACAATAAGATGATAATGAGAGTAGGAAACCTTTAAACTGATGTATAATCCCTTTTAGCACAAGTGAGCAATTAAATGGCCAGTTTGGATTACTCATGTGAAAGGAATTTAAAAGTTTTATAATATATATAGAAAAGGTCTTTCCGGGGCTTCCCTGGTGGCGCAGTGGTTGAGAATCTGCCTGCCAATGCAGGGGACACGGGTTCGAGCCCTGGTCTGGGAAGATCCCACATGCCGCGGAGCAGCTAGGCCCGTGAGCCACAACTACCGAGCGTGCGCGTCTGGAGCCTGTGCTCCGCAACAAGAGAGGCCGCGACAGTGAGAGGCCCGCGCACCGCGATGAAGAGTGGCCCCCACTTGCCACAACTAGAGAAAGCCCTCGCACAGAAATTAAGACCCAACACAGCCAAAAATAAAATTAATTAATTAATTAATTAAAATACTTATAAAAAAAAAAAGGAAAAAGTTTGCTGACCTCTGATCTAGAGTTAAAAAAAAAGAGGTCAGTAATGTTTATAGAAAAGGTCTTTTCTATATATATCCCCTTTAAAACAATGGTGTTAAGGCTTCTGATTTTATTTCTGACCTTTATGACTTGAAGTTCTTCATTGTAAAGATTTATATATGTTTATAGAACCACAACATAAAAGTATACTTTTGACTAAAAGAAATTATACTTTAAGATCAAGGCTTAATTGTAAAAGACTACAATATTTTAAAGTAGTGGTTGTGGGACTTTCCTGGTGGCCCAGTGGTAAAGAATCTGCCTTACAATGCAGGAGACACAGGTTCGATCCCTGGTCAGGGAACTAAGATCCCACATGCTGCGGGGCAACTAAGCCCGTGCCACAACTACTGAGCTCACGCACCTCAACTAGAGCCCACGTGCCGCAAACTACAGAGCCCACACACTCTGGAACCTGTGCGCCACAACGAGAGAGAAAACCTGCATGCTACAACTAGAGAGAAGCCCATGCACCACAAGGAAGAGCCCACACACTGCAAGGAAAGATCCCGTATGCCTCAATGAAGATCCCCGTGTCACAACTAAGACCCAATGCAGCCAAAAATAAATTAAATAAGTAAATAAACAATAAGTAAATTTAAAAACAAACAAATAAATAAATTAAATTAAATACTGGGTTGTGGTAGGCTGAGATATCTTCCCTCCAAAGATATCAGATCTTAATCCCTGGCACCTGTAAATTTTAACTTATCTGGAAAAAGGGTCTTTGCAGATGTGATTAAGTTAAGGGTCTTGAGATGGGGAGATTATTCTGGATTATCTGAGTGGACTCTAAATGCAATCACATGTAATCTTATAAGAGGGAGGCAGAGGGAGATTTGATACAGGCAGAAGTAGAGAAAACATAGACAGAAGAGGAGGCCATGTGACTATGGAGATGAATTGGAGTGATACAGCCCCAAGCCAAGGAATGCTGGCAGCCAGCAAAAGCTGGAAGGGGAAAGGAATAGATTCTCCTCTAGAAGTTCCAGAAGAAGCTAGCCCTGCCAACACCTTCATTTCAGCCCATTAATATTGATTTTGGACTTCTTGCCTCCAGAACTATGAAAGAATACATTTCTGTTGTTTTAGGACACCAGTTTGCAGTAATTTGTTATTATAGCAGCCATAGGAAACTAATACAAAAGAATATTTTAAATACTTGTATATTTAAAAAACAAGAAGGAAAGTAGGGAGAGATGAGACGAGAGATGTGCAGATATCTGATCTCAGAGGACATTGTAAACTATATGAGGGAGGTTGGTCTTGATCTTAGCATAGGGAAGAACCACGGAAAGATTTTAATTAGAAGAATGGTCTGATCACATTTGCATTTAAAAAGGATCCTGGGCTTCCCTGGTGGTGCAGTGGTTAAGAATCCGTCTGCCAATGCGGGGGACACAGGTTCAAGCCCTGGTCCGGGAAGATCTCACATGCCGCGGAGCAACTAAGCCCGTGCGCCACAACCACTGAGCCTGCGCTCTAGAGCCCGCGAGCCACAACTACTGAGCCCGCGTGCCACAACTACCGAAGCCCGCGTGCCTAGAGCCCGTGCTCCGCAACAAGAGAAGCCACCGCAATGAGAAGCCCGCGCACCGCAACGAAGAGTAGCCCCAACTCGACTCAACTAGAGAAAGCCCGCACGCAGCAATGAAGACCCAGCACAGCCAAAAATAAATAAATAAAATAAATTTTAAAAAAAATAAAAAAATAAAAAGGATCCTTCTGACTACAGCGTGGAGAAGGAGTTGGAAGGAAGCTAGAAGGAAGAATGCAAAGAGACTTCTAGGAAACAAGAAGGGGTTGCAAACCAGAGGGATTGGTGATCTGTAATGCATTAGCGGCTGTGGGGATGGTTAGAAGGGGCCAGATTGAAGAGATGTTTAGGAGAATGCATAGACAAGACTCAGTAATTAATTATATATGAGGGGAGCAAGGAAGAAAGAGTCAAGCTGACTCCCATGTTGCTGACTTCAGCAACTGTTTGTCCTATTTTACTATTACCAAAAGAAGGAAATACTGCTAAAGATTTGAGGTGAAAGAAGAGCTCATTTGAATTTGAGATGTCTGTGAGACATACAAGTCAATGTGTGTTTTCTAATTTTAAAAGTAATATGATTTGTAGTAGATTATTTGGAAAATGGAGGGGAAAAAAGAAAGCAAACATCATCTTTAACCCCACTACTCAGAGACAGTTACAGTTAATATATGGGTGTATAGTCTTTTCTTTAAACCTGTATACACACACACACACACACACACACACACACACACACACACACACAAGCAATATTAGGTGATTAAAATATTGTTTTGTAATCTGTTTTTCCCTTTAACAATGAATCATGGCCATTTTTATCAATCATCATTCTTCTACAGTACTTTCAACGGCTGCTTAGGATTTCATTATATAAATTTGTGACGACTGATTTTAGCAGTCCCCTATTGTTATCAACCCCCTTTTGTCATCAAAATATATAACGAGAGGACTTTTAGGGCAGTGAAACTATTCTGTAGTTAAATGTCATTATACGTTCGTTGTTTTTTTTTAAATTTATTTATTTATGACTGTGTTGGGTCTTTGTTTCTGTGCGAGGGCTTTCTCTAGTTGCAGCAAGCGGGGGCCACTCTTCATCGCGGTGCGTGGGCCTCTCACTATCGCGGCCTCTCTTGTTGCGGAGCACAGGCTCCAGACGCGCAGGCTCAGTAATTGTGGCTCACGGGTCCAGTTGCTCCGCGGCATGTGGGATTCTCCCAGACCAGGGCTCGAACCTGTGTCCCCTGCGTTGGCAGGCAGATTCTCAACCACTGCGCCACCAGGGAAGCCCTCATTATACGTTTTTCAAAACGCATAGAATGCACAACACCGAGAGTGAGCTCTGATGTAAACTATGGATTTTAGGTGATAGTGGTGTGTCACTGTAGATTCTTTCATTGTAACAAACGTATCATTTTTGTGTGAGATGTTGATAGGAAGGGAGGTCGTGTACATGTGGAGGCGGAAGGCACACGGGAACTCTCTGTACCTTCTGCTCAACTGTGCTGTGAACCCAAAACTGCTAAAAAAAAATAAAGTCAAGTGTATTATGATGAGCATCCTTGTATGTAACTCTGTTTGCATATTGCTGACTATTTCCTTAAGATAAATTCCAGTAAGTGGAATTGTCTGGTCAAAAGGCATGCTCATTTAACAACTTGTTTGTGTTACCGAATAGCCCTCCAGAAAGTTTATGGTAAGTTACACCCCTATTAAGAGAGTACACTTGAGTTGATTTCTCATCCCTGACTCAACACTGCCCATATTGTATTTCACTCCACACCTCCATTTACCCCATCCTCAAAATAATGCTATCAAAACATTATTGGATGTTTCCATCAAAAACACCCCTATTTTCTTAACCACAATATAGTCCCAAGTTCACTCTGTGTTTTGACTACCAGCTAGCTGCATCTCTGAGAAAATGTATGCCATGCTAATTTGTCTTTATTTAAAATTTCAAAGAAGTTCCCACATGGATCCCAGATGTTGACCATTTAATGCAAGAAGGTGTTTCCTCATTATTACAAACATGGTATGTGTCCTAAATATTGGCATTGTTTCATTTATGAATCACTTAAAATAACTACATCACAAAAAACAATGGTTCACGTGTGAGTCATAAATTAAACAATGCCAATTTTTTGATGTGCACCACATTTGTATAATAAGGAAACACCTTCTTGGATTAAATGGTCAACATCTGGAATCCATGTGAGGGTTTTAAAAAGTTAGTGCTACATTTTCTTAAATTTTCCCATTGTAGAAAGAAATCCTAAATGGAGGCAATTTTTACAAAAATTTCCCTGCTCCAAATATCCTTGCAAGTAGTGCATTGCTTGGTTGGTACAAAAGCCTAAGTCAAAGCAATATAGTCAAATTCCATTACAGGGAATGCCATAGGAGTCTAAGTCTTCTGTTTCCATTTATTTTAGATCTTATGCTGTGATACTGAGGAACACAGTTGTAGTGGATTGAATAGTGGTTCCCAAAAACAATACGTCTGTGTCCTAACTCCTAAAACCTGTGAATATGAACTTATTTGAAAAAAAAGGGCCTTTGCAGATACAATTAAGGATCTTTAGATGTGATATTCCTGGACTTCAGCTCTAAATCCAGTGACAGGTGTCCTTATGAAAGAAAGGCAGAGGGAAGTTTGTGACATAAACACATAGGAGAGAAAAACATAAGAAGTCAGAAGTAGAGACTGGAGTCACACAGCCCAAACCAAAGAATTCCTAGAGGCACCACCAGAAGCTGAAGAGGGGCTTTCTAAAACCTTCTGAGAGACCAAGGCCCTGCTGACATCTTGATTTTAGATTTTTAGCCTCCAGAACTCTAAGAGAATAAACTTCTTTTATTTTAAGCCACACAGTTTGTGGTAATTTGTTATGGTAGCCCTAGACAACCACCATGGAAATTCATTGTAATAGGATTAGATTTACATTATGAATTGGTTATGACATGCACTTTTTTCAAATTTAACATGCTTGATATTTTGACTTTTGATTAGCATCAAGCACTTAATGGTTCTATTTTGGGTTTAGATAACATTCAAGGCTCTCTTTTAACCTTGGAATGTTCTGATCCCAAAAGATTCTCTCCATAATTTCTGTTGTTCAAGCACATTTGAGAGAATATCCATAGAGCTGTGAGAGCTGGGGAATTCTAGACTAGATAGGCAAAACAGCCTTATCAACGAAGTCTTCAAAATGGTGACACACGTCAGATACCCATTAGCTTACTTGACTTCTGCCCATGTTGTGAACAAAAATATGTACCTGAAAAAGCTAACTAATGTATCAATGTGACCATAAAGCACAATTAAAGAGAGGTAGACTATTACCCTACACTAGTTATGTTTGCTGCTGGCTACGTACTGAAATCCATGTGTATACACTCCCTTGGATTTTGAATGGATGGGGGATGTTTTGATAAATTTCATGGTGGATTTTTGGAAGAGGCTCTCCAGTTAGTATATTTGATATTCCTTGATATTCAATACCACTGAAAGTATAAGCCCAAACTTCCTCAATTTTCATTCTACATCTAATGTTTGCTGGGCTTTCATTTAGTTAAAAGAAATAACAAGCATCAGATTGTTTTTCTTAAGTAAATTTTTGGTACAGGAGCCCATGATCATTCTTCCCATGACCTACCATCTCCTGGCCCCATCCTCTGGTCCACCTCAAGAAATGAAGGAGTTACAAAGAAATAATATTATGCAGCTGTCATAACCAGTTTAAAGAATTTTTAATGGCATGGGAAAATACTCTCTATAAAGCTAAGTAAAAAAAAAAAAAGAGGATAAACTAGATATACACTAGGATCCAAATTTGTTTAGACATACACATTTACATACACATACATTCAAAAGTGAAAAATTTTCACAAGAGCTAAATTGGCTATCTCCAGATGGCAGAATTACACATGAATTTTTCTTTGTTAGCTACATTTTCAAGTGTTTCTTAATAATGAGCATGTATAGCTTTTATAACCAAAAACACTAATGTAATGGAACCAACTAACAGCTGGAAGCTAAGAACCATCTTTGGGGGGCTAGTACTTTGTCCTTAAGGTATTTGCTTATTTAAGAACTGGTTTATAAAGTATATAAATTAATTCTGCAAGATTTTCCGTATATAATCAAGAATACTCATCATCCTGATTTCCTCCCACTTGTGTTATTTGCTTTTTCTTCGCTCTTAACCGCTCACCACGGTTGCAAGTTGATCTGAGGCTGGGAAGGTAGAAAGACGAAAGTAGAGGGTAGGGCGCACTATGAACAAAAAAGTCACTATATTCTTTCTTTAGACTCTTTTTGACTCCTCTTGGGACCAATTGTGGCCTAAATGGAGGGGAGAGAGCACAGAAAATCAGCAATGCCAAATAGCTTGTATTTTTCTGAAAAATGGAGCACTCAGTAATCACCCCCCAATCCACCACCACCACTGCAAATGGATAGATAGGGTTTTGGAGGATGTTAGATTATCTTTTACCCCAAATTTACTGGATCCAGTCACTGGTAACACAGACTATTTCAAAATAGTTTGGCAAGAAGACTAGATCATAAGTTCCTTAAGGGCAAAGGACCATGCTCTCCCTCATATTTGTTTACATAGAGCCTAGGACAGTGCCTCACACATAATGCCTAAGAAGTGTTGAGATCCAGAAAGAAAAAATATTTTTGTGGATTTCAAAAGAGTGCGGAGGCAGTGTCTAACAAGCTTACGAGCGCAGTGGAATGAGCTTTGTTTTATGAAAGGCCAGCGGAACTTGACGAAATCACTGGTCATCAAGGGATCGGTGGCGGAGCAAGCTGGGGAGTATGTACCTTTGCAAAAGATGCATCAGAATGGGGAACGAAGGGGGCCAGAAAGGACATATGTGGTTTATAGTTAATTATGCTTTTATATTTGAAAAGTGAAAAGAAGTATATGTATGATTCTAAGGGGGTGGAGTGGGAGGTGTGTGTGCTGAAGAGTATTATGAGGTATATGCCAAATCTGAGCACATACCCAAAACTGGCTGGAAGGTATGGCATGTTCAAGGGTACGGATTTTTTTTTTTTTTTTTTTTAATTTATTTGGCTGTGCCAGGTCTTAGCTGCAGCGTGCAGGATCTTTCTTTTTTTTTTTCAGTTGTGGCATGCAGGCTCTTAGTTGCGGCATGCATGTGGGATCTAGTTCCCTGACCAGGGATCAAACCCGGGCCCTCTGCATCGGGAGTGCAGGGTCTTAACTGCTGGACCACCAGGGAAGTCCCAAGGGTATGGATTTTTAAAGACTGTGAACCACTAGACTGAGTAATTAGGTTCCCCATTCAAACCACTTCATTACTAAGAAAACAGAGTTGCCTTTTAAACATCAGTGATCGTGGCCTCACTGTCTCCAGATCCAGTGACCATTCCAAACCTGGTTATATACTTCCAACCCTTTATACTTAGCATTCTAAAATATTTTCCTGTATAAAAGCTGAAAAAAAAAAAAAAAAAAAAGCTGAAGGATGGTGTTCACCATTTTTTTCCTTCTCTTCCACCTAAGATAATTAGACAATGTCTTTTAAAAAATTTTAAACACTTTTGCCTGCAGGCTTATATGGTCCTGGTGCTTTCTAGAGTAGGTTAGTCTGGAAAGCAGACAGAAAACATACTCATGGGTGATCACTTGGAGAAAAGGAGTCTGCATTTAGAAAACAAAGGGAAATACGTGTGTAAGAACACTGTAGGTGGAGGGAGCGTTGGTAAAGCACAAGTTAAAGGGGAAAGGAGACCCTTGTCAATTAGCATATGAAGCTCAGCACTTCTCTCTAACAATTTGGGTAAATGAAGGCAAAGTCAAGGCACAGCAAGCATATGCCTGTGGACCATGTGCATGTGTTTGTGTGTGTTTCCTAAGTACCCCTAATATATTCATCCAAGATGTACTTTTCCTAAGCCTTTAACACATTCTGAGGTAGAAACCAATTAAAAGATGTATCTGTGTATACGATTATCAGGCCAATCATACAGAGAGAAGCCTCCGGTGGGTCTCAGAGCTCGAGATGAAACCCTGGGGGAAGATCATTTAAGCACCAAGTAGCCCACTTCTAAAACCTGGGTAATCGGATGGCCAAGACACAGGTTTCTCTCATTTGATTTTCAAGTTATTCTCAAGAAACATTGACCATAGATAAGCACTCTATGATTTCTAGCAACAAGTGATAGAAAAATACACTTCCATTTCATACTTAAAACACTCCTGAGTGACTATTCTCTACAGAGACTTCAAAGTTGAAGACTTTTGTGATTCTTTACTTTCCCAAAACTTCAAAATTAATAAAGAAGATACTGAAGAGAAAATCATTCCCCAAGTAAGAGATTATAAAGTACAACGTGCTTCTGAATTTCTTTAATAAATTTCTCTGCAATCCTCAAAATGGATGTCTTACAATGCATCCGACAGCTGGGTGAATACATTCACAGTGGTATACACCCCCGCATGGTTGGTTAGATTTCAAGAGCTGAAACTTGACTGCCAGGGGTCAAATCCCATTTATTACCCTCAGTACCTTGGGCAAATCACCCTAACCATACTGGTCTGGGTCCCTTGTCTGAGTAACAAGAATCCTAATAATAATAGTCTCTACACTTCATAGGGTTATTGTCATGAGGATTAAATGAGTTAATCCACATTAAAGGCTTATTAGCAGTCTCCAGCACACAGAAAGGACCTGATAAATGTAAATGAGGTTAACGTTATACAAAGAAAAGAAACCGTATCATAAATCATTTTAAGACAGGTTTTAAAATTTAAATTGTTGTCAGCAGATCCCTGCCTCTGCTTCCCACAAAGAGGGACTGAGACAATCTTCTTCTGAGATGATTTTTGACCTTGTGATAAAGACATAAGCTAGCACACACCAAATCAAGTTCCATTCATACAAAATAATGCCCTGGTGTTGACAAAAACCATTATCATCTGAAATATTACCTTTGCTAATACTCTAAACCCTCAAAGTCTATAGCTAAGAACATAAGCAAATTAGAAGCTACTCTCTTTATGCAGCTTTCTCACTAACAAAATTCCACATCATGAACTTCTACTAATGTTTCTTGCTCACAGATTAATAACAACCTAGTTCAAAACCACATCATTTCCTTTTTCTGCCTCATTTCCTTCAAAGTGAAACATAATTTTTTCTTGGACCTGGAATAAAAAATTCTAGATGAACTAAGCAAATCGTTACCAGAAATGCAATTTTATAATAATACTATTTCAGAGTACTCAAAAAACATAAAACATCTGTGCTGATGTTTTTGTTAATACATAAAAAATAACCTAATATATACTGCATACCACCTAAATGGAAAATTGAGTCTATAACTAGAAGTGCAAACAGAAATCACTATAGATCTCATCAGTATCGGGTTTTGAAGCCCAGTTGGGAAAATTTTAAGAACTGTGACACTTCTTTAAGTCTTGGCTGGAGGTCACAAACCGCTTGGCACAGATGTTTTGTTTGGCCAACACAGTATTTTAAAAATTATTAAACTCAAATATCTTTAGGTGAGTCATGCCCTCTATTTACCTGACAGGCCCTTAAAGGCATTTTACTTGGCAGACCCTGATTAAGGCCCATCCTTACAGAAAAGAGATCAAATGATAATCATTAGTTAAATGGGTCCCTCCCTCACTGATGGCCTGATAAAGTCCAGAGCCTTGGAAATTAAAGATACTAACAGTTACATTCAGAAATTCTTCTAATTGCTTGTTGGATTAATTTTAAATATATACTTTCAGTGCATGTATCTAACAGTGGCTCATTTGATTAGGATCTCTGAGCTGAGTTGTTAAAAATCATTTACATCTGGATACTGAAAGAAACCAGAAAGTAGAGAGTTTTTAAAAAATGTTCTTTTGATATGAAAATTTGTACTGAAGTCCAAATTTCACATAATTTTCAAAAAATTAAAAACATTCAGTCATCGTTGGTTTTTCTTCATATAAAAGGAAGTGAATTTGCTCAATGCACTATTTAGAGAGAAACTAATTTCTACTAATGTATTTTGATGAATATTTATATATATACACATAGAGACACACGCATATATACACATATTCAGAGCAAGGACTGAGCTGACCATTATTCTCGTTCTTTTCAGTTCCATCTTACTTTCTGGGAGATTCTGTTCCACTTCCAAATTAAGTCTGAGTCTAGGACCCAAATAAGAGAACACTGGAGAGGGTTTCCTAAAACATTAGTCCATGCTTCACTCCAAAGGTGTTAGGTTTTAGGCACTGATGAGACACAAGCTAGCAGGCTTAAGAGTCCAAACATTAATAGTTAACTGTTCTTTACGTTAACGTGGCAGAATGCTTCCATTCACACTGAGCCAGTAAGTACACCCTTGTCTCTGGCATCCTCTTCAGAACACAAATACAAGGCACCTTGCAGTGACTTTGCTTCTGGGGCCAATGCCCCTGGACTCTCCAGGATTAGTCTCTCTGAAGGTACTGGTGAATTCTCCCTCCATCTTGGACTCGAGTGTTGTTGGGAGATTTCCCAGAGTGAAGGACATGGAGAAGGGAAACCCAGAGCAGATCGTGAGAGGGGGTCCTCTTGAAGGACTACTTCTTGGATGCATCT
The DNA here is from genome assembly GCF_965194805.1 of Balaenoptera borealis. NCBI lineage: Eukaryota > Metazoa > Chordata > Mammalia > Artiodactyla > Balaenopteridae > Balaenoptera > Balaenoptera borealis. The sequence continues at coordinate 38,101,504 of NC_138870.1, forward strand.
GTTGGAAAGCACTTCCTTTTCTTTGGAATTCCGCCATTTCATCCTTCTGTTCTGAAACCAGATTTTCACCTATTGAGAAAGTAATTGGACAGAATAATCACTGACATCACATTACTTCACTTTGGCATTTTAAACTGTAATTTCTTCCACTGTGCCTTCCATAGAATACCTTATCCTGAGAGCCAGCCTAGCAAAGTCCTTGTGGCTTTTTACTTCAGAAATATCTGAGAAATTACTTTAGTACAGCATCTCCACACACTTATGAAACAAAACAACTGTGGTAAGCTGGTGACATCCTGAAAGTCAGACATCTTTCAAGACTGATTTAACTCTCTTCGATATTTTAAAATCTCATTTAGTCTGTGCTAAATTATTTATCCAAAGGAAATGTTATTGACTAGTAATAGCATCTGAGCGTTTATTTTGTGCCAGGTGTCAGGCCAGGCACTCATCGTGGATTATACAATTTGATCCTCACAATGACTGCAAGAAGTCCTTATTTCACACATAAGAAAACTGAGGTTCAATGCAATGAACCAGTTCAAGGTCACATAGCTAGTGAAATAGAAGCATTTAGGCTAGAATCCGTGACAGTCCCACTCCAGCGCTGAGGCTCTTATAAACATTCAGACATCATCAGAAACTTCTGGAGACTAAATTAAGATTACATTTTATAATGCTTGGATAAATTGCAGGCTTTATACAATTTCCAAGTTCGAGTACTTCCAGGATTTATCAAACTCGAAGAATTAGGCTCAATAAATAACAATTGATTGTAATTAACGTAAAAGTGCTTATGATGGTAGTCTCTAATTTGAGCCATACCTTCCCCCACCCCACTTGAGTCTCTCTTTACTACTAACCTCCCTCTGACTGTGTAGTCAACTGTGCCTGAGCAGGAAACTTCACAACTGGTTTCCTGATAGCTTAAAAGCCAATCACATTGCTTTCCTGTGCATTACATTGCACCCTTTTTTAGTAGCTTTCTATTTTTAAAACAAAAACTGGAAAATTTTTACCTAAAGAAGTAATTATTAAAGTGTACCAAACAGATATTTCTCCCAATGAAGTAAAAAATTCTACGTGAGATGGTCTTTCCAGATCGGTAGAACAATTCTTTCATTCTTTCAACGTGATGGGCAATGTCCAAAATGGCTACAAAAGAAACCTACCACAGGCAGTTGAGTCCGAAAGACTGCCATCTCAGCTGTAATCCTGTGATTCAGGCTTTTCACAAGAAACCAGTCCTAATGCATACATAGCAGAGCATTTGCTTCTGTTCACAAACTCATTTATTATTTGCAGTAGGCATTTACTCCCAGAATGCCTGTCAACTATTTCTAACGGGTTTTCACCAAGACAGTTATTTGTTGCCATTAGTGATTTTTGCCTTTCTCATCACATTAATTATTTTCTTCTCCTCTTAGTTTTTCTGTATATCTAGAAATTTTTTGTGTAATATCTCAATTTTAAAAAATCATGGAAGGAGATTCTTCCTAATCAGTGGTATTGGGACAAATGTACATATTTGGGAAAAATCATAAAATAAAATTTCTACCTCTCAACAAATACAAAAACAAATTCCAGATGGATTAAACAGCTAAACATAAATACAAAACTATAAAAATTCTAGAAGAAAATATAAGAGATGATCATTACAGTCTTGGGCAGATGAATGTTTTCTTAAGCATGACATAAAAAAATAAGGCTACAAAGGGAAAACTAGATCTGACTACATTAAAAAAAGAGAAATTTTTGTACAAATAAAGATGCCACAAGCATATGAAAAAGCCACAAACTACCCAAAAGAATTAAAAGCAGGGACTCAAGGAGATATTTGTACACACAATGCTCATAGTAGCATTATTCATATTAGTTAAAAGGTGGAAGCAACCCAACCCAAGTGTCCACTGATGGATGAATGAATAAACAAAATGTGGTATATACATACAATTGAATATTATTCAGTCTTAAAAAGGAAGGAAATTCTGACACATGCTACATCATGGATGAAACTTGAAGACATTATGCCTTGTGAGATATTCCAGTCACAGAAGGACAAATACAGTATGATTCCACTCGTATGAGGTGCCTGGAGTAGTCAAATTCACAGAGACAGAAAGTAGGATGGTGGTTGCCTCATGTCTGGGGGGAGGGAGGAATGGGGAGTCATTGTTTAACGGGTGCAGAGTTTCAGTTTCGAGAAATGAAAAAAGTTCTGGAGAGGGATGGTGGTGATGGCTGCATAACAAGGTGAATGTACTTAATGCCACTGAATCGTATACTTCAAAAAGGTTAAAATGGTAAGTTTTATGTTATGTGTATTTTACCACAATAAAAAAAAAGCCACAAGCTTGAAGGGGATTTTTGTGACAGCTGTTAACAGGAAAATGTTACAAACCATAATATTCCAAATATTTTGATTAACAGCCAAAATAATTGCTGCATATCTATCAACAAAAAGACAATAGAAAAAAAAAATGGTGCAGCCATGAAAAGGTTAAATTCAGATGAAAAATGACCAGTAAAGTGATTAAAAGATTCTCAAGTTCTGATAATTAGGAAAAAATAACAAATACAACTGCCCATGAGGTTGGCAACATTTTCAAAAATTTAAATAGTGGAGGGATTGCAAAAAAAGGACTGTTTATTAGTAAGAGTAAAATTTGATATAATTCAATATCTTGATACAATATTTGGAAAGGAATTTTTAAATTGATCACAACTTAAAATGTACATAAACTTTAACTTATAAATCCGACTCCTAGTTCCCTATCTTACAGAAATATTTTTAAAGTGCATAAAGATATGCAACAGTAAAAACTAGGAAGTAACTTAAAGCTGAGGATGGCTAAGTGAATTACAGTATATCCATGTAACAGTCTGCTCTGAGACACTCACTAAAAAAGAATGAAGTAAATGTGTATGCAGACATGGAAGGATGTATCCCATGACATTTGAGTGGGGGAAAAAAAAGCAAAGTGCAAAACAATACTCATTGTCAGCAGCATTAATCATAATAGCCAAAAAATGGGAACAATCCAAACGCCCACCATTAGAATGGATAAACCCTGGTACACCACGTAATCCTACACAGCAATGAATGTAAATGAGCTACTGCTACAACACAGCCACATGGATGAATCTCGCAAACATATGGTAAGTGAAAGAAGCCATATACCAAAGAAAATGTACTGAGTGATCCTATCTATATAAAGCACAAAAACAGGCAAAACTAATCTATGCTGTTCAAAGTCAGGAAGGAGCAGGTATTGACTGGGAGGGGGCACGCAGGGGGCTCCTGGCCCGGCGGTAACGTTCTACCTCTTGAGCTGCGTGCTGGTTACACAAGTGATTTGTATTATCCTTCAGAAAATGTTAAAATATATGCAGAGTGTGATGCCATTTTTATTTAAAATTATATACACGATTCTAGGTCTCAGCTTCTTCATTTGTAAAACAGAAATAGCAAAAGTCGCTACTTTTATTATCTGTAAATAACATCAAATGTAAGGGCACAGAGTAATCATTATTAAAGTATCTGTGTTTTTATACGTTTGTGCATATATGACACACATATAAGTTTATTTTAAAAATAATACATGATATGTCAATAAACTCAAACAAGAGCCATATATAAATGACAGTAGTAACGAGGGAGTTGGATTGGAAGGGGAACAGATATGTTTTCATTTTTAACTTTACCAATCTCCCTTTTGTTTGAATTTACCGTAATAAATACCATGTAGTAACTGTGTAATTAGATATAGTGTACATGCAAATAAGAAAACGTTAAATTACTTCCGAGCTGTTCGCCAAATTCAATAAGGTAAAAAGCGTTCATTCCTGAGGCACTTGAGTTTTAAAAACGATATAATCGACTATGTAAAACCATGTGCCTATGGAAAACAACTGGGAGATAACATACAAATATGGAAACAGTTTGTTATCTCAGAGTGGAAATATTATGGTCATGCCCTCATAAATACTCCTTAATAGGCTTGCTGCATTCCCTTTTCAACAGTTCATTTTAAAGAAGATGCTATGTACTATCACGGACTTTCACACTTTCTCAGAGCACTGACAGATCAATCCTAGCCACTTTTTTTTTTAAAAAATTAATTAATTTATTTATTTTTGGCTGTGTTGAGTCTTCGTTTCTGTGCGAGGGCTTTCTCTAGTTGCGGCAAGCGGGGGCCACTCTTCATCGCGGTGCGCGGGCCTCTCACTATCGTGGCTTCTCTTGTTGCGGGGCACGGGCTCCAGACGCGCAGGCTCAGTAGTTGTGGCTCACGGGCCTAGTTGCTCCGCGGCATGTGGGATCTTCCCAGATCAGGGCTCGAACCCGTGTCCCCTGCATTAGCAGGCGGATTCTCAACCACTGCGCCACCAGGGAAGCCCCCTAGCCACTTTTGATCTTTTAACACCTACCTCAAGTTCCAACTCAACCAGAAGCCCCCAGCCTCCCAAACCTGCACGCTTTCTCCCCTCTGACTCTGGTGTGTCTTATCCATACCAATGCGATGCAGGCCAGGCCCACTGAGCCCCCCACGTGATCCTCTCTCAGGCCCAGCAATTCCTCTGAGGATCAGGTAATTCCCATCACTAGACTCCCCAGGGGCATAGGAACCAGTCCTATGACCATCCTTTCCAGAGATGGGGATTAGTGTAAGGCTCCAGAGAGATACATAAGTTCTAGGAGAACCACTGATCTAGCTCCTTTATTTGGCAGTATATCTAACCTACCAGGGGCTGTTCCCTATATTAATGTCTTATATTGTCATCTAATTGTTCATGAGCTTCTGCTTTGTTTTCCCAGTTGGTTGTATAAATTCCTGGGGTGCAAGGAGTGTTATCTTAATCAGTATTTATCAGTATTCCCTCTTACCTAGCACAGTGTCTTACACACAATAGACCATCAAGATATACCTATTGATTTGTCTGTCACAGACACAAAATTGCTCTGTGACATAGACAGAATTCCTATATTTGTCCCTATTTTTAAAGTGAGAAACTGAGGCACAGAGCAGTGAATTAAGGTTATGGGCTCATTAGTCCCACACACGAGGAAAGCACAGACTGGCTGATCTAGGCCAATTATCCTCTACCAAACCTCGTACTGCTTCCTACGACTATAAAAAGTCAGGGGACAGGGGGACAGATCACTTCCCTAGGGAAAGGAAGCAAGGTTAAGAAGGGTTTCATCCAAAAATAACTGGTTTAATAACATCCAAAGTTAGAAACCAGGTCATTTGTATTGAGGGAAGTACAGTAGAGCATGGTGGTTAACACAGAGCCTCTGCTAGCACTTTAATGCCTTTATGCTGATTCAAAAATTCCAGGTGGAAGGAGCCTTGCACCTGGAAAGTCAGTTTGACAAGCAGAGTACCTGCTGCATTTCAGTTGCTGCCATCCCTCTTAGCCAAATGCCCTTGTGCAGTGAACATCCTGCACAACTGTACATGGTGGCTCCAGGTTAAAGAGAATGCAAACTCCAGAGTCAGATTGCCTGGGGTGGGAGCCCAGTTCCAAAGCAGCTTCACTCTGCGACACTGGACCTCTGTTTACCTCTCTACATTTCCTCATCTAGAAAATGGGGATATTTCATATGGTGATTATAAGAAGGATTAAATAGGAAAATGCTAGTGCCTTATACTGTTAATTATTTATAAGTAGGCCAATCTTTAAATGGAGTATGGTGCACTTCCCAAAAGGCCAGAAAGTCTCTTTCAAAATTATATGAAATATCATTGTACAAGAAAGGTTTGTAAAGGTTGCAAATGTGAAACTACTTGACTGTACTTGACATAAGCCCACAGTGCAAAATAATGAAATCTATTAAGAGGTATTTATGAGTCACTCATTCATGCCTTGATTTTGGACTGGAAATGAAGAAAAAGACAGGAAAATTGGTTCCTGCTTTTGAAGGCAATTATGTAACCTGTTTCCCTGAAAACAGAGCAAACAATGTAATGATGTAAATGCCACAAGCCTTCGCTTTTCTCTTCATTTGGGAAGAATTAATCAGGCGAAAACCTAGACTTCTTCAGCAAAGGGACCGATTTCCAAATAGGAATTGTGACATATAATTTCCACCCACTAAAAAAATTATGAAAGTCATTTCAATAATGCTTCAGGGTCCAGTGCTATGCCTACTACAACAAATAGTTACCAAATGAATGGATATCATTGGATTCCTTCAGAAATCAGGAGCAGTAGATATCTTCCTGCTCATTAGTACCTGTGATTCCTTTAGTCCCAAGTTGACGGCAAGTTTCTTTCGGTCTGTTTTGCTGATATATTTCTGCTTCTGAAACATTTTCTCCAGAGCCTTTCTCTGGTCCTCAGAAAAGACAGCTCTTCTTAAAATACCCCTCCGAGCTTTGGAATTAGATTCCTGTGTCAGAAGAGGAAGCACACTCTCTTCTCCTAGAGGGGAGAAAAGATACAAAAGGCCCCATTAGCTGTATGGAGAATTCCATCTGTCTTTTCCATGACAATATCCTCCTTCTCTGTACCATGGCCAAATTATCTCATCTCTGAACTCTGCACATTTAGAGAGCTTCTTAACCGTTTTTTGGTCATGGACTCCACTGAGAATCTGATAAATGTTCTTTGCTCCCCATTGGGAAAAAAAAGTACATATGCTTGCCTTCCCAATTTTGCATGCCATGTCAGAAAGTCCATGGTCCCAGGTTACAAAGCTCCAATGCAGAACTAGTAGGTGGTTTAAATACTTAATTTTTCTCTAATTCTTCATTTATTTATTCATTCATTTATTGTCTCAAACTGTTGAACACTTACCATATGCCAGGCACTCCTCTCAATGCTACACACTGAGAAATAAGACATATGTTTTATCATACTCATTACCTATAAAATCAAGTGGGAGGCATTTATTGAACCAGCATCACAAGTGTGATGAAGGATTCCTAAGGAGAGGGTGCACTGGGAGCACAGAACGATGGGCTTAATCTTCATCTGGGATGTCAGGGAAAGCTTGCAAGAGTCAGAGATGTTTAAACTGAGAAGGAAGGTTTGGAAGACCTCCAATCACCCCCTCCCTGATTCAGTTGATCATCAACTCCTTCAGGGCAGAGACATTTACTACTTTTTCTGCCTTTCTACGGCTAGCACAACACTGGTTCCCACCCTCTGTGAGTTTCATTCATCATTCACTATTCATTTATTCAGCTTCCAAGCTGTGGTAGGAAGAATAATGTCCTTTCCAAAGATGCCCATGTCCTAATCCCCAGAGCCTGTGAACATATTACATTATATGGCAAGGGGTAATTAAGGTTGCAAATGGAATTACAGTTGCTAATCAGCTGAACTTGAGGTTAGGAGAGTATCCTGGAGTATCCAGGTAGGCCCAATGTAATCACAAGGGTCCTTATAACTGGAAGAGGGAGACCAAAAAAGGAAGTCATAGTGATAGTTTTGAAGATGCTACACTTCTTCCTTTGAAGATGGAGGAAGGGGCCATGAGCCAAGAAAAATGCACTAGAAACTGGAAAGGCAAGGAAACAGATTCTCCCCTAGAGCCTCCAGAAGAAATGTAGTCCTGCTGACACATTGATTTTAGTTCAGTGAGACCCATTTCAGGCTTCTGACCTCTATAACTGTACGATAATAAGCTTGTATTGTTTTAAGACATGAGGTTTGTGGACATTTGTTACAGCAGCAAGAGGACACTAATACGCTGGGTATCTGATGAGGAAACCAGACAAACAGCACATGGTCCCTGCCCTCAAGGAGTTCACCTTCTCATGGGAGGTCCAATACATGAACCTCACTCCAGAATACAGGCACCAGGGGAGCAGGGACTCCAGTTTATGACTGTATCTGGTATGCATTTTGGTGCTTAATAATTATTTCTAAATAAAGAAGCAAATGCATGTCTTAAGTACTGAAATAGAATGATCCCTACAATGCTCTGGCATCACAAAAAAAGGAAGTGATGAGTTCGAGAAAATAGTTAGGTTGAGTCAAGTCTAAAAGGACAATTCAGTTCCAGAGAGAAAGAACCAAGGCCAATCCAGGCAGAGTGACTACCATGTCTCAAAGCACTAAAGCACAAAGGAATAAAGTCTCTCCAAGGAAAAGTAAGCAGTCTGCAAGGCCTTGGAAGGGCATGAAACAGATGCAAGCTGGCAACCGTATCGAGCCTGCAGACGGGCTTTGTTTAGAGTGTCGGTTAAAAATTCTGATTTAGTTGTTCACATTGAATAACTGGGAGGTTTCATATGAAGTCCAGGTTTCTAACATCTCTTCAAAGGTAACCACACTAGGCTCACCTTCCCATAAAACAAAGAGCTACCATAGTGAGTGGCAGGTGCCCCGTTTAGATGGAGCATGTGGTCCCCAGTTTGCCATAGTCTCACCTAACTTGCTTCTTATCTGACAGGCTCTTGAAGACAGCTAGACCTCTGGCACAGAGATTATGGAGTAGAATCGAGCCAGACCATAGAGGACTACAAGGGTTTGGAACATTACCCAATAGTTAGTGAAGACCAATAGAATATGTTTAAGCAGGGTGTGACATGATAATAATAAACCTACACTGAGCACTTCCTCTGTACTCATACTTACTATGTTAAGCCGCTGACATGCATTATTTCATTTAATCCTCCCAACCTATCTATGCCATGAATGCTACTATTATTCTTCCCATTTCACAGATGAATAGAAAGAAGCTTAGGTAGCTTACGGAACTTTGTCCAAGGTCACATGGCTAGGGCTTCAAACCCAGGAATACTGATTCCAAAACAAATGCTCTTAACCCTACACTGGACTGACACAATCTGACTTGTATTTTAGAAGAAAAATGTCAATAAACGGATAAATCTTGTCAATTTTACCTCTGTAATATAATAGTTTCCCTTCCTATTTGTTTAAAAGATTGTAGACATCTCCCAGCTAGTCTCTCAGCTCTGGGTTGTGCCTCATTCTGATTCATCCTGACATTCCCAGAACTACTGGCCTCTCCCGCTTTCTTCCAGGTCTGTAACACCTGCATCTCCATAGAAATGCCAGAGCCCCTGGGATGTAATCAAGCCCAGTTCTTTACAAAAGTCTACTTTTACTGATGCCCTTCCCATTCATCCTCTCATGGGATCTTGGTTAATTCTCCATCTACAGAACCAATTATTTTTGCCTCTCTCACACCGAGGTCATATCTTGAAGTCAGGCTTTGGCACCTGGATTCACTATTTCTTTCTCAGAGATTTGAATAGTTTTATGCAATATTTGTCAATAATAACAATAGTATAAACATCTCAATATGTTCATATCTTTATAAATGCTTTTCTTCTCTGAACTATCCTCTGTACAGAGACCATGGAATTGGCCCTTCTGCATGATTTCAGATCACAGATTCATCTGTTGAGACGGTGTCTCTCTAGGAAGCCTCAGGACAAAAGTCTCTGAAGGATGGAAGAACTGGGTTTGGATCTCAGCACTTGGAGTGAGTTACTCTTTCAGTTTATTTTACAAAGTTTCTTTAAGGATTTGATGAAATAGCACAAAAAATTTCCAGTGCCTAGCCCACAATAAGGATCTCTCAAATCTATTTCACTTGCCCCTGTTGGATTTCAGTTTATTCTTATAAGAATCATATGCCACAGACATCCTCTGTACAGACGGAGAAGTGTTCATAGCAGTGAAGATCCAAAGCAGCACAAAGGACACAGATCTCAGGGGTAGCAAGACCTTCTGAATCCAAATTCTTGGCTCCTTCCTATGCTTCCCCACACTGTTTCTAGTGGGTCAAGAATGGGAAGAAAGAAACATTTATAAGCATAGCCAGAGCTCCTGTCTGTGTCTATGGGCTTCTGCTCCCTGTCCTGGGTCAGTCTGTGAGCCTGGACCATATAGCATCTCCTATACAGCCTGCTAACAGCGTCCTCAGATTCCAGCACGCCCTTCTCACTTCATATTTTGATCTGGAATTCTTAATTTGTAACTGTATACGATCTACCATTATTATAGCCATATGTATTAAAAGTTAGGAAAGAAACTTAAATATCCAAAGGTAAAGAAATGCATAAGCACATTATGCTATATCTACTAGGTGAAATTTTAAAGAACAACTAAAGATCAGGACTAGGAAGATCAGGCAGCAGCAAAACAAACAAACAAACAAACAAAAACCATTATAATACGTATGATATTTAAGATACATACTATGCTCACAACTAAGTAAAAATGCAGAGAAAAAAGACTGAAAGGCAAAAACACCCCAGTAAGATAGGCTACTGTTGTAGAGTTATGGACAAATAATTCACCTCCACTCTACATTTTAAGTCTGGCTCAGTTTTCTAAGGAAGACAAGCAAACGTTGTAGTAACCTTTTGGGGAGTAATCTGGCCAAGTGATTGAGTCGTCACTGAGTGACAACTGAAAATAAATCCACTCCATCCTTCACGGATGCTCACAGCTGATAAGGAGAGGTCCGAGAAGAATAGAGACAGCCAGGGTACAAGTGAGATAAACACCCGCAAACGACCACATAGGAGGAAGGTTTTAAGCACCACATGAGAAGCCACTTAGTCTTGGAGGCCAACAGAGTGAGTCCTGAGAGAGAAGACCTGCCAGAAGACTAGCAATTCCTCTTGCTGGCAATCTTGACAAAGGCGGGCAGAGAGAGGGACTGACATTTGCAGACGCATGAGTGGGGTGAGGACAAGTGTGAAACGTGGTAAATCTAGGAATCTCACACAGCTTGGAACTTCCAGACTGCAGGGGATGAGCAGGAAGAACACCGGACATTAGCTGGGAGGTAGATTAGGGGCAGGGGTGACTGAAACAAATCTAAGGGATAATTTGCCACAGAGGAAAGCCTTTCAAGGACTTGACCAGCTTAGTATTTTAGAAAGGCCAATACTTTTTGAGCTAATACAACTTTTTACTTTTTTAAATAATTTTATTTTGTTCTTATTGAAGTATAGTTCATTTACAATGTTGTGTTAGTTTCAGGTGTACAGCACAGTGATTCAGTTATATATATAGTCTTTTTCAGATTCTTTTCTCTTATAGGTTATTACAAAATACTGAGTATATATAGTTCCCTGTGCTATACAGTAGGTCCTTGTGGGTTATCTATTTTATAATATAACTTTTTAAATCTGTATAGAAATACAAACAAATTTTTGGACCAATAAAGCTAGTTTTTTAAAAAAAAATCTGCCTACATTTTTTTCTAAGCCAAGGTTTTATAAATCGGAATCATGATTTTACTCATTTTCACCCCTTCTTCACCAAGATCTACATGTTTACATAAAACAACGGGGTAACACATTTAAATGCCCCTAAGACTTTTAATAGGAACCTACAGGTTTTCCTATTGAGTTATGTTTAAGTGAAGAGAAAGAAGAGTCCCATCAAGGGGATCTACAGATAAATAATTCTCACCAACATGGTAAAAGCTAACATTGAAGGGTCATGCACACAAAGCAGACCTCAATCTCTGAAAGACACAGCTGGAGTGGTTGTGAGGGTCAGAGGGTTAACTCCTGGGGCTGATCTTCGGGATTCGGTGCCCTATAACAAACACGAATACAACCACTGAACAAGCAAAAACCATGGCAAAGATAAAGAATATTCCGTTCTTCCTTTCTTTGCTAGTTGCCTGGTTTCTCTTAGCATTGCTCTCAATACACAAACTGCGCTTGTTTTCATAAACGGATGTGGCTCAGTTTCCTACAAGAAGCATGTGACAAGATGTTACTTCTACCACTGATGCTCCTCTCCTTGTCCCCACCATGAGCCTTCTGTGGGCTGTCTCTGGATCTAACCATAAACTACTGATGAACCTACACCATCTTCCTACCTTCTAAATCTAGGAATATGGGCTCAATTACACCTGCAAAACAAACATAGTGACTTCAAGAACTTGTTGGTAATTCAAAAATCTCGCAGAAGCTACTGAAAAGTTATAAGCAACAAACACCTCTGATTGATTATTCCTAAATTCATGACAAAAGTCTGATTTATATGGAAACTTACAGGTGACAAAAATAAATAAATAAATAATATAAAAATAACAATGAACAGGGACAGAGTTTAAGACATGCAGTAGAAAAGACACTTTAAAATCCAGGGCCGCCAATTCAAGGTGCTATAGGATCTGCCAATTTGCGAATGTCATTATTATTATTTTGTAATGTGGCTTCCATATATATTTGGGGCTCAACATGTGCTGATGTATGTGCCAACGACAGGCAGCATGGCATGAAATCTTTACCACAATCCCCAGAGGTACATATTATCATCCCCATTTTCCACAGGAAGAAACTGAGGCTCTGGAAAGATAAGTTGTGCAATTGAGGTCATACACCCAAGCAGAGTGAGGCCAATCAACGCTCTTTAAAATTATACCAAAGATTGTCAAAATTACCAATGTGCCGGGAAAGAGGTCGGGAGGTGGGGAGATCATTAAAATGGCAGAATGACCTAGTATAGAAAAGTTTACAAAGGCCTAATTCCCTGCATCCTGAGACAGGCCCCATGTACCACACCCCCCTGGGAATCCCTGTGTGCAGTGAGCCTTGTGAAGGGCATTTTTTTTTTTAAAGGAATTCCTTTATTTTTATTTTTTATTTATTTATTTACTTTTGGCTGTGTTGGGTCTTTGTTTCTGTGCGAGGGCTTTCTCTAGTTGCGGCAAGTGGGGACCACTCTTCATCACAGTGCGCGGGCCTCTCACTATCGTGGCCTCTCTTGTTGCAGAGCACAGGCTCCAGACGCGCAGGCTCAGTAACTGTGGCTCACAGGCCTAGTTGCTCTGCGGCATGTGGGATCTTCCCAGACCAGGGCTCGAACCCGTGTCCCCTGCATTGGCAGGCAGATTCTCAACCACTGCGCCACCAGGGAAGCCCGTGAAGGGCATTTTGAATGGAGGTGTGCTGTGTGTGAATGATACAGTACGGGGTGGGGGGCAGCGAAGAGCAACAGAGAAACACAGCAGTAGACAGGCCTCTGTCTACCCCAGGGTAGGCTACTACTACTACTTATGAACATTTGGGGAGAAAGGGAACCCCATTCCAGGAACGACCCTCGAATACTTTCACTGCCTCTGTGGCACTGATGAATAGAGCCATCAACTTGGAAAATCTATTGTCTTCGAGTCTCTGACTCCTTTAAACTTTCTTCCTGGTTGACCAAGTGTCATTTATCTCCCTTCACTATTGAGAAGTCAAAACCTATGTTCAACTTATCACACAAACACAGTTATGTTTTCACCACAATAATTAGGCTTCTTTCTCTGTTAGCACAAAATGCTGCATCCCTCTGAAAATCTTAGAGTTCTAAAGATAAATCCTTATAAAAGAAGCTCTCAGGCAGCCTTTTATGGATTTCCATAGGTCTTGATCAGTTCCCTAAGCCCACTCACTGCTCCAGCTGAGAGCAGGAAATATCCAGGTCAGGTGGTAAGAAGACCCATCAGAGCACTGCCACCTTTGACAGTGTCACTCATAGGACGAACCTACAGTAATAAAAATAAGGTCCTTTCCCTGCTGCCTTCAACAAAATCCTAAATTGAAATTTGGAGAGTATTCTATGTTCTTTTAAGTTTTTTTTTTTTAATACATTTATTTATGTATTTATTTTTTGGTGTGTTGGGTCTTCGTTTCTGTGCGAGGGCTTTCTCTAGTTGCGGCAAGCGGGGGCCACTCTTCATCGCGGTGCGCGGGCCTCTCACTATCGCGGCCTCTCTTGTTGCGGAGCACAGGCTCCAGACGCGCAGGCTCAGTAGTCGTGGCTCACGGGCCTAGCCGCTCTGCAGCATGTGGGATCTTCCCAGACCAGGGCTCGAACCCGTGTGCCCTGCACTGGCAGGCAGATTCTTAACCACTGCGCCACCAGGGAAGCCCTCTTTTAAGTTTTAATGAGAAAGGGAAGATAGTAAAATGATCTCAAAATGCAGAATCTAAGTTCACCTCCCAAGAAAAAGGGAGAGCAATTTATCCCAGAAGAATATTTCTTCACTCATATTTTTATAATGCTGCTCCAAATTTAAACTTTTTCTTTTAATGCATAAAATTCTTGAAAGGTCAAATTCAAGTTGGGTACTCAAAGACAAAACGAAATAATTATCTCATTAATTCAATTAGCTATTCTACAAAATTAAGACTCCTATACATTTTCATGTAGTCTTTTTCTTAAGGTCATTCTCTGCATAACTTCTACAACTTTCCATCTCATTTTATGAAGTATGTTATTTTGAAAAGAACCTTATGGACATACTATCAAAGATTTTCCTTACACTGCTTTGGGGGAGAGGAGAACTTTTACCACTGCCTTTAAATTTTTCCCCACTGTAAGGATTGTGCTTAAATAGCCTATTAAACTATTTATTATATGTGAGAAGGGCACTAGATGAATGATTGTTTCCACACTGCCACAAGTCAATCATAAATCTAAAAGGTTAACAAGAAAAACTAAATCAATTTTAAACAAGTGAATCATGTTAACAGTCAAAATGATATTTCACTTGCTAGCTATGGATGTGTTGCTCTAATCCTACACTTTTTAGAAAGAGTGAAGTCAATATTGTGAAACAATGATGAGGGCCACTGATTTCATCTATTAAAATTTTTAGTATAAACCATAATTTTGGCTATCCGAACTGAAATACAAAATAATACAAAATTACTTCAACAGTTCATTTTCCTTCTTTCGTACAAATGCAAAAAAACTTAAATGCTTGGGCATAAAATCATTCTTATTATTAAAAAAAAAGAAGAAAAGAAAATGTAGTAAATGTCTTAAATTAAAAAGCTTACCAGGCAGTTGTAAGTCTTATTAACTGTTCCTTGGTATCATGATTATTTATGTAATATTCTTAATGAAAGCCTAAATCCACCATTTCATTATTATTTGCTGCCAATACAGTGAACATCATAAATAAGAAAATAAGAAATTCATTTCAGATTTATCACTAATGAGACACCAACATTTATTAAGAACACTTGTGGCATCTCTATGCTGTTTTATTTTATTTATTTATTTATTTTTTCTAGTGTTCTTTTTTTTTAAACATCTTTATTGGAGTATAATTGCTTTACAATGTTGCATTAGTTTCTGCTGTATAACAAAGTGAATCAACTATATGCATACGTATATCCCCATATCCCCACTCCCTTGCGTCTCCCTCCAACCCTCCCTATCCCACCCCTCTAGGTGTTCACAAAGCACAGAGCTCATCTCCCTGTGCTATGCGGCTGCTTCCCACTAGCTATGTATTTTACATTTGGTAGTGTATACATGTCAATGTACTCTCTCACTTCGTCCCAGCTTACCCTTCCCCCTCTGCATGTCCTCAAGTCCATTCTCTATATCTGTGTCTTTACTCCTGTCCTGCCCCTATGTTCATCAGAACCTTTTTTATTTTCTTTAGATTCCATATATATGTGTTAATATACAGTATTTGTTTTTCTCTTTCTGACTTACTTCACTCTGTATGACAGACTCTACGTCCATCCACCTCACTACAAATAACTCAATTTTGTTTCCTTTTATGGCTGAGTAATATTCCATAGTATATATGTGCCACATCTTCTTTATCCATTCACCTGTTGATGGACACTTTGGTTGCTTCCATGTCCTGGCTATTGTAAATAGAGCTGCAATGAATATTGTGGTACATGACTCTTTTTGAATTACGGTTTTCTCAGGGTATGTGCCCAGTAGTGGGATTGCTGTGTTGTATGGTAGTTCTATTTTTAGTTTTTTAAGGAACCTCCATACTGTTCTCCATAGTGGCTGTATCAATTTACATTCACACCAACAGTACAAGAGGGTTCCCTTTTCTCCACACCCTCTCCAGCATTGTTTGTAGATTTTTTGATGATGGCCATTCTGACCAGTGTGAAGTGATACCTCATTGTAGTTTCGATTTGCATTTCTCTAATGACTTGTGATGTTGAGCAGCTTTTCATGTGTTTGTTGGTAATCTGTATATCTTCTTTGGAGATATGTCTATTTAGGTCTTCTGCCCATTTTTGGATTGGGTTGTTTGTTTTTTTGATATTGAGCTGCATGAGCTGATTGTACATTTTGGAGATTAATCCTTTGTCCGTTGATTCGTTGGCAAATATTTTCTCCCATTCTGAGGGTTGTCTTTTCGCCTTCTTTATGGTTTCCTTTGCTATGCAAAAGCTTTCACATTTCATTAGGTCCCATTTGTTTATTTTTGTTTTTATTTCAATTTCTCTAGCAGGTGGGTCAAAAAGGATCTTGCTGTGATTTATGTCATAGAGTGTTCTGTCTATGTTTTCCTCTAAGAGTTTGACGGTGTCTGGCCTTACATTTAGGTCTTTAATCCATTTTGAGTTTACTTTTGTGTACGGTGTTAGGAAGTGTTCTAATTTCACTCTTTTACATGTAGCTGTCCAGTTTACCCAGCACCACTTATTGAAGAGGCTATCTTTTCTCCATTGTATACTCTTGCCTCCTTTATCAAAGATAAGGTGACCATATGTGTGTGGGTTTATCTCTGGGCTTTCTATCCTGTTCCATTGATCTATATTTCTGTTTTTGTGCTAGTACCATACTGTCTTGATGACTGTAGCTTCATAGTATAGTCTGAAGTCCAGGAGCCTGATTCCTCCAGCTCCATTTTTCTTTCTAAAGATTGCTTTGGCTATTTGGGGTCTTTTGTGTTTCCATACAAATTGTATAATTTTTTGTTCTAGTTCTGTGAAAAATGCCTTGGTATTTTGATAAGGATTGCACTGAATCTGTAGATTGCTTTGGGTAGTATAGTCATTTTCACAATGTTGATTCTTCCAATCCAAGAACATGGTATATCTCTCCATCTGTTTGTATCACCTTTAATTTCTTTCATCAGTGTCTTACAATTTTGCATACAGGTCTTTTCTCTCCCTAGGTAGGTTTATTCCAAGGTATTTTATTCTTTTTGTTGCAATGGTAAATGGGAGTGTTTCCTTAATTTCTCTTTCAGATTTTTCATCAGTGTATAGGAATGCAAGAGATTTCTGTGCTTTAATTGTGTATGCTGCTACTCTCCCACATTCATTGATTAGCTCTAATAGTTTTCTGGTAACATCTTTAGGATTCTCTATGTATAGTATCATGTCATCTGAAAATAGTGACAGTTTTACTTCTTCTTTTCCAATTTGGATTCCTTTTATTTCTTTTTCTTCTCTGACTGCTGTGGCTAAAACTTCCAAAACTATGTTGAATAACAGTGGTGAGAGTGGGCAACCTTGTCTTGTTCCTGATCTTAGAGGAAGTGGTTTCAGTTTTTCACCATTGAGAACGATGTTGGCTGTGTGTTTGTCATATATGGCCTTTATTATGTTGAGGTAGGGTCCCTCTATGCCTACTTTCTGGAGGGTTATCATAAATGGGTGTTGAATTTTGTCAAAAGCCTTTTCTGCATCTATTGAGATTATCATATGATTTTTATCGTTCAATGTGTTAATATGGTGTATCACACTGATTGATTTGCATATATTGAAGAATCCTTTCATCTCTGGGATAAACCCCACTTGATCATGGTATATGATCCTTTTAATGTGTTGTTGGATTCTGATTGTTAGCATTTTGTTGAGGATTTTTGCATCTATGCTCATCAGAGATATTGGCCTGTAGTTTTCTTTGTTTGTGACATCTTTGTCTTGTTTTGGTATCAGGGTGATGGTGGCCTCGAAGAATGAGTTTGGGAGTGTTCTTCCCTCTGCTATATTTTGGAAGAGTTTGAGAAGGATAGGTGTTAACTCTTCTCTAAATGTTTGATAGAATTCACCTGTGAATCCATCTGGTCCTGGGTTTTTGTTTGTTGGAAGATTTTTAATCACAGCCTCAATTTCAGTGCTTGTGATTGGTCTGTTTATATTTTCTATTTCTTCCTGGTTCAGTTTCAGAAGGTTGTGCTTTATACAAATTTGTCCATTTCTTCCAGGTTGTGCATTTTACTGGCATATAGTTGCTTCTAGTAATCTCTCATGATCCCTTGTATTTCTGCAGTGTCAGCTGTTACTTCTTTTTCATTTCTAATTCTGTTGATTTGAGTCTTCCCCTTTTTTTTCTTGATGAGTCTGGCTAATGGTTTATCAACTTTGTTTATCTTCTCAAAGAACCAGCTTTTAGTTTTATTGATTTTTTTTTTAAACTTTGGGTTTATTTATTTATTTATTTATTTATGGCTGTGTTGGGTCTTCGTTTCTGTGTGAGGGCTTTCTCTAGTTGCGGCAAGTGGGGGTCACTCTTCATCGCGGTGCGTGGACCTCTCATTATCGCGGCCTCTCTTCTTGCGGAGCACAGGCTCCAGACGCGCAGGCTCAGTAATTGTGGCTCACAGGCCTAGTTGCTCCG
Organism: Balaenoptera borealis; assembly: GCF_965194805.1. Taxonomy (NCBI): domain Eukaryota; kingdom Metazoa; phylum Chordata; class Mammalia; order Artiodactyla; family Balaenopteridae; genus Balaenoptera; species Balaenoptera borealis. Next base: position 38,119,846 of record NC_138870.1, read on the forward strand.
CGGCATGTGGGATCTTCCCAGACCAGGGCTTGAACCCGTGTCCCCTGCATTGGCAGGCAGATTCTCAGCCACTGCGCCACCAGGGAAGCCCCAGTTTTATTGATCTTTGGTACTGTTTTATTCATTTCTTTTTCATTTATTTCTGATCTTTCTGATTTCTCTCCTTCTGCTAACTTTGGGTATTTTTTGTTCTTCTTGCTTTAATTGCTTTAGGTGTAAGGTTAGTTTGTTCATTTGAGATTTTTCTTGTTTCCTGAAGTTTGCTATAAACTTCCCTCTTAGAACTGCTTTTCTTGCATCCCACAGGTTTTGGGTCATCGTGTTTTCATTGTCATTTGTTTCTAGGTATTTTTTGATTTCCTGTTTGATTTCTTCAGTGATCTCTTGGTTATTTAGTAGCATATTGTTTAGCCTCCATGTGTTTGTATTTTTTAGTTTTTTTCCTGTAATTGATATTTAGTCTCATAGTGTTGGGGTCGGAAAAGATACTTGATATGATTTCAATTTTCTGAAGTTTACCGAGGCTTGATTTGTGACCCAAGATATGGTCTATCGTGGAGAGTGTTCCATGAGCACTTGAGAAGAAAGTGTATTCTGTTGTTTTTGGATGGAATGCCCTATAAATATCAATGAAGTCCATCTTGTTTAATGTATCATTTAAAGCTTGTGTTTCCTTATTTATTTTCATTTTGGATGAACTGTCCATTGGTGAATGTGGGGTGTTAAAGTCCCCTACTATGACTGTGTTACTGTCAATTTCCCCTTTTATGGCTGTTAGCATTTGTCTTATGTATTGAGGTGCTCTTATATTGGGTGCATAAATATTTACAATTGTTTTATCTTCTTATTGGATTGATCCCTTGATCGTTATGTAGTGTCCTTGTCTCTTGTAATAGTCTTTATTTTAAAGTCTATTTTGTCTGATATGAGTATTGCTACTCCAGCTTTCTTGTGATTTCCACTTGCATGGAATATCTTTTCCCATCCCCTCACTTTCAGTCTGTATATGTCCTTAAGTCTGAAGTGGGTCTCTTGTAGACAGCATATATATGCATCTTGTTTTTGTATCTATTCAGCCAGTCTATGTCTTTTAGTTGGAGCATTTAACCCATTTACATTTAAGGTAATTATCATATGTATGTTCCTATTACCATTTTCTTAATTGCTTTGGGTTTGTTTTTGTAGGTCTTTTCCTTCTCTTGTGTTTCCTGCCTAGAGAAGTTCCTTTTGCATTTGTTGTAAAGCTGGTTTGGAGGTGCTGAATTCTCTTAATTTTTGCTTGTCCGTAGAGGTTTTAATTTCTCCATCAAATCTGAATGACATCCTTGCTGGGTAGAGTAAACTTGGTTGTAGGTTTTTCCCTTTCATCACTTTAAATATGTCCTAACACACCCTTCTGGCTTACAGAGTTTCTGCTGAAAGATCAGCTGTTAACCTTATGGGGATTCCCTTGTATGTTATTTGTTGCTTTTCCCTTGCTGCTTTTAATATTTTTTCATTGTATTTTTTGATAGTTTGATTAATATGTGTCTTGGCGTGTTTCTCTTTGGGTTTATCCTGTATGGTACTCTCTGCGCTTCCTGGATTTGATTGACTATTTCCTTTCCCATGTTAGGGAAGTTTTCGACTATAATCTCTTCAAATATTTTCTCAGACCCTTTCTTTTTCTCTTCTTCTTCTGGGACCCCTATAATTTGAATGTTCGTGCGTTTAATGTTGTCCCAGAGGTCTCTGAGACAACCCTCAATTCTTTTCATTATTTTTTCTTTATTCTGCTCCCTGGCAGTTATTTCCACCATTTTATCTTCCAGCTTATTTATCCGTTCTTCTGCCTTGGTTATTCTGCTACTGATTCCTTCTAGAGTATTTTTAATTTCAGTTATCGTGTTGTTCATAACTGTTTATTTGCTCTTTAGGTCTTCTAGATCCTTGTTAAATGTTTTTTGTATTTTCTCCATTCTGTTTCCGAGATTTTGGATCATCTTTACTATCATTACTCTGAATTCTTTCTCAGGTAGGTTGTCTATTTTGTCTTCATTTATTTGGTCTTGTAGGTTTTTACCTTGCTCCTTCGTCTGTAACATAATTTTTTGTTGTTTCATTTTTTTTTTTTTTTTTTGATGGGTGGTACTGTATTCCTGTCTTATTGGTTGTTTGGACTGAGACATCCAGCACTGGAGTTTGCAGGCAGTTGGATAAAGCTGGGTTTTGGAGCTTAGATGAGGACCTCTGGGTGGCCTCACTCTGATTAATATTCCCTGGGGTCTGAGGTTCTCTGTTAGTCCAGCGGTTTGGACTCAGAGCTCCCTCCACAGGAGCTCAGGCCCAACCTCTGGTCTGGGACCCAAGATCCCGCAAGCTTCGTAGCACAGTAAAAAAAAAAAAGAAAGAAAGAAAGAAAGAAAGAAAAGAGCAGTACAATATCAAAGAATAATAAACAAAATAAAATTAGAATGATAAAAAATATATTAGGAAAAATAAAACTATAATTGAAACAACTGCAACAAAGTAAAATAAAACCACACCAGAAAAAAGAAAAAGAAAAAAAAAAGGGGGAGGGGATCAAGCCAAAAGGAGAGAACAATAACAAAGTATAAAGAATAAAATAAAATTAGAAAAATAAAAGAATTGGAAAAATAAAAATATAAAAGAATCAACCACAATGAATCAACAAGGTAAAACAATCCCAATCTAAAAGAGGAAAAAAGAAAAAAAAAAATAGCCTTGGCTATGGGGGCGGAGTTTAGGCAGGGGTGGAACTTAGGCAGGGGCGGGGTTTAGGGTGGGGTGGGACCTAGGTGGGTGGGGGGGTTACGTTTGAGCATGGGGTGGGACGTTCAAGTGTGGGGCGGGGCCTCTGCTTAGGACCTGCGTGGAATAGGAGAGGCAGCACATCACAAGGAGGGCCTCTGGAGTGTGGAGTTCCAGAGTTTGGAAGTAGCGCCGAGTGAGGGTGTGTGGGTGGGGCTTGGGTTCTGCACGGCAGGAGCGAGGCTCCAAGGGCAGAGGATTAGGCCCAGGAGCCCAACAGGTTTCCCGGTGCCTAAGTGGACAGGGAAAGCACTGGCTGCGTTCCTCCACGCCACCCCCCATCTCCCCCAGGGTCTCCCCTGTCACCACTGCTGGACCTGTAACCGTGGGTCAGTCCCACTGGGTGTAGGAACTCCTCCCCTCCCCCAGCCACCCCTCAGGGTACCAGTCCCAGAGGTCCGGCCTTAACTTTTGCTCCCCCTTCCCTCCCTCCCACTCCCTCAGGACCCGCGTGGCTAGAGGGGGCCTCGGTGGGTAGAGGATCAGGCCTGGGATCTCAGCAGGTTCCTGGGGGTCCAAGTGGGCAGGGGAAACTTGGCCATGCTCCCTTTTGATCCTCTACCCTCCCAGTGGTTCCCCAATTTCCCCCTTCGGGTGTGGGATCCCTTTCCCTCACCCAGCCGCCCCTCAGGGGTGCCAGTCCCATCCCGCCTCCACTTCTCCTCCCCCTTCCTTCCCCCCCACTCCCCATGTCCTACCCGGTTGTTGGGGGCTCCTCCCATCCCCTTAGGTGTCCGTGGTTCCCCACCAGTGCCTGGTAGGTGCCCTACTTGTGCGGAGACGCGAATTCCTCATCCTCCTAGTATGCCATGTTGACTCCACCCTTCTACGCTGTTTTAAAATGCCAACTTAGAAATGGAGACAAACCAAGTGCATTCTCATCCTCAATCTGAACTGTGCTGATTTTCCCCTTGTATGTTTTATTAAATAAAAAAGATAAACACAGGACTTTATAAGCCTCCAGGGATAGACACCACAATTTACAAAAGCTACACAAAAGGCATAAAGTGGGAAGGGCTGAGAAGCAGATGGAGAAAAATGAGACGTGCTTTGGGTGATTTTTTTCAAGCAGTCAAGATGAGGTTATCTAGGAAATGACTTTGGACTTACTTTTATGTGCTCTATTTAGTAAACTGGCCTGGGCATTAGTATACTTTTATGGCTTAGAAACTCATTAAAACACTACTATAAAATGAATACACACACACATTCACGCATACATGAATGTCCACCTGTTACATGGAATATTTTGGTACATTGCCCCTTACCTGTCTACATTTCCAGAGTTTCTAAAGTAGAAGACCAGTATTATACCAGGGTGAAAACACTGAAACTAGGGGTTGGACCTCTTTCAATCTCCACCCCTGGAATACCACACTGAAGATTTAATTCCACAGAGATGCCACCATGCTGTGGTATCAGATATTTGGGGTTTAAGTCTCTACTCCAGGCGTCCTTTCCTGATACTCTAATATATGGTGATAAATGTCTCCTTAATCTGTACAACAGTTTTCAATTATCCTCATAGGAGACCACCTTGAAGGAGCGAGAAAAAGGTTTAGTCATGGTTTCTATTTTTCTATTTGAATCAATACATTCTAGTTAAATGGACAATTAATAGGTCACTTCCAAAATAGTGTATCAGTCCCGGTTAATAAACAATCCCCACAGTGGATAATGGGCCCTATGTATTCAGCAAGTCCTGTATGCACTCAGCTCATCCACTAAATCCCTTTTCAGGTGGACAGGGTTGTATGGGAAGATGAGCTAGAATGAGTCTATAAAAGTCAGTTTCATTCACTGCTTTATTTTTCAGCCAAGTGCTTTAAATGGTGTGCAGAAATTCACTTGGAATGCGAGACAGGAGAAAAGACTGACACACAGAGCCTTGCTTTATGACCATACAAAAGGGCAACTGACCCTTGCCCGAGCCTTTTCCCTGTGAAATGGTTCCGAAAGTTCATCTGCACAGTGAAAAATCGTGGTGAGGTCGCGTGTGGATGAGTCAAGTGAAAGTGACGATTGGTCACGGGTCTGTCACCCATTGTGGCCGGGTCCTGGCCATGTAAAGTGCTCTGTGGGAAAGTATCAGCCCCCTAAAGAGATACTCAGAAGCTTGCAGCTCATTAAACGGCCAGCATTTGCTGCCTCACTTGTCAGGAATCATTCTGTTGAGCAACTGCTCTCCTGAAACATTCATAAAACACATGCAGAGAGGCAACGGGGAATCTGAATTCAACCGTGATACAGCTCTGGACTTCTGCCTGACCCTACCCCTATTTCACTTTTCACCTGACAGAGCTGTTAACCTGAATCAATGTTTTCTCTCGGGCAGCTGAAAAAAATGCACCCCTCCTCTGGACTTCTTTATCATAAACTCGAATCCTCTGTCTACAGATTCTTAGCTGACCTAGAAATCTCAAAATCAAGGTGAACTTAATTTCTTTTTATTTTCAGTTAGACATTTTTTTCTTTGTGCGTGTGAGCATGTGTGGGCTCTTCAAGTTTTTGAAAGTTGTCATTCTCCCCCTACCCTGCACACTATTACAACTGTGTAATGTTTGAAAAGTTCTCTTGAAAATATTTCCTACAACCCTGGTTGGTTTTCTTAAAGATCATAAGAGAAGGTATTTATCTCCTTTTACAATCTTGACAATTTTTGATTATTTTCCATGGATACCTAGTAACTTTCTGTGTCACATTTTCAGTTGAATGGAAATTTTACACAATTTCTTAGCTTTCTTTCCTTCCTTTCTTCTTCTTTAAATGAGCATTGCTACACGTTTCAGAAAGAGCCAAACGGGTCCCTCTGAGATCTTTTACATCAAATGGAAAACAAGTTGCTTTCCTTGGTGTGTCAGCCCTGGGTTTCAATGCCATTAGAAGCTGCTCACAATCGCTCAGTGTGCTGAAGTTCGATAAATCTCTGGAAACCTCCTGAATAGGATCGCTGTGATTTTTAGCGAGGAATTATCTCCTTGCCATTGCATTACCAATTAGTTTTCCAGAGCACATTAAATCCTGCTGCTCTGGTTTACAGAGTAACTGAGGCATTGCTGATGAAGTATAAAAACTTACTTGGAAAAGCAGTGGGGGAGGCAGGGCGCCGACAGGACCCACCGCAGCACGACGAGTAGAATGGTGGGGCGCTCAGAAAAAAAGGCTTGGAAGGCGCTGCAGAGAAAGCGTTGATCACATTGATTAGCCATCTCTCTTAGACAGTATTCAAAATTCCAATTTCCCCAAAGTCATGGAGTAAAGCACTACATCTTCTGAGACTTAGTTAAACTTTTACTGGAATTAAGTCATTTTAAAGCAGGCTTTACCTGTCAAAGAGCTTGCTAAATAATTTAATCAAGATTTGGAAGCTGTGGTGTAAACAATCAAATTATCAAAACCAAACTTAGTCATTCGTTTTCTGTGTGGTTATAAGTAGTAAACATCAAATAGTCCTTTATCTAATATAACCTCGAGCAACACTGCCCAGGAGAACTCTCTGTGATGATGGACACGTCCTCTACTTGCACTGTCCAATATGTATCCACTTGTCACATATGCCACTAAGCACTTGAAATGTGGCTAGTATGTCTGTGTAACTGAATTCTTACTTTAAGTTCTTTTTAAATTTAAATAGACTCATGTGTCTAGAGGCTTTCACATTGAACAGCACAGCTCTGGATATAATACTTACCAAGAAACAATCTGGATGTTACACACTTCAGTTTACTTTTTTAAGAGATGGTATTACTCTACTGTTTATTTTCAGAAGGTTCTTTGAAATACATAGATAGCTAGATTCCAAAGTTGATAATAGTTAATTTACCGAGCAATTCCATAATAAAAAGTGGTCTTTCTGATCACTTTTACATGTTTCAAAGTGTTTGAGAATAGTAACATTTACTCTCAAGAGGTATCTATTAACCTGAAAGCATTTGTGTTTATAGTATAGGGAGTTGCCATATAATTCTGCTCTTCTCATTTTATTAAACTATTCTATTCAGAACATTTTCAATTCATATACACGGAATAGTTATCATTACTCTTGTAAATAAAGAAACTTTACACTCTGTTCCTCAGTAGATGAAAAATAGCTATAAAGGATGTCACAGAATATTAATGGCTCTTCTTTATTGAGCACTTACTATATGCCAGGCTTTGGTTTAGTACCTTAGATACAACATGTCCTTTAGTACAGTGGGGTTTAATACAATATAAATATGGGTGATATTTCTTTAGGTGGGCAACTTGCTTTTACCATCACATACCCAGCAGAGTACATGGCACATTCTAAATAGTCAAAAAATGTTCAATAAATGAATGAATAATCTTAAAACTAAGAAATAGGAAATCAGGAATTAACCTCTTCCCTGCTCCCCTGACACACCCTGAAACACAGTATCTTCCATAACAGATGACCTTGAAATCTAGAACATGACTTGAAAATAAATATTTTTACTACTCTCCCTTCATTTTCAATGGAAACTTTTTTCTTTTCTTAATCATATACAGTCAATATTATTTTGCTACAAATACATGTCTTTTTAAGAACACAGTAATTTCAGACTCATATTTTAACCAACTGATAAGTATGTGTTTATTTTATTAGTATCTTTGAAGGATATATTAAAATAAGTATATATAAGAATTTTATGGTCTCATGGTCCTTAATGTCTTTGAATTGCAAATTAATCATAATGCAGGGTCTTTTCTATAATATGATGGAAAGTTGTCAATGTCAGTGTTTTTAGTTTTTAAACATCTGGATTTTCAAATAATAAAATGTCTTAATGCTACCTTGAAAATATGGCAACTAAGCAAAGTATGAAAAGGAGACCCACTTTGGTGCTCAATAAGTTCTATGAAACTTTTAAAAATTTTTCATTGTTATCATAAGTTGTTCTAATACTGACTGAAAAACCATCATAGAAATGATTAATCACTTTATATGAATTTGACATCTTAAATTATAAGAGTATGGCATTATTTAGGCAGAGTTACATTTTCTAATGTTTCTATGAATATATGAAGCACTTTGAAAAGTGGAAATATATTTCCCTGTATAAAAGTTACCTCATTATGTTTATTCTCAAGTATTTCTGTTAACTAACTTATTTCACCTCCAAACTAAACACTCCGTAGATAATTAAGTTATGGCTATTGTGCTGTTCGGCATTTTTTAAATTGAGGTAAAAGAAAAAGGCTGAGCCATGTTGCATTTACATACATGCGTGTAAGCATTTATCATGATAGTTGGAAATACACACACAAAAGAAATGTTTCTGCTCAATATCTAGTGTAGAAAATAAGCACATTAGTGATACTATTAAAATAACAATTCAGGACATGGACAAATTACAAATTTTACTATTCTAGCCAAAATGTTTCTCAGTCTAACCATATGGCCCTAAAATGAAAAAATAAAGAATTTTTTTTAAATTGCATGGTTCATTTGAGACAAGTGTTCAATTAAATTCATTTGTGATGATAAATGAGGTTCTGAGACATAGGATCTTAGTGTTAAATTTAACCAGAAAAAGTTTTAATCGAACAGTTTGTTATAGTGCTCTATATTATCCTATCTTAATATAGTAAAGCTGTAATCAAAATGACATTCTGCCTACAGTGGCAACTCTAGTGGCTAAAGAACTACATGTGACATGACCAGGCTTCAAGTTCCACCGTGTAGCATTTCTTCACCATTTAAAATCACCTCATTGACACAAATATATTTACACAGATTAGTCAATTCCTAATTTCTATACATAATACACCTTGTTTAAGCTGGTTTATGTAGAAATCACTGTGAAATTCCAATTAAGTGCTCCATTTTTTTATGTGCTCCTACTTGGACATAAGTCAAATGCTAATCCAGCTGAGCATGTGACCGCAGGGATGTTGAATGGTGTGAGGAAATAGCCATTTAAAACAATGTAGTGCGTTAAAAACATGTATAACACTTTTAAGTGTTTGTAAACCACATGGTTTTTAAAGTGGTGGGCAAAAACAGAAACTCAAGTGTGATAAAAACAAAGTGACGAGTTAACAGATGCATTAAAACTTTTGTAAACCATTCAAGAACTACCTTGAAGAAGCTCTGAAAAGGGCAGAAAACAAGGCAATTCCAAGTAGATGATATGCATGTCAAAGCCCATGAGTATAATCTAGATGCAGTCACTTTATCATTTATCATGAGAGGAACAATTCATTTTAGGCGTACTGAACAATATTTATGATAATACTATTTAAGGAGTACCTCCTATACACAGGCACTGGACTGGCTATGCATTTAACACTTGCTATTTCATTCATTAATATTCAACCTCAAATGGGCAAGCATCTGGAATGTGATGATGGCTGGTCTCAGCACATTTTTTAAAAGACCAGGGAAACGCAGATATTTTAGCACAGTATGTAGTTATTAGCCATGAGGGATAAGGATCATGCACACAGACTGCCCGTTATCCAGTAAGAGATGGAACCCAGAAAATGGACATCTCCACATCTCCCCAGCTTTCCATAAGAGAAAAACGAATGGCTTTCCCTGTGGCAAAAATGCGCGCTGTCAGGTTCTATAGCGTGATGTTAGGTTCCCTCAGCACAACACTTCAGGATACTCCAAATTGTGTCTCCTGCCAACAAATCTGCCTTCTGGGTTCTGTGGGAATCTCTTACAAATTACAAACAAATGACTTAAAATTTCCGGAACAAGACTGTCTGAATCCAAATGACTAAAATCACCTGTTCACAGAAAACTTCATGAACTTTTCACTTCTTAATCAGATGTTCTGACTTATCTGAAGACACAGAATCAAACTATCTATTAATTATTTTGAATGTTTAATTAAGATGGGAACTTAGGGGCAACTTAATGGTGAACTGGCCTGGTTTGTTTGTTTTTTTAACTTAACTACACGGTTCTGTGACAAAAGCATCCCACAGTCAAGGATGGTTACAAGCCTAGCTACAGAAAAATTATTTTCAAAATGCTGTTGTCTAGAAAGCAAGCAGAACATTTTAAATTGTTTTTTATTATTTTCATTTTTCTTTACCAATGGAGAACAGAGTGTATCTACATGGGGTGAAACCACATTCTTTTTATTGTCATAGCAAACTGTGGTATTAACTGATTTGGGCTGACATTTCAAAGGACGGATCCTAAAGACCACTGATATAACCTTCAAATAAATTTCAGGAGCTACTGCAATGCTATGCCGACTGGGCAGCACATTCTAGAAGGACAAGGAGAAACGAGAAAAGGTTCCAAGGTGTCTTACAAAGGCAACCAGAAGGTCAAAAAAGTACCTCTGGGAAAGAATAACGGAATTAAATAATTTCAAAAGGATGGTTTTAATGACCTCCTTCAAGTGTTGGGTACATGGCACCGGGAATAAAGAAATCTAAACTCCTGACCTTAAAATACTACACAGTTGAACTGACTATAAGTAGAGTGGACCCCCCCCAAAAGACTCTAAAGAATGACAACCAACTGTCTTGAGTAGTAAGACCTAAGCAATACCACTTATGAATAAGGTGTGATTTATTTTATCACACAACCTGGACAGAATTCATTCATTTATGTGATTCACATGCAATCTTGCCTTCCATCAGAAGGCAAAGCAAGTAAAGTCATTCTTTACCTTTCTGCTCAACAGAAAACAAGAGAAGTCTGCATTTATTTTTGCCTTGAGTATTTCAGAGACAGCAAAACAAAGGTCTTAATGTTCTAGTACAGTTCATGAGAAGATAAACCAAGTGCAGGGTCTACTTGTTTGATTCTGTCCTTTGAATTCCACACAAATAATATTCATTGCATATCTACCAAGTGCCACATAATGCACCGTGTGCTGGGATGGCAAAGATTAAAAGAGGATAGCTTCCCTCCCTGGAAGAATTTCTACCTTTAAATGTTCCGTACCTTACAGGTCTGAATCTGCTGATCAAATAAATGAAATACAAATATCTTCATACTCCAAATTCAGTTTTGTCCTATAAAATCGGAGGCATTTTCCAAGGCCATGAGATCTAAACACATAGTACTGTGTGTTCCCCTAGCCAATGTTTCTCAACCCTGAATACACATCAGAATTATCTGGAGTGCTTTTCAAAGATACAGATGCCCAGGCCCCACACCAATTGGGTTAAATCAGGCTGGCGAGGAGTGGGCCCCCTAGTATACCATTTTTTTTCACAAGCTGCACTCGTGATTATAATGTATAATCAGGATGAGGCCACTGAAAAGAACAAAAAAAAATGCCTGACATGCAGCAGGCACTCAATAAATGTTAGCCTTTATTCCTACCATTATTATATAATTTGGGATCGATTCTAAGACAGCATATAAAAAGAAGCAGCATGGTCCAGATTTCCACTAAAATATACTATCAAGAACAAAGAAAAGAATATTATTGTTAGGAAGCCTTTGCCAAAGAAGGCTTTAAGCAGGAAAAGCATCTTGATCTGGAAACTTGATTTGGAAAGTATTTGAATGGCAAAAGAAGAGAAAGAGGCATTCCAGGAAGGAAAGGTGGCATGAACAAAAGGAAAGAAGGCAAGGATGATGGTGACACCCAGAGCAGGTTAAGGAGACCAGCCTGACTGCTGGCCCAAGGCCAAAGATGTGAACATTAAGAATGTAGTTGAAAAAAAAAAAAAAAAAAGAATGTAGTTGGACACCCAATGTTCACAGCAGCACTATTTACAATAGCCAAGACATAGAAGCAACCTGAATGCCCATCGACAGATGAATGGATAAAGAAGATGTGGTGTATACGTATATGTGTGTGTGTATACACACACACACACAGACACAATGGAATATTACTCAGCCAAGAATGACATAATGCCATCTGCAGCAACATGGATGAACCTAGAGATTATCATACTAAGTGAAATAAGCCAGACAGAGAAAGACAAGTATCATATGATACCACTTATATGTGGAATCTAAAAAAAATAAGATACAAATGAACTTACTTACAAAACAGAAATAGACTCACAGACACAGAAAACAAACTTATGGTTACCAAAGGGGATAGCGGTGGGGAAGCATAAATTAGAAGACTGGGATTAACAGATACACACTACTATATATAAAATAGATAACCAACAAAGACCTACTGTAGAGCACAGGGAACTATACTCAGTATCTTGCAATAACCTATAAGGGAAAAGAATCCGAAAAAGAATATATATATGTATAACTGAGAAAAAAAAGAATGTGGCTGGAGGAGCTAAATGCAATTGATGGAATGAAGGTCTTAAAGGACAAACTGAATATTTTTATTTGATCTGATAGTCAAATGGGGATAATTAAGGTTTTCCTAAATAGCTTGATGATATGATGAAAGCTACATTTTAAAAACAGGGGTTAAACGGAAGGATTCTACTGTGGTCATATGCTGCGTGGCAAGAGGTAACAACCAGTTGTTTGGACACTCGCACCAGCATCTTCTCTTCTGTCCTCACAACACCAACAAGTGGGTGGAGTCTGGCTTTTCCTCAAGCTGTGGGGTTCTAGTTCATTGCAATTATCAAAGGTAGTCCCTACCTCTGCTGCCTCTCCCTTCAAGGGGTCTTCATTAGACAGCTTCCAAAAAATGAGCAAACTTTGAGGAAATCCCTTGCTCTTTTTATCATAAAGTCAGTGTCACAGAAGAGAATACCATGGCAGAACAGTACCTGTAGCTCTCAAAACTCTAAAATCCTCAATAAAGCCTCCTTGAGTTCCCAGCTCTACCACCATATCTGATTAATTCCTGCACTGGTCTCCTCCAGCAGGAGACAGACCTGCCAGAAACTGTGTCTGATGATGGTTATCCTAATTTTACCTTGTGGCAGACTTTAAATGGTTGCAAATTATTTGGCACTCCTCCCATTGACAGCCATCCTCTATTTCCTCTTCTCTTGTATTTGGGATAGTCTTGCTGCCTTGCTTGACCAAGGGATATGGAAGAAGTGACATTCTGGAACTTCCAAGGCTAGGTTATAAGAAGACTTACAACTATTGCCTGGGTTTCCGGGAATGTTGCTCTTAGAACTCTGCCTTTCAGAACCCAGGTGCCATGGTATAAGAAGCTCCAGGCCCTTGGAAAATCCAAGTGTGAATGCTGGAACAGGTCTAGTTGAGCACCCCATCAGCAGCCAGCAACCCTGTCAGCCAAGCGAGTCAATGGACGTCCCTCTTGGACATCCAGCCCAGCTGAGCCCTCAGATGATGGCAGCCCCAGCTGACCTCTAATTGCAATGAGATTCCAAGTGAGAACCACCCAGCTGCGCCCTGTCAGTCCACAAAACCGTGAGAGAAAATAATAAATTGTTCCTTTAAGCCTCTAAGTTGTGAGATGGTTTCTTCACGGCAATACCCCTTTTCCAGTATGTATTTTACTTATGGCAGAAGGGTGGAAAGCTGTCTTTCACATCTTTTCCCTGTATGTTGTCAATGGGCTCTTGAGGTATGTGGTTGAAAGTCAAATGGTGAGCCTAACATCTGTGCTCATTTTGAAATGAGGCTCAATGCAGTTACATGAACTGCTTAGGATTATATAATCAGTAATTTAAAGACCTTAGATTTGAATCTAGACTTTAAAATTAAAGAAATACTGCTAAAACCAGCTCAGAAAACTATACATTCTTTTAAAATTGACTCAATTTGCCATTTATGCTTTGGAAAAGGTTTTGGCAAACTTTTACTATAAAGGGCCAGATAGTAAATACATTAGGCTTTGCAGGCCATGTGGTCTCTGCTGCAGCTGTTCAATGTGTAGTGCGAAAGCACTTATAGAAAATACGTAGACAAACAGAAATGACTCTGTTCCCGCTTTGAAGAATCTGACTGTCTTTTGGTTTCAGACCCAATCTAACTCTAGGGTAGGTTCAACACACCTAAACTCAATCCAGTCCTAGGTTAGTCTAATAAAAAAATTCACCAGCAGTCATGGTTTTTATTCTCTTTTAATGTACATAAATCTTCTCAACGAATAATTCCTCCACATATTTTAATTTTGAAAGTATTAGGGATTTAAATTTTTAAGGAAGAAGTAATTTTGAGTCCTCTCAAGAGGACTGGTATAAATGTACATATTGTATATTCTATTTCTGATGGCCACTTAGAACTAATGAAATCAAGGCTGTTATGGCATGCGTGGTGCCTGAACATGTGAAAGAAAAGGGAAAAACCTAGTTCATCTTTGGAATATCTATAAACAAGAAGGCAATTAAATATTCAGCAATATATAGAAAAAGACCTGATGGTTTATTTTCCTTTCCTTTTCCCCATGCTTTGTTTGATTCTGAAACAAAAGTCTAAAAACTTATAGAGGCTTTCTGACCTTTGACTTCAGAGAATTTTAGTGCCTTAAGTTTACTGTTCATATAACTTACAAAAAGAGTGTGCCCCTGAAATACTCCCGACTAATAGCTGGCTGACAAAATGAATAACGCTATTAAAGATAAAATCAGTTATGGTAACTTTATATAAAGTGATGAATCACTCAGCATTGCCAAATCAAGTATTGACTGGAGGCTAAAAAGAATGAAAGGGAGAGATTTCATTAAAAGTGGAAACATTACTGAAAGTAAAATAAAATATTTTTGGAATAAAATATACAAGGGTCTGGTAAGCATATTATATGTTAAGGCAAAAATCCAATTTCTTACTAAGAAAGTTGAAAATGGAAGCATGATCTAATGAAGTCTTTAAAGAAGGATTCTAGCAAGCATTCCTATTCCTAGATAAAAATCATATTGCTTCTTTCTACAGTTTGCCTTTTTATTCCTGACAGACTCCAGGTGCATTTGAATGAAAACAAAGTGATTAAAAATTGTTTTTAATTTTAAATTAATTTTTAAAATTTCAAAAAAGTTTTAATTTTTAAAAGTTGTTTTTAATTTGACTTAAAAATTGTGTACCTTCACTGTGGAAAGAAAAATGACAGTAATTAAGGTAAAAAACTTTATTTAGGGCCTCTGTTAACCCAAGATTAAGTGGACAAACACTGTTTTAAGAGCTACGAATCAAGCCTCCCCAAAAGATATAAGATGGATTCTAAAATTCTGGGAGATATCAGCAAGAGAAATAGTGCGGTGGAAAGTAGGTTGAGGAGAAAATAAGGTATTTACCCCCCAACTCTAACATAAAAACACATTTCTTACACAAAATATTTGATAATCCTATTGATTAATGACTTATAAGACTTTAGAAAAACCTTATAAAGCAAAGTTACATAGAAATATGAAATAATAGATAGCTAGTGGGAAGCAGTCGCATAGCACAGGGAGATCAGCTCGGTGCTTTGTGACCACCTAGAGGGGTGGGATAGGGAGGGTGGCAGGGAGGGAGACGCAAGAGGGAAGAGATATGGGAACATATGTATATGTATAACTGATTCACTTTGTTATAAAGCAGAAACTAACACACCACTGTAAAGCAATTATACTCCAATAAAGATGTTAAAAAAAAAAAAGAAATATGAAACAAATGGTAACTTATCAGTGACTTTTTTTATGAATCCAGCAAAAACTTTACATTATGACTTCAAATTATAGAAGTTAAAAACTAAATCAACATAAGCAGGATACCAAACAAATAAAATCTGCCTCAGGAATTCAGACACATTATAAACCAGTCTCACAACATGATCCAATGGCTGATTTGTTAACTTGTAGCATTTGAGAATAAAGAAATTTAGGACTCTAAAAAAAAAACAAAAAACACATTTGTTTAAATATTTGAAAGACGATAACATTTTTGCTTCTGTAAAAACTTTCATAGCAATGAAGCTAAAAGTATTTTATGAACACAGCTATGACCTATGTTGCTTCCCTTACTTTCAACTTGATACCATCTCTATCATTGTTCAGCAGCAAAACTAACCGTAAGATGTCTTCATACAGCAAAAAGAGACTTTTTCTGGCGGGCACAAGAACAGGATGGAGGCGGCACACTCCAAAAGGAACACAACAGAGTCTAATGCACAGCGTTGGGTCCCACATCTGAGCCACATTGATGGCAAACAAAAGTAGCTAAAAATCACTGTTGGCAATTCTTTTAAGTTGCCCACAACACATGACATCCTTTGGCTTCCTGACATGACCCTGAACCCTCTGGAGCCTACGTTTACTTCTGCATAAATCTGTACGCAATTTTCTGGGCATTCAAACCACTGTGCCTCTTAAAATAATCCTCAAATCCCTAAAGTGAGTAAGAGTTAAGGGAGAAATTCTAAAATGTTCCTACTTGCCTACTGGATTTACTCCTATTTGATTATTAAACCTCAGTAATAAAGCTTCAATACCTGTTAACAGATTGAAATTTCTTGCTGTTAAAGCAAAGTAGAGAAGCATGTTTTAGGGATTGAGAGAGGGATAGGTGCTAAAGTGAGAGGCAAATAAAATGCACATAAATTGCTACCCTTTTGTCATTCCAACTCAGACATTATTTTGGAGGGAGTGTGGTTTTCTCAATCTGAACCAGAAGTAAAAGGCCTGTCTCTTAGTCCTACTGGTTCTCTTCACTGCAAGAACTTCCTGAATCTGAAGTTTATGAACTTGGGGACCATATAACAATTTGTTCAGAGCTGATTCCTCATGAACTACGTAAAAGTTATTAATACGTTAATATAAATCCAAAGATATGTTGAGCAGATTATTTTAAAAAGTACAGGTGTAGTAAGAATATTGTTTGGTATTATCTACAAATTCCACCAAAGGATGTTTGGGGTGATGGCCTGAGCAAGGAGCTACCAGCATGGGTCCCATCACTATCCTTTTCTGGATCCCCCATTCTCTTTGTCCTGGTTCTGGGTCAGTATCATCAATAGTCAAGATTCTGTGACTTTAATTTGCCAAAATACACCTAGAGCATAGCGTCAGCCAAAATAAATGACAAACTCCGGCTTCATAAATCAAAGCACAGTCTTCAGCTGGACTGGATTCCCCACCTGGGGCACAGATTCATCTTCTTCTCCCTCCCCAAAGTGCCTAAGATGTAAGAGGAGCTATTTTATGTCACACTTTCAGTGTTATCTCAGTGAAAGCGGATAAAACTACCAGTTGGAAAAAAAAAAAATAAGTGCAAGTAGTTTAAGACAGAGTCAAGGATTAATAGGTCAAGAGTATCTGGGACTGTGAGGTGGACAAGAAAATCAGAGTGCACGTGACGCATTAATTAACAACCCTAAAGGGGTACCAGAAAACATACTATGGATCCGTTTCCATTTCTGTACTACATGGCACAACCTACTCGACAAAATTACTTTAAAAAAAAAAGAACAGTTCAATTCAACTATTCAGAATAAACATTTGCTTTCTAATCCTCTTATATGCAGCACTAGGAGTAGATTTAATAATCACTAAAATTACATTCAGGAAATTATCTTCATTTCAAACACTTTCTAAAATGTTTAAAATAACAAATGTTACTGAAAAGCAAGGCTATTTTTTCCACTTACTTTGAAGAAAATTGGTGGCATAAGTAAGAGAAATTTAAAATTTTCAGCTTTTTACATTTCAGGACCCTCTTTAATATACAAAAACATGGATATTTAAATCTAGCACAATAGCCACCAAATAATGACATCAATGAACTTCTGGGGGAGGATCTCTGATGATTAGGATTTACTTGAAAAACCTGGTTTCCATTAATAAACTATAATATCCAAAATTCTTTTTTTCACATACAACCCCTGGAGGTGAATCTACTCAACTACCTGTTATCACACTCAACATGCTCCTTTCAAACTGTGAAGAATGCCCTCTGATTTTTTAAGTTTTTAAACTACTCTATATACACAACTTGACAACATACAGCTATGGAATGTTCCTTTGCTTGCTCTAAATACTTAAAGGCTTGCCAGTTTTCAGGGATGAAGTACTGACAGCTAAACTTTCATCCATAATCTGTAAACCGGTGTTACTAACTGTCACCACCTTTCAGACACGTGACAAGATGAAGGGGAAGGCCAATTTCTTTCCTTATGGGCTCAGATATAACATCCCCATCTGATTTATTATTGTGATACATGCAATTGGTTATCCCATAAGCCCTCGTTAGTTTTCTCACATTCAATGAAAGACTAATCCAAGGAATCTGGAGATTTGGGGCAATTTTCTTCTCTTTCACAAGACCACAGATGTTTAAACTGATACTTCAGACAAAAACAAAATTAGGAAGTGGAATAATCTTTGTAGGAAAAAATTGGCCTATTATGAGAATTAAAGCAGCTAACAATTATGAAAATGCTTGGTAAACCATAAAGTAGGACAGAACATGGGCTATAAGCTTCACAGGGGCAGAGACAGTCATCTGTTTTGTTCACTGATTATCCCAATGGCCTGGAACAGTCTGAACACATGGGAGACAGTCAGTAAGCATGTGCTGAATGAATGAACTATATGGTATAATTAATAGTGGGTAACAAAAATAATGAAGCCAAAATGCATGCAGTGGCATAAATCCCCTAGTTAAATGGTGCTCTTTCACCAATGCCCTTAAAAAGAACTCCGGGGTTTTCTTATTCAACATCTAGACTGGTGCACTCAACAAATTAAGTTGAGAAAAAAATGAGTAGTCAAATACACCGAAATCATTAAAATCACATTTTGTGATCCACTCCTAAGTTAGTGTCTAAAGGATTAGAACTGGTTGTTCACTGACGTTTCAGAAAGAAGTATTTTATCGTTCTGAAAACAGTAGCTTTTCTAAATCTCCTTTCTACTCTTTACAGAACGTCAATCACTATTTCATCCTCCTCTAATTTTCAGGTGATAGCTAACATTGTCAGCACTCATTATAACTTCATAATTCTACACAGTACAAAAGAATTTCCTCATTTGGTAGGGCAAGAATCTGTCACATTTAAATAAAACTGGAGCACGGTTCAGAAAGCTATATTCTCTGTCAAAATTTTTTTAAATGTTCTTAAGCAGCATATTTGTGGGCACAAATTTATGGGGTTCTAATCTTAAGATATTTTTTGAGTTTCAAAAATTAAATGCACTCTTCACAAGAATGATTTTTTTGAAATAAAAAGTTATTTGTTCAAATAAAAATTAACCTAGGAAAACATCAAATCTTCAATAAGGACTGAAAAAAATATTAGGAAAAATATAGGCTTAAGCTATATGAAAATACTTCAAAGTGAAATTTAAGTTCTTATACTCTCAATTATTCCAAAACGCATTTTTGCATTTTGATACTTTAATAAGTGTACAAGAATGAATATGTTCTTGAAAATAAAAATAATGTAGTTAGGAAACCCTTTCCCCAATAATTGTAACATTTTGAATGAAAATGAATAGGTATACAAAATTATTTTTCCGAGTTATTGGAATGTCTGCATTTGATTCGCATTTGGTTTACTTAAATTTAACCTGTAAAATCTACAAAGGTTAAAATTAACTTTTTTGAGGAGCCAGGCATGATCAAGAGCAACTTAAGAATTCTTGAAAAATAGCTTCTATGAACACAAACCACCAAAAGTTATACAAATCACCAAATTTTCTTGAAAATGTTATTTTTATGAGTCATTATTTACCAGCTCTTGTCTACACGAACCTGCTTTATACGTTTCTAATTTTCCTAATACTTCAAAAAGAACAGACTGGCCCAGATTTCCAAGGCACATAAACTTTGTCTTCACTGTACTTGTTCCTCTCCCAGGGTGCAAAAAGGCTGCCTAGAATTTAGGTTTTACACTATGTGAATGAGACCGGTGCTCATATAATTATATTTGTTCCATTCTGTTAGTAACCATTTCAAACTGAAAGACCAGGACAGGTTCTAAACATGTTCAATTCTATAAAGCCATTAGCAATAAATTTGATTCGGCAGTTTGGTGGGACAATGAAATCTGCTGAAAAAGCGTCTATTAGTCATTCTGGACAAACCCACCGGGATTTA
This sequence comes from Balaenoptera borealis, assembly GCF_965194805.1. Taxonomy (NCBI): domain Eukaryota; kingdom Metazoa; phylum Chordata; class Mammalia; order Artiodactyla; family Balaenopteridae; genus Balaenoptera; species Balaenoptera borealis. The sequence continues at coordinate 38,139,554 of NC_138870.1, forward strand.
AAGAATGAGTTAAGATCGTCCAAGGACGCAAGCCAAAAAAAAAAAAAAAAAAATTAATCCAACTGGATCTCAGTTTTTGAGTCTCTAAGAGGCTTTCCCTTTCTCACTGCCAATTTCGGCAGCCCCTCCGTAAGCTTTAGCTAATATATTGACTAAACTGTCCGCATCCTCTTCCCAGTCACAACACTTAGGTTTTATTCGGCAATTAAAACAAGCAAACCAAAACTGCCCTTCTTTTGGTAAATTCTCATTTATTGGTGAACTTCCTACTCCGGGTGCCAATTAGGCTGTTCCAGCTCAGCACGAAAAAAAAAAAGCCAGCCTCGATTTTATTGCGTCTTAGTGATCCAAAATATAAGAGTGAAGAAAGCCAAAACTTTGCGCAATTCTTTTTCCAAAGATCTCTGCGAGCGTTCTGCAACCGCCTCGACCGTCGCAACGGTTTGAAGAGGCAAAAGTCCCCAAAGCGGGCCAAGCGAGGCTCTCCGAGCCAAGAACTTTCCAGAGAACGGGTGTCGCGCGGCCTCCGGGACAGGAGCGGGCGGGTGGAGACGCTGAACTTGGGAAACCCCGTGAAACTGGTCCTGCGAACCCAGAGATCTCAGGACCGGGGCTGCCCTTTCGCCTAAAGCCAAGAGGTGCCTCCAGGGTTTCTTCAAAAAGGCCTTAAATTCAAGGCAGCCCTACCACTTGTAGAAAGAGGGGACGGAGAGGAAGCTGGTGGTACGCGAAGGGGAGGAAAATCACAATTAGTGGTGGTACCCTCCTCACCCCCGAGGCGGCATCTCCACCGAATCTCTAGGTGCTCTCGGAAGGTCCAGGCCTGGGCGGATCCCTGCGCACTAGGGCCCGCGAGCCCAGGTCTCGGGACCCGCAGGCCAAGAGGCGCCGCGCGCAGCTGGGGAGGGGAGAGCGGACTCACCTGGGGTTGATGGCTGGAAGGCACAGTCTCGGTCCCCCGGAACCCGGCCCGGCAGCCTGGCGCCGTCCGCCGAGGGGCTGAGCACTTGAAACGCCCACCGCGTGCCGTAGGGCGCCCCGCTGGGGCTGACTGGTTCTGCCGCGGGGCACAGCTTGAGCGGAACCGGGCTGGCGGGCAGGGGCCGGACCTGAGCGCCCGCGGCGAGAGCTGCTGCCGGGCCGTGGGGCGGGGGCGGTGGTAGCCTGTGCGGCGGGGCGCTGCCAGCCCGCAGCAAGTTCTCGATTAGGAAACTCTTGCCCAGGTTGCCGAAGCCCGGCGCGGCGGGGAAGTTCAGCAGCGCGGAGGAAGCCACCACGTCCCAGTAGGCGCCGGCATGGGCCGCCACGGCGCTGGGGAGCATGGTGCGGCGCCCCGGACCGCTGCGCGCCCGCTTCCGGACCCGCGCCCCGCGCGCCGCCTCCCGCAACGCTGGAGCGCGCTCAGCCGGGAAAGGAGGCGAGAGCACCGCGGACGCCGGCGGGCTGGGAAAGATATTATTTTCTGGGCTGGGCGTTTTTTTAAAGGAGGGGAGGAGTGAGTGTGGGAGGGGGGAGCTGTGCGTTTCCCCTGCCCGCAGCGTTGGCTCTGGGGGCGCCGGGGGAGTCCCTCCCGCCCTCTGTGCAGATCCAGACTTTTTTTTTTTTTTTTTCTAGAAGGCTGGAAGGTGTGTCCAGCCCATCCATTCATGTCACCCGGCCCACAAAGTGACAGACGCGGCCAACAATAAGGGCAACTCCGAGAGTCCGAGCTTTGGTAAGGGGAGGGGACGCGTAGCCGCAGGAGACGGGAGTGGAGGCGACGGGAACCGGGCGCTCGCCCCCTCCCAGCAGCCCGGCCCCGGCCCTCGCTAGGGAGCCAGCGCTGCCCCGGGGGCGCCAGGGCGCCTGGACGCCCTCGCGGAGCGCCCTGAGCGCGGGCGGCGCTGGCACCTGGAGAGCGCTCGGCGGACCACCTGTTGGGTGACCCCTGGCTCTCCCGTGTTGGTGTCACTTCAGGGCATCCAGGGGAGGAGAATGGGAGTCACCAGTGTCTTGAAGGGCTATAGTCATCAGAGAAAACCACACGTGTTACTGAGACTTGTTGTGGTACAGATGAAAAGGTACCTTTTAAAGACTGGGTTTGTTCGCGTATTGAATGTGGCCCCTGTTTGTTTAAGAGGAAAAGAAATGTTTTTCTTGAAGACCTTTTAAGAAGTTTCTCAGTTTCCAGCAATTCATTTCCAGTGACTTTTTAGTAAGATTTGATTTAGGAAGCACTCAAGAAGAGGTGATCTAATAAATTTTGATCTAGAAAAGGGGATCTTGGTTGGAATTGGTTAAGTGGCAAACGACAGATGCTTGAGTCCAAAACCCAGGAAGAAAGCCACCACCAAACCAAAGGTGGCTGGGGCCTCCTCAGAGACCCGGGTGTGAACACTGAACTCCTTAGAATTATAGTTGCTCTTTTTTCTTTTTTACCCTAGAATTGTGGGTATTTTCAATTTATTGACAGTCTGCCAAATAGAGACTGGACAGGTGAAAAAAGCATGTGTCATTAAAAGTTCTAGTTAACCACAAGGCAACCTCATTTTTAAAATTTATTTATTTAAAAAAAGTATTTATTTAAAATTTATTTATTTATTTATTTATGGCTGCGTTGGGTCTTCGTTGCTGCGCGTGGGCTTTCTCTAGTTGTGGCGAGCAGCGGCTATGCTTCATTGTGGTGCACGGGCTTCTCATTGTGGTGGCTTCTCTTGTTGCGGAGCACAGGCTCTAGGCGTGTGGACTTCAGTAGTTGTGGGACGCAGGCTCAGTAGTCGTGGCTCACGGGTTCTAGAGCGCAGGCTCAGTAGTTGTGGCACATGGGCTTAGTTGCTCTGCTGCATGTGGGATCTTCCCAGACCAGGGCTCGAACCCGTGTCCCCTGCGTTAGCAGGCAGATTCTTAACCACTGCGCCACCAGGGAAGTCCCAGCAGCCTCATTTTGCTCATGACTGTCTATGTCAATGGAGTGTTTACACTGTGACTTCTCTGTCAGTTCACACTTCCCACTACCACTCTCCTGTGCAAATTTAGATGCATTTATTTAGAGTACAGTTTTTAAAGGATGTCTGCAAAGTTTGGGGGTCACATGTATAGTTTTACTCTTTACCCTAAGAATAATTTTGTCCCTAGCTTCCATTTACTTAAAAGCTGGCTGGAGTTGCCAGGTTTGTGAGATAAATTTCCTCTTGAAAATTCACCTGGTTGATCTGTGTTTCATTTACACTTGGTATGTCCAAAGATTTTTAAAGGTCCACCCTTCCCCGCTGCTGCCAAACGGGAGAGAAGTTTCTGGCAAGGCTGGTGCCTGTTACTAATATTCATTCACTTACTGATTTAATCAACATACCTTTACAGAGCATTTCATTGTATATTGAGCACTTGTGGTGGTCCTGGGAATATATAAAGAAAGATCTTGTCCTTGCCTTGTAGTTCACAGCCTAGTGAGGGAGAAAAACAAGTAACATCTTGTAATTTGGAGAGAAAAGTGTGAGAAAGCTTCCAGAAGTCTCCCCTAAACTGAGTCTTAAAAAGTGGACCGTGGTTGAGGATAGGATGTGAAGTAGTCACCTTTGAGATTAGCAAGGAATAGAGAGATTACATCATGGCTGCCATTCCTGTATCATAGCCACCATTTATCCAGTGTTTACATTTAGACAGATACAGCACTAAGCACTTTACACATTTTAACTTGTTTATCTCCACAATAATCTTACAAGGTTGGTGCTATTGTTATCCCAGTGTTGCCATGGGACCCAGAGACATTTAAGTAACTTTCCTAAAACTGCACAACTACCAGAGTGTTAAGGCTGAGACACAATTTAAACTGGATGATTCCAAAGCCTTGGAACCTTTAAGTTCAACTGTCACCCTCTCCACAAACCTGATTTGCCACGCTAAATGGTGTTGCCTGGCCGTTCGAAGAGGGGCTGAAAAACAAGTATTCCTTTTTTTTTAGGGGAAGGTGACAGTGAAGATTTGAGCAAAGAAACTATTGGGTCAGCCAACTTGCCGCAGACGGATAAGAGGCAACTGGAGAAATCCAGACACAAGATGATGTGGAACTTAATAAAGTTAATGGTAAGAAAATGGAATGGAGGAGATAAATATTGTAATGATTGAATCAATAAGACTGGATAATGCACTTCTCAGCGGGGGGTGACCCCCCTCCCTCCCCAGGGGACGTTTGGCAATGTCACAACTATTGGTTGTCACAACTTGGCGGGGGCCAGCGGTTAGCTACTAGCACCTAGTAGCTGGAATCCAGGGATGCTGTTAAACATCTTGTAATGCACAGGACAGCTCCCAGCATGAAATGTCAGTAGTGTGTGGTGGCTGAGAAACCTCAGCTATAGAGGATAAGGGAGGAATGTAGGAGCACTTCTCTGACTTCTCTGGTGTTCTGGTTCAGTGACTGAGCAGATGCCCACTTATGAAGATGGGGACTTGTAAGAGGAGGAGCAGTTTTACATGGGGGTATGAACAAAAAGATGGAGATAGATGTTCTGGTTGTTTATGAAATCTTCGAGGGAGAATGATGTAGTGAAAAGGGAAGTGAGTCAGGAGATAGATGCTGGGGGATACCAACATGGAGGGATGGAAAAAAGAAAGAGGAACTGTGAAGGAGACTGAAAAAACAATCAGTCAAGGTTTGAAGACAGAAACCAGGAGAGAATGGTAGACAAGGGAGAGACAGTTTCAGAAAACTGTGAATGGCAAGCTTTGGTAAAGAACTGCTGTATGCTTAGCGGTTTCTTCTTCCAGCTGGACAAAAGCCACAGTGCATTTCCCAGCCTCCCCTGCAGGCTGTGTACGGCCGATGGAGTAAGAGGGGAAGTGATCTATTTCTCCTCCAGGGCTGCCCCCTGCTAACAATGCACACAGTCCTCTGCACTCTTTGCTCTTCAGCCACCAGGTCAGAGGTCCAGCTGAGGACCCGAAGTCCCCAGGGCATGGTGGAGCCACAAGGTGAAAGGAGCCTAAGTCCCTGAATCACCCTGGAAGGCCAGTGACCATGAATATTTCCATGAGTAAATTATGACATAAGCAAAAAGTAAACCTTTATTAGCTAATGCCATTAAAATTTAAAGAGTTGATTTCCACAGCATATCCTCACTTACCTTAGTTAATATGCAACTCTGTAAATGCTTCAGACCAAAAAAATAACTTGATTCTAAGTGACTAGGGCAAGAGGCTTTTCATGGGGAGCAAGAGAGGCAGAAATCAGTTTGTGGATGATTGAAGGTCAATAGAAGATAGGAAAGTAGAGATTGAAGAAACAGGGAAAAGCTAAAGGGAGTCATGGGTTAAAAGAAGAGATGAATATATCTATATGATGAGAAAAAAAGAGGTGCTACAGACAGGAGACTGAAGGTTCAAAAGAGGTGAGGCTGTTTGATGGAGCCAAGAGAGGCAATGAGCCCAGCCCAGGCTGGGTGGGCTCTTCCCTTCCTGGTAAAGCAGTGTTCCAGGCCCCAGGCCCATTCAGCCAAGTGGGGGATGATAAGACTGCCTTTCCCAACAGTTATCTTTATCTTCAATTAACACCAGACTTTTTTTAGTTAGTTCAATGAACGTTACAAATTATTTTTCAGGAGATCAATAAGTGGTGTTTAAGATGTGGAGGGAAGCATTCCACCTTTATGTGAACGCCTTTAACCTCCAGAATGGAGCCCAAGGCTTAATTCTGAACCAGGCCTGTGCTAAGCCACTGACTTACAGAACTCATTTCCTAACCCAACTAGGATTAGCAGCATCCCAGGACTAGAACACTGTCACATTTCCTCAAGCAGATCTCTCTTAGAGGATGTGACCTTGAAAGGGCCAAGAGCTGGACATTACTGAGCTTCCAAAACCTATTATATGACTGTCTCTGTACCCGCCTGCACATAAATGTTTAAGTGCGTCATAGAATTCAGTCTGACACTTGCTTTCACACCTAGTGGTAGTGGGGTTATGGGAATGTCTCTATATCCCTTAATTTGCTTAACTAATTGTTAGAAGCTACTGATATTTACGAAAAAGAACCTAATAATTGAGAATGCACAAAGAGACTCAGCCCATTTTGTTATATAGAGTTTTCATTCCTTAAAGAACCACCTTGGCCTATGCTAAGATCTGGTCCAAAAAAAAAAAAGCATCATGACAAACTTAAATGACTTCAGGGTCAGATGGGTAAAACCTATGGGATAGCCTGGTATAAAATAATGAGTGCGAGTTAGCTAGTAAAGAAGGGTGGGAGGGGGAGAGGAGGAGAGGAGGGGAGAGAGCCTGTAGGGAAAAGTGTAGGCCGAGACCTATATTGTCATTAGGCTGGAGAAGTAGGCTGGGGCCAGATTGTGCCTTGTATGCAGCACTCAGGATTTTGGACTTTGTCATTAAAGCAATGAGATGTGCATAAGAAAAAAAATTGTAACTATGTGTGTTGATGGATGTTAACTAATTTTATTTTGGTAATCATTTTGCAATATCAAATGGTTGTGTTGCATACCTAAAACTAATATAATGTATGTCAGTTGTATCTCAATAATGTCTGTCAGTTGTATCTCAGTCTCTGCATTGAGATATGATCTCCTATATGCATTTTAAAAGATCACTTCTGTGGTACAGCGGCTATGCTGAGATTTGGAGAAAACTGGGATTGGAGACCATTAAAGTAATCCAGATAAGAGGTCCCAGGAGTTTGGGCTGGGTTTGTGGCAATGATGATGGGGTGAAGCAGGAGAATTAGAAGGTATCTGTGAATTTAGAGTCTGAGCAAGTCTTGTCTCTCGTAAGGAACCAGTATGCTTAGTTTTATCAGACCGTGAGAACTATATAGCCATTGTGTTTCCTGATGTGTTTTGAATGCCAAGAAGTTGAGCTAATTTTAGAGTTCAATGGCAGTAACTCCCTTAGCCTGCCTTTCCCTCATCTCCATCCTCTCCTTAGCTCACTTTACATCTTTTATGTTTATTTTAATGTCTCTGTTATATGTGTATCCATTTAGTGTGTCTCCTCAAATCCTTTAAGTGGTAAACAGATACAACAAACAGTATATCTTTTTTGGTTTTAAACTCGCATGCTTACAATAGTTCCATTAAGACCTGGACCTCTGTAATGGAGTCTGAAGAAGCTCTTCCCATCCCTCCATGATCAGCAGAATTCTTCCTTTTGAGCAGGAAAGTCTCTGTGCTTGGTGGAGAGAGAAGCCTTCTCATAGCCCCGGTAATACAGACACTGGATGAAGTCCAGGATGAATTGCTGACCTCTCATTGGCAGCCTCTGAGCACCTGCTCCAACAATCAGACATCTTTTAAAAGGAGATGCGATTGTGAGGAGCTAGGTTCTGTTCTCAACTTAAAGGAGAAGATTCAGGAACCCTTTGTATCCCTTTTAGTAACCTTTAAGTCTGGCTGGTACAGGGTTACTCAGGGAGAAACAAATATTTCGCAATAACTTCTAACTGTGTAGATTCTCTCCATAGCCCAACACACACTCACGACTCAGAGCCTTAGGCAGAGTACATCCTAATCCTTGAATTAGAGGAAAACAAGATTTTAAAGAAAAATACAGGAATATGTTAAGAGTTAGGCATATTCAACCACTTCAATAATCATTACTCAATTGATTTCTATACAATTCTATTCTTTCCTAAACATTCTCCCACTCCCTCTACCCCATCTCATCCCATATACTCTCAGGTCTTTGAAATAAATTCTAAAAATCTGGCTCACCTCTGAAATATGTTTTCAGTGTTGATCTGGCAGGACTCATGCTCTGATTGTCCTGCTTTTCCTGCACATGTCTTTCCTGGCTGGCTCTGTTGGCATTGGTGTATTATTTTGCCATGCCTCGGGCATTGTTCATCTCCGTGCCCTGCATTCAACCTTCAAGCTCTATTTTACTGACTTTCTTCTGTAACTGGGAGACTTCCCAGTTTCTTTCCAGGCCATTCAGTTTCTCTGGCATTCCTTGCTCATTGATCATTTCTAACCACGTCTCCCCTTGTACTGCTTGGCCCCAAGTGAAATGTGAGAACCACTGAAAGATTTTGAGGAAATTACCCTGGGTGCTGCTGAGCAGTAGCCTTTTCAACCGTTTCTCATTAGCTCAATGTCCTCAGAGTCACAGGTGCCTCTCATTCATATTGAAATCCTGCAAAACTTTCTGGTTGGCCCTGAATGACTGCTTTGGACAAAAGGAAGGCTACACATTGCATCGCGAATTTTGTCATGTTCCCCAATGTTTACACCAAAGTAGTCCCTTCTGATGAACATTAAGTTGTTTGCATTTACTGCCAAAATTATGAAGCACACACAGAGAAGTTAATCCCTTGTGCAGCTCCACTCTAAGGCTATGAATCCAGGCTCTCTGAACCAAATTTAGATGTGTTAATCGCCTTGCTTCAGAGTGTCCTTTCTCTGGTGAGACTTCGCTTCATGTAAAATACAACAAGTATTTTAGGCCAATAAACAAAAATTAATCCCTAGAGTTTTTTCTAGTCCCCCAGTCCTCTATTGAGTTTCACAGCTTTGATTTATTTGGAAACTAGAGTAACGTTACAAAGCTTCTAAAGTAAGCATTGCTTGAAAGTCGACCATTTAAATTGTGGGGTGTAATTCTTCAGTGGCATTCCTTATGTCACTCCAATACCCTCCCTTTTTTTCAAGTTACTACATATATTTCACTCTCTCCATCATTCCATCTAGTAATCACCCCCAGCCCCAATCCAACACTTCTGCTCTAGCTACACGTTCTTCATTTAGCCTACACACTTTGACCAGTCATTCAGCAATGAACTTGTGAAATGGCACACCATTTAATTGAATGACACACCAACATCTTTCATTTCTTCTTCCATTGCAATATTGCATTACAGACTGCATTGTTTAATTAGATAGATTCTGCCAAAGTCTCACCTTTTTAATAGAGCATAAGTACCAATTAGTCCTCTAATTAGGTTCTTGTTAGATTTGGAAATAATAAGTTTTGATTTCTTTAAAATATTCTACAACTCTGACTTCTAACTAATTCAAATGGCCTTCTCCTAGGCAACACACTCTCAATGTAAGGTTTTACTCTACTTGTTCCAAATGTATATAATGTTCAAAGATAGGGATAGGTTAGTTATGCTCTGGTAACACATGACTCCAAAATTGTAATGGCTTAAAGCAGTAAAGGTTTATGTCCATCTCTGTGAGCCATAACTCTCCTCCACATAGAATTTATTCCTGGATTCAAGCTGATGGAGTACCCTCTATCTGAAGTATTTCTGGACTTTTGGTAGAAGGAAAGGAAAGTATATCAAAGCACATACTAACTCTTAAAATTTCTACCCAAAGAGGGCACATGGCACTTCTGCTCACATTTCGCTGGCCAAAGCAAGTCACGTGGCCATGCTTGAGTTCAATAGGGTGAGGAATAAAATCTTCCCATAAGGAGGGACACTGTGCATGTGTGAACAGTTATAAAGTGAGCTACAGTATCCTAATCATATAATATTCTGCATTAATTAGAAATCAAAACATACATATAATACTACTGGGCTATAAAATCAAAGGAAAATATGATGATAGAAAACAATAAACTCGCTTGATCATATAAGGAATTATCTTTGGTTTGCCTGAGTACTAACAGAGCCTCATAGTAATGCCATTAAATTATTTAGTTAGATACCTGTGCAGTTTTTTTCTTCATTTATTTCCATTAATTATCTGGATTTTTCTTGCTTTGCCTAATATAGCTATTAAATTGAGATAGCACTGAATAATTTCTAGTGATATTTTTGTATAGTACAGATCACTGATATCAGAGTTTTAGACATTTTAAACTGTAGTTTAATGTTTCTATATAAACCATAGTCTTCTTCAGTCATTAAAATAACATAACTATTTATTCTCTAAAAATATGTTGTTTAGTAAACTACTCCAGTTAAAAATAGAGAAACAAAATTCTCCCCTCATCACCCTTTTTTTTTTTTGAGTTGAAGATATTTGCTTGCTTCTATTAAATGTAGTTACAGTTAACCAAAAGATAAATACAGCTTTTTAAAGGTGAATTAATGCCCTTTTGAGCTATAGCTACTACCAAGCATCTCCCAGTTTGTTTATTCAAAAATACTTATCAACTGCTCTAGTACTTACAGTGGGCAAGGTACTGGGGATACTGTAGTAAGTAAGACAGAGATGGTCTCTCCTCAGGGAGTTTAAACTCTAGTTAAAGAGATAGAAAATGCATTATTAAACAAGTAAAATAATTATATGCTGTTGATAAATGATAAGAAAAAATGAAATGGATGCTGTGTTTAGGGAACGAATTGAGACGGACTGAATATATTCCAAAATATTATATTTTGGAAATAGAATATATAGATCTTAATGATGGATTGTTTGTACAGGATGAGCAATAGGGAGAAATCCAGGCTCACTCAAATGTCTGGGTAGATCACCTGGGTAGATGATAGTATCATCAACTGAGATGGGGAAGAATAGAGGAAAATCAGGTTTTGGAGGTAGCTGGCAGCAGAGGGCTTCTGTGTTTGACACGTTAAGTTTGAGAAGCTTATTAGATATAGAAGCACAAAGATCAAATAGAAAGAAACCTATATAACATCTGATATGTGTAATATTGTACATAATGTATTATATGTTAGAATGTGCATAACGTTTTATATATATGTGTATAGAAAGAGAGACGGAGACAGACTACATCATTTAGAGATAGAACAGAGGAGGCAGAGCCAGCAAAGAAGATGGAAAAAGAATGCAAAATTTCTTCTGTAAACGGTCAGATAGTAAATAGTTTAGGCTTTGCAAGTCATAAGGCCTCTGCTACAACTACTTAACTCTTCAGTTGCAGTACAAAAGCAACCAAAGACAATACAGAAAGGAATGTATGTGGCTGTATTCCAATAAAGCTTTATTTATGACCCATTTGAATTTCATATAACTTTTACATTAATGAAATATTATTATCCTTTTTATTTATAAAGTATTAAAAATGGCCACAAAGATTTGAAAATAGAACTTTTAAAATTAAAATTGAAAATGTAATCATTTAAGTAAAAATTCCACTAAATCAAATTAAATAGCAAATTGAACAGCTGAGGATAGAAATAGTGTCTGGAATATAGATATAAGGAAATTACCTGGAAGACTGAAGAGATGAAAAGATGAAAATGTAGATAAGAGATATGGAAGATAAAGCAAAAAATGTCTGGAATTGGTCTAATAGGATTTTAGAAGAGAGAGATTAAAGAATAGTTGGAAGAGAAGTAATATTTAATGAGATAATAGCTGAGAATTTTTTAGACTTGATCAAATATATGAATCATCATATCCAGGAAGCACTACACGTTCTGAGGAGGATTTCTCAAAAAGGGAAAAGAGTAATCATTGGATATATTATAGTGAAACCTTACAAGCAAGTAAGAAAGAAAAGACAGATTATAAGCATACATTGGAGATATTGCAGGTTCAGTTCCAGACCACTGCAGTAATGCAAGTATTACAATAAAGCGAGTTGCATGAATTTTTTGGTTTCCCAGTGCATATAAATGTTATTTTTACACTACACACTGTAGTCTATTAAGTATAGAGTTACAAATTGAAGGTTTGTGGCAACCTTGCATGTCTACTGGCACCATTTTTAAAATAACATTTGCTCAGTTTTTGTCTCTGTGTCACATTTTGGTAAATTTTGCAGTTTTTTTAGACAATGCTATTGCACACCTAATAGACTACAGCGTAGTGTAAATATAACTTTTATATGCACTGGGAAGCCAAAAAATTTGTGTGACTTGTTTTATTGCTTATTTGCTTTATTGTCACCACAATGGAACTGAATCCACAATATCTCCAAGGTGTGCCTGTAACCCTTTTAGTCTGGTAAAACAATCTATTTCTTAACTAAAATAAAAGGTAGCCTGGCTATTTAAGATGGACATAGGAAATTGTTGGGCATTATTTCCTTAATTAGGCCTAGTTTTGGAGAATCTTCTAGTCCCTTCTTAAATACTTTTACATATATTTATTTGTCTCATAGTTGCTTGATATCTTTGTGCAGAGTCTTAAATACTTCTGCATGTCTAAGTTGTCCAATTTGTTGGTGTATAACTGTTCATAGTATTCTCACGTTTTTTGTATTAATGTGGTGTTGGTTGTAATTTCTCCTCTTTCATTTCTTATTTTGTTTATTTGGGTCCTCTTTTTTGTTTTTCTTAATGAGCCTGACTATAGGCATATTAATTTTTCTTATCTTTTAAAAAAACAATTCTTGGTTTCATTGATCTTTTCTATTGTTTTTTGGTCTCTTTTATTTATTTCCTCTCTGATCTGTATTATTTCCTTCCTTCTGCTGACTTTGGGCTTTGTTTGTTCATCTTTTTCTGATTCCTTTAAAAGGTAGTTTAGGTCGTTTATTTGTAATTTTTCTTGTGTCTTGAGATAGGACTGTATTGCTATAAAATTCCCTTTTAGAACTGCTTTTGCTGCATCCCATAGATTTAGGAAAGTTGTGTTTTCATTTTAATTTGTCTTAAGGTAGTTTCTGACTTCCTCTTTGATTTTTTCATTGACCCACTAGTTTTTTAGTGAGATGTTGTTTAGCCTCCACATTTGTGTTTTTCCCATTTTCTTTCTGTAATTGATTTCTAGTTTCACATCATTGTGGTCGGAAAAATGCTTGATATTATTTCTATCCTCTTAAATTTGTTGAGGCTTGTTTTGTGACATAGCATGTGATCTATCCTGGAGAACATTCCATGTGCATTTGAAAACAATGTGTATTCTGCTGTTTTGGGATAGAATGTGCTGTAGATATCTATTAAGTTTAATTGGTCTTATGTGTCATTTAAGACCACTGTTTCCATATTGATTTTCTCTCTGGAGGATCTGTCCATTGATATGAATAGAGTATTAAAGTCCCCTACTATTATTGTATTATTGTCAGTTTCTCCCTTTATGTCTATTAATATTTGCTTTATATATTTAGGTACTCCTTTAATAGGTGAATATATGTTTACCAATGTTATATCCTCTTCTTGTATTGTTTCCTTTGTAATTATATAATGCTCTTCTTTGTCTTTTGTCATAGACCTTTGTTTTAAAGTCTACTTTGTCTGAAGATGTGGCACATATATACAATGGAATATTTATTACTCAGCCATAAAAAGAAACGAAATTGAGTTATCTGTAGTGAGGTGGATGGACCTAGAGTCTGTCATACACAGTGAAGTAAATCAGAAAGAAAAAAACAAATACTGTATGCTAACACATATATATGGAATCTAAAAGAAAAAAACAAAGTTCTGAAGAACCTAGGGGCAGGAGAGGAATAAAGATGCAGATGTAGAGAATGGACCTGAGGACACAGGGAGGGGGAAGGGTAAGCTGGGACAAAGAGAGAGTGTCATGGACATATATACACTACCAAATGTAAAATAGATAGCTAGTGGGAAGCAGCCACATAGCACAGGGAGATCAGCTCGGTGCTTTGTGACCACCTAGAGGGGTGGGATAGGGAGGGTGGGAGGGAGATGCAAGAGAGAGGGGATATGGGGATATATATATATATGTATAGTTGATTCACTTTGTTATAAAGCAGAAACTAACACACAATTGTAAAGCAATTATACTCCAATAAAGATATTTTAAAAATAAATAAAGTCTACTTTGTCTGATCTGAGTATTGCTATCATCTCAGCTTTCTTTTTGTTTCCATTTGCATGAAATATTTTTTTCTATCCTCTCACTTTCAGCCTAAATTTGTCTTTAGCTCTGAAGAGTCTCTTGTAAGCAGGACATAGATAGGTCTTGTTTTTTTATATCCAATCAGCCACCATATGTCTTTTGAATGGAGCACTTATTCCATTGATATTTAAAGTGATTGTTGATAGGTATGTACTTAGTGTCATTTTGTTACTTGTTTTCTGGTTGTTTTTGTAGGTCTTTCTGTTCTCTTCTTCTTTTAGTTTCTGCCATTATGGTCTGATGATTTTCTTTAGTGGTATGCTTGTGTTTCTTTCTCTCTATTTTTGTGTCTATTGTAGGTTTTTGATCTGTGGTTACCATGGGGTTCATATATGTTGACCTATAACAATATTTACTTGTTTTAAACTGATATTCATTTAAGTTCAAACACATTCTAAAAGATCTACCTTTTTTACTTTCCTCCTCCACATTTTGTGTTTTGGGTAATATTATACACCTTTATATTTATCCCTTAACTCTTTATTGCAGTTATAATTGATTTTACAATTTTTATTTTTTGATCTTTGTACTAGCTTTTTAAAATGGTTGATCCACAGCCTTTACTGTATATTTACCTTTACTAGTGGGATTTTTTCTTTCTTATAAATTCTTACTTCTTTTTTTAAAATTTTTTTATTTTTGTGAATTTAATTTTATTTATTTTTTTATACAGCAGGTTCTTATTAGTCATCCATTTTATATACATCAGTGTATACACGTCAATCCCAATCGCCCAATTCATCACACCACCACCCCCACCTCCCACTGCTTTCCCCACTTAGTGTCCATACGTTTGTTCTCTACATCTGTGCCTCAATTTCGGTCCTGCAAACCGGTTCATCTGTACCATTTTTCTAGGTTCCACATATATGCGTTAATATACGATATTTGTTTTTCTCTTTCTGACTTACTTCACTCTGGATGACAGTCTCTAGATCCATCCATGTCTCCACAAATGACCCAATTTCGTTCCTTTTTATGGCTGAGTAATATTCCATTGTATATATGTACCACATCTTCTTTATCCATTCATCTGTCGATGGGCATTTAGGTTGCTTCCATGTCCTGGCTGTTGTACATAGTGCTGCAATGAACATTGGGGTGCATGCATCTTTCTGAATTATGGTTTTCTCTGGGTATATGCCCAGTGGTGGGATTGCTGGATCATATGGTAATTCTATTTTTAGTTTTTTAAGGAACCTCCATACTGTTCTCCATAGTGGCTGTATCAATTTACATTCCCACCAACAGTGCAAGAGGGTTCCCTTTTCTCCACACCCTCTCCAGCATTTGTTGCTTGTAGATTTTCTGATGATGCCCATTCTAACTGGTGTGAGGTGATACCTCATTGTAGTTTTGATTTCATTTCTCTAATAATTAGTGATGCTGAGCAGCTTTTCGTGTGCTTCTTGGACATCCGTATGTCTTCTTTGGAGTAATGTCTCTTTAGATCTTCTGCCCATTTTTGGATTGGGTTGTTTGTTTCTTTAATGTTGAGCTGCATGAGCTGTTTATATATTTTGGAGATTAATTAATTCGTTTGCAAATATTTTCTCCCATTTTGAGGGTTGTCTTTTCGTCTTGTTTATGGTTTCCTTTGCTGTGCAAAAGCTTTGAAGTTTCATTAGGTCGCATTTGTTTCTTTTTGTTTTTATTTCCATTACTCTAGGAGGTGGATCAAAAAAGATCTTGCTGTGATTTATGTCAAAGAGTGTTCTTCCTATGTTTTCCTCTAAGAGTTTTATAGTGTCCAGTGTTACATGTAGGTCTCAAATCCATTTTGAGTTTATTTTTGTGTATGGTGTTAGGGAGTGTTCTACTTTCATTCTTTTACATGTAGCTGTCCAGTATTCCCAGCACCGCTTATTGAAGAGACTGTCTTTTCTCTATTGTATATCCTTGCCTCCTTTGTCACATAGGTGCGTGGGTTTATCTCTGGGCTTTCTATCTTGTTCCATTGATCTATGTTTCTGTTTTTGTACCAGCACCATATTGTCTTGATTACTGTAGCTTTATGGTATAGTCTGAAGTCAGGGAGTCTGATTCCTCCAGCTCCGTTTTTTTCCCTCAAGACTGCTTTGGCTATTCGGGGTCTTTTGTGTTTCCATACAAATTTTAAGACTTTTTGTTCTAGTTCTGTAAAAAATGCCATTGGTGGGCTTCCCTGGTGGCGCAGTGGTTGAGAATCTGCCTGCCAATGCAGAGGATACGGGTTCGAGCCCTGGTCTGGGAAGATCCCACATGCCGCGGAGCAACTGGGCCCGTGAGCCACAATTACTGAGCCTGCGCGTCTGGAGCCTGTGCTCTGCAACAAGAGAGGCCGCGATAGTGAGAGGCCCGCGCACCGCGATGAAGAATGGCCCCCACTTGCCGCAACTAGAGAAAGCCCTCACATAGAAACGAAGACCCAACACAGCCATAAAAATAAATAAATAAATAAACCCAAAGTTTAAAAAAAAAAAATGCCATTGGTAATTTGATAGGGATTGCATTGAATCTGTAGTTTGCTTTGGGTAGTATAGTCATTTTCACAATATTGATTCTTCCAATCCAAGAACATGGTATATCTCTCCATCTGTTGGTATCATCTTTAATTTCTTTCATCAGTGTCTTATAGTTTTCTGCATACAGGTCTTTTGTCTCCCTAGGTAGGTTTATTCCTAGGTATTTTATTCTTTTTGTTGCAATGGTAAATGGGAGTGTTTCCTTAATTTCTCTTTCAGATTTTTCATCATTAGTGTATAGGAATGCAAGAGATTTCTGTGCATTAATTTTGTATCCTGCAACTTTACCAAATTCATTGATTAGCTCTAGTAGTTTTCTAGTGGCATCTTTAGGATTCTGTATGTATAGTATCATGTCATCTGCAAACAGTGACAGTTTTACTTCTTCTTTTCCTATTTGTATTTCTTTTATTTCTTTTTCTTCTCTGATGGCCGTGGCTAGGACTTCCAAAACTATGTTGAATAATAGTGGTGAGAGTGGACATCCTTGTCTTGTTCCTGATCTTAGAGGAAATGCTTTCAGTTTTTCACCATTGAGAATGATGTTTGCTGTGGTTTGTCATATATGGCCTTATTATGTTGAGGTAGGTTCCCTCTATGCCCACTTTCTGGCGAGTTTTTATCATAAATGGGTGTTGAATTTTGTCAAAAGCATTTTCTGCATCTATTGAGATGATCATATGGTTTTTATTCTTCAATTTGTTAATATGGTGTATCACATTGATTGAGTTGCGTATATTGAAGAATCCTTGCCTCCCTGGGATAAATCCCACTTCATTGTGTATGATCCTTTTAATGTGTTGTTGGATTCTGTTTGCTAGTATTTTGTTGAGGATTTTTGGGTCTATAATCATCAGTGATATTGGTCTGTAATTTTCTTTTTTTGTAGTATCTTTGTCTGGTTTTGGTATCAGGGTGATGGTGGCCTCATAGAATGAGTTTGGGAGTGTTCCTTCCTCTGCAATTTTTTGGAAGAGTTTGAAAAGGATGGGTGTTAGCTCTTCTCTAAATGTTTGATAGAATTCACCTGTGAAGCCATCTGGTCCTGGAATTTTGTTTGTTGGAAGATTTTTAATCACAGTTTCAACTTCATTACTTGTGGTTGCTCTGTTCATATTTTCTGTTTCTTCCTGGTTCAGTCTTGGGAGGTTATACCTTTCTGAGAATTTGTCCATTTCTTCCAGGATGTCCATTTTATTGGCATAGAGTTGCTTATAGTAATCTCTTAGGATGCTTTGTATTTCTGCAGTGTCTGTTGTAACTTCTCCTTTTTCATTTCTAATTTTATTGATTTGAGTCCTCTCCCTCTTTTTCTTGGTGAGTCTGGCTAATGGTTTATCAATTTTGTTTATCTTCTCCAAGAACTAGCTTTTAGCTTTATTGATCTTTGCTATTGTTTTCTTTGTTTCTATTTCATTTATTTCTGCTCTGATCTTTATGATTTCTTTCCTTCTGCTAACTTTGGTTTTTGTTTGTTCTTCTTTCTCCAGTTCCTTTAGGTGTAAGGTTAGATTGTTTATTTGAGATGTTTCTTGTTTCTTGAGGTAGGCTTGTATTGCTATAAACTTCCCTCTTAGAACTGCTTTTGCTGCATCCTGTAGGTTTTGGATTGCCGTGTTTTCATTGTCATTTGTCTCTAGGTATTTTTTGACTTCCTCTTTGATTTCTTCAGTGATCACTTGGTTATTTAGTAATGTATTGTTTAGCCTCCATGTATTTGTGTTTTTTACATTTTCTTCCCTGTAATTCATTTCTAATCTCATAGCGCTGTGGTCAGAAAAGATGCTTGATATGATTTCAATTTTCTTAAATTTACTGAGGCTTGATTTGTGACCCAAGATGTGATCTATCCTGGAGAATGTTCCATGTGCACTTGAGAAGAAAGTGTAATCTGCTGTTTTTGGATGCAATGTCGTATAATTATCAATTAAATCTATCTGGTCTATTGTGTCATTTAAAGCTTGTGTTTCCTTGTTAATTTTCTGTTTGGATGATCTGTCCATTGATGTAAGTGAGGTGTTAATGTCCCCCACTATTATTGTGTCACTGTCGATTTCCTCTTTTATAGCCGTTAACAGTTGCCTTATGTATTGAGGTGCTCCTATGTTGGGTCCATATATATTTATAATTGTTATATCTTTTTCTTGGATTGATCCCTTGATCATTATGTAGTGTCCTTCCTTGTCTCTTGTAACATTCTTTATTTTAAAGTCTATTTTATCTGATATGAGTATTGCTACTCCAGCTTTCTTTTGATTTTCATTTGCATGGAATATCTTTTTCCATCCCCTCACTTTCAGTCTGTATGTGTCCCTAGGTCTGAAGTGGGTCTCTTGTAGACAGCATATAGATGGGTCTTGTTTTTGCTTCCATTCATCAAGGCTGTGTCTTTTGGTTGGAGCATTTAATCCATTCATGTTTCAGGTAATTGTCGATATGTATGTTACTATTACCATCTTCTTAATCATTTTAGGTTTGTTTTTGTAGGTCTTTTCCTTCTCTTGTGTTTCCCACTTAGAGAAGTTCCTTTAGCATATGTTGTAGAGCTGGTTTGGTGGTGCTGCATTCTCTTAGCTTTTGCTTGTCTGTAAAGCTTTTGAGTTCTCCATCGAATCTGAATGAGATCCTTGCTGGGTAGAGTAATCTTGGTTGTAGGTTCTTCCCTTTCATCACTTTAAGTATATCATGTCACTCCCTTCTGGCTTGTAGAGTTTCTGCTGAGAAATCAGCTGTTAACCTTATGGGAGTTCCCTTGTATGTTATTTGTCGTTTTTCCCTTTCTGCTTTCAATAATTTTTCTTTGTCTTTAATTTTTGCCAATTTGATTACTGTGTGTCTCGGCATGTTTCTCCTTGGGTTTATCCTGTATGGGGCTGTCTGTGCTTCCTGGACTTGGGTGGTTATTTCCTTTCCCATGTTAGGGAAGTTTTCGACTATAAATTCTTCAAATATTTTCTCGGGTCCTTTCTCTTTCTCTTCTCCTTCTGGTTCCCTATAATGTGAATGTTGTTGTGTTTAATGTTGTCCCAGAGGTCTCTTAGGCTGTCTTCATTTCTTTTCATTCTTTTTTCTTTATTCTGTTCTGCAGCAGTGAATTCCACCATTCTGTCTTCCAGGTCACTTATCTGTTCTTCTGCCTCAGTTATTCTGCTATTGATTTTTTCTAGTGTAGTTTTCATTTCACTTATTGTATTGTTCATCTCTGTTTGTTCTTTAATTCTTCTAGGTCTTTGTTAAACATTTATTGCATCTTCTCAATCTTTTCTTCCATTCTTTTTCCGAGGTCTTGGATCATCTTCACTATCATTATTCTGAATTCGTTTTCTGGAAGGTTGCCTATCTCCACTTCATTTAGCTGTTTTTCTGGGGCTTTATCTTGTTCCTTCATCTGGTACATAGCCCTCTGCCTTTTCATCTTGTCTATCTTTCTGTGAATGTGGTTTTTGTTCCACAGACTGCAGGATTGTAGTTCTTCTTGCTTCTGCTGTCTGCCCTCTGGTGGATGAGGCTATCTAAGAGGCTTGTGCAAATATGCTGATGGGAGGGACTGGTGGTGGGTAAAGCTGGCTGTTGTCCTGGTGGGCAGAGCTCAGTAAAACTTTAATCCGCTTGCCTGCTGATGGGTGGGGCTGGGTCCCCTCTCTGTTGCTTGTTTGGCCTGAGGTGACCCAACACTGGAGCCTACCCGGGCCCTTTGCTGGGGCTAATTGCAGACTCTGGGAGGGCTCAGGCCAAGGAGTACTTCCCAGAACTTCTGCTGCCAGTGTCCTTGTCCTCACAGTGAGCCACAGCCACCCCCCACCTCTGCAGGAGAACCCCCAACACTAGCAGGTAGGTCTGGTTCAGTCTCTATGGGGTCACTGCTCCTTCCCCTGGGTCCTGGTGCACACACTACTTTTTGTGTGCCCTCCAAGAGTGGAGTCTCTGTTTCCCCCAGTCCTGTCGAAGTCCTGCAATCAAATCCTGCTAGCCTTCAAAGTGTGATCCTCTAGGAATTCCTCCTCCCGCTTCTGGATCCCCAGGTTCAGAAGCCTGACGTGGGTCTCAGAACCTTCACTCCAGTGGGTTGACTTCTGTGGTGTAAGTGTTCTCCAGTTTGTGGTTGCCACCCAGCAGTTATGGGATTTGATTTTATTGTGATTGCACCCCTCCTACCGTCTCATTGTGGCTTCTCCTTTGTCTTTGGATGTGGGGTATCTTTTTTCGTGAGTTCCAGTGTCTTCCTGTCGATGATTGTTCAGCAGTTAGTTGTGATCAAATTCTTACTTCTTATTGCAGCCTTTTCTTTTCCACTTGGAGAAGATCCTTTAACACTTCTTCTTGCATTGGTTTAGTATTGATGAACTTTTTTGGTTTTTGTTTGTCTGAGATGTTCTTTATCTCTCCTTCAATTCTGAATGATAACCTTGCTGGGTGGACTATCCTAGTTTGTTGGTTTTTATCGTTCAGCACTTTAAATGTATCAAGTCACTCCCTTTTTTTTTTAAGTTTTATTTATTTATTTAGTTTTGGCTGCGTTGGGTCTTCATTGCTGCGCGCGTGGGGCTTTCTCTAGTTCCGGCGAGCGGGGATTACTCTTCGTTGCGGTATGCAGGCTTCTCATTGCGGTGGCTTTTCTTGTTGTGGAGCACGGGCTCTAGGCGCGTGGGCTTCAGTAGTTGTGGCACACAGGCTGAACTGCTCTGTGGCATGTGGGATCGTCCTGGACCAGGGCTTGAACCTGTGTCCCCTGCATTGGCAGGCGGATTGTTAACCACTGCGCCACCAGGGAAGCCCTCAAGTCACTCCCTTTTATCCTGCAAAGTTTTTGCAGAAAAATCAGCCGGTAGCCTTAGAGGGGTTCCCTTGTATGTGACTTCTTTTTTTGCCTTTAGAATTCTCTAACTCTTGGCATTTAAATTATGATGTGTCTTGGTGTGGGTCTCCTTCGGTTCATCTTGTTTGGGACTCTCTGTGTTTCCTATACCTGAATATCTGTTTCCTTCTTCAGGTTTGGGATATTTTCAGCCATAATTTCATTTGAATACATTCTTGATCCTTTTCTCTCTCTCTGTCTTCTCCTTCTGGGACCCCTAAAATGCAAATGTTGGTATGCTTGATGCTGTCCAAGAGGTCCCTTAAACTTTCCTCATTTTGTAAAAGTTGTTTTTCTTTTTGCTGTTCTGATTGGGTGATTTCCATTATTCTATCTTCCAGATCATTTATTCATTCTTCTGTATCACCTAGTCTGATGTTAATTCTTCTAGTTTATTTCTCATTACAGCTATTATACTCTTCAATGCTGGTTCTTTTTTTTACATTTTCTAGTTCTTTATTAAAATTCTCACTGTGTTCATATATTCTTTTCCCAAGTTCAGTTAGCATTCTTGTTATTGATTTGAACTCTTTATCTGGTAAATTATTTATCTCTCTTTCATTAGGGTTTTATTCAGGTTTTTTTCTTTTTCTTTCATTTGAAACATATTCTCCTGTCTTCTCATTTTGTTTACATTTCTCTGTCTCTATGAAATTACATGAAACAGTTACCTATCCTAGTCTTGAAGGGGTGTCCCTGTGTGAGAGCTTTCTATGCAGTCTGTGTGTGCCCACTGGCTTTGGTGGGAAAGCTGGGTCTGAAGTGAGCATGGTCACATCTTCCCCCAGGGTGTGCTGTCAGCTATCACCTTGGTGGGAGACAGGGCTGAAGATGGAGGGGTTAGAGCTATAGCCAGGTGCAATCCAGGGCTTCTCTGATGCTCGTGGCAGTCCCTACCCTATCAGGTATGAGTGCAGGGCTCAAGGTGCTGAAGCAGAACCCCTGAAGGAGTTGGGTTTCTCTTGTGTGGGTGATGGCTGTCTCTACCTTGGTTGGTTTAGTGGCAGGGGCCTACGGGCTTGGGGCTTCACTTTTGTGTTGGTTTTTACTTTTTCCGTGTGTGCCTTGGTTAGAGGCTGGGTCAGGGACAGAGGGGTGGTTTCACACTACTGAGCTGGCTTTGTTCCTGCTGGCAATGTGGGTCTCTGTCCTGGAGCTAGTTTCACTCCTCCTAAATGTAGGTAGGGATGTGTGTGCTGGCAATGGCTACCTTCACTCTGATCAGAGATAGGGTCATGTCCAAGCTGGCTCCATTCCCTCTAAGTGTGTGCACTGTCATTGGCAATGGCAGCCCCTGCTCTAGTGGAGAGCAGCACTGGAGCAATATGGGCAGGAGCGGGTGCCTGGTGCCAGCTTGGGGGTATACTGGGGCAGTCCTGGCAAGCCAGTTAGAGCCCCAAGCAGTTTTCAGTTTGCTGCCTTTGTGCTGTGACTGGGAGTAAGCAAGCATGTGCATGCTTTTCAAGAGCAGAGTCTCTGTTTCTTTTAGCCTTCAGTAAGCCCCACTAATTTTCAATCCAGCTAAGGGGATTTGCATTCCTGGTGTTGGATCCCAGTGCTGGGGTGCCTGATATGTGGCTTGAACCTCTTGCTCCCCAGGGAATCTCCCTTAGCCTGTGATATCCCCCTCCTTTCCTGGATCCTCCATCCAGGGTGCAGATGGCAATCAGATTGCTTCTCCTCCTTTCTTACCAAACTCCATGTGGATCTTTCTTTCTAATTTTTTAAAATTAATTAATTAATTAATTAATTTTTGGCTGCATTGGGTCTTCGTTGCTCAGCGCGGGCTTTCTCTAGTTGCAGTGAGCAGGGGCTACTCTTCATTGCAGTGCACGAGCCTCTCATTGAGGTGGCTTCTCTTGTTGCAGAGCACGGGTTCTAGGCACGCAGGCTCAGTAGTTGTGGCTCACGGGCTCTAGAGTGCGGGCTCAGTAGTTGTGGCGCACAGGCTTAGTTGTTCCGCGGCATGTGGGATCTTCCTGGACTAGGGCTCGAACCCGTGTCCCCTGCATTGGCAGGTGGATTCGTAACCACTGCACCACCAGGGAAGTCCCTTTGTGGATCTTTCTTTACAGTCTTGGTCGTAGAAGAGCCTTTCTGCCAGTCTTCAGGTTGTTCCAGCAAGAGTTGCTCCACATGTAGTCGTATTTTTGATGATGTGTTCATGGAGGGAGATGAGCTCAGTGTCCTCCTAACTCTGCCATCTGGATCTCTACCTGCCCTGACATTAAGCCTAAAGTATTTCATTATTAAGAAGAAAAAGAAACATCTTGGAGAGCCAAAAGTAAATAGAAGAAGGCTAGTTAGAATGGTTCTCATTCATTCATTCAACAAGGATTTATTGAGTACTTTTAAGTACAAGGTACTTTTCTCATCTCTGAGGATATAACAATGAACAAGAAACAAACACTCTGCTCTCAGGAAACATAAATTATAGTGGTTATTGTAGTAGAATGAGCAAAAATAATCAAGGCTTGGATTAGAGTATTGTCAGATGGTGATAAGATGAAATCAACAGATCAGGGAAATAGTTAAAAGATGAAAATCAACAAAATTTAGTGAGTGAATGGATATGTGTACGAAGGAGTGGGAAAAATATCAAGTATGACTTGAAGATTGTACCCTGAATGTGGGTGGATGGTGGTGCCATTTCCTGAAATGTGAAACATTGTTTGCCAATATTAATGGGATTTATAAACTGTACTTAAGTTTAGTCTTGAATGCTTATATTAGAAAGAAAGAATAAAAGTTAATTGGCTAAGCACTTTACCCTCAGATTAGGAAAAGTACATCATAATGAACCCAAAGAAAATAAAAATTAGAAAAGGATAAAAATACAACTAGCAGAAAATAGGAAACACATAAAATAGGATCAAAAATACCAATTTGATATTTTGTGAAGATTAATAAAATTGACTAAGCAAACTTTAGCAAGACTAATCAAGAGAAAAAAGAAAAAGAACAAATAAATAATATTATGAATAAAAAAGAGATATAATTAGAAATTCCACAGAGCATAAACAGAAAAAGTATATTATATTTTTTTGCCTATAAATTTGAAGTTAATACATTTCTAGGAAAGACAACTTACCAAAGGTGACTCAAGAAAAATATAGAAAACCAGTGTAATCTTTACTTTTTTTTTAATGGAAGGGCATTTTATTTTAAATATAGCCATGTGTACATGTCAATCCCAAACTCCCAGTCTATTCCTCCCCCTGACCTTTCCCCCCCCAGTAACCATAAATTTGTTCTCTAAGTCTGTGAGTCTGTTTGTGTTTTGTAGATAAGTTCATTTGTATCAGTTTTTTTAGATGCCTCATATAAGCAATATATGATATTTGTCTTTCTCTGACTTACTTCACTTAGTAAGATAATATCTAGGTCCATCCATGTTGCTGCAAATGGCTGAGTAATATTCCATTGTACATATGTACCACATCTTCTTTATCCATTCATCTGTCGATGGACATTTAGATTGCTTCCATGTCTTGGCTATTGTAAACAGTGCTGCAATGAACATTGGGGTACATGCATCCTTTTGAACCATGTTTTTATCCAGATATATGCCCAAGAGTGGGATTGCTGGATCATATGGTAACTCTGTACCAATTTACATTCCCACCAACAGTGTAGGAGGGTTCCCTTTTCTCCACACCCTCTCCAGCATTTATTGTTTGCAGATTTTTTGATGATGGCCATTCTGACTGAAAATCAGTGTAATCTTTAATCTTTAAAGAAATTGAATCAGTGGCTAAAATCTCCCTCCCCCCCCAAAACACCTGATCTATTAAGTTATACAGAAAAGTCTTCACCAAACTTTCCTGAAACATAATTTCAATTTATATGATCTCCAGAAAATAGAAAAAAGAAAAGAGAACGTAAAAAGTACAGTATAGGAATGCAAAATCATGGGCCAATCTGACTCATGAATATAGATGCAAAAATTCTAAACAAAGTATTTGCAAACTAAATCTAGCCATGTATATGACAGAGTTGAGTTTATCTCAGGAATTAAATGTAGTTTGGTCTCATGGATCTCTTTATCAGTCTATCATAGATAAAGCCTATGGACCCCTTCTCAGAAAAATTTTTTAAAATCATAAAATATAGAGAGTAAAAAAGGAAGATAACTATATTGAAAAGCAGTTATCAAAATATAGAAAAGGAAATCTGTGACTTAGTAATATTAGAATTTTCCTATTAATATGTTAAATAATAAGAGGATCCAGTGGTAGGTCTAATAACTACCACAATTTTGAGGTGGCAATAAGTGTAAGTCATATTTCAAGATATCTGCAACAACTGCATTTTGATATAAAAGTATTTGTGGCTTCTATTGGTACAGGTACTAATTGTTCCATTGTGGTTTGTTGCCTACATTCATAATTGAAGGAAATGCTAAACTTCAGTTAAAGAATAATGAGAAGAAAGATATAATGTTTTCCCA
The DNA here is from genome assembly GCF_965194805.1 of Balaenoptera borealis. Lineage (NCBI taxonomy): Eukaryota > Metazoa > Chordata > Mammalia > Artiodactyla > Balaenopteridae > Balaenoptera > Balaenoptera borealis. Next base: position 38,165,075 of record NC_138870.1, read on the forward strand.
CCTAAGCTGTTCTGAATTCTGCACAGACCCCCAGTGGGTCTGTGAACCCCAGGTTAAGAATTCTAGTTCAGACAGAAATCTTGGCTAGAGATGTTTGAGGATTCTCATCATGGAGGTAGTGGTCGAAGCCACAGAGATGGATATTTAGAGCAACCAGTGAGAGTTTGTAAAATATTAGAAAAGAAGTTCCTATGGAACACTAAAATTTAAGAGACAGGCAGAGGAAGGGACACTGATAAATAGAATATGTTCAAAAAGTAGGAGGAAAATTAGAAGAGACTGGAGCCAATGTTAAAGAAGGAACTGTTTCAAGGAAGAGGAAATTGTTATAGGCATCATCAGCTTAAGAGAAATCAAGAAGATTTCAAGAAGGACCAACTGTGACCACTGAGTTTAGCAAAAAAAAAAAAAAAAAAAAAAAATCACTGATGACTCAGGCATGAGCAGATCTCTGTAGGATGAGAGAGGAAGTCATGTTATAGTAGTTTGAGGAGTGAATGGGGAGGAGAGACAGAAAGTAGACAACCCTTTCTAGAAGGTAAACTTGAAGGTAAAAAGAGAGAGAAATGCTAGAGAAGAATATCTGGAGTTAAGAATGAGTTTTGCTTTGCCAGCTGGGAGAAACTTGAGCATGTTTAAATACAGATAGGGAAGACCCAAAGAGAGGGACATAGTAATTGGATATCCAAGATGTCTCATTCACATTTATTGCCTTTATGTGTCTTAGTGTCTGTCTGTCTATCTCTGATACTCCCCCTGTCAGCCCCTCTCTCTTTAAGTGGCACCTCATTTTCCAGAGCCTCTTCATGTGGCTTGGGCTTGTCTCAGCATGATGGTCTTTGGATAGATGCACTTCTATGGTGACTTGCTTCCAAGAAGCAGGAAGCAGAAGTTTCCATCCAGTTAAAGGCTACACTCAGCCCCACTGTCCATCAGCAACATCTGGGGTGATTGTTAAGGTTCTGATGCTAATTCTGAATCAGAAAGTGTTGAGAGGTGCCTGACATCTGATTTTCAGCAAGCTCTACACAGGTGATGCTTTTGCATATCCAGGCTTTGAAATGACAGGGTTAGGAAGCTACAGGAGAAACACTGATTGCTCCAGTTGGTTCATCAGCATCAACCCTCTCCTACCCTTCCTGGTCAAACCTCCCTTTCCTTTTAAAGATCACTCTCCTTCATTTTAGTGCCATATTTCTTAAAGGAGAAAACCCCCTTTCCGTCTGAGTGATTTAAAATCACCAAATCAAACTAATTCAAAGTTGAACGTGGATTTCACCTGTCAAATATCCTCTTATTAAGGAGACTTTATTTATGAGAAGCATTTTTAAGTGGTCAACTTCTCCTCTGAATCTCATTTTTCTGTAAAGAAGCATCCCCTCTATTCTATTATTTCACCACTCTCTCACTATCAGACTGGCCTGGTTTCACTTCTCTATGGACTCACCTTGATTCTCTGGTTTATTTACTCCTTTTAAATACAGTCGTTGCCTCTACTCCTCCTCCTCATTGTACATGTCAGCAAAACCTCAAACTATCCGTTTTCTCCTATGCAAACTTGAGCAGCTGAAAGGTACTGTAGAAAATCAAACCATCAGGATGACTGATTGACATTAAAAACATGAACACAAAGTTCAAACATGCCAGGCAATCTTAAAATGTGTTCCCAGTAAGTTTACTTCCCTACTTTCCAAAAAATAGTGTCCTATTTCATATCTACACCTCCATCCTCAAATCTCCTATACCAGTTTGCACCATCTCACACTTTTCTGAATGTATGAAGGCCAATCAGGAACTCCTTTGTCTTTCCACCACCAAATCAACAAACTGCTCGCATTGATATCTCTTTCCATGTTCTTCTATGCAGTTACAACAGAGGATGCACTCCTCCTCCCATCAGAGAACCATCCTTCCACGCGTAATCTGGATTCCATCACTTCTGTTCTTAAGGACAGTCCTCCAGTTTTTCTTCTCCCTTGCATCAAGAATTTCTCTTTTTCTACTGAACTATTCCTATCGGTATACAAGCACGCTCAAGAATTGCCTGCCTTATTTTCTTTTCTTAGCCCCTCTTTACTTCATGTACCTTTCTAGCAACTACTTCATTTTTAGACTCCTTCTAGCAAAAACTCTTGAAAGTGGCCTTTATAAAGTCTCCACTTAACTCTCCTGCAATTCATTCTTCGTATCATCTCCTTATACTTAATAAATACTTTTCCATTCTTATCCTTCTAACCCTTTAAGCAACATTGACTACAGTTGACCACTTCTGCATTCTGGAACCACTCTCCTTTCTCAGCTTCTGTGTGTAACACCACATTCTCCCAGCAGGGGGCAGCTTCTAAGATGACTCCCAATGATCCCCTCTCCTGGTAGTAATGCCCTTGTGTGATCCCCTCACCTTGAGCATGGGGTAAACCTAGCAACTTGCTTCTAAATGAATAGAATATGGCAAAAGTGATGGGTGATAACTTCTGAGATTAGATTACAAAAGACTCTGGCTTCCATCTTGCCCACTCCCCCTTGCTTGCTCTTTTTTATTTCGATGGAAGCCAGCTACCGTGTTGTGAACTTCCCTATGGAAAGGCCCATATGGTACAAAAACTAAAAGAGGTCTCTGGACAACAGGCAGGGAAGAATTGAATCCTGCCAGCTACCACCAGGTGAGCCTGGAAGCATATCCTCCCCAGTGGAGCCTTTGGTGACTTAGTCCCAGCCAACACCTCAATGGCAGCCTGTGAATGACCCTGAGCCAAGGACTCAGTTAAGCTGAGCCCAGATTCCTGATCCACTGACCCTATGAGAAAATAAATATTTGTTGTTTTAAGCTGCTAAATTTTAGGGTAACTTGTTACACAGTCATAGATAACTAATACATGGGAGTTTCCCTCAGAGGTCAGCAAACTACAGCAATGGGACAAATCTAGCCCACTGCTTGCTTTTGTCCTGCCTATGAGCTAAGGATTGTTCTCACCTTTTTAAATGGTTGAAAATGAATAAAAAGGATAATAATATTTCATTAATATAAAAGTTTTGAAACAGACATACACGTTTTATTTAATATAAACTTGCTGCAAAAAGCTGTATCAGGAAATCAAACTCCTGTTTCAGATACAAGGAATTGCATGGAAGTTTTTAGAGTGTTGGAAACTGAAGAGCTTAATTCTAGGCAGGAAAGTAATTTTTATAAAGTAATTTATGTTAAATTCCATTGTTTCTGAAGTAACCATTCATTAGTAAGTCTAATTTATAGACTATTACTATTGCCTACAGTAACCTTTGTTATTACTTTTTCACTATTTATGTTTCTCAAGTCTTGGCATCTATTAAAAAACTAAGAACAACAGTTTATAAAAGACAAGCTCTGTTATAATGATGATAACATCTAATAAAAAAAGTTCCTTTTTCTTTACATTGAATGGCAGGAAATTCAGCAAAGAAATATGTCACTTATGATAAAGCACAGAACATTCAAATTTAATCTTAAAATGTGATTAGTTAGCTAACCAAATTTAGCCTCCTTAATACATAGACATTTTATAAGAAAGTATCTGAATAAACAAGGTGCTCTATGATTCAAGTAATTCTTTTCATCACCTCCTTTTAATTAAAGCTGATTTGCTTCTTAAAGGGAGACTCAGATTTCTGGTTTCCTATTTTTTTCTTTCTCAAAGGAGAAACTTATATTATTCTCTCCACATGTGCCACATTATAGAGGGTGATAAATATATGTTGAATAAAATGGTTAACAACTTGAATGTCATTTCATCATGATTGATTGAACCTCATTCAACTTGTTACTCCCAAGAGGGTATCAAAATGACTCTTCTTGAGTTTTCAAGCTTATATCCTTTTTCCTGCTTCCTTTTAAAAACTATTTCCAAGGCACTGTTTTAGCAATGATTCTTATCCCTGACCGGAATTATTGCAAAAAGCATCCCAGCTACATTCTTTGCTTCTTAACCTTATTTTCTCCAACCACACCACCATGCCAATGTATCGTATAACATTTCTTCATTCCAAATTAACTAAACGAACATTTACTGAGCATCTGTAGCCTGGTATTGTTCTATGCACTAAGGACTTAGAAGTGAACAAAACAAGCGCTCCCCACGTCTCATAGAACTTACTTTCTCAAGGGAAGACAGACAACAAACAAAGAATAAATATAAATTGTGTTGGCAGGTAAAATTAACTTCTACTAAGAAAATAAAGCAGGGACTTCCCTGGGGGCCCAGTGGTTAAGGCTCCGCACTCCCAATGCAGGGGGGCACGGTTTCCATCCCTGGCTGGGGAAATAAAATCCCTCATGACTCACAGCAAGGCCCAAGAAAGAAAGAAAGAAAATGAAAATAAAGCAAAATGAGGGGATAGAGTGTCAAGCAAAGTTATTTTGGTTGGGATTTTTGAAAAGGCCAGTCTAAGGAGGTAATAATATTCAGGCAAAATTCTGAATGGACACAGGTCATGAAAATACCTAGGACAGAGGATTAGGAGCTGAGCAACAGCAAATACAAGGCCTGAGTGAGTGCACACTTGGTGGTTTTGAAGGACAGTAAGGAGAGACCAGTGTGGATGAGGCATGGTTAGCTGGGGAGAGAGAGGAATTGATGTTGGAGCAACAGCCTGGAACTAGATCGTGTATAGCTTAATAAGCCATCCAAAGTACTTTCAATTTTATTCTAAGTATGATGGGCAACCAATGGAAGGTCAAGAGCAGGGCAGTTAGGTTTTGGTTTACATTGTACAATAGTCACTCAAGCCTCTAAGTAGGGAAACTGGAAGGGAATTGCAGGGGTCCAAGTGAGGATAATGGTGGTGTGGACTAGGGTGAGGTAATGGAGGCAATGAGAAATGGTCATATTTAGGGACTATTTTGAATTTAGCTCCCAGATTTGCTGATGTACTGGGGAATCAAGGACTCCTCCTTTGTTCATTTTACTTGAATGCCATGAGGTGCTATGAGATCAATTTTTGGTATTTTTAGTTTGGGATGCCTGTATGTTAGACATACAGGTGGAGATGTTGCTTAGGGAATTGGATGCAGGAGTTTGGAGTTCAGGGGAAAGTTGGGGCTGGAGATATAAATTTGGAAATCACCAATATATAAATGGTACTTAAAACTAAGCAATTGGGTGAGATCATATAGAACAGTGCTTTCCAATCATTTTCACGTTGTAGCCCACATTGAAAAATCATACTATTTGTACACTCGAAGAGGCAAATAGACAAAACTGCCTGAAGCCAGAGGTGATGACCCAGAGCCTCCAGGAATCACATCTTGGGAATATTTACAATTTGTATGTTCACAATGGTTAGGACAAGAGTGAAAAACATGCCATGGGCACTCCAACAATTACAGGTAAAGAAGTAGAAGAGTTTTTAGCAAAAGAGACTGACTAGGAGTTGCAGGTAAGGTAAGAGGGAAACCAGGACCGTATGTCATCCCAGAAGCCAAGTAAAGAAAGCAGTTCAAGAAGGAAGGAGAATCAACTAGTCAACTGCTGCAATAAGACTGAGTAAGATGGGGATCAAGAATTGACTATTACCCATTTTAGAGATAACTGATGCTCAGAGAGGTTGCCCAAGGTCTGGGATGGGACCCGAGAGTCTACATTTCTAATAAGATCCCAGGTAATGTAGCTGCTGCTTATTCATGGATTGTGCTGAGTAGCGAGGCTCTTCTAGACCAAACTCTCCTGCCAAGTTCTTTTTCTTTACTTTTTAAATTGGAAATACATTTTTAAAAGAACCGACTCTTAGATCTGGCAAAATTGAGATTTTTAGGGACCTTAACAATTATTTATTATTATTAGTATTATTTTTTAAAGAGATTGGAGTTTATTTATTTATTTATTTATTTATTTATTTATTTATTTATTTTTGGCTGTGTTGGGGTCTTTGTTTCTGTGCGAGGGCTTTTTCTCTAGTTGTGGCAAGCGGGGGCCACTCTTCATCGCGGTGCGCGGGCCTCTCACTATCGCGGCCTCTCTTGTTGCGGAGCACAGGCTCCAGACGCGCAGGCTCAGTAGTTGTGGCTCACGGGCCTAGCTGCTCTGCGGCATGTGGGATCTTCCCAGACCAGAGCTCGAACCCGTGTCCCCTGCATTGGCAGGCAGATTCTCAACCACTGCGCCACCAGGGAAGCCCAACAATTATTATTTTAGTCTAGTCATGAAGACTAAAGCCTGATTGTAATGGGTTCAAAAGTGTATAGGAGCACTATTTATAGTAGCCAAGACATGGAAGAAACCTAAATGTCTATCGACAGATGAATGTATAAAGAAGATGTGGTATATATGTACAATGGAATATTACTCAGCCTTAAAGAAGAATGAAATAATGCCATTTTTCATTGGATGGACCTAGAGATTATCATACAAAGTGAAGTAAGTCAGACAGAGGAAGACAAATACCTTATGGTATCATTTATATGTGAAATCTTAAAAAAATGATACAAGTGAATTTATTTGCAAAACAGAAATAGACTCACAGATAGAAAACAAACTTATGGTTAACAAAGGAGATATAAATTATATAAATTAGATAAATTAGGAGTGTGGGATTAACAGATACATACTACTATATATAAAATAGGTAACCAACAAGGCCCTACTGTATAGCACAGGGAACTGTATTCAATATCTTGTAATAACCTATAATGGAAAAGAATCTGAAAAAGAATATAAAGAAACAAATCACTTTGCTGAACACCTGAAACTAACACAACATTGTAAATCAACATTGTACTTCAATAAAAAAAGAATATAGGAGATGAAGAAGAAGTGGCAATGCATTTAAGGAAATATCCTGAAGAGTTTTATTTTAAAGGGGAGAAGAGTGATGGAGCAGTACCTGAATGGGAATGAGTGAGGTTTTTTGTTTTGCTGCATTTTCTAAGGGACTAACAAGAATAACCCGGTGTTAAGGAAAAAGTGGTATTTCAGGAAAAAGAAGGGATAATTACGAGAGCTAAGTCCCAGGGTAGGTGAGAATATCCTCACCTGCACAACTAGGCTACTGGGTCCATGTACGACCAGGTTACTTGGCCTTACATAGGAGTCTGGACAATTCATCTGTTTCAACAGGTGGAAAGGCAGAAACTGTGAATACAGACATAAATTGATTAGTAGATTTGTTGGTGGGAAAATGAGTTCTTAACTCACTACTTTTCCATTTAGTGAAATAAATAAAGGTATCAACCATGAATGAGTGGAGCAGGAGTTAATATTATATTTGAGGACAAAGGAAACAGTGTTTTTCATAAAGTATTCTCAGAGAATAAGAAAGTGAATTGGCTAGACAAATGTTGGAGATCCCACTTAAGATCTGTGGTCATAAACTTAAAATGAGAACATTCTGTATGATTGTGAGTTTAGCTGCACCGGAGCAGGAGCAGAGCAGATGGAGAATTGAACTTAAACATGGTTTGCGTTTTGCTGCTGAGTACAACAGGGGGACAGAAGGGCAAGAAGCTGAGATTAGATGGAAAGGAGTGATTATGATTATTAACAATGGAACCTAAGCTAGGTAAAAAGAGGTGTGAGTATATAGAGTGGGTGATGAACTGAAAAAGTTGGTGAGGTCAATGAATCGAGAGTCCCTGTGGGCTCAAAGAATTGTTAAAATCTTAGTGTTTGAAGCACTGAGCTAAAAGGTTAGTAAGTGGTCCTTTCTAGAGAGTAGGATGCTTGCTATTAGGAGTGCTACAGACTGAATATTTGTTTCCCCTCAAAATTCATATGCTGAAATCGTAACTCCCAATGTGATTGTATTAGGAGGTGGAGACTTTGGGAAGGAATTAGGTCATGAAGGTGGAGCCCTTATGAATGCGATGAGTGTTCTAATAAGAAGAGACTCCAGAGAGAGAATTTTTCTCTCAGCCATGTGAGGATACAAGAGAAAGATGACTGTCTGCAAACCAGAAAGAGTGCCTTCACCAAACACCGGATCTACTGGTGCCTTGATCTTGGACTTCCCAGCCTCCAGACTGTGAGAAATAAATGTTTTTTGTTTAAGCCACCCAGTCTATGGTATTCTGTTATAGAAGCCTGACCTGATTAAAACAGGGAATGGGTGATGGTGGTGGTTGTTTTCGTTGTTTGGCAATGACAAGTTCTATGGAAGTAGGTTGCCAGGGTGGAGTAAAGACAAGATCACAGGCGGGAAGGAGGTCAGGGAGGAACCGAAATTTCAGCGTTTGGGATGAAACAGTCAGGTGGAAACAGAAATGACCAAGAATAATGACAGTTCATTGAGTCACGTGCAGTCATCTGAAAAGAAGTAAGGGATGTGTTAAAATCTTCAGTGAATAAGGAAAAGTGACCAGAAGGATCGTGGATGTCTGCAGTGTGGAGTGAAGGTTGATAAACCAATATAATTCTTCAAAAGAAGGTTGATAAACTAATATACTTCTTCAAAAGAAGAGAAAAATTTTTTTTAAATGAGATTCTTGTCTGCTTACATTCTTTTTTTTTTTTTTTAATGTATGTATGTATGTATGTATGGCTGTGTTGGGTCTTCGTTTCTGTGCGAGGTCTTTCTCTAGTTGTGGCAAGTGGGGGCCACTCGTCATCGCGGTGCGCGGGCCTCTCACTATCGCGGCCTCTCTTGTTGCGGAGCACAGGCTCCAGACGCGCAGGCTCAGTAGTTGTGGCTCACGGGCCCAGTTGCTCCGCGGCATGTGGGATCTTCCCAGACCAGGACTCGAACCCGTGTCCCCTGCATTGGCAGGCAGATTCTCAACCACTGTGCCACCAGGGAAGCCCCAAGAAGAGAAATTTTTTAGGCAAGGAAGTAAGAACGATTGTTAGGAAACAACAGAAAGGAGTAAAAGGGCAACTATCCCACTTTCAGGTCCAGTGGTTTTCAAGATGGAGGTGGAAGCAACCATCATTTGAGAAGGCTTGTGTGATGCCCTGTTCTTAGGGAAGTACAAGATTTTGGTTAGAGCAAGGTGGTTGGAGCCTTCAGAGAAGGAATTTGAGGATGGAGGGGACTTTGCTGATGACAATGAAAACTTCCAAAGGACATAGTGGAAGGATTTGAGGGTTAAAGATGGGTGAAATTTGGGTTAGATTATTGGATGTACAGTGACAGCAAGGGTCTAGGCAATGCGGGAAGATTTTAAGGGCTTAGACTTCTTGTGATGATTTCAATGGGGAAGTACGGCATAAAAGGGATTTAGTAGGGAATTTGGTCCTTACTTTTCCAGTCTGATCTCAAGCATACTTCCCTGAAATCCTCTACCTATTCAATTTAAAATCGTCCACACACCGATATACCTATTGCTCCAAACTGATCCTTCTACACAATATGGATTTATCACTATTCTCTCCTGCTTCCTCTAGAAAATTTCCCCATATTCTTACCAAGTCAGGATTCATCCCTTCACGTATCTCTATAATTGTCTAACGTAATCTGCCACTTACCTATTCATTTATGTATAATATTTCTCGCACAATAGATTATGAGCTCCTGAACTGAAAATATAGGGTGGCTCCTATTCTCCATAGTACCCAGAACTGTTGTCAAAGGTCAATAGAAATGTAATTAATTAAATTCTCCCCTTTATTCACCCTGAGGCCTCCAGACTTCAACACTGTATCTATGACGGTGATAAATAACCTATGGAAGACCCAGGTAGAGGTAGTCCTGCTGCCTCTACCTCATTCTCCTCAATCCCAAACAAGTCTGGCCAGTGCCTTTTGGGGTTAGACAGCATAGAGCAGTGAAGAGTCATTTTTGATTTGTAAACCATGGAAATACCCACACGAGATGCGAAAATAAAATACTGCCCAAGTTGGGCTGGAAATTGGAAAAACTTAGCATTTACATGGTCTTGTTTCAATATAAAAATACAGCTATGGAGTATGGAAGCTAAAAGACTCTGGTCTCATAGGAATGATTAGGGCCAAGAGTAACTTAATTTCACAAAGTTATTTTGTTTACCAATTTTAAATATACACATGCACACACACGTATGCTTATAAAAACTAATTTTTTATGTAATTAAAACTACTTAAGGACATTTTAAGTCAATTAACTGTATCTGTTATGTTTACAACAGGTGATCAATAGGTATAATTGTTCTGTTATAATGCAATTTAATAGTATTCATATAATTTATGTGTACTGTAAATGAGAATATGATTTCATAATTTTAAAACTTTTTTCCTGCATGAGCATATTCTATTTTAACTTTGCTGAAAAGATTTATTTTAAGGTGTACCTATTTTATTTTTAAAAGTGTCCTTGTATTTTGTGTTTCTTTTTCTGCTTAGTGATATTTAATCTTCGTATTATAAACCTTTTATGTGATTTGTATGCATATGACTGCTTTTCAAAGTTGATGACCTGTTCTCACTTTCTTTCAAACACACATAATAGATTGATTTTAAAATTCCCAAATGTTATAAATAATTATTTCCAAAAAAGTTCTCTGTGAAATTAAAATTTTTCTGTGGAAAACAGATGAATTTTAGCTTATTTAAGCTTTTCAACGATTGTCAATTAATTGCCGTGAATACTGTAATAGAGTACTACAAAGACTTTGAGGGTGGCACTGAGAGTCAATGTATTCAGATAATTTTATGGGTTCTGGGTGGAGAATTAAGATATAGTTAAAATACATTGCTTTAAAAGTCATATACTAGGCTAAGAATGTATAAGCTTTCAGAGTGTTGTCTCTCTGGAGTTGGGCTGCCTCAGTTCAAATCCCAGCTCTACCGCTTACTAGAAATGTGACCTTGGGTGAGTTACTTCAGCTATCTATGGCAGACATTATTGTTCATTATACAAAAGACATTCTCTACCTATTCTCCTCTGCCTTTTTCTGGCTGACAGAGCCTTCACACCCCTATAGAGGCCAAAAATACCAGTGCTTCTTGTGGCTTCCCTTGAAGTTAGGTACTGGCCTGTGATCCAATCCTATCCGATGGGATGTAAAGAAAGCCTGCCAGAGATATCCTAGGACAGGTTTCCCTCCCTGTTAAATGGAGAATAGGAGGCAATGCAATGCAGTTCTTCTTTGGCCAAATATTGTTCTGTCTCTGATGCCTGAAGCTGTGGCAGCCATCTTGTGAACTATGAAAGGATAAGCCAAAGAGCCAACCTGAGGGGAACAAAGGAGAAAGAGCCTGGGTCCTTGACAACATCACTGAGCCACTGGGCAAGTCCAGGAGCTTTTTATCAGAGTTCCTGTTATGTTAGATTTTAAATTTTTCGCATTATTTAATCCATATTTTATAGGGCATTAGGGCATTCTGTTACATGCACATAAGAATATCTTAGTATACTCTCCAGTTCAATACTAGATAGATACAGTGGTAGCAGATACCCTTGTCTTGTTTTTTATTTCAAGGGAAGGCTTTCAGCATTTCACCATCATCAAGTTTGATGATATCTATAGGGGTTTTTAGAAACCCTTTATCAGTAAACCATTCCTAGTTTTCTAAAAGCATTTTTTTAATTACAAATGGAGGTTAAATTTTTCTGCATCTATTGAAATGATCATGTTTCTCCTTTACTTTGTTAATGTGACAAATCATATTAATTCATTTGCAGATTGTATCTAACCTAGAATTTTTGGAAACCCAACCTGTTTATGATATAATTAAACTATTATCTACTTTGGATATTATTGTTGAATTTGATTTGCTATGTTCATCCATGTTTATAAATAAGATTGACCTTTAATTTTCCTTTCTCATAATGTTCTTGTCAGATTTTTGGATTGAAGATATGCTAGCTTGTTAAAACAAGTTCATAAAAGTCTTTTTCAAATTTGCTGGAAGAGTTTTGCAAGAGTGGAAATATTTCTTTCTTAAATGTATTTTAGAAATTGCCAGTTATACTATGTGGGCTTGGAGCTTTCTTTGTAGGAAAAATTTTAATTTCAAATTAATTTTTTTAATAACTGTAAGAATATCCAGATTTTCTATTTCTTTTTGGGTTATATTGGACCAAATATATTTTTCAAGAATGTATCTATTTTACCTTATTTATTACTATACTGGTATAAAATTATTTTTAACATCCTTTTACTATCTTTTTAATATGTGCATGATTTGTAAAAATGTGCTCTTTTTATTCTTAACATATTATTCATGGCTTCTACATTTTTTTTTCTTAATCAGTCTTTTTGCTTTCTATTTCATTAGTTTCTGCTTTTATATTCATTATTTCCTGCCATTTGCTTTCTTTGAGTTTATTTTGCTATTCTTTTTCTAACTCCTTGAGATATATACTTAGATCATTAATTTCAGACTTTTTTTCATGTATTTGCCTTTAAGGCTGCGTATTTTCTAAGCACTGCTTTTACTACAAGTTTTAAATTTGTATTATTTTCATTCTCAATTAGTTAAAAATATTTTCTAATTTCCAGTGTAATTTCTTCTTTGACATATGGATTATTTACAAGTGTATTTTTAGTTGCCTAATATGTTGAGATTTTCAAGTGATCTTTTTATCATTTTTTTTAGCTTACTTGTATTTTGGTGTGAGAGCATCATTTGAAATTTGTTGACACTTCGTTTATGGCCCAGTATATGTTCAATCGTTGTAAATATTCTGTACACAATTAAAAATAATGTACATTCTGCAGTTGTTGGGCAGAGTGGTACATCTATTTCCATTATGTCTAGATTGTTAATTGTGTTGTTCAATTCTTCTATTTCCTTGCTTTGTTTAGTTTTATGTTTGGTTTGCTTTTTTATAACACTCATTATAATTGTGGCTTTGTCCTTTTTTCCTTGCTGTTTCATCAATTTTTTTCTTTGTATATTTTGAGGTCACGTTATTAATTTCATACACTTTTACAGTTGTTTTATCTTCCTATAAAAATGAGCCTTTTCTACCCTTTTACCTGGCATACATGCTTTAGATGAATCTCTTATAAAGATATATGGTTGTATATTTTAATCCAGTCTGACAATCTTTGTCTTTTAATTGGGGTATTTAATCCATGACTATTTAATGTAAACATTGGTTTACTTGAATAAAAATATGCCATTTTACTTAGTTTTTAAAATTTATCTCTTCTATGTTCCTTCTTCTCTCCTTTCTTCCATTATTTTGGATCAACTGTTTTTTATTATTTCATAGTTTTCCTCAGTTAGCTTGGAAATTTGTTGTACTATCTTTTATCATTCTTTAGTGATTATTCAGAGATTTCAACATGCATACTTAACTTATCAAAGTCTAATCTTAGTTGATGCTTTTACTCCCTTCTGAGACAATGAAATGATCTTGGAATACTTTAACACCATTAACTCTGTTCCCAATTTATATGCTATCATTGTCATATGTTTCAATTCTATATATATATTTAAACTACATAAGTCATGATAACTGTTGTTTTATACAGTTAGTATTTATTTACATTTACCCAAATTTTTACCATTTCTATTATTCTTTTTCCCTTCCTTAATCTCTGACTTTCTATTTACCATCACTTCCTTCTTCCTGAAGAAAGTTTCAGGTTTCATGTACTATGGATCTGCTGGTAATGAGTTTTCTCCATTTTTTAAATTTTATCTTTACTCTGGAAGGATATTTTAATTGGGTACATAATTCTAGATTGGCATATTAGAGGTTTCATACAATTGCCTTCTGGCTTTCACTGCTACAATTGAGAGATCAACTCTCAGACTGTTATTACTTTAATGGTAATCTCTTTTTTCCCTGGGTGTTTTTCTTCTTTTTCATTGTTTATTTTTTTCAATTTTACTATGATGTATCCAGTTGTGGATCTCATTTTATTTATCCTGAATCCAATTATATAGTTTCTTTTATTTAAAAAAAAGTTCTTTATTTACTTATTTATTTGGCTGCTCTGGGTCTTAGTTGCGACATGCGGGATCTTCGTTGCCGCATGTGGGCTCTTAGTTGCAGCACGTGAGATCTAGTTCCCTGACCAGGGATCGAACCCAGGCCCCCTGCATTGGGTCCACAAAGTCTTAACCACTGGACCACCAGGGAAATCCCCATATAGTTTCTTAAACTTGTGATTTGTTGTCTTTCAGCAATTTTTGGAAAAAGTCAGCCATTATCTCTTCAAATATTGCTTCTGTCCATTTTCTTTGTTATCTCTTTCTGGTGCTGCAACTAAATATATATTAGATATTCTTATGTAATAATCTATTAGAATTCTTACATTCTTTCCTTATGTTTCTTTTCTCCTTTCTCTTTTGCCTCATATTTTGCCTTATTTCTCCATCTGAAGTTTGGATATTTTCTTCTGAACTCTTTTTTCAGTTCACCAATTCTCTCTTCATTTGTGTCTAATACACTTTTTAATCAATCCATTAATTTCTTAACTTTGATTGCTGTGTTTTTTGCTTATAAAATTTACATTTGGATAAGGATATTTTGTAGGTGTCAAATGTGCCATGTCATTTTTTTTGGTAGTTTCTAACTCTCAACTGAATTTTTTTAATTTTATTTTTTATCTCCTTGAACTTGGCAACCAAGTTATTTTAAAACCAGTGTCTTATTAATTTAATATCTGAAGCTTCTGGGGTTCTGGGTTTTTTGTCTGTTGTTTCTACTGATTCTCTTTCTGCTAACTAGTCTCCTTATGTGTCATGTTATCTTTCATTGTGTACCACACATTGTATATAAAAATTTGTTTGTGAAATGATTTGAGACCTAGGATAAAGTTACCTTTCTCCAGAGAGGACTTTCCGTTTGCTTTTGCCAGGCACCTAAGGATTTTAGCAATCCAGAATTACCTTTAATCAACTTCAAGAATTGAGATATTCTAGGACAGATAGATGTGAGGACTAGATTGCTTATGGTTCAACTTCATTAGTAAGGGACTCCTTCAGAGTCCCAAGCCAAAGTGTTCACCTAAACCCTCAACCTTAACAGGTCCTTGACTCCAACTTTTGTTGCCCTAGCCCTGTGAACCAATCAAAAGCACTCCTTTCAGCCATCTTTTGCAAACTTTCAAGTTCCAACAGGGAAATGTTCCCCTCTTCCTGTACACCCTTTCCTCAGATACTAAACTCACATTTCTCTGTTTCTGTGTTCTCCTGGATTGGGGGCTATAATTATTCACTACCTCATCAGCAATCTGGTGTGTTTAAGCAAATGTTTTTGGGGTTCCCCCCACCTTTTCTAGTTGTCTGAGATAAGTCTAAATTGCCTTATCTTCCATTTCCTAAAGCCATTGATATGCTTTCTGGGCTTTGATCTCCTCAGTTATAAAATGAGGAAAACAATTATATCTCTATCTTATAAATGAAATTAAATAAAGTTATATAGGTAAAGTGCTTAGCAAAGTGCTTACATGTAATAAGAACTCAGTAAATGCTAGCAATACTACTAATAATAAAATAAGCATAATATTATCCTGATTAATATATTTAGGAAATGTGTTTCTTTTTAGCTGTGAGCAGTCCAAAACCAAACTATTAAGGCAAACAGAACTTTAAAGAAATGCTTTGTACTGACCAAACCAGATACAAACCCAAGTCCCCAACATGCTCCCCAGATGTCTGGCAGCATTCAATTCAAAGTCTTATGCCAATAATTCTATATAGTTTGCCAATCAATGATTTTACCATAGACCAGAGGGAGAATTTATCCAAATCATAAACACTCACAGGTTCAAACAGATACTTAGTGATCAAAAACACATACCCAAAAGGAAAATTGCTGAGCATAAAAATTCCATCTGGGTTAAGCTGTCTCTTTTTCTTTGTGACCTTTTTTTTTAAATAGTTTAGTAAGTTTCTGCTAATCATATCAAAATCTCCATTAAAAAAAAAATGTCCTGCACTTCAGTCAGGTGTATCCATTAGGATTATTTCAGTTGTGTGTAACAGAGAAACCTAATACTGCTCAGGACAGGAAGCATAGCTCCATAAAGTTATCCAAGGCTCAGGATCCTTCCAGTTTACCATTCTGCCATCTTAGGGTGTGATTCTAATCCTCAAGGTCCATAAGGCTGCTAGAGCTCCAACATCACATGTATATTCCAGGCAGTTGGATTTAGGGGTGAGCACAGGGGCTAGAGGGAGAGAACTCCTTCCTCTTAGAAGGACTTCTTGAAGAATCCACACAATACTTCTATTTACCTTTTATTGGCTGGAACATAGTCACATCATCACACCTAGACACAGAAGACTGGGAAATGTAGTTCTTTACCTATGCATAAGTGTGTTTATTCACTGAAGAGAAAGGGGTGAATCAACATTAGGAGTTAACAGTCTGTGCCTCAAACTGGACTAAGAAAGAGAATTGTGATGAATTTCCTGAAAGATTAAATTAATTTGTTGTGAAAAGATAATATTTTCCAGGGTACTTTAATCCCTAGTGCAACCAAGAGCTGGGTGGGGGCATCACGAGGAAAGGAATCAACTATTGAGAACTTGGGTTAGAGAAAAAAATTATTTGAAAAAAAAAGACTAAAAAGTTATAGGCAAAAAGAAAGAGGTAAAGAGTGAATTTCTGGGCATTTTGATATAATTTAGAAAACTTGTAAATTAAATGTCAAGGTGGAATATTTTTGTACTATACCATTGGATGTGCAGGAATTTAAATCAGAACACCCCTAAAAGTGTGTCTGTCACTTTCATGATTAATACTTTCAGAAAAGGTCCTTAAACACTTTATTCTACCTCTTAATTAAAACATGACAATTTGATTTCTCACTCATGAAGTATTTTCTCCAGGCCATGTCCAAAACAGCACCTTGGCTGGCTGGGTTTGTGAGGAATTATGCACAGCACCTGCCTCTGCTGAATTACATGGGACTCCAGCAGATTTTACCCAGTGATGTCAAAGGAAAATACAAGTTATTTTTCAAAGTAGGTTAGCATCAATATTTCCAAATAACTACTTGGTTTGGGGACTATCTATTCACTTAAACTATTTTCTGGGAATTCCTATTTTTGGTAAGCTCTCCTCCTGAGTGTCCAATTGTAATACATATTTATTCTGTTAATTTTCCAGTGACTATTCTAAAATACATCAGTGTTGATCATTGGATCTAAATGCTAAGTGCTGTCATGTTTTAAAATACAAATCTACATTGTACAATGCCCCTTGCCTTCTTTTTCCTTCAAGGCGTTCTTACCTCTGGCCTGGGCTTTAAAATATTATAGCTTATTATAATCTGTCTTTGATGCTGGAAACCAAAGTTAAGAAAAACCATTTAATTCAACAACAACAAAAAATTCTTGGAGGAAAATTTGTACTTCTGTCTTAGTTTGTTTAGAAGCAAATGAAAGTTTAGCTTTAAGGAGGGAAGAGAGATAGGTCAAACTGTTCCTTTTGCCTGCTTGCCAGATGATGCCAACACGTCATTGTCTTTTCTCACTCAGGCATAAATGCCTGAAAACTCTTTTTTCTTCTGCTTACCATTGCCTTAACCGGTAATACTCTTCTCAGACAGCAAGATACCTGAATGTCTAAATATTTATCTATACTAATACAGGCTCATTTCATGTGAAAGCCTGCCAGGCAGGAACTAGGCTGTCAGCTTCATCCCATCAAAAAGACTTTCAGTCCCCAGGACTGATGGCAGGTTCCAATTGTTAAGTCATTCTTGCTTGAACTGAATTTTAAAGTCAGGCTCCTACTGTTAAAGAATGGAGCTCAAAGAGGGTATTTAGCCAGAGATGTTGCAATTCTAAATATAATTCTCTTGGCTATGGATTTTGTTCTTGTCGTCATTATTTTTTAAATTTGGGTACTGAGCGAAACTCCAGGGCAACAAATAATGTGTAAGGGCAACCAATACTGCATAATAGTTCTTGTTTTGGTACATTCACTTTGTAGTGATTTATTAAGGGAGACTGAAAAAGCCTGATTAAAATGCATAAACAGTGCTGAACAGTAAACAACCATGTCTAAGGATGAAAAAATGGGACCCACATGCTGTGCATGGAAATTGCCCTTAACAACATGGCCTATTGTTGAACAGATAGGAAGCCAAAGGTTGCTTGTAATCAAATTTGAAGTTTCCCATCACTTATAAAAGCAACACTTCCTTGTGCAAACATTTCAATTTGTTGTAGTTAAAAACTGCTTCCTGACTTAATCCTTATAGAAACCAGGAGTTCTTTTGACTGTCAGGTAGATAGAAAAATTTAGACAGAGAGCCCACTAGACTAGAAAAGACTATGTGAAACCAAGTTTTTGTGTTGAGGGAGAAATAAAAACTAAAGACTCAACAGGAGCAAATTAAATCAGCAATAGAACTCAAGATAATTTTTTTGGTATTTCTTTTAAACAAGGAAAAAAGAATTTGATGAGTTGGCTAGGTGCTCAAATCTCTTCTATTTTCTCATTCAAAAATAAGACAAATTTTAAGGAAAAAAAAATTTTTTTTTAACTGTCTCACTACAGCCTGAATCGAGCATATGGAAAAAGACTCAAAGAGAAAAAATCATTAATAATATGACAAGACTTATCTGATGGGCTGAATTACATAAGTACAAATACTTATTACATAATAATAATTCCTAAAATTTATGATTTGAAGAATATTCATTGCTAATTGAAGAGACAAAAAAATTAACTGCTAAACTTTTAAGCCATATTTATTCTTCCACTGTATGGACATAGTAGAGAATAAAGAATAATAAGTTAAGGAAATTTAAATAATTTCTTTAAATTATAATACAAATTTAATAATATTTGTATTATGATCTGTAGTGTCTTAGTTAACATGAAGAGCATTTTTAAACATTTTAATACCTTTTCCAAAGAAATATAAAGAATGAACAAAAAAGTCATCACCTTCCAGTCTCCAATATCCTTGTAGCACAATTAAAAAAACAATTCTCAAATCTCTTATTGCTAAGCAATCAGGTCTTTTTCATTTTCCAATACTAACATTGTAATGAACATCCTTATACGATAATCTTTGTATACATTTCTAATTATTTCTTTGGCACAAATTCCCTCACATATAATTTAGAAATTGTGGAGCACAAAAATTTCACTTACTGAAAAATGGTCTTCCAGAAAAGTCTTACCAATTTTCATCCTACCAGTAGTACATAAGACTATATCAAAACCATTTAGTGTTATTTCTTCTTAATCTTTACCAAATTAGTAAGTGAAAATGGCATCTTTTAATGGCATCTTAATACAGTGCTAGAAAATCTTGTGTCCAATAATTGTTAATGAGTTTTAGTTATAATTATGGGTATTGATTTGTTTTATCTCTTGTTACAGATATAAAGGTGGTCAATACAAAACCTCAACTTAGATTAAGGTAGCATTACCGTTGCTCTGAAGATACATGCTTAATTGTAAAATAAAATTATTGCTTCTATAAAGAACCTGAAATCACAAATTTATGGAGGGAAGATGTTCTTGGAAAGTAATCTATCCATGTCTCTCCCATTCCCTGTAACCATCACAAGCACTTGTCTTTACTTGGGAACAGAGCAGTGAGTCCAGAGAGGTCCAGGAATATTTGTTACCCCAGGAACTGGCCTGTGGACCACTTAGATGTGTAGGGGAACATTGCAGCCTGTGATCCACAGAGCTGCCAGCTACAGGGAGAGAAATGCTGGTCTGGGCCAAATGTGACCTCAGAGGCCAGGAGCAACAACAGAAGGGGCATTGAAGGGGCTCTTACCCCACTTCAAAACCATAAAGTAGGCTTTTCAGTACATTAAAGAGAGACTGGGTACTTTTTACTAAAATCATAATTCCTCATTCGACGATAATTGCAATCATCCTGCTAAGCTAACTCCCTGCCTCTAAACTCTTGCCTCACCAAACCGTCATTACATTGCTATAGATTTCTCATCCAGAAACACAGGATGGATTATGCTCTTCTCAATCTAGAGTAAGTACTTAGGCTTCCTACACCTCCACACTTTTGCCATGAAAGAAAAATCTTAACTGTTAGCATAAGTTTGAGAGTCTTCTTCATTCAGCCCTACCCTACATTTTTCAGCATCAACTCCATCTCATTTCTCTGTACATTCTGCGCTATAGACACTGGTCTATTTGCCACTTCTCAAACATGCACTATGACTATTCTTTCCTCCAAGCTTTTGCTCATATTTACTCTTCCCTGAGCCTGGAATACCCTTCCTCCCTTCTCTGTTCACAAAATCCTATCCGGATTCTTTCTATCAAAGTTAATCATTCCTTCCTCTGAAGTCTTAATACACACTCTGTTTGGCATATTTCCTTCTGCCTTGTAATGTTGATGGTTATTCACACCCATGCTTTCCCCCTTAGATTATAAGCATATGAGAAACGGTCATCATATTTTACTCATGTTTGATTTCCCCAAAGCCTACCTTGCACAATAAATACTTCATAAAAAGGAAGTGCCTGCTCAGTAATTGTTTCGTGAATTGAATTGGATCTTTAATTACCAGTTTTAGTTGCTTTCTATATAAATATGACAAGTTTATGAGAAAAAGACACTCCCCATTAGTTCCAAAGTAGAGTTGCCAGGTAAAATGAGAACACTCAGTTAAATTTGAATTTGAATTTACAATTCAGATTTAACTGAAGGGCCTATATTTTTATTTGCTACATCTGGCATCCCCAATCCAAAGACATGCCAGTTTCACCACTGTCAGGGTTAACTTCTGGGCAATAGTGAATTAGTGTGGGCATAAATCTGTCTGTATCCAATTCTACTGTAGCAATATGTATATCGCCACCATGAATCCCCTTCATGTAAGGGGAAGGTAATGTTTTGGGAGAAAAAAGAGCAGAAGAACAAAGGTAGTCATTTATAATTTGATCCTTATATTCTCACAATGATAGTGGCTATTTGAGCAACCCAGGAGGATAATTTCATGTATTAATATAAATTCTTCAAATCGCTAGTTGTTCTGATCAACAAGATAGCCAAGGTAAACCTTTGAGGTCTTTGAGACATTCTGCTTTTTTATCCTCACCCAGGACATTTCTTCATGCTGCCCTTGGTCTCTTTCATTGTCTCTGTAGCATCCCAACCACAATGGGGTCATTGTATGGGCACTGCTTGTGCCAACCTTTCATGCTCGGCCCTGAGGAGCCATGTTTACCTCAAGTTATTTGATAACATCCTCTCACCTTATCCCTCTCCCACACTTTTCACCCCACCCCTTCTCTTTTCTAGTTTCCTAGGCAACAGTTTGTTAGTCTAATAATAAACCAATGCTTGCCATTGTACAATGAGATCAATAGAACCCTCAGGATTCTCCTTTGCTCCCAGATAACATCTGCAGTTTAACACTAACCTTCTGGGGACAATTTCTGGCCCTCCTTAAATTCTGTGATCAAAGAGGGTTGGAATTTCCTGTAGGGGTGGGCGATGTCCTCTGTGAGGAAATTATTTTTGGGAGAGAGAAACCTTGCAGTATCCTTCAAATCAAATTATGTGAGCAGCTGTCGACTGATGAGTTAAGCAGAATTTCTTATTTGCCGAAGTGTAACTAGTATGTTCAGACCTCACCATTCCGACTACAAAGTAATTTCCTATTTATCCACATCACACCTAAGCTGAGCCCTCAGTTGCCCATAAGGAACTTATTGCTCCTCAGAAGTGTGCTGTCATCACCATCCTATAGGCCATTAGAGAAGAAACCCTTATGATCTTCAAGCCTGGCCACTGTCCAATCTCTGTTCCTCTACTTCTGCAGAAGAAAGCTCCCAGGAGCCCACGGCTTCACTGGAAAAACACTCCCACAGAACCCCAGACACATTTAAAGTAATACAAATTGTTTAATTGCAGAGAATAAGTTTCTGGCCGTGCAATACACTGAAAAGTAACTGTCATCAGGATAAAAGCCAGTGACTCTGGCCGCTTTAGCAACTGCAATCTAGTCAATCACACAAACTATTAAAAGATATGTGAAGGACCCTGTAGGGAAATTGTGACTGCTGAATTAAGCAGAACAAAGGCCACACTCGGATTTTCAGCATGACTTCTGATGGAAGAGTGAACAGCCTTCTACCGGTCAGCATATTTTTCCACACTTTAATAAAGCTGTGAAGGCCAAGATGTAAGTAGTGTACCCCTCAGGACTCTGCTTGCTGATATCTGAAACCAATCGTAGCTAGCTTTTAAAAAACAAAAATAAAGAGGAATGTATTACAGAGACGTAATGATTCAAGGGAATTCAGGAGAATTCAAGGGAATTCTCAGAATTCAAGGGAAGACGGGGCTAATGGGTACTGAAAATAGGAATCTCAAGAATTCGAGAATCTCAGCTCTCCTTCTCTCTGTGTGTTGTTTCGTTCATTTTTCTCTTTTGTCATTAGTTTCCTCTGCTCTCTTAATCTTCATGGAAGAATATGGCTTCCCACCATGTTGTGGTCAGCACCATAAAGAAAATAAAAGCTTTTCTTGAAGGATAGGGTCATAGTTCTCAACACGGCTACCAGGGGCCCAGCCTCAGTGGAATGGGAGGGAAGTAAAGCAGTCATTGTAAGCTGGGCAGACACTACAAAAGGGACAGACTCAAAGCAGACACAGCTACCATTTTTCCTAGTTTCCTGTGACAAACTTGGAAGAAGGAATGGCAGAAATGTTGGATATCTGGTTATATGCTGATGTTAGACTTGTGATAAAAGAAATTCAGAGTGATAAAAAATTGTAATTCACAAAATGCAATGTACTTAGTAAATATCAGAAACTCCTATCCCATAAGCCTAACTGTTCATTTATTTGTCTTCTTTAATTGCTAAGCAGGACATCTCTTAGAAATAAAACTTAGTTGAATTGGTTTAAAATAACATCATTCTGTTTGGACTCATAAAGGTTTTTTGCTCTAAAATTATTAATGATTCACCATTGGCAGAGTTCAGAACTCCTGCCTGAGTTAAGTTTCCTCAGTGCAACCAGATTTCATTCATATACTCTCAAAAGAAATGAAAAATAATCTGACAAAAAGTAACCTTTGAATGTCATTCAGCTTTGTGAGGACTAACAAATAGGAATGAAGTCCTACTCCGTGCTACCTTCATTTTTACTCTTTCCTTTGATGCCCCTGTAACACAACGGTCATACTTTCCAGTCACCTCTTACAGTCATTTCCAAGGCATTTTTGTTCACCTTTATCATTAAAAAAATTAGTACATTCTTCCAATTTAAGTTTATTTATTTACTAAAATATTATGTACATAATATTATACAATAATAAATAATAAAACCTTTAAAATGGCGATCAATACTAAATGTAAGTAGAAGTTATATTTTCTTCCCGTACACCAATGATCACCTTGTGCACTGGTCTACTATCACAGGACAGTCAGTTAGTCTGAGCTGAGTTGTTCTTAGTGCATCAGTTTGGGTGTCCTAAAGGGCAGTCCTGAACTTAAGTATAAGGTGTTCTTGATAATCATATCTTAAAATGAATTCTCCAAGGCTCAACTTTCCATTGTATAAGTGCCATGAAAAATTATCTGTAGTGCCAAAAAACACAGAATGAGTATAAAAGTGAGCAGAATCAAACAAGCAAAGCGAATTTTCTACAAAATGAAAAATTTGGAAAAGACGTGCTGGCCCAGCTGGGCTTGACAGTAAGGCTACACATGCTGAAGCAGTTAGAACAGGGCTTCAGTCTACGATTGACTGAAACAAACAAAACCCTAGCAGGGAAGAAGGGAAGCCAGTTGGATAATGCTGCTCTCCAATGATCAAATTCTCTTGCTTTTTCTCTGCATTCATTCCTTTTGTCTTCTCTGCAAATACTGAGACCCTGAGGTGATGTTGACCCTGCCAGAATGTTTCAGGCCAAAAGAAATCATAAGATATAGCAACATATAATATAATAAACCAGCAGTCTTATTCTTGAGTAAAACCTCTCTCACAAAAAAGAACAACCAAAATTTAACAATAAACTGAAAATAATATTTATTAAAAGAACGGCAGGTAAAAGATTCATATCTCTGATCTATAATAAATGCATATAAATTAATGAGAATAGTAAGACCTTCCACTAAATAAATCAGCAAAGGCTAGTCACAAAAGAATAAATGATAGATTGGCAAATATGTGGGGAAATGTTCAATTTTTATTTTTTAAAAAGTCATCTTATTTGTTAAATACTTATTTTTTTTTTAAGTATTTAAACAAAATATTATTTACTAAATTAGCAAAGATTTTAAACTGTCATAAAGGTACTGGCCAAAGTGGTGAAATGAGCACTTGAATTCATCACAGATAGAAGTACATATTAACCTTACCCTTTGGAAAGCAGTTTTTCAATACAGAGCAAAAGCCATAAGGTATCTATTTCCTTTGATCTAGTAACTCCTTTTCTATTCATTTATCTTAGGGTAATCAAAAACGAAGATGAAGAGACCAGCATGTTTACTGATACATTATATAAAGCATTGGAAAAATTTAAAACAGCAGATTATTAGACAATATGAAAGTAGATAAGCGAATTATGATATATCTGCATGATACGTCATTGTTCAGCTTTTAAATTTTTGTTTATTACGAGAGTTTGGGGTATGATGGATGCTTATGTTAAACTCATCAATGAAACAGTAGGATATGCAGTTGTCCTGAGTAATGACAACAACCAAAGGCTCTGGGTAGAAATGGACAAAAACTCTATGAGTTATTTTTCTTGGTCAGTGTATCTATGAATGATTTTAATTTCTTTCTATCATTTAGTTTCTATATTTATATGTCTTTTCAAATTTATATTCATGTAACAAATATTTATTAAGGACCATGTTCCACACACTGTCCTAAGTGCTTGGGATAAAGCAATGACAAAAACAAATTTTCCACTCTCAACAGGGTTGCCAAATTTAACAAATAAAAAATACAAGACATCCAATAGAAATTGAACTTCAGCTAAACACAGAATAATTTTTTAGTATAAATATAGTATTTCATCTGGCAACTTTAACTCTCAAGGAATTTAATTTAGTTGGGGATAAATTTCCTACAAAGAGCATGAATTAATTTTTTAAATTTATTTTTTGTGGGAAAATAGACATAACATAAAAGTAACTTTTTAACCATTTTAAAGTGTACAATTCAGTGGTAGCAAGTTCATTCACAATGTTGCACAACCATCACTGCTACCCAGTTCCAGAACTTCCTCATTGCCTCAAAGGGAAAATCCTGTACATATTAAACATTCACTCCCCACACCCCACTCTCCATAGTGCCTGAAAACCACTAATCTGCTTTCTGTCCCTATAGACTTGCCAGTTCTGGACATTTCATATAAATGGAATCACACAAGATGTGGCCTTTTGTGTCTGATGTCTTTTAGTTAGCATGATGTTTTCAAGGTTTATCCATGTTGGAGCATGTATCAATATGTCATTCCCTTTTTTTTAAAAAAGATTTATTTATTTATTTTATTTATTTTTGGCTGTGTTGGGTCTTAGTTGCGGCACACGGGATTTTCGTTGAGGCATTCGGGATCTTTTATTGCAGTGCGTGGGATTCTCTCTAGTTGTGGCGGCGGATTTTCTCTTCTCTAGTTGTGGCATGCAGGCCCCAGGGCACGTGGGCTCTGTAGTTGTGGCGTGCGGGTTCCAGAGTGCATGGGCTCTGTAGTTTGCGGCAGGCAGGCTCTCAGTAGTTGTGGTGTGCAGGCTGAGTTGCCCTGTGGCATGTGGGATCTTAGTTCCCTGATCAGAGATCAAACCTGCATCCCCTGCATTGTAAGGCGGATTCTTTACCACTGGACTACCAGGAAAGTGCCTGTCATTCTTTTTATGGCTGCATAATATTCCATTATATGTGCATACCACATTTTGTTTATCCCTTCATCTGTTAATGGACAGATGGGTTGTTTCCACCTTTCGGCAATTGTAATGTATGCATTAATTTTATACTTTAAAAAAATAAGTTTTATCTAAACTATAAAAACCATTAAGGGATAATGAAAATCTGTCTCAGAGCTTCCTCTATGTCAATGTTATCTGTTTAGATAACTCTGAGTAAAGTAGAGGGCCAGGCAATATTCAAACAACACAGAATCAAGTATTAATCAAAGTAAAATAAAATGTGGCAGATATAAAGAAGCATAAAATAACGATTTTGTCATCAAGAAACTTATACCAAATTCTGGGAAACGAAAGTCAAAAGTCCAGTATTTAATCAAAGCAAGGCTGCACTGCCTCTCAGTCAGAAACAGCTGAGTTTAGATTACCAATTCAGGGCTGCTCCTAGAACAATAAGTAGAGCACATCACATCTGCCTGATTAAAAAGCTTACCAAAAAAAAAAGAAAACAAAAAAAAATGTGCTTCCCAGGAAAAAGAAACTGAGACCTTTATCCAAAGACAAATCACATTTTCCAACCATTAAAGCTACATAAGTTCAGAAATATTGGAGTCTCTCCTCCAGCACCTCCTCACAGCACATATAAGATAACTAATTCCTGTCTTCCCATTTTCAGTGAGTGGTCTTTTGTTTTAGGTCCTCTGAGGTTTTCAGACTTACATCAGTAAATTCTTCTTTCCAACAGCTGGGGGAAGCTGGCTTACAAAACCTTGTGCTGACATCATAACAAAGCATCCATGAAACGTGAGAGATGGAAACAGACATGGGGGCACCTTCGCATTTTTCTCTGCTTTGGCAGGAACCCAGGCAGCCAATGCCTGACCCAAAGCCAAAGGAGACACAGAGGGGTGATCTGAGTAAGATGGGAAAGTAAAGAGGAGTCAGAGATTCACAATTCCTCAAGTGTCTTCTCTGGCTCAATGGGTTCATTCCCTCTTCCAGAACTTGCCAGATTTTCTTCCTTTGCCCTCACTCAAATTACCTGCCTTGCCTTATCTTCTACCACCCATGGACTAAATTTTATGTGTTTTTCCTTTAAGACTCAATGCAAATCCTACCTTCTCCAAAGAAGCTTTTCAGATCGTCTTCCTTCCTGCAATAAAACCGATGTGATTTCTTCCTTCCTTGGACTTTACGTCACCCTATGGATTACAATTGCTGAATATTCTAGTTATTCGTGTTTTTGTGTTGGCACTTTCTCCCATACATATACCACCATCCAACAGATGTCATACAGTCCCAAAAGGTTGTCTCCTCATGGTAGCAACTACGGTCCACTTGTTTCTAAACCCCGCCATCCTTTTGTTTACCCCGCCACACACCCATAACAGGTTGACCAGTGTCGTACACAGGTTTGATACTTTGCAAAAAGTATGAATGGATGAACGGTTAATTATTTTTAGGCTCTAATTTCAAGGGCAAAGTCTCTTCAAATAAAAAATACCTGAATAGCAGAGTAGTGATATTTACCTACCCACTGCAAGCTACAAGTATTTGATTGAATCTCTGCATTATCTAGGTAGATGGAGCATCTGCCTTTTGTTCTTAAAATAATTTGTCTTTTAGGGTGTAAAAGAGAAAATTTAACTCACTGTTCTCTGGATACCTCCTAAAGAGTACCCTTCCTTCATTTCCATTTTTTCCTTAACCATTATTTTCTACACTTAATTTCTCAATTTAATTTTCTACATCAAATCATACAAGCTTTTCCCTGTTACTATTTTGATGACTTGATAATTATTCCAAATATTCCAAATGGTCATGCACTAGAATAATTTCCATCTTTATGTGAAAAGTGGAAAAATAGCATGCTCTTATGAAGAAATTAACCAAAGCATTAATTTCTTTAACCAATGGTACCTGGCTATGTTGCTATTATTGTTATGGATCTCTCTGCTGATTTTTTATGTTGCTCCAATTGCAGCATAGTTGTCAGCACTTCACTTTATTAATTCATCTGTTCCTTCAACAAGTATTTATTGAGTATGATGTCTGAGATACTGAGCTAAGTACAGTACTATGTACTGGCTCATTTTCCTCCTAACTCTTGACAGTGCTTATTCTCTTTTGCCAGCACAAGTTTCCCACCATCCCTGAAGGACTGGTGTCCTTCAGGATGTTGTTCTTGAATGTCCTCCTTCAATTACTGGGGATGGCTAACATCTGGCCCAGGTGCAGTCACTGCCATCTCTGGAACCAATGATGATCCTAGTCATCATTCATGGCACTCTTTCCCACCATATCTGAAGGTGACCTTAAATTGTTTCTCAACACAGCACCTCAGAAAGCTCTGTCATTTGGATGATATGCAATTGGAAATCTACTTCCTTTTCACCTCTCTCCTGAATTATTTCATCTGCTCCTATGACTTCCACTTTCACACCTATGAAGATGGTTCCCAAACTCTACCTGACGTTTCTCCTGAGTTCGAGTTTCACGTTTCCAATAACCTAAAGTCCTTCTTCGCTTAGTGTTTCAAACTCAGCTTCTTCAAAACCAAACTTATTATATTCTCCATAAAACCTGCTCTTGGGAATTACTTGGGAATCATCCAGCCTAGGGATTTTAGGCTTATCTCTTTTTCTTATCTCTCACTGCTCATTTCCATATGAGGTTGATCATTAAGTTACATTAATTCTACTTCATAACTGTCTCTTAAATATGTGATTTCTTATCCTTTTCCACCTTCCTAGGTTAGACCATCAGGGATTGCCTCCTGGATTCTTACAATAACATCTAGCCATGAATGAATTACTCTCTTCTCCAAATCATTTTCTTCCTTGTCATCAATTACCTTCCTAAAGCATGGATCTGACCATATGAGTGGTTTCCCTCATCTCCATCAATGGATCCTTAAAATCCTTCAATGTCATCAGCAGAAATAGCCTTTCATACTCTAGCCCCAAATTACTTTTCCAAGGACATTTCTCATCACTTCCCCAATTCCCAGCTTTTTGCTTCAGGCATTGAGTATAAGCTACTCCCTAAATACACCATGAACTTTCATACCTGTGTGTTTTTCCTCATGCTGTGCAATCTGCTTATAATGCCTTTCCCCCCACGAACTGCCTAGGGATATTCTCCTTTTTCAAAACTTAGTTCTCCCCTTCTCCTTCTGTCCTTACCTCTCCCCTCCCCAGCCAAGCCTCCATCATTGGTGCATGTTGCTGTGTTGTGTGATGCTTAGTTGAGTCTATCCCACCAGGCTGTTGAAACCGAGAGTAGTCTTATTCATTTTTGTACCTATAATATGAATAGCTGAGTTTCTAACACATAGTAAAGGATTAGTGAATGTTCTAGGCATATGCCAAAGCAAAGCATACCCCGTCTTCTGAGTCAATTTCCTCTTTAAAGAGTAGCTGGTTGGTAAAAGAAGATGATTCGTTTGGCTTATATTTGAGTCTTAGCCATGGTCTTAAATTGGAAATTGTTGAGTTGCCAATATTTTTTACAAGTCTCTAGTGAAATTTCCTTGGGAAGTTATGCAGTGAGGTGATTCATCCAGACTTTGTAAAACAAAATTGTCCCTTCTTTTCCTTGTTTTAGAAACAAAAACAAAACCATCAATGCTTGATTGACATCAGTGGAAAAAACCCTTTTGTTTCCTATAATCCAGTGTTTTCATTAAGTAATTTGCAATGTAGTGGGGGGGGGGGGAGGAAAAGAGTCTTTGTAGGGGGTTCCAAAGGCATTCTGCCTAAGAAAATCTGATTAATTTGAATAGTGGATTTGGAGTCTCCAACCATACCTCATAAAAGCCATCCCTAGAGAATGGACTTTGCAGTAACAAGCTGCTTCTACTTCTGGATAGAAATCCCATTTCGTTCTGCCTACAAGCCTGTGGAAGGCATTTCATGACAGTTTCAGACTGAAATATATTTTAAAGAGGGAGACCTGCTTATGGTAGTGGTTTGGCATAATAATATGATACAATCAAATGTTGACATCTGTAATGACATAACTCTTTACTGTAAAATTAAAAATATTAGAAGGCATATCAGAGAGTTAATGCAACTAGACTGTAAAATTAAAGCTAAAGACCTGCACTGTGGATGGCAGGTCTCCCCTAAACCAATCTAATAATATTTTCCTGCATTATAAAACTGTGTTTAATAAGGCAAATGGTATTAATGAATTAAAATATAGTTTATGAGAGAATGAAGGCCTCAGTCCACATATTGCTGTCAGCAGTTCACATTGGAATTCTTTCATGAACTGTGGGATCCATTTTGCAATCCACAATGTAAGTGGAAGCATTAAGAAATGGATGAAGACAGAGAAAGATTCCAAAAAAATCCCACAAAGCTAGGATACCAGTAAGTGAATCTTTCCTACAAAGAAAAAAATGCCAGATTACAAATGAGTGCTCTCTTTAGTTCGCAGGCTAAATTAGTGTGCAGGCCTGCATAAAGGGAACAATGGACACCTTCTGACACCAGGCTGTGTGTCTGGTGAGCATCCCTCAGTGCAAATGTTAGTACTGTGTGAGTATTTATTGTGTTTCTATAAAGTCCTAATGAGCTCCTTGGGTGAGAGTGAAACCCTTTGCTTTTTCACACTGTGCTCAAGACCCCTAAACTTCATGGGGTCAAATCTAAAGAAAGGGTAATGGACCATGAGGTCCAGCTTAATAGACCTGATATTAACACAGCAGCAAGAATGTCACCAAATGCAAAGTTTAGGGCAAGCAATGAATGAAGTATTTGTTACACTTAAAGAATATACAAAGGTTATAACAGAGTAGCGGCACTATATCAATGTCATCATTGCAGGACTTTGAAAATCTGCCATGTATGAAATAACCCTGCAACACATCTTTAGGTTGATTACAACACATGAATTTGCTTTCCAGCAGCAAATAATACATCAGAATAGAAAATTATACAACTGCAGCAACTACCTGTAATTACTTTTAGATATTGACAATTTCTTGCCCACAGAAATAATCAGGATACTCTCAGTATCTAATATTCATAGAACGGAAATACAGTGTACTCTTCATGCTGCTTATACAGTTCATCCAGTTAAATGTACACTTTCCCTAAATGAAACAGAAAGATTTTTTCTCCTCCAGTGGTCTGGTTTCTTTAAGATAGGACAGATATCCCTTGGTTCGAAATGAGTAAAAAAAACATAACAACACCGAGTATGATATCATGAAGCAGAACCACTTGTGTAAATATAGGACCCTTTAACCAGATTTGTTAGTCCATGTAGCTGCTGGCTCATCACAATCCTGGTCTGTTATTACAGTGAATTTCCGTTCAAATGATGCAATGTAAGCCACAGACCTGGGATCTGAAAGCACTGTACTCCATGGTTTTGTTCGTAAGTTAACATTAAAAGCTCCATCGCTCTCTCCCATGGGTAAGAATGCGAAGATCTGAGGGTAGGAGCCAGTAAAAATATTTATGTGGTTATGCACCTTCCATGTTTTTATTTTCTGCTGGGCTAAATAGTTTTCTTTGGAATTGACTCAAGCAGGCTGAAAATTATTTGAGGACAAGGGCTCTATCTCTACTTCTGTTGTTTTATGTTTCTATTCCCAACACCAAAGATAAAGCCACGATATTGTCCACATATCCTACACCTGATAGATACAGACAAGAAATGTTGTTCATTACTTACCAACTCCTCTTTTTTCCATGACTTGATTGCCACAAAAGTGGAAAATTGTATTTATTCAGGAAATTCAGGCAGTATATTGTCAAATTAGCTAGCTAACATATGCCATCACGAACTTTCAGCAGATTATTAATTGCTGATTCTCCATTTCACTTTACATTATTGATTTGATTTTCAGTCATCTCCCCTATCCACTAATTTTCACAGGTTACTTGAATGTCACTTTCATATTTGTAAAATTAGACCAGGTTCAAATAAATGAAAAACCTCATAGGTTTCAGATAACTAGTTTCAATGTTCAAGGCCATAAAGCAGGGACATTTAGAAACCAAAAATGCTCCTGGACTCTTTAAGTTCCACAAATAACTGCTGTCATATCTCTTTGACTATTCTCTTTGACTAATAGGAAGGGAAAGAATGACATAATCATTTTACTTTGATGTTGCTATTTTTTAAAGGAAATGCAGAGAAATGTAGAAGTGGAAGCCAGTTAATTTTTATTAATAAAGAAAAAGCCAGAAACATTTATCTGTTGACGGGTTTGACCCTAAAGAAGGGATATTACAAGCCAGCTGAATGTGTGTGATACAGGAACATCAAAACTCTGACCTAACTAAAAATAACACTTCCAAATTCTAGCCTGCCAGAATATCTAGAATTTCTGTCATTGGATTCATTGCTGCACATAAAACATCATTCACAGAAGGCCCATTAAAATGCAGACACAGTATATTTACCCAATAATATCCATTCTCTCTATGGTATATATTAGCCAAAAACAGGACACAGTCCAGAGCAGATTGTCTGAACTGAAAGAGAGTGTAAACTCGAGAAAAGTAGGATGTGAAAGGAATTCTGGGGTTCTAAGGCACCCCCTGAATCTCCAGAATAGTAAGAAGTCACCCCGGGGTGGAGGGATATTGACTGCCTTTTATGAAACTAGGCATAAAGCCTAGTTATGTCTATTACTGAACTGTTTCTAAAAGTTTCTCTAAAATTAGCAGCTCTTAAACAAATTTACATTTATACTCCCTGGCTTAAACATACAAAGGTGAAATTTTTACACTAAAAGTAAGTGTAATTTGTTTCTTCTGATCTAATTTTAGAAGTGAGACCAACACAGATGCTGGAAAAGAGATACTTCCACTTCCAGCTAACAGGAACTAACAGGGGCCAAATTTACCCTCCCATCATAAATATACATGATTGAAACAATGATTTTCTAGACACTGAACATTAGGGAGTCAAGGACAGTGATACCCCAAATTATGATTTTTTAAAATAGACTTTGTTTTTAGAGCAGTTTTAGGTCCACAGCAAAACGGAGTGGAAAGTACAGAGGTCCCAAATACCATTGTCTCCTTCCATACACACAGCCTCCCCAACTATGAACATCCCACCCCAGAGTGGTACAACCGCTATAATTGATGAGCCTACTTTGATGCATCATTATCACCCAAAGTCCATTGCTTACATTAGGGTTCACTCTTGGTGTTGTACATTCTGTGGGTTTTAAACAGTGTATGGTGACATGTATACACCATAACAGTATCATACAAAATAATTTCACTACCATTAAAATCCTCTGTGCTCTGCCTCTTCCTCTCTCCCTTCCTGTTAACCCCTAAAAACCACTGATTTTTCACTGTCTCCGCAGTTTGCTTTTTCCACAATGTCATACAGTTGGAATCATACAGTATGTCGCCTTTTCAGATTGGCTTGTGTTACTTAATAATATTCACTTAAGATTCCTCCATGTCTTTTCATGGCTTGATAGCTCATTCCTGCTTAGCACTGAATTATATTCTGTTGTCACCATGTACCACAGTTTATTTATCCATTCACCTACTGAAGGACCTCTTAGTTACTTCCAAGTTTTGGCAATTATTAATAAAGCTGCCATGAACATCCATGTGTAGGTCTTTGCGTGAACATAAGTTTTCAGTTCATTTGGATAAATACCAAAGAACATAATTGCTGGATCGTATGGTAACAGTTTGTTTAGTTTTGTGAGAAGCTACTGTCTTGCAAAGTGGCTGTAACATTTTGTATTTCTACCAACGATCAATGAGAGTTCCTGTTGCTCTACATCCTCACCAGCATTTGGTGTTGTCAGTGTTTTGGATTTGCACCATTCTAATAAGTGTGTAGTGGTACCTTGTTGTTATTTTAATTATGCATTTCCCTAATGACATATGAAGTTGAGCATCTTTTCATATGCTTATTTGCTACCTATATATCTTCTTTGGTGAAGTGTCTGTTTAGGTCTTCTGCCTACTTTTTTTTTAACATCTTTATTGGAGTATAATTGCTTTACAATGGTGTGTTAGTTTCTGCTGTATAACAAAGTGAATCAGCTATACATATACATATATATCCCCATATCTCCTCCCTCTTGCGTCTCCCTCCCACCCTCCCTATCCCACCCCTCTACGTGGTCACAAAGCACCAAGCTGATCTCCCTGTGCTATGTGGCTGCTTCCCACTAGCTATCTATTTTACATTTGGTAGTGTATATAAGTCCATGCCACTCTTTCACTTCATCTCAGCTTACCCTTCCCCCTCCCCGTGTCCTCAAGTCCATTCTCTATGTCTATGTCTTTATTCCTGTCCTGCTCCTAGGTTCTTCAGAACTTTTTTTTTTTGATTCCATATATATGTTAGCATACAGTATTTGTTTTTCTCTTTCTGATTTACTTCACACTGTATGACAGACTCTGGGTCCATCCACCTCACTACAAATAACTCAATTTCATTTCTTTTTATGGCTGAGTAATATTCCACTGTATATATGTGCCACATCTTCTTCATCCATTCATCTGTTGATGGACACTTCTGCCCACTTTTTAATCAGGTTGTTTGTTTTCTTCCTGTTGAGTTCTTTGTATATTTTGGATAACAATCCTTTACCTAATATGGCTTTTGCCAATATTTTCTCCCAGTCTATGGCTTGACTTCTCATTCTCTTGACATTGTTTTTCACAAAGCAGATGTTTTTAATTTTAGTGAAATCCAGCTTGCCAACTATTACTTCATAGATCGAGCCTCGGTCATTGTATCTAAAAAGTTATCACCTTGCCCAAAGCCATTGAGATTTTTTCCTATGTTATCTTCCAGGAGTTTTACAGTTTTGCGCTTTGCATTTAATTCTACAATCCATTTTGAGTTAATTTCTGTGAAGGATATAAGGTCTGTGTCTAGATTCATTTTTTTGCATGTGGATGTCCAGTTGTTTCAGCACCATTTCTTGAAAAGCTATCTTCTCTCCATTGTATTGCCTTTGGTCCTTTGTCAAATATCAGTTGACTAAATGTGTGTAGGGCTATTTCTGGGCTATCTGTTCTGTTACATTGATTTATCTTTTGTCAATACCACCCTGTCTTGATTACTGTAGTTTTATAGTAAGTCTTGAAGTCAGGTAGCATCGGTCCTCCAACTTTGTTCTTCTCCCTCAATATTGTGTTGTCTATTTGGGATTTTTTACTTCACCATATAAACTTTAGAATCAGTTTGTCAATATCCACAAAATAACTTGTTGGGATTTTGATTGGGATTACATTGAATCTATAGATCAAGTTGGGAAAAACTGATGTTGTGACAGTATTGAATCTTCCTATCTGTGAACATGGCTGAGATGATGGAATTTTTAATGTTTTGCATGTATATTTATCTAAAGATAAATAAGAGATACTTTAGTTGGGAAATTTACTGATATCACTATTAGAAAATAATAATAAAATCAGTGGTTTTTTTAAAAAGAACAATTTTTGATGCCCTTAATTATAAAAATTATTAAATATTTCAAAATTTTCTTACAAATCCCCAAACAATAGGTATACTCAATTTTTTTACAAATGCTAAAACAATTTATTTATTCAATAAATATTTATTGAACACTAGTATGTGCCAAATACTACACAAGGTGCTGGTGATACAACAGGAGGCAAGACAAGGTTTCTCTCCTCTAGAAGCTCACAGTCTGGAGGGGGATGAGAAACAGGGGGTTTCAATCAGTGCACTTTCAATGGACGCATGCAAATAATACAGGGTGTAAATAACCCAGGGTGATTTGGGATCAGCTAAGAAGGACAAAACTTAGCTTGAAGGGTCAGGGAAAGCTTCCTGCAGAGGGTAGCAAGTAAGGTGAGACTCCTCCCCCTCTTCCCAGCTTTTAAATATTGAAGGACTCCAGTCTTCACCTCTACCTACATCCAGTCCCTAGACAATTGCATCCATTCTGAGACTTTAAATAACATCTTCAGCTCCTGAGTCCCAACATTGATCTCCAGCATCCTCCAACATTGATTCTCCAGCATCCTTGACTTCTTTTGAACTCTAAACTCAGATATCCAACTGCCTACTAGACATCTACGTTTGGATGTCTAAGAAGTATTTCAAATTTAATATGAGAATGTTCTTGATTTCCTTCTCCAAACCCAGTCTTCCCATCTTAGTAACTTGGGTCCTTCATCCAAAAACCTTGGAGTCACCCATGACTTCCCTCTTTCTCTCACATTCCACAGTCAACTCATCAGTAAGTCCCTTTGATTCTAATTTCAAAATAACTCCCAATGCCAATGACCTCTCACCACCTTTCTCTCTATCTCCCTAGTTCAAACCAGCATCATCTCTTTTCTGAACTATTGTAATAAACCACTGGCTCCCCTCCTATTTCCAGTATTGCTTCTCCATAGCAGCTTGCATATTTTTTTAAAAAAACATACTTTGTCAGTTTCCTGCTCTCAATTCTCCAAAGGCTCCTATTAGCCCTAGACTAAAATCCAAATTTCTCACATTGGCATTATATGTCCCCTGCCTACCTCTCTTGTTTGTTTCCTGCTGCTCTACCTTTTGCTCACCTCACTCTAACTAAAACTGGCCTTTTGGCTGATCCTCAGAGATACTATGGTTGTTTTCACATTAAGGCCTTTGCACTTGCTCTTGCCTCAGCCTAGAACATTCTTTCCTTAGGTCTTCACAGGGTTCTAAACCTGCCCCTCACATTTCAAAGGCCTAGGGCAAAAGTGAAAATAGAGACTCTATATCTTATTTTTAAAATGATAAGACAGCAAACTGTCAAATAAAATTTATTCTATCCTCTTGCCTTGACAAATAGACTTTCCTGGTCACAATTTTTTTTAGGAGTCATTATATGATATAGCAGGCAAAATAACAAAGATTATTAGACTTAAAAATATTTAGGTGTTCTGTTGATGGAACAGCAATGTTTAGATGAGTAATAAAATATTTACATAATTCATAAATTGTTACATGTTTTAATCTATTAAACTTAATTTAAATCACTATTTTTATAATCAAGATTTTTGTGTGTTGTGTTGACAATATTGACCTAAAGATTAAAAATAAAATGAGTTGTATTCAAAATGCACAAAATTTGGACATACTTTAATGAAAAAGTTAAATTATATGTAAAAAAATTTAAATTATTTTTCAGGTTTTCAAAGAAGTTATTATAAATATTTCAAAATTGTGTATTAAAACTAAAGGCCCAAATGTAAATATAACTAAAGACTATCAAAACTGTAATAAAAGTATTTAAATGAAGAGGAAATTTTATTTCTTTTTGGAAAATTTACTTAAATTGTACTAAATATTTTTATACATACAGAATGAGCCACAATTCTAGGGTTCAGTGCTCATCTGATTTTTCAATGTGAAAAATTGAATAAATTCATATACTCAAAAACCACAAATCACAACATGAGGAGAAAGAAGTAGATGGACATTTAGCACTAAAGGGAAATAATTTTTCATTACGCAAGAATCTATTCCTTTCTGAGAAGAATTTTATGATTCATTTAATATTTCTTTTATTTCAGCACCTCTGTTATTCATATCCTACATGAAAAGCAGCCCAGATCACCCTCCCTGACAGCGTTAGGATGGACGCAGTGGCCTTTTGTATTGAGGTCACAGCACAAGAGATTTTTGACAAGAGTTTCCCTGGGGCCTGAGCAGTTTTATTCACGAGAAGAGATGTTTGGGGTCACTAGCTGTGCTGGGCCAGCACTGAGTGCCAGCCCCTGTGTAAGAGAAGCATCCATGTGTTCTCTAATGGATTTGTTTTGTATGGGGGATATGTGGCTCCCTCTAACGAGCAGAGCCCAGGGAAGCTGCTGTCTTGCCAGAGCTTCAGGTGGTACTACAGACCTCCCTCCTTCAATTCTTTCAGGTTTTGATTCAAATGTCACCTTATTAGATACTGCCAACACGCACACACACAAATACACATGTGTACACACATATACATGCAGGCACACATACCTGCCCATACATACTTGCATGTGCCGTCACGATTCTCTAGTCCCTCTTCCAGATTTAATTGTCTTCAGAGGACTTACTCCTACCTAACATATGTTAGGTACTAATTTTTTATTGCCTATCTCCCCAACAAGAATGCAAGCTCTGTAAATAAATACTCCTTTCCCCTTTCCTCTCTAGGTCACTGCTGGGCAATGTGTGATGTGTGTGTTGGAGTGGGAAGGGGAACCTAAGCTAGAAAGAAAGAAATACAAGGAATGCAGGAAAATTACCCAATTTGCTGTTACCCAGGGGTCTGTCTGACAAATACCACAAAATACAAGTGTTTTCCAGATTCGTATGTATACATTTAAAATGAAGAGAATCTTCTGATTGGCTTTTAGTTTGGGAGCAGAGAAATTGACTATTTGCCAAAGGTCCCCTTCAGTTTTCTGTAATGAGAACATGAGAGAATCCTCTGAAGACCTTTCTCACCCTCTGTGCTTCACCTCAGCTTGTTTCCTTGAATGAGATCATGTACACATTACCAAAATCAGGTCCTTACCCTTACAAATATGTTTACATGATAATGTCATTTGCTAAATAATAAAATGTAAAATTTTAAAGATAAGCTTATTGTCCTAGTCCAATAAGACTAAAATGGAAAAACAATTGGCAAGACAGCTACAGTCTAAATGCAAACCAAAAAAAAAAATGGTTTTCTTGATGAAGAATTCTCATAAATATAAGGCTATTGTGTTTCCTGGGCTTTTCTTTTTTCTTGCTCTCTTCCTTTTCCATTCCATTAGTATCTTTCTCTCAAACCATCACTTGTAAATTATACCAGTAAAAAAAGTACATAAAGGAAGTCATTGTAAAAATAAAGTTACTAAATCATGACTGAAGCCAAAAATATCTAGTTTCTTTATAATAGCAGTGAAGGAGAAGAAATGTAGGACTCATCCCACTAAAAGGGTGATTAATTACACTTCACTAATACCATCGACCTCACTAGGTCAGCAGTTTAGCTGAAACAACCCCTGACAGTGATCAACCTCATCAAAGTTTGGCTCCTTTTCTCTATTGAAATGTTTCTTCACTAAATTGTTTGTGTGTCCCATGCCAATGGCTTCAAAGCATTTCTTTTCTCTTTTTTTTAAACTTTAAAATGTATGCTCTCCCTACAGAAATTTCATACAATCTTTTAAGCAGTTGGAAATTAAATCTTTGAATGGCAGTAATGATGATCAGTTAACTGATGTAAATATTCAGTAGTTATGCAAAATGTCTGCATCAAACGTTAAGTACAAATATGAGATTGCAAGTTTTATTCTAAAGGCATAGAATCCTCTGTAAACAGACATCAAGAATTAATAGTGATTTGTGGTTTCCTGGGAATATTCTGTCACCTTGAATTTAAATATGGGAAACTACAGTTACAAAAATGAACTAGGCGTGATAGTTTTAGGGAAAAAACATGTTGTACAATTCTGTGTACAATTACCTATGGAGAAAAGGAGAAAGAAGGAAAGGAAATCAGGATTTAGGACACAAACTATGTAAAGTTCACAAAGCAACTTCAAGTTTGAATAGTTCTCATGGTACAAGTTGCATACAGTTAGTAATCATAGCTCTAGATCTTTCTTAGATACAACCTCCAGTTATCTGTGGGGTATGCTTTGTTTAATAAGCCTTTACTGAAGTACTATGTGTCAGGAAATGTGCTATCCACTGAAGATGCAAAATTTAGTTCACATTCTAGTGGGGAAGAGCTACCTTTAAAAAATACATATTTTGCAGCCATAATTACTTTGACTATATCTTGACCGAGGGCTTGCAGTGCAAAGCCAGGCAGTGTCGTGCATTACTTACAATAAAAAGGATCATTTATAATATATATATATATATGTATATATTTAATGCCCAGAAGAATTAAAAGCAGGATCTCAAAGAGATGGTTGCACATCCGTATCCATAGCAGCAATGGTCACAATACCTAAAACATGGAAGCAACTCAAATGTCCACGGACAGATGAATGGATAAGCAAAATGTGGTATATGCATACAATGGAATATTATTCAGCCTCAAAAAAGAAGGAAATTCTGACACATGCTACAACATGGATGAAACTTGAATATATTATGCTAAGTGAAATAAGCCAATCACACCAAAAAACTAATAGTGCATGATTCCACTTATATGAGGTATCTAGAGTACTCAAAATCCTAGAGACAGAAAGTAGAATGGTGGTTGCCATGGTCTAGGGAAAGAAGAAATGGGGAGTTTTCGCTGAATGGGTACAGAGTTTCAGTTTTGCAAGATGAAGAGTTCTGGAGATGGATAGTGGTGATGGCTGCATAACAAAATGAACATACTTAATGCCATTGAACTTAAAAATGGTTAAAATGGTAAATTTATGCTATGTGTATTTTATAACAATAAACAATTGAAAAAACTACATTTAAAAACTATGAGTATATAATGGAAACATAAACAATATACTGCAGTCACAGAAGAAGAAGTGATCACTTCTGTGTCTGGTGGGGAGATGCCCAGAGAAGGCTTGCAGTGGAGGGAATAGTTAAGTGAGGCCTCAGCAGAGACAGAACATGTTAACATTTGCTCAATCAACTCCAGTTTACTGACACTCCCTCCCATGCCCTCTGTAAACATACTGCCTGATGGTCATGGCTACTGGTTGCTGGTTGTAGTAACCACGCTCTGGAGTGCCTTCCCCTCTCACCTGATGACTTGTGTGCTTATCAAGAGTCAGGGGTATTTATTCCCCAGTGTTTATGCCAATTGTACTTAATTGTAATTACTCAATCGAATTAAATATTATGTAAACAAATTCTATTTCTTCATGAAAAGGAAGAGAATGGTTGGTCTATAAAAATGAATGCTTTGGAAAGGCTTCATAAATTAGTCACTATAAAAAAGTGAAATTGTTGCATTAGGTGTAAGTAAGACACCTATAAATCACTAGAAGAACATTGTAAACATCTAGATGGATTTTGAAACCAGATTACTTTGCAAGCGCACTTAAATTTCTCTTCCTCTTTAAAGAAATCAAAACTAGAAATTATAGAACAATGCAAAAAGGACAAAGATAATGCAAGGTGAACCATAAGAAACTTCAATCAGCAGCCTCATTCTCAAAGAAAAAGTCTTGGCCCTATACTAAAGTTTGACAATTAAAAGAAACAGTCATATGTTTTAATTTTAAACCGATAGATAGATAGATAGATAGATAGATAGATAGATAGATAGATAGATAGATAGATGATAGATAGATAGATAGATAGATAGATAGATAGATAGATAGATGATAGGTAGGTAGATAGATAGAAATAGATGGGATGAATCTGTTATTAATTCCCTTTTTCTACCACATTAGCAATTACAGGTATGATACTCTTGGTAAAGACATAGTGGTTTAGAGCACAGACTCCGGAACCAGATTGCCTGGGTTGAATTATGGCTCTGTCACTTATGAGTTACGTGACCTCAGGCAAATTAATCTCATTGTCCTTTGATTTTATCATCTATTTTAAATGAGGCTAATAATAGTACCTATCTAAGAGATTTGTTCTAAGGGTTAAGTCATTTAGCACAGGTAAAGCACTTAGGACAGTACCAGACATAATAAATGCTGTGTAAGTGTTAGCTATTACCAGTACTAGTAATGATACTGATATTACTACTACCAACTGGTTTTTGCCAAAGAGAGAAGAGGCAAAAGAAGGATGGGAAGAAGAGAATACATTCTGAGGAGGGAATGCAAACCACCGAGCTGTGGAGCTGTGATCATGCCAACTGGAGGTGAAGTACATGTGAAAAATGAACGATGAGGTGGTCTCAGGCCCAGATGGTGAAGGCACTTCTCGGCGATCCCATTGTTAACCCACCCTGTACCTTTAATTCCCTCTGCTCTCGTGACAGTTTTTGAGACGCTAATAAACATAGAGATTGAGTGGCCTCAAACCCTAATGAATTTGTAAGTTAGCAAGAGATTCGGATACATAAATAGCACAAGAGAATACATGTTGTTAAGAACACATTATATATTCTGTATCTAAAATGTGTTACTAGTGCAAAGAGGAGGGTACAGCAAATTGACCTGAGAGAGTATGACAGAAAGTGATAATTGAGCTGGATGTCAAGGGTGAATTAAGAGTTTCTCTGTAAATGATACAATAAAATAATAAGCATCCAAAACATGCATAATTGCTATCACTAGAATTGACAGACAAGGTAATCAAAGTGCCCTTTCCAAGTAGTTAGAGCAACAAAGAAACCCTACACTAAAAGATTTGGAAAGTATAACATCTGTATCACAAGGTCACAGGTGTTTTCTCCTTGACTTATCCTTAATAAAACTCTGAAATATGTCATTGAGCCAAACCACATATCTATTATTGTCTTATGATTTCTGAAATATTCCTTTCTTCCGTCTTCCTTTATTTCAGCTCTATAGCTTAGACAACTGGCAAGATAAAAATGAACATGAAATGTTGGGAACAACCGAGAAAAGGCTATAACCATTGTTCACTGTCTTTCCCTTCAAGACAATACAATAAAAGGAGATGCCATAAAATCATTCCACTTTGGTATCATTTATTATGGGCAATGTCAATCTGGCATTTTTATTCTGTGCTTCATGTTGACATTATAGAGATGTGAAGGGGAGAACTAACTTTTTCCTGAATGCTCACTAAAGATTTGAAATGGACAAGGAAGAGATCAAGCACTCAGCAGTGGGATTGAGCACAGAAAAGCAGCTGCTCCCCAGGCACTGAAGTCAGCCAGACTCCTACCCACAATTTATTCACTGTGCGACACTGGAAAAGTTACGGAGCCTCTGTAAAATGTGGACACTAATTCTTCTCCTCTATCACTTCTGGAAGATTAAGTGAAAGAATTAATATGGAATACCTAGCACATTATAGGTATTTAATAAATGTTTCTTGAATGAATAAACTTCTTATTCTTTGCCTTTTCAAAAATACTGTATTGGTTTTTAATTTCCACAGTAATTATATTCATTTGCTAGGGCTGCCATAACAACATACCACAAACCAGGCATCTTAAACAACAGAAATTTGTCTCATAATTCTGGATGCTAGAAGTTCGAGATCAAGGTGTTGGCATCAACAGTTGGCTCTTTCTGAGGCTGTGAGGGAAGGATGGCTTTCAAGCCGCTCTCCTCGGCTTGAAGATGACCATCTTCTCCCTGTGTCTCTTTGCGCTCTCTTTCCTCTTTTACGTGGTTGACTCTATCTTTTTATAAGGACAGCAGTGATAAGGACACCTACTCCAATATGATGTCATCTTAGCTTAACTAATTACATCTGTAACTAATTCTAAATCAGGTCACACTCTGAGGTACTGGAGGTTATGACTTCAACTTATAAATTTGGAGTGGGGACACAATTCAACCCATAAGAGTCACGAAGCCTTGTGTAATCATTCAAGCAACATAGAAATATAAAACTTTAAGGGTCTCCTCCCGTAATACAATTCCATTCCTCTGCTTTTAACATTTTGTAATGTTTCCTTCCATAAGTCTTTTGATGCCTGCACAAACACACACACACACACTTACCCACACCACATATTAGTCTTATATTTAGACACACACACGTGTAGTATTTTTCTGTTATAAAAATTCAATCATACTACACATATTATTTAGTCCCTTGCTTTTTTCATTTCATAATATATAATGGACATTTTTCTAAATCATAAACCTATGTAAATATTTTCATAATATTCTGTAGTATGTATAAATAATAATCTATTCAATACTTGTCCTATTGGTGGATATTCAGGGCATTTCCAGGGTTTGGAGATATCCATTTTTTAAATACTGCTATATGCAGTTTCACTCAGCTTTTTCTTTAAAACTTCTGCTTTGATTTATGTAAGTTAGATTCCTAGAAATGCATTTCTAGGTCAGAGATATGCACATTTAAATTT
The DNA here is from genome assembly GCF_965194805.1 of Balaenoptera borealis. Classification (NCBI taxonomy): domain Eukaryota; kingdom Metazoa; phylum Chordata; class Mammalia; order Artiodactyla; family Balaenopteridae; genus Balaenoptera; species Balaenoptera borealis. Next base: position 38,208,675 of record NC_138870.1, read on the forward strand.
AATTTTACCAGATGACTCTCAAAAATGTTTCAACAATTCACACATTCACCAAGAGTGCCTAAGAGGTATCAATTTTCCCCACATTTTTGCCAAAGTAGATTTGATCAGTGTTCTTTTAAATTTCTGCCTCTCTGATACATGAAAAGTGATGTATCTCATGTCTTTAATATGCATATCATTCACTACCACTGAGGTACAGCATCTTTTCAAATGTTTTTTTGGCTATTTGCATCCTTCTGAGAATTGCTAGATCGTCTTTTACCTACTTTTCATTTATATTTCTTGTCTTTTACCCATTTGTAGGAGTCCTTGTATATTAGGGAAATTAATACCTTGTCATATATGCTGTAAATATTCTTTCCCAGTCTATCATTTGTCTTTCAATTTTGTAATAGTGCCTTTTGCCATTCAGAAATTTTAGGCTTCTATAGTCAAGTCTGTCCATTTTTTTTTTTATGATTTGTGAATTTTTCTGTCTTGCCCATAAATGCTTCAACCATACCCCAAAGATTCATAATCACCTTCATTATATTCTTATATTCTCTCTGTATTTGCTTAAATGCTTCAACCATAAATGCTTCAACCATACCCCAAAGATTCATAATCACCTTCATTATAGTCTTATATTCTCTCTATATTTGTTGTAAGACACAAATCTATTAGTTCCTTTTCCTTCCAGGTGAATATTCCATTACTTTAACACTACTTATAAGGTAATTCTTCCTTTTCTCACTAAACTGAAATGTAAGGATCACCATATACTAAGTTCTTATTTTAGAGAATACTTGAATCAGTTTCTGTACTCGCTGTTCTGTTTCATTGATCAATTTGTTCATTCCTGAGCCAACATTCATATTATTCTGATTGTAGTAGCTATATAAGAAGTTTTGCTATCTGGTATGGCAACGTACCCTTCACTATTTGCTTTTTATCAATATTTGTACATTTTTTCTTCCATATTAACTTTAGAATTATTTTGATTAGTTAAAAACAATGACAATAACAACAATGGCACTCTGACCCAAATTGCTTGAAATTTATACACATATTTGGGAATATTAACAATTTTCCCTATTCAGGAATCACACACATTGACTACATGTGTTTAATATGAAAGCTGTGGGTTAGAAAGTTTCTGTAGCTTGCCCAAGGCCATGCAGTTGGCAAAAGACAGAAACTGCCTTTAACATCTCTCTAGTGCAAATTCCAGAACGTTAATCACCTCCTTTGTTCATATCAGAGAAAGAAGGTGATAAATTAAATTACTGATATTCTCTTGACTAAGCTACAAGGCAGCTTAACCATTTACAAGGCTGTCAGGCCTAAGCAGAAGTTGACCAAGCATGGCACCGGTTTATAAGCAACTCATTAGCTTTTATCCCAATAAACTGTTTCTCATTCTTTAAAACATCTGGATAGAGGGGCTTCCCTGGTGGCGCAGTGGTTAGGAATCTGCCTGCCAATGCAGGCGACACGGGTTCGTGCCCCGGTCCAGGAAGATCCCACATGCCGCGGAGCGGCTAGGCCCGTGAGCCACAACTACTGAGCCTGCGCGTCTGGAACCTGTGCTCCGCAACGAGAGGCCGCGACAGTGAGAGGCCCGCGCACCGCGATGAAGAGTGGCCCCCACTCGCCGCAACTGGAGAAAGCCCTCACACAGAAACGGAGACCCAACACTGCCAAAAATAAATAAATAAATAAATTTATTTAAAAAAAAAAAATTTGGATAGAATAAGAATGAGAATAAACTTCCACTTAATAAGTACCTGGAAGATTCCTGGCTTAAACACGTCTTTACTGATATGAAATTCTGTCATTATAGCTTTATTTTTTGGTTTAAAAACTTATTCTTCTAAAATGTTAATACCCTTATAAAGATTACTGTACATATTGATATGAATTTGTTTAATTGCTACTCTTTTAACAACCAGCTAGCAAAGTCTCTGTTGAAATAACATTTTGATCTTGGGCGGTGGGACATGGACATGGGAATGGTTTTGGAAAATGGGACACCACGTCAGAGTAGCCAAGGTTAAGTAGAATGCGAGAGGCCAGGAGAAGCCTGGAAAGGTGGACAGATGGACATGCAGATGGCTCAAGAACTGGGAGACGGGGCAGAGCAAGAGGCGAGGGGCCACATCAGTCACACTTTCCTTTGGGTTAATAACTTCTCCCCAGACACCAGGTGACAAAAGAAGCAAATCACCTGGGAGAACTCGGCAGGCTGGCCTTGGTGTACTCTGCCTTCCTACAATGATGCCGCTGATATACCTCCTAATCCCAGAGCAGCTACTATTTTTCCTGTGACCAGGAAATCCGGTCACAGTTGCCATCTCTGCTGCTCAAAAATAAAGCTCTTTTTTAGGACATTTCAAAAAACTGAAACAATTAGAAGGTTTGTTTCAAGGGAAAAGCCTAGCCTGAAGCTAGTTGATAAGAGATGGACCAACCAGGCAACGAATAGGAAAACAGATAATGACTAAACCAGCCAAATCACTAACCTATCAAAGTCAGCTAACTGACCAATCCGTACTGTTGAGCTCCAGCTACGGGCAAAGCACCGGTTACATAGAATTTTTTAAAAGCACTCAGTTTTTAACAACTGATATTGGAGACACATCACCTGAGTGCGCAGTGCTTTTGCCCGTCTCCACCCCCTTTTTTTCTTGACAGAATAAGATTAGCCTCTGCCCCTCTTATAAAATCAAAGTGGTGACGTTGAGCACAGATTTTTCTGCTCATTCTGCTTGTGTGTTATGCTTATTTCTTTTAACTATTGGATCAAAGTCACGCTTATACTATTTTCTCAAAAGAAATCAATGGGCATGGCATAAACTGATGAGTGAATAATTTTCATTACACAGAGAAATAATGTCAAATTATTACTCCAGAATATAGGAGAAAATATCAGTAAAATGTTCATTAACTTTTTAAGAAGATTGGCATCTATCCTAAATTTACCATATGTGGATATAATAGATTTGCTTAAAACATTTTCAAATAAAAGGGAAATAACTTTAAAATGTGCTACAAAATGTCCATTATTTAAGAGTTCAAATACATATCTCAATATTCTGCACTAAATGCACAATATTTTAATGCAGACAGGTGGTCAAAACAGTTTTATGTTATTTTCAATCGACATATGCCTCCACTAAAAAAATTAAGAGACAAAAAAACCAAAGTAACACCTTTGCAGGAATGGAGTTTTGTGAAAGGGGTGCTGAAGTAGAAGTTACAGGTTCTATACTAGGTTGTGTTTCCTGTGCTGTAGAATATTACACATAGTCGATAGAAGAAGTAAATTAGATGAGGCCTAGTCATAGGCTTTGAGAACTGCAAAAACCTATCAAATGCAAAATATTCTATTATACAAAATAATTGTCATACAAAATATTCTATTACCATACAGTACTTTCCTGTGGTGTGCGTAAGTAAAAATTTTAAATGCCTATATCAAAATGTAAATTTAACAGAAAAGCTCTTTATTGGAAAAATTTTGCAGTTTTTTGTAATGTATATATACCATCCCTAAATCAATTTTTTTGTGAATTTAATTTATTTGGTTTTCTTAAAATGAAGTTGCTTTACTGTACATGTATGATAGTTTCATTTCTGTTCATCTGATTCATTCAAAACATTCTGTACTCAAAGTTCCCCTAAATGCTCAATTTAGTGTGATTGCTTTCAATTCAGGCCCTCCTTGTACTGGACACAGAAAGCAAAAGCAGTCCTGCCACCACCAGGAAAATGCAAATCCCAGTATCTCCACTTAAACCATAATTCTCCATTTTCTCTACACAGAATTCTTATTAAATAAACTAAGGCATAATATGGGCAACAGGAAAAAAATGGAAAAGAGCTCCTTAGATGAATGAAACTTAAAACTAAACAAAACTGTATCTTATAACAGCCAAAAAAAAAAAAAAAGAAGAGTCATCCTGGAATAATAGACACAAAGACATGTGCTCTTGGTGTAAGGTGCAGTATGGGCATCACCGGTAGTGATTAGTCTCTATTAATATTTAGTAAGGCGTCTCCATGAAAATATTCTTCCTTATCTACATGACTAAAATACAAAGAAAAAAGCCAAAGAAAATACTAGCATGCATTTAGTAAAGAATTGGGTTGGCATAATATAATTTTATACTGTTGTATGAGTACATATGTGTAATTTACACTCCACTTGCTGCAAAGTTTGCTTTTATTGCAAAAATAAAGATTTCCTGTTAAAAAATTATCACTCAAAATGACCAGGAAAAATGAAATACTAATATTTTTAAAGTATATAATGTGATTTTTCTTAAATTATAATATATAATAAATATATATTATTATAAAATCATAATAAAGTATAATATAATACATAATAATATAATATTATTTATATAATAAATTATAATAAATTATTAGTTATATAATAAATAAATAAATAATTTATATAATAAATAATTACATAGTGATATATGTATAGATTATAATTTGTGTATTAAAATTTGGACACAGGACTTACCTGGTAGCACAGTGGTTAAGAATCTGCCTGCCAATGCAGGGGACACAGGTTCGAGCCCTGGTTCGGGAAGATCCCACATGCCGTGGAGCAACTAAGCCCATGCACCACAACTACTGAAGCCCACGCGCCTAGAACCCGTGCTCCGCAACAAGAGAAGCCATTGCAATGAGAAGCCCACGCACCGCAAGGAAGAGTAGCCCCCGCTCACAACTAGAGAAAGCCTGCACGCAGCAACGTAGACCCAATGCAGCCAAATATAAATAAATAAAAGAAATAATTTTTTTTTAAAAAAAGGTGCTCAATAAAAATATACTGACTAAAGAATTGAGGAGTAAATTTGTTCTCCCTAAACTGAAGCCTATAGGCTTGTCTGCTCACCTTAGCATGAGGTCTAATATACCAAACTGAGCACTCATGGAAGATGGATAATGCAAAGGAGAAGATTCTCTTGCTATGAAATATGCAAATGGGAATCTGTATGAGGATAACTGCTTAAACCGTTTTCTTTTGGGTAAGCATCAAGAATCAACTTGCATCTGATTTTCAATTTACTGATGAGCAGGGCGATACAACATATCACAAAAGAGATGAAAAGCTGAATGCAGATTGAGGGGTCATAAGCCATGTCTATTTGTCCCAAAGGACTGCTCAGGGAGGGGTGATTAATAAGTCATTATCAGTTGTCTTATCACCTTTCGGGCTTCGTCAAATGGCCAGCTATCTTCCCCAGATGACACCCTTGTCATCTCCCAACTGAAAGACATCCCTCTACTCATGAGTATCCAGATTTAGATTCATTACCACATAATAAAAGATAGGTTAATACAGGCTGACTAAAGCCCCAGTCATGAAAGTAGACCTGGTCATGACGTATTCCCACAGCTGCCTCTGACACCAAATTTTCTTCATCGCCCAGATGAAGGTACATCTAGACCAGGTAATCATTCCCAGCACCAGTGCCTAGGATTCCATTCTTCTTCTTAACATTTCTGTTTTTCTTCATTCTTGGGCTGCTATTGCTTTTAATTAGTAACTGCTTGCATTTTAAAAAGAAACCAAATTCAGCAAATGTCAAAAAATACTTCACAGTGATTAAAACCAAGAAGATTAATAACCTGTTCCCAGAAACCATTTCTGATGCTGGTAACATGTCTCTTCTTCACCTGTTAGAGCAAATTCCTTTAGCTATCCAGGATTTTCACTTTGAACGCAGAAAATAAAGCTGGAAAAAAATACTAAAAATATTTTTAAAAAGAGCTCAAAATAACAATACACAAAATTTCATATTAGGGCTAAGATTTGCCACCAAAATGAACAGTATAGGTATCTTGATAACATCTTTTCATTCTCATGTTTAAGCAAAATGTCTATATAAGATCTTTTTTTTTTTCTATTAGGTTAAATAGCATCACCGGTAAAAGCAATATATTGGAATTTACTGCAGGGTAGTCTCACTCTTCCAGGATTTGATTAACATTTTTCCAACTGTGATTTTCGTTAGCTACAGGATGATAAATGGCATACATAAAAGTTAGCCTAAGGCACGGTAAGATTACATAACTTGTGAATCATCAAAGAGTAATTAAATAATGGCTGATCCTGGTCTAATATTTGAGTGTGTTTTATGGTGTTTGATAGCTGCAAAGTTGTAAGAAGGTACTGAGCTCTGAGTCTCAGTCCTGCCCGTGCAACTCTAGGTTTATAATTTGGGGCAAGTCCGTTCATCATCCCTCCCTTCCTTCCTTCCTTCATTCACTGAGCAAGGCAGTGAAAATACAAAGATGACTTAGTAAAGGTCTCACAAGAAGTCTCTGATTCTCAGTTTCCTAATCTATAAAATGGGACTTTTCAAAATTTTTATTTTATTGAAGTATTGTTGGTTACAATGTTGGGTTAATTTCTACTGTTACTGTTGCAGTGATTCAGTTATACACATATATACATTCCTTTCCATATTCTTTTCCATTATGGTTTATCACAGGGTACCGAATGTAGTTCCCTGTGCTATACAGTAGGACTTTGTTGTTTATCCATCCTATATATTATAGTTTGCATTTGCTAATCCCAAACTCCAACCCAGGACTCCTCCACCCCCACCCCCTTGGCAACCACAAGTCTGTTCTCTATGCCTGTGTGATGGATAAACAACAAAGTCATTCATTTGTGTCATATTTTAGATTCCACATGTACGTGATATCATATGGTATTTGTCTTTCTCTTTCTGACTTACTTCACTTAGTATGATAATCTCTAGTTGCATCCATGTTGCTGCAAATGGCATTTAAAATGGACCTTTCTTTTTTTTTTTTTAATATTTATTTATTTATTTATTTTTGGCTGCGTTGGGTCTTCATTGCTGCACTCGGGCTTTCTCTAGTTGAGGCGAGCGGGGGCTACTCTTCGTTGTGGTGCTCGGGCTTCTCATTGCAGTGGATTCTCTTGTTGTGGAGCACGAGCTCTAGGCATGCGGGCTTCAGTAGTTGTGGCACACAGGCTCAGTAGTTGTGGCTCCTGGGCTCTAGAGCACAAGCTCAGTAGTTGTGGCGCATGGGCTTAGTTGCTCCACGGCATGTGGGATCTTCCCAGACCAGGGCTCAAACCCTGGATTGTGTTCCCTGCATTGGCTGGCGGATTCTTAACCACTGCACCACCAGGGAAGTCCCTAAAATGGAGCTTTCTTAATGAGGATTAAATAAATAAAATGTGTGAAAGTACTCTGTAAATGGTTAGGAGCCATGCAGATGTTTAGTTATTATAATAACTAAAAATAATGATGAGAATGAATAGAGGACCTCATTAAAGTATTTGTTTCACTTTTTAAAATTTTTGTTAACTTGGAAATAAATTCAAACTTACAGAATAGTTGCACAAATAAGAATAGCACAGAGAATATACATATACCTTTCACCCAGATTACCTATTTATACCATTTTACCCCACTTGCTCACTCTCTCTCTCTCCCTCTCTCTCAGTATATTTTTTTCCCTGAACCATTTAGAGATAAGTTACATCCATCATGGCTCATAACTCCTAAATATTTCAGTGTTTCCTAAGAATAGGGGTGTTTGCTTACATAACCATAGTACAGTTTTCAACTTTAGTCAATTTAGTATTGACATAGTACTTCTAACTCATTTGCTCTCCATATTCCAATTTTGTCAATTAACCAAATAATGTTTTATAGCATTGTTTTTTCTCCTCTGGTATGGGATTCAGCCTAGATTGGGTGTTTTCATTTGTTGTCATGTCTCTTTAGCCTCCTTTAATCTGGAACATTCTCACACCTTTTCTTTGTGTTTTTTTTTTTGATGTTGATAGTTTTTAAGAATACAGTCCTAGTCTTTTTTGTTTAATAGAACATTCCTCATTCTTTAGTCGTTTTACTTTTTTAATGATTAATTTATACTCATCAATTGAAGTGTCTATTCCTACCACGGGGAACCCAGAAGCCATCCCTGTGTGTAAAAAGATAGCATACACATCATGACTTGCCACAAGTGATAATGTAGTGTTAATTCCATTCTCCTCCTTTCTTGTTCTATTTCTTCTCCTCATTCTGCTGTTGGTCTATTGACCCTTAGACTATGACATCCAACTTACTCTTCCTTCCTGTTATCTGTACTAGATGGATGGTGAGCACAAGATCATGTATGTTCCCATCATGCCCACAAGGAGGAGAGAGGGACCCGGAAAAGCTGATGGCTCTGACCGTCCCAAAAGAAGGTAGCATCAGTTTTTGCTTCTTGTTCTAAATTATCCCTGATTCTTCTATTCTTCTATTCCCAACCTTCCTAACCTCCTTAGTTTCTTCCTACAACATGACAGATTCCCATCAGAGCTGCCCTTCCAAGTTTTCACCATCCTACCCCGAACCTTATTTCACTTGAACCTTAAAACAACCAGATGTGTTCAGCCAGATTTATTATCACTATTTTGCAGATAAGGAAACAGAGGCTCTGACACATTCAGTGATTTTCCCCATAATCAGGTGCTTAGAGGGATGAAATCCCAGTCTTCTGGCTGCTTGTCCAACGCTTCCGCACTACATTTTGATGCCTCTTTACAGTAACTTTATAACTACAGATCCTGTGTAATCCCCTGGCATGGTGGCCCCAAGGCACAGCACACTGAAATTAATCTGCCTTTTTTTATGGAAAATGGTAGAGATGTTTTTAGATGACACATCTAGGGCATATAATGCTTAAACTCTTACTTAAACTTGAAATTTGGCAAAAATATAGAAATATATTTGTTGTAATAGGCATTTAGCAAATTTGAAAGAAATATATAGTTCTGAGAAATTTTCCAAAAGTATTCATCAAAATTAATCTGAGAGCTCAAGAATAATAGCTTTTAAGTGAGAAGTTCAAATTGTGGGGATACTAACTTGCAAATATATACAATCATGAAAAACATCAAATAAGAGACAGAGAAGGAAGCTAAGTGATCCTACTCAGCTTCCTTATTAACAGTATAACGCAAGCTCAATAAAGAAAATTTAGAAACACACAAAGTTTTAAAAGGAAACCACCTAACAAATGTGGAAACTAAGAGCAATTGTGGCCACACTGATTGTTAGTAACAGACCTGGGATCACTCCTCGGATCTCCTGGCTGTTGGTCCAATGAACTTGCCTACATTTTATGAGTAATTTATGATACAAAATTTCAAAAATTTTCCAATCCTCTCATACAGAACAAAATATGCTCTAAGTTAGAAAAATTAAACATTAAATACGGCAAATTCTTTTTTAAAGAAAGAAATTCATTATTTGGGGCTCTGCTGAAGAAAATACAGGTGAGAGATCTTTAGCCTCAGGTGAGTAGGAGAGAGTAAGGTGTATTAGAGTTGTCTTGTTTCTTCAAGGATTTTCTCAAATTGGGCAGCCAGTTGAGGCTTGAGGTATCTGTGATAATCATATCTCTTTCAAGTTAATTTTTGTATATGTGGCAGGGTAAGAGTTGAGGTTCATTTTTTTGTATACGGATGTCCAATTGTTCCAGCACCACTTATTTGATGTTCTGAACAATAAGATAGGTTAACTCCAGAAAATCTCAAACATCAAAACTACACATAGGCAACGTGTATCAGTTAGGGACTGATTCCTTATGTAGGGTTTCATGATTCTTAAATATGTGGTCACACCCTTTAAGTACACCTCTTTAGGAAATAGGATTAACCTTTTAAAAGTTCACCCAAAGGTAATGAAGAATGGATTTTCTCCCAAAATATAGTAAAATAAAAGGTAAGTACCCATGATATTGTATGTCACAATGCTTTCATTAGGAATTTTCTTAAAGAAATCAAGTAGGAGTTAAAGAGAATAAAATTTCAAGAAGTTGAGTGAAGCAATTATTAGAATTACTCAAAAATCCAAGGTATAGGAATGCAGAGTATAAAATTTGCAATTCTGTAAAGGAGCTGGCCACACATGCTCCAGCTCCAAATTGATTTGCCAGTTCACGAGTTGAATTGTTCAAAAACTGTCCACTTGGTGGCACAGTCGTGCTGCTGCAGGAATGAGCCTGTTGATTTGGGTAAAGGTTCATTTAGGGACTGATTTCTTATGTAGGGTTTCATGATTCTTAAACATGTGGTCATACCACAATGTGTGCCAACAGCAGACAATTGCCCTAGTCATTTGTGCAAGGGAAGAAAAAGAAAAGAGCATTTGTAGGTTGTTCAAGCAAAGAGAATGGGCAGGATTTAAGAGGACTTGTAGGGCAAGTTGAACGAGTGGATGGATGAGAGCCAACCCAACCTGAATTCTATCTATGTTCTCAGACAGAAAGGCCTCTGCAGGTTTCTTCTTCTCTCTCCCTCTCTCTTCTTATCTCTTGATGCTGAACAGAAAAATTGATACTAACGTCTTCAGCCCAAATGAAAGCTGAAGTTGAGTTTCACTTGCTCCTTAATAAATATTTATTGAGTACCTGCTCTGCTATCATTATTGAGCACCGGAAGTCATGTGGTAGAAGAAGACGCATGGTTTTTACCCTTGATGGCGTTGCAGTCAACCTGAGAAGACAAGATGTATGTGTGAAACGGTAATGGCTGGATGGTGTGTTGAAGAGAGCACCAACTGGAAGCCATAACTATGAAAACCTTGAGCGAGCAGGTTGGACTCTAGCTGGTCTTAAAGAATGGCTTCATTGTGGCAGGCAGCCTGTTGCTGCACAGCTGAGTAGACAGCGCAGGACGGAGCAGAGCTCTCATGGACAGTCGTTCTGGTGGCGTGGCTGGGGAAGGGAGGTCACGGCCTCCTGCTCTGCAGCAGTCAGTTGGGCAGTAGCCATTCCAGCAAATTTCCCTGCCTCTCCATCCAAAGGAGCCGTTACTCAATGGATCCGTTGACCCACTGATCCATTTTTTAAAATTATGTGGACTTTTTTCCTTACAGATATTGAGGTGAACACAACCTATTGATTCATCTAAATTATTTTATATAGTTGAGTTAGAAATCTGAACACCAAATGTGTGGGATGTTTATGAAATAATTTGGTGAATCATGAACCTAGAGAATAAGACCCATACTTCATAGAGGAGTGTTGATGACATTTAACAACTTGACCTCAATCCATACTGAAGCATGTAAGGGTGAAATGACATGAAGCCTGGGGTTTAACATATTTCAGCAAAGAAAAAGCAATATATATAGCAGTGTTGTATAATTTCTATACTTGTTGATTCTGAATGATGGATATATAGGGATTTATTTTACTATTCCATCTTTGTGTGTGTTTGAAATGTTTTATGATACCTTTTTCTTAAAAGATCAATTGATGGTTTGAAAAGATAATTCTGGGACTGGGCAAGATGCAGCCTGAAGTTAAGGGAGATGGGTCCAGTTGAGGGGGTAGATGATGAGGAAATGAAGCAGAAGTTAGTGCTAAGACCCTCCAGCTGAGAAGAGCACTATTTACCAATTTATTCTACCCAACACATGATGGAAATCATGTCTGTCTTCCCAGAGAGATTTACCAGTTAAAAAAAGAATCTTTAGGAAATGGACTGTGCTACTTGCTCCAACCCACTTGTCCAAATGTGACACGTGGGAGTTAAAGAGATAATCAGTCAAATGTAGATTATCAGGGATGGTGCATTGGGAAGATAATAACACTGACTAAACAAGGAAAGTGTACACACTTAATTGTTAAAGTACTTTTATACAGATTGTCTCAAACATGTAAGAGAAGCCATTCTCATGTATGTCTGTCCTCTAGAATTACTCTGGCATTCTCTTCTCTTACCTGCAGGCTAAAGAGAAAAAGGTTAGCAAATCAAGAAACACGGAAAAAGAAAAAGAAACACTTTTTTAAAATGAGCCACAATATTATAGCAGACAGAGCAAAGGACCAAAAGTAAGAAAACTTAGCTTAGAGTTCTGGTTTTTCCACTTTGGAGTTGTGGGGTTGAGGACAAGGTATTTAACTTTTCTAAAATTCAGTTTTTGCCTCCATAAAATAGGGGTGCTAATAACTTCACAAGTCTGCTGGAAGGAATACACAGTGTAGTGAAGAGATTTTTCAAGTGTTTACTTGTGGCCATTATATACACTGTAGATACTCTCTCCTCTAACTTCCCTTGTATGTACCACACAAGTCCTCAAGTCCAAGAAGAGGAGGATAAATACACAAGATTACAAGTTATGAGTTCTATAGAGACCCAACCAGATATGAGATGAGAGCCACATGGAAATGATAGGAGAATTAGAAGACCCTGGTTGGTGTCCCCCAAATGGAGGACAGCATACTAGAGCAAGCCAGAAGATTGGAGAAAGAAGAAGGAAGGCGTGGGAAATAGCCTCAAGAAGGAGAACGATATAAGGAAAAGCACTTCTTACTCCCAATGTTTCCTGTCGTGTGGAGGGAGTTTTTCTAAAATAACACTCCTGGCCTCTCTTTGCACTCTCACTTAACTCCTCCACCAGATTGCTAGAGGATGTATCTGATTAGTGAGTTTGGAATTAGACACAGGACAAACAAACTAGCCCTTTCCTCTTCCTTTCTCTTGTGGCATCTGCCTACCTGCTGAGAGCATGGGTTCTGGTCTGCTTATTACTGATAGCACTGCTGTAAATACAGCATGGGGGCATGACAAAAACGGGCTTTCCAATACTGAAATCCAGGATTAGATAGAATTACCCCCATATTCCATAGATGCTAGAAAATTGTAGGCCTACCCCATAGAGGGCAAGTCTCCATTCACAGCTAAGCTTACCAGATGCACCCTCCCAATCTGCCATGAAATATATTTATACCATTGTAATATTATAAATGATGTTGATTGGTTGCAATATTCAAATCAACCTATAGACAAAGCACAGGTGATATATCCAGTTATAGTGTAGAACGTAAGTGCTATAAATCTTGATGATGTAAAAATAATGGTGTTACTGACTTATAGTGGGATGTAGAGGAGAAAGATAGTATTATGTGCTGGATGTTTGTGTTCCCCCAAATTCATATGTTGAATTCCTACCCCCCCAATGTGATGGTATTATGAGGTAGGATCTTTGGGAGGGTCCACTACACTACAACTCTGCTTCTGTCCTGACATGATTTGAGGGACATCACAGATGGAATCCCCACACAAGCAGCTTAGCCCACATTCTAATTGCTCAACTGTCTCATCTTCCCTTACCTCCCCATATAAACCACCTTCCATAAATTATAAAGCTCTGATAGATGTCATAGCTCTTTTTTTGGCTTACTTTTACAGTCTGGGTAATCTACCACAGTCCCTATTTCCTTTTACATACAGAGTCTGGCACAAGTCTCCAATAACATGTGGAGCAAATGTTGCCAGATGTTGGTTGTTGTTGTTTTTTCAATCTGAGAGTATCTGCACTATCATCAGTTCAACCCATTTATATTTATTTTAATTTGTACTGTGTTAGAACTTATTATGTTATCTTATTTTATACTTTTTATTTACTATATTTTATTTTTGATATTCTATCTTCCACTCGGTAGGTAAAATTTTATTTGTCTGATGTGAAAATTGTACATTCTATTCTTATTCTTCTTGTTAGTACTCATTCTTATATTTATTTTTCCTTAAATTTCTTAAACTTATGAATGATCTATTTTTCCCTGAATAAGACAAGTTCTGTAACATACTCTAACTTTCCTCTGATCTCCCCTACCACATCCTGAATTTTCATGATAATATCACCTAGAATTTTTGACTTCATTAAGGGTTGTTAGACACTTTTTAAAAATCTGGTTTTGTATGTAAAAAATACTTCACTAAATTATTAAATCTCTTATTATTCAAAATTTCTGTATCAAAATAAATGAATGTGGAAGAATTGTGCATTATATGTTTGAATTTGAATTTGAGGGAGACTCCTCTAATTTACTTGCCAGTCTACAAGGGCAATAAACTAAGGATCTGAGGTATCAAAATAAAGGAAAATTTTATTAAAAGTGCTAAGTATGCAGATTTAAAAGGCACACTACATCCCAGACAGAATAAATGAAATTAACCATCAACTATTCTGGCAAATTCCTGAACATCAAGGATAATGAAAAATTTCTATAGCCTTTCAGACAAAAAAGTTAGTTTCCTACTGAGGAACAAAGGCTTCACTTCAAAGTTTCACTTCAAAGTTCCACTTCAAACTTTTCTTGGGCACCACTAACGCCAGAAGACAATGAATCAAAGATCACAAGTTACATAGTTGAGAATGTGAGACTCAAGAATGTAATAACCTGATTAACTGCTGATCATTTACTTAGGCCACAGATATGTTCTCTCAGATATGTAAGAACTTATATACAGAGAAAATAATCAAAATTTAGAAGAGGAAATATGTGATATTTTAAAATGTTATAATTTTAAAATAAATTTAAAATGGTATTCATTCTAAATAATCATTGAAAATATAGTTACAAAATCAAATGCATATACTAAAAATAATTCAAAAGAGAAGGTTTGTAAAAATCACAATTTAATAAATGTAATCTGGACCTAGATTATAGCAACAACATAGGTAGACGTGGAAGGGAGAGAGAAATCTATGCATATGGGACTGGTTCTTCCCCCTTCCTGACATGAAATTTAAGGCAGTTTCCATGATTTTTCTCATTACCTTAAGGTGGTAATTAATATGTCAAATAATAATCAAAATTTAAATGCTATTTAAAGATAACCCCCTTTCCCAACTCAGGCCTTTTACAAATTAACCCTCTGTGAGAAAAGTCTGTTTTGGCACTGCTATTGCTCCTCCCCATCTTCTAATATAGTTTTCTTAACTCAATTTTGTTGGAACTTAGAGGAGAAAAAGAAATCAGCACAAGAAAGAACTAACTCCATGAATAAATTTGAAGGGATGCCAATAAATAAAAATAAAGTTGCTCAGTGATTACATTCCATGGGTCATAGTTGTTCAATGTATGTAATTGTCCCACAATTACACCCTTTGTTTTGTTTCCTGTTATCTCTCCAGTATCAAGAACTGCCTGGCACACCATAGGAACAGGGCAAATATTTGTGATAAATGAGGAAGTATATGATGCAAATAAGAAATGCCCTAAAACAAAATGACCAAGGTTAAAATACAAGGATGGGCCAAGATTTTCCAGCCAAGGGAAAGTTAAAACAAAGCAGAGGAAGCAAGATAAACTGGATAGATTCCAAGTAAAAAAGAAATAAATAGTATAAAAGGCATCAGTCCACAATAAAAACGTATCGTTAAACTGCAAGCACTAAATAAAATAGCTTTCAAATATAGAAAGTAATGAGGTGAATTCCCTGGCGGTCCACTGGTTAGGACTCAGCGCTTTTACTGTGGAGGGCCCCGTTTCAATCCCTGGTCGGGGAACTAAGATCCCACAAGCCGTGAGGTGCAGCCAAAGAAAAAAAAGAAAGAAAGTAACTATTATTAAAAATAAAAGCAGAAACAAAAAACATGCTATTCTAGAAGACCATTTTTAGCCTTTGACAGATCAAGTATGCAAAAATAAACCGTGACATAAAGCACTTGAAATACAGGGAAAAAAGGAACCCTATAAAAAATACATAGTTCCTTGTTGTCATTTGCAGCAACATGGATGGACCTAGAGATTAGCATACTAAGTGAAGTAAATCAGGCAGAGAAAAGCAAATATCATATGATATCACTTAAAAGTGGAATCTAAAAAAATGATCCAAATGAACTTATTTACAAAACAGAAATAGATTCACAGACATGCAAAACAAATTTATGGTTAACAAAGGGGAAAGGGGGAGGGATAAATTAGGAGTTTAGGATTAACATATACACACTATATATATAAATAGGTAAATAACAAAGACCTGCTGTATAGGTCAGGGAACTGTACTCAGGATCTTCTAATAATCTATAATGGAAAAGAATCTGAAAAAGAATATATATATATTTTTTAATAAATTTATTTATTTTATTTATTTATTTTTGGCTGCATTGGGTCTTTTTTGCTGTGCACGAGCTTTCTCTAGTTGCAGCGAATGGGGGCTACTCTTCATTGAGGTGTGCAGGCTTCTCATTGCAGTGGCTTCTCTTGCTGCAGAGCACGGGCTGTAGGTGCGCAGGCTTCAGTAATTGTGGCATGTGGGCTCAGTAGTTGCAGCTCATGGGCTCTAGAGTGCAGGCTCAGTAGTTGTGGCACACGGTCTTAGTTGCTCCGTGGCATGTGGGATCTTCCCGGACCAGGGCTCGAACCCGCATCCCCTGCATTGGCAGGCGGATTCTTAGCCACTACGCCACCAGGGAAACCCTGAAAAAGAAATATTTTTAAATCAATTTTTATTGGAATATAGTTGATTTACAATGTTGTGTTAGTTGCTCCTATGCAACAAAGTGACTCAGTTATACATATACATATATCCACTCTTTTTTAGATTCTATTCCCATATAGGTCATTACAGAGTACTGAGTAGGGTTCCCTGTGCTATACAGTAGGCTCTTATTAGTTATCTATTTTATATATAGTAGTGTGTATATGTCAATCCCAATCTCCCAATTTATCTCTCCCCCCCTTTTTCCTCCTTGGTAACTGAAGTTTGTTTTCTACATCTGTGACTCTCTTTCTGTTTTGTCACAGATAGGTTCATTTGTACCATTTTTTTAGATTCCACATATAAGCGATATCATATATATATAACTGAATCACTTTCCTGTACAACTGAGACTAACACAACATTGTAAATTAACTATACTTCAATTTAAAAAAGATTTAGCTGGAAAAAATATATAGTTCCTTGGGTTTTTGATACATTTATAAAAATTGATCATGTACTATATTCACTAGGTTGGCATACCCAACAATCATTCTGAACTTTATTCCCTATCATAGTAGAGACAAGAAAACTGAAAAGGAACCTATCTGTAGGCTCTCTTGTGGCTGGGGGTGCCCTTGTGTTTCAGTTCTGGCCAAAGACACATCAGCATGAATCTCCTAGTGCTGCCTCGTTGCCTCCCTCTTCTTTCCTGATGAAACCATACACAGAATGCCCAAGATGCTGCACCATCGCTACATATCAGCAGAGCAGGAAAAGAGAAAGAGCCTTGTTCCTTCATGGTTGTCCTGGACTTCCTACTGTGGACTTGTTCCAGGACACAAGTCAGCCCCTTACTCATTCAAGCCCATTGACTGGGTTTTCTGGTGCTCACTGCTAAATATGGTGCTAACTTACACAGCTACAAAGGAAACATTAACAAATACACCAACACAAAAACTTTCTGTACACAGCCTCTTACTAAAATTCAAGAAAACTAGAAATAAGTAATAAGAGCTTTTAAATCAATTATAAAATTTAAAACATTCTTCTCATTAATGACTGGCAAAGGAGGAAATAAGAATGCAAATATATATTTGGACTAAAATGAAACTAAGGTATTAAATTGAGAATTCTCAAGATATAGTAAATTACCAATTCTACTCCCTAGAACTCCTTTTCCACCCTTTCTGCTTTATATTTTCCTTAAAATTTATCACTTTCTTGTATACTACATAATTTACTTTTAATTTATATCTTAATTTCCACCTTCTCCTACTAAAATGTAGGCTTCATGAAGCCAGGAATTTTTGTCTGTTTTATTCAGTGTTGTATTCACAGCATTTGAAATATCACCTGGCTCACAGCAGACATTCAATAAAATTGTTGAATGAATTAATAATTCCTCTGAAGGGAAATGCTTAATCTTAATTGTTATTATTAAAACTATAAATGAAAATAAATAATCCAACTCAAGTTGAAAGAGATAAATTACGGTCAATTGTCTAATAAATAAAATATCTAAGTAAAGCAGAGAGAAAATAATAAAGATAAGCAGAAATTAATGAATTTTGAAAAGTAGGTTGTATAATTAAATGAAGAACTTCCTAGCAAAAAGATATAATAGACACACTTCTAGTAAATCTAATCAAGAAAAGTAGAAAATCAAAATAAAAAAAAAACTAGGGACAAAAAAAGCTATTACACCAGCTAGAAAAAAGAGTAATTAATGATGATAGAGGTCTATTTATAATTCCCTGCCTATAAAATTTAGTCTTAAAAAATAATTTTCTGTGAAAATATAGATTTAATAAAATTGACTTAATAAAATCAACAAAATCTGAATAGAGCAATAATCATTCATAACCAAGAAATGGAAGGTTATCAAATCATTATTTTAAAAAATAAAAAGCTTTCAGAAGGACTTTTTCAGTCAGTTCTTTCAAACTTTCAAGGAAATATGTCTCTTGTGCATAGAAAACTATTAAAGAACATAGTAAAACATGAAATTGGTGTTAAATTTTATCAAGTGACATTTCATTATCCATTGATGTTATTTTTCTCTGAGCCTATTGATTTGATTTATAGTGTTAATAAAAATTCTAATAATCAATCATTGTTGCATTGTTGTGGTGGGGAAATCTTTTTCTATACTGTCGAATTCAGTTTGCTGGTCCAACGACACAATAGAAAATTAAACAGCCAATTAAAGGGCAGGGTCTAAAGAAAGTTTTATGAAATGAGAAAATGTTTACAAAATAATGTTTTCTCCGTTTTGCTTTGTTTTTAAAAATATTTATTTATTTATTTGTTTGTTTATTTATTTTTGGCTGCGTCAGGTCTTAATTTCAGCACTCAGGATCTTTCGTTGCGGTGTGTGGGCTTCTCTATAGTTGTGGTGCACGGGCTTAGTTGTCCTGCAGCATGTGGGATCTGAGTTTGCCGACCAAGGATCGAACCAGCGTCCTGTGCATTGGAAGGCAGATTCTTAAGCACTGGACCACCAGGGAAGTCCCTGAAATAATGTTTTCTTTAATCATTTTATTTCCTCTAATTGTCTGAAAATTGTGTCTTTATTCTTCCAGTACAGCATTTCTCAACCTTAAATTCCACCTTGTCTGGAATTCCACTGTCACGTTGACTTTTAATATTTCTTACAGTGTGGTTTATTGATAACTGGTGGTCTCCAGGGGTCTATTAAATGGTCTGCCAGTAGTTTGACAATTTTAGAGGAAAAAGTGATGAAACCATCTTGTTCACATACACTTCCCCACTTTGAAATATTAGATTAATAATGATTTTCACAGAAATTCCATCACTATCTAGTAACTGTTGTGTTTTTTAAAGGTCATGTCAGTTCATCTCAGCTAATATTAATAGCTTGAAATTCTTCTCAGTTAACTCATTTTCACATTATTGGCATATTTGCACATTTTCATTAAAGGACCTAATCCAAAGGAGCTGGACAAGTTAGACCCCTTTCCTCTCCCCCTACTCAGCATCTGGTAGGAAGCCCATTTGCCTCCAGATTAAAGTCGTGACATCATCTACCTGTCTTCTCTCTGTGCACTCTACGTGTGGAAGTTAGCATTTTTCTGCATGATTTGCACGACATTCACATATTTGCATTATTTGCATGTTGTTTACATTTGGTATATATGCATTTTACTTTTTATGTTAGAGCTCAAGTTCAGCAAAATGAATCAGTGAGTCAAGAGTATTATATTAAATGGTAAGAGGGGTAAGAGTAGGAATGACAAGCTGATTCAAAGATGCGTATGGAAATACTAAGGATCTAGAGGAGCCAAAATTATCTCAGTAAAGAATAGGATTTATTTTATGAGTTTCAAAATATTTTTTATGATTTTGAATGACGTGCAGTATAGGTATGTATCTTGAATAGCCTGAACCTGACACTTTAGGACTGAAATACGTAGAAAATAAGATACCAGAATTTTTAATATGATAAAGCAAATAGCACAAAATGGTAGAGCATTGGACCCTTTCCCATCACTTGAGCATTTTCTTCACTTGTCCAAAAAGAGATTGACAATATTGGTCTGTTTAAAAACATACATCCAAATGCTACAACTTTTCACCTCATCTGAGAGGAAGAGGGGTCCAGCTTCCAATATGGCAGGGTGTACTGGTGGCTAGTCCACTGGAAGGGGGAGTTCCCTGCCCTTCTTTTGTGCTAACATCTGGCTGTGTGTCCCGCCTGTCAGAATGCCTACTGAACTCTATTATGATTTTATGCTAGGGGAACATACTGAAGTCTCTTCTTCCCTTTCCTCTTTCCTGCCCCTAATCGTCAAGTTCCAAATGACTGCAATTCTTTCTCTGGACCCACAGCTCATGCTAGACCAGTACCAAGAATTACATTCACTTTATTTAAGAAGAAATTGTTAGAACTTTAATCTGGAAGGCAACCAGCTTGCTTGCTACCGACTGCTCAGTATGGGGGAGAGAAAAGTAATCCAGCTCCATCAGCTATAATTAATTATCCTGATCATTGCCCCAAACACCCTCCCCCTTCATGCTCTTTGTAGTTGTTGGGTCTGAGCTGGAGCTTGTCTGAGGCTTCCTGAGGAAGCAGCCTGACTCCTGTGAGGGAGTCCTGTAAGTAGTTTGGGTGGTGTTTATTCTTCCCCTTTCTGCCCTAGCAGAGGGGAAAGAGGCCGCATAAAAGCGGTGAATGACAGTAAACACGGGAAGAAATCATTGACAAAGCAAGCCTCCTGAGGGTCTGGAAAGGATAGAATTGAGAACACAGGTAGGACAGGAATAACATTACTTTTTCTTCTGCTGAATGGAGAGGAGAGAGGAAAGCAGGGAGCAAGGACAGCCTTAGAGAAATGATCACAGTGTCTTGTGTGTAATAGGGACTCAAATACGTACTGAATTCAATAGCTGTTAACAAGTGACACAAACTACCAGCTCCTAGTGAATAAGAAAAGGTGTCATTGAAACATGATATCCAGCAATCAGCCACAGGGAAATTTAATATAGATATTTAGAGCAGAACACTGGGCTGGATAGGCCATGGAGTTCACCTAATAGAGCAAATGGGATACTCAGTAGTCGCCTATTCTTTTAAATATAAGGTTTACCAAATGCAACCCCATAGTCAACATACCAGGACTAACCTGTACCAGCAGCGCAAATGCCTTCTCACCTTTAAACATTTCTAAAAGATTAAGGAAGGAAACTAACAAGGATGGAGCTCTTAAACTCTCAAACTCTGATGGATTTTGTCAGACTCTGTGGCAAATACCCTAATACACTGCAGTTTCATTTAGTTCCCCGCAACACACGATTGAAGAAAGCGACTTAGAGAAATTAAGTACTTTGCCAAAATCATGGGTCGAGAAAGCAGAGCTGGAATTCAAACTCAGCTCTGCCTCACTTAAAAGCCCGTTCTTTGTGCATGTAACAATGCAACAATGCAAAAAAAAAAAAAGTTTAATCTCCAGTAAATTAATTTCATGCCAGAAAGAGACCATTCAAGTACCTAACAGAGACAATATCCAGCAGAAAAACAATGCCACTTAACCTCACTCTTTTCTGTACCTCTGTAAAATGTCATAGATTTGTGGGCATTTTCAGAAAACTGACAATTTTGTGAACAGAGCATAACTTTTTGTTCATCTCTAGACTTCTACTGTTCCGGTGAGAAAGCAATTTTAAAATGCCTCCTACAACTTTCCCTATGAATCGGAGGTCCTCTATTATTTTCTGTTGTTAAAACTCAGACAAACCTTATTATTTTATTAGGTCATCGGGAGATTTATATGTCTCCTCGGGGAGTGACTGTGGAAGGGAGAGCGATAGGGCACATCAGGCCCCGAGTGGACTGAGCTCACCCGTTAAATTAGCCCGTCTGCCCTGCTCTCGACAGTTATTAATGCTCCCGCCTCTTGCTGCTTCCAATACTTGTTCTTCTGGAGTGCCAATTCCAGATGTTGCTGTTACATCATGGCAGCACTTACAGCCCAAACATGCCAGTGGTTTCTGCGTCTTGTTGGAACAGTTCCCTGGTTGGCCCCCTTCCAATGCATTGTCCAGGAAGCCCAAAGTGACCAGCATGAGCCAGTCATCCTCTGGAACAACCAGGACACCCCTGCCTGGGCAACTTCCAAGTTCAAATTGTTTCTCAGGAAGCAAAGCACTGTGTGTTACTTACTCTCCATTTACCCAACAGTTCTTGCTTTACCTTCATCAGGCTGGTGAGCCCTACAAGCTGACTATTTGCCCACAATAACAGCCATTTCCTGCCACAGGTTAGACGAATAGGGACAGTGAGAGATGTGATTTCCTTGTATCGGTCAGGTTTGCTTGGTTATGCTGTGGTAACAAATGACCCCCAAATCTCAGCAGCTTACAACAAAGGTCTACTTCTCATTCATATTATATGTTCACTGTGGGTTGGCCTCAGCTCTGTAGCATGTTGTCTTCACTCCAGGACCCAGGCTAATGGAACAAACTCTCTGGGGAACATTAAGCTGGGGCAGAGGCAAATGAACCATGACAAAACACAATCTCGTTCTTAAAGCTTCTGTCCCCACTTCATCAACAAAGCAAGTAGTATGGCCACTCCCGATACCAACAGAGAGGGAATGTGAAATCCTCCTTCAGGGAGCAGCACCCCATAGAGGGGCAGCAAACATTTTGAGTGTTAATACAATCTGCCACCCTCACTTTAATGGAGACCTGCCATGACATCACCAAGTTGCCTTGGAAGGAGCACAATGTATGGAGCCCAGGTCTCAAGACATCACAAGATTCTGCCAGGACAGCAGAGACCTGCTCATTTTCTCAGCCGTGCTCCCCACGTTGAGTTCAGCTCCTCTGACATTGACAGGTGGCACTCATTTCTTAGAGACTCCCTCAGGTGAGTCAAGGTGTTGCTCCTGGTCTTTGTAATTCCTAGACTGTACGATCTAGTACCTAAAGAGTCAGACTTCAACACCTGCCCAGCCCCTGGGGCAGGGTGGCTAGAGAAACTCCTCCACTGGAGGCCACATCTGTGTCAGTGAAGGACACTCCACTCTGAGTCACTTGTTTTTACAGCCTGTCAGAGACCAAATTAGATTACTTTGAAGGAATATATTATGACCCATCTGTCCATTCAAATAAATCACTGACCTTTCTTTTTTTTGCCCTAGCAGAAAGGTGTTCAAAACAGTTGTCTCCATAATAAATCTTTTCCAGTTTAGTAGTATAAATGTTGTTGAGCTTGACGTTTTATGCTATGATTATTTCTGTATTAAAATGTATAGGACTTAAGAAGATACAGCTGTCCTCGGCAACATCAGACACATATGAAATAAAGATGACTTAATGATTTGAATTATGTTAATATACAGAAAATGCTAATGCAGAGAGTTCTTTTTCTCAATATGATTATTCAAAATCTAGTAGTTGAAAACCATTTCAAAGGTGTTAATAATAGAATACTTTTAAATATACCATTTAGGGGCTCCATGCACATAAGTTATATGTACACATATATATAATGTATTGAGTATCATGCATTTATTACTCATATAAATCAGGAAGACAAAGAATTCACGTAAAAAGTGTCTCCCATGGTGATATAGTATAAATAGCCTAATAACTGCTGGATTATTATAGTTGTTTTTAAACTCACTTTAAAAACAAATGATATCCCTTCATTCAAGAAATCTTTACTCAGCACCAACCATGAATCAGGTACTGTTCTGGCTACCAGGGATAAAAATCCCAGCCTTAGATATATGCATTCCAACATTCACTGCAGCAATATTTACAATAGCCAGAACATGGAAGCAACCTAAGTGTCCATCGACAGAGGAATGGATAAAGAAGATGTGATACATATATACAATGGAATATTACTCAGCCATTAAAAAGAATGAAATAATGCCATTTGCAGCAACATGGATGGACCTAGAGATTGTCATACTGAGTGAAGTAAGTCAGACAGAGAAAGACAAATATCATATGATATCGCTTGTATGTGGAATCTAAAAAATGGTACAGATGAACTTATTTACAAAACAGAAATAGAGTTACAGATGTAGAAAACAAACTTATGGTTACCAGTGGGGAAAGGAGGGGCAGAGGGATAAATTGGGAGATTGGGATTGACTTGTACACACTACTATACATAAAATAGATAACTAATAAAGACCTACCGCATAGCACAGGAAACTCTTCTCAATACTCTGTAATGACCTATGCAGGAAAAGAATCTAAAAAAGAGTGGATATATGTATATGTGTAACTGATTCACTTTTCTGTACAGCAGAAACTAACACAACATTTTAAATCAACTATACTCCAGGGGCTTGCCTGGTGGTGCAGTGGTTAAGAATCCGCCTGCCAATGCAGGGGACGCGGGTTCGAGAGGATCCCACATGCCTCGGAGCAACTAAGCCCGTGAGCCACAGCTACTGAGTCCACATGCTACAACTACTGAAGCCCATGCGCCTAGAGCCTGTGCTCCGCTACAAGAGAAGCCACCGCAATGAGAAGCCCGTGCATCACAACGAAGAGTAGCCCCCGCTTGCTGCAACTAGAGAAAGCCATGCGCAGCAACAAAGATCCAACGCAGCCAAAAATAAATAAATAAATAATTTTTTAAAAAAGTTTCTTGTCCCTATTTTTCTCAATGTATTCTTTACAAAGACCCATATTATAAATTATCTCAAGACCAGGAAAATCTTTCTCTCTCCTGATGAACTAAGTTGTTTCCTTCTACTGGACAAGGAGAAGTATGTATTCTTTCATGTTTTCCTCTTGGCATTTGGCTGGCAGGAAACTCAGAGCTAGGTATCTTGCTAAATTGCTATGACTTTTTTCAAAAACATTTTATTAATATAATTTTCTTCTTCAGGTTCTCTGTGTTTGGCTTTTGTTTTATATGTTTTATTTCATTGTGTTTATGATTTTCTTATGGAGATAGGTAGGCTGGAAATAAATATTACAATGCAATCTAATTAAAATATTTTATTTTGATTTTGGTTAACTTTTCCTGGCTATATCTACAACATCAAAATGATCTATAAATTAGGAAAAATTTTGGTCTCAATGCTAACCTATTAAATAAACAATTTAACTGATTTTTCTTTTCCACTCAAGAGACTGTGTTTCTTCATTCATGAAAAGAGAAAACAATACTGGGTAATTTATTATTGCCAGGATCTAATGCTCAGTACTGAGGGCTTAAAGATGAGTGTGGTATAGACCCTGTCCTCAAGCAATTTACCGTCTTGAATCAAAGTTATTTTATTCCTTCAAACTTCTCATCCAGAACCAGTATTTATTTGTAGTTAGAAACTAATTTGCAAAAGAATACTTTTTAATTTTTTTTTATTTTATTGGAGTATGGTTGATTTATAATGTTGTGTTATTTTCAGGTGTACAGCAAAGTGATTCAGTTATACATATACATATATATTTTTTTCAGATTCTTTTCTCATATAGGGTATCACAGAATATTGAGTAGAGTTCCCTGTGCTATGAAGTAGGTCCTTGTTGGTTATCTATTTTATATACAGTTGTGTGTGTATGTTAATCCATTTTTGAAAGCAAAATTAGTTTTCCCACTTAGTTCTGTTCTCTCATGCCGACAGATACTGAGATAAGAGAAATAAAAATTCTAAACATTCTACAACTGTAGCTACTGCCCTCAAACAAACATAAGATTGTTTTTGAAATACTTCCTACAATAAGAATTACAGAGACCAACCAAGGCTCTCACAAGCTACTGGGGCTATGTGCTTTTGCTCTTGAGCCATCCTACTCCCTTCAACATCAAATCCTCTTAAAACATTTAAAATCAATATTTGGCTTAGAAGGCCTGAAATGTTTTCCCCTAACAGGTCAAGCTACCTTTTTATATCAATCATAATTCCTAGCAAGTTTTGTAGCTTTCCAAGTTTGATAAATTATTTCATGCCATTGACTGTGCTAAAACTTTCCATCAAAGTTTTAAGACCTCCAAGTTACAGATATGACCAGCCCCAGTGAATCTCCAACTTCTATACCTTTCATTCATTTGATAAATATTTGCTAAGCACCCACAGTGTTCCATGCTCAATACTATGTGTGGGATATAAAATGGTAAACAAGACAGATATATCCTCTGCCATGAGCTGCATCTAACAGAGAACACAAACAGTAAATGAATAATTCTAAATGTGCTGAAGGCAGGATTTTTGTCTGTTTCCTTCACGGCTGTTATCTCCCATGAATATAATAATGCCAGGCTCAATAAATATTGCTGGATGAATAGCATAAAAGAGGACGCACAGAGCACTATTGGAGCATATGCCAGGGGGACCTCATCTAGTCTGGGGAGCTGAGGAGGGTCATCCTAAAGAAATGGCATTTCATCTGATATTTAAATGATAAACTGAAGACGAGAGGGAAGAGTGACATAGGTGGAAGAAAAACTTTGCTCGAAGACCCAGATGTAAAAGAACGGAAGTTTTAAAAGTGAATAAATAAATCAATGAATAGTCACCCAGAATGGCTGACATGGAAAGAGCACAGAGCAGAGTGACAAGAGATGAAAAGTTTGATATAAGTGCTAGCTCAGGCAATCTCAACAAACAAATTAAGAATTTTGTACTTTATCAGATACATGAACCCCAATGTTCATAGCAGCACTATTTACAACAGCCAAGACATGGAAACAACCTAAATGTTCGTCAATAGATGAATGGATAAAGAAGATGTGGTACGTATATGCAATGGAATATTACTCAGCCACTAAAAAGAATGAAATAATGCCATTTGCAGGAACATGGATGGACCTAGAGATTATCATACTATGTGAACTAAGTCAGACAAAGACAAATATCATATGATATCACTTATAGGTGGAATCTAAAGTATGGTATAAATGAACTTATTTACAAAACAGAAACAGACTCACAGACATAAAGAACAAACCTATGGTTACCAAAGGGGAAAGGGGCTGGGGAAAGGATAAATTAGGAGTTTGGGATTAGTAGATATGAACTATTATATATAAAATAGATAAATAACAAGGTCCTACTGTATAGCACAGGGAATGATATTCAATATTCTGTAATAAACCATAATGGAAAAGAATATGAAAATGAATATAAATATATATGTATAACTGAATCACTTTGCTGTACACTAGAAACTAACACAACATTGTAAATAAACTATACTTCAATTTTAAACAAAAAAGAATTCTGTACTTTATCTTATAGGCAATGGAAAACCATTGATATGTCTCAAGTAGATGGGTGATGTGATCAGATTTGTATTTTTAAATGATCTCTCTAGGTATAGAGAGAAGTCCTTTTAGATGATGTTAAGGACATTCATTCTCATAATCTTTCTATTGCTCTACACTCTTTATCCCCCTTTCTGCCTGCTCTGTAGTGTTCGTCAAAATCCCATATGCCTCCTGTGAACCCAACTTTCCCCCCAGACAGATCTTCTTCACTCATCCACGTTTTTTCCTCCATGTACCTTTCATGATAAACATACCATGTCTTGATTTATCATACCATACATGTGTAATTTATATCCCAAGATTACCCTCTCTTCTGTGCTGACTCAATAACTATTATATCCAAACAAGCAAATTTAAACTCCTCTGCACAATTCTGAGAAGACCCAGAAAATGCTCACATTCCTCTGTGGTTGTTCTCTTATGCAAAACTGCTGCTCCCCTAATTTCCTTAATCATTTCTGGCAGCCTCTTCATCACTTTTGGACGCTTCCCCAACTGTCTGCAGGTGACATTGCCCCCAAACACAGACCTCCGTTCATTCCACAAAGCACAACTGAGGACTCTAGAACAGAGGAGACTTGCAGGGAAGAAAAAGCAGAGCCTCAATTTGGTTATCAGCTCTCTCTGTTAACATACCCTGTAAGTGGGGTCCTCTCTCTGCAGTCTCCTCCATAGCCCCCAGCCCGCTGCTATGTTGCTGGAACCAATGTGGGTTCAAATGGTTCTGGTGGACCTAGGGGCAGGACAGGAATAAAGATGCAGACGTAGAGAATGGACATGAGGACACAGGAGGGGGAAGGGTAAGCTGAGACGAAGTGAGAGAGTAGCATTGACATATATACACTACCAAATGTAAAACAGATAGCTAGTGAGAAGCAGCTGCATAGCACAGGGAGATCAGCTTGGTGCTTTGTGACCACCTAGAGGGGTGGGATAGCGAGGGTGGGAGGGAGGGAGACGCAAGAGGGAGGGGATATGGGGATATATGTATACGTATAGCTGATTCACTCTGTTATACAGCAGAAACTAACACACCATTGTAAAGCAATTATACTCCAATAAAGATGTTAAAAAAAAAAATGAGAATCTGGCTCTTGCCCAACCTCTGCCTCTGTGTCTACAGCCCAAACATTTCTTTCCCTTATGCCCAACCAGTGGGGGCTAAACCAGAAAGCCCCATAAAAATCTGCAAGAGTTGCCAACCCACACAGAATGACAATACCTATTTACACTACTAGAGGAAGGAGTTTCACCCCTCTGTGTTTCAGCCTTTCCCTTCCTGACTAGCCTCTGGGATTTACTTAGCTTGGCAAACCAAAAAGCCCACTAAAATGATTTCTTCCAAGTTAAAAATTAACCTTCCTTTGAAAGACAATTCTGCTACATGCCCAGATATAGGGGCAGTTTTTGAAATAACATTTTTATTCAGTTTATAGATGTACAAATATATTTGATGGGGAGAAAAATTATACATACACCCACACAGTGTTTCTCAAATTTTCCAAACTATTATTCCTAACAAGTGAGAATTCCAGGAGGAACTGGGCATGTTATCTCAAAGTAGCCCATGGCAAGCATATTATTTCTTTGGAGTTTTGTATTTTAGCTTCTAAAACTCACATACAGTTTTGCATTCCACTTCATAATATGCCCATTTATTTCATATGTCACAATGGAATGAAATACGTTGAAACCCAGCCGTAGTGCTCTAAGTGGGACCCACAAAATTGTATCATATAAAATACAGAATGTTGTCATCCTGAAATTGACAAGGCATCCTACAGAGCTAGGAGTTCTGGGGTCCCCAGGTTATATACACATGAAGTTACATACACATTTGCATTATCGTGGGCATGACGTATCCTGGTACTTGTGTGGTTTTTTTTTAATGCTCTGGGTTGTTTTTTTTTTTTTTTTTTTTGGCTGTTTTGGGTCTTCGTTGTTGTGCGCGGGCTTCCTTTCGTTGTAGCGAGCAGGGCTACTCTTTGTTGTGGTGCACGGGCTTCTCATTGTGGTGGCTTCCCTTGCTGTGGAGCACGGGCTCTAGGTGCGAGGGCTTCAGTAGTTGCGGCTCGTGGGCTCAGTAGTTGCGGCTTTCAGGCTCTAGAGCACAGGCTCAGTAGTCGTGGCACACAGGCTTAGTTGCTCCACGGCATGTGGGATCTTCCTGGACCAGGGATCGAACTCGTGTCCCCTGCATTGGCAGGCAGATTCTTAACCACTGCGCCTCCAGGGAAGTCCCCCTGATACTTTTTGCGAACACTATAGTATGTGATTTATAACCCCAAAGTGTGGTAAGGAATAAATATAAACTAATCAAGCTCCATTGTGATATGGATTTTTGGCACTTTTTAGAGCCCACTCACTAGCTAAGTGACTTGATCTATCCACCAACTTTGATAAGCATATGCTTCAATGTCTTGCCTTAACAGAATTAGAAATTACTGCATGTGATGAAAACTTTATGTCATTTTCAAAGAGTTGAAACCTTAAACACTTTCTTCACCCGTGTCTCCTAGAAAACAAGAATCTGAAGCAAAGATTAAGATGCTAACATTTTATATGAGAGGAATAAGCCATGAGCAACAAGGGTAATGGAAAAAGGGAAGTCAAGCAAGGCACAAAACATTGCTTTTAAAGCAGGTTCCTTATCTCAAGATCAGGATGATAATCCTGAAAGAGACTTATTGGATGGATCCACCCAGCACATGCAAACTCTGGAAGAGTAACAAGGAGAAACCATAATTCATGGGAGAGAGAAAAGAGGGAGAATTGATCTGCCTCCTATCTCGAAGGTTTATCTCAAAAGAATCTCACTCCCCCATGCTTCCATTCTCTGGGCAACTGCTCAGGTCAAGAGAGTCTACAATGAGGGTTTTCATCTAAGTCCAGGGGTGGAGGGAATCCCAGTGTACGTGGAGCACTGAACAAGAAAAAAAGGAAGTCATCAAGGGACTCTGAGAAGGTACACAAAGTTGTATCCCCAAACAAGCAAGTTATACAAAAAGATCAAAATTCTATCATATTCATCAATGAATTCTACCATATTCATATCATATCCTGATTCCAAGGTGAATGAACTTCACATAAAGGCTACATTATTGTTCCTCTAATTTGAACTCCCCAATCTATACAACTTTATAGCAGTTACTAGCTGGTAACCCCCAAACTTAGTATTTAATTACATTTCCTGTACAGTTTTCTAAGTGTTTGTGTAATACTTGTCCCTTCCATCATATTTTTTGTTGCTCCAAGTCAGGGACCAAAATAATATAATAGTTAAGCACATGGACATTGGACAACTTGCTGACCATTTTTAGTCTCAGTTTCTTCATAAGCTCATTCTTTTATAAAGAATAAATGAGATAATGCATGAAAAACACTTTGTAAATGCTTTGCACATAGCACTGAAGAACTATTTTGTATTGTTACTGTCATAATTTTTTAAAATTATTTGTTTATTTATTTATTTATTTGGCTGCACCGGGTATTAGTTGCGGCATGTGGGATCTAGTTCCCTGACCAGGAATCGAACCCAGGCCCCCTACATTGGGAGCACAAAGTCTTAGCCACTGGACCACCAGGGCAGTCCCTAATTATTATTAATAATTATTTTTCATACCATAAATCAATGAATAAAATATGGAACACACCATAAAAGTCCAATAAAATGTTTTATTTATTGATTGATCCATGTAGGCTATGCTTTTGTAAAAAAAAAAAGCGTCTATATAAGAGGGAATAAAATACTTCTCTGGGTCTTTTTTGATTTATTTGTCAAATGAAGGAGTTAGATTATCTCCAAACCATAAAATTATTTATTTGTTAAAGGTATTTGTTGAAATATCCACTTGCAATCTCTTCTAGTTACTAGCAAACATAAGTACAACATGTACAATTATGGAGAAATTATGAAAATAAATACAGGG
Organism: Balaenoptera borealis; assembly: GCF_965194805.1. Lineage (NCBI taxonomy): Eukaryota > Metazoa > Chordata > Mammalia > Artiodactyla > Balaenopteridae > Balaenoptera > Balaenoptera borealis. Next base: position 38,239,618 of record NC_138870.1, read on the forward strand.
TGTGTAAGATGTGATTCATGATGATGACACAGATAATGCTCCACTTAGATATCAAACTGTCCTACTGAAATTGAATATGTACAAAACTAAACTCATCATCTTGCCCCATAAAGCTTTTCTTTTTCTATCACAGTGAGAAGTACATCTATCCACCCAGAAGCTCATGGCAAGGACCAGAATATTGGTCCTGACATTTCCTTTACTCGCAGCACATCTTGTTGTTACTACAATCTACATATTTGAATACCTCAAATCCATCTCCATCAGCATCACCTAGTTCAAGCCACCATTGTCTCTCTCTTATAATAACACAATAATCTCCTAATTTGTTTTCCTACAATTATTCTTGAACCCTCTAACCCATTCTCCACACCCCCCAATATGCCCATTTAAAAACCAAATCTATTTACCCCCAAATCTATTTATTTGTTCTAGGTTATAATCACTCAGTGTCCTCTGTGGTTGATTAGATTATTCTAGAAAAAAAATCCTCACTCCCTCTTCCACCTGTCTCCTTTAGCAGATTATATTTCATGGCCTCTTGATGTTGGGCATGGCCATGTGACTTACTTTGGCCAATGAGATGTTAGTCATGTGACAGCAGAAATTCTGCCTGTTGTTTGCTGCCAGGCTTGCTCTTTTGTGCTTCTGCTATCACTATGAAAAGAGCTTCCTCAGGTAGCTACTTGCCCTTAGACCTATGCCCCAGAATGATCCATGTGGAGCAGAACCTCTTTAGCTAACCTTCAGACCTGCAGCCTCAAGCCAAGACAACCCAACTGATATGTGTAAACAAGAAATAAATGCTTACTATCTCATGCTCCTGAGATTTGGTGGTTATTTGTTATGCAGCAATAGCTAACTGATACAACTTCATGTAAAATCAACTTTAAAATTCTTAATATGACCTGAAAGGCCTATTATGGGTCTCTTCAGCCCCACCTGGTACCATGCTCCCTCTTCTTCCTTCCCTTACTGTACTCTAATCCCTCTTTCAGTTCTTCAAGTCTGCCAAAGCCCTTTCCCAACCTGGAATCTCTACACATGTTGTTCTCTTGCCTGGGATGTTATTTCTCTTTCTTGGTCTAGCCAACCTCTACTCACATGCAATCTATCCTTATGTGTCCCCACCTCAGGGAAACCAGCCCTAACTCTTACTCATCCAAATACCAGACTAGGAATCATCCCCATATTACATATTTTCACCTCACATTGTACATTTCTTTCATAACACTCATAAGAATTGTAATTTATTACTTTGGGGAATACTTTTTTAATGTCTCTTACACTAAATAGCTCCATCATGTCAAGGACAATGTCAGTCTCATTTACTTCTGTTCCTTCATGACTAGTACATGCCAAACATGGTAAGTACTTGAATAGACAACTTGAGCCACTCATATTTCTTTGATTAGAGAAGACTAAAATAGTATTTACACACTATTCATCTTATATCAAGTAAAGTCAATAAAACTGTCATATTTTAGAACCCTTCAATTGCAGGTTGTTTTGCTTGAGCAGACAATTTTCATGTCTTTCTAGAATCCAGTTTATTTCTCCTATTCTTGTCACTACAATACATCTAAGTATGTCACAAGTCTGAAATGACAGACTTTTCCTTGTTATATCTCTAGCAATAACATTTGACAAGTTGAATTATGATTCTCCATATGTAAAGAAAAAATATTAAATTATAATATGCCAGAGCTTAGTTTTTTTAATGCTAAGGAGATTTTTTAATGAAAATGTTGCTAAAGGAGAAAAGTAAAGTGAAAACATCTTGAGTCCAGAATTGTGATACAGGAGGAAGGGGCATACCAGGTACCATTTTTAAAAAATCAACCTGTTATCCCATATGTACCAGAAATCGTTATTGCAAGAAAAGAGGGGGGAGGGATGGGGAGTGGGGGAAGGGAAAGAAGGAAAGAAGGGGAAGAAGAAAGGAAGTAGAAAAGAGTTTTCCATATCATCAGCCCCTCTGGTTGAAACAATGGAACAGAAGCTCCTGTCTACAAAATAAGTAACCCTCATCAGGCTTCTAAAATAGCTGTTAAGGGGTTAACAAACAGTCTGAAGGCTGGAGCTCAGCCTGGCCCACTCTCTGCTAAAGCAGCTGTGTAAGCAATAGACTCTGTAACCTTCAGAGCAGCTGTTAGGAGCAGCAGAGAGTGAGGGTCAGTCCATATGGGGAGAATAGGTCAAATCAGCATTTTTACACAGAAAATTTCAGAGTAAACCTTCTTGCAGAGTTTTTTGATAGTACCTGCTATAGTATCTAACATCTGTTCTTTCATCACTATAAATCATTAGCAAACAAGATCAGGAAGATTAGATTTTATCAGGCTTCTCTTCTAGAACGACCCACATAGAGGGACCCCAAAGTATCTGTGTTTCTATACCTGAAGACAAAACAATTTGATAATAAACTGAGCTGAATCCTAAGGGTTGTTTGCATACATGGCTGGATTCTCTTAAGTAATATGTGTGAGATACTTAACATTACACCCATGTAGTGAATGACGTTCTGATCCACCCAAAATAATACCTGTTCCTGGAATGTGTTATTGTCTCTCCTTAGGCACATGATTAAAAGAAAAATTGCCATTTTCTTACAAATTCCAGCTGGTCACCACCATTCATTGGCCCAGGGATGCTTATCAGTGGGCCAAGTGGATTAATAAGAGTATCCCACATCCTGGACCCAATTTATTGGTCTGGGATGGGGTACCTGACATCTGTTGAGGTCATTCAAAGTTTTCCTTAGGCTATAGTTTTTGTGTTTATTAACTTGGGACTAGAGAGATTTTTGGCCCCTCCTCAGTGGTTCATTGGGGGAGGAATGAGGAGAAAACTACTGGCATCTGTTTCCTGCTGTGTCGTGAAAGCCAGCAACATGCAGAGAAGAGCAGAGAGAAGATAGACCAACCTAGTGGCTGCCAAGTCCATGTTACTGTTACCGGAAAAACTAGCTGTGGTCCCGGCTTCTGTCACCTGCACCCCAAAGCTCTGACTCATATACACTGACATCAAGTAACAATTCAATACAAGATGAATAGTACTGTTGATTGTATTGACTATATTTGAGAGACCCCCAAATCAAGATACTTAGTCTGAAAATGGATTTCTCATATTTGTGATTTTTCTATAACAAATTCTTACAAATGTGTAAATGCTCAGTCATATTTGTCAAATATTTAACGTGTCATCTTTTTTAAAAAGAATAAAATTGTATGGTGGTGGGAATACCCTGAAATAGCCAAGAAGTATGGGTGCCATGATCTGGGGTGCTGAAAGCAATAGACATCATATGGAAAGACACAGAATTGGACTACTCCTCCATAAATGAAAACAATTCTGAATTGAAAAAAATGAGTTAAACTACAGTGCCTAAAATCTACATTAAGATTGTTGTCATACTCCTATGGGTACCAGAACAAATATATGTTATCTGATTATTCCTGTGGAGAATGTCATATACAAAACTATGAAGAGAGAATATATTTATGATATTAAAATGCATCCAAATGCTCTCAAGCTCTAAGCAAAATAGCCAGTAGCTAGGAGTCCAAGACCATTCCTCCACCCAGGCTGGGGCTAATCAAAAGTGTGAAAGAGGCAAAACTTGCTTTCAATGTTTTTGTCATGAGCACTAGATATGTGCATCTCCCAAATCCAACTGTAAACATATTTCTTAGGAAACTCTCCTAGCAAAACTCATTGCTCTCTGCTCTGGACTCCTACAAGATTTTGCTTCATGTTGAATCTCCCATACTGTATAGTATTTCTACTTTCCCTGCTACAATACAAGCTTTTCAAGGGCAAAGATTGTTTTGAAAAACAGTACGTATTAACCAAATTCATTGTTCTTGACTCAGAGGAACTAAACTGAAAAAATGAGTTAAAATTCAATCACTAAAATTACACTGAGATAAGCTGCTGTGTTTCTGTCCCCCAAGGACAAAAGCAGTGACTGACTGTTTTTGACCATGACCCAAAGTAAGAAATACATTTTATTTTGTAACACAGTACACATGTACATAGATACATAAAACCAAAACAGAAATTTCACAAAACATATTTTCTCTTAAAACATGTGACAAGCTCTGACATCTATTCTAGTCTATTTTTAACATTTTTAATAATAATGGTTGTGATCCATTAAATCAATTTCATGACCACTAATGAGTCATGACCCATAGTTTGAAAACATTGTTCTAATGAGAATCTATGGCTTGGTGCATGTTTATCAGAGAAGGTGGGAAAGCTGAGTGGAATTTGCAAACCAGGTGAAGCCTCAAATGGCCATCATGTCTATATGCCTACTTAAGTTATAGGTCACAGAATCATAAACTTATAGAAATATTAGCCCAGAAGCAAAATTTAGAATATTTTTCAATATTTGTCAAATATATTTAATCTACAAATTACAAAATCTGCGTTAGGTAAGGGAAAGAAAAGTGTGAAGGATTTATTCATTCCTTCAGTGATTTACTGAGCACTCTATTCTAAGTGTTGGTGCTATAGAGTTGAATAAAGTATACAAAGTTCCTGTCCTCATGGAGTTTACCATCTAGTGAGGAAATAGAGAATAAACACACATAAATTTAATACAATGTCAGGCAGTGATAAATGTTTTGAAATAAAAATGAAACACGGTAAGGGGCTAGAAAGTGATGGGGAATGGCAGAGGGCTATTGTAGACAGGGTGGTCCAGAAAGGCTTCTCTGTGAAGATGTATCAAGAAAAAGGTATTATACTTAGTGAAATAAGTCAGACAGAGAAAGACAAATACTGCATGTTATCACTTTTATGTGGAATCTAGAAAACAACAAAACAAATGAATATAACAAAACAGAAACAGACTCACAGATATAGAGAACAAACCTGTGGTTACCAGTGGGGAGAGGGAAGGGGGAGGGGCAAGATAGGGGAAGGGGATTGAGAGGTACAAACTATTCTGTATACAGATGACCAATAGGCACATGAAAGATGCTCAACATTGCCAATTATTAGCAAAGTGCAAATCAAAACTACAATAAGGTACCACCTCACACTGGTCAGGATGGTCATTATTAAAAAGTCTACAAATAACAAATGTTGGAGAGGGTATGGAGAAAAGGGAACTCTCCCACACTGTTGGTGGGAATGTAAGTTGGTGAAGCCACTATGGAAAACAGTATGGAGGTTCCTCAAAAAAGTAAAAATAGAGCTACCATATGATCCAGGAATCCCACTCTTGGGCATATATTCAGAGAAAACTCTAATTCGAAAAGATACATGCACCCCTATGTTCATAGCAGTGCTATTTATAATAGCTAAGACATAGAAACAACCTAAATGTCCATCAACAGATGAATGGAAAAAGAATATATGGTATATATATATATACACACACACACACACACACACACACACACACACACACACACAATGGAATATTACTCAGCCATAAAAAATGAAATAATGCTGTTTGCAGCAACATGGATGGACCTAGAGATTATTATACCAAGTGAAGTAAGTCAGAAACAAAAAGACAAATACCATATGATATCACTTATATGTGGAATCTAAAATATGACACAAATGAACTTATTTATGAAGCAGAAACAGACTCATAGACACAGAAAACAAACTTATGTTTACCAAAGGGGAAAGAGGATGGGGGAGAGATAAATTTGGAGTTTGGGTTTAGCAGATATAAACTATTATATATAAAATAGATAAACAACAAGGTCCTAGTGTATAGCACAGGGAACTATATTCAATATCCTGTAATAAACCATAATGGAAAAGAATATATATGTGTGTGTATATATATATATATATATATATATGTATAACTGAATCACTTTGCTGTACACCAGAAACTAACACAACATTGTAAACCAACTATACTTCAAGTAAAAAAAACTACTATGTATAAAATAAATAAGGTACAGGATATATTGTACAGGACAAGGAATATAGCCAATATTTTATAACTTGAAATGGAGTATAATCTATAAAAATATTGAATCACTATGTTGTGAGCCCAAAACTAATACAATATTATAAATCAACTATGGCTTAATAAAAATAAATAAATAAAACAAGTGACTCAATAATGAAAAAAAAGAAGAGAAAGCAGCAAGTGCCGTAAATATGTTTGTGTGAAAGAAAGGGGGATGTTAGGCAGGTGGCATAGTTGGTTTCTCTAGCAGTCACATCAGTGGTATAGATGGGCACAACCACAGGGCCATCTGGAAGATATAGGCAGTCATGATGGTAATATCTCCTTCCCTCCTCTTCCACCATGCCAGCCACAACCATGTGGATCAGGTATGGGCACTTGACCCAAGGTATCCTAGATTTGGGATTCGTTTCAATAACTGCATAGAAAATAAGGACTATATCTTGTTACGGGTTGAATCGTGTCCTCCTCCAAATTTATATGTTGAGGTCTTAACCCCTAATACCTCAGAATATGACCTTATTTGAAAATAGGGTCATTGAAGATGTAATGAGTTAAGATGGGATCCTACTGGAGTAGGCTGGACCCCTAATTCAATATCACTGGTGTCCTTACAAAAGGGGCAAATCTGGACACAGATATGCATTCAGGGAGAACACCATGTGAACATGAAGACGATCACCTAAAACCAAGCAGAGAGGCCTGGAACAGCTCTTTCCCTCATAGCCCTCAGAAGGAACCAACGTTACCAACACCTTGAGGTTAGACTTCCAGTATCCAGAATTGCTAGGCAATATATTTCTCTTTAAGCCACCCAACCTGTGGTACTTTGTTATGGCAGCCCTTTCAAACTGATACATCTCCCCCTGGGGAGGAGTTGAGTGTATTCTATATGTAGTGAGATGGAGAATACATAGGTGAATTGTGGCACCTGTGGCAGACTGCTAGTTGACCTACTTCCATAGCAAGCATATCCCCACTTTTTAGCTGAGCCAAACTATGTACATTTCCCAGTCTCCAGTGCCGCTAGGTTTGGCCAGATCACTAAGTTCTGGCCAATGAGCCATAATCAGATGTATCTGGTGGCAGCTGCCAGCAGTCTTCCTTAATAGATAGCTGACAGCTGTCCTTTGCCCTTTTTTCTGCATCCTTTCTTCCTGTCTGGTGGCTGAAATGCAGATGTGATGCCTGTATTTAAATCAAGAGTGACATCGTGACATCAGGAGTGGCAGCCATGAGGGATGAAGAACAGTGTAAAAGGAGTGAGGAATTAAAAGCTCTGTGGAGCAAAGTCATCATACAGCAGTGGACTGCCCACATTTGGTCTTAAACATGAGAAAGTAGTGGTCTTTTATCTTGTCTAAACCATTGTCTTTGGTGGAGGATGGGGGGAGGGTTTATTTTTACTTGCTGTTGAATCTAATCTTAACCAATAGAAGCGTGCAGAGTGAAAATAGAAGAAAAACAGAACCCAAGGGAGGATTTTAGCTACAAGGGTGGGAAAATCAGATGGAGAAGGAATAATCACAGAGATAGGAGGAAAACCGGGAGAAAATTGTATCTGAAAAGCTAAAGGAATATCTAAAAGTAGGGATAAACGATGCATTAGATATTACTGGATCAACTGCTGTAAGAACCAAGAAATATCACACGGTAGGTCTGTGCTTCTCCAGCTTTAATGTGTGAAGGAATTATCTGGTGTCTTGTTAACATGCAGAATATAATTCAGGTGGTCTGGGGTAGGGCAGTTCAAACAAGCTCCCAGGTAATGTCAACGCTGCTGGTACACTTGGAAGGCAAAGATTTAGGCCAGAGTGCTTCTCCTAGTGTGGTTCCTGAACGAGCAGCATCAGCTTCACCAGGGAGCTTGTTTAAAATGCACATTTTTAGCCCCACCCCAGACCTCCTGGATCAGAAACCTTAAGGGTGGGGTGCAGACATCTGTTTTAACAAACCTCTCATGTCAGCCCCAATCTCCCAATTTATCCCTCCCCCTCCTTTCCCCCCTGGTAACCAGAAATTAGTATTTTACATCTGTGACTCTATTTCTGTTTTGTAAATAAGTTCATTTGTACCATTTTTTTAGATTCCACATATAAGCATCATGAGAAATGCAATCCAAGAAACTACAATAGATACACACACACACACACAAAAGAAAAAGCAACCCAAACACAACACTAAAGATGGTCATCAAACCACAAGAGAAGAGAACAGAAGAGGAAGGGAAGAAAAAAGACCTACAAAAACAAACCCAAAACAATTAAGAAAATGGCAATAGGAACATACAGGTCAATAATCATCTTAAATGTAAATGGATTAAATGCTCCAACCAAAAGACATAGGCTAGCTGAATGGATATAAAAACAAGACCCATATATATTCTGTCTACAAGAGACCCACTTCAGACGTAGGGACCCATACAGACTGAAAGTGAGGGGATGGAAAAAGGTATTCCATGCAAATGGAAATCAAAAGAAAGCTCTCATGTGACTCTGATACGCACGGAAGTCTGACAGCCACAGGTGAGAGCAATAATAGTAATAGTCATGATGACAACCACAGACACTTATCACCAGCTGTGGGCCAGGACTTCTGACACTTTCTTACATCATCTTATTTTTTCATCACAACAATCTATTTGATCAATAAGGAAACAAAGACTGAGAGAAATTAAATACTTGGCCAAGGTCACACAACCAGCAAGTAGTGGACCCAAGAAACCACGTCTGTCTGACATCACAGCCCATTCTTGGGCCACTTTACCAACTCACCTTCAAGGGTCATCAGTGATATAATCATAAACAATCTCAGCAGGGTATCAAGACAGAAGCCAGACTGCAGTGCCTTTGGAAGGGAGGAAGTAGGAAAAGTGAGTGCAAAATACTTTTTCAAAATCTTTGACTTTGAAGCAAAGAAGAGAAATACAACGAAAACCAGGAGGTAAGGAGAGCGGGTGTGCGCTTGCTTGTTTTTTAAAAGAAACACTCAGAGATAACAGAGGAAGAGAGAGTTTCAAGAGATAGAAATGTGTTAGAGATTTCAAAACATCAGATTTGAGCACAGTCAGGAAAGGATGGATGAGGAAAAAAAGATTATTGATTATGTTATGAATGCTTTGAGGAAATAGGGTATTTATCCAGGAAAGGGGAGAGACTTAGGCAGAATATAATAGTGAACTTTGAGTATCTAGTGGGCTATTATACAGAAGGGAAACAAATCTTATTTTTATAGCTCCAGAGAGTGGACCAAGGCATGCAAGTTCCAGGGAATAGATTTCACCTTAAAATGAGAAAGAACAGCCTAATGATTCAAGTTATTTGAAAACAGAATGACTTGCCCTTTGAGATGGTGATTTACTTATTACTGAAAGCATTTAGGGAAAAGGTATTTGACATCCATGAGGCAAGCTGTATAAGGGATTCCTGTGAACTCATTGGGAGTTTTAACTGTGCGAAAATTCTGTGCTGTGTCCCTGCACTGCCTGTTCCTTTAGTAAATCAATGAAGTATAATACTGCTTACAGTAAGAAAGATTTTCTTTGTGTAGTTTACATCTTGAAGCCTCTCTGCTATAATTTATAAGTCATGGATGTGTAAAAGAGGTGATTGCCTACATCTCTGACATTATTAAAACAATTCATGTATTTGAAGTAATTTAAGTCACCATTCAGACTTCACATCAGGGATTCTAAATTTTCACTTTTTTAATAAATCCTTTATCTAAGCCTCCATTCACTCACTTTTCTCTTCAAGATTATTTTGACTATTTAGACAAGTGACTGGATTTTTTATCACACTAAATTGGAGTCCCTTCATCATATATTTTCAGCATTCCTCCCTTTAGCAGATTTTGTTCAGAGCGTTCTGCAAACATCACCGTGACTGAATAGGCAGAATGTCTCTTCTCCCATATGATAGACATCATTATTTCCGAAGCAGAGGAAATTATATTTCGATGAATTTACGGAAAGAAAACCACAAACCCCAGCACATCTCAACAGATCCCAAATCGACCCTGCAGAGGTTGATCTGTTCTTTTTTCTCCTAGCCTAGAGACAGTGGCATGACCTAAACACTTCCTGGTCACTCCACTGTGGACCACCAAGCCATTGAAAACAGAGCCAGAACTAAAGCCCTCTGCCCTCCGAGATGAACGCAATTCACCAAACTAAGTGATGGCTCTTTTTCCCACTGATAAAAGGGCAGAACAAAGGCATCTGGGGGCGTGCTGGAGAGTGATACCATCTGTTGCACCTGTTGTGAAGAACTGTTGATCCCCAGACCATATTGTAGATTGCAATCAAGAGTTGGCATTTACAGGATTGCTATTTCCTCTTGGGTTCAAATTCATTGCTGTAGCAAGTGCTCTGTGAAACTTGATCTAAACTTAGATTTTGCCAAGTTTTAAGTCATCAGAACCCTCCATCTCTTAGCATAAACTGAAGAAATAGGGCATTGACATTTTGTTCTTGGCTTGTGAATTTGGAAAGGTTACACTTGGGTTTTTAACTCAAATCACAATATATGGGTTTGCTTTTGAGCAGAATGTCTTTTCTTTCACATACCTTGGTAATATTTTGTAGAATACAGTAATTAATATATAATTATATACACATGCATATGTATATATGTGTGAGTATATGTGTATATATATGGCTATATATGTGTGAAATTTTGGACACATCACTGAAGCTTCAGATTGAAAGTGGCAATTCCACTGGACATATTGTCACATGATATTTGCAAGCACATATATTATTAGGAACATGTCAGGAGAGAATGACAAGAACATATACCAAACGCAGTCCATTCCTTTGAAATACTTTAAAGAGAAACAATGTTTTTATATGGCAGTTTTATATTCCCCATATTTGCATCCTTCTCACTAGCTTGAAGGTCAATAAAATTTACAAACAATATAGTCTAGAAAGGCAGAATTCTAAGATTCTAGGGTGTCCCTTGAAAATAATTTGCTGGTGGCACATATTACAATATATTTCAAAAGCTACTAGTCTAATTTTTCTCACCTTTTTTTTTTGTCTTTATTTCTTACTTTGAATATGGCACTGGCTAGGACTTCTGTACATTTTTTAATAGAGTGATGTGAGAATATATCCTTAACTTTTTTTTAACATCTTTATTGGAGTATAACTGCTTTACATTGTTGTGTTAGTTGCTGCTGTATAACAAAGTGAACCAGCTATACGTACACATATATCCCCATATCTCCTCCCTCTTGCATCTCCCTCCCACTCTCCTTATCCCACCCCTCTAGATGGTCACAAAGCACCACTGATCACAAAGCAGCACGAGCTGATCTCCCTGTGCTATGTGGCTGCTTCCCACTAGCTATCTATTTTACATTTGGTAGTGTATATTTGTCAATGCCACTCTCTCACTTCGTCTCAGCTTACCCTTCTTTTCTCACCTTTTAAAGCACCAAGTAATCCTCAAATGGGCCTTTTAAATTTATTTGTAAAACAATCATGCCATTTTAGTTAACTCAGAAGAATTTTTGATAGGGTCATCATTCCTAAAAATATTTGGAAGAACTAGTTTGAAAACTAGTGTAAAATATGTACAAGATGATTTCTTTCTGATTCAGCTCCTGAACTGTTCTGTGAATCAGTCCATTTATTCTATCTATTTCTTCTTCTGAGGGAAAGGAAGGGAGGAAGGGAAGAACATTTCTGTCCTCTGCCTTTGGAAGTAGGGCCATTGAGGGTAGACCACTAGGAGGCAGCACAGAACTGGGAATCAGGAGCCTTGAGTTCGGTCTACTCATCACCAACTCATCGCTGCTCCTTGATCGTCATCTAAACTTGGACCTTCGGTTTCCTCATCAGAGCCATGCCAGGATTTTGATTTATCTATTGTTGTTGTTTTAGGATTTTGTTGAGACAACGACCCACTTGGAGAGCTTGAAGTGCTGGGGGACATGGGCTGGGAACCCAAAGGTGAGCCAGCAAGGGTCTATTTGAAGAAACATGGAGCCTCTTGGGGATGCTCCATTCCAAGGCTCAAGGTCCGGGTCCAAGCGCAACGCGAGGGTAGGCAAGGTGAGGGACTTTGAGTACCGCCAGTGTTGTGCTACTTCCCCTTACATCTAATGTGGGATATGATGTGGTCAATTTTATCTGCAGGGCAGATAAATATCAGTCTGTTAATTTGTAAGAAGACATGAGCATCTCAGGGATCAGAATCCTCATATCTCTGTGATCAGAGCATTCTGTCTCTTTGAGCAGGCTGACACAAAAAGTAAGCAGCAACCAGAATGTTGCAGGGTAACAACTGTTGACTAGTATCTGGGTATGATGCATCTGTCTCCCACAGACAGACTTGGTGGGACCAGAACATATGAAGTCTGATAGCTAAAGCCCCCTCTCTGCTCTCAGTATGCCATACACAAATGCTGCCCACAAATGCTGTTTTTTGACATTAGTTTTTCCCACAGGCCTGGGAAAACAGTGGTTACGTGTCTAAAAAGAATCCAAAAACGTGATCCCTGATTTCCATTCTGAGTTAGTATTCGTGATTTTGTGGTATCACCAAGCAGTAGCACAGCTGAATGATAAAGGAGTTCTGGCCAGACTGCCTGGGGTCTGATCTTGATGTCATGGCTTGCTATGCCAGCTGGGAAAATTACTTAATCTCTCTGTGACTCCACCTTCTTCATCTCTAAAATGGGGAGAATAATAGTATCTGTGTTCCAAAATTGTCATCAAGATTAAATGAGTTAACACATAAAGCATTTGACATGGTGCCTGCCACATAGTGAGTCCCTCAATTTTAACTCTTTTGAGATTGTACTTACCTGTTTTCTTTGTAACTTTTTTGTGGCCTTAATGAGTCTAATATAAAGTAATGATTTGCTGTGTTTCATAACAAGGTGTGTTATAATACAGTCAAGTATTTAATATATACATGCTGATTAGTTAGTTGACATAGCCAATTTTTTAGTAGAAATATTTAATATATATAGGCTGATTACTTGGTTGACATAGCTAATTTTTTAACTGTGGTATTACTATTACTATTATCATTGCTAAAATAAAACTTCTTTTTAAATTAATGAGCATGTATTCCTTAGGCACAAAGAAAAAGATACCTACTCCTGATTGAAGACTTTTTCAACTAGATCCATGGCCTTCAAAAGGAGAGAATCTACTGATCACTTCAAGAAAAAGACACCAGAAAAAGAAAGCCTTGGGGCCTGTTTTGCATGCATTAGCAAAGTCCAAGGTGAGCTTTCTGCAGAATTGTGTCAGGGTATGTACGTACTATCTCATTCCTATTCCCACCGTAGGGTCAGAGTAATTAAGGAAAACAAATAATTCCTAAGTACTGGGTAAAAGTTGTGAAATAAAAATAGGGAACAATTTAAACCACAAACATGGAACTCATTTAGCCAGTCTAAGTATATGCAACTGGGTTTGCTTCTTTCACAGTTGTTTTTGAATCATTTAATTCATATAAAATATATTATCCCAAGCAATTTTTTAATCTCATCTTTTAAGGGTTTAAGACTTAATAAGCAGCAAGCTAAAATGTAGTGAAATGTGTAAATCATTTGTACAGATAATCGATATGAGGATTTATTAGAGAATATAATAGCCAGTATAACACTTAATCTTGAGTAAATGAATAATTTGTGAAGGACTTCATGACTTTTCAAGAAATTTATAATCACACATTTAGATTTAGATCCATGCCTTGGGTAATTTCAGGATATGAAATAGAAAAAATATTATAGGATAAATTCTTGAAATTTGGGATATAAAAAGCATGATTGATGCTGTGAAATCATTGTTTTAGTTATACTTTATTTAGCTGTTAGATTATATAAGTCAAATAATTCCCTTATTCTATTTCTTGGCCCAAACCAGGACTATGCATATCTGAAACAAAGAACTGCCTAACTGACAGCTCAAGACCTCCATGGCTCCTGACTGATCAATTACCTGAACAGCTCTCAACCCCACTTAGAAAATGTATAGGAGGCTTAGGACCAGATGGTGTCCCCTGGGTGATGCCAAGGAATCCTGTGGGCCCTGTTCTGGGTCACAGCCTCAAACAAACACAATATTGAGTTGGGAAGAAGGGTGCAGAGAAGTCAGACTTCCTCTTAGCTTTCTTTCCCAGAAAATGCCTAGGGAAATTTTCCCTGTTAAGGCTCTCACTATTATCTTTATTATTAACGCTAAAAATAATAAAGACTATATTGAGAATTACAATCATTGTGATGAGGCTAGTAATGACTAATACTATTCAAAAGTCTCTTCTGGTCAAGTCTTTCCCTAGTATTTTACAGATATTGTTACATTTAATTTTCAGAACAACTCTGTGAAGTCATCTTTCTTATTATACAGATGAGAAAACTGAGGCCCAGAGGATTAAAAAAAAAAAAAAAAACTTGCTTACAATCATACAGCAATTAAGTGGCATAACCAGTATTGGAATTTTGGATTGATTCCAGAGCCTAGTTTCTTAAACTAGTAGTTCGGGGCTTTCGTATCTTAAATCTCTGTAGGGAAATTAGTTGCATGACACATGCCAACAAGAGAAGCTCAGATTTCTAAAAATCTCATTAGATTTCTTCTTAAATTTCCCCTTTGGTCAATCTTGACTTATTTGGGGCAGATATGTATGTATAGCTAGCCCTCCTAGCTCACTTACTTTTATGCTCTGCTAAACTTTTTATCCCTTTAGGATTTACATCCCAACCTATCAGAGGGGAAGGAGGGAACCTAGAAGAGGTAGAAGATAGATCAGTTAATCATGTTACTGTAACAGTTTTGGGTACAGCTGAGAGACTTAGAAACTAATGTACAAAATTAAGCTTCAGGATTATCAACTTCTTTAGTCCTTCACTCATCTGGATATAATGAGATGAGTCAGACAGTAGCCAAATCCCACTTACAGTTGTGATGTAAGCATTATGAGGAAAAACTTCATATATTACACTTCTGCCATTTTTGCCCTAAGAACATGTTTTCTTTTTAAGAATGAAATTCTGTAAATACAATTTATGAATTATGGTTTAATTGCTATGAAATCATAGTTTTCCAGTTTCTTAGTATTGACTCAATTTTTTAAAGTGTTTGTAAAGGCAAGCTAATATATAATTGCTTTCATATCTATTTTTTCCTATTATCTTGCTTTGCTATTCAATATGATTTTGTAGAAATTAGCAATATTAATAACAGAAAGAAATACAGACAAATGAGAGCCTATAATTATATTTAGAGAAGACAATCCACAGTTTCCCTTAATATTTCTTTCTTGAATTTTTAGGGTTCATTGAAGGAATTACTCTCTAATATCTAAATACTATTCTTGTGTGTGAGTTTCATTTCTTCCTGTTCCATCCCCGTAGAGATAGAAAATAATTTGTCACAGGACCAGGAAAGGGTTAACTTATATGCTATGAAATGTTCTGTGCTTTGTATATATGAAGAAGACCTAGAAATCAAATTTTAATAGGCCTCCAGTTTTGGACAGCAATCAAAGATTTTCTCTATAGCAACAATTACACACACCACTGATCTGAGATCAAATATTTATGTCTTCCCCCACATGCTAGAGAACTAGCATTTTGTTAGTTACTGTTATTACCAGGGCAATTCAATAGAGGGCAAAAGAGACTAAAAATGTCATTTCACAGTGGAAATTCTAAGAGAAAGCAATAACAAGCCTGGAAAAGATTGAGCACAATTGGAAACGAGTGTAAACTGAAATAAAGTACAGTATTTGAGTAGATTTTTTAAGACTATAATTTTAACTTCTACTAAAGGACTGTTGTTTTGCCTATCATTGAAACACACATAAAAGCAGACAAAGAAGCCTGATGTTAGCAGGAAACAAAAGCTCTTCCTCATTTCCTAAAAGTACTTTCTTTTCTAGAAGTGTATTGTTTGGAGAAGACTCTTCCATTATGCCTTGGAGAAAATGTAGACATTTTTTTAAAAATGAAATATAAATTATACTTTCCTTTGGAAAAACTTTG
Source organism: Balaenoptera borealis (assembly GCF_965194805.1). Lineage (NCBI taxonomy): Eukaryota > Metazoa > Chordata > Mammalia > Artiodactyla > Balaenopteridae > Balaenoptera > Balaenoptera borealis. Next base: position 38,255,576 of record NC_138870.1, read on the forward strand.
TTTCCTTTGGTGTCTAACATAGAAAGCAGTAAAAGAGTAAATTCTGCTCATGCAGAGTTAACAATACCATTAAACAATACCAATAACTCATCCCATTAAACAATACCATTAAACAATACCAATAACTCATCCACCTTAAAGAACAAGAGCTTGCTTCACATTGCCACTATCATCACCACCACCATGATTACAACATTACCAACTGCTACACTGTAATATCTTTGGAGATGCAATCTTGCAGCCAACCCCATGTAGTTTTCAGGAACTGTTACACATTTAGAGCTGTCCATGAAGAGTTTCTGATTTAGGAACTTACATTAAAGTATTATATTACCATTCTTACATGACTTTATTTTCTGTTCACATTTTTGGTGATTTTATTTGGTTCCAGGGAATCTGTGAAATTCTGTTATTTCTTCTTACTTGCCTCCAAATATACAACCCAATAAGCCTCCCTAGGAACTCTTCAGTCTCCACTGGGGCTTCTAAACTAGGGATAGCTCTAAAGAGAATATGGCCCCTGGGCAAAGTGCTTGAATAATCCAGATGTATAGATAGAACCAGAGACAAGGGAAGGTAACTAGTAATAAAAGGCAATTCTGAGTAATAGAATAGCATGCCTGGCTAGAGTTTAGAAAAGGGAGAGAACACTGGATCTGCTGGCATCTGGGTAGACTTCCTGGAGAAGGGTCTTGTGTAAGAATAAGATTCCCAGATGACCGAGACTAGAGGAAAGTTGATCTCCAGATGATGTAAATGGCTAATATGAAGGCTTGGAGATGGAAGGAGTAAAGATGTTCATGAGGTGATAAATAGATCTGTCTGCCTGTAATGAGGTATTCATGAAGGCAAGAAGTGCCTTCAAGGAGATAAGGATGAAAAATCAGGTGGTCGCAGGCCTTGAATGACAGGCGAAGAGATTTGAACTTTGTTCTCCTTTCATGTGGGAGTTGTTGAAGATTTCTAGAATAGGGAAGTGACAGGATGAAGGTGGTATTTTAAGAAGTTTAATGTGGAAGCAAAGTACAGAATGGATGTGAAAGGAATGGAAATTCCCTCCCTGGAATGGGAAGACACATTAGTTACTCCTATAAAATGCCAGGCATCATTCAATCATTAGCAAACATTTGCTGAGTTTTTATTATGTGCTATGAACCATTCCAGACCCAGGAATACAGTAATTAACAAAGGTGGAGCCAGATTGTGTGGGGCCTGAAGTTCAAACAATTTGAAGGGTCTTTTTTAAGAAAAAGAGTACAAAGTTACAAATACAAAATTAAATATAGGCAGAGAGTGGCCAAGATGCATAACAAAATTACAACTACTACAGAGCAATTATTGATGAGAAAGACTAGAAGATTAGCAGAAAATATCATCTAGAGCTAAAGATATAAAGGAGGGACCATAACAAGATAGGTAGGAGGGCAAAGACATTATAGTCAAGATGAGTGCCCACAGTTGGGTGAGCCACAAATGGGGGGATAATTACAATTGCAGAGGTTCTCCCCAAGGAGCTAGGGATCCAAGGCCCACTTTGAGCTCCCAAGACTAGGGGTGCTGCACTGGGAAGACAAGCCCCTAGAACATTTGGCTTGAAGTCCAGCAGAGATTATTTTCAGGAGACCCAGAGGGCTGTGGGAAATAGAGACTCCACTCTTAAAGGGTGCACACAAAATCTCACATCCTTGGGGACTCAGAAGCAATAATTTGAAAGGAGCCTGAGTCAGACCCACCCAGGAGCTAGCTGGACAGTGACACGACCCCACCCACCAGCCAGCCAGCTGCCTTAAGACCCCCTGAGGCCACAGCTACCCAGGACACAGCCATACTCACCAGAGGACCCAAAACATGGCCCTGCTTACCAGGGGTTGACAGTCAACTCCGGGACCCCCAGGGCCCTGCAGCCAGAGACCCTGGGACTAGGCTCCACCCACTAGTGGGGCAGCACTAGCCCTGGGACCAGTCTCACCACCAGTGGACAGGCATCAGCCCCAAGAATCCCTGAGTCCCAGCCCCACCCCTGCCCACCAGCAGGCTTACACATCAACTCCAGATCTAAAGACACACAGAAACTGAAAGTGAGGGGATGGAAAAAGGTATTCTATGCAAATGGAAATGCAAAGAAAGCCAGGGTAGTAATACTTATATCAGACAAAATAGACTTTAAAACAAAGACTGTAACAAGAGAGAAAAGGACATTACATAATGTCTAAGTGGTCAGTATACAAAGATATAACAATTGTATATATATATGCACCAACTTAGGAGCACCTAAATAGATAAAGCAAATATTAACAGACAAAAAGAAACTGACAATGACACAATAATAGTAGGGGACTTTAGCACCCCCCACTTACATCAATGGACCCATCATCCAGAGAATCAATAAGAAAACACTGACCTTAAATGACACATTATATCAGATGTACTTAATAGGTATATATAGAACATTCCATACAAAAGTAGCGAATGCATTCTTTTCACATGCACAGGGAACATTCTCCAGGATTGATCACATGCTAGGCCACAAAACAAGGCTCAACAAATTTAAGAAAATTGAAATCATATCAAGCATTTTTTCCAACCAACACTGTGAGACTAGAAACCAACTACAGGAAAAAAAAACTGCAAAAAACACAAACACGTGGAGGCTAAACAATATGCTACTAGACAATCAATGAATCACTGAAGAAATTTTAAAAATAACTGGAGGCAAATGAAAATGAAAGCACAGTGGTCTAAAATCTATGGGACTCAGCAAAAGCAGTTCTAAGAGGGAAGTTTATAGTGATACAGGCCTACCTTAGGAAACAAAAAAAATCTCAAACAACCTAACCTTACACCTATAGGAACCAGAAAAAGAAGAACAAATAAAACCCAAAGTTAGTAGAAGGAGAGAATTCATAAAGATCAGAGCAGAAATAAATGAAATAAAGACTAAAAAAACAAAAAAAATAGAAAAGATCATTAAAATGAAGAGCTACTTCTCTGAAAAGATAAGCAAAATTGATAAATCTTTAGCCACACTCATCAAGAAAAAAACAGAGAGGGCTCAAATCAATAAAATCAGAAATGAAAAAGAAGTTACAACCAACACCATGGAAATAGGAACGATCATAATAGATTAATAAGAACAATTATATGCCAAAAAAATGGACAACGTGGAAGAAATGGGCAAATTCCTAGAAATGTACAGTCTCCAAGACTGAAACAGAAAGAAATAGAAAACATGAACAGACCAATTACCAGTAAGGAAATTGAATCAGTAAATAAAAAAAACTCCCAACACATAGGCCAACTATCACAGAAGCCATTCACTTTTTAAGAGACTACTGTGGCTGTGGAGAATGCAGTGTAGTAAGACAAGAATAGAAGCAGGAGTTACTGGTAATATCCTGGTAAGAGTTAGTGCTTGCCTGAACTATGGTGGTAGCTTTGAATGTAAAAAGAAGGACATGAGCTTGGGTACGGGATGAGAAAGGTATGTTCACCCAATGGTTAAAAGCATGTCTGGCATATGTTGAAATTAAAAGTAGAGTAAGGTATTAGGACTTTAGTCATCAGGGAGTTATTGAAGATTTCTTGCGTGGGGAATTGATAGAATGAAAGTAGTGCTTTAAGATTCATGTGGGAATACAGTGAAGAATGGATTCAGGTAGAAGCAGAGTGCAGGAGAGGGAAAGAGATTTGAGACAGGAGACATGTTAACAAATTTATTCTTCCCATGGTCCAGGAACTACATGCTAAATCCTAAACCTTAGTGTATAGGTGCAGGTTGAAGCAATGGGAGAGAAGGGATCAGATGGGGATGTTGGAGAGAGAGAGAGAGAGAGAACTGAGGGTCCAGGGCAAAATTTTTTAGAAATTCAGATCTGAAAAAAATGAGTTTCAAAAAGAAAGAGGGTTGTTGGTAGAATCAAAGGCTACAAAGTGTAGCAGGGTTATATGAACTTTGTGTTTGCCAATTAGGAGATATTTAGCAAGTTTTTAGAAAACATTTTGGAATGATGCTCAAAGATGGGAGACAAGATTTCAGGGACTAAGAAAAAGTGAAAGAAGGAAAAGGGGTTTGTGATGACAGTGGTCCAGGCAACTACCTTAAATTTAGTGATTACCCATCAGGTGCAGAGGAAAAAAAAGAAAAAGTACATGTTTTATAATGACAAGGCCAGCTTTAAAGAAACCTAGGGTGTTGAGTTATCTGTTGGCCCTATACATTCTATATAAGAATTGAATTTACTTATAAAGCTGAAAAAAATAAGTAAAAATAAACAAAGCTTGCCACATTATAGAAACAGTCGTTTAAAATGGACATGGCATTTTTTCTGTGCTGAACTAGAAAGACAGTTTTCCCCCCTTTTGAAAATAATCACTATTTCTTTCTTTGCCAAGAATATGAAAACATGGTTGATTACTTTTTCATCCTCGGAAGTAGCTTCAAGGATCTCTGTTTGTAGGAGTGATGGGGGCAAAGAAACCTTAAAAAAAAAAAAGAAAAGGCATTTCACTCAGTCTTGACTCTTGAGTCCTGATTGACTCTTCCTGCATTATCCAATTTTAATTAGATCTATAGCTTGCTACACTGTAATATCTTTAAAATATCTCCTCTTACAGATTTGGCAAAGACATGGCACTTTTTTGAAGTGACTATATTTTTCTTTCTTTCTTCTGTAACTTATTTCACAAGTAATTAACATGAGTCAAAGGCCAGCCTTCCAGAAGTTCGCAATATTTCCAAGAAAACTGGGTCGGGGTGGGGTGGTATTGACATCTATAGGAGGAAAAGTTTATAAAACAATGCCCCTATGTTTCTGAGAAGTTGACACACAATTCCAATTGCTTGCTCCTAAACTATAATAATAAGATATTTATTATTTTTATTATTATTAATTATTATTATTATTATTATTCTGCACTGCAGATAAAGGGATGGAGAGGCAGAGTTCTTTAGGTCTTGTGTCTAAGAGGGAGTGGCATGGTATTGGATCCAAGTAAATCTAAGTTTGAATTCCTGCTTCATCACCTACTAGCTATGCCAGAGGCTACTAACTTCTCTAAGTGCTCATTGTCAACTTATGTTTTAATAGAATACCCTATGTTTTAGCAGAGCACATAGCTGCCCAGCCATAGGCTACATTTCCCAGCATCACTTGCAGCTAGATGTGGCCATGCATCTAAGTTCAGATCAGTGGGATGTGAGCAGAAAGGCTTTTTGCAAATTCTGGGTCATCTCCTTCAGGACAAAGCTACTTGCCCTGTATATTTTCTTTCCCCTTCCTATAGGCTGTAACACGTATATGGTGGTGACTGAGCTTTGGCCATGCAGGAGATGGCAGGAGCAATATAAAGGGAACCTGAGTCCCAGAATGACCCTACAGAGTAGAGCTGCTCCAACAACCTGGAATGCTCACATTGGGCTATTAAGAAATAAACATTAATTTAATTAATTAAGCTACTATATTTTCTGGCCTCTTCATTACAGCGGTTCAGACTGTAACCTCAAAAATGCACTTGTTAAGAGTCCTTGGTGTTCAACCCCTCTGAATATCAGTTTCTTCTTGTGTAAACAGGATAATGCCTGCATCACATCCTTGCTATGAAGACTAAGTGAGAATATATACACGAGGACCAGAGCCTGGCAGGTGAAAGGCACATGATAAATATTTGTTGTCTTCCCTTCGACCACTTAGGAACATGTGTTTCATGTATTTTTTCAATGAATGTAGAGAGTACAGAGACTGACTGTAAAACAGCTGAATAATAGGGTTTGCACTGTACAAAAGACACTCCATTCTAAGACACTCTAAGTGTTGTTTGAATAAACTCAGGAAGTAATTGGGTTAATCAGATGAAGTCCAGTTGATCCAGCAACAAGGTTCTCTATTCAATCTCCGGTGCCTAGCGCAATGGCTGGCCCCTGGTAGACCCTCAATAAATATTTATTAAAAGAACAACTACTCAGCCACAGACCATTCAGGGTGGACGTTTTAAGTACTCAAGAATTTCGAGTGACAACACTCCAGTTGTGAGGATCACCGGATGTTGCATATGTGAAAGTTCCTAGCAAATGCACGACATACGTATAATAGGCACTCCAAAGCTTTCATCAGACCGTAAGCTTCTTTTTTTTTTTTCTTTTTTTGCATTCGTGCACATTTTAAATTAAATTTTCCCAATACCCCCGTAGGTGAGTCAGATACTTCCCAGAGACGACATTAACAAGACATATTCAAAGACATCTAGAAGCTAGGAGTAGAAGTGAGCTGGCACTCTCCTTACTGTGGTGCCCCCAATTCAGTGACTACGTCTTGACACATGACCCTCAATATCTCCAAGGGAGCTGTTTGGAGGTCATGCCCCACACCATTTTCCAGAACTAACTGGGCCATTCTAGACTCAGAATGGGCCACAGAAGAGGCAACCGTTTCCCAATTTTTCATTAGGGAATAAACGATCCAGGGGGTCACCAAATCAATTCATCCATGCTGCCTCATCACAGCTCTTGATATTCCAGTCCGTAACTATCTTCAGGATTTCATTTTTCACCACCAGGCCCTCCAACCTTCACATCATATCCACACCATTGCTGTGCTTCTTCTCCAGAACGACCTTGGCTTTCCACACCCACTTTTTAATGGCTTAATGGCAAGAGTAGTATGCCACTGAGCCTGCTGTCGTTCTTGCTCAAGTCCAGAAATCACAGACTTTGGTTGTTGAGGAACAAGATCATATGCTTCTTGAGGGCCAGTTCTGTGTCTTGTTTCCTACTTTATCCCATGTGCATAGCACACAGTAAGACTAAATATTTGTTCAGTGCAGAGAACATTGATATAAAATGTTAGCTATTTTTATCTCCATCACTTCCCTTCCCTCCCCTCAACCCAAGAAAGGAGGAAACTGACATGCAAAGTGAAGCAACTTTCCCAAGCTGACTCAATTTATAAGTAGCAGAGTCAAGATTTGCCCCAAACCCGGGCCTTACTGGGCCCACATTTTGAGGTCTTTCTACCTTCAACCTAGATAAATACTCTTTCTCAAGAGCAGACTTTGAGACAAGAAAGATATTTGAGCACCAAAAGATGAAGAAAAAACAACTTAAAGGAGAAAGAAGTTCAAATATTTTTGTATATTTTACAAATTTGTCTAGGTACTTATACAACCCTACAGCAGTGGTCATTTTTCCTACTCCTTGCTTCTTAGAGGATATAAACTGTTCTAAAGCACCCCTCCCTTTTTATTCCAATGATCTATGGTATCACTAGAACTTCTGGAATCCCTATGGGAAAAAATGCTTAAAGAATATTCTTTAAAAAGCTCTTTGTTCAATAACCAGACTAACAAATCTCCAGCCTTCAGCCCTGGGTGATATTTACACTAGAGAGGAAAAAAGAGTTAAGCCACTAGCAGGGCTATCATTGTTCTAACTGAAGCTGACTTGCAATGTCCTTTACACTTTCATCATAAATATCAGAGCAACAGATGAGTCACTGATCCTCAACAAGATAAGTCACTGCTCTTCAGCAAAGGGATAAGTGGAACTAGCTTCCCTGTGCTGACGGCAGCTCAGGAAGTTGATTGTAAATAGCTTGGTTAGGACTGACTCAAGACTCAGAATTCTGAAGGGAGCAAAGTTTTTCTTCCAAATATACCTTCCCTCCCAACTTATCTACTTTATGAGCCATTACTGTTTTTAGAGGCATAATGTTTTTTGCAACTGTCTGATAAGAAAGATATTGGCTGAGTAGATTTTAGTTGGATGCTTTTGCAGGGATATTTGCATATTAAAAAAGCAGGTGAGGGTGAAAAATTCCAGATGAAAAATTTTTCTCTGTTTAGATTCAGGAGTGCTTCCTCCATGCTATCTCTATAGACTACTGGCTGACTTGAAAAAATAAACCTGTAACTGACCATCCTTCCCTATTTCTTCTTAGGATCCACTCAACTCAAATAAAATAAATTATTAATATTTATTTGTATTAAATATTGTGCGTGTATGTTCCCAGGTTTACAAAGTTTCTGCAAGTATTATCTGTAAATATCGTATTGGGTCTGAGATATCCATGATGATAAGCATTTAATTAATACTTTTTTCTTTCTGTCTTCATTCTTCCATTTTAACCCCTTCCTTCTCTTACCACTTGCTCTTCTTTTTCTCTCACCTGAATCACAAAGGTGGACTCTGGTCAGGGTGAGTATTTGGAAACCGTATCAGTACCCTTCCAATTCTGCCCCTGGATGTGGGGAAGAAAGATGCTCTTAGGTTTTGCCATCATGAGTCTTAACTTGTGAACACTCTTTTGTGAGAAGCTGTAGCCACAAAGGACAGTGGTAGAATCTGCCTTCAATCTCACTTGGTTCTCTGGGGCTATGATTGTGTCTATACATGGGTGCTTTGCACCCATGCAGAAATCAAGGCCACCCCAACAGCTACCCCAGTGGTGATGAAATATATGGACAAGGAAGATCCTGACCCACACCACCGTCCCTCACCTGAACTTTGTGTCTTTTGAGGTTTGGATTAGATCCTGACAGAAAAAATTTTTTTCTCAAATTAGAACATATATGGAAAGATAATAAGGGAACAGAAATGCATGTGGGGAGGGGGAGACCTTGGGGGTGGCCGGGCTTTAAATTGTTGAATTAGTGGAAAAGGGAGAAAAAAATATTATGAAGCCAGTGACATTTTGGAACTTGCAGGAATTTGGTAACAAATACTAAGCCTCTTTTCTGTTTTCTTACTACTGAGTTATGGGAGACAGGAGTGGGGCAGCAGGGAAGGGCAGGTTGGGTGCAGCCCAAGGACAGAAGAGTAAAGGGAAGCAGATTTAGGTCAGAGAAATTCCTCGTGAAGAAGAAGCTATGTAACTTCTTCCTTTCACACCTCATTTATAAAATGTAGTCAGTTTTCTACTTGGAGGAGATATGATCGTACCAAACAGCTGGTAAAACCAAACCGTGCCAAACGTGGTACTAATTGGGTATAAAATAAGCTTCCTTAGTAATCCACATTTGCAATCTGCACATAGAAAGAGAATGAATTTTCTCAGAATTCATTCAAAATTATAAAATACGTAGTACATTTATGATTGTTTAGGAACACTATACCTTTCCTAAATTACTAGACAAAAACCTTATTATTGGTTAAAAAATTCATTTGAATTATGTTATTCAGTTGAGCTCTCATTTCTGGAATCCAAGAGATAAACAGCAGTTCCTTATTGCCTGCACAGTTCTTCCCCTGGTGTCAGCAGTAGGGTTGGAATCCCCAGCCTGCTCTCATGCCCCTTTGGCACAGCAATCAGTGACAGCTTCACTGGGGCAAGCTGTTGGAGGATGGAGGGACATGGCTCATCTGATTATCAAGGAGCAGGTAGCCCCACTTTGCAGTAAACACAGCGTGGCATCCATTGCTTCACTGTTAAGTCAAACAGGAGACACCTTCTGATATGTTTAGAGATTTAAAATTTTTTTTCACATATATCTATGTCTATATATCTATATAGACATAGATATATACACACACACATCATAGATGTGTTTTGCTTATATTATTGGAGCACGTTATATGGAGTACAGAAAGATCCCAGCACAGTGTTATATATTCTCACACCAAATTGAAAAGAAGACCCCATGCTCAAATACAGGTAAGACATGGTTTGTTAAGTAAAGAGAAGCAGAATTCATTTCAGGAGGGCTTCTGTGAGGCTTTGTGAGTTTCTAAGGGGGGCACAGTGTGGGACATATCCCTAATGTATTTGGCCACCAAACTCTATTTTCTTTTTTTTAGTTTTTAATTTTTTTCTTTTAACCAGGACATGTCAAAGGACTAGAATACTAAACTGAAAGGCTGCTTTAGAGGCTCAGTATGTCAATAATTCAACAGATCTTTCAGAACCAGTTAGACAGCAATACTTAATAAGCACCTATTATGCACCAGGCAGTATCCTGGCTGTTGGGTATATGGGGGTGAAAAAGACAATGTCCTTGCTCTCAGAGAGCTTACATTTACTGAAAAAAGATAGGTAACAAGTGGGTAAACAAGAAAGTTTCACATTGTAGTGCAGAAAATAAAAAAGCCTAATGTGACCCATTTGAACTGAGAGCTGAATGAAAAGGAAGACAGAGCCTTGTGAAGACAGGAAGGTATATTTTGGGGAAAGAAGAGCATTGAATGTAAAGACCTTGACATGGAAACCCATTTGGCTGTTGCTCATAGAACTGAAAGAAGATGAGGTGACTGGAGTGGTTCCAGCAAGGGGAGAGTGAAGGGAGATGAAGGTGGTGACCAGCAGGGCCAAGTGAGGGAGCAGGCTTGTCCAGCTAGATTCGGCAGTAAGCCACTGGAGCCTCTTGTTTGGGGTTTGTTTATTTGTTTTCACTTCTTTACTTTTTATTTTGAACCACCTTCAAATACAGAGAAGATATAAGAATATACAAAGAATGGCCATATACCTTCCACCCAAGTTCCCCTACAAACTCACATTACAACCATCGAAATTAAGAAATTAATATTGATATAAACCTATCAGCTAAGAGATCACATTTAATTTCTATAATATTCCTAATAATATCCTTTATAGAAAGTTTTTTCCTTTTGGAACAAGATCCATTCTAAAATCACGGGTTGCATTTAATTGTCATATCTCTTTAATCTGCTTCAACCTGGAATAGTTCTTCTGTCTTTCCTTGTCTTCTGAGACCTAGACATTTTGAAAGATTGCAGGCCAATTATTTTGTAGAATGCCCCACAGTTTGAGTTTCTCTGAGGTTTCCTTAAAATTAGATTGAGGTTATGCCTTTTGGTAGAAACTTCACGCAAATTATGCTGTTTTCTTCTCAGCATAACATGTAAGAGAGTACATGGTGTTAGTTTGTCCCATTTCTAGTAATGTTAATTTTGATTAAGGAGGGTCTATTCAGATTTCTCCACTCTAAACTTATTATTTTTTAACCTGTGCTATAAGTTATCTTGTGGAAGAAAAGCTTTCAGACTATGTAGATATCCCATTCTTCAATAAACTTTTACTGCCTGGTTTTAGGATCCATTAAACCATTGTCATTGGGGTTGTCAAGTGGTGGTTTCCTAATTTCACGATTCCTTCAACATTTATTAGTTGCATTCTGGGAGGTGATCAAGGTGGCGGATAGGAGGAGGTTGAGCTCACCTCCCCCCCATGAACACATGAAAAATACATCTACATGTGGAGCAGCTCTCACTGAAAACAAACAGGAGACAGGCAGAAAGGCTCTTCTACAACCAAGACTGCAAAGAAAGATCCACATGGAGTCAGGTATGAAGGGAGGAGTAGCAATCAGGTAGATACCTGTGCTCCTAGCAGGGGACACAGAAGAGAAGGAAGATATCATGGGCTCTGAGATCCTCCCTGAGGAGTGCAGTGTTCAAGCCACATATTGGGCACCTCAGCTCTGGGGTCCAACACCGGGAAGACAAGTCACCTTAGCTGGTTTGAAAACCAGTGGGACTTAGAGGAGGGCTGTAATAAACCAAGAGTCCACTCATGAAGAACACACACACTCTGATGGTTGCTCAGTCCTGAGAGAATGGCTAAGAAGCAGATTGAAACTCCCTGGAACTCTGCTTGGTTTCCTGTGCCAAACCAGCACATGTCCTGGCCTGCACCAGGCCCTTTCTCCAGCCCCTCTTGCTCTGATGCAGCTCCACACTAGGGTCAAGTCTGCCATGGCTACCTCAAGGGAAGGAAAAGGAAGAAAACCAATGACCTGGTTTAAAGAAAAAGATAAGGGAAAAGAAGAGAACAAAAGAGGATGAAAAAGAAAGACATGGAAGGATTTCCCCCTTTTAAAAAAAGTAAAATTTAAAACAAACCAAAAATAGGGAGAATAGTGTACTGACCCCTCCCCATCACCTCACATTGACAATTCTCAGCCCCTGACCAGTTTTATTTGATCAATACTCCTATGTTCTCCCCTTCTCTCTGGATTATTCTGAAACAATCTCAGAATTCGTATCATTTTATCTATAAAGTTTTCTGTATGCATATCAAAAAAATTTTAACTACAATACTACTATCACACTTTAAAAATTCACAATTATTTCTTAATATCATCAAACATCTAGGGAGTGTTCAAATTTCCTCAGTTGTGGAGGGTTTTAAGCAGAGAAGGAATATATTCATATAGAGATTTTCAAAGCATCTCTTTAGCCACTGAATGGAGAATGGGCTGTAGGGAAGCAAAGAGGGAAATTAGGAAGATCAGATAGGATTCTGCTGATTGTTTTAGTCATAGATGATGGTTACTTGGATCAGAGTGCATCATGGGAGATAAGAAAAAGGGCTCAGATGCTTAATGTATGTTGGAGATAGAATGAACCAGACTTGTTGAATAGATTGGATATGGATATCAGAAAAATAGAGGAATGAAGAATGACTCCTAAATTTTTGGCCTGTGCTAGTGACTAGCTGTTACACTGTATTCATTATCTAGTGCTGTGTAACAAATTTCCCCCAAACATAATCATTTATTTTCTCTTATGGCTTCTGTGAATCAGAAATTCAGATACGTCACAACATAGATGACTTGTTTCTGTTCCATGTATGGAACTTCACCTGGAAGTCTCAAAGGCTGGAGGCTGGAACCATCTGAAGACCTGATCAACTTACATGTCTAATGGTTAATGATGGCTGTCAGTTTAGCCCTTACCTGTGGCTATCAGCTGGAGTATGTACAGTGGCCTCTCCATGTGGTCTGAGCTTTTTCACAGTATGGTGTCTGTCTTCAAAAAGTGAGCATCTTGAGAGATCACCAAGCAGAGGAAGCTCTACCCTTTCTAAGGCCCAGTCTCAGAAGTCACATAGCATCACTTTCTCTGTAATCCATTGACCAGGGTAGTCACACACCGTGCCCATACCGAAGGAGAGAGAACACAGAACCTACCTTTCAGTGGAACAGTGTCAGTCACATTTTAAGAATAGCATGGGAAATGGGATGAGTATTTTGGTGCAGCTATCTTTATAAAATGCAATCTGCCATAGGTGCTATTCACTAAATGGAGACAATTTGGGTAATGGTGTTTTGGTGGTGTTCATAAGTCTGTTCTTACCAAGCAGGAATGTAGAATAGACAGACACAAGAAGCTGGAGCACTCAAGAGGTGTCCAGGTTAGAGATAAAGATTTAGGGGTCATCAAGATGTAGATGGCATTTTAAAATCATGAGACTGGGTTAAATAACCTCAGGAAAGTGGGGAGATAGAACAGAGAGCTAGATGTCTGGTAGAAAAGGAGTGGCTGTTGTGTATGGAGGGACTCAGATGAGTGAGATGTCCTCAAAGCCTAGAGAAGAAGAGTTTCAACAAGGAGGGTGTAGGATCACTTTTAAGAAGCACCTTCTATGTAGGATTTAAATATTTTTTGAAAAATCTTAGATGCTTAATATATAGGCTGAGCTATTTATACAGGGTCCTTCTCCTCAACAGAAAATATGAAGAACTAAAATATGACTAAACAATTAAAAAAGCATTGACAGTAAAGGGTATTAAATGGTAAAGTGGGGAAATACGGGATGTTTTGCAAAAACATGTGAGGAGCATTCAACACAGACTGGGGAATATCAAAAAAGACTTCCAGGAGGAAGTGAAATTTAAGCTGAGATCTAACAGATAAGTGAAAGCCAGTTCACAGTGGAGGGAGTGGCCCAAGTAAGAGGAACAGCATGTTCAAAGTCTTGGAGGTATGATAGGGAATGAAATCTTCAAATAACTGAAGATGCTGGAAATATTGAAGATGCTGAAGAAGTGTGGAGAATGAGGCTTGGCATATACACAGGACCTCAGGTCATGAAAATGTTAGCCACTATTCACAGTGCTATAGGAATCCCTTGGGGAATTTGAAAGGAGTGATTCCATCAGATTTCCACATCAGGAGGATCATTTCTGACCACAAGAGGGAGAATGGACTGGAAAGAATAAGAAAACTAGTAAGGTGGCTTCAGCAGTAATCCAGGTGAGAAATAGCTCCAGCAATTCAAATAATTCCACACCACCAAAATATTCAGATTTCTGATCTTACCACTTTTGTTCAGTCATGTCCTCACTGTTTTACCTTTTGGATCCTATAATACAATATTAAAAGCACTCCCTTGTTTTTTTTTTTTTTTTTTTAATTTATTTTTATTTATATTTATTTTTGGCTGTGCTGGGTCTTCGTTTCTGTGCGAGGGCTTTCTCTAGTTGTGGCAAGTGGGGGTCACTCTTCATCACGGTGCGCAGACCTCTCACTATCGTGGCCTCTCTTGTTGCGGAGCACAGGCTCCAGACGCGCAGGCTCAGTAATTGTGGCTCACGGGCTTAGTTGCTCCGTGGCATGTGGGATCTTCCCAGACCAGGGCTCGAACCCGTGTCCCCTGCATTGGCAGGCCACTCCCTTGTTTATACCATCAATTCCCACCCCTTCTTTCCCTCCATTGAACTTACCTTGCAAAACCTACCTCTAGTTATATCCAACTGTCCACCTATTTGATACATGGACCTGAGTATCAGATGTGCCTGGAAAAAAATATGACCATGCTAACAGGTTTCACTTTAAATTCATGACCTCATGTGGGTCTCTGGTGTTGATCCTATGCTATTTCCCTAGTCTATTTACTTTCCATTTGTCTTATGTACTATTCCAAACCTTCTCTCTGCTTAAACCTCCTTCCACATTTTCATCCCTTGCTAATGACCTGTGTTTTCTATTTTACTAGGTAAATAGAAATTATCAAATGATAGTTTCCAGACCTTGAGGACATTATATTAAGTGGAATAAGTCAATTGCAAAAAGACAAATACATACAGTTTAACTACTTTACATACCTCATGTACAAGTCCAAATACATGAGGTATATAAAGTAGTTAAACTCATAGAAACACAAAGGAGAATGTTGGTTGCCAGGGGTTGGGGGGAGGGGAAATGGGAGTTTTTCAATGAGCATGGAGTTTCAGTTCTGCAAGACGAAAAAGTTCTAGAGATCTGTTGCACAACAACATAAACATATGTAACACTATGGAACATACACTTAGAAATGGTTAAGATGGTAAATTTTATGTTATGTATTCTTTACCACAATTTTAAAAAAGGTAGCTTTCAGTCTGCAACCTGGTCCACCCACAGCTGGGTGCGTGGTGCCCACCCCCAGGTCTCCTGTTTCTGCCACTTCCTCCTCATCCAGCCATCTGGTCCTACGCACTTTCATATTCAAGCAGAGCTGCCAATGAAAACAAAACAGAGATGTCTGTACAGAGCTACTGCCCTAAGAAAACCCGAGGCAGAAAGAAAGGTGAAGGTATATACAGGTAAAGTCTCAGAGCTCTCAAAGACTGCAGCCCAGACCAAAGGGGAAGTTGCCCTGTGAGCCCATCACTGAGGAGAAGCTGTTGGGACCCCTGAAGAAGTTTGAGGAGGATACTGAGAATGGAATGCACGAGAAGGAGGACTGTCCAGGGACAGCACAGAGAGTGACAAACCTCAGCATCACCAACAAGAATCTATGCGAGGGAACTCAGGAAGCAGAGGAAAAGGGACGTGCATGCTGCCCAGGGTGGTGAGAACTGACTTCCCCCAATGCTTGGAAGAAAGGGCTGAGACCCAAGTATTTGGCTTTTTTGTTCCCCAGTGTTGAGGGGCCCGGTTTGGGGGGAAAATGTAATGTTGAGCTGGACTCCATTCTTTTTTTTTTTTTTTTTTTTAATTTATTTATTTTATTATTATTTTTTTTTGGCTGCATTGGGTCTTCGTTGCTGCACGCGGGCTTTCTCTAGCTGCGGTGAGCGGGGGCTACTCTTCATTGCGGTGCACGGGCTGCTCATTGTGGTTGCCTCTCTTGTTGCGGAGCACGGGCTCTAGGCTTGCGGGCTTCAGTAGTTGTGGCATGCAGGCTCAGTAGTTGTGGCACGTGGGCTGTAGAGCACAGGCTCAGTAGTTGTAGCACACGGGCTTAGTTGCACCGTGGCATGTGGGATCTTCCCGGACCAGGGCTCGAGCCCATGTCCCCTGCATTGGCAGGCGGATTCTTAACCACTGCGCCACCATTAAGTGGTGTACCACTGTGCCACCTGGACTCCATTCTTGGGCACCAATTTGTTGCCTGTCCTAGGCAACCAAAAGGACATTTAACACTTGTCAAAAACATCCCAGTAGAGCACTCACTTTGAACTGGCTGCTAATTCTATGAAATCTTTTGTGATTTCTTCCGTGATAATCTATAGGGTGAAAATGTGTAATTGCTGAAAATAACGCGTGAAAATCGACATATAAATAAGTGGTTCTTTAAAAATACCCATTTGTGCCGATTGTTTATCTGCTGAAACAGCTCTGTCTCAGAAGTATAATATACCTTCCAAAAGTTAGGTCGAGGGAAGGGACAGTATAAACCAGGGGTTGGCAAACTCTTTCTATAAAGGGTCAGTGAATATTTTCAGGTTCACAGGCCATTTGGCTGAGTAAATGGTGCCAAGAAGGCTAAGATAATTCTGTGAGTTGACTGCAGTCATAAAACATGCTCCTTCTTGTTGATTATAAAAATATCTAGCACCGTTCTAGAAAAGGGGATTTTACTTCACTTTCACTCACAAAATTATTTGTGAATTAAATGCTAGTGAAAATGAAGACTGTATGGCAAGTCAAAGTGCCATGGGGAATCATGCCTTGTTGTGGTTTGTCCATTTCACTAAACCATCACTCTAGTTGTTACAGGAAGTTATTTTTAATCTCTGTAAGTGTGAGACCCTCGTGTCCTTTTTTCCTGATACCTCACCTAGCTTAGCCAAATATTATATATTTTAAAAATGGAGTTAAATCAAAATAACTTTGAGATTGTGCTATGGAAATCCATGTTGCCCCCTCTCCACCAACAATGACTTGGATTCTGCAGTATTAAGCTGGATGTGTGAACATTTATGGGTATTTGATATTTTCCATCCTTTACAGCAATTGAGGACCAGCTATTGGCAAAGCTGTGGCCTCCACTCAATTTCATAAGCAAAGAACAAAAACAGAGCAAAACAGAACAAAAGCCAAGTAGGAAAGTTTCTTTCTTAAGAAAGCCTCCTGCCCACCACTGACCTAGCTGTCCTGACACTGTGATTCTAATCTCATCCAGCGGTGTGGGTAGTTCTAATGCTAATTTTTGCATGATCCTTCTGCTTCTGCAAGAAAGTGAAGCAGCCCTGCATGGGGGCTTTGGAAACTGCCAGAGGACGAGGTACTTCATTCACTTTGGTCCAAACTCTTCAAGTGGAGCCCATTTGTCAATCCGCCCTAGCAAAACCAAACCAAAAATATCTAACCCTGAAAATCTAGTAACCAAAAAATTCTCTCAATGAATTCATTGTTTTCAAGCAGAGCTACAGGTAATCTGGCCTAAATTGCCCCTAAAAAAAAACAATTTTAATCTCAAGTTTCTGCCTTCCCAATATTAGAACCCTCTTTCCTCAGAACCCAGGATATCAGAGAATCAAAGAGATTAATGCCCACATCAAAGATCACTTTCCTATTTCACTTACTCATTTTTCTGTGCATAAGAAAGATGGATCTTGGGGAATGATAATGAATCAAAATGGAAACTAGAAAATTAGCTACAATCTGAGTTACCTCTTCCCTGGAGCAAATCAACCCAGTCCTTGGTAACATCTAGGAAGCTGACACATGTATTAGTCTTCTCCTCAATAAACAGAGAACACACGAAGGAGTTTGCTTTCACCATGAGGTACAACAAGCTCCAAGGGCCCTTTTTTAAGATTATAAACTGACAGGTCATTTTCACATAGTGAGCAGAGCCATCGGTTTTGAATCCTAGCCTTGCTGCTTGCCCATGTGTGTTGGTTCTTGAGCTCTGTGCTCTCGCCTAGAGAGGCACTGTAGCAAAATGGTTAGAGGCACAGACCCTGGAGTTACATTGTCTGGGTTCAAACCTTGATCTAATGGAAAAATCTGGCATTTGCTATGTAGCCTAGTGATCTAAATTAGCACCAGTAATGGTAGAACAACCTGCCAGTGTACACCTCCTACTGTAACGCCACATGAAAAACACAGCATCTTCTATGACAGATTCTTGCCAACAATGTTTAACTTGAATCTAAAAGCGTCTGACTTAAGGTCCAGTTTACAGGAAATGCTAGACATTGAACAACAGCATTAGGGGAAAAAAATCATCCACAGCTATTCTGTTCTCTTGAAAAAGTCAAAGTCAGTGGGAAAAAATGTTGAGGAATATAATCAGTTGCAGTGTGTGAAATGTATAAAATGTATAAAAGCCTTGGCCATTAAAGAGCCTGAGATTTGAATATGGATTGGGTATTAGTTGGTATGAGGGAAGTGTCTTCTATGTGAATATATTATTTATGTTGGGATGGCATGTCATGAGGTCTGCAACATTAATATGATTCAATGAAATATACACAGAGAGACAAACAGATAAAACAGAGCAGAATATTCACAGTTGTTGAAGCTTGGTGGTGAATGTATAGATATCTCTTACACTATTCTTTCAACTTTTCTATATGTCCGAAAGCTTTCAAAATAAACATTTGAGGGGAAAAATGATAGCTTCTACAGCTCCTACCAATACACCTGCATCTGCATTCATATACTATATCTTCCCTATGGTTTTTGTGATGGAAGTTTTATTTTGCTTTGTACAGCCAATATCTCCATGGTGTACTGGAGCTCATCACTTTCACTTACCCAAGGACATTATGACAGCAATTTTCCCTTCTCTCTCCCACATTAAAACCTTTCCCTCAGGACTTCCCTGGTGGCACAGTGGTTAAGAATCCACCTGCCAATGCAGGGGACATTGGATTCGAGTCCTGGTCTGGGAAGATCCCACATGCCGCAGAGCAACTAAGCCCTGTGTGCCACATCTACTGAAGCCCGCGTGCCTAGAGCCTGTACACCCCAACAAGAGAAGCCACTGCAATGAGAAGCCCGCACACCGCAACAAAGCGTAGCCCCTGCTCGCCGAAACTAGATAAAGCCCACGTGCAGCAACAAAGACCCAATGCAGCCAAAAAGAAATAAATAAAAAAGAAATAAATTTGTAAAAAAAAAGAGACCTTTACCTCTCTTGGCCCGCATACCCTTCTATCTACTACTGCATTTCTCCACTACCCTCTACAGAAAAACCCAATCCAATTTCATAAATCTTTATCGAGTACCTACTCTGTGCTGAGGATATGGTAATGAACAAAAGACAAAAGCACTGCTCTCATGGAAGTCATCTTTTAGTTGGTGAAGACAGATAATAAACAGAATGAGTAAACAAAGGATGTAGTACGTAAGAGGGGGCTAGGAGATAAAGAGAAAATAAAGCAAAGTAAGAGGGGTGGGGAGTACCTGTGTAGAGGTGTCCAAGGTTGCTGACAACCTGTATGGAATCTTGTATAGAGTCTTGCACCAAGGCATATGACTTGGCAAGCAGAGCCTGAGCTAGATTTCAGGCCTCACTTCATTCCCCTTGACCAGACACCTGTGTAGAATAAATATCTTGCACAACCATATGGGGTGATTCTGGCAATTTTGCAATTTAAATAGGGCAGCTTTGTAAATACTTTAGATTTTCCTATAGTTAGACTAGGGAGTTGTTGTCGAGCAGAGAGTAATATGATCTGACTCATGGTGATGCTTTTAGCATCACTTTGGCTACTGTGTTGAGAATGGACTGTAGGGAGACAAAGGTGGAAGCAGGGAAACCAGATAGAAAAATAATCCAAGGAAGAGAGGATGATGTCACAGATGAGATGTCTGTGGTGAAGGTGGTGTGTAGTGGTCCAATTCTAGGAATATTTTTTAATAGACTTAAAATGATCTGCTGGCAGGATATGGGGTATACAAGAAAGAGAGAAATCAAAGATGACTCCCGGATTTGGGGCCCGAGCAATCAGAGGAATAGCGTTTTGATTATCTGAGATGGAGAAGATTATGGGTAGACAAGAGTTTGGAGGAAGATCAGGAGTTTGACATTGGATATGAAATCTTAGCTGCCCGTTAGAATCCAAGTGGAGATGGATATAGAAGTCTAGAGTTCATGTGTCTCAAAGACTTTCAAGTCTCCTCAGAAAAGTTGTCTGTAGTCATTGGTATCACTTCCTCTTCCCTCCTTCCCCTGTGAACTTGTGGTATATTAAGATATACGCTTGGTCTTTGTCCCCTGTTCCTGGCACAAACCGCAAACCCTTGGAATTTTCTGAGTGATAGGAATGTCTTTTGTCCTTCGTGAAGACCCCCTTTTGAGCTTATGCTAATGATGTGATTTAGGGTGGTGGCCCTAGGTAGCCTTAGGATGGGGCTGGTCACCCACGTGATTAGAGTTAGAACTTTCAGCCCCACCCACTGACCTCTGAGAAGGTTAAGCTCTATAAAAACTCTTGAAAACAAAATTTGATGAGCTTCTGGGGTGATGAACAGATGCACAGGCTGGGGGGGATGGTGCACCCCGGTTCCATGGGGACAAAAGCACCTGTGCTTGGGATGCTTCTGGATCTTGCCCTATGTACATCTTCATCTGGTTGTTCATCTGTATCCTCTATAAAATCCTTTTAATAAACCGGTAAATGTAAGTAAATGTTTCTCTGGGTTCTGTGAGCAGCTCTAACAAATTAATCAAACCCAAGTTGAGGGTTGTGGGAACCTCCAATCCATAGCCCGTTGGTCAAAAGCACAGGTGATGGGCTTCCCTGGTGGCGCAGTGGTTGAGAGTCTGCCTTCCAATGCAGGGGACACAGGTTCGAGCCCTGGTCTGGGAGGATCCCACGTGCCACGGAGCGACTAGGCCCGTGAGCCACAATTACTGAGCCTGCGCGTCTGGAGCCTGTGCTCCGCAACAAGAGAGGACGCGACAGTGAGAGGCCCGCGCACCGCGATGAAGAGTGGCCCCACTTGCCCCAACTACAGAAAGCCCTCGCACAGAAACGAAGACCCAAAAAAGCACAGGTGACAACCTAGACCTGTGATTGGCATCTGAAGTAGGGCAAGGGGTGCAATTTTGTGGGACTGAGCGCTTAACCTGTGGGATCAGTTGCTATCTCCAGGTAGATAGTGTCAGAATTGAGTTAATTGTAGGACACACAGTCAAGTGTCCACTGCGAATTGGAGAATTGGTTGGTGGTGTTGGAAGAAACGTATTGGAGAACCCATTCCAGAGTTTTGTCCCCTACCACTCCTCTGAAACTGAGGTCACTGTTGAACTCCCATTGTTAAATCCAATGACCAGTTCTCTTCACACCCAAAGAAATCTATTCCAGCTATAGGAAAATTGGAAGTCTTTACAAAGTTGTCTTATCAGATTCATTTGACACAGGAGATCATTTTCTCTTTTTCCTTTTTTTTGAAAAAAATTTAACTGAACCTCACCCTTTTCCGTTCTTCATTCCTCACTGGACACTCCTTCCATCTGTCTCCTTTGCTGGTTTTTCCTCATTTTCCCAATGCAAGTGTTGGAGTGGAGAGTGCTAGAGCTGAGTCCTTGGACTTAATCTCTTCATATAGATTAACTTTCCAAGCAGTCTTATCCAGTCCTAAATTTATATCTCCAGTATAGATTTCTCCTCCAAACTCCAGACTCATGACCCATAACTACCCATGACCCATTTTCTCCTCCAAACTCCAGACACCCATGGATGTCTAATATTGAATTCAAATTGATGGGTACAAAATCAAACTCCCTTACCCCTTACTGCCCTGTAGTCTTCTACATCTCAAAAACAGCAACTCCATTCTCCTAGTTACTCAGGTCAAAATCTTAGAGTCATTCTTGACTCCCTCTTTTTTTTCTCATATCCATACCGACTATATCAGAAACTCTTTTCAGACCTACCTCAAAACATATCTATAATCCACATCTACTACTACCACTCTGGTTCAAGACCATCACCCCTTGTCGAAATTAAAGAACTCGTCTCTTAACTGTCTCCCTTCTTTTACACTTCCTTTTGCATAATCTAGTCTATTTCCTATAAAGCAGTCAGAAATATCCTTTTAAATATCAGTTCAATTACTCCATCCACTTATTCAAAACTTTCCAAAGTTTTCCCACAATTATCCAGAGTAAAAGCCCAAGACCTTCTGATGGCAAAAGTGATTTGCAGCACTCCCCCTCCCTCACCAACCCTGACCTCCTACCACTCTCCTCCTACATCACTAACGCTACTGTCACATGGCCTCTCTGCTTTTTCTGAAGACACTAAGCATGCTTGTCCTCAAGGCTTTTGCACCTGAAACTTAACTCCTTAAAACTCTGTTCTATCAGGTACTTACATGTCTATTCCCTCACTTTCTTCAAATCTCTGTTAAAATGTCACTTTATCAGAGGCTTTCCCTGACCACTCCATGTAAATCCGCATCATTCTCTATTGCTCTTGCCCAGACAAATAAGACAAATGTACTTTTTTGTTTGTCTCTATCCACTGGAATTCACAAATAAATAAGAACATTTGTCTTACTTGTCTTTATCCACTGGAATGGAAGGTCATGAGGGCAGTGATGTTATCTGTCTTTGTTTTTACTATTGAACCCACAACACCCAGGAAAGTGGCCAGCATATAGGTAGTTCTCAGGAACTAAGAATGAAGAATGATGGTGGTATGTATCAGAACAGTGACGGTGAGATGGGTGGCAGCCAGCCTCCAAGTTGGCTCCCCAAGATCCCTGCCTATGGTCTTCATGCTTTGTATAAGCCCCTCCCTCAGTGAGTAGAGCTGACTGACCTGGGTAACCAATGGCAGAATTGACAATGTGTGATTTCCAAGGTTAGGTCATAAAAGATGTTGTGGCTTCCACCTTGCCCACTATCTTGAATTGCTCATCTGAGGGAAGACAAATGTCGTGTCATGAGGATGCTCAAGAAGCCTGCAGACAGGCCTGCATAGGAAGGAACCAAGGGGTCTGCTAACAAGCAGCACCACTTGAGAGTGAACTATCTCTAGTGGAGCTATCTTAGGAGAAGATCTATTCAAGCTTTTAGGTGACTGCAGCACTGGCCAGCATCTTGCCTAGAACTTTGAGAGAATGCAGCCCAGAATCCCTTTACTCTGCTGCTCCAAATTCCTGACTCACAGAAACTGAGATAATATGTTTATTGTTGCTCTAAGCCACTACATTTGGGGTTAATCTTTTTTTTGGGGGGGGGGCGGTTAATCTTTTATGCCACTGTTGCCATGACCTCTTTGCTGGTTCTCCTTGGAACTTTTACACTTGCTTTTCCTTCTGCCTAAAACTCCCTTCCCTCAGATAGTTTCATGTCTTAATCTCTTACTTCCTTCAAGTCTCTGCTAAAACATCATGCTATGCAGTTACGCAACAATGTAACAATGGATAACAAACACAGGTTGTGTTTGAGATATCCAGAAGGTAGATGCCACAGGATTTAGCAACTGACTGGATAGGAGGGAAAAGAGAGAGAGGAAGGAGTCAAAATGATGCTCAGATTATTGGCCTGTGTAATTAGTGGTGTCATTCCTGGTTTAGGGAAACAGGTTTGGGGCAGAGATTATGAATTTAGTTTTAAACCTGCTGAATCTGAAATGTCTTAAATATCCAAGTGAAGATGTTCAAGCATGCAGGCAGATATACCATTTGCAACACTGAAGAGAAATTTGGGCTGCAAATAAAGACCTTGGAATCAGGGCCAACTCTACAATTTGCAGGGCCCAGTGTAAAATGCAAATGCAGGGTTCCTTTCTTCAAATAGCCTTTGAGGTCCATCAACTGCTTTGTCCTCCTCCCAACAATTTGGAGGACTAAATGCTCTGGATGAGGGTGGGGAAGTTGAGCCAGGTATCTCCCCTTCCCACAGCCTCTATTCTCCAAACCACATCGAGGGACACCTCCAGGAGATTGCAATTTCCATGCTAGGATGCACTTGCACAGGGAATGGGTAAGAGGCTCATCCCTACCAAGTCGTCCACTAGATGGACTGTGGCACTGACAGTCCAGGACAGCTGCCGCCATGCCCTGCCCTAAGACACCGTGGGTGCACACACATGACCCTGACTTTCCCCGTGCCTGTGCCCAGGCCCTCCTGGTCCTGTGGTCCTGGACCTGGGTGGGGTGAGGAGGAGAGTGGGTGGGGCTGAGATGCCAGAAAATGGGCGGAGCTGGCAGCTGAACTTATCCCAGGGAGGCAGAGAGGTGGTGGGAGAGATGCTCCACTCTCTCATTAGACTTCACTTACAAAACAAAAACCCAAAGGTAATGCTATTAAGAATTTCAATCTGGCAACCACAGAGCATTGAGACCTCAAGCATTAAGCCCTTCTGAGTGCAGGGCCCTGTGTGAATGAATTGTTGGTATGCCCATGAAACCAGCCCTGCTTGCAAAAGATAATAAAGTTATAAGAATGAATGAGTTAAGTAGGGAAAGATGAGAAGAAAAGAGCCCTAAGGGGACTTCCCTGGTGGCACAGTGGTTAAGAATCCGTCTGCCAATGCAGGGGACACGGGTTCGATCCCTGGGCCGGGAAGATCCCACATGCTGCAGAGCAACTAAGCCCGTGCACCACAACTACTGAGCCTGCGCTCTAGAGCCCGCACACCACAACTACTGAAGCCTGCACGCCCTAGAGCCTGTGAGCCACAACTACTGAGCCGGCGTGCTGCAACTACTGAAGTCTGGGCACCTAGAGCCTGTGCTCCGCAACAAGAGAGCCACTGCAAGGAGAAACCTGTGCACCACAACGCACAGTAGCCCCTGCTTGCCGCAACTAGAGAACGCCTGCGCGCAGCAACGAAGACCCAACACAGCCAAAAAAAAAAAAAAAAAAAAAATTCCTCTAAAAAAAAAAAAAATGAAAGAAAAAAAGGAAAGAAGCCTGAGGACGGAAGCCAGAGAAGCACCAATATTTAAGAGATGGGCAGATAAAGATGGGCCATCCTGTGTCCAGACAAGGGTTGCAATTAATCAGAAGACCAATGAAGGAGAAGATACTTTGTCTCTGACCCCTGACTTGGTAAAGCTTTGCAAGCTATCACCTGGCCATAGATTGTTAGGCACATTTTGTTTCATAAACTATTCATGATATAGTTGATAATTTTTCAGAGTCAAGGGTGTGGTCCTTACCTAGGCCTATTACCTCGATTATTTTTGAAGCATATGTTACTCAGTTGAAAAAAAAATAATGCATGAAAGAAGCTGCAGGAAATAAAATAGATTAAATGGAAGAATGGAATTTACTAATAATAGACTTACAGCTAACCAAAGTAAATAATTCATTTCCCTTCTAGCAACAGTCACTTTACATATAAGGCCAGCAATGTTTCTCTGCAACATTTATCAAGCAAGAAAAATGTTAACTGTAAAATCTGTGAAGAATTTCAAATGACACATTGAAACCTGTTGCAAAATCAATCACAAGAGTTTTCCAGCTACTAATTAACCTTGAGCAAAGCCTTAGGCCCTAAGAACCAGACTATTTGATGAAAGAACTGTGGCAGGGAGTTAGTTGGTAAGAATTTTAGAGCTTAGAATTGGCGGGGAGAAAAAAAGTGATTTTTAAAAATGGATTTAGAAATATCTCTGGAAGTGGTTTACAAAGTGGCTAAGAACACAAATTGTGGAATAAGCTGCTTGGGTTTGAATCCCAGCTCAGTCACTTACTCCCTGTGTGATTTTGGACAAGTTATTCAATTGCTCTGCGCCTGAGTGAGTGGTAACAACTCGTAGGGTCATTATGAGGATTAAATGACTGAATGTAAAACATTTAGAACTGTGCCTAGTACATAAAAAGTACCATATGCATTTGTTAAATGAAAATTGTGACTATTAATCATGTAACCAAAATACCTCTGGAATTTCTATTTTAGTAGGTCCCATAAGCTTGGGGAAAGAGTTCACTAAAAGAAAACAATCTTTTCTCCTTCTCATTTTTTTTTTTAATTAATTAATTAATTAATTTATTTATGGCTGTGTTGGGTCTTCGTTTCTGTGCGAGGGCTTTCTCTAGTTGCGGCAAGTGGGGGCCACTCCTCATCGCGGTGCACGGGCCCCTCACTGTCGTGGCCTCTCTTGTTGCGGAGCACAGGCTCCAGACGCGCAGGCTCAGTAGCTGTGGCTCACGGGCCTAGTTGCTCCGCGGCATGTGGGATCCTCCCAAACCAGGGCTCGAACCCGTGTCCCCTGCATTGGCAGGCAGATTCTCAACCACTGCGCCACCAGGGAAGCCCATCTCCTTCTCATTTTTTTTTCTTCTTCATCCTCCCATCTTTTTTTCCCACCCTCCTATCTTTTTTTCCCACCCTCCTATCTTCAGAGTACTGTATTGGTTTCTCTTTATATTAAAAATAATTTTTTCCCAAAAGTTTCCTTAAGAAGTAAGTATGTTTCCCGGATATTTTCTTAAAAGTAATTTCCTCATGTCTTATCATGCATATTCATAGCGGTTTTCCCACTCCCACTTACAGTTGATCTGTTTTATTTCTTTCATATGAAAACATCAGAAGTAAGTATATAGGAGAATAAAATGCACAGTAGATTTAGTGTTATCTGAATATTTATTCTAATTATCATAACAATTCTGGATTAAGTGGAAAAAATATAAAAAGTTTCAGTAAGTGTTAGGGGAACAATGAATATAACAAGAATTACAAATACACCTTCTAGGCCTTTTGAGAAGTCAAAATGGACCCATCTGAATTCACCAGCTTCTTTGAAAAAAGTTCTGCGGATGCACAATTCCAGGAGGCCGCAGTTCAAACTACCCCATGTATCTTAAAAGCAGAAATCCCTTTGTATTTGTGTTACTGTTCCCTCTGGCCTCCAGCATTGCGTTTTTATACTCTCTGCCTCAACTTTATTTCAGTACTTTGTTTCCTCTGGTTCTGATGGTTTTTCACAGTGCTTTATAAGAGTTTATACCTAACCCATAGCGGAGGTCTCCACTTCCTTTGCCTTTGCGACACTGAGGATGAAGTTTTCAAGGTCCCCATATGCTGCACGCTCGGTGATCATCTTCCGACCACTCCCTGTGCGCGCTCCTGCGGGCGGGGGTAGGTGGCGCTTCTCCAGCCTCCTAACCTCACTTGAGGCGGAAATCCTCCTGCCTTTGTGAACGTGTTTCTTTAGATCTCGCTCTCTTGGTCTTTTTTCTGTTGTTTCTCATCTACGAGTTTGACCTTCTCTGTAATTGCCCCCTCCCCATTCCCCTACAGCATACACGTTCCCCCACTTGGAGTCAGAGTAACTGATACTTTAACATCCTCCACTGGCCCCACTTCGTCTTTAAACACCATGCAAACGCGCTCTCCTTCAGGGTCCTGCCTGGGAGCTCCAGCAGCATTTCCCCCCTCTCTGGTAACAGATGTCAAAGAGAGCGAGGCCCCGGACGTGCCCATATATGACCTTGGAACAGAAAGCTGCCTCGTTTGCAGGCAACGTTCGGGGGAACCCTGTCCACTCCCACCCTCGCCTCCCCCTTCGGCGAGTTCACTCGCGTGCACTACGCGGGCGCCGGCTACTCCCTCTCTTCTCCCGACTTCCTTCGGAGAGCCTCACAAACCGGGGGAAGTTCAATCATTCCTCAGCGAGCCTCGGCGCTCACTGGGCATGCTCAGTGGCCGGGCCCGGCTCCGGTGGCCAGAGGCTGCTTTGGGCTCGGGTCGGCGGCTGCTTGGGCTCGGCTTCCCCGAGCGCGGGCTGAGCACAGCGGCCCCTGAGCCGGGAGCGAGACGCGCCCCGCCGTCCCCGCCCAGGCGCCGGCCCCGCCAGAGCGCCGTCGTTCCGGACCCCGAAAGCCCCCAACTTCGCGCCAAGTTCCGAGCCGCCTCCGGTGGGAGCCATGCAAATGATGACCAGGGACGTTCTGCTAGAAATGGAGCTGGAGGAGGACGACGACGACGATGGGGATATCGGTGAGCCGCGGGTTCCGGGGGTGGGTCGGCGCGGGGCCCCGCGTCCGCTCCCGAAAGCCCGAGGCAAAGCGGGAGAAGTCGGGGACTGCGCGTGGGCGCCGCATACTCGAGAATGGAAGCTGGCGGGTACCCTCGGCCGCTCGGAGGAGCTCGGGTGCGGGGGGCCGTGGTGGTGGTGGTGGTGGGGGGGGGAAAGCCCGCGCCGCCCACCCCGGGCCGCAGTGCGGCTGCCTCGCGCCGCAGAACGTCGGGCGAGCGGGCGGCCCCCGGGAAGGCCGGGGAGGCGCGGGGTAAGCGCGGGTCCCTAGGTCAGTTTCCGGACGGGCGAGGGACGCGGCCCCTGAATAGTCACGGTAGCTACGGGGACGCCCCCGAGCGCGGAAGTCTTGACTCAGAACAACAACTTTTGGGTCATTTTCTCCGGCTCGAACCGGCGCGGGCGGCGAGCCCGTGGGCGGGGTTCGGGGAGCGCGCCCGGGTTGGGAGAGCAGGCGTGTGACCCGCCTGAATCCTCCTTGAGGTGAAAGCAGGCGCGCGGCTGTGGGACGGAGGGTTGGGCCTGGGTGGGGCGGCCCGGGAACTATCTGTGGCCGCCGGGCGCGGGCCGGGATCCTTTTTCCATCCGCAGCGCCCGCGGGGGAACGGATGGGAGGAGGAAGCCCTTAGGCTGGGTGGACCGCAAGGCATTTCCTACCCGTCCAGAGGGCCCCGGTGCCCCATTTCTGGTTAAGAGTGCTTAGAAAGAGTGGACAGAACGGAGGGAGAGCTGTTTAAGAGTTACAAACGGAGTGGGAGGAGGTGAGGAAGGCGAAAGCAATTGGAGCAGTGGGGAGAAAATCTGGTCCCTAAAGAGAACACTGTCAGGGAATGATGGCATATTGGGTCCGTCCGGAAGACGGGCAGTTAAATTACCAGGCCGACTCCGACTCAGTTTCCTGGACGCCAAATCAGTTTAAAAAACGTAACAGTTCCTGCTCTTGTACTAATACTTTTCTCTAATATATGCTTCTCTAATACATTCTTCTCTAATAATTTTATTAGTAACTTAATTTTAGGAGATTGATGTGGTTTTTCGTTCACGTTTTAGGTTCTGCTCATTTATTTATTTTTCTGGTTTTTCCAGCTCTATTGAGATATAATTGGCATATAACAATGTGTAAGTTTAAGATGTACAACGTCCTGATTTGATACATTTATAAGTTGCAAAATGATTACCACCATAGAGTTAGCTAACACCTCTGCAACGTCACTTAACTACCATTTGTTTTTTGTGGCGAGAACATTTAAGATCTTCTCTCAAAGCATAAGATACAGTATTATGAACTCTAATCACTATGCTGTAAATAGATCCCTGGAACTTATTCATCTTCTAACTGGAAGTGTAACCTTTGACCCGTATCTCCTCACCTCCCCGCCCCCAACATTCTACTGTTTCTGTGAGTTCACCTTTTTTGTATTTCGCATATAAGTGATATCATACAGTATTTGTCTTTCTCTGCCTTATTTCACTTAACATAATGCCCTCAAGTTCCATTTGCGTTGTTGCAAATGACAGGATTTCCTTCTTTCTCATGGCTGAATAATATTCCATTACATATATATATAATATATATATATATGACACATCATCTCTGTCCATTCATCTGTAGACAATTAACGTCTTTCCATAGCTTGGCTATTGTAGGCACTGCTCATTTAAATCCAAAAACAAATTTAATAGAAGGGATTATACTCCATGGTTTAGCATTACCTTTCATTCACTTGAGAACAATTTATTAAGTGTCCATTCTTATGGAGGGAGCAAATAGTAATATTCTTTTTTATAGGAGAGAAAACTGAAGCTCACAGGTTCATCTGCCTAGCTTCTCACACAGCTTATTAAGATTCAAACCCAGGTTTTCTGACTTGCGAGACCTCTGCGTACTGATGCCCTTTTCAGCGGGTCACTCCAGCTGTCAGATAATATATAATGCTACTATTTAGCAGGCTGTGGTAGTAAATCATGATTGCATACAATATAAATCATAGGAACAAACTTTAAAAAGTTATAATAAAATTAGCACGGTCTGTTTCATAGGAAAACACTTATCTGTTATGGTGAGGTGTCACTATTTACACTGACAGTTTTAAATAAATAAGGGTAAAAACCCAAATGGAAATTGAAGTAAGCAAGAGACTCTGAGCTTTGTTCCAGCCTGCCATCAGTAGATCTCAATTTAGAAAGAAAACTAACTTGGGCTAGTTTGTATTGACCTGATAGTTGTATCAAGTCGAACAGTGTAGATATATTTAAGAAAAAGTTAAATATCTCTACTCTTCTTTCATCCCACCCTCCATAGTCTACTGAAATTAATATTTTAGTGTATATAGGGGTCAAGTCAACATACTTTATGTTAGTCAACAAATATCAGGTCTCAGCAATTTGGGGTTGTTATACAAATTTAATGTGGGTTGCAGTGATTTATATCAAGAGATGTTTACCATGCCAATGGAAAGTTTATGTCATTGAAAAATAATAAGCCTTTTTGGATGTCACCAGAAGTAGGCTGATGGTATACAGCCTTTTATCAAATAATTATAAAACTATGGAAGGGGAGACTCTGGTGAAATGAAGATTATAATTTTAACCTCTGCCTCTAGTTTTGTAATGCAGGGCTGTGTTCAAGCTATTGACTAACATATTTCTCCTAGTACTTGATTGTCACAACTAATAGTTGTATAATAATTAAAAACCCACTCAGGTACTGAAGATTTCTATGAAATATCTCTATAGTTATTAACTTTATAATTCAGAGCAGGAGAGTTATTTTGACATAAGTTCTTGGGTAAGACATCTATGATCAATTAATTTGCAAGAGGCAAAAAGAAAAACTATTTAAGCTAGATGTGGTCCCTGGTTACATCATAGAAATGTTTTACATATATAAATGGAAGTGTGCCCTCTAGTAGACTGGGATTTGGGCTGCTTTTTTTTTTTTTTTTTTTTAAACCTATGGGTTTCTGCTTACTTTTTTTTTTTTTTGATTTATTTATTTATTGATTGATTGATTGCTATGTTGGGTCTTCGTTTCTGTGCTAGGGCTTTCTCTAGTTTCGGCAAGCGGGGGCCACTCTTCATCGCGGTGCGCGGGCCTCTCACTCTCGTGGCCTTTCTTGTTGCGGAGCACAGGCTCCAGACGCGCAGGCTCAGTAGTTGTGGCTCATGGGCCCATTTGCTCCGCGGCATGTGGGATCTTCCCAGACCAGGGCTCGAACCCGTGTCCCCTGCATTAGCAGGCAGATTCTCAACCACTGCACCACCAGGGAAGCCCTCTGCTTACTTTTGAAGCACGTTTAGTGCTTTAAGTGTGAGGATTGCTTCCTTGTTTGGCATTAACTAATCTAGAGAATCAAAGATGGTAAATCTCACTATGATGTCCTTTCCATATTTGCTTTACTCATGACCACTAGAAATTGTGCCCAAAGGTTTGTGAAAGAGGCAGCCTATTGGCATGAGAGCATTTGTGCAAAAGGCCACTTATTTTCTAAATCAGCTCCAACAACCAACCACAGGTGTTATCTTGAGGCAGTGGTGGTAGGAAGTATTTGGCTCATGGCCTTTATTGCACTGGTGCTGGTGGAGATCACACGTTGAGGCAGGTTCTGTGCACCTGGTGTGCAGAAGAGTGTCTTTAGCTGCCTTGCTTCCAGAAACACCTCCCCACACACACACACCCTGCCACCTCATTAATCAGTAAATTGAATTTAACATCTCTTCTTGACGTAGAAAGTGATAGAAATAATTTTTATAGCCAGAATGTAGATATTTAGTATGCTGTTTTGTTTCTTGCATTTCCGTTGTTCAGACTTCACTGAGGGAAGAAAAGTGTTCTCAAAAAAGAAGGGAGTTATCAGGAACACTTCAGATAGTTCAGGCAAAAGGTTTTTTGTTTAGATGGTTGGTTGTGTCAACTGAAAAAAAAAAGTACAACCTAAGAGTTGAGAATTATGTTTAGTTTGGGGACCTACTGAGGACTATAGCCTGGGATAACAGCCTCTCAGGTAGCTTTGAGGAACTGTTTCAAAGAGGTAAGGGAGAGGCCAGGATATATAAGAGTTTTTTGCTGGGGGAAAACAAACAAACAAACAAAAACAAAAAAACACATAGTTGAACATCAGAAGATTACTGCTAATCAAAAAACAGACATCTCAAGTTAAAGATTTTAGTGCTTTTCTATGTACGGGAAAATGCAAGAGTCTGGGCTTATTGAAATCATTCCTTTAATATTCATCTTAACTATCTAGGGCCAGTATCCTGTTTTTCTCCATCGTGAATTCCCTTCAGGGGGCATCATGGGGTAGCTGCAGTGGTTGATGGGTTTATGGCAGCAACATCTTCATTTACTGAAATGGCCGGTGACATTTTTTGACCACTTTGGATTCCCAGTCTGTTTATGGTAGAGTTTACTCTCTGATCCCCACAGCTAATGGTCCTGCCATTGGGGTGGGGGATGGGTGGGAAGAGGCCCATTATCTCTAAGGGATAATGATCCAGCTCTACCTCCCAAGTGTCTTTGTTGCTTCCCCTTTCACTGTCGCATTCTTATATAGACTTATCTTCCTGCACTATCTCTATCCCCTCACTACAAACTTTATGTTTAATCACTTGCAAATCTGACCCTAGCATCAGTTTTGCTTTGTCATCATTAATTGAGCAAGCCTGTGCTAGTTGTAGGATTAGGTGTTGAGCTGGGTGTTGGGAGGCAAAAAATGAGTAAGTTGCATGCTTTGGCTGTGGAGAGGTGGGTTCCGTGGAACCAGCCATTTGCAGTAAGTGCTGTTATTGAGGTACATACACAGCCGTGGAGGAGGACGGGAGACCGCTGCACAGAAGGGATTGTTGGGCCAGGTGCTGAAGAAGCAGGCAGGCATAAAGGGCAGGAGGAGAGTCTGGAGTTTCAAGTATTGCCTATGGTGGAAGGGAGCAGTCACGAGGCTGGGAAGGCAGGGGGGTGTGGCACCATGAAGAATCCTCCAAACGTTTTTAAGGGTTTTGGATTTTACCCTGTAGGTGATTTGGAGCTCCAGAAAGGTTATAAGGAAAGGAGTGATAGAATCAAATTTGCTT
This sequence comes from Balaenoptera borealis, assembly GCF_965194805.1. Lineage (NCBI taxonomy): Eukaryota > Metazoa > Chordata > Mammalia > Artiodactyla > Balaenopteridae > Balaenoptera > Balaenoptera borealis. The sequence goes on from NC_138870.1 coordinate 38,288,541, forward strand.
TTGGAAAGATCTCCCTGGCAGTGCATTGGGAAATGGGTTGGAGAGGGGAGATGCTTGAGGTAAGCCTTTCTGGTCGTCAGGTTCAGAAATGGCCTGCAGTGGCCATGAGAAGAGAGAGGAGTGGGTCTGAGAGCTTATGAACGAGGCAGCATCTCTAAGGTCTTGGAGACCGAATGTGTCCAGCAAGCAGAGAGGAGCCTGGGATGACTCTTGGACTTGAGAACAGTGGCAGGTGGAGGAGAACAGATGTGCAGGAGGGGAGAATTTTGTATTGTTCCAACAAGCCTTACATTCTTCTCCTCTGCTTTAGCTCAGACCATTCCCCTTCCCAATAATACTAGACTCTCCTTCTCTTTCTCAGCAGCTCTCTCTCCTTCTAAACCCGTCACAATCCCAGGAAGCTGTTGTTGTTCCCTCTAGCCCAAAGCACCCACCAATGAATGCTCATACTCCTTATTTTTCTGTTCCATGCAATTAGCATTCACCTTGTATTTTTGCTGTTCACTATCTTTGCATTAATTAATCCTCCCAACTAGAATGTAAATTTCTTGGGGACTGAGACTAGGTCATGCAAAATATCCCAAATGTTGTGGACATTCCATTACTATAATTTAAGAAAATTCTCACTTCCTCACCCTCTAAAATGAAAGCTTCTCAAAGGCAGCTGTTTTGTGTACTTTCTGTTCTAAGCTAGGTCCCTTGTGCTTGGAATGGTGCTTGATATTCAGTGGAAGCCAAGCAAATCATTGTTGAAAGAAAGAATAAATGAATTACTTTGAATAATTAAACAAATTAATTAAATTATTCAATTAAGTAAATTTATTTAATTAAATAAATGAATAATAAACATAATGCTTAGTGGTTTTTATGGCCCTCATGGAGTTCTCTTCTTTGGCACCTGGAGATGCCCACAGTCATCTGCTATAAAAACGTTGATTGTACATACTCTTCCAGGAACTCTTCTAGGTTCTGTGGTCCCTGACCTCTGGTACCTCACTATCTAGGAAGGAGACAGATATGTGAATAGATAATTGCAGTCATCTGTGATTAATGCTGTACTGTAATCAAGATGTGTACCAGGCTCAGTGGTGGTACCAAGGATAAAACATGTACCCTTGCTTAGGGGAATCCAGGATGGCTCTACAGAGGCGGTGCCTGTGCCAGCCCTGGAGGAATAACCAGATAGGTGAGGGAAGGAGCTAGAACAGTAGAGTGTCCTGAGCATTCCTAATGTTCCCTGATTTCTCAACAAATCACTCTTGATGCTGCCCTTGCCTTATTTGCTATGACAAGTGGCTCATACGTATATGGGGGTGTGTGTGTGTGTGTGTGTGTGTGTGTGTGTGTGTGTGTGTGTGTATTTATGTATGTATATGTATATATTCTTTACCAGGGTATGACAGCTAAAAAGCAAAACAAAGCAAACTATTCTTAAAGTCATTCTCTTTGAACATAGTCTTACCCTGTTGCATAAACCTTCTGCTATTTTCAGTTTCAAATCCACACTCACAATTTATGTTCCATGTTCTAACTCTCAAGTCAAATAATTGCTTTCCAAAAGGTTCCCCAGTCTCGTCTTACAAGTCTCATTGTTCTTTGGATCTGACACAAACAGAGCTCTAAAGAAGAGTTCTACACACACACCCCCCACTCCTTTTTTTTCTCAAGGGGTTGTAACAGTCACGTAAGTTGATTGCTGTACATTTGTTTTTTTTCCTCTTAGAAACCAAGAAATTTAGACTAAAAGCTCCTGTGAAGATTTCCCTCAGAGATATTATTTAAATTCTGACATTCTTGGGGGAAGATTATAATATACTGTTAAGAATTCCACAGTCAGGCTTTAAGTTAAAGGGTGGTCTTGAACTCTCAAAGCGTTATTTGTAGCAGGTTAGATTAAAATCATTGTATTTTATAGAAGTTTCCACTCTAGCTAATACTTTAGGTTTTCTTATGTTATCATACGTATCAGTTTGTGTTTTGTATGCCAGTCAATTCAGTAAATCTTAACAAAACGTATAGTCTTAGAGGGAGAAGTGCTATCTCGTTTCCCTTTGTACGCTACAGCCTACGTATCGTAATGCTTTTCACATAGTCCCAAACATTTGTTAAGGGATTGTTTTTTAGATTGTAATGGGAAGCTTTGTTTGCTATAAGATTTAAGCTGCTTCATCTGCTTTTGATACAAATCATTCAGGGCTGGGTCTGTGCAAAAATCACGATTTTTAGAACAGAAAAACATCATTTCCAGTCACCTTCAACCAAGGAAACGTACTTCTTGACTGATTGGTAACTCATATGTAAATGTAGAGATTGTGAGAATTTAATACAGTCAAGTGATTGTCTTATGTCATTATTGCTTTTCCTTTAGTTTTGTCTTGCTTTTTTAAAGGCAACTAAAATTATTTAGCAGCCATCCCAAGGAGCAGCCAGTTTAAAGAATACTAGGTGAAAATGTCAACAATAGAATATTTTGGACATGTACCAAAGAGCAATCCAAATACTATTCAGCCCCAAATCAGATAGAACGTTTGCACAGAAGACAAGTTGAAGGGTTAATAGGCAACTTTCTCTGCCGTGGTATTATTACTGCCCTGGCTACATGTCTGAATACTAATTGAAAGAACTTGCTGCAGTAAGTTATTCATCAGCCAAAAATACAAATGAAAGAAAATATATTCTTTTGTGAAGTCCAGATGTTGCTTTTATATTTAATGCTTTCAGTCTAAGACATTGAAACTCTACTATTTCCTACATTATTTAAAAATACAAATACTTGAAATTGGGGGAAGAAAGGATATTAGTCATTAAAATTCTCTTTTCTATAATTTTTATTTTAACTTTGGCAGAATTTTAGCCAAAGGTCAAAGTCTTGTAAATAGATGTTCTTTCACGAAGTACAATTATGCAAATTACAGGCTTGTTTATAAAGCTTGTTTTATATAAACTAAGATTGTGTTTACATAATTGATTTTTTTATGATTCTTCAGACATTCTATCTAGACGTTTGAAAAATAGTCTTTGGCTTTGCACAGACAGGATGATGGTTAGATTTTTCTTGTGGCATCCCATAGACACAGACTTAAGCATTTAAAAAAATATTTTTCTGATTTCTGCAAAGTTTTTAAGAAAAATTATTCCCCACTAAATTTTAAACAAAAATAATACACCCTCCCCACGTATAAAACTCAGACCCTTAACATTATTTTCAGTGTTTTATTATAATTTATATTATGATTTTAAACAATTGCATTCATTTGTTGTATCATTTTATTTCCTTCTACTGTTACTTATTAAACAATTCCTGAATGCTCAATCTGTGTAAAACATAAGATACTTTTTTCTAAACAAACAAAAGAAAAACCAACAAATAAAACCCACCTTTGTTTCTAAGTAATACAAATAGTGAAGAAACAGTGTAAGCTCACTGATCTTAGATGCTACTTAGGGAAAGTAGATTTTAAAGACTGAGCTTCTTGGTTTCTTTGGGGAAAGTTAATCCCTAAAGAGGACATTTAAAAAAAAAAAAAAAAGGAAGAAAGAGCCTGTGAAGGCTGTGGTGATGCAGAGCCATGAGGAGGGAAGGAGACAGGCCTGCAGTCGGAAGACTTGAATTAGCGCTTGGCTTTGGCACCTAGAATCTATCACCTGGGGCAAGTTTCTCGGCTTCTCAGCCTGTCTTTTCAGCCCTGTGGGGTTGCTAGGAGGATGCAAGGAGGCATGTACAATGGCGGGTGTGGGGCCTTTTCACTCACACTACCTGAGTGGCAGTTACAGTATCACCATCATAATGAATTTTTTTATTTAAAAGCAGTCATGGGAACTGCTGCTCTTTTTTTTTTTTTTTTTTAACATCTTTATTGGAGTATAATTGCTTTACAATAGTGTGTTAGCTTCTGCTGTATAACAAAGTGAATCAGCTATACATATGGAACTGTTACTCTTAACCTCAGAGAGCTCTAAGTCCTTGCCTGGTTTTGTGTTGCTCTGTGTCATATTATGCATGCAGGAACTGTCCACTAAGTGTCAGGTTAAGGGTGATCATGACCGTGGCTGTGCTGCAGACACATGTACTTAAATATAAAAGAGCTGAAGAACAGCATGTGGTTTCTGCAAAGAGATAATTACTGAGTGTGCTTTCCTGTACTCTTACTGATCTTCTGACAGAATGACAGTGTTATTCAGATTCCAGGAAACCTATTTCAGGGGGAATCTCTTTCAGGGAATCTTAGCAGAAGGTTCCAACAGCTGACACTTGGCTCCCAATAAATGGCTCATAAATGTAGGGATTGTATTTCCATTGGTAGCACATGTGGCTTATCCCATCCTGCCAATCGCTGTCAGGCTGTTCTTACCAAGTATGTATGCCCCCATGTGCCACCATGTAATTGAATGCATAAGAAGTGAGGAAGAAGACTTTTTTAAAGTAAGAAGTGAATAGCTTTTATTACAAAGTGAGCCTTTAGAATATCACAGGAGAACTGGGGAGAGAACGATTGATGATGAGATTCTCCATTGTCACTACTGAATTGTGGAAACATGGAGGATCATTCAGAGTGTTCACCATTCAGTGGAGGGAGGGAAGTCACAAGGCAGTGAAGGGAGATTGTTGACCTGATGTTAAAAACCTTTGACTTGACTTGGACATCCTTCCCACCACCCCTTTCCCAATTTTTGATCATCGTATATATGCAGGCACTGTCAGCCTTGGCCGCTCATTCTCTTAATGTCTTCTAGAATTGGAGATTATCCTGCCTCTCTCAGAGGGGACCTTCTCAGTCCCTTGTTGCCTCGGCATACTCAAACCCCGCTCTCAGAGGGCTGGGGGATGGATGCCTTGGGAATCGACATCCGCTTGGATCTGGAGGGAAGAAGGAGAGACGAGGCCCCAGGGATCCCCACCCCCCCAACAAAGCCCTGGATAAGTGTAGGTATAAGTGTAGGTAGGGATCAGGTGAAAGTGATCTTTTCTTGAGGTTTGGATTTGCGGATGAAAACCTGAATTTCATTAGAGGTACTTATACTGGAGGCAAAAGAAAAGGATGACTCTTTCCTGAGTTGGAAGATCATTTCCACCGTCTGTTACAGACAGCCTCACCTTGGCCAAGGATGTGCACCTGCGTCCTGTTGGACTACGAATATCTGTGGTGAGGGAGAAAGGGGCCACTCTGCTGGTCTGTGGTCCTTTTTATTTATCCACATCAGCTCCTTCTCCTCAGTTGAGTCTGTTATCTTGCCTCTGTCTCAGTACTTTTGTCAGACACTTAGCCTGGGTCTGCAGAGGTGGAGGCCACCACTACTTAAACTTATGTTTTAGACAGATATAAGTTCAAATTCTAGTCCAGACATTCACTAATTGTGTGATCTTGAGTGATTAACATAACTTTCTCCTCCTCTGTAAAATGAAGCTAATATTAGAACCTACTTCAAGGATGATTGTGTTAAAAATGACGATTTTGAAAAGCCTACTTTGCAGGATTGTGGTGCCTGATACACTAAAAGCCCTCCATAATTATGAGCTAATGTTAGTATTATAGATAGCTGCTTTTACCTATATTTTAACTCAGATGTAGCTCTTTTGCTTTTTATTAGCAATTTTACCATTCTTCCACTTATATAGGTCATTGTCATTATTTGTCTTTTTCATTAAACTGTGAGCATCTTGAGGCTATCATCTCAGTGAGCAGCTTAATGCCTGGCACAGCATAGGTGATCAATACAATTTTGTTGAATGAATGAGTAGATGAATGAAAGATATTGATTATTGAAGAGCTATGTGGTATGATTGGAAAGGTAGGCCTTTGGATACAGATCAGCCCTTGGACAGGTTCATAAAGCTTTGGAGCCTTGGTTTCCATATTAGAAAAGTGTAGTAGAGATAATAATACAGAAAGGGTAATGATACTTAACAGAATTGTTATAAAGTTTAAAATTAACATATAAAAGGATGAGGGACAGTTCCAGGCACATAGTAGGCCAATAAATAATAGTGACAGTCATGATAAAGCAACTAAAAATGGAGAAATGTAAGTGACTGGCGTAACCTAAGTTGGATTTTCCAGTAGATGGATTTCTCAATAGAATTGTATCATCCCTTTGAATGTATATAATTTTAGTAAGAAAGGTAACAGAATATAAGATAAAGATTCATAATGAAATTTAAATGATACTTTGATAGCCTTTACACTAAAGAAAATGTGTGAGAAATAGGAGCATTTCTTAATCTAGCAAATTTAAGATTTTGAAAGTATCTTTTATCGGGGTCTAAAGGGTAAGGTTGATATTGATCATGTGAACTTTTAATGAAATAAACTTTTAATAAAATATGTAGTTTTAAATATGTAATTTTGCTTATCATGTGAATGGTCAGTTATTTTAAATGGGAAAATTCTAAAGTATTTAATTTGCCTACAAGACTAAAATGTCTGTTCATTGAGTTTTATTGAAAAGTTTGAAGTCAAGTAAAACCTGTTAAAAGAGACGGATGTGATACGGATCAAAATGATAAAACAGAAGACATGAACACGCAGAGAAATTTCTACCCTTATGGTTTGAATTGTTTTGAATTTAGTGATATAAAAAAAATAAAATAATCCATACCTAATTTGCAAAATAGGTATATGAAATAATGTTTCTCATTTTGTAAGCTTGAAGTTTGGGAATGATTCAGCCTACATCAGTTTGTTAGAAATTAAACACTGCCAGGCCCCCTCTAGCAGCATCAGACCTAAGAAAAGTTAGACATTCCATTCCGTTTGGGTAGGTGAGAGCAAAAGAAAAGGAAGAAGGCTGTTTTTAATCCCCAAATACAGTAGAGTTTAAGGTTATTTGCTTTATAAGTAAGCCTTTCCTAGAAGTGACTTTTCAATAAAAGCCAGAGTTACATCCTTCAGTTACTGCACTTAGAACTGCAGTCCTTGTTCTCCACTGGGTTTCAGCCTATCCTCCATCCACAAGATGCCAGGTTGTCTCATATTTCCTGCCTCCATTTAAATTTAGGTAGTATTTAGTACTCACTGGGTACATGCTTCTATAACAGGCATATTGCAGCTTACAAATCACAGAGGAGACGTGAACATTTCTAACAGGCCTTGCCATCCACTCTAAGGGTAAGCAACACAGCAAATGGCTTTTGAGCAATGGGGTAATCATGGTTTTCCTGAGGGTTACAGTTGCCTAAACTGTGGCTAGTGGCTTGTTTTATACTCCAAAATACTTACTTTGAAGAGTTCAGTCACCATACTGACTGACTTATTTGGCACACACACAAACATCCCTTTGAAAGCTGATCATGGAATTGCTAGCAGTGGCCTTCATAAATCAGGTCTATTGCTTTTTTATTTTTTTATTTTTTTATTTTTTTTTTTTTAATATTTTATTTATTTATTTATGTATTTTTGGCTGTGTTGGGTCTTCGTTTCTGTGCGAGGGCCTTCTCCAGTTGCAGCAAGTGGGGGCCATTCTTCATCGCAGTGCGCGGGCCTCTCGCTATCGCGGCCTCTCTTGTTGTGGAGCACAGGCTCCAGACGCGCAGGCTCAGTAATTGTGGCTCACAGGCCCAGTTGCTCCACAGCATGTGGGATCTTCCCAGACCAGGGCTCGAACCCGTGTCCCCTGCATTGGCAGGCGGATTCTCAACCACTGCGCCACCAGGGAAGCCCTATTGCTTTTTTAAAAAGTCATGTACATAGAGATTTCATTTAGCTCAGAGCACTGGCTTGATCTCATCTCACAATCTTTATTAATTCAGTAAATATTTTCTGAAGACCTCCTATAGGTCACGTGCTGTTTAAGGTCTGAGGATACAGAACCAGGGAGAGAAGATCGCATCTTCGGTGGAGCTTATATTCTAATAAGTGATCAAATAAAACCCAAAAAATGCATGTGGAAATCCATTCATTTACTTCATGTCTATTTTGCACCTTCTCTGTGCCAGGCATTGTGCTGGGCACTAGGAATTCAATACACAAGACAGAAGAGAAAAAAAAAAAAGGCAGAAGAAACGGCCTCTGCCCTCGATGAGTAGCCATGCTGGCAGGGAAGACAAACATGCCAACCGATCACCAGCAAATTATATTTAAAGATGGTGAAAAAAGAGACAGAACCAGGGTAACACAGCCGAGGACAGAAGTGGGGTGTCTCCAAAGCTGGTTCAGGGGGCTGGGCCCTCCCTGGGGGATGGCTGACAAGTACAGCTGTTATTCTCATAATTCTAAAAATAGCATGGACTTAGACTATAATCTTTAAAAAGCAGGTCTACGAGAAGGCTCAAAATGTACATTAGATTAACGTGTAAATCACCACATGTGTTTTCAGGCTCACAACTTCAGCTGCACTGGGGGAATCCTCCACACAGGAACTTTGTTTGCATTGATTTCAGTAGCTGTTAATGCACCTTGCAAAGGTGAGCAAGTAGCATTATTGCTGTACTGTCGGTTCTGTGCCTCTTTATTCCTTGGTAGATGGGCTAAAATGTTAGCACTGCATTGGAAAGCAGCAAAACTTAGTGGGTCACTCCCAGTTCCTTTCTCTCTTTCTTTATAGCTCAGTGTAGCATAATCTTCTAACTGAAGTTGAAGGAGAAGGTGAGGTTGGGCGCAAGCAATTCTGTGCATTTTCCCTGAGCTGTCAGAGGAGGAGGACGGGGAGATGGGGTAGGTACCTCTTGTTCCCTGTGCTCCACCCTTTCCTCTCCTGACTTGAAAGGGGCGGGGAGCTAACAAGAATGCCTGTTCTAGATTCTCAGCCGGGAACTGGTTCTCTGGTCTTCCTGCCCAAGTTGCTGTGGGGTGTGACTCATTCCTGTTTGGAAGTGACTGACTTTGGCTGAGAGTCATAACCAAGCCCCTGAAGCATGAATCAGAATTTGTGTGATGGTGGAAAAGCCCCACAGAGACTCTGAGGTGCTCCCTCAGGAATTTCTCCCCTTGAGAAATCCTAGTACTAGAGAAGCACTCTCTAAACAATAAGGTCCTACTGTATAGCACAGAGAACTGTATTCAATATCCTATGATAAACCATGGAAAGGAATATAAAAAAAGACTGTATATATATATGTGTAACTGAATCACTTTGCTGTATAGCGGAAATTAATACAACAGTATAAGTAAACTATGCTTCAATAAAAAATATTGAAAAGAAAATAAAAAATAGAGAAACACTCTCTAGAATTCCTTCACTGTGAATAGCCAAGTACCCTGGTATTAGAGTAATATGGAAGATGCAAATTAAAACTTCTTTTGTTTTCAGTTGATAGGGCAGAAAGAAGCAGATGCAAATTGTTTCCATTTACTCTTAAAAAATCCTGTTATTTTTCTGTGTTAGGATCTCTTCATACACGACTGAAATCTAGCAGGCAATATGACTGTATTGTTAAACTTATTGTTATATCCATTACAACTAATTCCTTTCAAACGGAGCCTATTTTCCTTATAAATGCCATTGAGATCAAGTATAAGAGATCCTATCATTAACCCTTTGCCATGCTTTTATCTGAACCCTCCATTCTAGTAATGTTTATTTAGTCCAGTGGTATTTTTTTTTTTAACATGTAAAAGGCATATTTTCCATACTATAAAATGCACAGTTCAATGTTCAGTTTGGTAAATTTTGACAATTCTATAACCACCCACCCAAAATAAGACAGAGGACATTTTCATAGTCCTTTCATTTCAGGCTGTCACCACCCCCTAATCCAGGCAAACACTTAATGACATCTACTACCATAAATTGGTTTCACCTGTTCTTAAACTTCATATAAATGGAATCAGAGAATATAGTCTTTTGTGTAGCTGGCTTCTTAAACTTGGCACAATATTTTTGGGGATTCATCCATGTTGTGGGTATCAATAGCAGTCTAGTATATATATATATTTTTAAAATTATTTATTTATTTTATTTATGGCTGTGTTAGGTCTTCGTTTCTGTGCGAGGGCTTTCTCTAGTTGCGGCAAGTGGGGACCACTCTTCATCGCGGTGCGCGGGCCTTTCACTGTCGCGGCCTCTCTTGTTGGGGAGCACAGGCTCCAGACGCGCAGGCTCAGTAATTGTGGCTCACGGGCCTAGTTGCTCCGCGGCATGTGGGATCTTCCCAGACCAGGGCTTGAACCCGTGTGCCCTGCATTGGCAGGCAGATTCTCAACCACTGCGCCACCAGGGAAGCCCAGTCTAGTATATTTTAACTATACGAATATCTGGAAAAATATTTTGAATTATGTCTTAACATATTACATCTCGGATAAGGAGCAAACTAACAATACTTAACCTTTTAATTCTATTTTTACTCTAAAGTGAAGTACTTTTTGGTCTTAGTTATTTTCGTGCTTTGTAATCTTTTTAGAAGCTCATACAATGCCTTGCCTGTAATAGGAAATTGGCAAATATTTTCTTTAAGTTGGAAGGGAATGTATGAGGAAAATTAACTCATATCTCATTTTATAGAAATTCAGATTTTAATTGCCCTGCTGTGATGTGAAACCAAACAGCACATTCATTCTGGGCACTGGTCTGCTGATGATTTTATTGATGAATATACTTGTCCAGAGTGGACCGTTTGTGGGCTCTTTCCTCCAGTGTAAGGAGTTCAAGTGTAATAATAATTCATTTTTCCAAAAGGTCAGTTCTTACTGATTTTTTTTTTTTTTTTTACTGGTAAAAATATTCTAAACAGATATTATTAGCCTCATTCAGTAATTGAAGAGCTCTGAGAACAAAAACAGTAACAGTGACCTATCCAAAATGAAGGAGCGATTCAGTGTTGGTGCAAGATACTCGATTCCAAAATATTTGTTCTAGCACATGTGTTGCAAGCTCCCAGAGAAGTTATTGACACTGACGTTGGTTTCCCTTAAGAGTGACTCATGATTTCTTGAGCCTGGTTTCCACTATTAGTCATCCCCACTGCTTGGGTTAAAGCAGGCTGTTAGACTCTGCCTGGATTCCAGCCTTCACAGTCCCCCCACCTGGCCCCCACCCCCTTGATTCCCACCTCCTGGCTCAGCCACTCAGCAATCTCTGGAACCAATTCTGACTCCAGGCAAGCAGGATTTTATAATTCAGCATTTAGTATCAGTGCAGCATCAACCTTGTGTTTGTGTTTCGGTTCAGTAAGTTGGCTTGTTCTTTTTTCCCCAGTTGCCTAAATTCTTTTCTCAGAAACATGCCTAGAACGTCAGTAAACCTAGTTCTTCAGGTCCTGTCTTAGTCTCATCAGTGTCTCCTAATAGCTCTCATGCCTGGGAAGTGAAGTCCTTCCTCCCCCCTATGTGGTGCCCCCTGTCCCTTGCCAGGAGCAGACCCTAACCATGGCCTGCCTGTGTCCCCAGATTTAATAACATGAGCTGTACCTCTGTTCCTTTCTTTAGCTGTGCTTTCCGGTGGTACCTTAAATCTTGGACCCTAAATTGCCATCAAGCTGTATTTCTTTTCATTCCATTTCATTAGTCATGCCGTGCTGGCTGCCATAAGTGGGGCTGTGAGTAAGAGTGGGATACAGTTTCCTGCAGTAAGAGATAGGAGACTTAACTTTAGCCTGGCACCTAAGAAGATCAAGTGTTTACTGGAATGTGGGCAAACCACCTCCTGGGCAAGGAGGAAATCTGCGCCTGGCAGTAAACAGTTCTATTCAAAAGCAGTTCCCCAGTGCTGGGGAGGGACCTAGTTGAGCATCGGGGTAACTGAACCAAGCTGGTACTCAGCTGGGAGTGCTGATGGCTGTGGCTGGAAACCTTCCTTCCCCGTTCTTCAATATGGAAAAAAGATATTTTCCCAAACTTGTGCACGTACAGCTTTAAGAAAAGTACCCTGGTCAAAATTTCCAGTATTTGAAAATGTGCTGAGAATCCAAAAAGTAGAGAACCACTCTGAGCTTTTTCCTTCCCTTTCTGATGCCAGTGGCGTTTCTGAACGAGCATGCTGGGTCTGCTTCCACATATGCCTTGGTTACCACATCCTCTGGCAGGTGGCCTGCCTCTTGGTTCCTGCCCTGGGCTTAGTCCAGGCATTTGTTTCCAGGCCTCCTTCCTCCCAGGCGGCCTCTACAGCCTCATTCTAGATCTCCCCTGGGTCAGGCTGACTGTCTTTGGAAATGGCAGAGACTGTATATGATGGGGAGAGGGATCTCACCTGCCTTAGGAGAGGGAAATTAGCTAAGGTGAACGCACAGGCAAGACACTCCTAACCCAGCTGTGACAGAACCTAGACGGCATCAGGTTCACGTTTTAATTATTTCAAAAAAGTGATAAATGCCGTGAATAGGCAGACTACATAAGGTTTATTGTCAGACTTCTAATAGAGCTAGTGTGTGTCCCTGCCATTTGTTTTATTAAGCTTTATGAGCTTTCACATGTGAAGTTGAAAGGAGATTGAGAAAGGTTCCCTTCAGAATTTTAAATTTTATACAATAAGGTTACAGTATTTCACAAACCTTTGAAAAAAGCTGATTGTGACTACTGACTTTTAATCTGCAACTAGAATAGAAATGTATATATTAATCAATATTTTGCAAACATATGTAGAAAATCCATCATCTGTGACTTCTGTATACTGTGTTAATTTATTTGTTACTTTATTTGTCCACAAGTAGTAAGAGATTATTTGGATAATAAAATAATTATGGTGACAAATTGCTTTGTAGCTTTCTGAAGTCTAAATGAATTTCTTGTACATAGGAGTCACCTTGACCATGCATTCTGAACTTTTAAAAGCACCACTTTCTTAGTATTAATCCAGTCATGACAATCTGGAATAAAGCATTTTATTTTTCTACGTATCTCTCCTCAAATATAAAGCAGTGATTGAATTTACCTGCTTTTTGGTCATATTAGAGATGTTTATAGATACATATTTTAGTGTAATTCATTACTGCAGATTAAATGGGAGAGATTCAGACATAGTACAGATTGTCTCTCATTTAATCTCATGGAAATGTGCAGTGTAGAGAAATACTTAAATAACTTAAATCGAAGCTCATTTTCTTGTAGGAATAGTATATAAAGAAAGATTAGACTAAGGGTCTTTTGTCCTGTGTTTTATAGAAATAATCACAAATACTTTAATCTAATACAAATGCTGTACAAAGCTTTCCCTGTAGCTTAAAAATTGATTGGACAGGGAAATACAGTAACCATGTAAAATCATACTTGATTTTTGATGACAGAATAGTAAAAGTTTCTGTTCATGTTCTTCATGATTCCTGCCTTATTTTTATTGCAGCCATTAGAAGATGAGTGAGTGAAAGACTTTGCAAGTGGGAGGGGTGGGTTTCGAAAGGGCTCTTTGAAGCCGCGGTCCCTAACCATTTTGGCACCAGGGACCGGCTTCGTGGAAGACAGTTTTTCCACGGACGGTGGGGGAAATGGTTCAGCCAGTAATGAGAGCGATGGGGAGCGATGCGGAGCGGCAGATGAAGCTTCCCTCGCCCGCCGCTCACCTCCTGCGGTGCGGGCTGGTTCCTAACAGGCTGCGGGCCGGTAGCGGTCAGCAGCCCAGGGATTGCGGACCCCTGCTTTAAAGGACAGTATCTGTGAGGCTTGTGGGAGTCTGAGGCACAGAGGGTGGCCTTTTGTGTTTTTTTTTTTTTTTTTTTTTTGGTCACGAGGCTCGGCTTGCAGCAGGATCTTAGTTCCCCCACCAGGGATCGAACCATGCCCCCTGCAGTGGAAGCACAGAGTCCTAACCACTGGACCGCAAGCTACTACCTGGGTTCTTAACTTAGGTCTGTAGGTCGACCTGGGTGGGCTTGGAGGTGGGAGACTTCTTAGATCCCCTAAACTGTATGGGAGAAGGGTTTATTTGCATATTTACAGGTCTCTGGAATCCATAACTTTCATCAGATTCTTAAGGGGCTTCTTGATCCAAAAGGACTGAATTGTCAGTTCAGTGAGACAGGGACAATTATGATACAGAACTCATGAGTTAAAATTTGTCAACTGCACATAGCTGTAAAATTGCTAGCACTGCTGCCTTTTGAAACTGGAAATCTCTTTCCCTGTGCTGTCATCATCCGCTCCCGCACTGATATTCGTAAGCCCACCTGCTTTAAAATGTGTGCATGACAGTGGCTTCCCTTAGGTGGCTGTATTGGGGGAAGACCAGAGAAGGAATAGAGAATGTTCTTTTTTTTTTTTTTTTTATATTTCTTGACTTTTTTTAAAATTTTTTTTATTTTTTTATTTTTTTATTTTTTTTAGTTATTTAGCTATTTATTTATGGCTGTGTTGGGTCTTCGTTTCTGTGCGAGGGCTTTCTCTAGTTGCGGCAAGTGGGGGCCACTCTTCATCGCGGTGCGCGGGCCTCTCATTATCGCGGCCTCTCTTGTTGCGGAGCACAGGCTCCAGACGCGCAGGCTCAGTAGTTGTGGCTCACGGGCCTAGTTGCTCCGCGGCATGTGGGATCTTCCCAGACCAGGGCTCAAACCCGTGTGCCCTGCATTGGCAGGCAGATTCTCAACCACTGCGCCACCAGGGAAGCCCTATATTTCTTGACTTTTGACTTTCTGTTTTAATTAGGGCTCTTTGGTCACAGGGGACAGAAAGTCAAATCAAGTGGCCTGAATAATGAAAGGAATTTGTTAGTGCAATAAGTGCAAGGCTCAGGGGTAGTTTTCGTTTCTGGAGGCAGCCTTGCCCTCGGGTCTCGTGGAAGGGACTCCCAGCAGTGCCAACTCTCCCCTTGTAGCTGAGGGCAGTGATGGGGTCCCACCTGCTACCCTACTTTCACCATGTCATCCACAGAAAGGAAGAGTTCAGGTAACTTCTCTTCCCTAGAAATCCCAGCAAATAGCGCTCATGGGCTTGTATGCCCACCCCTGTAACCACCATTGTGGATGTGAGTTGCAGGGTATGTTGATGAGCCCTCGATGAGGGTGGAGTTACTTAAGCCACATAAATGAAAATGAGGAGCATGTACATTTCTTTTGAACTTTTGTATTGTTACTTTCTAAAACTAAAACTGTGGTGAAATAATCTGTCAGTTCAGTATACTGAAATGTAATTTTTAGTAGTTTTATGTTCGCTTTTCTTTTAAAATTTATTTATATTTATTTTATTGTTGGCTGCATTGGGTCTTCGTTGCTGCGCTCAGGCTTTCTCTAGTTGCGGCGAGCGGGGGCTACTCTTCATTGCGGTGCACGGGCTTCTCATTGCGGTGGCTTCTCTTGTTGTGGAGCACGGGCTCTATGCGTGCGGGCTTCAGTAGTTGTGGCACACCTGCTCACTAGGTGTGGCTCACAGGCTCTAGAGCGCAGGCTCAGTAGTTGTGGCACACGGGCTTAGTTGCTCCACGGCATGTGGGATCTTCCTGGACCAGGGCTTGAACCCGTATCCCCTGCGTTGGCAGGAGGATTCTTAACCACTGAGCCACCAGGGAAGTCCTTGCTTTTCTTAATATAAAAATTGGAGTCATATTTTCTATTGCCCTGTTTTAAAAGCAAACAAAAAATTACACTGATTTTTTTTGGGGGGCCCTCATTAGAGCCCTCCTCTCTCTCCTTGGGATGGTGGTGTTAGCAACTGTTTATTGAAAAGATATTTCCCTGGCTTAATCTGCTTTTTCACTGTGTTACTACAAATATTTTTCAAATATCTCTCCAGTGTAAAGCAGTAGAAAAGGCTTGTTGGGAAGGGTTTTCCGATGTTAGGATGACTGAATTAAAATCTTTACTCTGATACTTATTGGTTGTGCAAACTTAAGTAAGTTGTTGAATCCCTGAGCCATTTTCTCTCTTTGTAAAGATAAAATGAGAAAATGTACTGAAAGGACTTTGTACAGTGCCTGGGACTAGTAGCTGTTTATATTAGCCAAATTATGCCAATCTCATGATTTCAAGTAAAATTATTATAATGTGTACAAGAACTTAATTATAGACATTCAAGAATGGGCCCATGGCTAATTAGTATGTCTATAGAAAGAATATGTTCATTGTAATTTTGCATAGATTCTCTTGGGTAGGATTCCAGAAGTTAGATTGACATTTTAGTCAAAAAAAACCCAAGAAGATTATTAAGTTGACAGAGATAGCATATGGTACATTAATATTACTAATAAGCATTATTTGTGTTACTGAATTAAGTCTGAAAATATCAAGAGGGAAATTAGCTTAAAGCACTGAATTTCCAAGTCTGTCTGAGTGTAAGTACACAGTACATCTGTAATTGATTTTATTCCTCGGGTGACTTTATTCAGTTTATACTGGGGCTCACTTTTCATAATATTATAAAAGGGATGAATAAAAATGAATATATTCATTCACCTTCTACGATAAATAGTTTCGATCAGAATTGTTGAATCAGCGACATTCTTTGCAGCCAATGAGTACAAGACTAAAACCTGTTGAAAGTTTACTTTGTGGCTTTTGGGTTTCTTGCACTTTCCAGTGTAATCCTCTTTGAGTTCTTCAGGATTTTTTTAACCTGGTCAGTATAGTGCCTGAAATATTTCTACACTTGGGAATTCAAGTAAAAATAAACATTGCTAACCCTGAGGCAAGAGTAATGGGGCTGAGGTTGTTGGGCTTTGAAAAAGTAAGCTGCCCAGTAGCCTATAATAATGTAGAGAGGCCAGCTGTGGAAATGGATATAGAGGGAATCCTAGCAGATTTAGGGAATTCATTCCTGTAATTAACCTAATGGTATAGATTGTTAAACATTTACATGGTCCAAATATAGACTTTTCCCTAAGACTGTTTAAAAATAGACAAAGCAGGGACTGGTCTGATTGTTTTGATATAGCCTTGCTGCCTATGAGGGTAGACCAGATGACTTCACATGGGTTAGTTCCATCCCATTTTCTAATGAAATCTATCAACCCAAGATTTGTTAAGTGTCTGCTCTATGCCTATCAGTGTTAAAAACTAAGAAGGTGCATAAAGAGAGTAACATATGTTAAGTGCCATGTATAATTTGTTTTGTTTTTTATTGTGCTTTCTTTTTCTTTTTTAAACATCTTTATTGGAGTATAATTGCTTTACAATGGTGTGTTAGTTTCTGCTGTATAACAAAGTGAATCAGCTGTACATAAACATATATCCCCCTATCTCCTCCCTCTTGTGTCTCCCTCCCACCCTCCCTATCCCACCCCTCTAGGTGGACACAAAGCATTGAGCTGATCTCCCTGTGCTATGTGGCTGCTTCCCACTAGCTGTCTATTTTACATTTGGTAGTGTATATATGTCCAAAGTGCCATGTATAATTATAAATACTCTGTGTGTAGTACATTTAGTGGTTATAATAATGCTATTGTTACCAAATCGGGTCTGGCTGCTTGCCGCTTGAAAATCAATATGAGAGAGAGAGAGAGAGAGAAAGAGAGACAAATGTTGATAGAAAGGAAAGTCGCTTTTAATCAGAATGCTGGCAATCCAGGGAGACAGTGGACGCAGTGTCACCCCAAAACCACCTCTGAAGCTTGGTCATGAAAGTTTTTAAAGGGAAAAAGGGAAGTAATCTCAGTTAATCATTGAGATGGGGGGCAGAGTCATCGCCATTCCCCACTGTGTGCAGGCTTGTGTGCAAATTTGTTGACTCCTTGTGATTTTTCTTTAGATGCTATCTGGTTCATAACAGTTTGTTCTCGAGATTACTGAAGGGGAAGCTAGGGAAGAGATCTGGTCATCTGTTAATTACTTATTCTTCATTTCTACTTCTTTGATCTATGGAAAGAACCAACAAGTTAGGTAAAGTATCGTGTTATCAAAAGATTTGAAAGGTGTGCTAGGGCCAGAGATGAATAGAGCCTGGGGGTGCCTGGTTTAAGGTTAGTGACAAGACAGAGGGGCCTCCTGCAGAGACCTCTTTCCTGCAGAGAGCTCTTTCCAGCCAGAAGTTGCTTACAAATCCCCACTTGTCAGAACATCATTCCATTTCTGTGGGATAATGGGTGAAGGTGTGTCTTCTGTAATTTCTTCCTGCTGACATAGGGTGCCATATTCTTAGAGTGGGAGATGTCGACATGGGTCTGTAGCAGCTCTTTGCTGACAGTTGTACCTGCCCGTTTAAATATACAGGTAGAACAAGCTACAATTATTTTGATGCCCACAAAGATATAGATTATTATGAGCAATAGTGTTAATCCCATTCTCTTAAGGTCAGTTCTTGGAATTGTGCTAGTCATAGACTCAGTATTGCTCAAGGTGGAGCAGCTTCTGTCATGGCTGCAGTCTGGTCATCATGCAGTCAGCCTTCTTCCTCTGGTGACAGTTACAGTATTTGTAAAACAACTGAGGAATGTGCATGAGACACTGAATGTGTGATTCTATTGTCTTAATCATTAGCTGCTTGAGCCTGCTCCTTTGTGACTCAGGGGAGCCTGGGAGACTTCAGCTTCTCTGCAAAGGCAGCAGGAGACACGAAGGGGCCTTTGTACTTGGGGGTGGGGAACCCACAGAGGTCTGCTCGGTTCCTCTATTAGGTAGGTGCTACCATCCTTTTTATGGATGATAAAATTGAGGGTCAGGAAAGTCAAGCAATTCACTAAGGTCACACAGCAAGTAAATAGTAAAAGCAGGATTGGAACTTAGGCTCAATCATTACACCGATTCCTAGACAGTCTAGTTATGGATACAAGAATGCAAAATAAAATAAGAACAGTATAAATATTTGATTAGCTAATGTACTGCGGGATTATGGATCTTATTTCATAAGAATCTCATTGCCATTAATTTTGTTTCATCTACATGAAAACCCTGCTAATTTCTCCCTAGGTGGAAGGCTGATCTGGATATGAGAGTGAGTCCTTGGAGTTAATGAAGGAAAGAGTTTGATAAATACTGCTGTAAAGTTACTTTTTTTCCCCCTCCTGGCAAGCATATATAATGGTAATAACTTCATTTTGTGTAGCTGTGGCACTTACAGTTAACAAAGCACTTGAGTCTCGCTTGATTCTTACAGCAATCATGTAGAGTTGGCAGGACATCCATTTTATAGATGAGGAGACTGACCTGCTATGTCACCCTGAACTTTTGCCACTACACTGTTCTGTTATTCAGTTTAGAAACCTTTTGCCAAATAGGATGGCTGCATTTTCTTGTGTGTTCATAGAGAATATACGCAAGGTAGTAAAGAAAATGTGTTTCGTAAGTAAACTTTTTAGAAAAAACAAACCAAAGAATTTGGAATCAATTGACCTGAAGGAATATAGAGGAAGACACTGGCAAAAGGCATTTAAATAAAGGGTTGTGGCACTAACTAGTATGTGTGAGTCTCCACTGAGTCAGTCTTAGAATGTGTTGACTGAAAAAAAATGCACAGCCTAAGAATTATGTTTGATTTGGCAGACAGAACTTTACTTAAGCCTGGGACGCAGCCTCTCAGATAACTCTGAGGGACTGCTCCGAAGAGGTAAGGGGGAAGCCAGGGTATAGAGTTTTTGCAACAAAAACCAGGTAGTTGGAACGTCAAAAGATTACTGTTAATTAAAGAAAACCAGGTATCTCAAGTTAAGGAATTTAGCGCTTTTCTATGTGGGAAGATGGAAGAGTCTGGGCTCACTGAAATCATTCCTTTGGTGTGCACCTCAGCTCTCTGGGGCCTGCACCCTGTGTTTGCTCATCCTGAGTCTCCTCAGGGCTCACCGTTGGGGCGGCTGTAATGTGATGGCTTAATGGCTGCAACATCCTTTGTTTACTGATATGGCAGGCAACATTCTTTCATTCACAAATACTACTCCAATTCACGGATATCTGGTCTGGGCTCATTGGGCCAGCCTTAGCCAAAAGTAAGGCCTGCCATTTAAATACTTCCTTTTTTGAGGATGCGTCTGCTGTGAAAATGGAAGCTGGTACTCTTGAGGTCAAGATTGTGAGTCCAGTGATGTAGCTCAACCTCACTGGTCTTCAAGTTGTCTTAAAACTATAATAATACCTATTGGTGGTACCACATAGGACTTTTTGTAGGAATGAAATGATAGAGTAGACGTTAAACTGCTTTGAAAAATTTTGAATTGCAAGCTAATAGAGAGCATTATCCCAACTGCTGTAATATCCTGGACCTAGAGTGCCTTGTAAATAACTGAAGCCGCGATTTCCACATCCAAGAAGCAGAATTACAAAACACGTGATTAAGAAACTATTATGATAATAGGAAAGAATATATTACACGGGAAATTTATCTAATTTGCATCATGTTCATGAAATGTTCACAGTTATTTTTTAAGTTGTGATCAGCATTTCCTCTTGAGTAATTCTTCCAAGATGTTTATTCCTTTGGATTACAGTCTGCCATTTTGAATTTGGTTTATTAAATATTCTGCAAGTTTATAAAGGTTTGCAAAATCAGAAAATTTGTGGTTTTTTTCCTCAGGACAAATTCATTGGCAGGGCGAGGCATTCCCATTTTAAGGCATTTTAAGGATCTCTTTTTTTGTGTTGAGGATAGGATGTGGAGGATATAAATTTGTTAAGGGAAGAAGAGGCTATCCATCAGATAATAAACTTGATTTTCAAAAATCTGGATAATATTTCATGTAAATTTCTTCTGAAGGAAAATGTTAGACACTGAGGATTCTCCAAATCATTCAGCCATTTATGACCTTCTGACTTTTAGATACTTGCAATGTGCCAGTTACCTACACACCAGTGTCTTATTTACTTTTCCTTTTAAATGGCTGCCAGAATTTTTCTTTATCTTTGGAATTATCTTCTTTTCTTTACTAATTAACAGTTTAATGAACACAGCATCTGAAAGTACTTAATGAGAAAGCTTCTGACTGAGCAGGTCGTTAATCTGTACTTTCAGGTTCATATGGAGCCTGAAGAACTCATGAAAATGCTTCCTGTAAAGTGTTCACACAAAAGGCCAACCTTGGGAAGCTCAGTGTTGCCTTTTAACATATAGTTCAGCTAACTGAAAAGAAATAAGAAGTAAAGCTCAAGAACTGTTACTAGATCTAATCAAAGGTCATTGATTATCTTAACAAGTTGGAGCAAAACATTGACTGTATAAATATTGAATACTAGAAGAAAGTGTCGACAAAAATAATCAGTCTGTAATAGGAATAGAAAAGATTTTTATTGGAGCCAAACTGAGGACTACAGGCTGGAAGACAGCTTCTCAGATAACTCTGAGGAACTGCTCTGAAGTAGCATGGTTTTCAGCACCATTTTATATCTTGTTAGAACAAAGAACGTTGAACAAGTCAGGGATACATTCCTTCAAGGTTTCAACGAAAAACCAGATCAGCACGTACACAGTGCATCATTATGGCCTTGGCACCTGGGCAGGAAGTCTTACCATCGAAGGGGTACCAGCTTTGGCGTCCCAGGAAGAGGGGCATTTAATCTTTATTTTTAACGTGGACATTCTTTACTTCTTGTCAGCGCGCCCTGTTCTTTAATAATAAGAGCAGATGTACAATGTGTTTGATAGGCCACAAACAGGCTGTTCTAGTTAGCATAAAATTCAAGTTAACTCATGAATAAGAGAGAATGTCTTCCCTGTACCTCAGTATGTGAAAATTTCTTTTATCAAAAGTAACACCAAGGTTTACCTTGAAGATATTTCATGTGAAACGGGAATAAAGAGGTGAAACCTTAGGCATACTTTTCGAAGCTAATGCTACTGTCCATATTACTGAAGCAAATTTTGGTCAGAAGTTTTATTCCATACTCTCCAAGTAGTAATTCTTCCCAATTTCACCCAAGGAGAATGTTTAAGATAAAGGCGTGAGAAAGAAAATAGGTCAGACTGTCCTTAACTTTTTTTTTTTTTTTTTAAAGGAACTCCTTTATTTACTTATTTATTTTTGGCTGTGTTGGGTCTGTGCGAGGGCTTTCTCTAGTTGCGGCAAGTGGGAGCCACTCCTCATCGCGGTGCACGGGCCCCTCACTGTCGTGGCCTCTCTTGTTGCGGAGCACAGGCTCCAGACGCGCAGGCTCAGTAGTTGTGGCTCACGGGCCTAGTTGCTCCGCGGCATGTGGGATCTTCCCAGACCAGGGCTTGAACCTGTGTCCCCTGCATCGGCAGGCAGACTCTCAACCGCTGCGCCACCAGGGAAGCCCCTGTCCTTAACTTTTAATAGAAGATACAACTTCTAAGAACATGCCCTAGTACTACTTTTTGAGTTCCCACAATAACAGAATAAAAATGTGGAGATGGGATGTGATGAAACCAAGGTGGGCTCTTTGAAAGGACAGACCTGGGAGCCCAAAGGCCTGCTTTCTAGTTTTAACCCGATTGCTAACTAGTGACCTTGGACACTTAACTAGTCTGGATCTGTTTCCTCAAAAGCCAACAGAATGTTTCACCTGGAGATCTTCAAAGCCCCTTGCAAATTCTGTGATGCTCTACATAGTTGCTACATAACAAACTATCCTAAAGCTTAGTGACTTAGAGCAACAAACATTTTACTACATCTTGTGATTTTACACAGAGATTCAGCCACGGCTCAG
Source organism: Balaenoptera borealis (assembly GCF_965194805.1). Classification (NCBI taxonomy): domain Eukaryota; kingdom Metazoa; phylum Chordata; class Mammalia; order Artiodactyla; family Balaenopteridae; genus Balaenoptera; species Balaenoptera borealis. Next base: position 38,310,919 of record NC_138870.1, read on the forward strand.
TGAGTAGTGCTCAGCTGGCAGACGGTCATGTCCAAGACGGCTTCACTCATGTTTCTCTGACCTTGGCAGGGGGTCTGGAAGGCTGTCCATCAGCATGGCAGCCTCAGGGTAGTGGGACTTATGACAGGGCAACTCAGGACTCAGAGACCAGTGTTCCTGTGGACAAGACAGGAGCTGCATGGCCTCACGGCCTGGCCTTTGGAGTCACAAACACCATTTCCGTCAGACTCTGTTGGAGGAAGCAGTCACAAGCCTGCCCAGATTCAAGGGGAGGGGACATAGCTTCCACCATCTAACGAGAAGAGGTTCAAAGAATTAATGGCCATATTTTAAAATTGCTATAGTCCCATTCACTGTGGACGGTAAAGATTGTTCAACTGTGGTAAAACTTGCTGTTTTAAATTTAGCCTTCTTGAAATCTTGGCAAGATGGAAAATTCATCCTTATGCCCTAGGAGAGAATGCAGATGACCAAAATTAACACCCTGTTCTCCACTCCTTTTTTCTTGCCCATTCTCTGGTAGTGTTTGCTTATTCATTTAATTTTTTAAAAACTTTTATTTGTTCGGCCTACATCTCAAAGTCCCTCAACCACTGCTTAAGCTTTATTGTTATTGTTATTATTATTATTGTTATACAATATAAAGAATACTAAGATCTTGGAAAGTGGAGCTTGAGAGCATATTCCAAGGGCTGGACATGGGGTGAAGAGCACGGGGTGTTTCCCAACCTTCTCATTTCTTTTCATTTTTTAAAAATTTATTTTGTTGAAGTATAGTTGATTCACAATATTGTGTTAATTTCTGCTGTACAGCAAAGTGATTCAGTTATACATATATATATTCTTTTTCATATTCTTTTCCATTATGGTTTATTACAGGATATTGAATATAGTTCCCTGTGCTATACAGTAGGACCTTGTTGTTTATCCAATAGTCTATCTATCTAATCCCAAACTCTCAATCCATCCCTCCCCCACCCCCTCCCCTTTGGCAACTACAAGCCTGTTCTCTATGTCTGTGAGTCTGTTTCTGTTTTGTAGGTAAGTTCATTTGTGTCACATTAGATTCCATATGTAAGTGATATCGTATGCTATTTGTCTTTCTCTTTCTAACTTAGTATGCTTAGTATGACAATCTCTAGGTTCATCCATGTAGCTGAAAATGGCATTATTTCATTCTTTTTTATGGCTGAGTAATATTCCATTGTATATATGTATCATATCTTCTTTATCCATTCATCTGTTGATGAACATTTAGGTTGTTTCCATGTCTTGGCTATTGTAAATAGTGCTGCTGTGAACGTAAGGTTGTATGTATCTTTTGGAATTATAGTTTTGTCCGGATATATGCCCAGGAATGGGATTTCCGGATTATATAGGTAACTCTATTTTTAGTTTTTTGAGGAACCTCCATACTATTTTCCATAGTGGCTGCACTAATTTACATTCCCACCAACAGTGTAAGAGGGTTCCTTTTTCTCCACACCCTCTCCAGCATTTATTATTTGTAGAGTTTTTAATGATGACCATCTGACTTGTCTGAGGTGGTACCTCATTGTAGTTTTGATTTGCATTTCTCTAATAGTTAATGACACAACATTCTTATTTCTAATGTGCAGTTGCTTGAAGCAGAGAAGCTGGTGGGAGTGCCGGCTTCAGCTGGCTGAGCACACAGACAGTCACAAAGAGATCGTTTCAGCAGTTGCAAAACTGTATTTTATCGTTAAACGGTCTAACCACCTGATCTGATACATCATGTTTCCGTAATTTTGAAGTTAAGTGTAACACTTTGAACTCATCTCTCCTGGAGACCTGTGTTCATCCTGAATATAACAGGTGGTGTTGTAAAGTTTAAAGAAATTAATAAGCAAATATTATAGGGAAGTGGTCAAAAATCTCTAAACACAAACATATCTATGTCTCCAAAGATGCTTAATCATTTTTTTTAAAAGTCTAGGTGATTTTTTTAATTTTAATTTTTAATTTTTGGTCATTTATTAAACTACTGTTTTTATTAGCTATAGTGTATAAGAAATGACATCTCTCCATTGCTTCTTAGATAGGGACACATGCTGAAACTAGGCTGACAGTCGGTGTTCTCATTGAATACTCATTTCACTGCTGTGAGGGGGTTTTGTTGCCCAGACCCATAAAAAACCTGAAAGCGGGCCACTTGCACCAGGTCAGGGACAAACAACCTTCTCAGCAGCATTCACCCGCTGTGAGCCCAAACAACTCCCACATTTTACCGAGGCTCAAAGTGAACTGTAAGGAAGTGGTGGTGGTGGGGATCAGCATTTATTTTATTTTATTAGTAAAAGTCATGTTGTGTTATTTCATTGCATCTTTTTTTTTTTTTAATAAATTTATTTATTTATTTATTTTTGGTTGCATTGGGTCTTCATTGCTGCGCACGGGCTTTCTCTAGTTGCAGTGAGCGGGGGCTACTCTTCGTTGCAGTGCGCGGGCGTCTCACTGTGGTGGCTTCTCTTGTTGTGGAGCATGGGCTCTAGGCACGCGGGCTTCACTAGTTGTGGCTCACGGGCTCAGTAGTTGTGGCACGTGGGCTCAGTAGTTGTGGCTCATGGGCTCAGTAGTTGTGGCTCATGGGCTCTAGAGCGCAGGCTCAGTAGTTGTGGCACACGGGCTTAGTTGCTCCGCGGCATGTGGGATCTTCCCGGACCAGGGCTCGAACCCATGTCCCCTGTATTGGCAGGCGGATTCTTAACCACTGCGCCACCAGGGAAGCCCTCATTGCATCTTATAGGTGATGGTTTGGTCATTGACACACCTAAATGTAAATATAAATTTGGACTCTGAGGGGACAGATTACAGTAAGGACATGATGTTTATAAATCTCTTTCTCTAAGTTAGCTTTGGGGATTTGTGGAAACCTTCACACAACAGGGAATTGTCGTGATTCTTGACTCATTCAGGTGTTTATCTTTCTCTTGAGACTTGCTCAGGAAAAAGGTTACCACTGTATTGTTCTTGCTTACTCTCTGCAGATGCTGTTAAATCAACACTTTTATCAGCCTTTTATTGATTAGCTTTTCATTAAAGACTTAGTGTCTTTTATTAATTAGCCTTTTATTAAAGGCTTTTTGTGTCTGTTTTTAAAACTGGCCCCCTTTCCTTGTTCCGTCAAAAAAATTTCTTGCTTTATTGATAGTGAGATGTTCTATAGACAACATAACATAAGTTAAGACCCTTACAGTGAGTAGAGAACATTCTATAGTTTGGGTTATTTAATGTCACATTTGTTTAATCACGTAAATATTACATTGTCGCTGGAAGAAAGTAAGAATATACAGAGGAAGAAACAAAACGATAGCACCTATAAATGTCCGTTAACATTTTGTTTATATCAGGAGTTAAGTATTTATGTTTAATAAAGTATAAATTAAATAAAAAATATTTAACAGCCGATACGGCACAGGCACCAGCTAATCAGAATGGACTGGCCTTATACAATATATACTGTCTGGTTAAAATTGGTTTGGGGTTATATCCCTCTGGATATTTCCCCGTACATATGTAGACAGTTAGCTTTCTTACCTTGGCCCCTCAAAAGTGTCCAGATGGTTTCATAGTCTGATTCTACCAACTTGAATCTATGTATAAGAAATACACAATTGAAAAATAAACTTTTGTTTATTTGTCTATGAATTTACTTTTGACTTAGCTTGTCAAACATGTAATAATAAACGATTTCCATTTAGTAAATGTAAGGTGACATGTACATCTTGTTAAAGGCAGAGCACGTCTTAGGAAAAGATCTGTAGCCGTACAGGATGTCCTCACCCTGCTCTGTCCCACTGGGCTTTCTCAGTGGAAATTGCAGGTCCAGACCGTGCATCTCATCTACCTCCAAGCCCCTGCCCTGATCCAGCTGCAGAGAGGAGAAGATAGAATTCAGAAATCTTAAACATATAAAGTTATTCATTCTTTGAAAATAATTTTTGAGAAGCATGTTGATGCCATTAGTAACGGCGAAATGTGAAATGGGGTCCATGGAAGAAGCACAGGATTTAGAAAGTTTAAATATTACTCTAAATTTGCATGTGATTACAAGTTAGAAGGTATACAGTATCATTAACAGCCTGGATTTAGATGATTAATCTCTCACAACATTAAAACGTGAAAATGTGTAATTAAGTCGTTCCTTAATGAGTGCCTTAAAAGTTATATGAACACGTTAGGTTACTTTGAATGAGTTGTTATTTTGGTTATAGGTGAGCAGTGTCATAGTTTCCTTATCTGTTAAATAAGGGGTTTAGACTAGATTATATCCGATTCCTCCCAGCTTGCTGACTCCATAATTGTATATTAATAACTCCTATAATGAGGCTAGTAATGTTTGGTTTACAATTTAGATTTGCAAAAGCTCTTCAGAACTCTCCATGTAATTATTCCAGTAAAACTCAGCAATCTTATGCATGAGTGGGTTGATGGATACTGGTTGGTACAGAAAGAAGTCAGTAGGGAAAGACTTACGAGTTACAGTTTGAAGAGCCGGGGAAGCTTCCTCCAAGATTCTGGAAACCCAAATTTGTAACACGGTTGTCCACACCTCCTGGAGGTGGGCCAAGAAGTAGGGGGAGAGAGAGGATGGGGTGTTGCTGGTCATCGCCTGGGAGGCCCAGTGAAGAGTACTTTTCCTGTCATGTTTTCATGTGGGGAACGCATGTGGCCAAAGAATTGAGGCCACAAAACTAAACTGTGCAATTGGATGTTTTTCAGTATACCTTCTTTGCTTTTACTGTGATCTGTGGGGAAATATATAACTTGGTGGGCTATTTATTTATATATGGCTTTATTTTTGTGCCTGTTGCTGTAGTTTACTGAAAGCCTTCCAAGAGTAGAGGCCACAAGATTAGAAGGAGGAGCATTAACAAGAGTCAATACGTGGTCCAGTCCTGTCTCTGCCCCTCACTAGCCTTTGACTCATAATTGTCTTACAGTTCACCAAAAGCATGCACAGATCCTAGATTTTAACTACGCTTTGCTGAAACTATGATATTATATGAGAACTGATTATTAGTTAGGCCTGAGCACTTAGACCTGAATTGATTTTTGTTTCATGGAAAGCCCACAAAATAGATAATAGTTATAATGATGGTGACAATAATTATAATAAAATATAATAATAAGCCAATCTTTATTGAGTATGTACTGTGTGCCAGGCGCTCTTCTAAGTTCTTTACATTAATGCATTTACCCCTCACAGCAGCCTTGGTTGGTTAGGTGCTCTTATGATTCCATTTCTACAGGTGAAGAAACTGAGGCACAGAAAGACTAGGTAACTGGTCAAGGTCGTAAAATTAGCAAGTGGCTGAGCTGGGAATTGAACCCAGGCCACCTGGCTCCAGAGTCCACATCCTTGACCACGGTGCAGCCTCTTTCCCAGAAGACAGGGCTACCCAGGACTGGACAAGTTTGTTGAAGGCATCAGAATGCTAATAACTGCTTTTACTTAAAGAACCAACTCGTTATTGTCACATTTTAAGTTTTTTGGGGAAAATAATGTTAAGTGCAGTTTAGTTTCAATAATTTGTTTTGTTTCTTAATTTGACTAATCAAGTGTTTATCCCACTTTTGAGTGAACATAAAATGGTGACATTTAACTTTTTTTTCACTAGCTATACTTATGATTAAATGCATTGTGGATATTTCCCAAAATTATAAATACAAAAGACGAGACCCAGTTATCAGTTGAAAATGAAGTAGAAACTGCATTATGGCCAAGTTCTTCTGTAAACAGATAAACTCAGTATATTTGAATGCATAAAAAATAAAGTTTCCTGGTTCTATGATTTTAGTGTATATTTTTATCTGAGTGTCATGCCATGAAATAATCATATTTTAAAATAACCCTGTCAAGATTTGAGTCATCAAATTTTTAACTCCCTTACGTATTTTGTAGTTTAGAACAAGCTACTTTTTAATTAAAACTTGCCACAAGTAAATATTTCTTACATTGTAGACACTAAAAATTAACTTACTGTAGTTTTTGCCTGTCCAGATCATCAAACTTAATGAAACTTTATTCCTGTTTACTAGAGTGTTCTTAATGGTATAGCATCTTTTTTCTATCATTTATTAGTTTATTTCTTTCCTCTCACCTTCCTTCCCTGATATTATTACTCTGGTATTTATTGAGTGTTTTATGTATTGGAAGCCCTTAATCTTGTTCACCTTTGAACAGTTAGAGACGATTAGCCATCATTACCGTATTTTCCCTCTTCCTGGAATTCTTTCCTCCAGTAAAAGCAGAGTGTTGCAGCAAGAAGTTGTAATGGGCATTATTCCTCAAGGAACCGTCATGGAATCATAGGATTCTGCTCAATTTAGGAAGATCATCCTAAAGTCATTTTCACTTTTTAAATTAGTTTTTATTGGAGTATAGTTGATTTACGATGTTGTGTTAGTTTCTGCTGTACAGCACAGTGAGTCAGTTATGCATATACGTATATCCACTCTTTTTTAGATTCTTTTCCCATATAGGTCATTACAGAGTATTGAGTAGGGTTTCCTGTGCTGTACAGGAGGCTCTTACTAGTTATCTATTTTATATACAGTAGTGTGTATAGGTCAATCCCAATCTCCCAGTTTATCCCTCCTCCCCTTCCCCCCTTGGTAACATAAGTTTGTTTTCTACATCTTTGACTCTATTTCTGTTTTGTAAATCAGTTCATTTGTACAAGTCATTTTCATTTTATTAAATTTTGGTCTCTACTAGTTGTGACTCCCAGTTCCGGGTGGTTATCAAGAGGGGAAATTATGACTCCATCAGTTCCTGGATGGATAGATCCTGCATCTCCTTCCGGCCCCACATCTCTCCACTATAATCTTGAAGTTATTGCCTCTCTTTTTATGATCAGGCTGCCATCAAGTCAAGTGTGTATATGTTGTGTACACATACATACGCACACATACTGTTGACAAAGATGACAAAAGATGAAGAATTCACAGTATTTGGCCTTTCCTGGCTTTATCAAACACTGCCACAGTAATCATTTCAGATTCTGGTACCTTCCTGGCTTTCTAAGCCTTTCCAGCCCTTACCTAAGGCAGTGAATGTAATTTATTTTCATATCTGTCTGTTTGTCGTTGCATTGGTACCTTGGAAGGGCTAGTGTTTTCCATTTATTTGAATGTTCCTACTGTTAATCATTACAAAATCATATTATTACTGCCCATATATAAATCAGAAAAAACAAATTTGATTTCTAGCATTCTAATGTGGTAAAAAATTGATGAGTAGAGGAAACTTCGTATGCAAATGTAAGCAACTGACAGAGAATAAATATGGGCACAAACTCTTGCTGTTATAAACATCTTTTGACCTCAGCCACCCTTTGTATAGCCCAAGTAATGACTGTTTGATATTTATTATAAAGCATATTAAATTCCATGATTAACTGAACCTTTCATTCCTCTTTTTTGTTTCAGATAGCAGTGAAAATAGATTGTTCTATTATCATTCTTGCCAGGAAAATTACAAAATGTATAAAATTATTCATAAATGTATTTTAAACTGAAGATGTATTAATGTATTTATTATTGGGTGTACTGAGCAGAAAACATTTCACATTTGAATGGCAGGCACATGGTTATAAATTCACTTCCTGCTGAATATTAATCATCAGCTCCATATGGCTGGTGCATAAACCTCTGAGAGACGACCAGGAGATGTAAATTCTTACCCTCGTCATGGACTTTTTATCTGATTTTGTTTAATGTTTAAAGTAGACTGGATGACCTTTGAATTAAAAAAAAAAGTCATTCTTCCTGAGAAGTCCAAGGGCAGGATGGTCTCAAGATGGGTTATTATTCCTTCTCCTCCCCTCTTGGCTTGTGGGATCTGGGCTCTCTTGGCCCCTCCTGTGTCTGACTGTTTCTTTCTTCTTGGTCTCCTGCTTCCTCTGCTTGACTTAAAATCCTGGTGTTACTCAGAGCACCAACCTGGATTTACTTCTGTTCTCACTCATTGTCCTCCCTTCCCCCCTCCCTCCCCTCCCCTTCCCCCCTCCCCTCCCCTCCCCCCTCCCCTCCCCCCTCCCCTCCCCTCCCCCCTCCCCCCCTCCCCCCCCTCCCCCCCTCCCCCCTCCCCTCCCCCTCCTCCCCCCTCCCCCCCCTCCCCCCCCCTCCCCCCCCCTCCCCCCTCCCCTCCCCCCTCCCCTCCCCCCTCCCCTCCCCCCTCCCCTCCCCCCTCCCCTCCCCCCTCCCCTCCCCCCTCCCCTCCCCCCTCCCCTCCCCCTCCCCCCTCCCCCTCCCCCTCCCCCTCCCCCTCCCCCTCCCCCTCCCCCTCCCCCTCCCCCTCCCTCCCTCCCTCCCCCCTCCCTCCCTCCCTCCTTCCCTCCCTCCCTTCCCTCCCTCCCTCCCTCCTTCCTTCCTTCCCTCCCTCCCTCCCACCCTTCCCTCCCTCCCTTCCACCACACAGCTCACGGGATCTCAGTTCCCCAACAAGGGATTGAACCTGGGCCATGGCAGTGCAAGCCCGGAATCCTAACCACTAGGCCACCAGGGAGCTCCCTGTTATTGCTTGCTCTATTATATGTGTTTTCTGAGGGCGTTCCATTCACGCTTGCAGTTTATAGGGTCTGGCCTGCCTTTGGACTTCAGACCCCCCTCCAGGCCATCTCCACTGGGATGTACCCACCTCTGTGCTTCCTTGTTTTCGTACTCTATTGCCCCTACTCCACCTGTCCTGTGACCGCCTCAGTCTGGTTCACCACTGACCCCAGCATTTGGCAAGGCACCTGGCGTGTAGTAGGCACTCAGAATGTGTTCAGTGATTTAATGTTCACAGTCGAACTCATTATTCCCCACCCCCCCACCTCAAAATGCACACACTGAAAAATGCATCTCTTCCTGTGTTCCCTCTCCCAGTGAATGGCATCCCCTGTCCACTTTCCCCACCTCCTCTCTCTCCTCACACCACCCTGCTGCTGCTTTTTCTCCACACCCAGTCCTTTAAATTCTGTCTCCTGTGTTTTCTGAGTCCATTCTCTCGCCTCCATCCCAAATATCACCGCCTTGGTCCTAGGCTTCTGTGTCTCTCACTGGGACTGTGGCCTTATATCTCTCAGTTTGTATTGCAGCTTTCCAGTCTTGTCTTCTCAAACCCACCTTTTTGTACCATTGCCAGATTAATCTGTCTACAGTACATGTCTCAACATGTCACCCTCCTAAACTTACAAGGCTTCAGTGAAGAAAACTGTAAGCTTTACCAGGATTGCAACATATTTAAGTAAATGGCAGGGGGTTTTGGTGCTCCCTGTCTGGGGAGACAGTAGTAAAGTCCTCGTGCTTTTCAGGTTTGTTTTTTTAGTTTACTACAACGCTAATCAGGATCCCAAAGGGAGTTTTTTGAGAAAACTGGATATAGTGATTCACTCGTCTTATAAATTAAATGAGTGAGAATAAATAAAAAAAAAAATTGAAGTGTAAGAGAGTGGTCTTTACAGTAAGTCAATGTGGTGTTGAATCTTAGCTCTGCTACGTATTAGCTGGGTGGCCTTGTACGTCTCCCTCTCTCCCTCACCACTCAGCCCTTCACTCTGTCTTCCTCTTTAAAATGGGGTTACCATGGGAACTACCTCTAAGAATTTTGGTTAGCATTAAATGACATAATGACAGAGTACATGTAGTATATTAAGCACAATGTCTGGTAGCTAGCAAATGCTTCGTAAATGTTAGCAGGATCAAAAGTACACGAAAACCGTAGTCACATACACGTACGTACGCGTTTACGTAATACATAAAGATGGTAATAGTGGTTGTTTCAGTATGGTGGGGTTGTAAATGTTTATGACTTTTCTCCATTTTCTACAACTATCATCTGTCACTTTTCAAGTAGGAAAGAAAAAAGTGTCTTTCAGTGACTTCCTACCTTTACGAAATCAATTTAAGCTCCCTTCCACCTCATTCAGTGCCCTCCATAACCTCATCCCCTCTGTACTGCTCTCTCCTCATCTCGGATAGCTTCCTCCTGCCTGCATTTTCAGTCACCCTGAATCCTGAATTACTTTGTTCCCCGTACATGCTGTTTCCTGCCTGCATGCCCCTCTGCTGTAATGTCCACTCCTAACTTTTCTCATTTACTTCTGCTGCTCCTTGAAGATTTAGCTTAAAATCACTCATCCCATCAGGTTGACCATTAGGATCCCAGTGTTAAAATTATCTGATTTTGTGTCTGTTTCCCCTCAATGGACTGTTTTTCTCCAGAATAAGGACTTTACTAGAAGCTGGAAATAAAAGATGATTAAGTTACAATCCATGCCCTTAGGTTGCTTATCATCTAGCAGGAGAAGAAAGGCATGTAAATACACGAAGGTAGTAAATGTTGCAGGATCTCTGATACAAGGACCTGCTGAGTATAGTCGTGCAGCAATAAGGTGCGATGAGACCCTCTTGGGGGCAGTGGGGGAATTAGGGTGAAGGGCTCAGAATGTTTTCATTCAAGAGTGATGCTTAAGGGCTTCCCTGGTGGCGCAGTGGTTAAGAATCCGCCTGCCGATGCAGGGGATACGGGTTTGAGCCCTGGTCCGGGAAGATCCCACATGCCGCGGAGCAGCTAGGCCCGTGCACCACAACTACTGAGCCTGCGCTCTAGAGCCCGTGCTCCGAAACAAGAGAAGCCACCGCAGTGAGAAGCCCGCACACCGCAACTAGAGAAAGCCTGCGGGCAGTAACGAAGGCCCAACGCAGACGAAAATAAATACATAAAATAAATAAATTTATTATTAAAAAAAAAAAGAGTGATGCCTTAAGCTGCTGAATAGGGGTTTCCTGGGCAGATAACATGGGGACCCGTGTTCCAGGCTGGGCGTGGGAAAACAGTTCGACACAGAGAATGGTGACAAGTTGAGTTTGAGGTGGGGTCTCCAAAGTGCTTGGCACATGATAGAAGCTCAAAAACAGTCAAACCGAACAGTATGCCCCTCCTAGTATTCCAGGTATGGGCTTCAGGAGTTTGCGAATCCCCAGAAGTTGTATATAATATTTTATGTTTATGTGCTTCTGAGAAATTTTCTGGGGAGAGGATCCTTGAATTTCACTATTTTCCCAAAGAGTTGCATGGCCTATGAAAGGTTAAAAACCACTCTTGACAAATATTCTGCCACTAGAAATGGGTGAGGTGAGGGGCGGAGGACAATGATTTGAAGGTAAACTGTCCCCATCTGGAGCTGACAGGGAGGCACCTGGGCGTTCACAGGGCAGTCACTCACCTGCTAGGGCCGCTGAGGGCCTGGTCACAGTGGGCACTGCAGGCAATGGTTCCACGCACACTTTTCTGGCTCCTTTCAGCAAGCAGGCTCATTCCTGCTTTCTGTTTGCTCCATCCAAGCCATTACAGTGTTCTTTCCCTGATAGTCAAAGCAACTCTCCAGGGCAGGAAACATTATGGGGTTGAAAGACTGGGGAGAGAATGGAAGCACCACATGTTTTACTCCGAAAATAAAGTAAGGAGGTGAACATGTGAGGGGAACAAGAAAGCAAATGCAGTAACCAAAGCAATTCAGTGGCAATGGTGTTAAAGGGACTGCAACAGCATTAACCCCCCAGAGACACTGTGGGGTCAGCTCATTCATTCCTCAGTGGCTGGTAAAGAGATGTGTGAATTACCTGACTCCTAGAATCCCGTCTGGGCAAACCCAGTGTCCTCCTCTGTCCCTCTGTGCAGCTATACTAATACCCTGTACATACCTTTGTTTAGAACATATTGCACTATGGTGTCCTTGTTAATACTCTTTTCTTCCATAAGGCAAAACTGGCTTATTTTGGAATACCCAGCATTTACCGCTCAGCTCAGGACATGTTTATTGAAAGAACACACTCGAGCTTTCTAGCCTGAAAGTAGTGGGGTTCATAGTTCAGTCTGCACAGAGGAAACCCCAAACAGCTGAAGACTTCCATCATCCTTTGCTTGGTTCTTTTCCTCCTTTGCCCAGTGAGGCACTCAAGTAAAAGAGCTAATCAAGGAAGGGAGCAGATCTTCTGCAAAGATACAGGCTGCTCTTTTGAAGGGAGAAATTTGGTGCAATGTTGAATCCGATGCAATCTCAGAAGCTATTGGCTTGCTAAACAGTGTTGATGACGACAAAGCACAGCAAGGGACAGAGGTTACGGAAGCAGACGGAGGGCACTATTGGTCACACTTGGATCTGTCTTGGGAACGCCCACACACCGCCATCAGTCGCCCCAAGTCAAGTGTCATGATTGGTTGTATTTTCCAAAGCTCAACGTTGGGATGCATGGATCAGGTGCTTGACTTGCGCGAAGCTCAGCCCTGCTCAGAGGGATTTGGAGGATCCCTCACAGTGTTGGGGGGAACTTGCAGAGGGCTCAGAGCTTGTTTAAAGGAATGAAAGATTTTACGATGGGAACACTGAAGAAGGAAGTGAAGGGTGGCTTCATGGTCTCAGGTGTGTGAAGTACACAGAGAATAGTGATTAATATTTTCCTATTACTAAGGAACAAAGAATAGGAATATTGTTTTGAACTATATGAGAACTGAATTGATGGGATAAATTAAAATATTATTGAAAATATTTTCCTTTACTCCTATCATATTAACTTTATTACTTATAGACAGTTGGTCATTTTTAGCACTCAAGTCATTTACACTGTTGCTTTCCCAGATTAGACACTCGATCGAAAGACAGAAAGGAAACCAGTGATACTGATTGAGCACCTACTGACTGCAGGCTCTGCTCTGGGTTTTCTTGCATCTCAGATTTGCAAACATCATTCCATTTAGTACCCAAGGGGCAGGTATTATTATCCCCATTTGTTTGTGGGGAAACTGAGGCCAGGAGAACTCAAGATGACAATTATAAGTGGCAGTCCTAGGTCTTTTTTATATGTTACTTCAATCCTGAGTCTGTGCAACTCCAAAGGCCTTGCTTCTAATTTATCCTTAAAAGTGGTGATTCTCATGTTTACTGAGTCTGTCTGGATGCCTCATTCTCTATGAGGCATTCCAAACTGGCCCGTCCCAGGTCCGGAAAGCCTTCACCTCTGAGAACAACTGTGCATTTGATGCAGTTTGGCACTTATATGTCCAAAACAATCATCTGTTCCTATTTCTCAGCCTGGACAAAGCATACTTACGGAGCAGCAAATTTGTAATGCATGCTTTCCAGCATTGCAAAAAGAAAAAGAAGAGAAAGACATTTCAATATAATAAAGTTAAAATTTTAACCCTAGTGGCATGCCTTTGGGTTGTCTCCACAGTGTGCAGTATCAAGGCTCATAGCAAGGTGAATGATTCTCATCCAAATTAAACCTGTTGGTAACCAAACCTTACTATCCCTGACGTCTGCTGTGCCACATATTTTTTCTGATTGTAGTGTTACACAGTCAGCTCTCTGTATCCACAGGTTCTGCATCCACAAATTCAACCAATCGTGGATCAAAAATATTCCCCCAAAAAATTTCCAGGAAGTTCCAAAAAGCAAAACTTGAATTTGCCACACGCCAGCAACTATTTACATAGCATCTACACTGCATTAGGTATTATAAGTAATCTAGAGATGACTTAAAGTATACAGGAGGATATGCTTAGATTATATGCAAATACTACACCAGTTTATATAAGGGACTTGAGCATCCAGGATTTGGGTAACTGCAGGGTTGCTGGAACCAATCACCCGCAGATACCGAGGTATGACTGTAAGTGGTCCATTGTAGATATTTTGGAAAAAACAGAAAATTGCAGATAAAACGGAAATCACCCCTAATGCTACTGCTCAAAGATAAACCAATCATGAATACCTCAGTGTGCTTCTTTCTAGCCTTCTAAAAATGCAGAATTTTATATAGTCTAGAAATACAGTATCCTGTTTTTCCACTCAACTTGCCTCGTAAGCATTCCGTAATATTTATTTTTCATTGTGGTAAAATATACAGAACATAAAATTGACCATTTAACCCAATTTCAAACGTACGATTCAGTGGCATTATATACATTCACCGCTTTTCGTATCCAGGACCTTTTCATCATCAGCATTCCTTATATTTAAAAATGCTTCACAAACCACATGTAATAGCTGCATAATATTCCACCAGACAGAATTGACGTGGAAGCCTTTGCTAGCAAACATTTCACGGATACTTATTTTGTCTTCGCTGTGAGGTAGACTTTGTGGCTGAGGCCATGGACAAAACGTGGTTTTTGCCTCCAGGATCTTAAGTCTGGTGAAGAGGTTGTTCATCAGCAGGCAGTTTGATTCCCATGGAGGGGGAACCCAGGGGCTGTGGAGGAGAGTTTAAGTCGAGGTACCATTTACATAATCATCCCTTGATGGTTGCAGATCTAACGTGTAGCAGCTTATTTTGCTGTTATAAATAATACTGTGAGATTGTTGTAGGTATAAATATTTTTTCACATTTCAGGTTACTTTATGAAGATTTTGAAAAGGGGACTTACTGGACTACTCATTGTAACAGGGCAATAAGTAGAAGTGGTTATTGTCATTTCTCAAGGTCGGGGGCGGCCACCAAAGGTTTTCATTTCCTATTACACCTGATATGCTCTACCAACTTTTTCATAAATGTGTGTCTTACTTGCATTTGGCAGGATTGTGTGAAGCGTTGGGATTGGGTAAAGAGTGTGTGCGACTAGGAAGAGCTAGGAAGGGCAGAGGCAAAGGGATTGTGGGCGAGGTCAACATTGTAGCACACGGAACGTTCAAACTGTCCAGCCGTTTGTACTCATTTCAGAGGCCTTGGTTTGGCTCAGGCTTCAGGGCTGTGCTCCACGGGGCTCCCTTCTGTGAAATTCCAGACTTGTGCACTTGAAGCCCACTGTGCAATAAAAGTAGTCTATTAAAAAAAAAAAAAAGTAACTTTATCATCTAAACAGAAACTTCTGTTCTTTTATCCAAGCTGCAAGAGACTTTTGGATATTGTACAATACTTCCCTGTTCAGACAACAGATGAAGATTCTGAGGCTTAGAAAAGTTAAGAAACATTCTGAAGAAAACCAGTGGGGTGGACAAAGAAGAGAGATTCAAACTCATTTCTCTTGATTTATCTGGCGGTCACCCCATTACCTGTCCCATGTTGTCTTAGCCTTTGTTCTTCTCTTTACAGGAATCCTTTTCTTCTTCCCACTTCTAAATTCCTTATTTTATTCTCTGCTGTTTTCTTCTAAGATGTTACTCATTTTCAGTATTGAATATGTATATGTGCTGGCTAATAGCTATCATCTACAGTTGTCACATTATGCTGGTGTGTTTGAGTTCCTTTAGTTGACTAATTTGTTTGACTGCTAACTCTCTCTTCATCTGGGCCTCATTGTTTATTGGGAAGTTTCTCTTGGCTCTGGCAAAACTAATCAGTTATGCCTTATTTTTCTCCCTTTGTGTTAGTCCCTTTGGGTAATTTTGTGGGTTCTGTTTTTTTTTTTTTGAATTAATTTTAAGAAGTAATATACCCTTCAACGAGATAGTAAATGTGGAAACCTGGTTCAGGGCCAAAGAGTAAACAGTTTTTAAATAGATCATGTATGTTGAGAATAGGAATATTAACACGGATCTCTGATGTATTAATTTCATGATGTTTGATACATAAAGGTTAGTTGGTAAACCTTTTACCATGAGTACACGTGTATGTATTTATGGAAATGTGCATGTATTTTTTTTTTATGTGTAGTAACTCTTCCTTCTAAGGTCAAGTTGACAAAAAGAAATAAAGTTAGCATTGCTTCCCATTAGACAGAATGCCATTATCTTCAGTAGAGCTTCATATGTATCTAATGACTCTAAATATAGCTCTGTGGGCCTTCTAATAATAACCAGAAAAAGAAACTTAAAAAGCCAGAGCGCCAAATGTGGTCTGAGGCTCTCAGCCCCAATATGAGGTGATTATTATGCAGTTGGAAAATCCTGTAGCTTAGATTCTAAACAATTTCTGGTAATCAATATCTCAAAATAATTCACAGAGTTATCAGGTCCTTTCATTTATGAGAGAAAGGAACAATTCCTCATTTATCTGAAGTCTTTTATGTTGGCAATTCCATCCTTAATTAAAAAGGCACTGGCATTTTCATTATGAAAATTGTTCTTCTGGATTTATACCTGAGTCTATTAATTTAGTGTTTCAAAACTGATTAGCCTTAACCCATATAGTTACTTTTATACAAAGGCAACTTAAAAATTGATTTTGGAGTACCTTGATTTTAAAGATCATTTCAGACATCTGATTTGCCTGTGTTGGTTCTCCTGTATTGATGTATTAGGTTCTGGAGAACTAAGGAATAAATGCAGTACATTCCACTCCAAAAAAGCCGTTATCATCCGCTCTTTAAAGGACTTGAGAGCCCAAGGAGACATACCCTGCTTCTGCACCTCACACTTGTTCTCTCACTCATTTCCTTCTCTGTTTTTCAGTGTGGAATAGTCATTATGATAATAATAGCAATTATATTTTCTTAAGTGCTTACTGTCAGGCCATGTGTTATGCCCAACTTTAGTATTCATAACAGCCCTATGAAGATAGGTAGTGTGATGCCCATTTTATAGATTAGGAAGCTGAGACTTTTCCCAATAGATTACATGATTAACCTCCTTTGATTAACCTTTTGATTGATTCTCTGTCATTTCTCTGGTCCATTCTGCACGTCACTGCTGGTCCCATCTGTGTTCTATAATATTCTCTTTCAGAAACACCTTTAAAGACTCCCCAGATTTCAGTCAGTCTACAAGTTGGCCCCAATTGCTTTAACGTTATATCCCATAACCTCCTTACAAGAACCTGCACCACAGACCCCAAGGTGAGCATACTGTGTACTTTCCCCCACTGTTTCCCCTGCCCCAGCTCTGGCAGATGCCTACTATGTGCCAGGCACTCTGTTAGGATCTTAGATACATAGTTCTTGCCTTTAAAACTTTATACTCAGTGGCAAGGCAGACCTGGATATATTACCTCTCCTTAGCCTTTATGTGTCTAATACCAGATTGGTTTAGAGCTCTTGCCCTTGTTGAAACTTTCCCTAACCATTCAAGGCAAAAGTGAGTCTTCCCTCCTCAGAACATGGCCTGAATGGACTGTACCAAATACTTAGCTTCAAGTTTTGATCTTCTTTTCATGTGCCTGGATCTTAGGCCACTTCTGCATTATAGAATCTGTAGGTAAAGTCTGTGGCTTTAATATCTCTTATCACTGAACTCTAATTTTTAAAGGGAGGATTGATTAATTTATAAAAATCTATACAATTTCATAAAGATATTTTAGCCTAGGAGTATCATACTTTTAATATATTGCATTGTGACCTGAGACCACATGTATTAAGCTATAAAAAAATTAGGTGGGTGCAGAAATATGGCATTTTGTTTGTTTTTTGAATTTTTTACAAACCCTGGTACCAAATCTTTTATTTTTTAAATTGATTAATAATATTACAGTTACACCTTCTTTTTCATTAGTTGTAAGCACAAGAAGAAAGCCTTTTGAATATAAGCCAAGCCTTTAAAGGACGCTAATAACATATCTTGAGCTCTATTCCTTTGAGTTATGGGATTTGTTAAGTAAAAGGTAAGTGGCATAAGCAGACTGAGTCCTGACTGAGATAGGAAACCTGTTCTAGTCCTGGCCCAGGTCACTAAATGGGGTAACCCTGATCTAGTCAGAGCATCATGTGCCCCAATTTATTCACATGCCAGATGAGGCCATCTTCATCACAGCAGACATAGTGGGGTTTTGACCCACTGAAGACTTTTGGGCGCCTGTTTCCATGTTATGTTAGTTTGAATTTCACCCATCTATTTATGTATATACAGACATCCCTGGGAGATAATTGTGGGTTTGACTCCAGACCACCATGATGAAGCAAATATCTCAACAAAGCAAACATCGCAGTAAAGTGCGTCACAAATTTTTTGGTTTCCCAGTGCATATAAAAGTTAAGTTTAGGGCTTCCCTGGTGGTGCAGCGGTTGAGAATCTGCCTGCTAATGCAGGGGACGCGGGTTCGAGCCCTGGTCTGGGAAGATCCCACATGCCGCGGAGCAGCTAGGCCCGTGAGCCACAACTACTGAGCCTGCGCGTCTGGAGCCTGTGCTCCGCAACAAGAGAGGCCACGATAGTGAGAGGCCCGCGCACCGCGATGAAGAGTGGCCCCCGCTCGCCGCAACTGGAGAAAGCCCTGGCACAGAAACGAAGAACCAACACAGCCAAAAATAAATATAAAAATAAATAAATTAAAAAGTATTCGTTATCTGAAATTAAAATTAAAAAAAAAAAAGTTAAGTTTACACTATACTGTAGTCTATTAGGTGTATAATAGCACTATGTCTAAACACACAAGGTACATACCTTCATTTGAAAATATTTTATTGCTGAAAAATGCTAACCATTATCTGAGCCTTCAGCAAGTCATCTTTTTGCTGATGGAAGGTCTTGACGTTGACGGCTGCTGACTGATCAGGGTGCTGGCTGCTGTGGCATTTTCTTATCATAACAGCAATGACGTTTGCCACATGGCTTGACTCTTCCTATCACTTACTAACTGGCCTAGTTTCAATATTGTGGTGTCTCAGGGATCAGGGAGGCCCGGGGAAAAGGAGTGGGACGGGGAACAGCTGGTTGATGGAGCAGTCAGAACACACACAATATTTATCAGTTAAGTTTGCTGTCTCATGTGGATGCAGTTCGTGACGCCTCAAAACAATTACAATGGTAACACCAAAGATGACTGATCATAGATCACCGTAACAAATATAGCAATAATGAAATAGTTTAAAATATTGTGAGAATTACCAAAATGTGACACAGAGACATGAAGTGACCAAATGCTGTTGGAAAAATGGTGCCAATAGACTTGCTCGATGCAGAGTTGCCATAAGCCTTCAATTTGTAAAAAACAATGGTATCCGCAAAGTGCAGTAAAGTGAAGTGCAGTAAAATGAGGAATGCCTGTACTGTGTTAGTGTACTAGGGCTTCCATATAAAATACCAGACTGGGAGGGTTAAACAACAGAATTTATTTTCTCACAGTTCTGCAGCCTGGAAGTCCAAGGTCAGGGTGTCAACAGATTTGGTTTCTTCTGAGGCCTCTCTCCTTGGCTTGTGGACACCACCTTCCCGCTGTGTCCTCACATGGTCTTTCCTCTGTGTGTGAACATCCTGAGGTCTCTCTGTGTGTCCATATTTCCTCCTCTTCTAAGGGCTCCAATCAGATTGGATTAGGGCCCACTCTAACAGCCTCATTTTAACTTCATCAGTTCTTGAGAGGCCCGTTTCCAAATATAGTCACATTCTGATTTACCAGGAGTTAGGGCTTCTACAGATGAATTTTGAGGAGACATAGTTCAGCCCATAATATCTATTTAAAATAACATTCATTTGTTTTAAATTATATATAGAGAGACTAGTACAAAGAAGAAACCAAAAATAGCCTTCCTAGTTAATGCCTATTATTTAACAGCAGTGGGGTGGTAGGTACTTGAAAAGATAATTCAGACTGTATTGAGGGTATAAAAGGAAGAATGACACTCTCCTAGCCCCCTTCTCCTACACTAAGGCAGCTTCTTTAAATACATTTACATGCATGTTTACTATACAGAGTCCAGGAGGCTTTTTTCCTCTTGTCTTCATGTATCGTACAAAATACATATCTCTGGGTCTGCACATGCTCTGGATTGGCCTTCTTTTAAATGGCTACATAGTATTCCGTTGTGTATGTACGAGATTTTAATTTAACTAGTCACTTATTAATGGGCGTTTAGATTGTTTCCAGCCTCCTCAGCCCCCCACCAGCATTATAAACTATGGAGATGCATTTCTTTTTAATACCCATTATGGAAAGAATAGTAATGGCCCACCTAATAAAAATAACTGGCATCCGACTTTGGTGACGATAGCCGTTGTTTTTCACCTTCCTGTCTCTTGGTTCGTACTGGAGTTGTTGTTGTGAAAGGTGTTTGTCTTTCTTGCTCTCCAGTCCCTGACCATATGCCAGTACCGCTCCTTCCTGCATAATGTGAAGGAAGGGCCTCCCTGGGCAGCCTTAGGTCGTCTCTGTACAGCGGTCCTTCCTCCTCAGGAAGAAAGGCTCTCCAAGTCAGCAGGCATAGACTATTTTTAGTTAAGCAAAATCGTCTTTCTTGTAAGCATTGCTGTTTCCTTGTCCACACCGACATGTGCATCCTTTCTGGCTGCTTCGACCCTTAGGAGAGGGGCAAGCTTTCTAATGGCATGCAGGCATTCTTACCGCTAATCAAGACTTATAGCTGAGACCAGGACGCCCAGACGCTCACTGGATTTGCAGACCCTCTAAGCTAACAGCAGCAGCTCCAAGATTAAGTGCAGTGCAGGGGCCCCAGCCCTGTTGTCCAGGCCGTTCCTCCTTCCCCAGGCCCAGCCTCTTAGTCACAGGTATTATCTGGCGTTATTTTATAAGCTGCGTCACCATGCAGATGTTCTCTTCTGAAGAATTACTTTCATTTCTGACTCATTTCAGGAAATGAGGCAGTTGATCAGAGGTGTTCTTCGTTTCCAGACCTCCGGAGAGTTCATTTTCTCCTGGGATTTCTAACCACATGTGGGCAGTCCTTTATTTACCCAGATGTGAGAAATAACAGTAATGAACAGCCCTCATCTTAAGGAGACCTTACTTCCCTGAAGAATCCCATGTGAGGGCCCAGAGGTGGCTTATGCTCTTATTAACGTAAATATTTCTGAGGCTTTGGTTTCATGATGCTTGTAGACATGCTGTGTGTATGAGTTTGGTGCTGCAGGCAAAATATAATTTAGCAACAGATTTAAAAGGTAGTCTGGAGTGTTTCTAATTACTGTTTGTTTAGTTCACCATTGCCTAATAAGTGGATTTAAGTAACCTTGGGGGTAGGGAATATAATGTTCATATTACAGTCAACCACGCAAATCATATTCGAAGTATTGCAGAGAACACACCATGGAGTCACTTTATAGATGTAGTCCTTGGAATTTTGAATTTAGAACTGAGAGCATTTTGGAGTGGACCTTTTCTACCTGTCATGCATCAACATGAATTATGCACATGTACAAAATCAACCCTACTGTGTGTTACAACTCTATATAAAATCCATCGGGGG
Organism: Balaenoptera borealis; assembly: GCF_965194805.1. Lineage (NCBI taxonomy): Eukaryota > Metazoa > Chordata > Mammalia > Artiodactyla > Balaenopteridae > Balaenoptera > Balaenoptera borealis. The sequence continues at coordinate 38,332,004 of NC_138870.1, forward strand.
CTTTTGGCACTCAATTCTCTTTTTAATTTGACATAAGAATTCTCATTCTTATGGGAGAAACTGGCTTCTCTTTCCTTCCTTTTCCCATCTTTCACTGGCCATATAGGAAACTGAAGTCGTGAGAGGGCCTAGAAGAGTGGTTCTCAACCTGGGCTGCACCAGGGAATCAGCCTGGGAACTTTCAAAAATACCGATGCCTGGGTCCCACCTCCCCAGAGAGTCTCGCCTAATTGTTGGCAATGCAGCCTGCACTGGGAAGATGTTATTGTGCACTAAGGGCTAAGAACCGTAGGCTTGAGAGCTCATCTCAGCCCGTGGTTCTCAGACTGGGCTGCAGGCTAGCATCACCTGGAAAGCTATTGCCCAAAACACTGCTGCCCCACCAATTAAAACCACATTTTGGGGGGAAGGATCCAGGATTTTTAGAAAGATTCCAGATGATTTCTGATGCACAGCAAGGGTTAAGGTCAACTGACATAATCTAACCATTGCATATCATAGATAAGGAAAAGGAGAACTAGAAAGGTCAAATGGCTTGCTCAAGGTCGGATCCTGGTTGTTGCAGAAGCAGGTCTGGGACTCAGGTCTGATGCCTCTGACTGGTCTTTCTACTGCCTAGCCTGGCCCCCTTATATTTGTTTGTTGTATTTATTGATGCCTCCTCATCCTTCAGGTGATGATCCTGCCTCCAAGAGGCCTTTAATGGCTCCTGCCACTCTCCCATCCAGCCTGGGTAAGATGTCCTTCCTTTATATTTGAACCACCCTCCTTCCCCTTCCCCTTGGACTGTCAGCTCTAGAAGGACAAGGCCTATATCCTTTCAGTAACTTGCTGGCATGTAATGGGGACCTAGATAATATTTGTTGAATTGAAATTCCCTAACTTTTTATTCACCAGTTAGCCCACATGGATTGCTAAAAATAATCCACTCCTTTTGAAAGTAGCTTCTGAGAGCAAATGTTTTTGTTACCTGTCGACCGCCCACTGTGCTATGGGTCAAGATCTCATACACAAGGAATTCCCACCCTTGCCTTCCAGGAGAGAGAGTTGAGGGGGCAGAAAAAAAGTTTATCAAGGGGATTTTGATGACAAAATAATGAAAGCAAGATTTCTGTGACTTTACATGTTGCTCAGGGTATTTATAATATCCAGGGACTTCTGAATAACATACTTACAAGTGTGCGTGGCATCAGTGAAAGGGGGCATGTGGCATTATCTTAAGACAAAATGAAAATGCTCTTTCATAAAAATATGTTTTAAGGACTAAATTATTTCCTTTATCATAATGCATATATAACTGAGCAACCACATCCACTAGCATAGCTGAATTAAATCCTTTGGCTTCTCAGGATTAATATGTGAACATCTTTTCAATTGAGTAAAAAACTATTGGGGAGATCAAGATGGCGGAGTAGGAGGATGTAGAACTCACCTCCCCATGTAAGCACATCAAAAATTACATCTACAAGTAGAACAACTCTCACAAAAAACCAACCAGACAGTGGCAGAAGATCTCTTAAATGACCAAAGCTGAAAGAAAGATCCCATGTAACTGAGTAGTACCAAAAAAAAACAAAAGGTGTCAGGATGGGACCAGCACCCCTGGGGGGATCTGTAAAGGAGGGAGTGTCCACACAGGCAGGCCCTTGCTTTATGAAACTCCCCTGTCTGCTGGGAGGCCCACTGGGACAGATAGGGAGGTGGAGAGGCCTGGACTCTGCTCACGAGGCATGTGTACATGCTTGCTAGCAATCAGAGCAGAGAGAGACCAGCCCTGACGCTGATTACTACCACCTTGCTGCACTTCCAAGCCTGAAATGCACGCCGGGCAAGGGCTACTAGTATGTGCTAAAGTGCTGAAACTCCAGCGAAGGGACCTTGGGAGAGGACTTGGTCCAGCTGCTTGGAGACAGGCTGGAGGGCCTGAAGTGTGGTCCATTGTTAGTGCATGTAGGGTGGGACGTGGGTCCACCAACGGAACCCCACTGTCAGCTTGCTAACAGCAGGGCATGGCTCCGGTGGTGCAGGCTTTGTGAGCATGTACAGGGTTGGGGTGGGGCTGACATCTGAGCTCATTATCAGCCCTCCAACAGTGGGGCCAGATCTGGGCAGCAGTGGACTTTGTTGGCGTGCACACATGGTGGTTGGTGGCATCACAGAATCCCATGTCCTCAGTGGACAGCCCCTGGATAGGTGTATGCAGCAGTTCCTTTCTCAGCAGGAGTGCTGTAGTTAAGCCCACCTCACACCACAGCTTGGAGCTGGATCTGGGGTGGACAGGTCCAGGAAGAGGCCTGCCACAGAGGCAGCACAGGTCCCAGGCCACAGCACAACCACCTCAATTCCTGCAGCCATGATACTCCGGCCTCCTCCACCAGCTTAGTACTAGGTCTGGGATGAATACAACAGAGAAAGGAATGTGACCTTGGGCTGCTTCTGGGCAAAATCTTGGACATCTGCATGGGTAGCGCATAGGTTTGCCGTGACCACAATGGGTCTCACTTGCTTCAGGGCTCACCTCCTTGGGGGCAGAGCATATACTTAAGTATAATGGAGCTTTATTGAACCTGACCCTCAGGACTTCTACTGCAACAAGTGGGGAGCAGACCTCACCACTGACAGGGCTGTGACAGCCATGGAGCAAAGAGGAGGCATCACCCAACACCCAGTGCAGGATCTGGACACCAGAACAGCAGTCAACCCCCTATCGAGGGGATAATGTCCAGCACACTCTGAGGAAAGATGTGGCAGGCATTCATACCAAAAACAGCCCTAGCACCAAAAATATTGGACTCACAGCCTGCACAGGAATGCTCCCACATAAAAACAGCCCTTCAAGAACAAAGTAGATAACTATTTCTCCTATTCATAGAGACAGAGAAATGTAAGTAATGTAAATATAAGAAATGTAAGTAAATGAAAAAGCAAAGGAACTACTCACAAAAGAACAAGAGGAATCCCCTGAAAGAACAAACTCAGTGTACTTCACCCTGAGTTCAAAAAGGAGGTAATAAAAATGCTAAAGGAATTAAGAAAGAAATGCAGGTCACTGTAACAAGAAACTAGAAACTAGAATTAGGAAGCAATCAAAATTAGACAATTCAATTGCCAAGATAAAAACTGATCTAAAAGCAATGAATAGCAGACTAAATAACACAGAAGAATGAATAAGTCATCTGGTAGATAGAATAATGGAAATCACCCAAACAGAACAGCAGACAGAAAGAAAAATGAAAAAAAAAGCAACATATGAGATTTATAGGATAATATAAAGCACGCCAACCTATGCATAATAGAGGTTCCAGAAGAAAAAGAAAGAGAGAAGGGGATTGAAAATGTATTTGAAGAAATGGTGGCTGAAAACTTCCCAAACCTAAAGAAGGAAACATATCCAGGTATAGGAAGCACAGAAGGTTCCAAACAAGATGAACCCAAACAGACCCACACCAAGACATATCATAATTAAAATGGCAAAAGTTAAAGATTCTAAAAGCACTAAGAGAAAAGAAAGAGTCAGTCATGAGGGAACCCCTATAAGGCTATCAGATGATTTCTCTACAGAAACTTAGCAGGTGAGAAGGGAGTGGAATGATATATTCAAAGTCCTGAAAGGGAAAAACTTACAACCTGGGATACCCTGCCTAGGAAGATTATCATTTAGAATAGAAGGAGAGATAAAGAAATTCTCAGACAAGCAAAAACTAAAAGAATGCAGCAATACTAAACCTAACCTAAAGGAAATATTGGAAGGTCTTCTCTAAGTAGAAAAGAGTCAAGAATCTATAGGAAAGGGAGACTCACAATAAGAAAGGCAAATATATAAACTGACTGAAGATTACTTAAATAAGCCAATACATAGATTAAAAAACAATCAATTTTTTGTGAAAGCAATTATAACTACAGTTAATAGCAAAAGGATAAACATGAAGATGTAAAATAGGGCATCAAAATCACAAAATTTGGGGGAGGGGAGTAAAAAAATGTAGATCTTTTAGAATGTGTTTGAACTTGTATGACTATTAGTCTAAAGCCAGTAGATATAGTTATGGGTCAACATACTTAAAAACCAGGGTAACCACAAATCAAAATTATACAATAGATTCACAAACACCAAAAACAAAGGAACTCAAGCATAAAGAGAAAACGATCAAACCACAAAAGGAAAAACAAAAAGGAGAAGAAATTAATAAGAAGAACTATAAAATCAATTGGAAACAAGGTTTAAAATGGCAATAAATACATACTTATCAAGAATTACTTTAAATGAACTAAGTGCTCCAAACAAAAAAAATAGAGTGGCCAATTGGATTTAAGAAAAAAAACAAAAAGGAACCAACAATTTACTGCCCTACAAGAGACTCAGTTTAGGCTGAAAGACACACATAGATTGAAAGTGAGGGATTGGAAAAAGATATTTCATGCAAATGGAAACTACAAGAAAGCAGGGGTAGCAATACTCATATCAGACAAAGTAGACTTTAAAACAAAGTCCATAAAGAAAGACAAAGAAGGACACTGTATAATGATAAAGGGGTCAATACAAGAAGAGGATATTACACTCGTTAACACATGCACCCAATATGGGAGCACCTAAATATATAAAACAAATACTAACAGACATAGAGGGAGAAATTGACAGGAATGCAATTATAGTTGGAGACTTTTAATACCCCTCTGACATCAATGGACAGATCTCTAAGACAAAATCAATATGGCAACAGAGACATTAAATGATACAATGGAACAATTGGACTTACTTGATATTTACAGGGCACTACATCCCAAAAACCCAGAATACACATTCTTTTCAAATGCACATGAAACATTGTCTAGGATGGACCACACACTAGGACACAAAATAAGCCTCAACAAATTTAAGAGGGTAGAAATTATTTCAAGCATCTTTTCTGACCACAACAGAATGAAACTAGAAATCAACCACAGAAATAAAAACACGAAAAAAATGATCACATGAGACTAAATAACATGCTACAAAAAAAACCAGTGGGTCAACAATGAAATTAAAGAGGGAATCAGAAAATACTTCAAGAGAAATGGCAATGAAAACACAACCTTACAAAATCTATAGGATGCAGTGAAAGCAGTTCTAAGAGGGACATTCATAGCAATACAGGCCTTCCTTAAGAAACAAGAAAAATCTCAAACAACCTAACCTACCACCTAAAAGAAGTAGAAAAAGAAGAACAAACAAAACCCAAAGTTAGCAGAAGGAAGGAAATAATAAAGATCAGAGAGGAAATAAATTAAACAGAGATCAAGAAAACAATAGAAAAATCAATAAAACCAAGAGCTGGTTTTTTGAAAAATAAACAAAATCAACAAACCTCTAGCCAGGATCACCAAGAAGAAAAAAGAGAGGACCCAAATAAACAAAATAAGAAATGAAAGAGGAGAAATAAAAACCAATACCACAGAAATACAACAAATAATAAGAAAATACTATGAACAAATTGGACAACCTAGAAGAAAGGGACAAGTTTCTAGAGATATATAGCCTGTCAAAATTGAGTCAAGAAGAAACACATAATTTGAACAGACCAATCACTAGAAGTGAAATAGGATCTGTAATTAAAAAACAAAAAAACAAAAAAAACTCCCTGCAAACAAAAGTACAGGACTGAAAGGCTTCACTGAGGAATTCTTCCAAACATACAAAGAAGAACTTATCCCAGTCCTTCTCAAACTATTCCAAAAGATTAAAGAGAACACTCCCAAATTCATCTATGAAGTCACTATCACCCTGATACCAAAGCCAGACAAAGACATTACAAAAAAAGAAAATTACAGGCCAATATAATATCTTTGATGAATATAGATATAAAAATCCCCAACAAAATATTACCGAACTGAATCCAGTAATGCATAAAAAGGCTCATACATCATGATCAAGTTGGATTCATTCCAGGGTAGCAAGGATGTTTCAACATACACGAATCAATCAATGCGGTATACCACATTAACAAAAGAAAAGACAAAAATCATATGATCATCTCAATAGATGCAAAAAAAGCATTTGATAAAATTCAACATCCCTTCATGATAAAAACTCTCACCAAAGTGGGTACAGAGGGGACATATCTCAACATAGTAAAAGTCATTTATGACAAACCCACAGCCAACATAATACATAATAGTGAAAGCTGAAAGCCTTTCTGCCAAATTCAGGAACAAGACAAGGATGCCCACTCTCACCATTTCTATTTAACATAGTATTGGCAGTTCTAGCCACAGCAATCAGACAAGCAAAAGAAATAAAAGGTATCCAGATTGGAAGAGTCGAGGTAAAATTGTCGTTATTTGCAGATGATGTGATACTCTGTATAGAGAAGCCTAAAGATGCCACACCAAACCTATTAGAACTGATAAATGAATTCAGCAAGGTAGCAGGATACAAGATTAATATACAGAAATCTGTTGCATTTCTTTACACTAACAAAATATCAGAAAGAGAAAGTGAAAAAATGATCCCACTTAAAATCACACTGGGGAAAAAAACAGAAACAACCAAAAACTATGAATAAACTTAACCAAGGAGGTGAAAGACCTATATGCTGAAAACTATGAAACATTGATAAAGGAAGTTGAAGGTGATTCAAAGGAATGGAAAGGTATCCCATGCTCTTGGATTGGAAGATTTAACATTGTTAAAATGGCCATACTACCCACAGCAATCTACAGATTTAATGTGATCCCTATTAAAATCCCTTGACAGTTTTCACAGACCTAGAACAAATAATTCTAAAATTTATATGGAACCACAAATGACCCAGAATTGCCAAAGCAATACTGAAGAAAAAGAACAAAGCTGGAAGCATAACACCACTCCTGCCCCCAGACTTTAGACAGTACTACAAAACTACAAAATGTGTAATCAAAACAGTGTGGTATTGGCACAGAAACACACATGAAAATCAATGGAACAGAATAGAGAGCCCATAAATAAACCCACACGCCCACAGTCAATTAATCTACGCCAAAGGAGGCAAGGATATACGTTGGAGAAAAGACAGTCTCTTCAGCAAGTGGTGTTGGGAAAGCTGGACAACTACATGCAAATCAGTGAAATTAGAACACTCCCTCACACCATATTACAAAAATAAACTCAAAATGGTTTAAAGACCTAAATATAAGACATGATACCATAAAACTCCTAGAAGAGAACATAGGTGAAACATTCTTGGATATAAATCATAGCAATATTTTCTTAGATCAGTCTCCCAAGACAAAAGAAGAGCAAAACTCAACAGATGTGACATAATCAAACTTAAAAAGCTTTTGCATAGCAAAGGAAACCATCAACAAAACGAAAAGACAACCTCTGAAATGGGAGAAAATATTTGCAAAGGATGCGACCAACAAGGGGTTAATATTTAAAATATACAAACAGCTCATATAACTAAATACAAAAAAAAAAGCTAACCCAATCAAAAAATGGGCAGAAGACCTACATAGACATTTCTCCAAAGAAGATACACAGATGGCCAACAGGCATATGAAAAGATGCTCAACATCACTAATCATTAGAGAAATGCAAATCAAAACCACAATGAGGTATCACCTCACACCAGTCACAGTGGCTATCATCAAAAAGTCTACAAATGATAAATGCTGGATAGAGTGTGGAGAAAAGAGAACCCTCTTACACTGTTAGTGGGAATGTAGATTGGTACAGCCACTATGGAGAACAGTATGGAATTTCCTTAAAAAACTAAAAATAGAGCTACCATATGATCCAGAAATCCCACTCCTGGGCATATATCCAGAAAAGGCGAGAACTCTAATTTGAAAAGATACTTGCACCCCAATGTTCATCGCAGCACTATTTACAGTAGCCAAGACATGGAAACAATCCAAGTGCCCTCAACAGATGATTGGCTTAAGAAGATGTGGTATATATACACACACACACACACACACACACACACACACACACACAATGGAATATTACTCAACCACAAAAAAGAATAAAATATTGCCATTTGCAGCAACATGGATGGACCTAGGGAATATCATACTAAGCAAAGTAAGTAGGCAGAGAAAGCAAATATTATATGATATTACTTGTATGTCAATCTAAAAAATAATACAAATGAATCTATATACAAAATAGAAAAAGACTCACAGACATAGAAAACAAACTTATGGTTACCAATGGGGAAAGGGAGTGGGGAGGGATAAATTAAGAGTATGGGATTAACAGATACACATTACTATACATAAAATAGATAAGCAGGAAGGATTTCCTGTATAACACAGGGAACTATATTCAATATCTTATAATAACCCATAATGGAAAATAATCTGAAAAAAAGTATATGTAACTGAAAAATAAAAAACAACAACAACAAAAAACTATCACTCCTCTGTCATCCCAGTTTACTTAAGGTTATGCTTGTCCCGTGTCTTCTTGTTATTTGAAAAATGTTTCCAGATTTGCAGTATTTATGTTTACTATTGTAGCCGTTACAGAGATTTGTCTTAGAAAGCAGATTACAACCAGTATCTCTTTACATTAAAGGTAGCCAGGAGGCTGCACAAAGGGGTAACAGAAAGTAGCTGTTTTTCTCATTTGGAGAATTCAGAGTTAAAAGTTTTTGGAGCCAAGACTGCAAACTGGGTTGCGTTGTAGGGTAGATGTTAAAATGATGTAAAGAGATTGCAGACAGTAGCCAGTAATGATCCAAGTGCGTGAAATCTTTTTGAAGTCTTAGTAAGACTTCGTGGGTTCATGCTTTATAATTGGGAGTCTTCATATCCCAGGTAAGTGGCAGTGTGGCAGCGTGTAAATAAAGCTGCCATTTATCAGGGGAACTCTTCCCAAAACAAATATCCTTAAAATTTTCCAGAGAAAGCTAAGTTACTTAGCTGGAGGTAAATATACAACATTTTTATATTAAAATAATTTCATTATATCGTGAAGTAAAATGCAAAGTTTGCATAACTTTTTTTTTAAGATGAGAAATTTTAAAGAACCACTTTCCAGTCTCTCCTTTGCTGCTACTTGGATGAAAAGTTAAACCAATAAAGGTTTTTGCTAAGTAACCAACTTCTATCTCACTAATTTCAGAGGCTCAACAGTACATTCTGGAAGAGACAAGGAAGGAGGGAAAGGAAGGGTTTATTAAATATGTAAGACACCATGTTTAGTGTTTTCACCCATGTTGTGCTGTCGAATCTTTATGGCTGTGCTGCAAATTAGGAATTATTCACAGCAGTTTTTGCATGTGAGGAGGTCTGTATGCACCTGTCCACTAGGAAGCAGAGCTGGAATTTGAAAACAGATCTATCTGATTCCAGAGTCCTTGTATTTTTCCCCTGACATGGCCTTTCATGTCATAAGAGTGGAGACGTCTCCAAAAGAGCCTTGTTATTAACTCTGAGTATTTGCCATGCTGGTGAAAGAGGAGGGCTGACTGTAGCTTCCCCTGGAGTTGTTTTTTTTTTTTTTTAAATAGGTTTATTTAATTAATTAATTTATTTATTTTTTGCCTATGTTGAGTCTTCGTTGCTGTGCGCAGGCTTTCTCTAGTTGCGGTGAGCGGGGGCTACTCTTCATTGTGGTGCATGGGCTTCTCATTGCGGTGGATTCTCCTGCTGCGGCGCACAGGCTCTAGGCGCGCGGGCTTCAGTAGTTGTGACATGCGGGCCTCAGTAGTTGTGGCTCGCGGGCTCTAGAGCGCAGGCTCAGTAGTCGTGGCGCAGGGGCTTAGTTGCTCCGCGGCGTGTGGTATCTTCCCGGACCAGGGCTCGAACCCGTGTCCCCTGCATTGGCAGGCGGATTCTTAACCACTGGGCCACCTGGGAAGCCCCCTAGAGTTGTTATTAAACACCAGTAAGTTAATATTTACAAACTTCTGTGACACAGTTAAAAGCATTTCCCAACATTATCCTATAAAGTTCTGACTTTAAAATGACATGTCGTTACTGCAGTGACCCTCAGAGTTCCAGTGTATTCATTGTCATGATTTTAAAGGGAGGGAAGGAATAGTCAGCAGTGGCTATGTTTGACCACAAGCCATATAGTGTCAGAATTTTGTGATCTCTCTCAGACATCATGCCTTTGACTTGAGGGAGGCAGCAAAGCAAAATAATTGATAGTTCGTGCTTTGCCCTGCAATTCCTGAATATGGGAATCCTGGCTCTGCTACACACTAGCTGTGTGATGGCGGGCAAGTGACCTAACCCCTTTGTGCCTTAGTTTCCTCGTAAGTAAAACAAGAACAGTAATAACTTGATTGCTGTTTTAAGAACTATATAATATCAGGCCTGTTAAGAGCTTAGAACTTTGCATGATGCAAAGTTAGTGCTCAGGAAGTATTTAGCTATTCTTAGTAAAAGCTAGGTGCTACATGGCCGAGCAATCCCACGTCTGGGTACTGACCCAAGAGAAATGAAAACCTGTGTCCACATAAGACATTTTAACAAAAGTTCATAGAAAGTTTTATTCATAATAGCTAAAACCTGGAAACAAATGTCCATCAACTGGTGAATGGATAAACTGTGGTACATCCACACTGTGGAATACTATTCAGAAGCAAAAAAGAACAAATTTCTGATAGGGGCAACAACATGGCTAAGTTTCAAAAGCATTGTGCCGGGTGAAAAATCCAGACATAAAAGGCTGCATCCTTTTTGATTCCAATTATGTGATGTTCTACAAAGGCAAAACTGTAAATTACAGAAATTAGATCCTTGCTTGCTGAGGACAGATCATTGAAGAGCAGAGGAGATTGACTGCAGAAGGGCAGAAGGAAACTTTATGACATGATGGAAATGCTCTATGTGTTTATTGTGGCGGAGGTTACGTGATTGTTTATGTTCGTCAAAATGCATCCAGCTTAGAAAGGGTCCATTTTTACTGCATATAAGTTAAACTTCAATAAATCTGATTTTAAAAGTCAGGGACTGCAACATGAACAAAGTATAGAGGGGGAAAAAAAGGGGTTAGAAACAATAAATCAGAATTGCCGAAAATGCAGCTATTCTACAGTTTCAGTTACCATGCGAGATGGGAGGAATAATTTTGTTAATTTTCCTCTTACAGGCTGTGAGTTAGAAAAATGTAGAAACCTGTAGAAGAGTTCTGTCCTGCTCTAGCATATCTGATTCTCTTGGCTCTGAGCACTGTCTGCTTCCCCATTTTTGAGCTGTTGCCATTTCAGACACAGGGATCTCCTGGGTTGCTGGCTGGGAGAATCCTGAAGGAGGGCTTGCCATGTGATGAGGCATTCATGGAAACGGAGCCTTGGTGTTCTAGATGAACTGAAGGTTCCTATTCCAGATAACTACGTAGTCTGAGTACACTTACGGGGAAGGAATGTTATTTCAGAGCATTTTTCATTCATCATGAGTCACAGAAGCCTCTGCACTTTCTTTTGGAGCCGGCGCTTATCTCAGCAGCCCAGGACATGGTCGACCACTCCCTCCTTCCTGAAATTCTTTCTTTCCTTGGCTTCTGTGATGCTCCTCCATCTTGATTCTGTTCACAACTCACTTGTTTTTTCTGTCTCCTCTGCTGGATCCGTCTCTCCCCATTCCTGGCCCCTAAACTTTGCAGCGCCGAGGCCTTTGTTCTCTGACCTCTTCCCCATCTTAATGTACCCCATAGGTGCTCTCCTTCATTTCCAGGGCCTTAAATACCTTAAATCTACATGCTGCTGATTTCATTTGCTTACCTCTAATCCCCGTCTCTCCCTTGCTTTCCAGCTAGCTGCCTGTTTTACCTCGTTACTTGGTTGTCTAACAGACATCTCAAACTTAACAGGTCCAAAACCCGAGTCTTGATTTCTTTTCTAACCCTGCACTTCTTGCATTGTTTCTCATCTCAGCAACGACTCTACCCGGTTGCTCAGCCACGAACCTGGAGTCACCCTTGATCCCCGTCTTTCTCTCCCACCTCATAGTCGAGCCATTAGCATCCATCCCAAATCCAAGTGCTCCTAATCTCCCACCCCCACTCCTAACTCCAAGCCCAGGCCACCACCAAGTCTTCTGGGACTTCTGCAGCCACTTTCTAAGTGAGCCTCCGCTGTGTACCTCTTGCTCCAAGTTCACACGGCAGTCAGAGTGATCCTTCTGTGTTAGACGTTTATACGACCTGCAGTGGACTCCCTACCAACCGTGTACACGGTTCGAACTCTCAGCCCTGTTGTGCTGAAGGCCCTTGCTGACTCTCCGTCCCCATCTCTTCCCACCCTGCCTATCTCTTGAGGTGCCCCAGACATACCGGCCTCTCTCTGTGCCCTGACATGCTGCCCCCCCACTGCCAAGAATATTGTCCATATCTTCCTCTCCATCTCTTCTCACCTCCCAACCCCTTCCTGTCTAGGATTCCTGCTCCTGTACTTCATTCAGTTCTCCCGCAAATGCCACCCCCTCCGAGCTGGCCCCCTGGCTCATCTAAAATATCACTGTTACTCTCTACCTCCTTCACGTGCTTTATTTGTTTTCAACGCGTTTCTCCCCACCTGAAATTAGTATATGAGTATTTGTTTATTGCCTCTGTCCCCTGGTAGATTGTAAGCTCCCTAAGGATGTTGTGCTGGTGTTTAATACGTATTTTCTGAACGACTGAAGGAATAAGGGAATTAATGTTCTGGTACCCCTATATTAAATATTAAAGAGCCAGATATCTTCCTACACCCTAATATCCCTGTCTCTCACCCCATTTCTCTGCCCCCCTTTAAGGCAGAATTTCTAAATTGCCTAGATGTACTGCAGCTTTTCATTACTCATTTTCTCTTCACTCTGACAGTCTGATATCTTTTCCCATCACTCTTGTGCAGTTTCTCAGGGTCATTCAAGTCCTATGTGTTGCTGCCTCCAATGGATGCATTCCTATCCTGTCTTACTAGATCTCTGAGTAGCTTTAGCACAGTTTTCCATTCTGCTCTTGAAATTCCCTCCTAACTTGGCTTTCACCGTCCCTACTGGCCGTTCTTTATTCCTTTGCAGGCATCTCCTTCTTTTGGGGACCTCTGAATGTGGAGAGTTCTTCAGGATGTGGCTTAGGCCCTCTTCTCCCTCTACATGCTCATCTGTTCCCAGGGCTTTACATGCCGTCAGTGAGCTGATGACTCCCCAGTGTATGTATATGTCCAACAGTGACCTCTTCTGACCTCCAGACCCAACATCTGACTGCCTCCTTGACATCTCTTTGGATGTTTCATGCTCAAGGAGGAACTCTTGTTTCACTTCTGTATCCCATCTCCCGGAATCTGCCTTTCCACATCCCATCTTGGCCATCTTAGTAAATGGCACTACCATCTTCCCAGTTTCCAAAGTCAGAAACTTGGGTATCATCCTGCGTTTCTCCTCCATTGTCCCCCTTTGCCCCAGTACTTTTAGTTCTATCTTTAAAATATATTTTGAATTTGTCTTCTCTATCTCTACTACTACTGTCTTAGGCCAATTCTTTTTTTTTTTTTTTGCATAACTAAATTATATAGATTTGGGGAGAGAGGAAGTGGGGGGAGGATTCAGTGGCCTGAGAAGCCTCCTGAGAAGACTTGTCCTCTTGTTTCATCATCACAATATGATGAGGAAATGGAGGTTCAGAGAGGTTGCACATGTGCCCAGGGTCACACAGCATGAGGGGAAGGCAGGACTTGTATCTGCTCTGCCACACTCTGAGCCCTCAAAAGCATCACCTCTCAGGTCTTTGCACCAACACTGGGTTTGCCAAATGAAAAGCCTCTTGCCCTCCATGAGCTGCCACTTGAAAGGAAGCCACATGGGCCCCAGGGTGGGGTCTCAGGCAGCCCTGTGGGAGCTGTTTGGGGCACAAGCCCTTCTTGGGACCTCTGCTCACTGCCAATCCAGGGAGCAAGTGCCACCTTCAGGAAACAGGTGGGGGCTGGTGCTGATGACAGCATGACTCATTGTTAGTAGGTTTTCAATGAGGGATCTCAACGGTGTCTAGTAACTGGTCTGTTGTTTCTGCTCTTGCCACAGCAGAGTGCTCCAAAACTCTGTGATGCCACATGCTGCCTATCTGGCAGTGCGTGTGTCATATCCCCCTGCCTCCTCTTCAGCCTCATTTTATTCCCCAGCCTCTAACTTCTTCAACTCTTCAGTTACACTGACCGCCTTTAACCATGTCCTTCAACACACCAAGGGTTCAGAACCCTTGGCTTGCTCTCCCTGCCACCCCTCCTCGCCCACCTCCCCAATGTTCTTTCTTTAGTCCTACACGGCCAAGTCTGTCTCATCCTTCAGGTCTCAACTTAAATATCACCCACTAGGGAGCCTCCTCTGACCACACTGCCCAAAATACTTCCTTCTCTTATTCTGTATCATAACCACCTTATTTCCTTATCACTAAGCAGAATCAATTATTTTAAAAGGATTTATGTTTAGTTGTTATTAGAGAATATAAGTTCCCTGAAAAGAGACTTTTTCTGCTTTATTAGCTGTTGTGTCTTCTGCATCTAGCACGGCGCTGACACATAGTAGGTGCTGGAACAGGAATTCTTTTTTTTTTTTTTTAATTTAATTTAATTTAATTTTTTTAACATCTTTTTTGGAGTATAATTGCTTTACAATGGTGTGTTAGTTTCTGCTTTATAACAAAGTGAATCAGCTATACATATACATATATCCCCATATCTCTTCCCTCTTGCGTCTCCCTCCCTCCCAACCTCCCTATCCCACCCCTCTAGGTGGTCACAAAGCCCCGAGCTGATCTCCCTGTGCTATGCGGTTGCTTCCCACTAGCTATCTATTTACATTTGGTAGTGTATATATGTCCATGCCACTCTCTCACTTCGTCCCAGCTTACCCTTCCCCCTCCCTGTATCCTCAAGTCCATTCTCTAGTATGTCTGCGTCTTTATTCCCATCTTGCCCCTAGGTTCTTAATGACCTTTTTTTTTTTTCTTAGATTCCATATATATGTGTTAGCGTACGGTATTTGTTTTTCTCTTTCTGACTTAATTCACTCTGTATGACAGACTCTAGGTCCATCCACCTCACTACAAATAACTCAATTTCGTTTCTTTTTATGGCTGAGTAATATTCCATCGTATATATGTGCCACATCTTCTTTATGCATTCATCTGTTGATGGACACTTAGGTTGCTTCCATGTCCTGACTATTGTAAATAGAGCTGCAGTGAACATTGTGGTACATGACTCTTTTTGAATTATGGTTTTCTCAGGGTATATGCCCAGTAGTGGGATTGCTGGGTCGTATGGTAGTTCTATTTTTAGTTTTTTAAGGAACCTCCATACTGTTCTCCATAGTGGCTGTATCAATTTACATTCCCACCAACAGTGCAAGAGTGTTCCCTTTTCTCCACACCCTCTCCAGCATTTATTGTTTATAGATTTTTTAATGATGGCCACTCTGACCGCTGTGAGATGATATCTCATTGTAGTTTTGATTTGCATTTCTCTAATGATTAATGATGTTGAGCATCCTTTCATGTGTTTGTTGGCAATCTGTATATCTTCTTTGGAGTAATGTCTATTTAGGTCTTCTGCCCATTTTTGGATTGGGTTGTTTGTTTTTTTGACATTGAGCTGCATGAGCTGTTTGTAAATTTTGGAGATTAATCCTATGTCAGTTGCTTCATTTGCAAATATTTTCTCCCATTCTGAGGGTTGTCTTTCCGTCTTGTTTATGGTTTCCTTTACTGTGTAAAAGCTTTGAAGTTTCATTAGGTCCCATTTGTTTATTTTTGTTTTTATTTCCATTTCTCTAGGAGTTGGGTCAAAAAGGATCTTGCCGTGATTTATGTCATGGAGTGTGGAACAGGGATTCTTAATGTTGATACGTGTCATGTCATATCATGAGATGTTTAACATAAGTTCTCGCCCCCATTTTTTTTAAAAAGGGAAAAAATTAAGCTTTTATTTTTGTCAAAGTTGTGTATAATTATAGCATTTTATCTAATTAGAAAATTATTACTTTGAGATTTGTTATGAAAAACAGCAGCATTTCCTCTTTCATTTTCTGTTCTCCAGAGGCATGTGTTTTCAACTTTAGCTGATTATCTTAGTAACTACTTCTATATCTTTAATTAAGATACTGTGTTGTTACTTACCTATTTTTTGTTTTTAGTTTGAGGAGTTATCTATTGTTGAAAAAGTGAGTAGTATTTAGCTCCCTTTCATCTACCCCTGCCCCTTTCCCCTCCTCACACAAACTCTTCCACCCCCTCCGCTCTCAACTGTAATTGTATTGTAATTTTGGTGAGATCAATATGCAGTGTTTACTTTATTATAACTGTGCAATACTATCTACAGAAGAGCCCTGTAATATCATTTGATTACTTTTCCTCTCAAGACTACCCAGCAGATATTGATTTTTTTTTTAATCTCAATTTTTGATGTACTTATGAATAGTCAACCTCAGACTCTACCCTAGCTGTAAATCTTCTCTCTCTAAATTACTCAACCATGTAAAGAATCTACCAGGTTCATCTTTTGGGGGAAATTCCTCCAGAGCCTTCTGATCTCTCTGTCTCGGTTGCTTTCTCAGCCCCAAAACAGCTAGGGCTTCCCCTTTGCTGCCCTCCTGGGGTCTCCTTTTGCCTACCCTGTTTTGGAGCCATCAGTCTCTGGAACTATGACTTATTCTTTGTTGGTTTACTTCGTCATTTTGATGGAGCACATTCTTCAGTTTCTTATGAAAAATGGGTGTGAGGGGTAATTTTTTGAGACTTGCAGGTCTGACATTGCCTTTGTTCTCCACTGGCTTTTAATTGATGGCTTAACTAAGTTTATAATTCTAAGGTAGAAATCACCTGTTCTCAGAATTTTGAAGCTTCTGCCATCCATAGTTGCTCTTGAGAAGTTCCTGTCATTCTGACTTAAAATCCTTCATGTGAGAAATCTTCCTCTGGAAGTTCCATATTTATGTACCTTTGTGTAGGTCTATCTGCATTTTATATGCTGGAAACTCAGTTGGCCTTTTTACTGTGGAAACCCCATTCTCCCACATCCCCACTCCTGTCCTTTCTTTAAAGGGAAAACAATGTCCTTTAGTTCTGGAGGAAAGATGTCCTTTGATTCTGGGAATTACAATGTCTTCCCCTCCATTTTCTTTGACCATGAACCCTCTGTTATTTGATATTTGCTGTCCTGAATTGGCCCTCAATCTCTCCGTCTTTCCTGTTTTCCATCTCTGTCATCCTATTCAACTTTCTTGGACATTCCTGAATTGTATCTTTCAAGCCACCTATTGAATTTTTAATCTGCCTTCATTTTAATTTCTATGAGCTCTTTTAGTCTCTATTTCTCTGTCTTTAATAACATCTTGTCCTTATTTCATGGATGTGCTTTTCTCAGATCTCTGAAGATGCTAGATTTTTTATTTTTGTTTTTTTAAATTTCTCCCTGTGATATTTTTCTCTTCTCTAAGTTGCTTTGCTGTTTCTCTGTTAGGTGCTTACCTTAATATCTGGAAAGTCTTGCTGTTCCCTCCTGTTTTAGATTAGCTTTGATAGTGGATGGGGTTTGGCAATTCTGGGCTTCACTCTAGGGGGACCTGGCTGGGCTGTTTTTGTTTTGTTTAGGAAATCCTGTTGTTAGTATCTTTAGGTCCTTTTTTTTTTTTTTTTTCTCTGATTCCCCAGAGAAAATACGACTAGTCTGAAAGCTAAGTAGAAGACTGGGGGCCTCTCCATTCAGCAGTAATTTTTTGTATAATCTCTTCAGTACGGAATCCCCTTCCCCAACTATGCCTAGACTCCTTCAGTCCAAAGATCCTTTATTGGCTCTTTTCAGGGAATACATTTCCAATCTTCTCCTAGGTGGGGCCTGGGGGTTTGGAGGCAATCACTTGTCTTCAAGGAGTGAGGGAGAGTATTGGGGGGTCTTAAACTTCCTTTTTTTTTTTTTAAGTTTTGTTTTTAATGTGGACCATTTTTAAAGTCTTTATGGAATTTGTTACAATATTGCTTCTGTTTTATGTTTTGGTTTTTTGGCTGCGAGGCATGTGGCATCTTAGCTCCCCGACCAGGGATCCAACGTGCACCCCCTGTATTGGAAGGCGAAATCTTAACCACTGGACTACCAGGGAAGTCCCATGGGGGGTCTTAAACTTCTTAAACAGACTTTCAGCCATTTCTCTGCCCCACCTTCCCCACCATTTCCAGAGGAACCTGTTGCCACCACCCCCAGCCTCTTGGGGGTTTATAATTTAAATGGAGTTGCTTCTGGGTGGTCCTAGTTTGGGATTGAGCTTTCTCCAGTCTGTTCAGCCATTTGCCATTGGTCTATTTGCTCTCCATCTTCCAAAATTGTGTTACTATCTCTAATTCTGTTCTCTTTGTCTTTATCTCTTTATGTTCTTGGATTTGAGGAGGGAGCAGAACTAAATGCATGTGTTTAGTACTCCTTTAAATAATTGTTGTTTATGATGCATTTGATCACACTTGGGAAACAGATTTCTACATAAGCTCTGAATCTCCATTTTCACCAAATTCAATTATTTCCTTATCTACAGTCAGGGTGGGGTGGAGTGGGGTAGAAAGTTCTCTGGACCGGGAGTTAGGAGCCTTGGGGTCTATTCCCATATTTGCTGCAAACCACTTAATCCCGAGTATTCTCATCATGATTTCCTCATCTAGAGGGCCAGGGAAGTGAAATAGATAATTTTAAGGTCTCTTTGTGTCCATAGGTTGGTTTTATTTCTAAATAAATAATCATGTGTAACTGAACACCAAATTTGGAAACAAAATGGCAGCAGCCATCTGAAGAAATGCAGAATGTAAGCGTCTTCTTGTATTTGTCAGTCAGTCTCTGTAACTGACACCTTTAAAGTCTCAAGTAAAATTGCAGCCCATATTCCATGAACAAGAAACTGTTAAACGGTTAAAAATTCTGATTTTTTCTTTCCCTCTGGGCTATTTTCAGCTGTTAGCAGTTCAGCTCCAAAGCATGCTTGGATTCATGTTCTCATAACTACACAAAGTGTTCATTCTGAGCCAGAAAGACAGGAAAGATAATATAGAAAGAGGTCTATTTTTTCCCTTCTACCCTCTGGCAGGGATGGCTATCTTGGTTGTACCCCACCGGGAAATGTGTCCTTCCCATCCAAGCCATGTGTGAGTAGATAATAGCCCATCTTTGTTTCCTCTCTCTTGCGTGTTTCTGTTCCTCAGTTAGATGGATAGACGGAGTGGACGTTGCATGCCACTGTGGTTTTGACGGGCGGGTGTGATCACTCACCCAGCGTGCTCAGCGGTGGTCAGTACAGTGACTAAGGAGAAAATGTGATCTGTGAGGCCAGTGACTTGTGGCTCAGAGACCAAGGTGAGGTTTCTTAGAGCAATGAGAGCCACCCCTCCCCCAGTTACTAGGACAGAATGTCCGTGGGGTGGGGCGGTAGGAGTCATTTTGTCAGAGTTCTCTAGGTTATTGTGAAACACTTGATTCTACTACTGACCCTGGGGAACTATTGTCTCAGGAGCAGGAGGCCAAAAAGAAAAGCAGAGTCTTGAGCATTTGCAGAGCTCAGGAAAAAATCATCAGAACAGAAACTGAACCCCACACAGCTAGCCAGCTCTTATCAATCACAGAAATGATTTCCAACTCTCACTGCTTTCCTCATGTTCTTATTTCACACCCTTTTCCCTCATTCTTAGTAGGTCATCTTCTTAAACCAGAGAGGAAATGGAAACCTTCAGGGGATACTGCCTCAACTTCTTTTCTCTCCTTCTCTAAAAAAAAAAAAAAAAAATATATATATATATATGTGTGTGTGTGTTTATATATAGACACATATATGTGTGTGTAATGGACATGTAAATTTTTGTTTACACTCATCTTTGCTTTTCTTTTTTTTTTAAAAATTTATTTATTTATTTATTTATTTTTGGCTGTGTTGGGTCTTCATTTCTGTGCGAGGGCTTTCTCCAGTTGTGGCGAGCGGGGGCCACTCTTCATCGCAGTGCGCAGGCCTCTCACTGTCGCGGCCTCTCCCGTTGCGGAGCACAGGCTCCAGACGCGCAGGCTCAGTAGTTGTGGCTCACGGGCTTAGTTGCTCCGTGGCATGTGGGATCTTCCCAGACCAGGGCTCAAACCCGTGTCCTCTGCATTGGCAGGCAGACTCCCAACCACTGCGCCACCAGGGAAGCCCTCATCTTTGCTTTTCTGATTGAGGTTAACCCCTCTACCTATGCCTCTCTCCATCAGTGATCCCTCCTATTATGTATTTTTCTTTCACCGTTGTCCATCGATATGTGCATGTGTGTATGAATATGTAATATATATCATGTGAATACATATTTAATCTTACAAAACAAAGCACAACAAACAAAAATATACCTTCCTCAACTCTATGGCCATCCTAGGTTCTGCTGTATCTAATTCATTCATTCATTATTCAGTCGGTCAATATTTATTAGGGTCAACTGTGTGCAGAGACCTTGGCTGGGCACTGAGGGTCTACATCAGACTAAATAGACATAACTCCTGCTCTCATCATGCTTCAGTCTCTTTTTAACCGGACGTTTAAAAAATTATTGTTCTTATTTTGCCCCACTACAGAAACAACACATGCTTGTTGTCATAAATTTGAAAGTTGATTCTTAATAGAAAGCCACTAAAGGGCTTAAATCAGAAAAGTACTGGGTCAGAATTGCATTTTCAGAGGTCACTTTGTCTGCTGAAGGGAGAAAGGATTGGAGGGGGAGGGGTGAAAGTTGCTGGCAGGTCAGGAGATTAGTGCTATGGTCCAGATAAGGGCTGCTGGGGGCTTGGCAGTGTAAGGTGAGAGAGGAGGACAGAATCAAGAAATACAGAGCACTGTAGGATGGTGAATGTTGGCTGTGGGGATGAGGGGGAGATGGGAGTCTAGGAGAACACCCAGATTTCTGGCTCGATGAGCTGAATAGACGGTGGTGCCATTTACTAAAATAGGAAATAATGGAGAAAGAATAGAGGTGTGTGTGTACGTGTGTGCATGTGCATGTGTAAACGTAAGTCCTATATGAACACTGCATTTGAGATGCCTGGGAGGTTTCCAAGTGGAAGCGTCACATAGGCAGTTGGATGTATAAATCTGGTGTTCAAAAAAGACATCTGAAATAGAACGATGCACTTGGAAGCTTTAGCCTAAAGGTGTTAACAGATGCCATGGGGTAGATTACAGAGGGGTGGGCCTCAGGTAGAGCCCTGAATATTTTTAGAAGTAAAGGTTCAGTTAGGAAGGAGGCGCCAACAGAGGAGACCAGCAAGATGGAAGAACCTCCAAGAAAGGAAAGCAAGGGAAGAGAGTCTTCACAAGAAGTCATGGTCACATGTGTCTGTGATTGTTGAGATGTCAAATAAGGCAAAAAAAAAAAAACAGACGTTAGATTTATCTGTGTGCAACTCATGCATGACCTTAGCTGGAGCCGGGTGCTGGGTAATAGAGGCTGAATCCCTGTTGGAGGGGTGCCAGCTCACCTAGAGCCCCAGCAGTAGTAGCAAGGATTTTGGACTATGTTATAATGCAATAGATGCAGTGGAAAAGGCTGGTAAACTTGTGTTTCCTTTTATGAAAGCTTCTTATCTTTATTGTTTTATTCTGATTACCAAAGCAGTATGTACTCACTATAAAAATTTTAAACATTAAAAAATATGACTGAGAATTACCTCCATAATCACATTCCCTCATTTATCACCACTGTTAATAAGTTGAGGCATATCCTTCAAGATTTTTCTGTGCATGTGCTACCACATACACACACTTTTACACATTTACTTTTAAAAAACTGGGCTTATTGCTATATAGTCTGCTAAAGCTTGTATTCTTATCTGTATATTTTAGACATCTGGCTGTATACAGCAGATGTCCAGTATTCTATTATGCTGCAGTATTCTCTGGATATCTGAGTTTTACTTAGACATTTTTGCTCTCTCCCATAATGCTACTCTGAACATACTTGTGCATGTTGCTTACGTATTTCTTTCTTATGTGTACAGGAATTTCTGTGGAATAATTTCCTAAAGTGGAATTGTGGGGACAAAGGGTGTGCACATTTGACATTTTGATCCTGGTTACATTGCCCAAGGAGAGGGGCTTTTTTTTTTTTTAAGATGGAAGAATTTTGAGCATGAAAAATGTCAATAAGGGGCAAATAGAGTCGATTGAAGTTGTGGGGGAAAATGCTGAATGTTCAATCATGAGAAGGCCACTGGGAATGGAAACCAAGGCATGGGAGGGGGCTCTAGTCTGAGCAGGGTGGACAGGGTGAAGGGGGTCGGGGGAGGGCAAGGTCTTCAGCTACTCTGCATCCCCAGAGCCTTGCCCTGTGCCTGCACGTGTCAGGTACTCAAAAATACTTGTTGGTTGAATGAATAAATGAATATAGTTTGGTTGATTTGGCAGTGGAACTTAGTGATTTTCCATCTGAAAGCATCTAGTTTTCCACTTTCTCTACAAAACAGAGGGTTAAGATTTCCTACTGAAATTGGTGAAGGAGGAGTTGGAGATTTGAAAGCCCCTTCTAGCTTAGTGACCCCAGATGCCCAGGTCAGACAGGACTCCTGGTCTAGGCATCTCTTACCTTCCTCTCCAATCAGCCTGTTGAGTCTAAGGCCTTAATATCACTGGACTTCATCTAATTCTGTTCATCCCCACTACTGCCATCATTATGTTAGTGTCAGTCTGGATTTTCCTGTCAGAGCCGCCTCTTAGATGGTCTCCTATTTCTTCAGGGCTCGTATTAGAGGCAGCCTCCTCCAAACCCAGCCAGGCTGGCTCGGGAATCTCTTCTTCTGCTCCCAGCACTGTGCAGGCATCTGTTTTCACTGCACGTCACGTGTATGTTTATTTACCTAAAAAGCCTTTACACGCCAATGTCTTAATGGCTATTTTTACATCTCCAAGACCAGCTGTAGTGCTTAGCTCACATTGCATGCTAAATAAATGATAAGTATTATTATTATTATTTTTTTAAATTTTATTTATTTATTTATTTATTTTTGGCTGCACTGGGTCTTTGTTGCTGCGCACAGGCTTTCTCTAGTTGCGGCGAGCGGGGGCTGCTCTTCACTGCGGTGCACGGGCTTCTCATTGCGGTGGCTTCTTTTGTTGCGGAGCACAGGCTCTAGGCCTGCGGGCTTCAGTAGTTGTGGCACGCGGGCTCAGTAGTTGTGGCTCGCAGGCTTCAGTAGTTGTGGCTCGCAGGCTCTAGAGCACAGGCTCAGTAGTTGTGGCGCACGTGCTTAGCTGCTCCACGGCATGTGGGATCTTCCCGGACCAGGGCTCGAACCCGTGTCCCCTGCGTTGGCAGGCGGATTCTTAACCACTGCGCCACCAGGGAAGTCCCAATGATAGGTGTTATTTTGTGTGAAATAATAAACTTATATAAACTTATATTTACATAAACTTGGTACAGGGTCAGGAAGGACCAGGACAAAAGCAGGCATGAGATAAACTCACAAAGGACCGGTAACTTAAGACATCTGATCCTGGAACCAGTCTCAGGATTATTTTTCATTGCCTAGGGAGAGGCAGTCATTTGTACTATGATTTCTGCAATTAGCACGTTAAATTTTTTTAATATTTTGAGAAAATTTAAATACTTTGCATCTCTAACGTGATTTCGCTAGGTTCAGATGATCTGTTTATTTTGGAAATCTCAATTTAAGAACTACTTTGTGGTATTTTCTAGAGTAGAAATGCCTGAACTGCCTTAGCTGCCTCTGGCCAGCTGGAGGATAATCACATGACTGAAGTCCCTGACGGATTTCCAAAAGAAATGGCTTTCTAACCCATTAAAAGAGCTCCCAAATTGGGATGGAATGTTCCTGCTTGGATCTGCCTGCCTCCTCTGTCACCGTGCCCCCCCTCCCCCTTCTGCTGGGGAAAGTAGTAAGAGGTCCTTACTAGCTGGCAACTGAACTAGTATTTCAAGTTACACAGTCAGAGCGTAATGAAAGATGAGACATGAAGAGATGGTTATTTTTCTGTGGAGCGAATAGCATGGGTTCAAACCTTCTAAAGCATTATATTCACAGCTAAGAAACTCTGTGCTCAGAAGACTAAGAATAATGGTTTGGAGTCGTCCACATCCCTGGGACCGTCTTAGAGGGACACTTGTCACGAGGGCTGCAGTCCTGTAGAAAGAGATCAGCGCCCTGGGGCACAGGGCCAGATGCTTCATGCTATGATTCCCCCCTTCACATCCCAAATCTGAGCTTCCCTCAAACAGCCACCTATTAATAGCACATGACCCTTGCCACTCTTTTAGCAGAAGGGAATGACTGGGACTGGGGACACGGTCTGGGTGCCCCACTTCTGAGCAGTCCCCCGAGGCTACTGGGCTATTGAAAGGTGAAGGAGGAGGAGGAGGAGGCTGGGATCGCCCTTTATTTGCTCATCCCGTTTTCCCGTTTTCTCATCCCACAGTGGCAGCACGATGGGCTGTTCGAATGGGAATTTAAATCACTTTCACGGTGTAGGCACTCAGTTCTATGTAGCCTAAGATAATATCCTGAACCATTTAAAACTGATTCATTTGGAAGGAATTTTTGTTGTCTCAGTCCGTTATTTAACTGATGGCTTGAAAAATGTATCCACACATTCAAAATTTAAGCAATGGGCATGAGTTAGAAATATCTAAATATTAATACAGTAGAGGATGCATAAAAATGGGATTTACATTTCTTGAGTTTTCTTCATTTTCAGTATTAGACTGAATTTACATACACTTTCCTAATTTTTGATACAACGGAACATTTAATAGACTGCTGTCAGCATTTTTATTTCTTGACATACTCCAAAGGCTATACTCCGTTTTAGAAATTGAAAAGAGCTTCAGGAAGGTTCAAAAGTAACATTTTTTTCCCTCTCACTCTGTAATGCTTATGGCTAATACTTATCTTGTGTTACTATGTTCAGGTACCGTGCTGAACACTTTACGTGCCACAGACCATCTCTTCTTGCAAACAACCCCGAGAGGAAGTACGATCAGCCCCATTTTTCAGTGTAGACTCTGAGGCAGAGAAAGGTTGAATAAGCTGCCTAAGGTCACAGAGTTAGGAAGTGATGGGTCTGGGGTCTGAATTCAGGTCTGTCCGACTCCAGCAGCCAGCCTTCGAGAAGTCAGGCAGCCATTTGGCCATTCAGCAGAGAATTGCAGAGTGCCTGCCTTGGCCCAGGAACTATCCTAGGTGTTTGGGATTCAGCTACAAACAAGGCATAATCTCTGCCCACATAGAACTCACATAATATATGAGTAAGTAATTATTAGTTACATGCTAAAGCAAAGTACAGCAGGGCAAGGTGACAGAGAACAGGGGCTCTGCTCTGGGACTGTGTAAGTTCGGATTTGAGGGGCAGTATCTCCGAGGCTGGGATATTGAACAGAGACTTGAATATTGCAGGAGAGCAAGCTACCGAAGGCCAGTGTAATATAGTAGGTACAAGCATAGCCTCTGGGCTCCTGGGTTCAAATTAGGATTCTCCTGCTCATGAGCTGTGTGATCTTGGGCAAAATACTTGGCTTCTCTGTGCCTCTTCATCAGTGGTATAAAGGAAACTACAGTACTTATGTTTACCTTATAGGGCAGTTGTGAGGATGAGATGGGTTCATATATAAAAAGAATTTAGCTATGAAACAGGCACTGGAGCATATTAAGCAGTCTAAGTATTATCTGTTATTATCTAGGCCCTATGGGAATGGTGAGAAGTAGCTGGTTTCTGGGTAGATTTTGAAAATTCAACTGATGGGATTTATTGAGGAACTGAATGTGGAGGTATGAGGGGAGGGGGTCAGGGACAATCCCAACAATTTTTGTCTGATTGATTTGGTGGATTTGGGGGCCACTTACCCAGATGGGGAAGACCTGGGGCATAGCAGGTCTTTTTGGAGGGGGAGAAGGCAAGAACTTTGGTTTGAACATGTTAAGACTGAGATGTTTCTTGACATGTTCATGTTTTGTATATGTTTACTGTAGAAAATTTGAAAAACATAGACAAGCATTAAAATAAAAACACTTGATATTCTGCCACCCATTATCTTTTGCTTAAGTTTATTTTTACCTCCACACAAATTTTAAATCATGCAGTATATATAGGGTTTTTTGGTTTGTTTTATATCCTCTTCAGTTTATTGGAAAATGGCTCATGGCAAAGGGGAGAATTAAAATATAGGCAAGGTGATAAAAGCCCGAGCACCACAAGAGCCCTCCACACTCACCAGCACCAACGGGGGTTATGGACTTTAGAGAGGTTTCTACTAAGGAGGGTAGAGCATGACACAGACCTTGCTTCTGATCATCTAAGAACCCCCAGCCCCTGCTGCCTGGTACTGCCTTATCCACCATTGTTAGCAGACTTTTTTAAGCTACCCTTTTTTTCTCATTGTGGTAAAAGACACATAACCTAAAGTTTACCATTTTGTAACCGTTTTTAAGTGTATGGTTCAGTGGCATAAAATACACTCACACTGTTGTGCTGCCATCATCCCTATCCATCTCCAGAACTTGTTCATCTTGCAAAACTGAAACTCTGCACCCCTTAAACAATGACTCCCCATTCCTCCCTCCCCCAGCCTCCAGCAGCCACCATTCTACTTTCTGTCTCTCTGAATTTGACTACGCAGGGACCTCATGTAAGTGGACTCATATAGTATTTGGCCTTTTATGACTGGCTGATTTCACTTAGCATAACGTCCTTAGGATTCACCCATGTTGTCAGGTGTCAGAATTTGCTTTCTAAGGCTAAGTAATATTCCATTGTATGTTTTGTTTATCCGTTCATCCGTAGATGAACACTTGTATGGCTCCTACCTCTTGGCTATTGTGAATAATGCTGCTATGAACATAGGTAGACAAATATTTGAGTTCCTGTTTTCAGTTATTTTGGGTATATACTATAATCTAGTTTTATAATCTACTTTTCCATGTTAAAACACACTGTTAAAATTTTCCTTGTCATGAATATTCCCTACAAAATTAATTTAAATAATTGCGTTATGTACTATCATATAGCTGTATCCTAGTTGATTTAAGAAAGCAAGTATTGTTCCCTAGAAATAGAATTATAAATTCAAAGGGTATGACTAATATTAAAACTTTTGCTACGTTTGTCAAATTGCTACCCAGAAACTTACACAACCTGACACTGGCAATATCTGTACGTGTTCCCTGCATCTTTGCTAATATTAGGTATTAATAACTATTTTCTGTCAATTTGGTAATTAAAAATGATATATCAATTCTGGTTTTCCTTTTATGCAAATTTAGGGTTCACTTTCTAGGTTAGAGTTTATTTTGTAGTTGATTACTGGTTTGCTAAACACTCAGCTTGTGAGATGTTGAGAAGAGATAGAAGTCTAGGGGTCCCTCCTTCTTAGTCTTGCATTCTAAGGCAATCTCAAGCTTTTTGCTCTGTGTATATATGACAAGCTGCTGTAATAGAGTTTTCCTGTTATTGTGTGCTAAATACATTCTTAGTAGTTAAACTTTCACGAATCCTTACTCACAATTCAAAAATCCAAAAAGTGCTAGAAAAAATTTTTTTTGGTAATTCATGTTACAAAACGGGACAGATCTGATGAAAAAAACATGACCTCAACCAACATGAGACTACTTATATTTTTTATTCATCCCACTGAGAGTGTTCACATTTTTGGCTGCAAAACATGACCATGGTTGAGTAAGAGGTACTGTCCCAGACCCCACTGAGGGTGCATAGTAATATACAATATATACAGATAAGAATTATTTTCTTCTTGAATTCTGAAAAGTTCTGAATTCTGAAACACAAAACATTTTGGCATCAAAGGTTTTGGATAAGGGAATGTGGACCTATAGTGTTTTTCTCCTTGTATTTCTATGTTCGCATCCCTCCTAGGCTTTAAAAACTGATTGTGAAATCAGGCCTACGCTGGCCTTGAGTTTAAAGACAATAGAAATTTAAGTGTGGTGTCGTCTTTCATCCCCAGGATATGTATAATCACTATAATCTGGAAACTGACAGATCAGTGACTAGGACCAAGTTTCAGCTGAGCCATAGCCAACTTCAAACTCAGGGTGGTGTTCCACTGGGAACTCTGGGGGTCTTAAGAGACTTGAACCAATTGGACTGCTGAGTGATAGCGATAGCGTTGCAAGATGTTGTTGGAACATACTTCTATAATTAATACCATTTGTCCTTTATAGAACATCAACTCTGTTAGCCAAGTTTTTAAAAAACAATACCAAATTGGTAAAATTAAATAAAAATTAGTCTTCAGTTTTAAGATTGATTATTGTTCATGTTATTAAATCTAAAATTTTAAAAATATGTTTGTTAAAATGGTAAAGGTTGCAGAATTGAAAAAGCTGACTCAAGTTCATGTGGAATTGCAGGGGGCCCCGAATAGCCAAAACAATTTTGAAAAAGAACAAAATTGGAGGATTTACTTTTACTGATTTTAAAACTTACCAGAGAGCTACTACAGTAATCAAAAGTGTGTGATACTAGCACATGGATAAACATATAGACCAACAGAATAGAACTGAGAGTTCAGAAACTGGCCAGAAATGGCCAATTGATTTTTGAAAAAGGTGCCAAGTACACTCAATGTGGAAAGAAGAGGCTTTTTAACAAATGCTGTTTTGATGGCTGGATTTCCATATGCCAAAAGAATGCAGTTGGACCCCAACCTCACATCACATATAAAAGTTAACTCAAAATGGGTCAAAAACCTATATACGAGAGCCAAAACCATAAAACTGTTAGGAGAACATAGAGGTAAACCTTTATGACCTTGGATTTGGCAGTGGATTCTTAGATATAACACCAAAAGTATGGACAACAAAAACAAAATAGATAAACTGGACTTTATCAAAATAAAAACTTTAGTGCAACAAAGGATATTATCAAGAAAGTAAAAAGAATAACAGTGGGAGAAACATTAGGAAATAATATATCTGATAAGGCTTTAATATCCAGAATAATAAAGAACTCCTACAACTCAACAAAAAGACAAACGATCCAGGTAAAAAATGAGCAAAGGACTTGAGTAGACCTTTCTCCAAAGAAGATCTGCAAATGGTCAGTAGCACATGCTCAACAAAATTTGTCATTAGGGAGGTGCAAATCAAAACCACAACATCATTTCACACCTACTAGGATGGCTAGAATTTTTAAAAAACAGAAAATTACAAGCATTGGCGAAGATATGGAGAAATTGACACACTCATACATTGCCAATGGGAGTGTAAAATGGTGCAGCCACTGCGGAAAACAATTTGGTGGTTCCTCAAAAGGCTAAACATCAAAATCCTGTATGACTCAGCAATTCCACTACTAGGTATATACACAGAAGCATTGAAAACAGAGACTCTAAAACAGTTACGTATACACCATTGTTCACTGCAGTATTATTCACAATAGCCAAAAGGTAGAAACAATCCAGGTGTTCATCAACAGAGGAATGGATAAACAAAATGTGGTATATCCATACAATGGAGTGTTATTCAGCCAGAAAAAGAATGAAGTTCTGATACACAATACAACATGGATGAACCTTGATATCATTATGCCAAGTGAAACAAAAGGACAAATAGTATGTGACTCCATTTATATGAAATATCTAGAATAGGCAAATTCATAGAGACCGAAAGTAGATTAGAGGTTACTGTGAACTAGCAGGAGGAGGAAATGAGTTATTGCTTAATGGTTACAGAGTCTCTGGGGTGATTTAAAAAAAAAAAGTTTTGGAAACAGTGGTTATGGTTGTACAACATTGTGAAAAGAATTAATGCCACCAAATTGTACACTTAAGAATGATTTAAATGTCAACTTTTATGATTTATATATGTTACTATAATAAAAACTTTTGTAGATGAAAAGAAACTAATGAATTCAGTTAGAATCTGGTAGGTTTGTGATTTATATTGTGCTTTTCTATAAAAGTATTAGCTAATGTGGTTGGTATATGAGAGTGAATAATGTGAGTTCAAAAAGAGACATGTTTAACTTCCAGGGATATTTTTGGAGCTGAATTATTGAGGGAAGGTTGTGGGAATAGGGAAAGGCTAATAAGAGGAGCCAGAACAGCACTAAACATCACTGGGAATGTAACAAGATGGAGAAAATTGTGTTTACTGGAGCTCTTCTCGGGGATAGTATTGTTATTTGTGGATGGCAGAAATCCTTAGAGTTGCCACTTGGGGTCGGGCTGGGAGGGTGAGATGCCCAAGGGACTCACCAAACTGTCCCCCTTTCCTCCTGCTGTGAAGTCTTCGGTGCTGCAGGTAGGAAATGTTCCTGCCTGATGCGTTGCTGGAGCAGTGGGCAGGGCGGGGAGGAAGCAGAGCCTCTCCTTTCTGTAAATATTGTCCAAACATTTGAAGACTATTATCTTGAAGGGACACTCTACTATTGGCCTGTTACGTGTGTGGATATATCCCAGTGTGGCCCAATGCAATATATTTCCGGAAATATAAAAACTCTCTTATTATTACATAGGTAATTAAATTCATTCTGAGGAATGGAGCACTAGTAACTTTTCTAGAGTGACAAAGCATTTATAGTTCATTCCATCATTTATTCACTCACGTATGGAGCATCCATAATATGCTAGGTATTACTTCAGGTTCTGAGGAAACAGAATAGATTAAGACAGTGACTTGCCCTCTAGGAGCTCCGGGACCAAGTGGAGAAGAAAAGCAAGTCATGACCATACAGTGTGATAAAGGGGATGGACATGTATGTTTTCCCCAGATTTTATCTTCTTGGAGGTGACCAGTTTGTGAGAGAGTAACTACTATGTGATTATTTGGGACTCTGTTCAATATAAGCTGCAAATTTATTTATAATAATCACTAATTTTTATTTCTCTCTTTTCCACACTCTAACCAGAAGACCAACTGAAAATACTATATTTTAATAACTAATAATGCAACAGTTCAGTGTTTGGACACCTTTCATAGTGATATGACAGGTTTTACTAGACCTGCAAAGTGCTGTAAGGATGTGAGGTTGAGGCAACTAACTTAACCTGGTACGTAAATGGTGACATTGAAAAAAAAATTTAAAGAAAGGGTAAAATGGTGGTGAGGGGAGGTGCATTCCAGATAGAATGTACTAAGGATAAGATTGAATATAAAAAGAATAAAACTTGGTGACTGACCAAATATCAAGTGTGGGAGAAAGAGAAAAGTCAAAAATGGCCCCAGCTGTGGTTTAGGTGGTTGAATCAATGCTAATACATTAATCAAGAAGGCAGATACAACAGGGGGCACCTTTGAAACAAGGCAGTTTTCACCATAATGTAGGGAAAATATTTATATTCTAAATTACTTGAAGGGTAGTACTGGGTCCTAGTCATGAGTCCAAAAAAAAAAAAAAAAGAAAAAAGAAAATGTTCTTACCCTAACAAATTTGACATATTCATGAGTGCTTTTTTCCTTCTTCCCACTTTAGCTATTTTTTTCACTTCCAGAAATATGAGAGAGAGAGCACACTTTTGTATTTCTGAAGATGGGAAAAACAGAGAACTCTAAAAGAAACCATCAAATTCAATTTGGAATTTGCATTCCCGGAATGATTAGAGGAGAATGCCACAGTTTAGTTTATATGTCAGTAGCAAGCTGTGGTAAGAGACTGATCCATCCAGATTCAGAAAAGTGAAGAAACATTTCCTGATTCACATTTCTTTTCATTGAAAGTAGTAGCCAACAGTGCTTAAGCCACTGAGGTCATTCAAAAATATTTGCTGAATTAATGTTATCTTTTTCTATGTTTAAATTCATTTTCTTATAAAAGGAATGAATGGTAGGGATAGTCAAGGTAAAAAGTCAGAGGGAAAAATGGGTGCCTAACAAGGTAAAGGATGCCAAAATTAATAAAGAATGAAGTTTTAAAAAAAAGGTACCCAATAGTTATACAGTACTTAACAGTCTTCGAGTCACTTTTATACATGTGTCAGTTAATTTATTCTCCACTTTCTGATGTAGGTATTATAATCCACATTTTAATGATGAGGAAACTGAGACTTAGGGTTGAGTGATGTGCCTGAAGCCACAGGGTTATACTGTGTAGAGGTCTTATGAATCAAGTCCACTGCCCTGGGTAGTAAAACACAGCCGTCTTAACCTTGAAAGGAACTCTCCTGTCTTTGTGTTTTATATTTCATTCTTAACTTTATTTTCATTAATAATGACTCTTTCGACCCATTTTAGAATCGCATTTAATATTAAAGGACCTATAATCTTTAAGTTTACAGCCTTTGGATAATAGGGAAAATCGATTTTTCCCTTCCCATCACCAAACTACAGTGGATCCTGTAAAACAGAAGCCAGAGAAAGAGACACTGGAACCTGGAGACCAAATATGATACCATAGGATGATGCGGCATGTGGGGTATAGGCTTAGCCTTAGGTGGTGTGGGGAGTGAGACTGGGCAGGCCCACATGATATCTGGAAATTACAGAGTGACAGGAAATGGTGGTCCAAGTGTGTGGTTGCTTTAAAAATAGTGGCTGGTGAGTGCTGATATTCAGGTTAAACATTAGATATATGCTGAGATCCAGTTTTCAAAGGTTTCTAGTCCAGTGGGAGAAGAAAGGTATAGGTATAGATAATAGGACTGCCTGGCAGATCACTAGACATCCTGCCCAATCTGGATATGTGAACATATCTTCATTCCTAAGGCAATACGGGCCATTCTTTTAACATTTCTTTAATTGTACATTCACTAGATCATGGGATTCCTAAGGACAGTTTCTGTACCCTCTTCATCTTGGTATTTGTACTCATATCACCTAGCTCCATCCTTGGCATGTGAATATCTTTAGCCACTTGTCAGAATATTGTATTTGTTTGTTAATTTTGTGGAGCTTTTCCATTAATTCTTCTAATTGTGAATACTATACCAAGAAATTTCACTGCGTTTTTTTTCATTATCTGTTTTTCAAGATGTGTTAGTCTATTGTTAATACTTTTCTGACTTACAGTGCTATTTTAATTCCTTACTAAGTTATATTTAGCATCAGGGGACCCCTTGGAATTA
The DNA here is from genome assembly GCF_965194805.1 of Balaenoptera borealis. Lineage (NCBI taxonomy): Eukaryota > Metazoa > Chordata > Mammalia > Artiodactyla > Balaenopteridae > Balaenoptera > Balaenoptera borealis. The sequence continues at coordinate 38,364,969 of NC_138870.1, forward strand.
TTTAGAGCAGCTTAGGAGACATTAGTGAATTCAAAAAGATGTCCAGTTTTGGAATCAGACAGATTCAGATTGCCATTGTATCATTTCTAGTGGTTGACTTCAGGCAACTAATGATATCCAGTTTTTCATCATCTGTGAAAACGAGGATACAAAGAAGAGTAAGTAAGATCAGACCTTTAGAAGTGCCAGGCATGTTATGACACCCTCAGGAAATTTCTGTTTACATTTCTTCATATCACGATATGATATGATTATGTTCTATGTACGTGAACTTATATTTAGATAGTGTTTTATTTTTTTTCAACATGATTTTGAATTGTCATTTGTATTCTTTGCACAACCTGTAAGATAACCAGGGAAAGTAATTTTATAACTAGTTTCAGATAAATAAACTGAGAATAGGTCATTGCTCAGGATCATGCAACTAAGTTGCAGATCAACCCAATCAATCCCCTTAATCCATGCGCAGTGCCCTTTGCACCAGGCCATGGTCTGTTTTTACCTGCTGTCTCTCATATACTTGCTATGCCTCTGACCATTTCATTCACAACCAGTCACCATAAAGATGTCATTTGGACCCAATGACCTGCCATACTGATGCTGTAAGTTAGATATAGTGTAGATGGCTAATTCTGATTACTTTTATTGCTGGGCACTGCTTATCAGGCAGTCTTTGGGCCTTACCCATGACGTTCCCGAGAGGTCATTTTGTGTTTTCTGATGGATAATAGATTATCTAAGTTATAAAATGTAGATAATGGCTCTTTTTATTGCCCATTTTAGGTAAATCTCAATCATCTTTACTGTAGAAGTTATCTCTCCATTTTGCAGTTGGGATGATTTCCATTTCTAATTGATAGACAAGTAATCATTTGAACTGCAACTTTCTGGTGAGGTTTCTACTGTTCTCTTATTAACCCATTAATGTGACTGGACTTCTAGACATTTCTATTGGGGCCTTCATGTATGTCAGAACTAGTACCACCAATGACTTTATTCCTTTAATCTTACTATAGTAACTGCATTGATAAAGTTTAAAAAAAATTTTTTCTATTTCTTTCATTTTAAACTAATTGTTATGTGATTAATTACTATTAAATTTAGGAAAAGTAAATAGTGAGTTTCTTTTGACCAAAGCCTCAATTATTTGAGTTTTGCCTATAGTAAACCAGTTGATATATGTGTATACAGTGTTTTCTTTGGTATTCCTACAATACTCCATTAGTCTGTCTAGCCTAGCACTTACTAATTATCCTCAAAATAGGATTTATCATGTCTCAAATTCCTTTCCTCAAGAAGAGGGAACTTTGTCTGGTTCTTCTTGGTATTCCCAGGGCCTAAGAACACAATGACTGTGCAAAATATGTATAAGCTAGGCAATGAATGTTTGTTGAACCTGACTTCCAATTGAACTTTCACATTGCATCCATACAAAATTATATCAACATGTCAGGACCAAAGATTTTTCATCGAATAAACAGTTTTCAGTTCTCTCAGCAGCTTTGTGATGAACAGATAACATAGAGGTACCCACATGCTTTTTATATTCCAAGTGCCAAAATTAAATGAGCTAATCATGGTGTCATTCAAGGTGGTACTTCTGTAGTATAAAGTGAGGTATTATGGCAATACTAAAAATGCATTTCAAAATATTACATTTTAAAATGACTTATATAAAGAAGAAAATTAAATGAACATTTTTGCCTTTTTAGAATCTTTTTCCTGATTCTGCAGCTATCTTAATAAAAAGCCCTCAAAGTGTCACCTAGATTTTGACTATTTTATTTTTGCTGAGAAATGAACTTTTTCAACTGTGTTAGATTACCAGAAATGAGAATATCAAACAGTAACTGGAGCCCCTCAGTAGGGAAGTATAATTATCATATTAGCATCATAAATCATTTGCTTCTCAGCACTGTATTAGGTAATGAGAGCAACAGCTGCAGCTTTGTTCTACCTGGATGATGTTTCAATTAAGCCATTTCTGTTTTATTCACTCAAATTTACAGTTTCTACTTTGTGTTGACATTAACCAGTGAATCTATTAGTTTCCATTACCAACAGAATAACTAAAATTATAAATAGTTCTATATTTTCTCTCACAAATCCTGTCAAGCTGTATAGATGCCTTTAATTTGATAGAACATCTGGGCAGTACATCTTCTTTCTCCTCTGTGTTTAGGCAAAATTTGTACTTTCTTAAGCTTATCCTTTCATTAAAAAAAAAAAAAGATCAACAATAGCAGCTCTGTCCCATCTGTTGACCCCAGATACATAATAGGTAAACTGGGCATCTTTTTATAAAGGAATCCAGATAAGATGCAAAAGTCAAGTCACTCCATCAGATTTACAGTACTCGTTTAAAAAAGTACCTGCAGTATTATGTTTCACTGACTTGCTAGTTCTGCCAGGAAAAAAAAAATGAATCATAAGCACCACAGATACAATTTCTTCAATATCTATTTTACTGCTATAAAAAGGTCTTTTCTTCTTACTTGTAAACCAAGCTGCAAAACACCAATTGAAAACCCACCCTCACAGCCACTAGTATAAACACATTTTAGCAAGTTTTAAAGGTGGCCTGCAAGAATGTAATTATCTTGGACAACTGTTGTTCTGATGTTGGAATAGCCAGTTTATTGCAATTCCCTGAGCGTAACAGACTATGCAGTACTTGCTGAATGTAACAGACTTTGTAGTACTTGCTGTCGCCCCCTGGCCTCTGAAGTTCTCAGGGGAAAGCACCTTAATTTCGGCTCTGGTCGCAGCTCTGCAAGCCATGGCTCACCTCATCTCTTTCCTGTTTCTGCTTTGGTTCACATTTAGGGGTCCTGTGATGAACTCAGTTTTTCAGAAGCATTAGAATCACTTGTCTGTGTTCTTTTCTACTGGCATTTTCTTGCAGTTCATAGGCTTACAGTGATATGAGCTTAGTGGGCAAGATTCTGAGTGAACCTAAAATCTAGTCCAGATATTGGGATGTTTCTTAGTGATGTGCCAAACCTAAGTAGCTGAGTCGTTGGCTAATAGTTTGGTTTTGTTAAACAATCACTTAGAGATCTCATAACTCTCGCCTATACATACCCAGCTTTCTTTTGGGCCACTGAAGGGAATTTTTCTGGATTGATAGGAACCCAATCTCTTCTTTCACGAAAGCCTCTAATGGATTAAAAAAAAAAAAATTAATATGCAATTAAAAAGTCACTACAAAGCTAACATCACACTTCAAAAAATTAATTTACCGTAACTTAATGCTTATTCCATACGCAATCTACCTAGTTTTGATAAATACAAACAAACCTTCTATCCCTAGTTTTGATAAAGGCAAACCTTTATAGCTGGTTTGTTCAAGTTAGGATCCAGCTGAGTACCACATATAGCTAATGGTTGTTGTGATATTGTGATTTGTAATAAGAAATATATATTTGTTCTTCCTTGGTTCATGTCACAGAGCTCCTTTTTTATTTATTTATTTATTTATTTTTTTAATTATTATTATTTTTTGGCTGTACCTCGCAGCTTGTAAGATTTTAGTTCTCCAGACAGGGATTGGAGCAGTGAGAGTGTGGAGCCTTAACCCCTGGACCGCCAGGAAATTCCCACAGAGCTCCTTTTTTAAAACTCTTGGGATTTCCAAAGTGATGAGAGGGATAAAGATGCCCTTTGTTATGATAATGAGGTGCTTGGGACAGCCCCTAGGTAACCAAAGGAAGGAGGGGGGCTGGCCGCCCAGGGAACCCACCAAGTGATTGGAGGGCAGAAATTTTCAGTCCCACCCCCCTGACTCCCGGGGTAGGGGAGAGGGGCAAATTGAATCAATTAGCTATGGCCACTGATCATCCATCAGTCATGCCTCTGTAATGAAGCCTCCATAAAAACCCAAAAGGACAGGGTTTGGAGAGCTTCAGGTTGGTGAACACGTGGAGATGTGGGGAGAGCAGGGCGCCTGGAGAGGGCATGGAATCTCTGCACCTCTCCCCACACACCTTGCCCCTGTACCTCCTCATGTGGCTGTGCATCTGTATCCTTTATAACAGAGGACCCCAACCTTTTTGGCACCGGGGACCGGTTTCGTGGAAGACAGTTTCTCCCCAGACAGGGGAGGGGCGGGGGATGGTTTCGGGATGATTCAAGCACATTACATTTATTGTGCGCTTTATTTCTATTATTATTACATTGTAATATATAATGAAATAATTATACAACTCGCCATAATGCAGAATCAGTGGGAGCCCTGAGCTTGTTTTCCTGCAACTAGATGGTCCCATCTGGGGGTGATGGGAGACAGTGACACCCAAAGTGTGTCGCTTATATCCAGTCTACTCCGTAAGATGCAGCTTAATCGTCACTTGCCACTCACTGATAGGGTTTTGATATGAGTCCGCAAGCAATTGATTTATTACTGTCTCTGTGCAGTCAGACCTCTCTGCTAATGATGATCTGTATTTGCAGCCGCTCCCCAGCGCTAGCATCACCGCCTCAGCCCCACCTCAGATCATCAGGCATTAGATTCTCATAAGGAGCGTGCAACCTAGATCCCTCGCATGCGCAGTTCACGGTAGGGTTCGAGCTCCTATGAGAATCTAATGCCGCCGCTGGTCTGACAGGAGGCGGAGCTCAGGCGGTAATGTGAGCGATGCGGAGAGGCTGTAAATACAGGTGAAGCTTTGCTCGCTCACCTGCCAGCCACTCACCTCCTGCTGTGCAGCCCGGTTCCTAGCAGGCCAGGCACCGGTACCAGTCCGTGGTCCGGGGGTTGGGGACCCCTGCTTTATAACATCCTTTATACTAAACTGGTAAACGTAATCAATGTTTCTCTGAGTTCTGTGAGCCACTCTAACAAATTAATTGAGCCTGAGGAGAGGGTGGTGGGAACCTCCGATTCATAGCCAGTTAGTCAGAAGCACAGGTGACAACATGGACTTCCGATTGGCATCTGAGATGGGGGCAGTCTTGAGCCCATAAACTGTGGAATCTGATGCTACCTTCAGGTAGATCGTGTCAGAATTGAATTAATTGTTCAGTGGCGTGGGAAAAAACACACATTGGAGTTCTGTTCCGTAGGGCTCTTTAAATCTCTAACAGTCTACCTTTTTCATGTCATTGATTTGTTGAAGAGGCTGGACCTGTTGATAAATGAGAATATTTATTTAAATTTATTTAAATGCTTAATAATATTTGACTATTTTTGTAAGTTTACTTAACTAAGAACATTTTTCTACATGGCCAAAATTACGTGGTTATACTTATCGATATTAATATAACCCAACACTTAATCAGTATTCAAATTTTCACAGTTTGTTTTTAAGTCTTTTACATCTGGATTGTTTAAACCAGGATCCAGCCCAGAACCACACACTGCAAATGGTTGTTTTGTTCTCTTAGTGTCTTTTAATCTGGAACAGTCCCTTTTATTCACGTCAGGAACGTGTTTACAAGCGGAGACTAGTATCTTGCAGAACAACCCACCTTCTGGATTTGGCTCCTTTATCCCTCTAACACTGTGCTGTCCATTGCAGTAACCACTAGTCCCATGATGTTACTGAGCTTTTGAAATGTGGCTAGTCCAAATTGAGATGTGTTGTGAGTATAAGAATTAATACCCCCCAAATGTAAAATAGTTCACTAATAATTTTTTATATTGAATACACATATGTTGAAATGATAATCTGGGTATATCAGGTTAAATAAATCTTACTACTAAAAATAATTTTACCTATTACTCTTTCTTAATGTAGCGACTAGAATATTTTGTTTGGCTCCCAGTATATTTCTGTTAGATAGTGCTAGTCAACAGATTTTAAAACAGAAAATTACTACCCTAAAATGACTCCACATCAGTTCTTTGACATGTGGAAGAAAAAAGAACATCAATAGGCTAAAGTGTTCCTGAGCTGGAATTTTATAACATTTAGTTGCCATGTCCTTCCATGTAGAAGCTAAGTGATTTTCCATGGTAGATCTAGCCTTAGAGCATTTTAGGACCTAATATCCTACAAGTGTGGCATTGTCCAGTAGATGAAATAGCTGCTGAAGATTTTGAGTGTCCTGATAGCCGAAAGCCTTGAATAATGTCAACCTGTAAGTGTGCCACAGACGCTAAAAATAGTTTAAGCCAATGCTGCTGACTTAAAAGCAAAAAAAAAGTATGTGAGCCAACGAAAGTTCATGCTCATTTATTTATTCGTTTTTTTTCAGTCTTGGAAAACCTTGAACAGACGATTGTCTCCCGTTTTGGATCACTGGAAAGTCAGCAGGATTTCCGAACCCCGGAGTTTGTGAGTACTACCACTCTATCTTAAGTTTGTATCAGTTAGCTAGAGGTTTCTCACAAAGTGGAGAAAGAGAGTTTTTTGTTTTGTTTTGTTTTGTTTTTAAAGGAGTTCTTGCCTTCAGGGGCTCTAGATCTGGCACAGGCCTCGCTGTTGGGACTGTGTGTGCAAAGCTCTCGTCCTCTGGGGAGCAGGTTCCTGAACTACAGTGTCTTGGCATCATGCACCATAAGCTCGCTCTTCACGCTGCCTGTAATAGCAAATGGGAACTTGTTCTGCAGGAAAATAGCACTGTGTGTCTGAAACTCCCCCTTTATTCATTGATACCCTTGCTACCAGTTTCTGCTGTCAATAACTCTGGAAACCAGTCTTTACTGAGCACATCCAGGTACACTGACCAGTCCAATTCCTGTTTCACTCTGGAGCCTCAGTAACACAACCTATATGGATACATCTTGTAGGGCTAGGAATATTCTGTTGGTTGTTTTTGCTAAGAAGGGAACTAAGTGCTTTCACTAAATTAGACTCATTAAAGATTAGCCATGGTTCCTACGCTCAAGGAATTAAAAATCTTATTAGGTGCTACTGTGATTTTATTAATGCCTTGTTTAAAGAAAATTAAGCACATAGGATGCCTGGTGGAGAATGTCCTTACTAAATAGATTTTATATTAGGCTTATTTGAAGAGGGTGATGGGAAGAAGAGTGTCTCTAATTCCTATACCATGTTATTGCACCAGATGTGTAAGGAAAGCATGCCAGGATCCACCTAGATTTACTGATATTTGCCCCCTGCTGCAAATGGCTTGTCTACCAACTTAGCAATGGAAAAATCCTTTTTTTATTTTCAAAGTATGATGTATAGTCACCACTCCAGTAATCGGCAGAGCACAATTCTATTATTGATAGTGGCAAAAAAAAACCCACAAAAAACACCTCATTATGTGCTTTCCCTCTTCTCACACACTCTTTATGGATTGTCCCCTCAATTCAGCCAAGAGTAAGGAAACTAGGCAGGACTCTGGACTGAAAAGGGATCGCACATGAGATTCTATCCACAATGCCATTTTATTTCAAAGTGTGGGACTCCTGTGGTGTACTAGCAGATTGCCTACTGTGAAAATCACTTGGATATAATGGAAAGACATAGTATTCAATGACTTCCCTATTATATTCAATGAGATTTTCAGCGAAGCAAAATTGTGAATGCTCACCAATATTCCTGCATCTTAAAGTAACAGAGCAGTTTTGTGTTTTTTTCTGATTTCTGCCGTTACAGCCCCAAAGTAGAATTGACACAGATATTTCACGTTTGAGTATGTTATTGGTACAGACTCATGGAGCTGACCTTTTTCTGTTTTGTTATTTTCTAACTGCTTTTTTTTTTTTTTAAATAGCTTTATTTATTTATTTATTTTGGGTGCTTTTGGTCTTTGTTGCTGTGCGCGGGCTTTCTCCAGTCGTGGTGAGCGGGCTTCTCACTGTGGTGGCTTCTCTTGTTGCGGAGCAGGGCCTCTAGCTGCATGGGCTTCAGTAGTTGTGGCACACGGGCTCAGTAGTTGTGGCACACAGGCTCTAGAGCGCAGGCTCAGTAGTTGTGGCTCACGGGCCTAGTTGCTCCGCAGCATGTGGGATCTTCCCGGACCAGGGCCCAAACCCGTGTCCCCTGCATTGGCAGGTGGATTCTTAACCACTGCGCCACCAGGGAAGCCCTGATGTTGAAATTGTTAATCACAGTTTCCTTATTTGTGTGGTTGATATCAGATCTCTATATCCTGGCTATTATCTTTCTCTAATTGTGTGTTCATATCACATTCAGGGAGGAATCTGTGATTTTCTTGTGCTCTATAAATGTTCACACATCTGATGATCCTTGCCTGCCGCATCTTTGTGTAGCACATACATAGCTGCTTGTGTTTTCTCGTCAGCATCACTGTAGCCCATGTACTCCCAGTTCCATAGTAAACATGTATTTTCCGAACTGTCTCCATGGTAAACAAACAGGAGGCATAGAAGCTGCCTTGAGAATAGGGTACTCAGGGGACTCAGGCCTGATATTTAAGGGAAGCCTCTTTTGTAGGCAGAAAGTTACAGCATCGGTCAGAATGGGTGGCTGCAGTTGGGGAGGAGGTGGATTGGGCACGTGCCAGGACAAAGTCAGCCAAGTTGATCCAAACCAAAATCTTAAATTAGCAACAGGGACAACAGTACAAAACTGGGAGCAAAAAGAGCCCCAAAAATAAAAAATAAAAAATAAATTAAGTATGTATATGCCAAAAAAAAAAAAAAAAAAAGAGCCCAAAGGCAAAGCAAAATTGGAAACAGAAAAGAGAGAGAAGAATAAAAGGAACTGGATAATCAGTCTTCTGTTCTTCTCCGGGTGGCATTTCGGAAGGTCCAGCCGCAGTTTGCTGAGTTGAACTGAAATAAAGCAAGGCATAGACCATGTTTACTCAGGCCTTATCCTCAAATAGTTCAGATTTTAGAAGGATCAAGAGGCCAGTGTTTTTGTACAACAGAATGTATTTATATAGTTTGGCCAAGAGGGAGGACAAAATCCTTATCATTATTAGTCTGTTTCCTTCAGAATTTGGTTTTCTTTCGTTTGAAACAAGGCCTGAGAGCAGTGCTTGTTATGGCATGATAAGTACCTTAAAGGTTTCCTTCCCAGTTCAGGTGTCTGTAGTGTGACTAGTCAGACAAAGTATTGCCGTGTAGTCTACATAAATCACGGGTCAAGAAATGCTGTTGTGAATCCCTCATGTGCCTGCAGACAGCGGCCACCGTGCAGGGCAGAGTTTGTCCCGTGATCACATGTTGCCCCTCCCCACTCTCTGCTCCGCGCTGTGGGCCGAAGTGGGTGAGTTTAGCCAAACCATGCTGACATGTTAAAAGGTGAATGAAGACGTGAACATAGGTGCATGTGTTGTTGCCACCCCGAAGCTTGTGAGGAGCTGGGAACATGTTGAAACTAGACATAGACCCACTCCGAGGTGAGGTGCATGTGTGGGTGAGGGTCAAGGTGAAAGGGACCTGGCTAAGGGCTGACCTTACAGAGAGTCCCTTGGTTATCTCACTATGGTGGGAAACCATCTCTGTCGTGGTTCAGTTTTTTGTTTAAGCACAATGAAAATCTGTTTTATAACCTGCTTTGTTAACTTAATGTTTTATCCTGAACATTTTCCCATGCCGTTTTCCCCCCAGTTTTATTGAGATATAATTGACATATAGCACAGTATAAGTTTAAGGTGTACAGCGCCAAGCTGGTTTTTTCCTCTGACATTGATATTGTCTCTGACATTTTCTGTTCCCTTGTGCCAATGAACTGTAATTCATTACCTTAGAATTTTCAAAGCAGTTAGTTCAAGAGGGAACTTGTCGAGGAAACGGTGGCATGGTCGGATGCTCTGGGACCATGTAATTGGTGACCATCATTTTGGGACACGGACCCTGAAAGTAGATGGGGTGTGTGATGACAGGTATCAGACTCTGAGGAAAGGGATTGACCAAAGTGAGGCTGGGAACTGAGTACCAGGGACCCAGATAAACTTGTAGGAGTTCAGACTAGAAGTAGAGACTGCAGCACTAGGCAAGCTGGTTAGAACCAAGGATGGGGAGCCATCCACATGGTGATGGAGCATATAGAGGTGGTCCTGCAGGATGGCAGCACAGATGTAGGGCATCCCAGGCTCCCACTGGTGCTCCCAATCCCAGATGTAGTGAAGAGCAAAGGTGATTGGGCTTCCCTGGTGGTGCAGTGGTTGAGAATCTGCCTGCTAATGCAGGGGACACGGGTTCGAGCCCTGGTCTGGGAAGATCCCACATGCCGCGGAGCAACTGGGACCGTGAGCCACAACTACTGAGCCTGCGCGTCTGGAGCCTGTGCTCCGCAACAAGAGAGGCCGCGATAGTGGGAGGCCCGCGCACTGCGATGAAGAGTGGCCCCCGCTTGCTGCAACTAGAGAGAGCCCTCGCACAGAAACGAAGACCCAACACAGCCATAAATAAATTAATTAATTAATTAATTTAAAAAAAAAAGAAAGAAAAACTCATAGCTAACATCTTAAAAAAAAAAAAAAAAAAAAAGAGCAAAGGTGATCTAGGTGTCACTGCAGGGGCCCAGGAGGCATGACTGCCCCAGCAGACCCCAGGTTGATCCCAAGCCCCAGGGAGTAGAGAAAAACCCTGGGGATTGAGGGGTTAGTAGGGGGAAATGTTGGGTAGTGGTCAAGGCTCTTTCTAGAAACCCTGCCTCTGTTGGCACTGACCCAGGAACTCACATGGGTCTGATTGCCTGAGTATACATGGGGTGAAGGATGGGGTATGGGGAGGAACTCTGATCTAGCAACGGTGACTCTGCTTGCAGCAAGCTGGGTAGAAACCAGGCTGCAGTCAACATGAGAACACGTGGAAGGAAAGAGAAGGCTAAGGAATTACATTTTATGATCTAAGTCTCGATAATAATACCCTCTCTTTCGGCCTTTCCAGAACTTGAGGTTTATTTATGACTCCCCGGGCTTTTTAGAGGTGGGAGGATTCTTACAGCCTCTTGTCTCATGCCAGTTGATGATGTTTCCCTTTGTTTACCTTCTACCAAATTTGGTGTAAGTAATAAGATAGAGTTTGGGCTGGCAAAGGAATATTAGGATTACAACAGGGTAAACCAGGGAAGATGATGAGAAACCTCAGGATTTAGAAAAGGAAAAGAGACTCGGGAAGATGAGGATTAAAGTGGAGCAAATACGTTCCCTTTGTTCAGCACTTGTGGTTATGCAGAGAGAAGGAGGTCGGAAGACTTCTTATGCCATTTGGAGTTTTGTGTAACTGGCTCCCTTTTTGAGAGAAGATACTACTTAATAGAGAATATAATTGATTTCCTGAAATTCAAATTTGATTGTCTTTAACTAGATGAAAATAGATGTGACTTTGAAGAAAGAGTTAAAATCTTAATTCAGTCAACAAATATTTATTTGATGTCTACTATTTTAAGCACTATAGCAGACAAACAGAAAACATTCCTGCGCGTGTGAAGCTTACATTTTGGTAGGGGAGACATAAAACACAAAATAAATAAAACACAACATGTCAGATGATGGTAAGTCCTTCAGAGAAAAATAAAGGAAGGATTATATGTGTGTGTTGCAGAGGGAGTTGGTTACAGTTTTCAACAAGGTGTACAGGGCAAATCTCAGAGAAGGTGATCAGTGGAAAGACCTGAAGCAGGGATGCTGGAGCAAACTCTTTGGAAATCCAGATGAAGAGCATTCCAGGCAGAGGGAACAACAGGAACAAATGTCTTGAGGTGGGAGTTTGTGGAAGGTTTGAGGACAGGAGGCCAATGTGACTGGAGTAGAATGAAGGGTGGTGAGAATAGTAGCTACTGGGGACTTTATAGGCGATTGTAAACACTTTGGTTTTACTCTGAGTGGGTTGGGAAGTTATTTGAGGGTGTTGTCTGAAAAAAATGCACAACCTAAAAGTTGAGAGTTATGTTTTATTTGGTGGACTTTCTTAGGACTTCAAGCCCGGGAGACAGCATCTCAAATAACTCTGAGAGACTGCTCCGAAGAAGCAAGGAGGGAAGCCAGGATATATAGAAGTTTTTGCAACAAAAGACCAGGTAGTCAGAACATCAAAGGACTACTGTTAAGAAAAGAAAACCAGATGTCTCAAGTTAAGGAATTTAGTGCTTTTCTCTGTATGGGAAGATGCAAGAGTCTGGGCTCACTGAAATCACTCCTTTGATATGCACCTTAGCTACCTGGGGGCCAGTCTCCTCAGGTGCATCGTTTGGCGGTGGCTGCAGCGGCTGACTGCTTGATGAGCTTGGCAGTGGGCAGCCTGTTTCTCTCCATCCTGAGCTCCCTCAGCGCTCACCATCCAGGTGGCTGCGATGTGAAGCAACAACCTTTGTGTACTGATATGGCAGGCAATATTTTAGTTCTCAGGGGTAACCCTTGGGAAGATAAACTGGGGGATTTTGAGCAGAAGGGTGACTTTACCTGACCTCACCTGGTTTTAGCAGGATCACTGGCTATTGCGAGAACACTATGGTGGAACAGAGCAGAAGCAGGAAGGTCGATTGGGCTTTTCGGGAATCCAAGCAAGAGATGGTGGTGGCTTGGTCCTGAGTGTTAATTGTGGCAGCAGTGAGATATACTCAAATTCTCAGTATGTTTTGAAGGTAGAACCAACAGGATTTTTTGACAGATCAGATGTGAGGTGTGCGAGAAAGAGCAATCAAGGATGACTCCAAGATTTTTGACCTGGAAGACTATGGAAGGAACAGCTGGAAGGGAGACTATTCAGAGAAAATCAAAATTCTGTTGTGGGTATGTCAAGCTTGAGACATCCAGTCCAAGTTCAAGAGAAGGATCTAGCTAGAGATCTGGGAGTTGTCAGCACATGAACAGTATTTAAAGCTATGGGACTGGAGGAGAGCAGCAAGGGAGGGAGTGAGATGAATCAGGAAGAAATCCTGGCCTGAGCCCTGGGGGGTTCATGCGTTTACAGGTCAGGAAGAGAGGAGGAAGCATCAGCAGAGGAGACTGAGAAGGAGGAACCAGTGAGGTGGCGGAAAACAAGGAGAGTACTGGAAGCCAAAGGAAGAAAGTATAAAGTAGGAAGGAATGCCCAAATGATGCTGATGGGGATGGGAGGTTGGATTTAGCAATATGGCAGAGACCTTGACAAGAGAGGTCTCAGCTGAGTGCTGGGACTCAAAACCTCATTAGAGAGGATTCAAAATGGAATGGGAGAAGAGGAATTGGATACTGGCATTTAGATAACACTTTCAAAAATTCTTGCTGAACAAGAATACAGAGAAAGGGGGTATTATCTGCAAGGGCGTTAGGTTGAAAAGAGTTTTAAAATTTATCTAGTTAGTTTTAAGATGGCAGGAATGGTTGTTTGTAAAGTGATGGAAATAGTCCAGTAGAGAGAGAAACTTTGAAAATGCAGGAGTGAGGGGGAAGAATTTCTGGAATGATGACCTTGAGAGGGCAAGAAGGGGATGGAATCTCCTTATGGGAGGAGAAGAGGGCATCCACCTAGAGCTGTAGAGACAGTTCATTCTTAGAAGTAGGAGGGAAGCCAGTGTATTAGGACCCAGGTGGAATTAGATCAATAGATCTGCTAGTAGGAGCTTGTTGAAGTTTTTTCTTGATTGATTCTCATTTATCAATGAAATGGGAAACAAGCCATTAGCTAAGATTGAGGAAGGAAGAGAGATGAAGAGATCTGAAGAGAGAGCAAGTATGAGACAGTCATCTGAGAGTGAATGCACTGGGTAATGGAACATGATTGCCTGGCAGCCCTAAGAGCCCACTTGAGGTTAGTTGCTTTTCCCATTTAAGTCCAGCTTGGGGGAGTAGGTGTGGAGCAGGCAGAGTTTGATTTACCTGTTTTGGGGTTTCTCCAGGTCAGTTCAGCAAAGCAAGACAAGGGTAAGAGAGCTGCAGGGTGTTTGCAAGAGTAGAGGACCACAGACATGAGGAAGGTGGGGCAATAGGATCAATAGATTTCTACCCTAGTGGGGTTTGGTAATTTTTGGAGTTTGGGGTATTGAAAAGCATGAGCTGGATATATAGGAGGTGGTAGTTGGAGCGTCAGATGTTTATAACTGAGGGAGGAGTAGTAAGTGGTACAGACCAGGTCTGGGCTGTGAGCAGTGGAATTCGGGGCTGAGGCAGGGTGGATTTGCACAGACAGGGTGTGGGAAGGATTATATATGTGGATAAGGAAAGCCCCAAGGATTATGTCAGGAGTAGTGTGTTGGAGAAGTAACAGTGAACCAAGGCTTAAATCTCCAAGGAATAAGGGGCAATGACTCAAGAATCAATAGATGGCAACACCAGAGAGGTAGGAGGACAATCTGGAGAGTGACAGGATAGAAGCTGAGAAGCAGATGAAGTGATGAGTAGTTTCAGGTGTTGCGTGGGGATCATCATCTCAGGATTTCTCAAGCTCGGCACCACCGACGTTTTGGCCTGGATTTCTCTTTGTTGTTGGGGGCTGTCCTGTGCATTGTAGGATATTTACCAGCATCCCTGGCCTCTACCCATGAGATGCAAAGGACCCTCTCCCCAGCTGTGATCACCAAATATCTCCAGACATCACCAAAATTGTCCCCATTTGACAAGCACTGAGTGAGATGAATAAAGGAAAGGCATTGAGGTCACTGGTGTCCTCTGAGAGGGCTGCTCCTCAGGAGTGTTGAGGATGCTACTTTAAGCCAGATTAGAGTGGACTATGGAATGAGAAGGAGAAAAGGAAGTAGAAAATGCTGACCCCTCTATCAAGGAAGGAGTTTGAAGGGCTAGTGAATGAGGGGAAACTGGAGGAGAATATGAGGGCCAGGGATGATTACCTTCTGTCAAGTGGAGAGACCTGCACACATTTACATGTTGGTAGGAAGGATCCATGTGAGAGGGACAGGTGACTCCAGAGCAGCGGCCCCCAACCTTTTTGGCCCCGGGGACCGGTTTCTTGGAAGACCATTTTTCCACGGACGGGGTGGGGGGCGATGGTTCAGGCGGAAACGGGAGCGACGGGGAGCGGCAGATGAAGCTTCCCCGGCTCACCCGCTGCTCACCTCCTGCCGTGCGGCCTGGTTCGTAATGGGCCGCGGACTGGTACCGGTCCATGGCCCGGGGGTCGGGGACCCCTGCTCCAGAGGAAAGGGCTGCCTTGAAAAAGGCCGTGGAATGGTTTGTAGATGTGGAGGAGTCCTCGTTAGGTAGGAGGAGCAGCGTCTCAGGCGGGCACAGGTGCGGAGGGCGGCTGCTCTTGGTTTATGGACTTGATGGAGAGAAGCTGAGGGAGTTCCCGTCTGACAGCTTCAGTTCTCAGCTGCTGAGAGTGAAGAGAACACTGAGCACGACCAGGTCAGGGACCTGGTCAGCGGGGACCAAGCTGACCTGGAGAAACCGAGAAAAAGTGCTAGGCTTTCGGGGCGGTGGCGAGGGCCCGTGTGGGGCTCTGAGGAGCCTGAATTTGCAGTGACACCCAGCTGCCCTGCTGTGGCTTTCTCCAGCATCACTCAGACACCGAGAAAGGGCATAGCGGGCTGCAGCCAGAGTCGGGACTTTGCTCGACGGGCATGATGGAAAGAGTTCTGGCAAGAGTGTTACTGAAAAGATGAACTGGGAAGTGTAACCTTAAAAAAGGAGGGGAGGGAAGAAAAAGAGGATCTGCAGATTGATTAGAAAAAGTCATGGGGCCTCTGAGGTTACTGTAAAATGAGAAGATGATGGTGTCTTCAGAAAGAGGGATTCTTGAATAAGTGACTTTGAAATGGAAGATTTTCAAGTGATAACAAGGTCCAGGACGGGACCATGGCAGTTAATGCATGAAAGGGAGACTGTTGGAGATAAGGAGTCAATTTACTGAGGGACAAAGGTGCACTGGTCATGTCTGTGGATGCAGATGTGCTTCTTGTCTGATGGAGGACTCGGAACAGAGAGGGAAATGTGAGCCAGGGCCAGGAGCAACAGCTGGGAAATAGGAGATGCTAGGCTCTGGGAAACTCTAGGGGTCTATTCTACTTGCATGGACCTACAAGGAACTGCTTTTTTTTTCCTCCAAGAACACTGGAGAGTAATACTCTGGAAGTGGCACATAGAACCAGGAGGACATCAATCTTACTTCTTTTCCCTGACCTGGGAATGGTCTGAGAGAAAAATCAGAGCCAACTGCCTGTGGGTCTGCAGATTTTTTTTTTCATGTTTTGATTCAAAGTGGTTGGTCAAGTTTTCTTTCAAAATAGGCTCAAGGATCCATTTTCATCTTTGTTTCTTCCCCCCTACAAATCCAGACTTCACTTTGGTTACTTCTGGTCTAAATGTCCGTGAGGCAACTGAATTGGTGCTGGGGCTATTGAGAGAGAATAAAGTTTATTTTATGGTCAGTCCAAGGTCTTCCTTGCGAATCCCGAGAAACCCAACTTAAGTCCCAAAGTCTGCCTCAAACTCCAACGATCTTCAGGATCCAGAAGACTGGGGATAAAGCAGGACTCTTCCGTGCAAGTATTTCTATACTTGGACTTACACTCTTGTGCCTTCTATAAACAGAGAAATAGGGTGGCTTTGCCTTGTAACTTTATGGCGCTAACTTCACTAAACTAAAACGGAAAAGAAACACAACTAAAAAAGGAAACATTTCTCCAAAGGAGACATAAAGATGGCCAAAAAGCGCATGAAAAGATGTTCAGCATCACTAATTATTCGAGAAATGCAAATCAAAACTACAGTGTGGTATCACCTGACACGGGTCAGAATGGGCATCATCAGAAAATTTACAAACAATAAATGCTGGAGAGGGTGTGGAGAAAAGGGAACCCGCCTACACTGTGGGAATGTAAATTGGTACAACCATTATGGAGAACAGTATGGAGGTTCCTTAAAAAGCTAAACATAGAACTACCATATGATCCTGCAATCCCACTCCTGGGAATATATTTGGAGAAAACCATAATTTGAAAAGATACCTGCACCCCAATGTTCATTGCAGCACTATTTACAATAGCCAGGTCATGGAAACAACCTAAATGTCCATTGACAGAAGAATGAATAAAGAAGATGTGGTACATATATACAGTGGACTATTACTCAGCTATAAAAAAAGAATGAAATAATGCTATTTGCAGCAACATGGATGGACCTCGAGATTATCATACTAAGTGAAGTAAGTCAGTCAGAGAAAGACAAATATCATATGATATCACTTATGTGTGGAATCTAATAAAAGTGATACATATGAACTTATTTACAAAACAGACACAGACTCACAGATTTTGAAAACAAATTTATGGTTACCAAAGGGAAAGGGGCGGGGGAGAGTGACAAATTAGGAGATTGGGATTAACATATACACACTATTATACATAAAATAGATAACTAATAAGGACCTACTGTATAGCACAGGGAACTCTGCTCACTATTCTGTAATTATATGGGAAAAGAAACTGAAAAATTATGTATAACTGATTCGCTTTGCTGTACACCTGAAACTAACACAACACTGTACATCAATGATGCTCCAATAAAAATTTTTTTAAAAGGTTGGGGGGGAACCAAACAAAAGAACATTAATTTAGCAAAAGGAGGCTCAGAAAGGGAAATGATATCAAAGATAAACTGGATAGTAAGCTTTGCTAAATTGGCCCATTTTTTGTGGTAAGAATTCAGAGGGCATTTCAGTGTTGAAAGCTTTTTGTGCATTCAAGAGAAAAAGGTGATGGTGCTTTGCCTGAATATGGGGAAGGGGGACCTACTCATCTGTTTTATGTGGCTGATTCAGAAGCTACATTTGTGGATTTGTTAGGATTGGAGGGTAGGAGCAAAAATAGGCCGTCCAAGACGCAAAGATCTCAGAACTTTCTTTCCGAGTCACTTTTTTGGAATGCAGGATGTATTTTCCCAGAGAAACAGTCATAAATGGTGAGTAAGCTTCTAGGCCCAGCCAGGCCAGACTAGCTAAAGCCAGTTGAACGCAGAGTGCTAACAAATTATCATTCTGTGCATTAGCACTAATCCTTTGGAACACTCCAATCTTATTTTTTTTTTTTTTAAAGGAAAGCCCTTTAATTAATTTATTTATTTTATTTATTTTATTTTTAGCTGTGTTGGGTCTTCGTTTCTGTGCGAGGGCTTTCTCTAGTTGCGGCAAGCGGGGGCCACTCTTCATCGCGGTGCACGGGCCTCTCACTATTGTGGCCTCTCTTGTTGGGAGCACAGGCTCCAGACGCGCAGGCTCAGTAGTTGTGGCTCACGGGCCTAGTTGCTCCGCGGCATGTGGGATCCTCCCAGACCAGGGCTCGAACCCGTGTCCTCTGCATTGGCAGGCAGATTCTCAACCACTGCGCCACCAGGGAAGCCCCAATCTTATTTTTTTTTTTCCATTATTACTAAAAAAGTGTGAATAAAACTAAAGTGCAGAGTGAGTGAGTGAGTTGAGGCTTGTGAACAAATGCTTAGCGTCATAAGTGAAAGAGAAAAGGATTGATTCTGAGTTATGTTAGGCCTTAAAGAAACAGTGATGGGTCCCAAACCTGAGGAAAACAATTTAATGATACAAGATGACAGAGAAGAAAAGAGCTTATCAGCTTCTATATTACGACTTTTGTCTTTTCTGCTAATAAAGGTGATCTTTAGATTGAAATTGTTCAAGTCCCGGTAAGGGGCTATAGAGGTCCATGCTGCACGAGACAGTTTTAGAAAGGAATACAATTAGTCCAAAGGAATTTAAATTTCCTGACTAGAAAAATTATGTATCCAGTAGGGTATTAAAAGAGCTTATAAATTTGCTCATGGGACCACAGTTGGTAATCTTGAGGTGATGTGGGGACCAGGACAGGTGCCAGAAGAGTAGCGGGAGGGACAAATGTGACAGTTTTCAAAAGGGGTGGGATTAGAGTGGAAGCTGGGCATAGACTGAATTCTGATAAATGGAGACATTGAAGCTGGAGCATTAATCTCCAAGGATATTACAGCTGAGATTTTTTTTTTTAAGCAGATGGGTTGTGAATGTTAAAAAAAAAGAAAAGGTCATCAGGAACCAACATAAATTCAGTAAAAATATGTCATGTCAAACTGAGAGCACGTTACCTTTTTTTTTTTTTTAATGGGCGTGATGATTAGGCTTGTAGAACAGGAGAAAGCCACAGACATTTTGTGTTTTGAGTTTAGCAAGATGTGTGGAAAAAAATCACATTTAAGTACAGAATGAAGAAATGCGGGCCTAGTGAGAGTGTGCTTATCTGGGTAACTGATCTTACCAAGACTCTGGAATAATGGATGGAAATGAATTTCTAGAGGAGACAAAAATCAATATGAATTAAAGTCAGCTCCTGCTCCTAATTCATAAAGATCATCCGCCTAAGGAAAGACCGTGAGAGCTGAGGCTAATGACTGATCACATGAAGAGGTTAGGTATTTGGTTAATTAAACTCAGTATGAATCGAGCATGTAATAACAATGTCCGAAAGTTTATGCAAATCTGGGTTGCATTCGTACCTATGTGTTCAGAACCAAGACAGTACTAGGCTTCTCCTGTTCAAAATTGGTAAAGCCACCTGCCAGTCTGGGTGCTTCATTTTAAGGGGAAGCATACTGAGAGGAGAAAGGTGAGCATGGTGGTGGATCCTGACACAGGCAAGAACATGACAACAACTTTAAATATTCGACAATGGTAATAGGTGGATGAAGGTGCAAAATATGGTATTAAGACTCATGGATACAAGGTATATATAGGCAGACAGATTTCATTTCAGTGGAAAGACATTCTCATAATTAAACTACCTTAGTTCCTTGGAGTAGTTCACATACAGACACACTGGATAACAGTCTAGGCCGGAGATGATGAATGGTTGAACAAGCCAGTGGGGAGGAGAGGAAGGGCACGCATGTTTCATGTGCAGCAGGACCGAATGTAGTTCAGTCGTAGGAGTTGATGGAAAGCGGGGAAGGAGGGAAAGAGAGGATGTTTCCGGGAACGTACTACTTCAGTCAGTCGGTTATATGTGGCTCTCAGATGAATTTGAGTTGCTTTCATTTTATTTTATATTTCCCTCATTCAACCTGTTATCATCAGCAGCCAAATTATGTAGTTGATTAAAACCCTTTCCTCCACGTAACAGTGTTCATCCTACCTGGTTTTATTCCCCTATTTTCAGAAACCCTTGACTGTAAAATGCTTTGTGAATTCCTGCCCCACAATGCATCCCATTTGAAATTTAGCAAGCTATCTGTTATCTGGGGAATGTCAAAGTTAATTTGACAAAAACATGCATGAGGAAAGCAGGGAGCTCTGGGCATTCTGAGGGCATTCTGAACAAAGATGTGATATCAGTATTTACAGTGGAACTCATTTGATTATAAGTCATCTAGAAGCATATCACAGTTATGGCCAAAAAAGCCCACAGAAGCAAAAGAATTGAGTTAAAGCTGAGAGTCTGCTTGTAAATGACCTGACCATGCCATGACCTAAAAGCAGCGTTAATAAAAAGTTGAAATAAAAATTTAAAGAGAAACACAGAACTTGGTGGAAATGTATACACAATATGAATTCACAGTATTCCTAGAAAATTGAAAAGGGGGAGCCCAGTGAGATTTCAACTGCAGCTGTTCCTCCCAACTCTTCATTAATTTGGAAGGCTTAGGGGTTTTGGAAAGATGATTTAAAATTCTTTTATTCCTGAAGTCCCAATAGTTAACTGTAGTTTTCCTTATTTCAACAATAATAATAAAAAGTACATTTTTACTATAAGTTTCAAATGTATTCCTTAAGTCTGTCTCTGGTTAAAACAAAAACAAAAACAAAAAATTATAAATATGCTTTTACCCTGAAAACCCTAATGGCTCCTTCAAAGAGAAAGTGCATTTATGGTTCCTTCTCCCAAGTCACTTTTCGAAATGTAGATTAATGTGATCTGACAGATCGTAATAACTACCAAAGAGCATTTTCATTAATTATAATGGGCAAACCAATACTGCGGATCTTTACGATGTTAGTATGAATTAGAATATATCAAGTCAGGGCCATGCTTGTAGCTGGAGCAAAATTTGACTGCAAAGTCCAAATCCCTTAGAATAAAAACATGTAATGAAAATTTTGACAGATCATTTAGTGATGCTAATGGTATCACCACCCTTTCATGCACTTTCATTAGCCTTAAGTGTTTTTAAAAAGTAAACTGTCTTGTGAAAGAGGAAGAAGAGAGGCGAACGAGAGGAGGTACTTCTGTGACTTGGAAAAGCGTTTTTACTCTAAAAAAAAAAAAATTTCTTTTTTGTGAGGGAAAGTTCTTCTAAAAGTGCCCCCCAGGAAGCTGAGCATGGATAGAATTCCAGGGGATCAGAGCCCTCTGTCCCTACTCGACTCTGTTCTCAATCCCTTGGGAAAAAAACTCGATGTTCCTTTTAGGACCTCAGTGTTCTCATGAATAAAAAGCAGAAAAATCAGCAGTAGATTTCCTCACAGGAGTGTTGTTCAGTGACTACACAGAGATTGAAAAACACTTTAGCTGTCTGCAAAGCGTGTTCATAGAATAATAATACAGTGAGAATTCTTACCTAACATTTATGGATTGGCTTATAGTTGGCAAAGCATATTGCAGGCACAGGGCTAGATAGCCATGAAATGGCCACAACCCCACATTGTTCAGCCCAGCCAAACCCGTCTTGTTCCCTTGCACATGAAATCAGACTGTGTTTGCATCAGGAATTAGTTCTGCTCTCCTTAGAAGAGCGCACAAG
Source organism: Balaenoptera borealis (assembly GCF_965194805.1). Classification (NCBI taxonomy): domain Eukaryota; kingdom Metazoa; phylum Chordata; class Mammalia; order Artiodactyla; family Balaenopteridae; genus Balaenoptera; species Balaenoptera borealis. The sequence goes on from NC_138870.1 coordinate 38,386,494, forward strand.
AGCATTTGTGACTTATGCTCCTGAGAAAGTAGTTACAGGCACTTAGGTACCTACCAAATTATCAGTGGGTTGAGCATTAATCATACCCGGCATTATTACAAAATATCAATGGTACAGTCTGTTAATAAATAAATATGTAGAACACTTACTAACCCTTGCTGATAGAATTTCCAATTGAACTAGAAATAAGAGCTATTTATGCGCTATTTCGAATAAACCACTATCAGCTTCACTAAATTTTGCAGTAAAATTTTTATTTATTCCATCACGTAATATTCATTAATCAGTGTGCTTCAAGGAATAATACCAAGCAGTATATCTCAATGTTTACCCTCAAGACCAAGAGTGGGTATTACTGACGCCTCTGTCCCCTGCACATTGTTTGTTATCTGACAGATGTTAGTCATGCAACTGATGCTGGCTGGTTGGTTGAAAGAATGTAAGACAGTGTGCTGTGTTTGATAATTTCCAGTGGCACTTAAAGCAGAGATGCCAGAGGAGTTCAGTTTGGACTGTAGTTCTCAACCCGGCTGTGCATTAGAATTATCGGAGAAACTCTTTTAAAACATGAAGGCCCAAGCTCCACCTTCATGTACTAATCTTGCTGTTGCATATGTTTATATAAAGAACCTGAATATGTTTATCAAAGTTTACAAAGGTGACTCAAATGTGCAGCCAGGTCAAAAATCATTGTTTTTGAAAAATCAGGTTTGTATTTTTGAAGAAGGCGGTATATATTGCAACCTTGAAGAGTACATTTCATTAAGTACTGAAATCTGTACCAATCGAGGTTTTACCAGAAAACAGAACCTGTAGGATCATGCACATAAACACACGTGTGTACACATGTGTCTATATGTATGTGTATAAATATATCTATTCATGTCTGTACACATAAGTACACATGTATATATCTATATTAATATACACATGCAGAGAAATATTTATTAAAGAGATTTATCTCGAGGAACCTGCTTCCACAACTGTGGATTCTAATCTGTGGGGCACAGTGGCAGGAAGGGCAGGCTGGAAGCTCTTGGGCGGGGGTTGACACTGCAGTCCAGAGGTGGAATTTCTTTTTCTCAGAGAAGCCTTAGTTTTTCTCTTAAGGCCAGTCAACTGATCGGATGAGCCCCACTCAGATCATTTCTTTTAGTTAAAGTCATCTGATTGCAGATGTTAACCACATCTACAAAATACGTTCATAGCAACTCTTAGATTCGTGTTTCATTGCATAACCGGGAATTAAAGCCCAGGCAAACCGATGCATAAACCTAACCATCCCGGTGGATACACTACAGGAAGGTATCCTAATAGCATGACCTATGCCAGTAAATGAAAGTGGAAAAGAGTGAGGTGTGCCCAGTTTGTATCGAGCACAGAGTTGATCTAGGGGAGTGGGAGGAGATGAAGTTAAAAAAACAGTTTAGGGTGGAATGTAGCATTCTCCAACTAAGGGTTTGGACTTTTGAACTGAAAAGACAAAGCAAATCTGTAGCGGCCGCACTTTCTCTGACCATGTTTTCATCTGTTCTGTGCCTCTGCTGTCCACTGAGCTACACGTGGTTGTGGAGGCACTTGAAACGTGGCTAGTGAGACAGAAGAACTGCATTTGTAATTCTATTTCATTTTAATTCATGTAAATTAAATAGCCCCATGCGGCTAGTAGCTACTATATTGGACAGTGCAGCCAGAGAGAGATCAGCCTGGCAGGAGGATCCAGGAGGCATCCGAAGGAGAAACAACGCAAGCTGTCTAGTTAGTAACCTACTCTGGTAGTCCTGTTGCAGGGTGGGTGGAGGCTGGGAAAGTGGGAAGGGAGAGAGAAAGACAGAAGTGAGGGAGGAGGAGATCAAAGTTTACCCTGTGGTTGGCCACTTCACCATCTTTCCAGCCACTTTTTTGTCTACCTTCCTGCTGTCCCTTCCTCTTACACCCAAGCCCCTCCTATCTGTCACATGTCCTCAGAGCTCGCCCCAGCTTCTCTCTGCTCACCAGCCCTTCTCACACTCACTTCCTCAGCTTCAATTACAAGCTCTGTGTTAACAGCTCCCAAGTTTATACATGTAGCCTTAGATCTCTCCTCTCAACCCCAGCCCCCTAGTATCGACACTTGGAAATCTAACAGATTCTTCGTCTTCCCCTCCTAATCATATTTCTCTTCCAGTTTTCTGAATTTTGGTAAATATAATCTCCATCCTCTCAGGGGCTCAAGCCGGAAACCTGAGAATCCTCCCGAACCCTTATTTCCAACCTGATTCAGCCTGTCCCTTTCTCCTCATGTCTGTTGCTCCCCCCTGAGAATAGGCCGCCACCTTTCTTCCCTGGACTCTCCCATCTCCCCATTCCCACTTGTGCCACCCATGATCTACTCTCTGAGCAGTTCCTTTAAAAACAGAAATCACACCAATTCGTTTCTTCTGTGATGTGTAATGGAATTTCCCCCCTGTTGCTTTAGCTATCATATTACTAAATGTCATAGGATAAAGGGTTAATTAATTTCAGTTGATTTATTAAATAATATTTATCTAGTTAATATTTCTATAACCCTGTTAAGTAGGTACAATTGAGAAATTTCATTGAAATATCCCTTGGGGCATATAGTCTAGTGAGACAGACATTAATCAAATAATTACATAAATAATTAGACAATTAAAATTGTGAGAGGTGACCTTTAAAGACGAGTATGAGCTGCTCTGAGAGAATGTGAGAGGGAGACCTAAGCTACCAGCAAGGTCAGGAGATCATAAAGAGGTCACACCTCTTTGTGGCGTGAGCCATGGAAGAGGGAGAGAGGGAGATTCTAGGAAGTGGGAGCTACAGGTGCAGAGATCGGGGGAAAATACTTTACTTTGATGGAACAGTATAGCCATTCAAAATGTTAATGTAATATAGTAACAGACAACCGCATTGGGGTGGAGTGTGGTCTTAAATTTTCCAGACCATGTGAAACAGCCTTTGGAAACTGACAAGACTGAACCTTTGTAGAACTTGAATAAAATGGTTCTGTTAAACCCTCTGACTTGAATATGTTATCTCAAGTCAGTTCAGCAAGTATCTGTTGTCTTACTTCCCTAGGTATTATAGGTTAAAAACAGTTTTTTTCTTTCATTATTATAATCCAATTAAAATTATAGTATGTATACATAAAAATAGATGACATCATACTATGTATATTGTATCATACTATTACAATTTATATAATGCAAAATTAAGAGCTAAAATGAATGCTGTAGAACAGCAGTTCTAAACTTTTTATATTCTTACACTTTAAAGTATTTGTTTTTTATTTATTTATTTATGGCTGTGTTGGGTCTTTGTTTCTGTGCGAGGGCTTTCTCTAGTTGTGGCAAGCGGGGGCCACTCTTCATCGCGGTGCGCGGGCCTCTCACTATCGCGGCCTCTCTTGTTGCGGAGCACAGGCTCCAGACGCTCAGGCTCAGTAGTTGTGGCTCACGGGCCCAGTTGCTCCGCGGCATGTGGGATCTTCCCAGACCAGGGCTCGAACCCGTGTCCCCTGCACTGGCAGGCAGATTCTCAACCACTGAGCCACCAGGGAAGCCCTACTCTTACACTTCATACCCTTAATAAAGTATTGACTCCAAAGAGCATTTTTATGTGGATATACCTATCAATATTAGATATTGATAGTATTATAACTTAAAACTGAAAAAAATATTAATTCATTTAAACATAACCAATAATAAACTCAGTATACATTAAAATAAATACTTTATGAAAAGTGACTTTTCTAAAACAAAAACATTAGTGAGAGGGTGGCATTATTTTATGTATTTTACAGATCTCTTTAAGAGAAGACAGCTGATTCTTCTATTCGCTTCTTTTAACTTCAGTTAAAAGTTGCAATATGTTGTTTTGGTTGAACTATGTGAAATAGATACAGCCTTACACAGATAGGTAGGTAGAAAAGAGGGGAGTATTTTAAAGCCTTTTCAGGTAATTGTCGATATTCTTCTTTGAAACCACATTAAAACTTAACAACTGGTAGTTTCTTAAAGATTGCTTGTGATGTGGAATGCAAAACCGTTTCAGTGAACTTTTGTGTATTAAAAACCTTTCTTGCATCTTTTACGTGCTGTTGGTCTTTTGCATTTGCTCTTTGGAAAAATATCTATTCAGTTCTTCTGCCTACTTTTTAGTTGGATTGTTTGTTTTTAGATGTTGAGTTGTATGAGCTGTTTATATATGTTGGATATTAACCCCTTACCGGTCATGTCATTTGCAAAGACCTTCTCCATTCAGTAGGTTGTTCCTTGCAAAAGCTTTTTAAAGTTTAACTAGGCCCCATTTGTTTATTTTTGCTTTTGTTTCCTTTGCTTTAGCAGACGGATCCAAAAAGATATTGCTGCGATTTATGTCAAAAAGTGTTCTGCCTATGTTTTCCTCTAGGAGTTTTATAGTATCCAGTCTTACATCTAGGTCTTTAATCTATTTTGAGTTTATTTTTGTATGTGGTGTTAGAGAATGTTCTAAGTTCATTCTTTTACAAATAGCTGTCCAGGCACGTGAAAAAATGCTCAACATTGCTAATCATCAGGGAAATGCAAATCAAAACCACAATGAGAGATCATCTCACACTTGTCAGAACGGCTGTCATCAAAAAGAACACAAATAACAAATGTTGGCGAGGATGTGGAGAAAGGGACCCTCCTGCACTGTTGGTGGGAATGTAACTTGGTGCAGCCACTGTGGAAAACAGTGTGGAGGGTCCTCAAAAAACTTCCATGTAACCCAGCAATTCCACTCCTGGGTATAAATCCGAAACAAACAAAAACAGTAATTCGGAAAGATACATGCACCCCAGTGTTCACAGCAGCATTTTTTACAATTGCCAGGGTGTGGAAGCAACATGGATGGACTTGGATGGCATTACGCTAAGTGAAATAAGTCAGACAGAAAAAGACAAATACTGTATGCTATCACTTATATGTGGAATCTAAAAAGTACAACAAACTAGTGAATAAAACAAAAAAGAAGCAGACTCACAGATATAGAGAACAGACTAGTGGTTACCAGTGGGGAGAGGGAAGGAGGGAGGGTCAATATAGGGGTGGCGGGGGGCAGGGAATCTGTCTTGCATTTTGACTGAATCTTTACCCAAGCATGATCTTTATCACCGTGCATAGGGCAGTTGGAAAATATTGGTTCATTGAGTTAAGTAGCTCTTACAAATGTTGACCCATTTCATTATACAATATGAAAAAAATACATTTGTTAACACACCTCCAATCTCCATATCATCAATCTCATCAGAAAAGCCATTGAATATTGGGAAGCTATCAAGTTCCCAGTGGCAAACACAAGGTGTCTTAAATTCTAATATATACTTGCTTGAAAGCTCGAATTTTATCATTAGCAATAAATATTGTTAGTTGTTTTCCTTGAAACGACAGTTTCACTTTGTTCATTTTCGGGAAAATATCTGCCAAATACTCAAGCTTGTATAACTGAATTTTGTGTCAGCTGTCTGTCAGGTAAAAGTGGTGTCTATGAATAAAATTGACAACTCAAAAATTGCACGGCACTTTTCCTCAAGACCACCATCATACTTTGATGTGCAGCAGAAGTACTTTATGGGTACTTCCATTTCTTCACACAGAATATTAAAAATCCAGGTACTCAAGGGTCAAGATTTAATAATGTTAGTAATTGTTACAGCTTCATCAAGAGCATTCCTAAGTGAAGGGACTTTTTTTACTGTGAGTAAGTGGTGGTGAACAATACGATGATGACTCGTATAGTTTGGTGCCACTGCTGAGTTGTGCTAAGATGCTGGAAGTTTTTACCCACCGTGGCTTCTGTACCATCATTGCAGATGTTAACACAATGAGAAAAAGGAATAACATCTTAGTATTATTATAAAAATGTTTGTGACCTCATGGGCCCCCCTGAAACGGTCTTAGGAATCCCCGGAGGTCCACAGAACACACATCCATTGGTACAGACAGTAGTCTGGTGAGGGAAGAAGAAACATGAACCCAGTTGTTAGGAAGGCTGCATGAGAGAAGAACTGAGCTAGACCTCGGAGGAGAATTAAGATTTGGATAGGTGGGAAAGAGAAAGGGTAGTAGTTTCAGGAGGGGAAATCATGTGCGCAAAGGAGGAGAGGCAGGAAGCAGCATGATACAGTCAAACGCTGTTGAGAAAGCATGGTGGGGTTGGAGAGTTAGGAATGGGGAGTGATGGTGAATAAAATGTGGGATATAATCAGATTATGAAACATCTGAATACCTATCTGAAAAGTTTGCACTTTCTCCAGAGGGCACTCGGAGAAACTGAAGGTTTTTGAATCCTGTGAGTTGAACATGTTGATTTAGGAACATCCATATGTATATATGTATAAATTGGATTGGCAAACAGGACAACTGGATGCAAGCAGGCGGATTGGGATATTAATTGTAATCTAATTAGTGAAGGTCAAGAGCACAGACTAGGGTGATAGCAATAGATGTAACAGTGAAATGCAGACTAATTGCTTCAAAGGTAGAAGCAGTATGAGAACTAAAGACTAAAAAGTCAAAGGTTACCAGTGTATTATATTTTATAACCCCAGTTCCTTGCCAAGGTCATTGTCTGTTAGGGAAATGGACAAAAACTGGGTGTTTCTGTAAAAGGTCTCACATGAAACTTTTTCCTCCCCCCAAAATCAGAATGCTTCCTTTTTTTCTGATAACAAGGACTGTATCATTGAACACATTTCCTTTTTGCCCTGCTGCCAGGAGGCCTTGTGCCAATGTCATGTTCAAATCACAACAACTGCAATTGTCCCAATGGTTAGTACATTTCTTCCTCCTACTTTCTCTGGCCCTGATTCTCCATCTCTATTTATTTATTTATTTTTAAATTGAGGTATAGTTGGTGTACAGTATAATATGTTACAGGTGTGCAACACAGGCGATTCACAATTTTTAAAGGCTATACTCCATTTATAGTTATTATAAAATATTGGCTATATTCCCTGTTTTGTACAATATACCCTTGTAGTTTATTTATTTTATACATAATTGTACCTCTTAATCCCCTACCCCTATCTTGCCCCCTCCCTCCTTCCCTCTCCGCAGTGGTAACCACTAATTTGTTCTCTGTATCTATGAGTCTGTTTCTTTTTTGTTATATTCACTAGTTTGTTGTATTTTTAGATTTCACATATAAGTGATATCATACAGTGTTGGTCTTTCTCTGTCTGACTTACTTCACTTAGCTTAATACCCTCCAAGTCCATCCATGTTGTTGCAAATGGCAAAATTTCATTCTTTTTTTTATCTCTATCTTAATTTATAATTCATTAATCTTATTATTTTCATTCTGTTTGATGCCAGATGTCATAAGACCTCTTTTGAAAGAGATTGGGGGAAGGGGGATAATGTATTCACCCTTACCATATTTTATTCATTTCTGGGATGGGACCCTTTGCTTCAATCACAGTTTACTCAGAACCTGAAGAAAGCTAAAAAGCCTCTGACATCCAAAACCAAAGCACCAAGGCTTAATTTCAAAGAATCTCAACAGATTCAGTTAATCTGGTTGCCCAATTCAAAGCAGATATAAGCAGTAAATAAAAGGGTAGTGGAATACCTATTAAAGAGTGGTAGATTGATAACAAAAGAAGTGACTCCTTATAATCTGAGTAATGGCAGAGAGAAAAAGCAAGATGCAGGTGAAAGTTCCTAATGATTATAAAGTATGTGAATGCACTTAACACGGCTAGTTATCAATGAAGAACTGTTTCATGTTAAAATAGAGAACACCAAAAGCTCACATTTATTGAGCTTTTACTATGTTCTAGGCTCTGTGCTATTCCTTTACATGCATCATCTCAATCTTCGCAATAATCCTGCATTTCTTTCTATGATTTCCCCCTTTTACAGGTGAATAAATTCAGTTTAAAGAGATGAAATATATACACAAAGGCACACAGCTAGTTATATGCGACAGAGTTGTGATTTGAACCTAGCTCTGCCAGATACCAAAACCCATGTTCTTTGTTCTTATTTGGGGCTCTCTTCATTTTTACTTTTTTAATAAGAGCAGTAGTAGTAGTAGTAGTAGTAGTAGTAGTAGTAGTAGTAGTAGTAGTAGTAATACTAGTAGTAATTATGTTCAATATCCTCTCTTTAAGAAATCAAAAAATATTATGTACTATATTTGAGAAAATTTTGAGCACAGAAAGGTTGAAGTAACCTTTTAATTAGCATAAAGTTCATCTGAAAACTTATTTCCTCAGAGCATTTTATTTCTTGAAAATTCCCAATAATTGATAGGAGGAGGATTTTTTAAGGTGTTATTTATTATCTGTAGTCACATTTTTGTGCCATTGTTTTTCTTTTGTTTGTTTTTTTAATTTTATTTATTTTTGGCTGCGTTGGGTCTTCGTTTCTTTGCGAGGGCTTTCTCCAGTTGCGGCAAGCGGGGGCCACTCTTCATCGCGGTGTGCGGGCCTCTCACTATCGCGGCCTCTCTTGTTGCGGAGCACAGGCTCCAGACGCGCAGGCTCAGTAGTTGTGGCTCACGGGCCCAGTTGCTCCGCGGCATGTGGGATCTTCCCAGACCAGGGCTCGAACCCGTGTCCCCTGCACTGGCAGGCAGACTCTCAACCACTGCGCCACCAGGGAAGCCCTGTGCCATTGTTTTAAATGAGTCACTTGGTTTTTTAAATTTTGTTTTGGAAACACCTCTGCATCCTCATTTTGATACCACAAGGAACAGCCATTCTTGTAAACTGCTTCTTGAGTTTCAAGAGGAAAAGTAACATCTTTATAAGGCATTAACCAACTGATAGGAGTTGTCACAATCCTTTGCTTTGCTGGGCACTAGATGCTCTGATTTGTTTTTCTTCTTCTTGCTTTGAATGAGGTTGCAAACATCAATTCCTAGAGAAGTGGTCTGAGATTATGACCAAGGCACATATGGGGACATATAACAGTCCGACAGGGGAGTCACAGTTGATGACAGGACACTTGTCCTGCAAACTCTGAGAGGCTGAAAATAACTCAGGGCAGTTCTTAGATGGCAAATGGAAACCTCCTGTGAAAGATGAAGAGCTCTCTGGGAATGATGGATTGTAACTCTGAGGGAGTCTGAAGAAGAAGAATTACACAGGAGCCCAGTAAGGAGCTGAACACTTGTTACCTTAGTTACGCCCTCAGTTATACCTTATGTGTCTTCTTCAGCTCAACAGTCTGAAGAGCAATATCTTGAAACTCCCTTTTCTGTTTATTCTCAGATCATAATCACATTTTGTGAGATTGGCTTTCATTCAAAGCATGAAATCTCAGGGACTGGTAACCCAGGCCCCATGCAACTCAGGTGACTAAGAAAAAGGGGCAGTTCACAGTTATGGATTTGGTGAATGGGAACTACCAGTTAATAATTTTGAGTCATAACCATTTAATTTTCCAAAAACTGAAAATAAATATGCTATTGAAATAAGATTAATTAAGAGGAACAAGAGGGTAGGTGGAAGGAAACCTATGGTTATGAAGTCAAGCTAAAATTATTGTTCCTTTAGTCTAAGGAGCTTGTGTAGATGCAATAGTGTGAAAGTCCATTAAGTCATGCAGGATTTGGTTGTAGCAATATTATTTTGGTTCTGATTCCAGAATATGAGATTGGGAACTGTTTCTTAAAGATTGAAAAATGTCATTTAGGACAACCATCTTGCCTGTGTGGAAAACCTACTGCACATTCTTCCTCAGGAGATGATACAAACTGAAAATGCTAATAGGTTCAAAAAAATTTAAGGTAAATGGATTGATGTTAAATCCATAATTCAATATTAAAACAAAGCAAGACACTTTGGGGATATCGAAACCTTAAGAGGTCAGCCTCCAAGAGGATAGCCATTCCCTCACAAACGTCCTCTTGCACCACTTGTCTTGTTTCATCACATCCATCACTTTATCATTCCTGACTTCATTGGGAATGTCTTACAGCTTAATCTCACCCAGATTTCTTTCACCAGTGTTACCACTACCAGCTGAGAACAGTGCAAGCAGATGATGGCTTCTTCTAGAAAAGGGAAAGTAAGAAAACAACCACTATAGGCCTTTTCACATTTTTCCTTTTCTTTTCCTTTTCTTTACTTGTTCTTCTTCTTTTCTGCAGATCACCTTTAAGGAAAGCTAAACAAAAGTTTTCAAAATGGTGTACCACCTGTGGGAAAACAGGAAAGCAAAACAAGTTTGAAGTCATGCTAATGCAAATCCCAATCCCAGCTAACTGTGGGTTTAAGGAAAAGTTCACTCAGAGTCCATCCTCTCTGAGAAGGCTCCAAACTAAGAATCTTCCTGCAATAGAAAGCTTATTATCTTCCCTGGTTACTTAACTCCTTTTATGGAAGCTTTATTTTAAAGGTCATTTCAAAGTTCTATTTTCATATTTCCTCTAGCCTGGTTCATAAATTTTAAGAATATAATATTTAAAAACATATGAGAACTCTGTTTGCTAAAACTACTGCTTCCTTGGCACAGGCTAGAGGGAAATATTTAACAATAATTATGCCTGAGGCATTATGCCTCCACCCTCACCCTGTGTTTGAAACGTGATGTTCTAATAATAGAACTCTAGAGTTTATTTTTACACAGGCAAAGGGAAACAAAGGCAAAATGCATATACCAAATCAGGAAGCCATTGGTATGTGAACATTCCCTCATGAGTATTAAAAAAAGAAAAAAAAAAAAGACAAAGAAGCAGCAGCAGCATTTTCATGGCACAATCTAATACTATTTATAAATGAACTACATCTATTTTTGGTGGGAAATGACTGAAAATAGCCAGTTCCACTATTTGGAAACTACTTATAGCCATTTACAAATATAAATTAGCAAGACGATTTTTTTTTTCGGTTTTAATTTCTTTTTTTTTAACATCTTTATTGAGTATAATTGCTTTACAATGGTGTGTTAGTTTCTGCTTTATAACAAAGTGAATCAGCTATACACATACATATATCCCCATATCTCCTCCCTCAGCAAGACGATTTTTTTAGGAATTTGTACATCATGGCTTCCCTGGTGGCACAGTGGTTAAGAATCCGCCTGTCAATGCAGGGGACACGGGTTTGAGCCCTGGTCCGGGAAGATCCCACATGCCACGGAGCAACTAAGCCCGTGCACCATAACTACTGAGCCCGTGCGCCTAGAGCCCGTGCTCCACAACAAGAGAAGCCACCACAATGAGAGGCCCGAGCACTGCATTGAAGAGTAGCCCCTGCTCGCCGCAGCTAGAGAAAGCCTGTGCAACAATGAAGACTCAACGCAGCCAAAAATAAATTAAAAAAAAAAAAAGAATTTGTACATCAGTTTTAAACTTGCAACAGAAATCATTTATAAACTAAATCAGCAGTAAGTTCTATATTCTAAAAAATTATGAGTCAAAATATATACTAATATTTGGTAGTTACACAAGGAGCATGTAAACTGTATTGGAAAGTATGTCCAGGGGGCAGTGACCTTCTCAAACTAGTATCACACATTCCAGTTAAATGTCTACATTTCCAAAAACACGTCAACATTGTTGAGCGTAGGGTTGGTAGACAGTGCCCTAGAGTATTTCTGTCTTTTCCTTTTGGGAAGTAACCGTATGGGCTGCTTCTGTATTACCATTCACCCACTTGCTCCTTTGCCAGCATGGTCTTTAGAATCTCACGAGTAAAAACCAAGAGAATCTACTGAGAAGGGATTAAATAATAAGATAGTTCAGTTGGGTCAAGAATAGTAATCGGCATTTCAGAAAAGCATTAATTCAATTGGGCAGTACCCATAAAAATGTTAGTGCTCTCTAATTAAAAGGTGCAGATGAAAAAAAAAGGTATTTTAACTCTCATGGGAAAAGTGAATAAGAGTGAAATCCAGTGAGGGAAAGGCACTTTCATACTCTGCTGTTGGAAGTGTTCATTTTTATAAATATTTTGGACGACAGTTTAGCAACATTTATATCAAAAAACCTCTAAAAGGCTAGGTCCCTTAAAATCTGCTTCTAGAATTTAGCCTAAGAAAATAGTAATTGAACATGTGCACAGATACATATGTGTAAAGATGCTCCTTGCAGCAGTGTTTATAAAAGCAACAAATTGGAAAGAACTTATATGTTCATCAGTGGAGGAACTGTTTGACTAAATGATATTGCAACTACTAAACACGATGGTGCAGAGCTTTTTCTCAAGCTAGAAAAATGGCTGTGATGGGTGTTTTTAGAACAGTACGTATAGTATGGTATCATTTTAGTGAACGTGCATGTGTGTTTGTGTGTGCGTGAGAGAGAGAGGTCCAAAATATTAAGAAGCTCGGCTCATCTCTGGGAGATGGGATTACATATGACTTTTATTTATTCCTTTATACTTCCGTGTATCTTCAGAATTTTTTTTGTATTGAGTATATATTACTTTTATCATCAGAAAAAAAAAAAAGATATATTTTCCTAAGAAAAAAGCAAACCAAGCTCCTGCTAAATGCAAAGGCTCAGCAGAGAACTCAGGGTGAACAAGACCCGGACATTGGCCTTCAGAAGCTGATAGTGTGTTTAACAGAGTGGGGAAGGAGACAGTGTGATTTGTACAAATATTATTCTGGGTCACTCCTAAGTTTACCCTGATTGTCACAGAGTCACCAACAAGGGGTGTTCTTGGACTCTCTAACAGACTTGGAATCCTCACTTCTAGATACACCTCCACCTTGAATGAGCAGCTTTTCCACTGCGCTTCTTTCCCGCCAACACATTCTTGAACGCCCCGTCAAAGACACTCGCACGCATATCCCCCAACACGCGATTGGCTGAGCTGACTTCCTGTGCGGCGCCCTTGTGCATCCGTGTACTTCTCCTTATCCCTGGTACTAACGTGTTACTTCCTTTTCTCCCACCCCTGCTTCTCATAATAGTAATCTTTCTACCTTCAGCGTTCAGGCTTCCATGCCTGCAGTTCTTGGCATTTTTCTTTGTACTTTGCATTTTCTCACTATCAAGTGTTCTTACAGGCTGAGGAGGTGATCTGAATAAAAGGAATAAAAATTGATATAGTCTCGGGCTTCCCTGGTGGCGCAGTGGTTGAGAATCTGCCTGCTAATGCAGGGGACACGGGTTCGAGCCCTGGTCCGGGAGGATCCCACATGCCGCGGAGCAACTAGGCCTGTGAGCCACAGCTACTGAGCCTGCGCGTCTGGAACCTGTGCTCCGCAACAAGAGAGGCCGCGATAGTGAGAGGCCCGCGCACCGCGATGAAGAGTGGCCCCCGCTCGCCGCAACTAGAGAAAGCCCTCGCACAGAAACAAAGACCCAACACGGCCAAAAATAAATAAATAAATAAATAACATCATCCCCATTAAAAAAAAAAAAAAAAAGAATCCTCCTGCCAATGCAAAAAAAAAAAAAAAAAAAAAAAATGATGTAGTCTCTGCTATCCCTTGCAGTAATTTTGCACACTTTGTAAAGAAAAAAATGTTCCGCTATCTCTTACGCCTTGAACCTGCCTGGACTCTGCTACAGTTAGGGAAAACACCAGAATATATCTCATTTATAAACTGCATGGCATATAAATAAATTTTCATTATGTTCTATATTTCATGGGATGTAAATATTTACATAAAGGCTCTTGCCTCTAAACTTTTGTTTCCCTAAAACTTGCGATATACAGGGATTCAAGATTTACTGAAAAATAGAAAATCCTATATTTTCACTTTAGTTTTTTGCTATAATTAAAGTTTTTTTTTTTTTTTCTTGTTGTGTTCTTCCTGGAATTAACTACTTTGTTTTGCTAGTCTTAAAGACCGCAGAGAGCCTCATGTGTTTTCCACATTCACATATCAGTTGCTCTTTAATTATGTGAGTGTTTTGATATTGTTTATTTTTCATAGTGTAATTCCTCAGCTATCATTGTTAGACAATAAGACTTTTTGTGTCCTGCTTTCTGTAGAGGTTGAGACCATTAATCCAAATAAGCCTGGAATACTCTCTAATCTCATAGTAAATGACAGCCCTAACAGGGCAGGAATAAACTGTTTGGAAATTCTCTAGAATTTTTTAATCTGATACAATCAGATAATATCACTTGCCGTCTAAGGCAAGTTTCCAACATCCTTACACATAAACGAGAGTTTGAGCAAAGATCCCAAACTGATTGCTTTGTATCCAGATCTTGGACAAATCATTTAAAATTTGCATTTTAAACTCTAGGAGTAGATGCCTCTATTGTGAAATGGGACTTCCAATCTTGATTTTGCAGGGTTTATTTGAGGACGCTTGAGAAGTGTGAGTTTGGGCACATGTTGAGCAGCAAGTTCTTTCCTGGACTCACCAAGTGCTGACGCCAGGGATTCCAGGAGAGTGCTTAGTTAGCTGAGCTGCTCATCTCTAAGTGACCTAAATGCCATGGAGCAGTTCCACCCAGGCAGCTGTTTCCCCAGATCCTCTCCTTCCCTGGCCCTTCTTTCTCCATCCAGAAGACAAGCCTCACCATCATGTAATCATCATGTGACCCTTCATGTACCCCAAGCTCCTGTTCAAGGAAAATCCAGATAACTTATGAGAAGTTTTCCTACCAAGTAATTTCAGTCATCCCTTGGTATTCACAGGGCGGTTACCAAAGTCTTTGGATGCTCAAGTCCCTTGTATAAGATGGTGTAGTATTTGCATATAATGTATACACATCCTCCCATGTCCTTTGATCATCTCTAGATTACTTATACTACCTAGTACAATGTAAAGGCTATATAAATAGTTGTGAATACAATGTAAATATCATGTGAATAGTTGTTGGCACAGGGCAAATTCAAGCTTTGCTTTTTGGAACTTTCTGTAATTTTTTTTTTTTTTAGTCTGACGTTGGTTGAATCCACAAATTCTGGCAGCGTAATTTTGCTGCTTGCATTTTTATCCTGATTTGGTTAAAAGAGCCCTTTGGACTCTTTTGTTGAAGGAGATGCCCTACAAATAGAAGGAGGAAAGAAGCCAGCTGAGAGCAGGGAGACCTGGAAAACATCACTTGGGTACATTACACCCAACCTTTCTTACTCCTTCTCTCCTATACTACTCTGCCAGGAGCTTATTTCTCAGACCTCCCCTTGCTCAGACGAAGCACGTCTCTCTTCCCAAGTGTGAAATGTCAAAGCCAACGGTTAAAGACAAAGGTGGTCAGGTCACTCTTCTGCAATGGTTGGCAGCATTGTTTTTGTTTATTTTGATATAATGACAAATGAACATGGATAGTCTTTTTAACCACCGCAGTCTTTAAGTACAGCTTTGGGTCAGATTGCTGCAAATGAGTAAATGGATGCTAAATTGGTGGAATCTAGTGTCCTCGGAACCAGAGAGGGCAATGGCTATGAACAAATAAAACATATTATAGACTCTAAACTGTAATTAGAAATTTACTTGATATTTTTTCCAGGAAGAAAGAAGTATTAACAGCTAGAGACTCTGCTCACTTCCTTGGCATTAAAGACATTTGCCTAAGACCCTCAGGGTAACGATAAGTTACTCTGATGAGTATAAGAATTAATAAGTTTCCTAGTGGGGAAGTCAGTAACCATACGTAAGCTCCAATCTCTAAAATGATTTGACCTGATAAATTTTAAACCATCTCTTAAAGTGTTTTTAAACTTAAGCTGCTGAACAGGAAAGATTGGGTTTCAGGGGTTTTTTGTATTTCATCTTGGTGCCATTTGATTTGGTAGAAAAGACTAAAGATAAAATTTTGAGTAGATTTTGAGAGGTCAGGACTAGAATAATCCATCTGTGAATAATCAGTCATTTTGAAGAAGATTATCAATATTTATCCTAGGAAACTATTAAAACTTCAAAACTTTAGAAGAGGATTTTTTTTGAATTTTTTTTTAGTTTTTTTGTCATTTCAATACCTGTTGGATGAGTCAGGCCTATAGTGGAACTTATAACGGAAAAATCCAGCCTTTTTTTTTTTTTTCCAAACAGTACTGTTTTGTTCATAGTTGAGTCTTTTCTATTTGGGCTAGTTGCCTTGTTTGTTAGATATTCTTTCTAGCCCAGCGTTTTGTTTCTCCCCTCTCTTCCCAGTCACCTAGTGGAATGTTTTCTGCCAAGAGATGGGAAACCTGGATTTCACAGCCGTACGAAGTTGGCACTCTTTCCCCCGGCATTGCATTCTAATAATACCATATCAGAGTCTGACCTAGTTATTTCATACAGACAACTCTCGTCAAGCCAGTGGTGTTTTCCTCCAACAAAAGGCCATGGTCTTCTATCATACAGGAGAGACGTGCGTACAGACCAGATTATCTGGGAGCTTGCTGCCAGCCCGTGTGGCTGAGCAAGGGCTGTGTGGGGAGGAATGCCTGGAGCCGTGTGCAGATGTGGTTCTCACTCCAGGCCTCATTCTTCAGAACGTGACTTCAGTGAGCTCCTGTCGGACGCCACCAAAGAAAGGCAGCAGAATGTGGGCTCCAGAGAGCAAGCTGCTTTGTACACGGTTCGGACGTCTGTAATAAGGACCAGGTTTTCGTGACTATATTTCACCTTCCTCCACTTCCCCTCGGCCTCATAGTTTTTTCCTCTCCATACGGTTTTCCTCTAGCAACTGCCCAGGTTGTCACCAATAGTAACATCTTCACTGAAAGGAAGAGAAATTGAAGAGAGGGGCCTCAAAGAACTCCATGGCTGAAATGAAAACGACAGGCCTTAGCATTTTTGTATAGCTTTTTTTAAAATGTATTTTAAAAGTAATTAATTAATTATTTTTAATTGAAATATAGTTGGTTTACGGTGTTATTTTCAGATGTACAGCACAGTGATTCAGTGATATATATATATGTTCTTTTTCAGATTCTTTTCCTTTATAGATTGTTATAAAATACTGAGTAGAGTTCCCTGTGCTATACAGTAGGTCCTTGTTGGTTATCTATTTTATATATAGTAGTGTGTATATGTCCTAATTTATCCCGCCCACCCTTTCCCCTTTGGTAACCGTAAGCCTGTTTTCTGTGTCTTGTCTAGCTTTAAATACTCTTAAAGTTTACTGGTTTTAAAGAGCTGAAATTGGAAATAAAAGAATTGGGTGGTAGCCTCAGCCTGGTACACTCATGTGTCTGTTTTTCTGGCCCCTCAGCACCCTGGCTGGGAAAGGTCTCAGGCCAAGTCACACTGTTTAGCTGCTCTGTGGTGGAAAAGAGGAAAGGAGGGACAAGTATCAGTTTGTATATGTTTAGCAAAAAGATACATCTTCTCAAAAGTGTGAAGAAAATGGGAAACGGGTGGCGGTAAAATAAGGTGATTTGTATAGTACTAACTGATGCTGAATGAAGAGAAGAATTAATCACATTTAATGATTAAGGGGTTCCACCAAATGACTGCAAAATGCAACCTCCCCATGACTTTTAATGGAAAAAAATTGCAAAGTATTACTTATCAGTTAAAAAAATATTCCGATTCTTTTTTTTTTTTTTTTTATTCCGATTCTTAAACGACAACATTCACATAAGCAGTCTGACCAGCTGTGTGAGAAACACAAACTCAGGCCTTTCCTTAGAGCAAATTAAAACAATTCTATCCAAATCCCTAAGGTAATAGAGATTGTTGTAAACTGTATTAGGTCTGTGTTCTGCCATTATGACTTTGTTTTTACGCCATAAGGCTTTTAAGCTTTAAATTAAAGGCTCATTTATTTGTTCTTGTTGCTGGCATTTTTGTTTGTTTTCTTGTTTTTTGCTAGGAGTGAGGGATTATCTTGTGTGGATTTGGGGACAAATACCAATGACCAGTGTATCTTTTGTGTGTATCAAAGCATTTTCTGGCATTTGTTTAAGGTTATAAAATGATACTTTCTATAAAGTGATGGGGTTCAGAGAGAAGTCATGAAAATTCATGAAAAGGTGGCAAAGGTAGGATGAGATTTTCATAAACAGTGCTTTGTCTTAGATTTTTTTCTCTTGTTAAATGAACTTTGGTCCTTCAGATAGGCATCTCTGGTTACTGTGTTCATTTCCAAACTTGATACTCCTTTTGCTCATCCAGGTGGGCATAATTCTGGGATAACTGTGTTACATTCATAATGCTGATACTTTCCCACACATTTGTAGAATAATGCTAACCTGCTCAATTTAAGGACTTCTTTCACCAAGAACAGACTATGCTTGCAAAGATCATGTGACCATGCCCTCTTGGTCAAGTAACTAGTTATGGATTTATTTCTCTTTCTCTGTAAACATACTGATGTACCTATTAAAGCTAGAAAATAAACACTTATAAATTGGCACTTTTCAAAAAACTATATTAAAATTTATTTTTCTATTCCACACAGGAAGAATTTAATGGAAAATCTGACTCCCTCTTTTTTAATGATGGTCAGCGAAGAATCGACTTTGTTCTAGTGTATGAAGATGAAAGTAGAAAAGAGACCAATAAAAAGGGTTCAAATGAAAAACAAAGGGTAAGTTTTTTATCCTATTTTCTTTTTATTCCTTATAATATTGTGAAATGAAAAAATAAAGTGCTATTTTTATGTAAGCAATAAAGTGAAACTGGTGTTTGAAATATCATACAACAAACATACCTTCATATTTTCTCTATTCATCATTCCCTCAAGGCATGGTAACAGAAAAAAAGTTTTTTTTAACTTTTTAAAGTTTGGAACAGAAACTTCCTCAGGCTCTTAAGCTGAAGGCGGACTTTCTTCAGAGGAATTGCACTTTCTATCTGTAGAAGAGATTTACATTAAAAGCACACTTGGCGATTTGCAGCTAGGTATGAAAGGAAGCTAATGATTAACAATGACAGCAAGTGTAATAACAACCAGCATTCAGGGAGTGCTAACTCTTGGATGGTCTGTGCATTTTGCATGCATTTTCTCATTTAATCCTGAGAACAGTCTATGAGGTGCCTTTTATTTTCATACCATTCTGGATGACAAACTTGATCCATAGGTTAAACGACTGCCCAAGTTCATGGACTCTAGTCTAAGAACTGGTGGAGCTATGGTTCAAACTCTTGTCTTGAATCTCGAACCTGTGCTCTTGGAACCGGACATTCAAATTCTAATTCTGCCACTGTATTATATGAAATAATTCTAGTTGAGGTAACACTAGCCTCGGATTACAGTGGCTTAATAAAATAAAAGTTTACTTATTGCTCGTGTCAAACAAGTGTGGCATCCCTATTTGGCACAGTGGTTTGGGGGTACAGGCAGGGCTTTGTTCCTTGCAGTCATTCAGGAACCCAGGCTGACACAGAGGCTTTGCCATTTTCAACAGGTAGTTTCTAAGATCATCCTAAGCATCAATAAATGGTAGATGGGATGAGAGAGAGAATGAAGAAAGTACTCGTGCTTCTCTACCTCTTTGGACTGGAACTGACTATATCAGTTGTGTTCACATTCTATTGGTCAGAACTCTGAAAGGTGGAAAGCATAGTTTCTGGCCGGAGAGCCATTTCTCAGTAGGAACTCCATGCTGTGGACGGGGAACATGAATTTTTGGTGGACAGTGGCTTGTCTTTGCTGCAGCTACCAACTGGCTGTGTGACTTGGATGAATTTTCTTATCAGAATCGTATTTTTTTTATTATTTTTGAGATGCCTATTATTTTTACATTTTGACATCTCTGAAATCAGGGTACATCTTAAAAAAGGTGTATCATAATTTCCTTGGCTGCATTTTTTCTTATTGGTACTTAAAATATTGGCTCACTATACAACCAATGACATCTTAGATTTAGGAAAATGGGAATCCCAGTACCTAGTCCAGAGGATTATGGTTAGGATTAAATAAAACAATTAAATTAAATAGATGTTAATTCTTATACCTTCCCTTTTATTTGGGGTTTTCTTTTTTTTTTTTTTTTTTAAAGTCTTTATTGAATTTGTTACAATATTGCTTCTGTTTTATGTTTTGATTTCTTGGCCCTGAGGCATGTGGGATCTTAGTTCCCCGACCAGGGATCGAACCTGCACCATCTACATTGGAAGGCGAAGTCTTAACCACTGGACCACCAGGGAAGTCCCTGGGGTTTTCTTAAATGCACTGGTATGAAAAGGCATCACTCTCCTGTTTTTATATAATTTTATCACTAGAGGAAACTAGCTTACAGTATTTTATCATTTTCCTGTGGACACGAAGGTATCTTCTGTGCAGTCATGGTCACCATCATCAAATATTTATTAGGCATCCATATGCCAATGGAACAGAATTGAGCGCTATATAAAGTAAGTTAAACAAACCTAATCCATTAAAGTATAGAGGAAACAGTTCTAGTTTTAGAAAAGAGCTTCTCTGCCGTGGTAAAGGAGTCCTAGAGCCTCTTACATTATTAATAAGGTCTGCATTTGCTTTACACAGAAACGTAGGTCCTGGAGTAACTCTCATAAATCAAGAGAAAAAAAAATCATCATTAATTTTGGCAATTCCTGAACTCATGGCTTGATACACCATGATGTTGGCTTTTATAAGCTGTGCTTTGAAGTGTTTTGAGTCTGTTTATACATATTACTTAATTTAGAATTCAAAGCTCGGCCTTGGAATCACATTTTTATTAATTGGAAAATCATTTGCGCGTTCCATCATACTCCCTGTCAGGACGTATTCAGGATTTAACATAACGCCAAGGAAAGGCAATTTCAAAATTCTTCTTTCTTTGAGAGGGAAAAAAGAAGTATGTCTAAATCATATTGATTTCCTAAAACAACACCAAGGTTGACTTTGCCAGGGGCTGATCTAAAAAGTATTGTTAAATTCTTGTTTAGAGGTGGAGAAAGATAGAACTGATAGGGCTCTGAGTACTCAAAACATAGAAGAGCAAAAGGCTGCATCTGCACATGAGCAAAATAGAAATTATTTTTCTACACCAAACCTCCAAATATCATGTAACTTTGTCTCCTTATATTAGTGAAAATACCTCAGAACTTCACACCTCCCTTTAAAAAGCATAATCCGTTTACGTTTAGATTACACATGAGGATGATCATAAGTTGTTCCAATAATAAGTGTTCGCTTAGCTAGTACTGCTGTCCGTGGCACAGAATCAGTTTGAATGTTTGTTTTTTTTTTTTTTTACTGCAAGTAACAGGAAAACCAAACTCAAAATGGCTTAAATGCTAAAAGGAAATAATAATTCTCTCACTTAAGAAATAGCCCGGACAAAGGAGCATTTCTGAGTTAGGTAATTTATTGGCTTAATGAGGTCATCAGGAATTGAGGTTCATTTCATCCTTCCGCCCTGCCATCCTCAAATGTTGGCTGTTCTTAAACTGTCTTCACTTTGTTACATGATGTTTGCTGCATTTCCAGACATCCAGAGGCAGAAAGAGGGAATGCCTTTTCTCATGGTCCTTTCGAAGGGGGAAGAAAGCTCCCCTCTTCCTTTTACTGTTGATTGTCTGTCACAGGTCTATTCCTAAACCAACTATGGCAAGATGAATGGAATTACCATCATTAGCATAGACTAATCAAGACTAGTCTTTCCTCTCTTGAATCACCTGATCACCCAGTATCTGACAGACCATCAGGCTTTTCTTAGTAATGAAGAAGGGAGAATGGCTGTTGAATAGGCAGCCAGCAATGTCTGGCACAGCACATGATTAAATATATATAAATAGGTTTGCTCTATGTTGTGAAGAGCAAAAATGTTTTAAATAAAACAAATTCCCATGTATTTCTCGAGCTCTTCCTGCTCAGTTTTGTTAGTCATGCTCTCTTCCATTTCCTTTATCCAAGACTGCTAACCAGTGGCAGAACTGATCTATTCTGAATTTCATTTTGTCTGACACTTGACCTCCCTTCAAACAGATGTGTTTATGACCAAGTAATGGTATAATGCAGATGATGGTAAAGAGGGTAGAAAGGTCTAGATAGCGCAATAACAGTATAAGAAATCCTGAATGTGTTATTATTTATCGATATTTACTTTTTTATCAGCAGAATCCATTCCTAAGAGTTGATGGAAAGTTTATTTCCTTGAAGGTGATGAAAAGTTTATATATGGAAGTATAAGTTTGTATTGTATATCTGACCTTAAGAATTCTTTAGTGGATCTGGCCAGTGGAGACTACAGAATAAGAAATTTTCCCAAAAATGAGTGTTGAATTAAATTATATGCAAACTTTCAAATTATGTGAGACAACTGACTAATTGGTTACAGGTCCTTTGAGCATTTTTCTTTTTTTAATTTATTTTATTTATTTATTATTTTTGGCTGTGTTGGGTCTTCCTTGCTGCGTGCGGGCTTTCTCTAGTTGCAGCGAGCGGGGGCTGCTCTTCGTTGCGGTGCGCGGGCTTCTCACTGCGCTGGCTTCTCTTGTTGCGGAGCATGGGCTCTAGGCGTGTGGGCTTCAGTGTGGCTCACGAGCTGTAGAGCACAGGCTCAGTAGTTGTGGCGCATGGGCTTAGTTGCTCCACGGCATGTGGGATCTTCCCGGACCAGGGCTCGAACCCCTGTACCCTGCATTGGCAGGCAGATTCTTAACCACTGTGCCACCAGGGAAGCCCCCTTTGAGCTTTTAAAACTGTTATCCATTGTTTTAGATGACTTATCATGAGGCTGGAACTCTACCCAGAAGCTAAATGAGATCTCTTTGCAAATGGTTAAAACTTCATCAAAAAGTTCTAATATGTTGAACACAGTACGTCACTCCATTTATTGAGGTTTTACATACTTTAGTAAAGTTTTATAATAATATCTATGAGGATCTTATACATTTTATTAACTATTATATTAAATTTTTGTTGCTGTTGTCAGACACATTTTAAATTGCAGTTTGTGATTTATTATTGTGTGTGTTAAAAAAGAAGTCTACTGGTTTTTTATAAGTTGTATCTAGTTACCTTGATAAACTTTTTAGTTCTAATAGTTTCTAATGCTTGTTTTGAATTTTCTCAGAAGAAGACCATATGTCTACAAGTGACAGTTTTGCTGTACCTTTCTTTATACTTCATTCTTTTTCTTGTCCAAGTGATATGGCTAAGACCTCTTGAATAAAACCAGTAACATATAGTAGTCACCACTGTATTCCTGATTTTGATGCAAATGGTTCTAAAATTTCACCATTAAATATCACATTTACTATAAATTTTTGGTAGTTTTCTTTTAAAAAGTTAAAGGAGTTCCCTTCTAGTCCTAGGTTGCTGTGAGTTTTTATAATTGGGTTTTAAAATTTATCAAATGCTTTTTTTTTTTGTATCAAGGTGATCACACTGCTTTATTTGTCAGTAAGTCTTATGTGCATCAAGTGTATGATTATTTGTGTTTAATAAGATGATAACTAACAGTATAGATAACTCAAACATCATTCACTATTGACTTTAACATGCAATGTATAATTTTTATAGTCATTATTAGCTTCCTGCTTATGCTAGTACTACATTAACATAGTTTATTTATAATTCATTAAAAAGGATTTGAGGTCACTTACAGAATATACCAAAAATATAGATGAGGAAATAAAGGTGACAGAAATGTAAAAGCCAGAAAAATAAAATGAAGCCATGTGTCAAAGTAATAAACAAAATGATTTATTATTAACCATAAGGTCCTGTTCAGAAGTTAAGAGTTCATCTGCAAATTTGCCTCTGAGTTTCCTAGTAGCCAAAGAAAATAGAGGATGTTGTCAATAGCACGGTTTAAAGTTTCAACACAATAAAAACAAAACTGGTTGTTCAAAAGAAATACAATCTTTCTGGTCTAAAGATCCCCCAGAAAGAAATTTGTCCCATGGGGCCTCCTAAAGGGGAAGGCATGATTGAGTCGACTTAATGTTGCCGTACACTCTCCAAATTGAAAAAATAAAGGGATGGCAGAAGGGGATTATGAAGAATCAGAATAATATAAAAAAAATCCTGGTAATGACATATTTGCTACAAATAGTCCATGAAAAATATTAGGCTAGGTTAAGTGATGATGGCAGCCAGTGTTGGGTGGTCTCACCTTCTCAGATAACTTTTGGTAGGTGTTCTGTCTTTTGTTTTCGGTTATGAAATCAGGTTTAGCTTTAAGTCCTTAAAATTTTAGACTAAAGCAGGGAGCTCTTTATATTTTTATCCCCTTCCTTTACACCCTACTTGCTTAAAACTAAGATTGTAGGTTAAAAGGAATAAATTAAATTAGAATCAGCAGTTTCAAATTACAACTACAAGATGTGTTGCTGGTGTAAGCATATTTGGTTTTATTTTTGAGTACTCAGCACAAGAGCAGTGAATCCGAATCTTGATTCTTATTTCCAAAATGGGAAGTGTCCTTGGGCTCAATCCTTAAAAACAGACAAACAAGACAGTGAAATCCTGAAAAGTAAAATCTGATTATCCCATTTCATCTCAGAAAGATGTGGAGAAAAGAAAATCCTTTTCCAGATTAGTCCTTCTGAGTTAGTTTTGAATGAAGCTGTCGTTTGCCCTGGTCCCAACAGTCACCTGTGTCTCACTTTTTTAAAGGGTCGTCTGTAAAAGGGTGAAGGGTTGGGAAAAATCAACTACACCAAATTCTCAGGCTTGAAGGGGATAAATAATCATAAAAGAAAGCTGCTTATATGCACAGAAAAGATGTGTCCTAAAAAAATAGTATAAACTTGTCTGATAAGAGTCATCTGCTTTGCTTGTTAAAACTAGATTATCTAGGCCCCATCCTGTGCGTACTAAGCCAGAATCTTCAGGAGAGGGGCCCTAGAATCTGCATTTTAAGCAAGCACTCCAGGTTGTTCATATAAACAGGTAGGTTAGTTTGGAAAACATTGCCCTGAAGTGTTTACAGTAGTTTTCTTAGTGCATTGATAACAGATGATTTTTTTCCTTCTCAGAAAATGTCTGTTTTCTAAGTTACCATTTGTTTATTTTTGTAATTACACCAAAAATGTTAATTTAAAAAGAAAAGTTGGAAATAAGCTTCAGGTAAATATTCACTTCCTTTCTATGCTTACCATTTAGGATGCTCGTCTGTTTTCTGTCCCTCGTGAACATACGTCACCTACTTGAGTAAATCCCTCATCAGATCCGTCCGCTAACGTTCAATGTTTTATCACCAACACGTGTATTTAAATTAAGTCCCGATTAAATAATTTATTCCTGCTTACCAAACCTTCTTGCACACATGATATATAAGTAATAAGAAGCACTTTGAGTAATGAGAGTAGTTGTTTTGCACAAATTAAGTACCTTTGGCTTATTTCTCATCCATCTTAGTAGGCATAACAAAGATTGGCAGGTTCAAAAATACAGTGATGGCACCATCAGTATTTTTCCTAACAAAGCTGGAAGAATATTTGAAATTAATCTATTCATATATTTCATTAATCCCTACTGGTTTATGCTGATTTATTATCATCACAGTGTATTTAGTAATCTTACTTCTTAGACATTGCAACCCCTGCTTTTTATGCATAAAAGCTAGGTGACATAAAGCAAATGGTAGAAATTGGTGTTTAAAATCAGTATTATTACTGTATAATTCAAAAGCAAGTCCTTCCCAACAATGACTTTATTAAGCCAAATGAGATGTGTAATCTCAGGTGCTTAGGGGACAGAAAGCTGCCTTAATTATGCCAGTCTGTCCTTTGTGATTTTGATTGCTTTATTCTTTATTTCTCTGACAGCTTTATTAACATCCCAAAAGAAGTATGAATAAAATTCCAGTTTCTGGGGTGGGATAAGTGCTCTTGTCCTTCTCTACTTAAAACCCCCAGTACCATTCTCCACTGACAGTAGTAGAATCATAGGCATCTTTTTGTGATGTCCATAAGTCCTCAATGATTACAGTCACTTTGGATTTGCTAGAAGTAGGTTAAAAAAAAAGATCCAGGTTAAAGTCCCAGTGAATTTGCTCCCCTAGAGATAGAGGAACTTACAGCACCATCTAGTATATGGCTGGGCTTTTTTCAGAGCCAGTGAGTCTGGTTTAGTCATTTTGTGCTGCCAAATACACATCATAGACTATAAACATAGGTTTAGGTTCTTACATGTAAGGGTTCCAATAAGGCACATAGATAATTTTTAGCTAAAAATTGTGTGGCCTCAGATATTCATTTATTCAACAAATATTTATTGAGCAACGGCTATGTCAGGCAATATGCAATATTAATTTTCTTTCATTTTTAACACGGAAGACAGCTCTACCCTAATTTTTTTAAATGTCAAGAACACTGTTACACTCTTTGACATAAACCACAGCAAGATCTTTTTTGACCCATCTCCTAGAGTAATGGAAATAAAAACAAAAATAAACGAATGGGACCTAATTAAACTTAAAAGCTTTTGCACAGCAAAGGAAATCATAAACAAGACGAGAAGACAATCCTCAGAATGGGAGAAAATATTTGCAGATGAAGCAATGGACAAAGGATTAATAATCTCCAAAATATACAAACAGTTCATGGAGCTCAATATCAAAAAAACAAACAATTCAATTAAAAAATGGGTGGAAGACCTAAATAGACATTTCACAAAAGAAGACATATAGATGGCCAAGAGGCACATTAAACGCTTCTCAGCATCACTAATTGTTAGAGAAATGCAAATCAAAACCACAATGAGGTATCACCTCACACTGGTCAGAATGGCCATTATCAAAAAATCTAGAAACAATAAATGCTGGAAAGGGTGTGGTGAAAAAAGGAGCCCTCCTGCACTGTTGGTGAGAATGTAAATTGATACAACCACTATGGAGAACAGTATGGAGGTTCCTTAAAAAACTAAAAATAGAATTAGCATATGACCCACCAATCCCACTACTGGGCATATACCCTGAGAAAACCATAATTCAAAAAGAGACATGTACCACAATGTTCATTGCAGCACTGTTTACAATAGCCAGGACATGGAGGCAACCTAAGTGCCCATTGACAAATGAATGGGTAAAGAAGATGTGGCACATATATACAATGGAATATTACTCAGCCATAAAAAGAAATGAAATTGAGTTATTTGTAGTGAGGTAGATGGACCTAGAGTCTGTCATACAGAGTGAAGTAAGTCAGAAAGAGAAAATAAATACCGTATGCTAACACATATATATGGAATCGAAAAAGAAAAATGGTACTGATGAACCTAGTGGCAGGGCAGGAATAAAGACGCAGACGTAGAGAATGGACTTGGGGACATGAGGGCGGAGAGGGGAAGCTGGGACAAAGTGGGAGAGTAGCACTGACATATATACACTACCGAATGTAAAACAGTTAGCTAGTGGGAAGCAGCAGCATAGCACAGGGAGATCAGCTCTGTGCTTTGTGATGACCTAGGGGGTGGGATAGGGAGGATGGTAGGGAGGCTCAAGAGGGAGGGGATATGGGGATATATGTATGCATATGGCCGATTCACTTTGTTGTACAACAGAAACTAATACAGTATTATGAAGCAATTATACTCCAATAAAGATCTATTAAAAAAAAAAAGAAAAAAACACTGTGATTTACCCAAGTGTAAATTCTACAGAGCAGTAAAGCTGATGATTTCATATTAAATAAATTTAAGCAACCTTTTCTTAAGTAAGCAGTCTTCTCCTGATATGTGCCTGTTTGACAAATATAGCATATATGCTAATTTACTTTAGCTACCTGACAAACCAAGAAAACTTGTTTAATCAATTTTTAAAATATTCCACTAGTTCTTTGTGAATTGCCATGCCAAAGGGAAATAACAAGAACTGTCTTATCAAAGTAACACCAAGGTGATATATTAACATGTTTAAGCAAATAAAAATGTTCTATACTTGATTCAACTATTTAAGTATTTATAGTTAGTGGTAAAATAGAGGGCATTATAAACCAACTCCAAGGTCTACCAATTATCAAGAGATATCAGGTAAATTTTGCAGGAGTTCTTTGTAAAGAACCAAATAAGAACTAAAATAGGATAAATTAGTACAACTTTTCTCTATGGCAGTACAGCAGTACATATTAAAGAAATTAAAATTACATGCACCTTCATAATTGTGAAAAATTAGAAACAACCTAAATATCCAACAATCTGAAATAAAATAATCTGTTTCTGTTTTGTTTTTTTTTTTAAACATCTTTATTGAAGTATAATTGCCTTACAATGGTGTGTTAGCTTCTGCTTTATAACAAAGTGAATCAGTTATACATATACAATATGTTCCCATTTCTCTTCCCTCTTGCATCTTCCTCCCTCCCACCCTCCCCATCCCACCCCTCTAGGTGGTCACAAAGCACCGAGCTGATCTCCCTGTGCTATGTGGCTGATTCCAACTAGCTATCTATTTTACATTTGGTAGTGTATATATGTCCATGACACTCTCTCACCCTGTCACATCTCACCCCACCCCCTCCCCATATCCTCAAGTCCATTCTCTAGTAGGTCTGTGTCTTTATTCCCGTCTTGCCACTGGGTTCTTCATGGCCTTTTTTTTTTTTTTCCTTAGATTCCGTATATATGTGTTAGCATACTGTATTTGTTTTTCTCTTTCTGACTTACTTCACTCTGTATGACAGACTCTAACTCCATCCACCTCATTACAAATACCTCCATTTCATTTCTTTTTATGGCTGAGTAATATTCCATTGTATATATGTGCCACATCTTCTTTATCCATTCATCTGTCGATGGACATTTAGGTTGCTTCCATGTCCTGGCTATTGTAAATAGAGCTGCAATGAACATTGTGGTACATGACACTTTTTGACCTATGGTTTTCTCAGGGTATATGCCCAGTAGTGGGATTGCTGGGTTGTATGGTAGTTCTATTTGTAGATTTTTAAGGAACCTCCATACTGTTCTCCATAGTGGCTGTACCAATTTACATTCCCACCAACAGTGCAAGAGTGTTCCCTTTCCTCCACACCCTCTCCAGCATTTATTGTTTCTAGATTTTTTGATGATGGCCATTCTGACCGGTGTGAGATGATATCTCATTGTAGTTTTGATTTGCATTTCTCTAATGATTAATGATGTTGAGCATTCTTTCATGTGTCTGTAGGCCATCTGTATATCTTCTTTGGAGAAATGTCTATTTAGGTCTTCTGCCCATTTTTGGATTGGGTTGTTCGTTTTTTTGTTATTGAGCTGCATGAGCTGCTTGTAAATCTTGCAGATTAATCCTTTGTCAGTTGCTTCATTTGCAAATATTTTCTCCCATTCTGAGGGTTGTCTTTTGGTCTTGTTTATGGTTTCCTTTGCTGTGCAAAAGCTTTTAAGTTTCATTAGGTCCCATTTGTTTATTTGTGTTCTTATTTCCATTTCTCTGGGAGCTGGGTCAGAAAGAATCTTGCTGTGATGTATGTCATAGAGTGTTCTGCCTATGTTTTCCTCTAAGAGTTTGATAGTGTCTGCCCTTACACTTAGGTCTTTAATCCATTTTGAGTTTATTTTTGTGCATGGTGTCAGGGAGTGTTCTAATTTCATACTTTTACATGTACCTGTCCAATTTTCCCAGCACCACTTATTGAAGAGGCTGTCTTTTCTCCACTGTATATGCTTGCCTCCTTTATCAAAGATAAGGTGACCATATGTGTGTGGGTTTATCTCTGGGCTTTCTATTCTGTTCCATTGATCTATATTTCTGTTTTTGTGCCAGTACCAAACTGTCTTGATTACTGAAGCTTTGTAATATAGTCTGAAGTCAGGGAGCCTGATTCCCCCAGCTCCATTTTTCGTTCTCAAGATTGCTTTGGCTATTCGGGGTCTTTTGTGTTTCCATACAAATTGTGAAATTTTTTGTTCTAGTTCTGTGAAAAATGCCAGTGGTAGTTTGATAGGGATTGCATTGAATCTGTAGATTGCTTTGGGTAGTAGAGTCATTTTCACAATGTTGATTCTTCCAATCCAGGAACATGGTATATCTCTCCATCTATTTGTATCATCTTTAATTTCTTTCATCAGTGTCTTATAATTTTCTGCATACAGGTCTTTTGTCTCCTTAGGTAGGTTTATTCCTAGATATTTTATTCTTTTTGTTGCAATGGTAAACGGGAGTGTTTTCTTAATTTCACTTTCAGATTTTTCATCATTAGTGTATAGAAATGCAAGAGATTTCTGTGCATTAATTTTGTATCCTGCTACTTTACCAAATTCATTGATTAGCTCTAGGAGTTTTCTGGTAGCATCTTTAGGATTCTCTATGTATAGTATCATGTCATCTGCAAATAGTGACAGCTTTACTTCTTCTTTTCCGATTTGGATTCCTTTTATTTCTTTGTCTTCTCTGATTGCTGTGGCTAACACTTCCAAAACTATGTTGAATAACAGTGGTGAGAGTGGGCAACCTTGTCTTGTTCCTGATCTTAGTGGAAATGGTTTCAGTTTTTCACCATTGAGGACAATGTTGGCTGTGGGTTTGTCATATATGGCCTTTATTATGTTGAGGAAAGTTCCCTCTATGCCTACTTTCTGCAGGGCTTTTATCATACATGGGTGTTGAATTTTGTCAAAAGCTTTCTCTGCATCTATTGAGATGATCATATGGTTTTTCTCCTTCAATTTGTTAATATGGTGTATCACGTTGATTGATTTGCATATATTGAAGAATCCTTGCATTCCTGGGATAAACCCCACTTGATCATGGTGTATGATCCTTTTAATGTGCTGTTGGATTCTGTTTGCTAGTATTTTGTTGAGGATTTTTGCATCTATGTTCATCAGTGATATTGGCCTGTAGTTTTCTTTCTTTGTGACATCTTTGTCTGGTTTTGGTATCAGGGTGATGGTGGCCTCGTAGAATGAGTTGGGGAGTGTTCCTCCCTCTGCAATGTTTTGGAAGAGTTTGAGAAGGATAGGTGTTAGCTCTTCTCTAAATGTTTGATAGAATTCACCTGTGAAGCCATCTGGTCCTGGGCTTTTGTTTGTTGGAAGATATTTAATCACAGTTTCAATTTCAGTGCTTGTGATTGGTCTGTTCATATTTTCTATTTCTTCCTGGTTCAGTCTCAGCAGTTTGTGCATTTCTAAGAATCTGTCCATTTCTTCCAGGTTGTCCATTTTATTGGCATAGAGTTGCTTGTAGTAATCTCTCATGATCGTTTGTATTTCTGCAGTGTCAGTGGTTACTTCTCCTTTTTCATTTCTAATTCTATTGATTTGAGTCTTCTCCCTTTTTCTCTTGATGAGTCTGGCTAATGGTTTATCAATTTTGTTTATCTTCTCAAAGAACCAGCTTTTAGTTTCATTGATTTTTGCTATTGTTTCCTTCATTTCTTTTTCATTTATTTCTGACCTGATCTTTATAATTTCTTTCCTTCTGCTGGCTTTGGGGTTTTTTTGTTCTTCTTTCTCTAATTGCTTTAGGTGCAATGTTAGGTTGTTTATTCGAGATGTTTCCTGTTTCTTGAGGTAGGCTTGTATTGCTATAAACTTCCCTCTTAGCACTGCTTTTGCTGCGTCCCATAGGTTTTGGGTCGTCGTATCTCCATTGTCATTTGTTTCTAGGTATTTTTTGATTTCCCCTTTGATTTCTTCAGTGATCACTTCGTTATTAAGTAGTGTATTGTGTAGCCTCCATGTGTTTGTATTTTTTACAGATCTTTTCCTGTAATTGATATCTAGTCTCATAGCGTTGTGGTCGGAAAAGATACTTGATACTATTTCAATTTTCTTAAATTTACCAAGGCTTGATTTGTGACCCAAGATATGATCTATCCTGGAGAATGTTCCATGAGCACTTGAGAAGAATGTGTACTCTGTTGTTTTTAGATGGAATGTCCTATAAATATCAATTAAGTCCATCTTGTTTAATGTATCATTTAAAGCTTGTGTTTCCTTATTTATTTTCATTTTGGATGATCTGTCCATTGGTGAAAGTGGGGTGTTAAAGTCCCCTACTATGATTGTGTTGCTGTCGATTTCCCCTTTTATGGCTGTTAGTATTTGCCTTATGTATTGAGGTGCTCCTATGTTGGGTGCATAAATATTTACAATTGTTATACCTTCCTCTTGGATCGATCCCTTGATCATTATATAGTGTCCTTCTTTGTCTCTTGTAATAGTCTTTATTTTAAAGTCTATTTTGTCTGATATGAGAATTGCTACTCCAGCTTTCTTTTGATTTCCATTTGCATGGAATATCTTTTTCCATCCCCTCACTTTCAGTCTGTATGTGTCTCTAGGTCTGAAGTGGGTCTCTTGTAGACAGCATATATATGGGTCTTGTTTTTGTATCCATTCAGCCAGCCTGTGTCTTTTGGTGGGAGCATTTAATCCATTTACATTCAAGGTAATTATTGATATGTATGTTCCTATTCCCATTTTCTTAAATGTTTTGGGTTTGTTATTGTAGGTGTTTTCCTTCTCTTGTGTTTCTTGCCTAGAGAAGTTCCTTTTGCATTTGTTGTAAAGCTGGTTTGGTGGTGCTGAACTCTCTCAGCTTTTGCTTGTCTGTAAAGGTTTTAATTTCTCCATCACATCTGAATGAGATCCTTGCTGGGTAGAGTAATCTTGGTTGTAGGTTCTTCTCCTTCATCACTTTAAGTATATCCTGGCACTCCCTTCTGGCTTGCAGAGTTTCTGCTGAAAGATCAGATGTTAACCTTATGGGGATTCCCTTGTGTGTTATTTGTTTTTTTTCCCTTGCTGCCTTTAATATGTTTTCCTTATATTTAATTTTTGACAGTTTGATTAATATGTGTCTTGGCGTTTTTCTCCTTGGGTTTATCCTGTATGGGACTCTCTGTGCTTCCAGGACTTGATTAACTATTTCCTTTCCCATATTAGGGAAGTTTTCAACTATAATCTCTTCAAATATTTTCTCAGTCCCTTTCTTTTTCTCTTCTTCTTCTGGGACCCCTATAATTCAAATGTTGGTGCGTTTAATGTTGTCCCAGAGTTCTCTGAGACTATCCTCAGTTCTTTTCATTCTTTTTTCTTTATCCTGCTCTGCAGTAGTTATTTCCACCATTTTATCTTCCAGGTCACTTATCCTTTCTTCTGCCTCAGTTATTCTGCTATTGATCCCATCTAGAGTATTTTTAATTTCATTTATTGTGTTTTTCATCGTTGCTTGGTTCCTCTTTAGTTCTTCTACGTCCTTGTTAAATGTTTCTTGCATTTTGTCTATTCTATTTCCAAGATTTTGGATTATCTTTAGTATCATTATTCTGAATTCTTTTTCAGGTAGATTGCCTATTTCCTCTTCACTTGTTAGGTCTGGTGTGTTTTGACCCTGCTCCTTCATCTGCTGGTTTTTTTTTTTTGTCTTCTCATTTTGCTTATCTTACTGTGTTTGGGGTCTCCTTTTCACAGGCTGCAAGTTCGTAGTTCCCGTTGTTTTTGGTATCTGTCCCCAGTGGCTAAGGTTCGTTCAGTGGGTTGTGCAGGCTTCCTGGTGGAGGGAACTAGTGCCTGTGTTCTGGTGGATGAGGCTGGATCTTGTCTTTCTGGTGGGCACGTCCACGTCTGGTGGTGTGTTTTGGGGTGTCTGTGGCCTTATTATGATTTTAGGCAGCCTGTCTGCTAATGGATGGGGCTGTGTTCCTGTCTTGCTAGTTGTTTGGCATAGGGTGTCCAGCACTGTAGCTTGCTGGTCATTGAGTGATGCTGGGTCTTGATGTTGAGATGGAGATCTCTGAGGGATTTTTGCCGTTTGGTATTACGTGGAGCTGGGAGGTCTCTTGTGGACCAGTGTCCTGAAGTTGGCTCTCCCACCTCCGAGGTACGGCCCTGATGCCTGGCTGAAGCACCAAGAGCCTTTCGTCCACACCGCTCAGAGTAAAAGGGAGAAAAAATAGAAAGAAAGAAAGAAAGAAAGAAAGAAAGAAAGAAAGAAAGAAAGAAAGAAAGAAAGGAAGGAAGGAAGGAAGGAAGAAAAGAAAGAAAGAAAGAGGCTATAATATAGTGAAGTAAAATAAAGCAATTATAAAGCAAAGCTATACAGACAAAATCTCCCCCAGAAGCATATACATATACACTCACAAAAAAAAAGGAAAAGGGGAAAAATTAATATATCCTGCTCCCAATGTCCACCTCCTGAATTTAGGATGATTCGTTGTCTATTCAGGTATTCAACAGATGCAGGCACATCAAGTTGTTTGTGGAGTTTTAATCCGCTGCTTCTGAGGCTGCTGGGAGAGATTTCCCCTTCTCTACTCTGTTCGCACAGCTCCTGGGTATCAGCTTTGGATTTGGACCCGCCTCTGCGTGTAGGTCGCCTGAGGGCATCTGTTCCCCGCCCAGACAGGACGGGGTTAAAGGAGCAGCTGCTTCGGGGGCTCTGGCTCACCCAGGCCGCGGGGAGGGAGGGGTACAGAGGAGGCGGGGCGAGCCTGCGGCGGCAGAGGCCGGCGTGACGTTGCAGCAGCCTGAGGTGCGCAGTGCGTTCTCCCGGGGAAGTTGTCCCTGGATCACGGGACGCTGGCAGTGGCGGGCTGCACGGGCTCCCGGGAGGGGCGGTGTGGAGAGTGACCTGTGCTCGCACACAGGCTTTTTGGAGGCGGCAGCAGCAGCCCCAGCGTCTCACGCCCGTCTCTGGGGTCCGCGCTGATAGCCGCGGCTCGCGCCAGTCTCTGGAGTTCGTTTAGGCGGCGCTCTGAATCCCCTCTCCTTGCGCGCCGCGAAACAAAGAGGCAAGAAAAAGTCTCTTGCCTCTTCGGCAGCTGCAGACTTTTTCCCGGTCTCCCTCCCAGCCAGCTGTGGTGCGCTAGCCCCTTCAGGCTGTGTTCACGCCGCCAACCCCAGTCCTCTCCCCGCGATCCGACGGAAGCCCGAGCCTCAGCTCCCAGCCCCGCCCGCCCCGGCGGGGGAGCAGACAAGCCTCTCGGGCTGGTGAGCGCTGCTCGGCGCCGAGCCTCTGTGCGGGAATCTCTCCGTTTTTCCCTCTGCGCCCCTGTTGCTGTGGGATCCGCGCTGTTAGCCGCGGCTCGCGCCCGTCTCTGAAGTTCGTTTAGGCGGCGCTCTGAATCCCCTCTCCTCGCGCACCAGGAAACAGGGAAGAAAAAGTCTCTTGCCTCTTCGGCAGCTGCAGACTTTTTCCCCGGACTCCCTCCCGGCTAGCTGTGGTGCACTAACCCCTTCAGGCTGTGTTCACGCCACCAACCCCAGTCCTCTCCCTTCGATCCGACGGAAGCCCGAGCCTCAGCTCCCAGCCCCGCCCGCCCCGGCGGCTGAGCAGACAAGCCTCTCGGGCTGGTGAGTGCTGGTCAGCGCCGAGCCTCCGTGCGGGAAGTGCGGGAATCTCTCCGCTTTGCCCTCCACACCCCTGTGGCTGCGCTCTCCTCCGTGGCTCCGAAGCTTCCCCCCTCTGCCACCCGCAGTCTCCGCCCGCGAAGGGGCTTCCTAGTGCGTGGAAACCTTTCCTCCTTCACAGCTCCCTCCCACTGGTGCAGGTGCCGTCCCTATTCTTTTGTCTCTGTTATTTCTTTTTTCTTTTGCCCTACCCAAGTACGGGGGGAGTTTCTTGCCTTTTGGGAGGTCTGACGTTTTCTGCCAGCGTTCAGTGGGTGTTCTGTAGGAGCAGTTCCACTTGTAGATGTATTTCTACTGTATCTGTGGGAAGGAAGGTGATCTCCGCCTCTTACTCTTCTGCCATCTTCTCTCGGGACTTCTGTTTCTGTTTTGTATATACATTCATTTGTAATATATTTTAGATTCCACATATAAATGCTATCATATAGTATTTGTCTTTCTCTGTGTGTCTTATTTCACTAAGCCTAATAATCTCTAGGTCCATCCATGTTGTGGCAAATGGCAGTATTTCATTCTTTTTATGGCTGAGTAATATTCCATCGTGTTTGTGTGCATGCGTCTGTGTATGTATCACATCTTCTTTAAGCCAGTCGTTGGGTTGCTTCCATGTCTTGGCTATTATAAACAGTGCTGCTATGAACATTGGGGTGCATGTATCTTTTCAGAGTTTTTGTTTTTTCCCAGTATATACCCAGGAGTGGAATTGCTGGATAATATAGCAGTTGTATTTTTAGTTTTTTAGGAAACCCCATATTGGCTTCCCTAGTGGCTGCACCAATTTACATTCCTACCAGCAGTGTACAAGGGTTTCCTTTTCTCCACATCCTTGCTAGCATTTGTTATTTGTTGACTTTTTAATGATAGCCATTCTGACAGCTGTGAGATAATATCTCATTGTGGTTTTGATGTGCATTTCTCTAATAATTAGTGATGTTGAGCATCTTTTCACCTGCCTGTTAACCATCCATATGTCTTCTTTGCAAAAATGTCTGTTCATGTCTTCTGCCCATTTTTAAATCAGATTGTTTGTTTTTTTCTTTTTTTGATATTGAGTTGTATGAGCTGTTTATATATTTTGGATATTAGCCCCTTGTTTGTCTCATTGTTTGCAAATATTTCCTCCCATTCCATAGGTTGTCTTTTCCTTTCATTGATGTGTCCTTTGCTGTACAAAAGCTTTTAAGTTTGATTAGGTCCCATTTGTTTATTTTTGCTTTCATTTCTTTTGCCTTGGGAGACTGATCTAAGAAGATATTGCTGTGATTTATGTCCAAGAATGTTTTGCCTATATTCACTTATAGGAGTTTTATGGTGTCATGTCTTATATTTAGGTCTTTAAACCATTTTGAGTTTATTTTTGTGTATGGTATGAGGGGATGTTCTAATTTCATTGTTTTACATGTAGCTGTCCAGCTTTCCCAGCACCAGTTGTTGAAGACACTGTCTTCTCCATTGTATATTCTTGCCTTCTTTGTCATAGATTAATTGGCCGTTAAGTGCATGGGTTTATTTCTGGGCTCTCTATTCTGTTCCATTGATCTATGTGTCTGTTTCTGAGCCAATACCTTGTTGTGTTGATTACTGTAGCTTTGTAGCATAGTCTGAAGTCTGGAAGGGTTATACCTCCAGCTTCATTCTTTTTTCTCAGGATTGCTTTGGAAATTCTGGGTCTTTTGTGGTTCCATATAAATTTCAGGATTATTTGTTCTAGTTCTGTGAAAAATGTCATGGGTATTTTGAAAGGGATTGCCTTAAGTCCGTAGGTTGCTTTGAGTAGTATGACCATTTTAACAATATTAATTCTTTCTTCAGAGAATGAAAAGGATATACATCCATCAGATATCAAAGAAAGTAGTCTGAGGACCAAGACAATGTAGTGGTATGAAGAGTCAAGAAGAGGGAGGGCTAAATGACTCATATTTAAGATCCATTTCCTGGAGTTCTGGTAAAATGGTGTCATTGGTATCCCATTAGAGGGATTAAGATGACACTGGGTGCACATTGTGGAAGCCAAGTGATTGGGGTTGCTTATTTTTGTTCTGATTTTTGATATTAAATAAAAGAGGTGAGCCTCTAAGGCTTACAAGGTAGAGAGGATTTTTTTTTTTTTTTTTAAGGAATAAAGGAGGTTGAGCATATTTGAAAGCAGAGAAAGAAGGTAATGATGGCTGACATGTCTACAGAGCTTGTGTGTCAAGCCTCATGCTGAGGACTTTATACCCATGATCACATTTAATCCTTAAAAAAAAAAAAAAACCCTCAAGATGAAGCTATTTCCTTTACCACCTTTGAGATGAAGCCACTGATACTTGCAGAGTTTATTTGCCCAACATCACAGAGCTAGCAAATGGCAGAACCAGGATTTGAATTTTTGCTCGGAATCTTAACCATTATGCCCAGGAGTAAAAGGAAGACCAATACTACAAGAGCTAAGGGGCAATTGGTAGACTAAAATCGAGAGGATAGAGTCCTATGAAGGTGATAAGGAGTCATGACCTCAACTAGAAATCCCACAGAGGAGGAACTATGTCTAACTCGCACTATGTGGCTTGTCACGGTCATGGTTGATGCAGCTGATACAACCGAGACAGGAGTAGTTTGTGTTTGGTATGTGTGATGACAGAACTGACCTCTCATGGGGCCAGTTCCTTCCAGGTTCTCTGAACTGGCCCCCTTTTGTCATCTCATAATTCAGATTCCTAGGGGTCAGGAAGCCTCTTCCTGTTCTGGATGCCCCAGAGCTATCTGGTGCTAGCACACTCCAGAATTAAACTGTATCTGTCCTTCTCTGTCATGTCCTATAATGCCCGTAAGTAAAAGTTCATGGAGCACTTGGGGGTGGGGGGCCCCTCAGGGAAGAGGAGCCCAGTTGCTACACTGCAGTGATTTATATTCCTCAGTCAATCCCCACATAACAGGCAACCATCCACCCACCATCCACTCAACTTATTCATTCTTTCACCAGACATTTATTGCCTGTTTATTCTACTTTAGGCCTGTTCTAAGTGCTAAGGATATCAAGATTAAAAGACAAGCATCTCTAGGGGTGGCCATGGTAACTGAAGAGCAGCCAGGACTGAGGCAGGATTTCATATTCTTAGAGATGGGAAACATTTAAGGTGTTTGTTGGCTAAGAGCAATGAAGATAAAGGACTGAAGAGAAGAAAAGATATTGCCAAAGCAAGCTCAGGAAAGATAGGAAAAGGGAGTAATCTCCTGACACTGGAAGAGAGATGGTGTCCACCTGTGAGAGGTAGAGAGAAAGGCATGTGCAGGACTTTGCGTGAGCAGCTGCATTTGTCTGAGGAAGGAGGTGACGGCACTTGCGGAGTCTGGGAGTGAGGTGTGGAATGCGAGGAGCACCTTCAAAGTTTGGAACCGCTCCCCAGTGGAGGAGGGGGGCAAGAAGGAGACAGCTGTGCCTCATGGCGGCCTGTGATGGGAACCATGGAATTCTAATAAAGCCAGTTAACACAGTTATGTGGTTTCTCCTACCAGCACTTCATTGTTCACACACCCATTAAACCACAGGAGAAGCCCCTCTTTGGAATGATTCTCCTAGTCTTCTAACTAGAAGGACATTTGTTCATAAGAGCTAAAATCCTTGGGTCTGAGCCTTCATGTCCTAACTGAAATTATTCCTGACTCCTAGAGGATACAGAGGACATTTGGATTCTGCTTATGACCTGCTAGTGAGATGATCTGGGTTGCCCCTGGTAGAGCCTCAGGCTGAGTCATCTCCCTGGAAAGAGAGGAAGTCAGAGTGTCCGGTCTACACAGAACACCCCTCCCTCCACTGCACAGTGATTTCGGTTTTAGGCTAACAAGTTTTCCCTAGTTCGTGGTTACTCCTTTAGGATTCTTACTGGCAACAGAAATGAGCTCTAATTTAAGCAGACAAAGAGTTTATCAGAAGAATGTTAGGGGGCTCACAGGTTCATTGGAAGGCTTGGACAAACAAGCCTGGAGACGAGACTGCCAGAGGCAATGCCCCAAATCCCACTACACAGCTGGTCTGGGACAAAGCGTGGTTGCTCCCCGGGGCCCAGAGCTGCTTCTGGCGCCACCGACCAGCAGTGTTCCCCAAAAGCTCCTGCCAAAACCTCTGTCACTGCTGTCTCTGGAACAGGTATCCGCTCTCCCAGCCACCCCAGAACGGGTTCTGCGTGGCCTGACTTCTTTGCATCTCTAGCTTCTGACTCAGAGTCTGGAGTGGGTGGTCTGATGAATAGCGCCTAGCTCATGTGCCAGTAGCTGAACTTCATGGGAGACAAGGAACGGGAGTGTTTCTGTTTTTATCTGCTGTTAGGGGACGTGGGCTCTGGTGGGAGTTAAAATGTTGAGTGGCCAAAAAGAATGACAGATGTCCATTACAGTGCCGTAGACCCATGAGTGAATGTTCCAGTCCTTCTGTACTGGGGAAGATTCTAGGTCACTGGATGCTGAGTTTCTCTGTAGTTCCTCTACAGCAGACTATTTCAAATTCTCCTTTGAATCTTCAGCACTTTGAAGGATACTCTCAGGAAATGTTTGTAGAACAAATTAATACGTGTTTGTTGAGTATATTCTTTCAGCAAACACATATTGGGCATGTACTCGTGCCAAGCACTTTGTCAAGCGTTGTTTGAAGGATCAGAAAAGCGTTCACACAGTAGTAAAGAAAGAAGCCAGCAGGAACAAGGACCGGGCTGGCATATGCAGGAATCACAATATAAGGTTCGGGTCTAAGGTGAAGAAATACTGCTTGGGTACAAAGCAGGGCGGGTCTGAACCGGCTTCCCAGCTGACGTTGGGGATATGGTGGATGTGGGGTGGAGAGGGCTGAGAAACATAGCAGGGTGGATTGCAGAGATGGGGGATGGGAGACTGGCAGAGTGGACGGCCACCTGCTGGGAACAGAATGGGAAAGCGGCACCTCCAACCACCCTGGCTCTCATCTCACTGGGCTTTTCTAGGCAAGTTTGGCGTGTTCACTTATAGCACTTGCTGGTTTTCCTCTAAGTGACTATTCTATGCTCAAGTTGTAACAAATAATTAAGTGTGTTATATTTGTAAAGCTCTTAGAACAGTGTCTGGCACAGTAAGTACTATATAACCATTCACTCAATATATGAAAATAAAGCAATATTCTGTTTCTAATACTTCCACAAAATAGGTTAGGGATTCCACTGGGAGTCACATTTAGTCAAATGCTAGGTGTATTTTTTTCACCTTTGACCTTTTACATACAGCACCCACTTTACATTTATTAGGTGCTTTTCATGTTCTAGGCACTGTCTGTAGCACAGCAGCCCAGCACCCCCTCTGCCCATTCACAGCTGGCAAATCTTAAGTGTTGCTCCCTGGGCAGAGTGCCCTGACTGTCTGACCCACTGGATTACCTAGGCATTGACCCAGTAATTCCTCTCTATCTTGTTAAATGCTGAAGTTAAAAACTGAAATTAATGCAGCTTTTTCAGTTGTCTTCAGTGGGAGAATTGGTCCAATTCACCTCTTGTGATTATTAAAGATGGAAATTCTAGTTTATGTGGTTTAAATCATATAATCCTCATGAGAACCTCAGAATGAAGCCAGTGAAGTGTTCTCCATTCTGCAGATGAGGAAAATGAGGCCAGGGAGTTCATGTTTCCTGCCAAGGGTCAAAGAACTAATAGGTAATGGCATCAGATTTGAACCCAGGCAGGCTGGTTTCAGACCCTGTGTGGTTAACCCCTATGTCCACTCATTTTCTTCTTTTCATAAAGCAGCATAACTCCTTCATCATCAAAAGTATTCTCTTCAAAGGTCAAATGAGTCTCTACCTTTACATGCTTCCCTTACAAGTTAGGACACAGCTTAGCAAAAGCCTAGCCAGATAGAACCTAATATCAATAAATAAGGTGTATCCTGTATCTTTTTAAATGGTCATGTAATATGGACAGATATATTATCAATTAACTAGTTTTGTAGATTTAGGTGTTTTTTATAGCTTCACAAACATTTCATTCTTGCAGAGAGAAAAATTTATTTGCATTTTGCCAAAATTGTCTGTGTTTTTTAAATTGAATTTGGTCAAGGCATGCAAAGATGAAATATACACATCCAAAACTGAACTATTTGAATGTCTGGTATAGAAACAAAATTTTAATAATGTAAACTCTCAGATCTGGACCATAACTCTGGTAAATGACATCAGTGAATGAGACTCCAAAAACTCTATTTGTGTGCAAAACCTCTCATTAGCCAAAAATGTCCTTGGAATTGTGCCAAAGCCAGAGACTTTTATGCACCTCAAATGGCCATAAACTCACAGGGACAACCAAGGGTCTTCCAGAGTGCCAAGAGAATCCAGTTATTCTCCACAGCATTACATCTGAGGAATCCAAACCCACAAGTCACCAATAGCCAGAGCACTTTCATTGCTTCTGTGCTCTTTTGAGCAAATGTGTCTCTTCATCGGGTTCAAATTGGTTTGTTGTTTATTTTTTTATTAAAAAAACAAACAAACAACTTTTTGTTCCCTTGGTAAAACTGAAGGCCTAACGTAATTTCCAATTTCTTTTGACAGAGGAAAAGACGAGCATATGAATCTAACCTCATCTGTGACGGCCTGCAGCTAGAAGCAACCAGATCGGTAAGTGTCAGACCCTTCCCAGCCGCTGGCTGCCCATTGCTGCTGGGAGCCCCCATGTCACTCGGGATGCTGTGATGGCATTCGAAACGTGTAACCCCAGCCATACCTTAGCTGTAAGCTGGGAAGGGAGTCGATCAAAATCTGCATTATAGAATATACATTTGTTTCTCATAAAAGCCAGCAGATCTTTTTTAATAGCCAAAGAATGTAATAATAAATCCATATAAATGTATTTATTCAAGAACCTTTTTGAAGATTTTTTTCATTATACAAACAATAGTTTACCAAAAAATAAAAAATAGAAAATGTAGGAATAGTGGAATCTGTACCTTAATTATCCATAAATAATCTTACAGTTCTTTTAAACATTTTTTTGCTCAGATGTATACATTTTTTTCCCTTCCAGAAAGGAAAACTATTATTTCACAATTTTTAAATTTGCTTTTTTCCCTTTATTATATAGTAAATGCATTTCTATATCAATAAATATAATTCTTTTAAATTCTTTTTAATGGCCATGTAACATGACATTGAACAGATATATAATAAATTAAACAGTCTTCTTCTAGGTTTAAGAAATTTAAAAAATTGTTATTACAGTAACACCGCAGTGACTAGTCTAGTGCTTTTATGTTTAGTTACTAATTTGGACTAAAAATTAACACGTTTGCTTTTTTTCATCTAAAATATTGGTAATTTTATGAAAGAACTATGCAACATAAAAAAAAAAATCTGTGTTTTAAAACTGTGAAAATAGTTGCTTTGGTTTTCTGGTTTGTGTTTTCATTCTTCCAATATAGATTTTGGATGACAAGCTTGTATTTGTAAAAGTACATGCCCCATGGGAAGTGCTATGTACATATGCTGAGATAATGCACATCAAATTGCCTCTGAAACCCAATGATCTTAAAACCCGGTCCTCAGCCTTCGATAATTTCAGTTGGTTTACCAAAGTCCTCCAAGTGGATGAAAGTATCATCAAGCCAGAGCAAGAGTTTTTCACTGCCCCATTTGAGAAGAACCGCATGAATGACTTTTACATTCAAGACAGAGATACGTTCTTCAATCCAGCCACCAGAAGCCGCATTGTAAGTCTAAACCCAATTTAGCTGCTGTCTTTGGGTGATTTAGAACCTGCTGTTGGATGATTAGTGGTTTAGTTTGGCTGGTTTGGTTTGGTTTTTAAAAGCTGCCCCAAAAAAAAGAAAGAAAGAAAATATGCCTACAGATTCCTGTTAAGATAGTAAACAATGATTGGTTAGTTACACTGTGTAAAACACACACTATATTTTGTAATCTTTTCAGGTTTACTTCATTCTTTCTCGGATCAAGTATCAAGTAAGGGACAACGTTAAAAAGTTTGGGATTAACAAACTCGTAAGCTCTGGGATCTACAAGGCAGCTTTCCCTCTCCATGATGTAAGTCAAACAGCAAAAATGAAATAAAATATCTAATGTGTACTCCAGTGTTAGTAGGGAAGGGCTAACTTCTTGACCTTGTTTCTTCCTTGGTAAAATGAAAACAATGTATTGCAAGACTACAAGCTCATTTAGGGCAGGAACCATGTTGTATTGTTTAATGCTGAATCCCAGGCACAGGGAAGCCCCTCAGTTTAAATGAGTGAATGAATGAGTCAATGAATGAATGAATGAACAAAGGAATGAACAGTAGCTTACCCATAGTTAATGTGTGGAGTGTGTAGATTAGCAGTCAAGAGCATACACTCAGGCTGAACTACCTGCTGTGCCACGTTCTAGCTGGATGATCTTGTGAAAGTCATTTAGCCTGTCTGTTCGTCAATTTCCTCAACAATAAAATGGGGGTAATAATGGTACCTACCTCATAGAGTTGTTATGAGTAGTGGTCCCCAACCTTTTTGGCACCAGGGACCGGTTTCATGGAAGACAATATTTACACGCATGGGGGGATGGGGATGGTTTAGGGATGATTCAAGCACATTGCATTTATTGTGCACTTTATTTCTATTATTATTACATTGTAATACATAATAAAATAATTATACAACTCACCATAATGCAGAATCAGTGGGAGCCCTGAGCTTGTTTTCACTTGGCCACTCACTGGTAGGGTTTTGATTGATATGAGTCTGCAAGCAATTGATTTATTATGGTCTCTGTGCAGTCAAACCTCTCTGCTAATGATAATCTGTATTTGCAGCCGCTCCCCAGTGCTACATCACTGCCTCAGCTCCACCTCAGATCATCAGGCATCAGATTCTCATAAGGAGCACGCATCCTAGATCCCTCGCATGCGCAGTTCACGGTTGGGTTTGCACTCCTGTGAGAATCTAATGCCGCCGCTGATCTGACAGGAGGCGGTAATGCGAGCGATGGCGACCAGCTGTAAATACAGGTGAAGCTTCCCTCGCTCGCTGGCCACTCACCTCCTGCTGTGTGGCCAGGTTCCTAACAGGCCATAGACTGATGCCAGTCCGTGGCTCAGGGGTTGGATACCCCTGGTTATGAGGATCAATGAATCCACGTCAATGTTAGAACACTTCCTGGCATATAATAAGTACTATATATCTGTCAGCTATTTTCATAATTACTATTATTATCATCAACCAGAAAAGTATTGGTTCTTTGTAAGAAAAATACATGTTAGACCATTTCATTTATCATTTTCTGTAATACAGGCTTCTTCCCCTCTGAAATACCATTTTCAAACTGTGCCCTGGAATATCACAGGGCTTTTAAACAGGCGTCTTGTCAGGGGTTCTTGTCACGATGGCGATACAGCAGAGCGTTGACATTTTTTAAG
The DNA here is from genome assembly GCF_965194805.1 of Balaenoptera borealis. Taxonomy (NCBI): domain Eukaryota; kingdom Metazoa; phylum Chordata; class Mammalia; order Artiodactyla; family Balaenopteridae; genus Balaenoptera; species Balaenoptera borealis. The sequence goes on from NC_138870.1 coordinate 38,430,969, forward strand.
GACTGTGTACTGAGATGACAGCAACTCCTCAAATTCAGGAGCACTTCTCTAGCTGGTAACATCACTCATGACATGAAATTTTTAAAATGTGACTGCTTTAGACCCTTAATGATTCCATAAATGCAAGGATATTATATCTAAGCTTTTAAAATAAATTCTGTCATTGAAATAAAATACTATATTATATTGCACTGTTACTCTGTTATATTAGCTGTCAATTTATCTGAATCTCTAAGACCAAAGAAAGCAAAGACTGAGACTGATAATTGCTACTGTGTAATACATGTATTTGTAGATAAAGACAATATTGAAATGTACTGTATAAGATAATAAAACTAGGACAATAAATAGCTTCTTCATACACATGCATAAATAGAGAACAGGGAGCTGAGTGGAGAAGCAGAAGCTGAGCTTCCTGGCTAAGAGACCCAACACAGCAGTCCAGCCCTACAGGCCACGTGCTTTATATTTGTGCCCCAGCAAAATCAGCAATGAGAGCATGACATGAACTTTGGGGACACTTGGAAATAGCCATCATGATTATTAATATGGGATGCCAAGGTTCTATAATATTCAGTTGACATCTACCCCAGTTCTTTTCCCCTAAAGCCTTTTAACTGCACTAGTCCCATGTCCAGGCTAAGGAATGATCTTGTGTGGTATTTGGAAAGGAAGTAAGAGGAGGTCAGGACCCATGTTAAGGCTTTAATACTAATACTTTTCTGGTTGATAATAACATCTGTCAATAATTATGAAAATAGCTGACAGATACATAGTACTTATTATATGCCAGGGAGTATTGTAACATTGACATGGATTAATTGATCCTCTTAACAGCTCTATGAGGTAGCTGCTATTATGATCCCCATTTTATTGATGAGGAAATTGATGAACGGAGAGGCTAAATGACTCTCACGAGGTCATCCAACGAGAAAGTGGCGGAGCAGGTGTTTCTGGTTCTAGTACAGGTGGAAGGAAAGTGAGTCAGGTTGAATTTAAGCAGAAGCAGGAAGTTTGGTTTCTTGAACAAGCTAAATGTATAACATCATGTCAGGCTTTTTTGTTGTTTATATTTTATGTGTGGTCACAGAATAACTACTGAATTGTGGGGCAAAAAGCCTGGGTTTTAGAATTGACCCTGCCACTAACCAGCCAAGGCCCTGGTTTCCCCAGGTGTCCAAGGAGGGGCTGGATTCTCAGGTGTTCCTCCACTGTAGCAGTTTGGGCCCTTAAGCAGCCCAGTTTTTCACTGTTTAGGACTGGCCCATTTACAGGACATTAAGCATCTTCAGGGCTCTCACCAAGTACTGGTGGTGGTCCCCAGGATTCTAACAGCCAAGCATTCCTTTCCACCCACATTGGCAAATGGTCCTCCCGGGGTTAGTATTACCCCCGGTTGAGAATTACTAAAAATTACATGGTATTTTCATCTCTTCCAGCAAATAAGGACCCCTTATTTACAAATGACTGTGAAGTGTTAGTACCACATTTAATCAACAGAACACATGAACACATGGTGATTGTGATGCTCATTTTTTTGCTTCTGCTTCCCAGTGCAACTTCAGCAGTCCGTCAGAGGACCTCAGCTGCCCCAATGAACGCTACCTTCTGTACAGGGAATGGGCTCATCCTCGAAGCATATACAAAAAGCAGCCCTTGGATCTTATCAGGTGAGTTGTAGCAAGCACTCCAAGGAGAAGGGCTCAGGATTCCCCTCGTGGCTTCTAAATGTGACAGTCCTCCAAGAGTACTGCTAACCAGTGGAATTCACCTGCAGCCCTGAGCTTCATTGCCCAGAGTTTTTATTGAGGCTTCATTACCTAGGCATGATTGATCGAGTCATTGCCCACATGGCTCAATCTCCAGCCCCTTCTTCTCCTGTTGGTCCTGCAATATCACATGGCTCCAATCACATGGTTGGTCTTTCTGGCATGGCCAGTCTCCATCCTGAGTCATCTCATTAGCACAAACCATCTAGGGTCCACCATGAATAACAAAGTCATTCCTATCTTGGGAAATTCCAAGGCATTTGAGGTTACCTCCAAGGAACTGGGACCAAATACCCACCAAATTCTTCATTAAACAGGAGTAAATATTAGATTTAGCTGAAATTGTATGATAAGAGATACCAATTTTCACTGCTTTCCTGTATCTGCTGTTAGGTACCATTTCCGTCGGCATATGAATATGATGTCTAGTTCAGCATTTGTGTTCTGAAAGCACCAATGTCGGCTACTTTCCAGAAGCTTATGTTGTTTGGGCAAGGCTACTGGAGAGAGAGAGAGATCAAGAACAACTAAACAAACAAAAATAAGCAAATAAGTGAACAAAATTTCTGATTGAAATGAAGAAAATAGCACAGTGATAAGATGGGGAGGGGTGGCGTGAAGTGAGTCTAGAAAGTTATCTTTGAGTAGGTGGCATGTGAGCTGAGATTTGTCTAGTGAAAAGGAGCCCGTACTTTGAGGATCTGGAAAAAGTCATTCTAGGAAGAGAGGCAGCTGGTACAGTGGCCCCGAGGCACAAAAACACTTGGCAAGTTTGAGGAAATTGTGAAAACCAGTGCTAAGGAGAAAGAGAAAGATGAGACGCAAGGTTAGAAGGGTATCAGGAGCATGGAGAGGAGTGTAGACAAGTGCAGTGAGAAGCTGTTGTAATATTTTAAGCATTCGAGTAATTTTATCTCGCTTACATTTTGCAAAGATAGTGTGGAGAATGGGTTACAGGGGGCGCAGGAAGCAGGGCGAGCCGGTAGGAGGCCAGTAGCATGAGCCAGATGAGAGATCGTGGGAGCAGATGTAGAAGCATTTGGGGATTCGGGTTGACAGGACGTGGTCATGGGTTGGATGTGGAGGGTGAGGAGAAGAGGAGGGTCAAGGCAGCCCCCGCTGGCCTGTTCTTTCTATGAAATCTCAGTGCCCGTCCACCTGAACTTGGGGAAAGCCTCTTCACCTTAAAAGTGAGAGTTTTAAAACACTGAAGAATTTTCGTTTTGTTTTACATTTTATTAAGGGAAATTTCAAACGTGTACAAAAGCAGAGAGAATAGTACAGCAAGTCTGCCTACTATGTCTGTCACCCAGCTCCAAACATTATAAACTCCTAGTCACTGTTATTTCTTGTTTATCTCTACCTCCTACTGGGTCATTTTGAAGAAAATTCCAAATAGTTTAACATTTCATTAGTAAAATGACAAGGTCTCTTAAATACAACCAGAATACTCCTTTTGTTTAAAAGTCATGAAATAATCAGTATTCACGTTTTCCTGATTATCACAAAAATATGTTTTTTTTAACAGTTTTTTGGTTGTAATCAGAATCCAAACAAGGTCCAGATGTTGCAACTAATATATCTCTCAAGTGGCTTCTAATCTATAATTTTCCCATTTCCTTTTTGTTTTCCTTGCAGTTGTTGAGGGGCAGATTCTCTATTCTCTATTTGGCTGATTTCATTCTCCCCTGTGGTGTTAGACTTGTTTCTCTGTCCTATGTATTTGCTTTAGTTAAGTCATTTGATCCTCATCTAAAAGCTTGATCTGATTGAGGTTCGACTTTGTGCAAGAATACTTGTGTGAGTTTTGTACTTCTGTCAAAAAGTACATAGTGTCCAGTTGTCTCTCTCCTGACGATAGCAGCCATTAATGAATGTTGCGTATTTCATTTGGTCATACTCTGATTTCTTCCTTCATTTATTAGCTGGATCAGAATTATGAAGAGGCACTTTCTCTCATTAACTCGAGTTATCCTGTAGAATAAAATTTTGAAAGAGGATGTTTGTACACATGTCAATATTTGAAGTTGATATTTATATGAGGGTTCCCTTCCATTATCTTCGTTTTATGTTAAACCTATAGCATGTGATGGCAGGGTGATAGGTTTGATGGCTTTTTAATCATTCTTCATGGGTTTTTGTTTGGGAGCAGGGATTCTGTAAAGAAAACAATTTCCCCATGATTTTAAGTATCTTTTGCTAAAATACATTTAACTATTCCCTGTCCCTGGTCCACATGTTCCCTTTGTTGCTTCCAATTAGTAACCCCTTGAGCACTCAGGCTGTTAAACCTTCATTGCTGGTTCCCAGGGGTTAGCAGAGGGAAAATGAACTCTTTCCCAAACAGCAAACCAAACAAACCAGAAAGAACAACCTGGAGGAAACAGACTTTGCCCTGGAAAAAAAAAGCAAAGTTTCCCTCAACACTCTCTCTGAGTGCTAAGATGTGGTATCCACAGTACAAGGACAGGATTCTATTTTTTAAAAAAGAAAGAAAGAAAGGATTATTCTGAGAATAGAATGCAGCTCTTAGGAATTAAAAATGAACAGAACAGAAAAAAACCCCAACAGCAGTGTTAAAAAATGAAGTTGAAGTAATTGTGCAGAACATAGAGCAAAACTATAAAGGAATAGCGGGAAAATGGGGGAAAAGATAAAAATTTAAAAATCAGTCCAGGATGTGCAATGAACAAATAATAGGAATGCTAAAAATAAGGACAGAGAAAATGTAAGGAGGAAATCAGATAAATATTTCATGACAAGTACCTGTAGAACTGTATTGAAGAACTGAGTGCCCTGAGTCTCTGGATGGACAGACAGTACTCAGAGCCCAGCCCGGAGAATGAACTGGAGCCATCAAGCCACTGCAACGTGACCTCTCAAATACTGCAGACAGACAGAAGATCCTATGAGCCTCCAGAAAGAAAAACAGGTTTCATGTGAAGGAGCAAGACTCATAATAGCGTTGAATTTCTCAACAACAACACGGCAACGTACCAGAAAAGAGAGCAATAATTTCATATTTCTGAGGAAGGTGCTTTTTTTAACTCACGGTCCAAATGCAGTATGGCCAAACTGTTCATTAGGTGTGAGGAATTTTCACAATTTAAATGTGCGAAGTAATGGAGGAGGTACTCCACCAAGAAGGAGAAAGATGTGAATTCAGTGAACGGGGATTCCCAACCCGAGAGAGGGACAGGGCGATCCCAGGTGACAGCTCTGTAGCAGGACTAGCAAATCATTAATCCAGGTGGCAGGAGCTCTGAAGAGATTGAGTCAAGGACATGAAATTGATAGGCTACCTCATGTGTTAGAAGGTAGTGAGAAAGTTACACATTAAAGGAAAGTCTGGGGTTGAATTGTTGATAAGTACACAGAAAGCTAAGCAATGAACCACCAAGACAATTATTAATTCCAGAGAAAACAAAATATTGGGCAGGAGAGAAAATAAGCATAGCAGATGACTTGATGCAGCTGTGAACAGTCTTTACAGAGTCTTAATATTTATAAAGCAAGGATATTGCTCTAATCAAAATTATATTGTAACTATGTCGAGAGGATGGAGGAGTGGAGGTGTGGGTGTGTAGATGAGACGGGGATTGAAAGAGAGCTTAATCCTCATCTTCCAAAGCAGAGCATCAGTAGGTGATACATAAAACTGAAAAGTCAATAAACTGCACTACAGGTATATTATTTAGAGAGACGGAAGTAAATATTCCAGGAATCAGCTGTAAGAGCCGAAAGTGCTTGCTTCTGGCCAGGACGTGGGAGAAGTTGTTGGGGACTGCTGCTTTTTATAATCAGTGTTCTATCAGTAGAAGTGTTTGACTCTTTAATGAATGTATAGGTGTAACTTTGATTAAAAAAATAAAAGCTGAAGTTTTAGAAATTGGTGTTAAGAATTGGGATGTTTGGGGCAGAGAGAGATAATAATCAGAGAATATCACATTTGAAGGGCTCCTCATTTTCCCCAGCCTTTCAGCAAGAACCAGGAGGCAGGCTTTCTGTTTAAGATTTAAAAAATTCTTTCTGACCTTCTTGCCTGCAGTGTGATGGGGGTACCTTCGGAAGTAATGAACCTCCTGTCACTGTAAATATCCAAGCAAAGACTGCCTGACCAGCTCTCCAAATGTAACAGGATATTTTTACTATTGGGCAGTTAGAGCAGGCGACTTCTAACATTCTTTCCAGTTTTAAATGTGGTATTTCCAGGGCACATGATTGATAAGAACATATTCAGAAAGCCTAACAGCAAAGAGCCCAAGACGTCTCAAACCCACTGCCAGAGTTTTCTCTCCCAAACACCATCCTGAGCCTGCCATTTACCTGTCATCCATGAGCCAGACCACAAAGCCCCAGTCGCATGAGAACGGACACACTGTGTTCCTCCTGGCTCCTGATTCTACATTGGTCTCAGCCCTTCCTTCTCCCCATGGATGTGACCCACACCGAGGCCTATGACCAGGGAGCTCTTCTCAACAGCTGCCCTGTGAGTGCTGGTCCAGCCCAGGGATGTTCCTGTGTGAAGTCTTCTAGGACTCCAGGCTGTTTCTCAGGGCTGAGTCCCCGCTAGGCTAAGCCTACAGAGCTCAGCCCAGCTCCAAACTGAGCCAGAAGCCTCATAGAGGCCTCAGAGCTAAGTAAACCTACAGGTTTTACCAACCACTACTGAGCCAGAAGTGAAAAGTGAGTTGAGGAAAAGTATCTGCGAGAGTCACCTAAACAAGTGTCTCTTTGCTTTCTCCTCACCCCTAAACCCTTTGTCTCTGCCTGTGTGTATTTGTCTCCCTTTCAGGAGCGATCTGGCCCTGCTTCATGCCCTGCCTCCTTTCTTATCTTGCCCACCTGGCCTCTTCCATTTACCCCAGATTAATTTAAAAACATTGAAGAGTTTTTAAAACTTAGGAAAAATAGAAGTGCTACATACAAAGAGTACAGGACAATAGATTCCTCAGTCATATCCGTCCTTCCCTCTCCCATTCTCACGAGTTTTATAAATATTTTGGTCAGAGAGCCATTCCACTCCTAGTTATTATTATCAGCATTTTCTTATTATTTGTGATTTACATTACATTTGCTCCAAGGAAGTTCCCGAGATAAAGCAAAAACAGGTAACTGAGCAAATTGTTCGTGTTCGTTTCATGCATGTTAAGAACAATATGGGGGAATTTATCAAATCTGCCAGTCTTTACAAAGAGTGATGATAATATTCTCTATCTGCTCCATATTCAGCATTTTCCCCTCCTTTGCTGTATTCTAACTTACTTCTCTTCAGCAGGTTACCCTGTGATCAGTACTTCCATGATATGTAAAATACCTCTTGTTTCACAGTAGAATTTGGGGCCTGCTATGAAAATGGATATGTTTTTAAATGGGAATTGAGTCAGAGGTTTAATTTTAAAGCCCCCTTTATTTAGAATCAGAAATTAATATTAGGATAAAGCTGCAGAGTGATCGTATGTCTCTTCTGAAAATAACTTCTGTCTTTCTTCAGGAAATACTATGGAGAGAAGATTGGAATCTATTTTGCCTGGCTGGGCTATTACACTCAGATGCTTCTCCTGGCAGCAGTTGTGGGAGTGGCTTGCTTTCTCTACGGATATTTTAATCAGAATAACTGTACATGGAGGTAACCTCTCTCTATTCCTTGTTACCGTGCTGAAAAGTTGATTAGACATAAAATTATTTTCAGGGACTTAGACTGTTTTAGTAAAAGAAGACTCATCACAGAACACTTAACTGCTTTAGATGATATAACCCTTTTGTCCTGAGCATAATAACTAAGTGAAATGGAAGAAAATTTTTCTTAGATAACGCAGCCCAGCCTCTGACAGGAATATTACCGTTAGGAAACACGCCAGTATTTTAAGACAATACTTTGTTTGAAAAAGAAATGAGGTCTGGAGGGAGGATCGACTTTGAACTTCTGGCCCCCAGAGGAATGCCTCACTCAGCCCCACAGATGTGGGCCAGGAGCAGCTCTGATTGCTTCAGGGTTTCAATGGCAAAACTGGTAAAACTGGTGTTTCTATGTTTTTAGAAATGACTTCTTAACATATATTAAGGAATACATGTTTAAAAACTCAAGTAAATGATACTTTCTTTTGTTTGTTTTACTTTAAAAAAAAAAAAAAAAAAAGCCCTAACAGTGTTGGGGGTGGGGGGAAAAAGTAGTAAAGAATGAGTTTGTGCTTGATGTTGAAATTAAAATACCAGCTGCACTGTCTAGAGGGAAATACATGGGTGCCAGAACACTGAATTTCACCATCACTGTTCTGAAATGTATTATTAATCCTTTGCTTTTGGTGATCTCAACCTCCAGAAGGGATGCAGCACGGAACCAGGCATTTTCTCTTGTTCATCTGGCCTCTATCCAGGTGTGACAGCCAGATCAAAATTTCTGGGAAACAGTGACAAACTGATGACCAAATTTTTCTAGCCCAGGGCATATGAGCCTGGCTCCGGAGGCAGGAAGCTTACATGGCAGCTCTGATGTATAGACACAATTATCCATTCTGTTTAACAGAGGATTCTGGGTGTTTGTGCCCGTTATGGTTCTTAGCTAGAAAGCTGCAGATGGTCTTTGAAGTACTCTCCTCTCTTCACTGGAAAAGAGTTTAGGGCCAAAGGCTGAATGTTGATCTCTTTTGCCTAAATTTGTTCTTGGCTTCTCCATTGTTTCACATATTGTTCCAGCCAAAAAAAGGTATCTCAAAAATACACTTTCAAAGTGAAAAAGTAGCATTTTTATATGGTTCTTGCATGGTGGTGGTTCTCATTGTAATTTATTTTATAAAATCACCATAACAGGCACACCACATATTTCCTACTCTTTCACACAAATTAATTTACAGAAAAGGGTGTGGAGGGGGGGATAGAGTCTTGAGGATATACTCCCTGTGCTCAAAACTATTGCGACTTTATTTACTTAATTTTTATATAGTTTTAAAATATTTAAAATATATGTATTTGCAGTTAATTTTATTACATACTGAGTAGAGTCACAAGAATAGAAAATGTATTCAAGATGTAAGGAATAATGATTCATTACCCAGTTTAAGAAAAAGAACATACCTGTTACCCATGAAGTGCTTTGCTCAATTGCATCCCCTTACTTTGGAAATGACAACTATACTAAATTTTATTTTTATCATTCCTTAACATACACTGTATATTCTTTTTCACATGTACTTGTACCCCTTCAAAATATAATTTATTTTGTGTGCTTTTGAAAATATCTATGGATAGGCAGAGGATACTGTAGGTATTTCCTCTTCTATAAAAGGCCTGTTTAAAGCTTATGCACACTTTAAAATAACAGCTTTATTGAGATATAATTCATATACCATAAAATGCTCCCTTTGGAAGAGTACAATTAGTGGTTTTAAGTACATTCACAGAGTTTTACAACCCTCACCGCTATCTAATTTTAGAACATTTTCATCACCCCACAAGGAACCTTTAGTACCTTTTAGTAGTCACTCCCTAACCTCCCTTTCCCTTAGCCCCTGGCAGCTACTAATCTATTTTCTGTCTCTACGTATTTGCCTATTCTGGACATTTCCTAAAGGGAACCATATAGTATGTGCAGCATGTGGTGTTTTGTGATTGTCATCTTTCACTTAGCATAATGTTTTCACGGTGCATCCATGGTATAGCATGGACCAGTACCCCATTCCGTTTTGTGGTCAAATGATATGCCATTATATGGATACACAACATTGTTTATCCATCCATCAGTTGACATTTGGGTTGTTTCCACTTTTTAGCTATGGTGAATAATTCTGCTGTGATCATTCATGTACAAGTTTTTGTGTGGACATATGTTTTCAATTCTCTTGAGACCATATCAAAAAATGGAATTGCTGGGATGTATGGTAACTGTAGATAAAACATTTTGAGGAACTGCCAAGTATTTTTTTAAAAGTGACTGTACCATTTTACACTCCCAGTAGCTATGTATGAGGATTCCGATTTCTCCACATCCTCATCAACACTTGTTATTGCTGGGTTATAAGCCATCCTCGTTGGTATGAAGTGGTATATCATTATGGCTTTGATTTGTATTTCCCTAATGCCCACTGATGTTGAGCGTCTTTTCATGTGCTTATTTTGTCATTTGTATATCTTCTTTGGAGAAACATCTGTTCAAATTCTTTGCCCATTTTAATTGTGTCATTTGTATTGTCTAGTTTTAAGTGTTCTTCATGTATTTTGGATAAAAGCCCCTTATCAAATATTTATATTGCAAATATTTTCTCCCCTTCTGTGAACTGTCTTTTCACTTTCTTGATGGTGTCCTTTGAAGCACAAAAGTTTTTAATTTTAATGAAGTGCAGTTTACCTGATTTTTTACTTTTGTTGTTTGTGCTTTTGGTGTCATATCTTAGAAAGCGTTTGCAATCCAAAGTCATGAAGACTTTCTCAGTGTTTATCTTCTAAAAGTTTTATAGTTTTAGGTCTATGAGTTCATTTTTGTAAATGGTATAAGGTAAAGGTTCAACTTTCTTTCTTGCCAGGTATATATTCAGGTGCCCCAGCACCATTTTGTAAAGATTATTTTCTCCCCGTTGGACTATCTTGGCACCCTTGTCAAAAAATATTTGGCCATAAATATAAGAGTTTGTTATGGACTGTCAATTCATTTCTATCAATCTATATGTCTGTCCTTTATGGAAGTACCACACTATATTGATTGCTATAGCTTTTTAGTAAGTTTTGAAATTGGAAACTTTGTTTTTCAAGATTGTTTTGATTATTCTGGGTACCTTGCATTTCCGTATTAATTTTAGGATCAGCTTGTTCATTTCTACAAAAAAGCCAGAATTGCCTTGAATCTGTAGGTCACTTTAAGGACTACTGCCGTCTTAACAATATTAAGGCTTCTGATCCATAAACACAGAATAGCTTTCCATTTATTTAGGTCATCTTTAATTTCCATCAATATTTTGTAGTTTTCAGTATACACGTTTCACACTTCTTTTCTCAAATTTATTCTAAGTATTTTATTATTTTTGATGCTATTGTAAATGAAATTGTTTCCTTCATTTTATTTTTAGACCATTCATTTTGTATAGAAATATAATTACTTTTTATATACTGATTTGTGTATTATAACCTTGATGGACTGGCTTCTTAATTCTAATAGTTTTTGGAGGGTTCCTTAGGATTTTAATATACTATATCATATCATCTGGAATAGAAATGGTTTTACTTATTTCTTTCTAATCTAGAGGTTTATTTTTTTATTTTTTTAAATTTTTTTAATGCTATTCTTGTCTGCTTACATTCTTTTTATGTATGTATGTATGTATGTATGTATGGCTTTGTTGGGTCTTCGTTTCTGTGCGAGGGCTTTCTCTAGTTGTGGCAAGCGGGGGCCACTCTTCATTGCGGTGCGGGGGCCACTCTTCATCGCGGTGCGCGGGCCTCTCACTATCGCGGCCTCTCTTGTTGCGGAGCACAGGCTCCAGACGCGCAGGCTCAGTAGCTGTGGCTCACGGGCCCAGTTGCTCCGCGGCATGTGGGATCTTCCCAGACCAGGGCCCGAACCCGCGTCCCCTGCATTGGCAGGCAGATTCTCAACCACTGCGCCACCAGGGAAGCCCTAATCTAGAGGTTTTTAATTTATTTTCCTTGTCTAGTTGCCCTGACTAGAACCTCTAGTACAGTGTTGATCTTGGGAGGAAAGTATTCAGTCTTTCACCATTAACTATGATCTTTGCTGTGGTTTTCTCATAGATGTTCTTTATCAAGTTGAGGACATTCTCTTCTATTCCTAGTTTTTAATCCATTATTCTATTAATATGGCATATTACATGAATTGATTTTTGTACTGTTGAATGGTCCTTGCATTCCTGGATACATCCCACTTGATTTGATTTGATTTACTGGATTTAATTTGCTAATATTTTGTTGAATATTTTTGCATTTATATTCATAAGAGATAGTAGTCTGTAGTTTTCTTGTGATACCTTTGTCTGGTTTCAGTATTGGTGTAATACTAGTTTCATAGAATGAATTGGGAAATGTTTCTACCTCTTTATTTTTAGAAGAGTTCATGAAGCATTGGCATCAGTTTTTCTTTCAATGGCTGATAGAATTCACCAGTGAAGCCACATCACATGGGCTTAGGCATTTCTTTGATTACTAATTCAGTCTCTTAACTCACTGTAGGTCTATTCAGGTTTTCTATTTCTTCTTGAGTCAACTTCAGTCATTTATGTTTTTCTAGGACTTTATCTATTTCATCTAGATTATTCCATTTGTTGGCATATAATTATTGACAGTATTCCGTTATATTCCTTTTTTATTTCTGTAAGGTCAACAGTAATGTTCCTCCTTTCATTTCTAAGTTTAGTAATTTGCATCTTCTCTCTTTCTTTTCTTGACTAGTCTACCTGAAAACTTGGCAATCTATTTATCTTTTCAAAGAACCAACTGTTGATTTTTCTCTGTTGCTTATCTATTCTCTATTCCATTTATTTCTGCCTTTTGTCTTTTGATTGGAATATTTAATTCATTTACATTAATGTAATTTCTGACAAGGTTGGAATTACATCTGCCATTTTTCTATTTGTTTTCTATATGTCTTATGTCTTTTTTTTCATTCCTCCATTACTACCTTTTTTGTATAAAATATTTTCTAGTATACCATTTTAATGCTATTTTAATTTGTTGTTTCTTTTCCTTTTTTTTTCTTTTTTTGGTATTTTCTTAAGTGGTTGCCCTGGAGATTATAATTAACATCTTGTTTTAAAGCAATCTAGTTCATATTAATCCCAACTTAATTTCAGTAGTATATAAAAACTCTGCTTTGGTATCGGTCTGTTCCCCCCACCCTTTGTGCTATTATTGTCAAACAAATTACATTTTTATGCATTTATAAGCCCATCAACACAGTTTCATAAGTATTGTTTTATGCAGTTATCTTTTACATCAGATAGAAGAAAATAATTACATGCAAAAATATATTTATATTTTCTTCTTCTTTTTTTTTTTAACCTATGTAGTTACCTCTACCATTGCTCTTTAGTTTTTCAGCTGAGTTTGACTTACTGCCTAGTGTCCTTTCATTTAAGCCTGAAGGACTCTCCTTAGTATTTCTTGTAGAGCAGGTCTGCTAGCAGTGGAATCTTTCAGACAATTCTCCTTCATTATAAAAATCTATTATATAAATATAAATCTTTCAAATAATTTCTCCTTCATTTTTCTTTAAACTTTTTATTTTATATTGGAGTATAGCCAATTAATAATGTTGTGATAGTTTCAGGTGCACGGCAAAGTGACTCAGACATACATATACGTATACATATACATGTATCCATTCTCCCCCAACCTCCCCTCCCGTCCAGGCTGCCACATAACGTTGAGCAGAGTTCCATGTGCTATACAGTAGGTCCTTGTTGGTTATCCATTTTAAATATAGCAGTGTGTATATATAGATCCCAAACTCCCTAACTATCCCTTCCCCCCGATAACCATAAGTTCCTTCTCTAGGTCCGTGAGTCTGTTTCTGTTTTGTAAATAAGTTCATTTGTATCATTTCTTTTTAGATTCCATATATAAGGGGTATCATATGACATTTCTCTTTCTCTGACTTACTTTACTCAGTATGACAATCTCTAGGTCCATCCATGTTGCTGCGAATGGCATTATTTCATTCTTTTTAATGGCTCAGTAATATTCCATTGTGTATATTCACCCACATCTTCTTCATCCATTCCTCTGTCAATGGACATTTAGGTTGCTTCCATGTCTTGGCTATCGTAAACAGTGCTGCAATGAACACTGGGGTGCATGTATCCTTTTGGACCATGTTTTTCTCTGGATATATGCCCAAAAGACCCCAAATAGCCAAGGCAATCTTGAGAAAGAAAAACGGAGCTGGAGGAATCGGGCTCCCTGGCTTCACACTGTACTACAAAGCTATAGTCATCAAACCAGTATGGTACTGGCACAAACATAGAAATATAGATCAATGGAACAGGATGGAAAGCCCAGAAATAAACCCACATACCTGTGGTCAATTAATCTATGAAAAAGGAGGCAAGACTACATAATGGTGGAAAGACAGTCTCTTCAACAAATGGTGCTGGGAAAACTGGACAGCTACATGTTAAAAAAAAATGAAATTAGATCATTCTTTAACACCATACACAAAAATAAAATAGATTAAAGACCTAAATGTGAGACAAGACACTATAAAACTCCTAGAGGAAAATATAGGCAGAACACTCTCTGACATAAATCTCAGCAATATCTTTTTTGATCTGTCTCCCAGAATAATGGAAATAAAAACAAAAATAAACAAATGGGACCTAATTAAACTGACTTCATTTTTTGAAGAATAGTTCTGCTGGATATAGAATTCTTGATTGACAGTCTTTTCCTTTAGCACTTTGGTGATATCATCCCACTCCCTTCTGGCTTTCATGGTTTCTGATTAGAAATCAACTGCTTATCTTACTGAGGAGTCTTAGTATATGTTGAGTCACTTTTCTCTTTCTGCTCTCAAAATTCTCTCTTCTTGTCTTTTGACACACTGAGTCTGATGTGCCTATGTTTGGATATCTCTAAGTTTATACTACTTGGAGGTTGTTGAGCTTCTTGGATGTACAAATTAATGTTTTCATCAAATTTGGGAAGTTTTTCAGCCATTATTTCTTCACATATTCTTTCCGCCCCTTTCTTTCCCTCCTTCCTTCTGGCACTCCTATTATGTGTATTGTTGATGGTGTCCCACCCGTCTCTTGAGGCTGTGTTCATTTTTTGTCATTCCTTTTTCTTTGTGTTTCTCAGACTGGATCATCTCAATAGACCTAGTTTTAAGTTAGCTGACTTTCTCTTCAGCCAGTTCATATCTGCAGAGGAACCTCTCTAGTGAATTTTTCATTTTAGTCATTATGTTTGTATCTCTAAATTTTCGAGTTGGTCTTTTAAATAATTTTTATCTATTGATATTCTCTGTACAACGAGATGTTCACATACTTTAATTCTTTAAACATGGGTTCTATTAGTTCTTTAACATATGTATAATTGCTTATTTATGTCTTTGTCTAGTAATTCCAATGTCTGGACATCCTCAGGGAGTTTCTATTGACTTCTTTTTTACCCTGTGTTATGGCCAAACTTTCCTGTTTCTTTGTGTATCTTGTAATTTTCTGTTGAAAACCGGGCATTTAAAATATTGTGGCAGATCTGGAAACCAGATTTGTCCCCTCCTCAGGGTTTGTTGTTGCTTCTGTTGTCATTGCTGTGCTGCTGCTATTTATTTAGTTATTTTCCTGAGCAAATTCTGTAAAGTCTGTATTCTTTATCATGCATGGCCATGAGATCTGTGTACAAAAGCTTAGTTGTCAGCTAATGATTGGACAGTGATTTCTTTAAATACTTGGAACCAATCATTTTTTTGAGCCTTTGCCGAGTGGCTCTGTGTTTGTGTGTTGGGGAATACCTTCAGCACTCCAGCAGGCAGTTTGCAGCTCTTCCTTAGCCTTTACTTCTTGCTTATGCAGAACCTCAAGGTCAGCCAGAGTTGAGAGATTAAGGTTTTCTCAGGTCTTTGCTGGTCATATGCACTGTCCACAATTCTAGGAATTTGTTGGAGCTTTTTAACCCTACCCCCACCCCCAGAACATCTCATTACCCAATTTTTCCTTCTAAGTTTTCTAATCAGCATCTTTTTAGTCTCTATTGGTGTCACTGCCTCAGGCAATTGTAATGTTAAATAATTCCTGCTAATTACTTTCAACAGACACTCTGGGGATAGGGCTATTTGCACAGCATGAGCTTGAGATAGGTCAAACAGTGACAACTCTCTGGGAATGGGTTTTTTGGTAACTTCAAACCACTTCTGCCCCTTCAGTGGCTGCTAGGCTACCTTGGTTGTGAGACTGTTGGTTTTAAAGGCCACCATGAAGCTGAGGTTATGGGGATGGCAATAAGTCAAGTTAAAATGCCCCAAATTTTATGGAAGAGATTCAGCTATTTTTCCTCAAATAAGCACCCCTCAGACTGCTGGAAGACTTTGTTTAATTTCCACAGTTCTGCAGAGGTTAATTTTGACAGATTTTGCCAGTGTCTTTGCTTTACAGAGGAGCAAGTTTTCCAAGATCTTTACTCAGATATTCTAGAAGTGTTTCTCATGCCCAGTTATTTTTTACTGAGTTATTTGCAGGGCCAACTAATTCTGCAACTCCAGTCCCATTCACGTAAGAGTCCATCTGCATGGCTTCTCCTAGAGCGAGCAGTGTGTAACCTGTTGTTAGTTTGTTGGTTTTTTCTTATTAATTTGTAGTAGTTTAAAAAATACTCTTGTGAGTAGTCCTTTGTCATTTTTACGTGTTACAAAACTTCTACCATTCTGTGACTATTTTTTTTTCCTCTCTTTATGGTGTTTTAATGAAGTTCTTACTTTTAAAAGATTTTGAATGTATTAATATTTTCCTTTGTGATTTAAGCTTTTTTGTTTTTCATTAGTAGAATTTTTCCTTACCCCAAGGTTGTCTAGATAGTCTTTTTAATTTAATTTTCATTTTTTTTAATAAGTTGGTACTATTGCATTTTTATTTTCCACCTGGAATTGATTTGTATATGATAGGATTTTGTGGTTCAATTTCACCTTTTTCTGTGATATTCCATTGCAGCAGCCCTATTTATTCAAATATCAGTTCTTACCTTACTAATTTACTGGGCCTACCCTGCATGTTATACATCAGTTTTGGTGTATACAGAGGTCTCTTTCTGAACTCTTTATTTTGTTCTCTTGCTCAGTTTTTCTTAACCTATCCCAGTAGCACCTTGTTCTTTAGGCGATGTCTTGAGTGTTCTGAGGCTTTGCCCTTCTATTGAATTTACAGCTCATATAAGGGAGAAATGATATCTTCAAGTATTGATTCTTCCAAATTATGAACATGATAATATACCCAATTTATATAGGTTCTTTACTCTTCCAGAACAGTTTTACCCTTTTCTCCATATAAATTTCATACATTTTGAATTAAATTTTTATACCTAGGCTCTTTATATTTTTTAAGCTATTGAAAAATGGTGTTTTAAAAACTGTTGCAGGTCTTTAGAGACACAGTTTCTTTTTGTGACCCTATATATATTATGTATACTGATTTTGTGTCCAGCAAACTTACTAAACTCATTTATTCTCACAATTTATCTGCAAGTCTTATTGAGTTGTCCATATAAACAATTATGTAATCTGTTAGTGATAGGAGTTTTCTTTCCTTGCCATTCCTCCTATCTTTGTTTTTTTTTTTTACTTACTGTACTGGCAAGGACCTCCTCTGAAAAGAAGGGATGATAGTGGGACCCATCATCTTGTTTCTGATGTAAAGGAAATACTTTCACCATTTTACTATTAAGTAGAATGGTTTTTTATAGGTTTTATGTAGCAAGATTTTATCAGGTTAATGAAGTTCATTTCCATTCCTAGTTTTATAAGAATTTAGTTTAGTTTTCTTATCATGAATGGATATTGGATTTTATCATGCTGGTAGAAAGAAAGTTCTGTTCATTAATTTTTTTTTTAATTAAATTTTATTTTTCTCTTTTCTTTAGCAAAGAAGTTTGTGATCCTGATATTGGCGGCAAGATCATAATGTGCCCTCAATGTGATAAGCTTTGTCCATTCTGGAAACTCAATATTACTTGCGAGTCCTCAAAGGTATTTTTTTTCCCGAACGTTTACAAGTAATGAAAGATTTTTTTTTCTTCTAAAAATTTTAGTACAACATAGCGATTATAATTTTTTCCTCTGAGGAATTTAGAAAGGTAATTGTCAACTAAATCTTCATTTTGAAAGATAGATATAAAATGCATGTGTTTTTTCCTTGTTTACAAATAATAAATTGAAATTAAAAGCCTTATCTAAAATCTCCTGAAGGGTCAGTGAGGAACTGTGGAATTGAAACTAATTTGAGTATTTCAGGTAATCAAAGCAGAAATCTCAAACCTGGCTTATCTCATAAATACTATTTAATAGGTTTACTATTATAAGTATTTTCCTTAATTCAAGTGAATGGAAACCTGAAATCTGTACTTGTGTTTTCCCACTTCGGAAGTGTGGTGAAACTCTGCTTGGAATTTTAAAGACCTTGCTGGTCAGATTTAGACTGTATTTATAAAAATGCATAAGAAAGGTTTTGTCTGCAAATGGTAACAGCTATTCACTTTGTCTCAAAACATTCCCACAAAACACATCTGGTTCCCCTTATACATGCAGATGATCTTGAGCTATATGACTTCTTAAAATCCAGGAGGTTTAGGAAAAGCACTGAGACTGGAGAGAGCTTACTGAAAGGCATGCCAGAAACGCCAGACAGGAAGAAAGATGGTTGGCTTGCTTCAGAGAGTTTTCCTGACAACTTTGATGTTTGTAGTAGTCTCCATTGTCTTGATCTTTCCTCTGTCCCCTAGTTCTGCCATGAAAATTTAGGAATCTTTATATGACCTCAGAATATTCTGATCTACTCCGTGTAAGTCTTATTTTAACTGAATACACTGCTAAGATAGTGATGCCACTTTATAGTTTATACTTTGCAAAGTTCTTGTAACTATATCATTACTTGACACACAAAACAGCACTGTGAGACAGGCAGAACAGGTGTTACCTCCATTTTACAGATTTAAACACTGAGGATCTGCGAGATTAAATGATTTGCTCAAGATCACCCGCCTAGTAACTGACAAAGCCAGAAAATGATAGCAAATCTGCCTTCCTTGCTATTACCGTGTTCTTCAGTGGCTGACTGTAGTACCAGGCACTTCACTCTCAAACTGAACTCTATGTTTGGAAAATTATTCCACCCCTTAATTAAGGTGATTGCAGGGTATTGTCAACACATGGATTTCTACACTTAATTTATGAATTAAAATACATTTCATTGCCCATCCCCCCCCAACCAACACAAGTTCTAGACTATAAGTATCTATCATAGATCATTCAAAGTAAAAGACTTGGAGCTAGTAAGAGAGAAGGTGCCTTCCAGTGATGTTAACTCATAAAGGTCACTAGTTAGTGTGTATCGCCAGGCACTAGATTTAAGGCAAGTGCCAACGATAATACCAGAGGCAAACTGTACTCCACAAAGTACAAATGGAAATTCCATTTTCCTTAAGAAATTATTTTTCACACACCCAACCCCCATCTCTTTTTTCATATCTTCTGCTCCACCTAGCCATCCTTAAGCACATGACTTTCAAATATGTCCCTGTGTACATTTTTTTTTCATTGTTTTGGAAAAAAATGAATCATTCTCTTCCAGTTTCCAAAAAAAAATCCCTTGAGTCTTGTCAGAGTGATTCACAAAGGGAGGGAAGCATATAAAAGAATATGAGTAGAAGAATGAAATGAAAAAATAAGGTAAAAAAGGAGAAAAAGAGAAGCACCTTTTCATGCTTTTCTGCTTATTGGTTAATTCAATCATTTCTTCAATTATACATTTTTATATTCATTTCTTTCCTTTTGGAAAGAGATGGAGTATTCACTAATTGACATGTATGCCACAATTGTTAACAAATTAGAAATAGAAATAGAAAATCAGGATCAAGGAAATGAAGAAACAATTATGGAAGTAATCAGGATTAATACTGTTTTTGTGACTGAGCATTAAATAAAGTTCTTAGCTTTTTAGCTGGCAAGATAAAGAGGAAACATGGTTAAGGTATAATATTTAGTTCTTTGAAATACACTGTTATAAAATTTTGATTTTGTTCCTTTGCAGGAAGAAAGCATAGCGAATGGTCACTTTTCTAGTTTCTAACTGGTTCCTCTGCTTAAAATCATCATGCCTGCGTATACAGCTCTCTCTTCTTTCCTGCTTCTCCTGACTAAAGCAGTATGCTGACTTGGGGCCGCTGTTAACACAGCCAGCTTTCCCTCTCTGTGCCATCCCGCCAAGCAAGCTAAGCTAAGCTTCTTACCAAGAAAGCTCTTTGCTTATCTTCTTCCCTACTTCCTGCTTCCATGTTGCTCCTGGGGCACGGAGAGCAGAGAGGCCAGCCAGCCATCTTCTTCCTTCTCTCAGTTCCTTGATCCTTACACAAGTGGCAAAAATGGTAACTTCCTCCAAGCCACCTAACTCCCTCTCATAAGAGTGCAAGGCACATCCCTCGTCTTGAGCTAGGCAGCTGGGGTGAGCTTGGCATTAGCAGTAAACTTGCCTTTTCTTGCTGCTCCTTTTTTTTTTTTTCCCCCTCTAACATTGACAGATGTGCTTCCAGTGGCTTTTTCTCAGCATAATAGGATTTTCTCTTTCTGGAGTGAGGGTGGAGGTGTCAGGGCAGATAGGGAGGTATCAAATAGAGAGAGGTTTGCATTGATTCCTAGAAGAGGAGTAACATTGGGTAGAATCTTCAAGAATAACATTATAACACGCAGAAATGTTTCTCTGAGGACTTTTCCTGCAATAATTTTCAATAAGGGATAAGGTATGACATTAAAAGACAGCTTGGAAAAGGTGGTTCCATAAGAGTCAAAGCTACAAGACTTGAAATCATGTTCCATAGAATCCCAGAAGTAGAGGAATAAATAGGGGGGGAGCATTGTTCCCCAGAACGATCACTCATTTATTAATTTTGTCTTCCTTGAGCTGGATTTTTGAGAGGAGTAATTGAATGACAGACAGTTCGGGTCTGTGCTTTCTGCTCAGGGTCTATATGGATGATTGAGGGCGTCTATATGCTTTGGAAAAAGGATGTATAAGAAGATGGGTGGGTGGATATTATTTTACAAACATAACATATTTTTATGTAGATGAAAGTTTACTCATTTTATATCAGTATACAGGGCAACACAGAAAGAACCTTAAAAAAAGTTGAGTTTTTCTGAGAAGCAGATTTGAATTTTCTTTTGCACTGGAAAGTTTGCTATTTATTTATTTATTTATTTATTTTTAGCCTACAGCTTCCTTTTCTACCATGTCTTCTTTACTTTTACTTAAGATCTATCATAAAGTTGATATTATGTTTGCCACTTTTTCCACTAACTTAATAGACCTTTTTAGGAGATACAAAAATGCTCACTAATGAAACATCGGTAACTAATTGGAAGATCTTCCAGGAATTCATAGAGGGAGATAGACTATTTTTATACTAGCAAAAAGGGGAAACTTAGCAGAACTAGTAAATAGAGTATGTCATGTATTCCTTCATGATCATTGTACCCTTTGTAACGTCAGCAGAAGCATCTGTGCCTCCTTATCCTAAAGGAAGCTTCCATCAGCGATGGTAGAAAAGTCATCATTGGATTTGAGGAAACAGAGCTGTCTCCTGGGGGGAGAGCCATCTCAAAGTAAACCTCAGCTTTGTGCTTCTCTTAACAAGAAATGCAGGAATTCAGGAACTTGCCCTCTGACGAGGGTTGGATAATCAGATGCAAATCATAAATCTGAAAGTTGTTTGGAGTTCATTGTACTCTTAGGGCCGTTCTGTTTCCTCAAATTCACTATCATGGTCCATAAAAAGAGGCTGTTCTTCAAAAGTATGTTAGAAGCTTTCAACAGCGTGGGGTCTTAGCAGCTGAGCCTATTTCTTTATCATGATGTGGAAAGATTCCATTGGAAAATGTACTCTGGTAAATACAGCAGAGGCTGCTTGCTTTCAAGAGAATGAGAAATCTCATCTGTAAGTATGTAGTAGATACAGTGATTGTCAAACTAGGTAACAGCTTTAAAAGAAACTCCCAAACTGTAGCATATACAAAGCAGTTCATATTTGCTGAATCCTAGTAAGTGAAGAACATGATTCATGTATATGTTATTATTGTATTTTCCAGAAATTGTGCCTCTTTGACAGTTTTGGAACCCTAGTCTTTGCAGTATTTATGGGGGTATGGGGTAAGTTATGTTCATTTTTTTCAGTTTCCTTTTGCCTCATAACTAAAAACAAACAAACAAACAAAAACCTTAAGCTCATACAAATACCGAACTAAATAGCATTATATGGTTTTATATAGGCGATTAAGGTAACCCACTTTTAGTCCCTTGGATTGCCCAAACTTCATCTCCCCCCAAACTCCATTTATAATTCTTAAGGCCATTGTATCAATTACTGCATAAAAACCTACCTCAAAATGTAGTGGCTTAAACACAGGTTTATTGTTTCTCATGAGTCTCTGCATCAGCTGGGAGGTTCTCCAGGCATAGTTCGCCAGGAGGGGTTGGTCTATGGGGCTCAGCTGGGCCACCTCCTCTGGGTCTACATGGTGTCTCATCCTCCAGTGGGCTGGCCCAGGATTCTTCACATGGAAGTTTAGGGTTCCAAAGAGAAGCAAGACAGGAGAAGCACACTCCAGGCATTTTTTAAGCTTGTGTTTGCATCGAGTTTGCAAATGTTCCATCAACCAAAGCAAGTCATGGTCAACCCGACAACAATGTGAGGAGGTGGGAGGACTGCTCAAGGGCTGGATACACAGGGGCATGATTCACTGGGAGCTATTGTAATAACCCTCATAGCTGTGATCCAACCTGACTTTCAAGGGTTTGGGGTTCGGGAAAAGCAGCAACACAAGAATTACAGGTAAGCTTTCTTCTTTATACACTTCTAAATGAGTGAGTAGTTAATAAGTATGTGCTGCTACACTTATAATAGTAACATTCTGTTTAATAAATAGAACAAATATGATCCTAAAGAATATAATTTGTATATAGAAGCTTTAATACTATATATTATTTATTTTGAATAGATTAGTTACATTAATTAATTACATTAATTACATTAATGAGGCAATTATCATTTTATTTAAATACAGACTTTTACATGTTTAATTGATGTGTAACTGTTCTACCATAGAAGAAAAAATGTCCACTTTCAAAGATAAATGCATTTCCAATTTCATTGTGTAAGTCAAGGGGAAAATAGTGCTCAGGGTGTAGATAGTTGGGGGAAGAAACAGAACCAAGTCTTTTATTTTGGAGAAGACAACACATCAACACATGCAACTCACTTACAGATACAGCTGTTTACAGGTGTCCTCGGTGGTATTTCTCTTTTGCAGTGGTTGTGCCTATGAAGGGTCCCCAAATGAATCACAGAACAGACAGGCCAATTATTTTGGACACTTTTAAGAGATATTAGTTGCCGCTCCTGCATAAACTCTAAGAAGGCCAAACTTACCTAATAAGTCACACTGTCATTCAGACGTTTAGCATGTTTTGGCTGGAGACCAAACACTAGCTAATATTTGACATGTGGGAGACTAAAGATCAAGTTCGTATATTAAGATTCTCTGTACTCCTCCACTGTAAAATAATCTTTCTTTTTTTTTTTAATCCCCGGTAAGAGGGTAGGTGCTGAACACTTGGGTGGGGTCACTTTTAACTATTGCCTAAACCTCAGTCTCAGCACTGATTCATAATCTATAAAATTCTAACACATCTATTGAACTCCATACACTAATGGATGCTGATAGCCCTAATTAAAAGAGACTTTTAAAATAAAGCAAAAAATACTAACTTTGACACTGGAAAGAAAAACTTCAAGGTCCCTAGCCCACCCTGCTTTCTGTGATCATTAACTACACCATGGTTATAGAACTGACAGGCATATTGAGCTGCTGCTTTTATTTCATCAGGTTGTAGAATGCAGAAAACATTTCAGCCCTGCTCGTAGCACCATATATGTATCTTTAAGGATATGTATGTATGATGAAGTCTTAATTTAAGTGCCTGATATTGCTTTTCTTGTTACCTCTGGCTTATGAGAACTACTGCTGTGAACCTAATTACAGAAAGCCTGCAATTGCAGAACTGAAGTTTTTCATATCACCATCATCATATTCCTGTAGCATCTCCTTTGTGCCCAGATGTATGTGGCAGAGTATTTTTCTGCTCCCTAGAAATTATAAAAGTTGAGGGTAGAAAACCTTTTATAATAAATATAGCACAAGTCATGGACTTACTTGAAAAATATCCCCCCTTGTAGGCCAAACCACTCCATCTACTCATACTGACTCCTAAAGTCCTAAACACCAACTAACCGTGATTGAAGTAAAGGTTCTGAACGTATCCTCCCTCCCCATTCCTTGTTGTTTCTTACCTACTTCTGTCTAATGCTCCCTGCCAGCCTCTTGGCTGCATGACTGCAATTTTTAATTTTCACCTTTGAGTTCTAGGCTGGGCCTAGAGATTTACAGAAAAACCCAGACCCCTGGCTCATAAGGAGGGGTGGGGGGATTTCAGGAAGCCTTCACCCTAACTAGCTGCACTTGGAGATCAGAAAATGACTCTTGCGACTGTTAGTTTGAGGTCTCTGCTTCTCCAGCTGCATCCATACCAGCAAAATACCACAGTGTCTATAACCACCCTTGCTTCCATTCAGCTGCATTTCTGATTTAAGTGACACACAGATGCGTCTGATGGGCATTTTTAAAACCACATCTGGAGCCCTAACTGCAAGAGAGTTTAAGAAATGTATTTTCTTTTTCGTTTTCTTTTTCAAGGATTGTAATTTTTTAAATTTATTTTATTCAAGTATAGTTGATTTACAGTGTTATGCTACTTTCTGCTGTACAGCAAAGTGATTTAATTATACATATATATGCATTTTTTTAATATTCTTTTCCATTATGGTTCCTCGCAGGATATTGAATATAGTTCCCTGTGCTATAACAGGACGACCTTGTTGTTTTTCCTGAGAAACGTATTTTCAGTCTCGTAGTCTCTCAGTTAGGAAGTTAGAATACAGGCTGAAGGAGCTCATCTGCCTTGTCTGCCTTTGTGAGTGAAGAGGTCTGACTAGTTTCAAGGCCCAATAAAATGTCTCAGCCCTTCAGCAGCAAACTCTTAAGGCCACCAGAATGCTCCCATCTACCAGAGTGTGCCTTGTCCTTCGACATTGCTGGCTACAACCACCAACGCTGTGTATTGGGAATCTTCTTCATCTGATGCATATTTTCTTTAGCTGTTTAATGTCCTGATTAAGAGGACAAGCTGGTTTTCTTCTCTCTTATTACGTATTCGTATAAGAGTCCTGTCTCGCACCAGTCAGCTAGAGCTGCCTGGTGTGTGGTTTGCCAGAGAATATGAGCGCGGAGTTCCCCACCGGAGTCCGACCAGTTGTTCTATTGCAGGAAGAGAGGAGAGAGCAGAAGGTACAGAACGGGAAATTCCTGTCCGGCATCATGCACAGTCACCCCAGGTCCCGGTGCTCTCACTCTGGGACACACAGCACTGTGACTCAGCAGCCATGTAGCTCAGGAGTGCTCCAGAACGTTGGGTGGCTATACTAGGCGATCAGGGTCTTTCACGGACCCTGCAAAGTTCTGGGCCCTGTGAAATGAGGAACTAAGCAACTCCCACCCATTCCTACAGCTCCCAGGGTTTGTGCCCTTCAAGGTTTCGAGGATTTGCTACCCAGTCATTTTTTGTCACCAGGCCATTCCTTCCTTGCATGGCAGTTATATCACTTCCCACTCAGAACTCCTCAATTTCAGGATTTGGTAAAAGCAGTCATTTTACCCTTTATGTTCAAGTTCAGGGAGGAAGGGGAAGGGTACCCGCTGTTTCTCCCTGATGGCACTGATTAGAATTGTTTCTCTTGCTTTTTGTGAGAAGAGTAGTTTGATTTTCATAAATCATCTCCTGTTGATACTGTTGCTAGATAGATACTGAACAAATAAATGGCTGTTACACTCCCATTTTAAAGATGTGGAAAATGACGCTCAGGCAGATTAGGCAAATTACCTGAGGTCCCCAGAGACAAAAAGTGACAAGCACAGAATAAGAGTTCTGCAAATAATTTGTTGTCATCAGTGTTTAGATCACTGACAAAATGCAATGTATAGTAATAAAATTGTAGCAAACTTTTAGAAGGATGCAGAAATATTTATTTGATATAATTGTACTGCCTTGTGTGGGGTTCTGAAAAATGGGTTAGAAAATGATGGTTCCACATCCTTGGTCCTACCTCACCTACACAGGTACAGACTTTTCTTTCTGTAGCAAGAATGAGAAAGCCCCAGCCTTCCAGCCTCAGGAGATCAGTCCTGTTTGTTTCATCTATGCCTACCTGTAGGTGCCAAAACACAGATGGACTTTCATGTCTTGCCTCACAAATTCCTTTAAAAATAGATAGGTTTGAAGATACAAATTCGTGAAAGTAAGCTGCTTTTTTTTAATAAAGTGAAAAGTAATTTTCTTTACTTAGCAGAGGAGGAAATGGAGGATTTTCTTCATTGAAAATCAATAAAAATTTCGAAAACATCTGTATGTCTAATATTTCAATGAAAATGACAAAATTTAGAGGGATTACAAAAAACACAGGGAAGGTATCCAAAGTGGCTTTAGAAAGCTTTTTCCAGGCTGGGCTCATAAAGAGGCTATTAATGGAAAGATACCCTTTTCTCACCCACAGTCCCTTTCTTTAGGTTGGAAAGGGCCAGTGGTTTCCTCTGATGTGCAGTCCTAGTGCTTTGAGTGAGTGGTGGGGTAGGACGGTATGCATGATGATTCCTCAGTCTGTCTATCCTGAATAACTCCCAGCAGTCGCGGGGCTAGAGCTGCCGCAACCTTGCCCATCAACAGTCACCTTCTCAGCTCAGCTCCTCCAGGCCCACATGACTGGCGGAGCAGAGCGTGGCGGGCAGTGGATGTTCAGGCATAGCGGGGAGCAGTGGGAAATCAGCTGGGCCCTCCGAGTGGATGATTCCATCCTTCAGGTGGTGGAGGCCCTCCAGTTTCTGGGATGACTTCCCACAGTACGTTCAGTTAGCTAATACTTATCCAGTGCCTGCTGTGTGCTACTGTTTCCCCTGTGAACAAAACCAAATCCCTGCCCTCAAGAAGGTGACATCCTAGTGGGCATGATAAACAATAAACGCGGAAGCAAATATAGGTCAGGGTGCATGAGTACTGTCCATTCTGAAGCGCACAAGTTGAGGTCAGCATAGGGAATAAAGTGTGCCCTTTTGGACAGAATGTACACTAGCATTGGACTGATTTCATAGTTGCAGAGGGGGACACAGAGTGGAAAGAACTTCATGGGTGGAAGGAGTAAGGCAATGTTAGCAGTAGAATTCTCAAGTAAATTAAAAAGTAGGGGTCTTCTGTTTGATGAGGATGCATGGTATTTATCAAGGAGATGTGAGCCTAGGGGACTTTCGTAAGTGGGTGGCTTCCTATGTATACTGTGCCGCTTCATATGCAGCCCAAGGAGGGCTGGCTCATTCCCCCAAGCAGGGGTCTCTCCTCGGAGTATCTGCCCATGCAGCCAGCGTGGGTCAGCTGGGGAGCGGGAGCAGCCAGATGCAGCTTGGTCCATAGTTACCTGGTGCCCTCAAGGCTTTCCTTCAGTGGATGCTTCGTTTCCCCCTGGACGGAGGCAAGGGCGTGAATGGCTGGGCAGGTTCTCAGTGGTGCAGGCAGCACTCTCCAGACTGAACACTCACCACCAGGGGCCCCTTGTGTTGGCTGTGGTCTTGGCTAGATGAGGCTGTAAGGTAGCTGAGCTGTGGCACCATGCTTCCATTCCCACAAAGAGGTCTATTTTTTTTTATAAGTATATTCTTTTTTTTTAATTAATTAATTTATTTTTTTTATATTTATTTTTGGCTGTGTTGGGTCTTCGTTTCTGTGCTAGGGCTTTCTCTAGTTGCGGCAAGCGGGGGCTACTCGTCGTCGCGGTGCGCGGGCCTCTCACTATTGTGGCCTCTCGTTGCGGAGCACAGGCTCCAGACGTGCAGGCTCAGTAGTTGTGGCTCACGGGCCTAGTTGCTCTGCGGCATGTGGGATCTCTCTGGACCAGGGCTCGAACCCGTGTCCCCTGCATTGGCAGGCAGATTCTCAACTACTGTGCCACCAGGGAAGCCCAAGAGGTCTATTTTTGAAGGTTCTGGTCAGGAGTCACAAATGCTCTCTTACCCACAACTGCTCTCTTACCCTGGGAAGGGCACACAGAAGGAGAAAGAGGCCTGTCCTGAAAGCAGGAACAGCCAAATCAGTCTTGCTGTCAGAGGTCTGACAGATGAGTCAGTTCGGTTTCTCTTAAAAGTTGTTTACTCAGAGGATTTGGCACATTTGGGTGACCCGAGAGCGTCAGGAAATAATACCCGAGGGCTTTGTAGCTTTCCCTCTCCAGTGTTAATTCATCCCCCTGTAGCTGTCATGCAAGGAGGTGGAACTTGGTGGACTATAGGCCATCACCTCCGCTCCCTGATGGGGCCAGTGGATTACACTGTCAACTACAACTTGGGGGGCTCCTGGGGGGTGGACATCATTCCTATGTAAAGAGGCCCGGAAGCCTCACATAACTCCCACACTGGGTTTCAAAGTTGCACAGGGGGACTAGCTGCCTTCCAGTTCGCCAGCCAAGCAGGAGACAAGAAGTGGCCTCCCCCACTAACTGTGTGCTCTTTGCATGCATTGACAGCGGCATCTGTGGCAGAAAGCTGAGCTGCCACCTGTACTTGCTTGTGAACATCGGGTCATCACAGCAATGGCATCGTGAGGGTTAGTGCAGCCACAGAGGCAGTGGTGGGATGGAGGACAGTTACTAGCATTGTGTCCTGGGGGAGCAGTGCTGGAATCAGACACTGGGCAGGCACGCAGTGATGACATCTCAGCAGAGTGGGTGCCATGGGACAGAGCCAAAGGAAGGCAAGTTATGGAGTAGGCAGCTTGGGCAGTGCCACATCGTAAGAAGGGCTTGGGCTCTGGAGCCAAGGATGCCTTGGTTTGATACCTCCATCCTTATCTCGGGCAAGTATTTGAAGCTTTCTGTGCCTCTGTTTCTTGGTGTCCAAAACAGGGATAGTAATAATAGCTACCTCAGAGGGTCATGAGGGCCTTTATAGATGTTATGTCATTAAGCTCACAACAGCCTACGAGGTAGGTTCTATTTCCCCCATTTTCCATGGGAGGGGGTGGTGGGCAGGCAACAGGGGCTCAGGAAGTTGAAGTACTTTTACCAGTAGTCATGCCTCTAATGATTGTCAGAACCAGAATTCAAACTTGATTCCGAAGTCCAGATTATCTCTGGGAAGTGGGTGCTTTGAGCATTTCCATTGTCCTTGCCGGCGGGGAGCATTGCGTTCACGTTTCTCACGGCCCATCGCGAGGTTTCCATGTCTCCGACTGCCTGCAGCGGGGTCTGCAGGATTTCAGGGCAGCTGGTCTTTGCTCTGCACTCAAAGGCTCCCTGTTCTCTACAGGTTGATTCACAACCCTGACTGCTCAGTAGAGCTTTCCAAAAACAAAAAACAATGCACAGACCCAGTCCAGACCAATAAAATCAGAATCTCGGGGGTGGTGCCTGGGCTCAGTATTTTTCAAAAGCTCTCAGTGCTTCACGTGCAGGCAGGATGAGAACTACCCCTCCGTAGCTCCTTCAGTGAGCTCATCCACTCATGCCCCAGTTGCCACTGGAAACAGGAAAAATTCTCGGCTCAGCCTAGATCTTTCTCTGGAGTTCTAGACTTTTACCTGCCTACCGGGTATCTCCCCTGTGGCCCACAGGCAGCTGATCAGAACCGAATCGGTAATCTTCTGTCTCAGACTTGCTCCTCTTCCTGCCCTTCTTATATCAGGGAATGGCACTAGAATTTAGGACATCGCCAAAGCCAGAAAGCTGGCGGGCATCCTTGATCTCTTTCTCCCCCTTCCATCACACCTGCATGCAATCTGTCTACCTGCTAAAACGCCGTCTTCTCTCACCTCCCGGCTGAAGCAGGCCTCATCGTGGACCTGCCAGTAGGTCTCCCTGCCTCTAGTCTCTTTCTCGACTTCCTTCAATGTCTCCTCCACCTTTAAGGCACACAGAGTCCTTCGTGATGTGCCCCTGCCATCTCTCCACCTGGCTGTCCCACCTGCCTTACCACACCCTGTGCTCCCTTCCAGTCTGTTTGCAGCTCTTGGAAAGTACCTGGGTCTCTTTGGTCTCTTGCCTTTGCACGCACGGCTCCCTAGGGGGAAATGGCCTTAACATTCCCCCTTCACCTGATCAGCTCTAAGGCATCTCGAAACTCACCCCAGTGGTCCCCTTCTCTGAGACAGCCTTGTTACATTCCGGCTCTGTGTGCCCAGAGCACCTCGTGCTTACTTTGATCACAGCTGTCTTAAAAGTCCACTGTAACTATCACTTCACTGTAATTCCTATACACCTAGGAGCTCCTTGAAGCAGGGACCATATCTTTTTTTTCTCTTTATTCTCAGCATATAGTAGAGACTCAAAAATATTTGTGGATGGAACAGTGTTTATTCCAGAATTTCTATATAGGAAGGGCTTAGGGGTAACAGTCTGATTGGAAGAAGGGCCTAGGGGATTTACCCTGAAACCACATTTTTCAACGAACATTTAATGTTGTTTCTGTTTAGTATTTGAAGTTACAAATCTTGAAAAATAATGATTTCTAAAAATTATTTTATTCATACTTTACACAAGATTGAGAAAAATACCAGTTTTCCACATTTAAGAATATTGTTTTAATTGGGGTGACTTGGGTGGTGGAAAATAAAGATTTGGGGACCACTGAAGCATTCTCATCCCTGCACCCCCAAGCCCTTTGGAGGGAAGAGAGAGAGAGGGGTGCAAGGAGGAGCAGACTAAAGGATGGACCATGAACTGCTTTGAATTATAATAGTTGCTTGTGTTTTTTTGTTGGCAATAATGTGCTAAGAGCAGGTGCTTTAGCAGTAGACACAATCAGATGCCTTCTGACCATCCCATTACTACCCTTCCCATGACCTATAGTCTGTTTTCACAAGTTGAATAAATTATCAACATTTTCCTTTTAAGAAAAGCATTAACTCATTTTTCTCTCTTTTAGATATTAGTATCGCCTATAAATAAATAAAATTAGATTTTATTGACCATATACAGAAGTGTTGTGGCTAATTAATAGTATTCAGTACAGATTTCTGAAGCATCAGTCATCACTGAAGATCCACATGATGCTGTTCTCTCTTCGGTAGTTACCTTGTTTTTGGAGTTTTGGAAGCGACGCCAGGCAGAACTTGAGTACGAATGGGACACTGTCGAGTTACAGCAGGAAGAACAACCCCGGCCAGAATATGAGGCACGGTGTACTCATGTGGTGATAAATGAGATCACTCAGGTAAAGAGTATGTTATCTAGATGCAATTCAGTCTATTTATTGCAGGGGTTCTCAACCTTGACTGCACATTGGAATCACGGAGTAGGGGCGGGCGCTTAAAAAATATTGATGCCCGTCTTCTGTCGCTATATACTCTGCCACTCAGTGGCCTGGGGTGCATTCTGGCACAGGATTTTTTTTTTTTAAAGCTGCTCTGGTGATTTTTAATGTACAGCCAAAGTGAAGGAGCACTACTAAGAACAGTAGGCACAGGAGATAAATGTGGTCCCTTCTTTCATAATAACAAAAATGAAAAAAAAAAAACCTCTTACATAAATGTATAAGAAAAGGTGCGTTGATTTGTGTCCTTTCATAGTACCAATAAAAATTAGACTCTATGACATAGATGTAGAAGGAAAGACACGTTGGTTTTCATAGTTGATTCTCAGTTTTTCACATGGTCCTTCATTATTACAGCCACCTTTTCATCGTAGACTAGCTCCTTTGTCTTGCACTACGCCTCGGTCACTGCTCCCCCTTCTGGTTGGTATGTGCACAGAGTAGGGTGACTCTTATCCTAAAATCGGAGAAAGAAATCCGTTGAGGCCAAACTATATTCAGGCCCTGTGCTAATCATTTTATCTAATTGGAAAGGTAAATTTGCTGCTGTTACTGCTGCTGCAGAATTAAAAAATAAAACTATATAATCTCTTTGTATAAGCATTCCAAAGCCAGTGAAAGACAATTTTTTTCAATCATCTGCATTATTGCCTCTTGCCATCAACACAGAAAATCTGGAGCTAATTGTACTTGTAGTCATCAGCATAAGGACAGTAGGTTTTGAATATGAATAACTCTTGGAAAGAAAATGCTTTTATCAAAAGCATCTGAAAATGTCTCCAACCATAGACTTTATAAATTGACTCACAGATTTACAGAATGTTGGCAGTAAAAGGGTCTGGAGGGAGCAGTTCAACCTCCTCATTTTATAAATGGAAAAAAATGAGGTTCAGTTACCTAACAGAAAATGACATTTGTCTTTTACAATGTAACAAGTTTTAAATAATCCCCATTATGAATAGTTCCCATTGTTTACGACGAAAGATGGGGGTCAAAGCATGTGTTGGTGAAAGGTTGTACATAACGAAAGCTGAAACTTAGACAAAATCGGATGTTCATAACGTTTTTGAATACTGAAAAACAAAAGCTTATGTTATTGGCAACATACAAAACATACTGAAGAAAAGACATTTTGGAAATTTAAATCTGTCCATTTTAAATTTAAAATTGCCAACTCATAAGTTAAATTTCCATTGTAACATTGCTTGTTAAAAAATTGAAGATGAAGGTTCATTTCTCCTTATCGTTCTTCCTCATTTTACCTTGATTGAGAACACGTCCTCAATGTCTAGAGAGGCCAGCGGTGTGGTGGTGAGGCCTTGGGAACAAAACTTCCTGAATTCATATCTGAACATAGCAAGTTTACTAGCTGAGTGATCTTGGACAACTTGTTAAGTTCTCTGTGCCCTAGTTTCCCCAGCTATAACACAGGAATAAGAAAGTTGCTTCCTCATATGATTGTGGTAAGGATTGATTGAGTTAATGGATAGAACCTACTTAGAATAGCACCTGGCACAGAGTAAATGCCATGTACCTGTTTGCAGCTATAATCACACTGTTGATTTCATTTCTAGAAAAATCTACATATATTCATATAAACTATAAAATGGACACTCTAAAGATTCATAGTTATACCTAATTAATACATAAAGCTCAACCAGAACACACACATTGGCTCCGTAGTACTTGCAGACATCTGTGACACTTTCTGTCCTGCACAGACTCTGGGTTATGACTGCAGTCACTTCTAAAATCTAAGACAAGCTCAGGAATGGTATTGTCAGATACCCAGACTCCTGAGCTCAGATCATGGCAGATAAACAGTTTGTTATTCACATTTGCATTTTCAAAAACTTATTAAAATGAACACTGAACATGTTTTGTTGTATGTATGTCTGAAACTGTTAACAAGCAAACATGCAATTATCAGTAAGGAGGCTGTGTCTGAAAACTAATTTTTTAAAAAAATTAAGCCTAGGATTCAGTGACCAATTAGGAGGAAAATCATTTCATTGGAGGAATCCCTTGATTGACTAAACTTCTTTTTATTTATTTATTTTTAATTAGGAAGAAGAGCGTATTCCCTTTACCACCTGGGGAAAGTGTATACGTATAACCCTCTGTGCCAGTGCTGTCTTTTTCTGGGTAAGAATCTGCCACAGATTTTTCTAGTATCTAATTTTAAATGTTGAGAAAACTGAAAGTCGAGCTGGAAACTATGTAGCTTCATAGAGAAGATTGTTTCCAGAGAACAACTCAGCCACCACATGGAGCAACTCTCAAGGTTTCACAATATCTTCTGCTACCCGTGGCTCTTCCAGCTCCTTTCACCTCATTTGTTTAAATCAGATCTGTGGTTCAGGATTTTCAAGTTTCTAATGAAGAGACCAGACGGGAGGCATCAAGAATTCTAAAATTCTCCAAGAGTAACAACTAATATAAAATGTCTAGGAATAGCCTTAACAAAAAGATAATAGGAACTATAAAAAAAAAACATAAAAACTACTGAAAGACATAAAAGAGGCCTTAAACAAATGATTCTAGATAAAAAGACAATGTTTCTAAAATATCAGAACTTATGAAATTAGTTTTGGGTTTATTATTAATAAAATCATATTAGTAATATAATAATAAGTAATATAATGAGAGTTTTATTAGCTCAAGAACAGCCAGCTTAGAGAACAGGACATGAAGCCCAGATATGGGCTCACTAATAATTTAATATATGAAAAGGAAGGCATTACAAATCAGAGAGATAAGTAAAGATTATTCAATAAATGGTAATGGAACACTTTTTAGCTATTTGGGAAAAAAAGATTGAAATCATGCTATGAACCACATACTGTGATAAATTCCAGAAATATTAAAAAACATTTTAAAAAGTAATACCATAAAAAACTAGAAATAAATATTGATGAATATACAATCTCTAGATGTGGAAGAAGTTTCAGAGGAAAGTATTTAAAGATTTCCATACATCAAAAGCGTCCTAAGTTTAAACAAAACACCAGAGGAAATATTTGTTAACAAATAGGGCAAAGGGCTAATTCCTTCAATACGTAAATACTTCAGAGCACTTCTGAGACAACACCAAAAATCTCAGGAGCTAAGAAGGCAGAGAAGATGAATACACATTCAGAAAGGGAAAAAATATCGTGGCAAATGTCAAACCTCAGTGGTAATTAAATCAGTGCACATTAAAGTGAAATACAATTTTTCACCTGTCAAGTGATAAGACTCTGTGTTTGTAAGGCTTAAGTGCCATAGTACTCTCATACCTATGCTATTGGATTTTTACACTGCTCCAGCCTTCTTAGAAAGCAGTTTGGCAGTACATGTCAAAGTCAAAAATATTCATATGCTTTAATCCACTAATTCAGCTTTTAAAAACTTTTAATCAGGAAGTATTTCAAAGTGGCAAGTAAAAGTCATATATATATATATATATATATATATATATATATATATACACACACACACATATATAATATGTATCTCCATGGTAGTAGTAATAATGTATTTTTAAATTTGGGTGGGAGGTATGTGGACATTCATTTTACTGCAAAGTTTTATAGCTCACATATATTATGAAATTTGTAAGTATTTTAACATTTTATTCAAACCCTCTTCAATGAAGAAAAAAATAAAACCAAAAAAAAAAAAAAACAATGGCAAGTAGAAGTCAGACATATATATATATACACATATATAATACATAAATATTTTTGTTTATATATAAATGTTATATAAATATTGATTATATATATTATATATATATAAAACCTCAGCCAAAATGTCCTCCTTCCAACCCTTCATACAGTAGAATATTGTGCAGCCATGAAAAAGTATGTCCACGAAAATATTTTATGACATGTAAAAATGTCATGATTATGATAGGCTTAAGAATAAAATTAATATGTAAAATATTTTATATGAAAACAACGCATAGTTCTGAATGAATTACACCTATGTATAGATACATTTTTTTTTCTATTTTTATTTTTTATTCTTCATTTTGATAGTTGGAGTCTTTCAATTGTAGGTGACAGAAAATCACTCTCCAATTGGTTTAAACAACAACCAGAAAATGGGGTTGGGTGAGATTTCTTGGTTCCTGTAACTGAAAATCTCATATCTGAGGTATGACTTCAGTCAAGAATAGATACTGTAGCCCAGATGATGTCAAGGCTGGTTTTGTTCTGTCTTCACTCTGTGTCCAGTGGTGTCCCAGCATGGTGATTCTAGGCATCCCTCATGGGTGCAAGATGGCTGCAGCTTTCCAGATCTCACATCACATCCAAGCCAAGAAAGGTCTCCTTTAGCAGCAACCCCTGTTGACAGAGGAAGCTCGTCTTTCATGGGCACTAGCACATATCTCCTCACATCTTGGTGGCTCTTAATAGGTTATTTGCCAATCCTTGAATCAGGTGCTGGGGCCAATAGGATGAGACACCTGTTTGTGTCAAACCAATTGGGATCTACATCTGGAGCCCTGGGGAGGGTTGGGCAGTCGAGCCCAAACCACTAGACTTAAAAACAGAAGGGAGATTATTTACTCTAAAGCAAAATCTAGGTCCTCTTCTAAGACAGGGTACAGATCCAGCGCAGCAAAAGCAACCAGTGTCCACTAGCAGGTACTTTCAGATTTTCTCTAATGAGCGTATATTAAAGTTATGATCAGAAAAGAGGATATGTAAGCAACTTGAGGAAGGAGAATGAAAAGTTTTCCTGTTTCCTAAGAAATATTGAACCCCTTAAGTGCTCTCAAGAAAAATGGAAACACGTCAAGTTTGTAAAAGTTCTGAAATGAATTAGAATTCATTTCATAAGCCATGTAGGGGGCAGTGCCATATAAAGGTTTGTGTATCTTTGGACTCTGAGTATCTCAGTTCTCTCGCTTACTAGTTGCTTAATTTGGGACAAATAGCTTCATCTCTATGTGGCTCTATTTCCTCATCTGTAAAAAGAGAATACTACCTACCTCACAGGATGGTTGTGAGGATTTTAAAAATATATGTGTGCTGAAGCAATAGTAAGCATTAAAGAATCTTACATATTATAATTACTTAATATGTCATTTTAAAAATTACTAGCAGAGTTTTAAAATATATATATACTATCAATATTTAAATGGCCTGTGTGGGTTATGCTGAGAGGAAGACTTGATATACCTTCTCTGATACATTTTTCTCAACCTTAATTAATTTTCACATCTAATCTCACACACACACACACACACACACAGTGTTATTCCTTTCACAAGTATGAAGGCTTAACTGTGAAGAAAAGGAGATAATGAGATTAAAGGAGGAAATATAATACTTTCTCTACAAACTGATAGCTTAAAAAGTAAGAAAGTCATCTTTTTAACACTTTGGTCACCATAATCATAGCTAACGTTTAGATAGTACTTTTCATGTGCCAGGGCTTAATGCCCTAATTGTTTTTACCTGTAGTAACTCATTGAAGCCTCACAATAATCCTATAAATCAGTGGCTTTTATTATCCCCTCATTATATGGGTGAGGAAATTGAAACCCCCAAAGGCTAAGTAATTTGCACAAGGTCCCCCCAGCTAGTGGTGGAGCTGGGATTCGAACGCGGGAGTCCAGCCATGCTTGTGGATCACTCCCTCTACTGCCCTCCACAGGTGGAAACCAGCCTCCCTCTGTGACTGTAAACACACGACGTGATTGCTTGGTACTGAAATTCATATTCTTTATAGCTTTCTCTATCACGGCAGTCATCAGGAGCCATCAGAGACATTGAGTACATGCTTCTGGAGTGTGTCCAAGAAGGTAGATGTAAGGAAAGCAGTTTAAAAATGGGACCTTTGATGTACCTTGTTCAGGGGCCAGAGAAAACCTGCCTAGTAAGGAAGTGAAACCCTACCAACCACACGCAGATTATGTTTCAGACCACCCCCACTGACCTTGGGTCTATGCAGTCAAAACTACAATGGACTAGGAAAATGAATCCTGTGCAAGTGCAGGTATAAATAACTGCCAGTTTAAGGTCTCAAGATCCGAGTATGAAAAGCGTGTGAAGCGTTTATCATCAGAGACCTGCCTGCTGCCATTTCCAATAGTGACCTTGGGGCATCTCTGCAGCTTCACTGGTCCTGTTCAAAATCTCCTCAGCTACGGGAACGAAGACAACAGCCAGCACCTGCTGACCCCTGAGTCAGTAATAGGTTCTCTGTTGGAAGGAAACGTATCCTCTTAATGGATTACAAATGAGCAAAACCCACTCATTCATAACCTAAATAATTCCATAATTATTATTCTACAAAGGGATGTTTTCACTGGTTCTGCTATCACAGACTTTTTTCTTCTACCAGAACATGCTACCAGTTACTCCATTTTTACTCCATCTGAAGATATTCTCTCTCTCTCTCTCTCTCTCTCTCTCTCTCCCCCCCTCCCCCTCTCCCTCTTTTTATTAGGCCTTCTTTTTTAGAGCAGTTTTGGGTTTACAGAAAAATTCACAGGAAGTACAGAGTTCCCACAGACCTCCTCATTCCCTGCTCACAGCTGCTCCTGCTATTAACATCTTCCATTAGTGGGTGCACCAACTCTTTTGACTGCCATCATTTCTTCTCCTTTCTTTGAAATTTAACGTGCCTGATTTTCACCTCTCTTGTGGCATTTATGTGAGATTTACATCACTTCACAATGCATGTTGTCCATTTGGGCATGGGGCCAATTTTTAAGTGTAAAAGTGTATTTGTGAGTCTCACGCTGCTGTGTTTATTGTGTTTTCAGATCCTTTTGATCGTTGCTTCAGTTATCGGGATCATTGTCTACAGGCTCTCAGTGTTCATTGTATTTTCTGCAAAACTTCCCAAAAACCTTAATGGAACAGACCCAATCCAGAAGTATCTGACTCCACAGATGGCCACGTCCATCACCGCTTCCCTCATCAGCTTTATCATCATCATGATCCTGAACACCATATATGAGAAAGTGGCAATCATGATTACTAACTTTGGTAAGGTCCTGCTATATATATAGCGTGATTTCTAAGCCATCTTTAGAATCAGGTAAAAATAGAGACTGTATGTTTTAGGCATTTCAATTCCAGTATGTTACAATTTTTAGAAAATTTCAAGTGTAAACATATTTTCTCTAGCCTGTACGAGAAATGAATTATCTCTAGCTTTGCATTGGTAAGAGGGACAAAGCAAAGACAATCATTATAATGCCCAAGCTCTGTGTAAACAGATCAGTGCTGAATAATATTTTCAGTTACATTAGATCATGTACCCTATTGTTGAAAGTAAATGGTCTCTTTATTGCAAACAAGTGGAAGAGGGTCATGGTTCCAGTGGCAGATCTGCTTGCTCCCGCATTGCTGAGAGGACAAGCAATCACAGTGTTATGTGTCTTCCTCCCACGCTGTTCATATTAATATAGCTCCACACTCATCAGCTCTGGCTTTTATAATAAAGGTTTCTTCTCTCTGGCTTGTATCCCAGGCAGCTGCTTAGTAGCCAAAGTTAAGTGCTTCCCACACGCTGCATTTGGCTGGGTCGTTCTACAAATGGTCACCTTTGGAGTGGTCATCTTCTGAAAATGATAAGACCGATTTAAATTCTAAACTAGAAGGATGACCCGTTTTGTCTTCCCCAAATGCTTCTAGCAAGTTGCCCCGTGTTTTGTTTGTTTTCTTCAACAGGCCTACCTTATTGCAGTTCAGGAAGACAAGAGAATATCATTTAGCAGGCTGTTCAACTTTAATTTTCTGTCTTACATTGAAAGAAGACAGTTCTTGCCTATTTGATATCATTGTGCTTATAAATTTTAAGGAACAGTTGACTGTTTTCTGCCTTGTGGGATATTGTGTTCATGGGGGAGAGACTCTTACAACAATGTGTAAACTTGGAATTAACATAGTAGCTATATTAAGAAATTCAAAACAGTTGAAGTGGAAACTGTGAACTTTTTTTTAAATCATGTTAACTCATGTATCAGTGTCTTTGATTACCGTCTCAAAGCTGTTCACAATTTTAAAATCTTAACATTTCTTTTAACTACAGAACTCCCAAGGACCCAGACTGATTATGAGAACAGCCTAACCATGAAGATGTTCTTATTCCAGTTTGTCAACTACTACTCTTCGTGTTTCTACATCGCATTCTTTAAGGGCAAATTTGTGGGTTATCCAGGAGACCCAGTTTATTGGCTCGGAAAATACAGAAATGAAGAGGTGTGAATGTAGAATTGTGTTCTCTTGACAATTTAAGCTGTTCCATGTTTTCTCTCACTTGCCCAATGAAGAGTTTCTTCATTGTACATTCCTTAGATTTTTTTTTTAGCCTAAACAAGAATATCAGAAAAAATAAAATTAATGACTTTTTCATGTTAGACCCATCTAAAATTTAAATAGGACTTTCTTTTTAATATTTCAGTGTGACCCAGGTGGCTGTCTCCTTGAGCTGACAACGCAGCTGATAATCATCATGGGAGGAAAAGCGATCTGGAATAACATACAAGAGGTGTTACTTCCGTGAGTACCGAGTCGTGTGATCTTAGGGATAGAACGGCCCACCCATCCAAGTCATTTCCCTGCTTGTCTAGCTGCATGCAGCCACTTCTAAAATGGAGTAGACCCTCTGCTTATTAAAGGTCTCTGGATAAGATGATCCAACCAACAGTGTACATGTATCCAGTGTTTAAGAATTATATTTAAAAACCTCCGTCTTTAGATTTAACAAAAATCCCCATCTGCTGTAGTTTTTGCCTATTAGCCCATTGTTGGTGGCTGTTGGATCATAGCCCTTTGAGAGGTGGCCCTTGTTGGAGCTTCGAACTAAGTTTTTCCACAACTTCTTACAACTTTCTCCTCCTTTTATACACGCGTTTAAAAATCAGTAATAGTAACTTGTTGAGTTCCTAGTATGTGCCAGTCGCTGTATTAAGTGCTTTATTTATCTCTGTCATTTAATCATCCAAACAATCCTTATTTTTACCTCCCTTTTGCAAATGAAGAATCTGTGTTTTAACGAGGTTAAACGATTTGCCCAAGTTCATGTAGCCAATAAGAGGCTACTGTGGGGTTCAAATGTAAAACCCCATGGCTCCAAACGCATGTGCTTTTAAGAACAGAGGTTCTCTTAATGGTCCTAAGGCACCAGGTTACATAGCGTGTTAAGAGACGGTTGTCTAAAATAACTACAAAAGTTTTGACTTACTGTTCTTTTCCTAGAAATGAGAAGAACAGATGTTAGCTGAGGTCACCCTGTCCTTTTAATTTTCACATAAGTCCGATCCCATATCACAGTGGACAAGTCCAGTGCCATCTGCAATTTCTGCATATTTCAAGGAGCTTATTGTATTAGTGTTCTGTTGCTGCTTCAACAAGTATCCCCAAACTTAATGGCAACAGGAAGAAAATAGGGGGAAGAAGCCCACAAAACAACAACGAATTTACTATCTTGTGGTTCTGGAACTCAGAAGTCTGCAGAGGTCTCATTGGGCTAAAGTCAAGGTGCTGGCAGGGCTGTTTCCTTCAGGTTCTATGGTAATCTGTATCTTTTACCTTTTCTAGCTCCTAGAGGCCACCGACATCCCTTGGTCTGTGACCTCCTTTCTCCATCTCACAGCCAGCAAGATTGCAGGTCTGTGACTCTTTTCTGTGGTCACATCTCCCTCCCTCACTCCTCCCTTCTCTTCTGCCTCCGTCTTCCACTTTTAATGACCCTTTGATTACACTGGGCCCACCTGGATAATCCAGGCTCGTCTCTGTTAGAGTCAGCTGATTAGCAACCTTAAGTGCATCTGCAACCATAATTCGTATGTTCTGGGTATTAGGATATGGACATCTTTGGGGGGACCGTTTTTCTGCCTACCACATTAACCTTTTCAAGATAATTTCTGGCTCTGAGTTTCTGTTCTCACAAAACTGTTGATCTCTCTTCTGTCTTGCCTCCCACTCCTGTACTTTCTGCTCCTGCCAGCCTGAACGCAGAGGGCAGCCTTCTCAGTGTCCTGCAAAACCACTCACACGAGCAGGGCTTACTGATGTTTGGGGCATGGAGGAGAAACTCAAACAACTTGAATTTCGAAATGCAGAACCTCCATCTTTTCAGTCTCTTATCCCACTATACACCTGGGAATTTTGCTGCGGTTGTTGTTTATTTATCACCCTTCTTTGTGGGCTCTAGAATCCTGCCCTTCTGCCCTGTCTTCCTCCCGTCACGTCCAACTTCCTTCTCATTCTTTCTCTTCCCTCCCCTAACCTTTCTTCTCTGTCCCTCATTACCAAGTTTCTGTTCATTCTCTTTGTAGAGCAGTTAAATTCTTTTTTTTTTTTTTTCTTTCTGTTTTTGTAGAACAAAACCCTCTGGGTTTCAGTGTGTCCTTCCACATTTCTTCACCAGGGCTTTATCCCCCATCTTCAGTGAGAATTATCAGTGTCTGTCTGTAAACAAAGACGTCTCCCTTTTCCCCACTTCAAACCGTCCCCCTCAAAAAAAGATTCTGATCTTAGCTGTGAAATGAGTATATTTTTGCCCTACTGTGCAGTAGACAGCCCTTACCTTGGGCTCATAGTTAGATTTTTCCCAATGAGTAAAAGTAGGTCATGTGCAAATAATACTGTGTTTCTATGTGAAAATAAATATATCAAATAGAGGAAAGGCTTAACTCATTACCAATAAAAAAAAGCATTTTCTGAAGGAAATAGGTTAATTATTTAACCCTAAATTTTTGTGAATAATTTGTTGTCAGTGAGCTATTTTCTGATTTAAACAATCAAGGAGAAGAGTATATTTCCTAAACGGGTACTCACTGAGAAATTCATACAAAATGAAACTTGTTCACGTGAAATATTTAAAAACAAAGGATGTATTATAGTATCTGTGGTCTGTTTATACCTTCACTTCAAGTAAGCACATTGTTGCAAGTTCCAGTGAGCTGAACTTCGCCTTCAGATATTTCTTCTACTAGCCTTGTTTGAAAACTAGGAGCACTAAATCAGCGCTCCAGCGCCAGTCCGTGGCCCGGGGGTTGGGGACGCCTGCGCTAAATGTTAGGCAAATTAGAGAGTGGGTTGGGTTCTTCCCATCACTGCATCTGCTCTTTGTAAAGGTGCCAGTTTCCTTCCTACGTTTTCATACAAACTTTTAACATACTAAAGATATATCAGTTACTTTTGCTACCCAAAACCACACCCATCCCAATAATACATAGGAAGGGAAAAGAAAACTTATAAAATTTAGTAGCTATTTTCACACCATTTAAATATGTCAAAAGGAACATAGGAAACAAGGAACAAAGGAAATGAATTTCACCATATACTCACCTGCCTCCACCCCCAACTCCACTTGGGGTCCTTGACCAGGATTCTCAG
The DNA here is from genome assembly GCF_965194805.1 of Balaenoptera borealis. NCBI lineage: Eukaryota > Metazoa > Chordata > Mammalia > Artiodactyla > Balaenopteridae > Balaenoptera > Balaenoptera borealis. The sequence goes on from NC_138870.1 coordinate 38,473,250, forward strand.
AGCAAATGAAGGCCACGTGGTGCTGTGATCCAGGCTCCATCTGGGGGGGAGGGGGGGGGGTCTCTCCAGCACCTGGGTCAGCACCTGGCATTTAGTAGGTCTTCAGTAAGAGCCAACTGAGTGAATGAGTGACTCATACGCTTCAAATACAAACATCAGTAAATTAATAGAATTGTTCGTTGGACCCTGAGAAGAAGCTTAGAGCCCTTTGGCTCTAGCCTCACTTTTTTGATAGTTGGGGCATGCCTGGGAATTTTATTCTGTACTTGACAAAAAAGCTAGTACAATTCCTGTGTTAAGCTACTTGCTTTGGAGAAATTTTATGATAAAATGTTAAGAAAAATAGAGTTAAATATCCAAAACGCCTTAGCATTGTCCTTTGCTGTTTAGATAATGGATGGCCGTAATTTTCTTCTTTATATGTTTTCTATATTTTCCTCAGTGAGTATTCGCTATTCAGATAATAAGAAAAAGCAAACTCTTAACAAGAGGAAATGTTTCCTCTCAAGATATGATTTGGCTAGAGAATGAATCAGAGACATACAATAAGAGAATCCTAAATGCAGGGATCCCTCACTCTACACACTCGGTCTTAAAATTCAGGAACAGTAAACTCAGGAGCAAAATAGATTCAGATGGTGAAGGATGCTTGTATTCAAAATTAGCAAGTGGGAATGTCCTAAACAGAAATGGTAATTGGTATGTGGATTAAATATGATAATGAAGAGACAAAGACAAAATGGGGTGTAAAGTGCTTCACACCATGCTTTACACATAATAAGTACTCAGTAAAGGGCAATTTGTTACGATACTGTTACACTAATATGCATGGTCAATTGCTAAGAAAATTATTTTGTAACCCCTGGTAGAGGGAGGAAGCTTCCAGCCTTGGCCAGGGGAAGAAGTATCCAGTGTCTGTATTTTTTTAAAGTTCTGTATGTGATTCTCATGTGCAGTCAGATTGATATACCTGTACTAGAGTCATAACCCAATAGAATATCCAAAAGACCATGGGCAGTGATGAATAGACTGCAACCCAAGATTTCCTGCTACAGATGAGTGGTTCAATTCAGACTGAACAAGAGGCTCAGAGCCGAAGATCAGAAAAGCAAGCTAGTCATTTCTTCTCATTTGACCTAATATGATTGGTGGAGGCAATGGAGGCAGTACGGTACAAGAAACAAGTACCAGATGAGTTAGTCATGCAAGTGGCTGCCAGGACAGAAGTTTCATCCTGAATCCAAGTCATCATGGGTTTGGGTCCCCGATAGTAAAAGACCTGCTTCTCTGGGGCATGGAGAGGATTCCGCAAGAGGCTGAGGCTGGAAATGTGAGGCAGAGTGAAAAGTAAACCAGTAGAAACCAGTGATCTTGAGTTTGGGTGTCATGAAGGGTGATGGATGTGTGCGGTCCTCGGTGCCACGTGTGCGACAAGGCCCCTGGAATGTCTGTAAAACTGCGGATTCCTGGCCACACCTCAGACTTGACTGATCACAGAGCTCTGGGTTGTGGCCTAGGAAGTAGCACCAGCAACAAGCGTTCCACATCATTCTTATAAGTGCTGGAGTGAGATCTGAGTCAAGATTCTAAGTAACTTAGGCTGCATTTACTGTTGGCCTCAGCCAGTTAGCCTGTATTGGTCAAAAAGATAATCCCACACAGGGGATTTTGATGTGTTAGGAAGTTTACTAAATACCTCACCTGTTCTGAATCATTTAATCCTGGTAACAACCCTGGGCAGTGTAGGTTTTATCACCCCATTTTATGTGAACTTGACTGAAGTTAAATAACGAATAAGCAATGAAGTGTGGATTCCGATTCAGGGGTGTCTGAGTCCATATCCCCTCCACTTCCACAGCCTCCTGCTATTCCCCTAATGTCATAGAAGAAAGAAGTGGGGAAAGATTGTGAAGCCAGGGCCATGTTTCGTTGTAGAGAAATCTCCCCTTAGCAAACCTGGGGGAGTGGTCAGTGAACAGTTAACACTGACATCAGTAGCAACGGGCAACCCATCATGGTCAGCTATTTTTAATTCACCTCTTACACTCTGTGTGTGTGTGTGTGTGTGTGTACGTGTACACACGCGTGTTCACGTGCAACGTATACAATGGTCTTTACAGTGAAATCCACACAAACGTGCTGTGTCGTCAGCTGGAGCTTAGCCAGATGCTAAGTTGTTTGTTGTTGTCGTGCGTCTTCTGATGAAGTCGACAAGTAAACCGCGAGCCAGCTGTTGCTTCAGGGGACAATAGCCCTGTAGAATACAGGTGCACACCTTGTTTCACTGACAACTGTTTCCGATTTCTTTTCAGTTCAAATTGCCATTAAAAAAGTGGGGACGGGGCTTCCCTGGTGGCACAGTGGATAAGAATCCACTTGCCAATGCAGGGGACGCAGGTTCAAGCCCTGGTCTGGGAAGATCCCACATGCTGCAGAGCAACTAGGCCTGTGAGCCACAACTACTGAGCCTCCGCGTCTGGAGCCTGTGCTCCGTAACAAGAGAGGCCGCGCACTGCGATGAAGAGGGGCCCCCGCTTGCCGCAACTAGAGAAAGCCCTCGCACAGAAACGAAGACCCAACACAGCCATAAATTAATTAATTAATTAATTAATTTTTTAAAAAAGAGGTATCTCTAAACATTAAAAAAAAAGTGGGGACGCGTTCATTTGGCTCACAAGTTTCTGAGAAAGAAAACCGCATAACCCAGGAGGAGACACCAGGCTGCTCTGCGGGGCAGCATCCAGTAGGGGGCAGAGCACTGGGCCGCCAGTTGGGGCTGTGTTTCCTGCAAGCTCTGCACTGACTTTGAGGATGCATGTCACTTCTTTGGTCTTTAATTTGTTCAGCCGAAAATAGGGTCTTGGAGCTGTTTTATCCGGTGTCAAAGTATGTCCCTTTTCTGCTCCATGTCCCTCAATGGCTCCCCACTTCCTTCAGAGTGAAAAACGGCCCAAACCCTCACCGTGGTCTCTTAGGCTCCCCCACCCCCCGCCACAACCAACAGACTTATTTTCCTCTTAGCCCTGGACCACACTGGCCTCCATGCTTTGTTTATTTTCTCTGGTGATTTTCAGTCTGGAAAGACCATCTTCGATAATAGCAGGGAAATGGAAAAAAAAACCCAAAACTAAAGTTAATCAAATGGGGAAAGTATCTTTTAAAAATTAAAATGCCCACATGAAAAGGAGGTAGGAGGAAAAATCATAGTAGTTACAATTTGGATAAACCCAGGTATGTAGTCAATACTATTTTTCAAAATATTTTGGGGAAGGGAGGCAGAAATAAAAAGAAATTGAGCATGAAAACAAGAAATTAAATTCTTGGGAAGATGATGTGTTCAGCTCGAAAAACCAGTAATACTTTTATGCCTTTGGTCTGACAATATTCTGATTGATAATTTGATCTTTTTTGGCAGCTGGGTCATGAATCTAATTGGACGGTGTCGCACAGTTTCGGGAGCAGAAAAGAAAACCCCACGATGGGAACAGGACTACCATCTGCAGCCCATGGGCAAACTGGGATTATTTTATGAATACCTTGAAATGAGTAAGTCACTCGTGAGATTTTTGGGTGATATGAATTATATTGGAACATGTTTTGGATCCCCAAAGTATCGATTCTAGAGCCAGATAATTATCTAGCCTATTGAAATGGAGTCCGTTTTTCTCCACTCGATAAAATTATACAATCAGGCTTTCAAATAAGGTGACCGTGTGTATCTTTGTCAACATTGATGTTGTACAGAGCTGAAGATTTATTACCCAGCAATGAAATGGAATATTCATCGAGGTATGTCTTCACCATTGATTGTTGGAGGATCCTAACCATGTTGTCTAAGAATGAACTCAGAGCTGTTATTAGATGTGACTCAGCCTGGGCTGGAGTCCATGCAGCACAGCTGCTGGCTAATACCCTTCTGAACAGAGTCGTATAAGCAAGCCTGTGCAGAAAGCCCGTGGGAGCAAGAGTCACAGGGTCCCCCCCACCCTCCACATCTCACACTTGCCTTTGACATTATATCTATGTCTTCTGGCCAGTGGTTTCTGCCTGGTTCCTTGAGTGACCTCAGGGCAAATCAGTGGCTTGAATTCGGGAACTATTTTGCTGGTTTGGAATTAAGATTTAGCACAGGTCCCCTCCTTCTCGAATGTCTTTGTCCATTTCTGTAGTATTTGCTTGGGCTCTGTTTCTCTTCAGTTGAACTTGATTTTGAGCTCTCAGTTGCCTTTAAATGGATGCATCTCAAAATAGATTTCCATAGGAAACACCATCTTTTCTATTATGCATGACACACTTTTATCTAATAGAAGGCTAACAATAGACATGTTTTGTATCTGTGCCCTTTCAGCTCACCACTGCGTTGAATTACAGTTTTTTAAGCTTAGGAGAACAGGAAAGGATTTTGACAGGCTTTGCATTTACGCATGGGGGTTTGTGTATTTGTAGAGACACCCTTTTGTGGTTCCTGTTTGTCAGTCTGCAGATAGAGGGAGGTTTTTATTAAATCACATTCTATATATAAAATAATTGCTTTTAAAAATATACATTATACATGGAAACGCACCTGCTTCCTTCAGTGAGTGAAAGGTTCATCTTGTAGCTTCTTCAGTCAACAATGCTTTGCGGCCGGGAGTCTGATTTGAATTTCATTTTTGCTTTTGTTATGTTTCATGACCAGGTTCCATTAAGGGTGTAGCTGTGGTAAATAATGTAGAAGCTATGTTTATTTATTTATTCTGTTTATTTTCAAAAGAACTACAAGACAATTACCTGTTATTCCAAAATGAGTCATAATTGTAAATATTTCTTATTGGAGCTGTTATCAGCATTAATAATAACAGCATTCTGGGACAGAATATCATTTGTTATTTTAACACAAAAAAAAAACCTTGGAAAAGTTATTTTTTCTGTAGTTAGACAAATAAATGGTATTGAAAGGAAAAGTTATATGGTCATGCTTTGGGGAGAAATTGATAGGACTTGTAGAATTTCATAGTCTCATTAAAATAATTACCAACTAAATAATTTGGCCTCACACGGATGGACCTAGAGATTATCAGACTAAGTGAAATAAGTCAGACGGAGAAAGACAAATATCATGTGATATCACTTATATGTAGAATCTAGAAAGATGATACAAATGAACTTACTTACAATACAGAAACAGACTCACAGACATAGAAAACAAAATTATGGTTACCAAAGAGGAAAGGGGGGGAAGGATAAATTAGGAGTTTGGGATTAACAGATCCATACTATTGATACTTTATATAAAATAAACAACAAGGTCCTACTCTTTAGCACAGGGAACTATATTTAAAAATAATAATAATAAAATAATAATTCAGCCTCACCCTACCCTATAAGAAAGGATGGAATAACAGTGGTTATAGAGAAATTAAAAATTTTTTTTTCTTTTCCATTATGGTTTATTACAGGATATTGAATATAGTTCTTTTGCTATACAGTAGGACCTTGTTGTTTATCTATTTTATATATAATAGTTTTTATCTGCTAATCCCAAACTCCTAATTTATCCCTCCCCCAGTTTTTTAGATTTATTAAATTGTTTTCCTATTATCCAAATAATCCTTAATGAATTAGAAAAATTAATCAGTTTCTGAGAGTAGGCAGTCTGTTATTCTGTATTCAACACCAGAGTGAAATGTATGTTTTGTTCTTCTGGTTTGTGGGAGATAGAATTTCCAAATGCCCTTTGAATTATTTTTGTTCCTCTAAAGTAAACATAGAGTGCCTTTGGGGGTGAGCTCATCCCCACAGTTTCCTCCTTCCAGTTTTCCCTGTATTCATTAATGACAGCACCATCTACCTTTTTAATTATGCATCTTGGCTACTGAAGGGAAACATCTTCTGACAGACAGCACTGGAGCCCCCCACCCTTGCTTAGTTAGGCCTTGCGCCCAGCTACCAGCTCTGGTCCCCTCTGCCGCATGGAGGGAACTCCAACTGCCCTCTGCCTGAAAACCCTTTCCCTCCTTTTCTACCTGGAAGAGTTCCTACCCAGCCTCAGCAGGAACCCTCAACTTTTCACACAGACTTTCTGCTCTCTTCTCTAGGTATCAATAGCACTTGACTCTTGTCTTGATAGTATGTGATTGTGTGCATGCCTCTCTCCCTGGCTAGACTGGTCCTGTTGGAGGTTAGCACTCAGGCCTTTGCATCTTTCAGTCCTCAGCTGGGACACCACTGCCTGGACCCTCAGAAATATTCAAGTGACTTGAGCTTGGAGTCGCAACACACCCAAATACAACTGTTAGTTGAATTTACAGTGGCCTTGCCTCAGCGGCCCCCGCCAGGTTCTATAGAGGCATATGTGTTTTGAGTGAAATTTCTTTATTTTGTTTAGTGAATTCCCCACCATCCTTTGAGATTATTAGAGTGAGCCTGGGTTGTTAACCAAAATTGCCTCCCCAGGTGAATGGTCCTGACTTCTGAGAACTCAGACTTGGGACCTAAGAGAAATAGTCTGTCAGTCTTAAAATCTGAAAAGCCACAGGATACCGTTTTGTACTTAGAGCACCGTACAGCACAAACAGCTGTCTCTCGAGAACTTGATGATGCCTTCCCAGTGGGCGGGTGCTACAGATGAAATGCAGTAAAGTGATGAAGTGGGCCCTGCTGGTCTCTGGTACTGCCTCTTTCACCCTTGCATGTTCACTTGATCTTACCTTAATATATTATTTTCTCCATTTAATTTACTGTAATTAATACCACTTGTTCTTCAACATCTCCTTGCACCTACCCCTCTCTTTCCCTCTCTCTCCAGTGCTACACCCTCTCAGGCCTCCTCTGCACTCTCCAGGACCAGGCCTGTCTTCCCCCACTCCCCCATCTCTGCTCTGTTTCTTCCCACCACCTGCATTGACATTTCCTCACCTTTGCAGGATGAACTTTCCAAAATGGCAACTAGGTGACTGGGGAGGATTTGTAGGCCTCTCATCTCTTTACTCATTCATTCATCCATGCATCTAACAACGATTGAGCAACTGCTTTGCCAAACACTGTATCAATTGCTGGGGATACCAAGAAAAGTAAGACTTGGTATCTGGCCTCCCAGGGCCAAGCAATGGATGGTGAGTACTTGGTGGATTGCTAAGCAGGTGAACACAAATCAGACTTCCTAGAGCAGGTGATATTTAAACTGGATGTTGAAGGGTGAATGGAAGGTAGCTATCTAAAGTGTGATAGAGGTAATGGACATTTCACGCAGAGAGATGGGTGCAGTTTCAAGTACAAGGGCATGAAACAGCTTGGCCAGTTCAGAGAATGGCAAGTAAACAAAGTATGGCTAGAACAAAGGATCCGTAGGTGGGAATATCAGGTAAGCAAGGGGTATATCATGATGGGTCTTGTGTGCTTAACCAGGAGACTTGAACTTATCCTTAAAGAAATAGGGATACCTTGGAATATTTGTAAGCAAGAGAATTGCATAGTGTTTATGTCAAAGAAGATCAGATTATTCTGGCAGCAGAATGAAGATAATATTTTGGTTGGGGCCTGCATTTGGTGGGGAGAGGGTATTTCAGGGGGCTACACCGGGTAACCCACACAACAAGGGATAAGCACCTACATAGGGGCTATGGGCTGAGGAAAAGGAGACAGATTAGATAGGTGTTAAAGAGATGACTAGAATGGCAGGTGAGGAATAGAACTGTTAAGATAACTTCTAGGAGAGTGAATATGCAGGGTGGAATATAAGGAGAGGGGTTGGTTTTGAAAACATGGTTCTGTGTTGGATATTTTGAGTGTGAGGTGTCTATGAGACATCTGAGAGGCGAGGTCTGTTATTAAATTGGATTTGCCAGTCAGGAACTCAGAGGAGCTGCGGGTGAGACCATGGGGGTGATTCGGGCATTGCCAGGCAGAGAATTGATGATGAGGCCCTGGGGAAAAGGGGCGTTTAAAGGGTAAATGGGAGAAGAAAAATCCGCAAAGAGAAAGAAGAATAGCAGAACAGTTGGGAGAAAACTAGCAGAGAAGGCTATCACCTTGCTTGAAAGGGATTTGAATATTGACTAAAAGGAGCATAATGAAAAGGGAGAGGGGGAGGCAAAAAAACAAGAGCGAATAAATAAAGTCCCCTTAATTGCCGGGACTGTGGGAAAAAATACAAGAAGCACTATAGTTAGATATCTTTAAAAATTTATATCTCTGTGTGTGTGTGTGTATGTGTACACACACACTTCTACCATGGCTTTTTAAAACTATTTAAGTAAACAAAAATCAAGGGGGAAAAACATTCCACAGAGAGGAAAATATTTGGCCATATCAAAAGCTGCCGGCAGGGGGCGGGGGTGGGGGTGGGGAGGGCACTGCGGGAAAAGCTGCCCAGTAATCAAATAAACAAGGACTGAAAACGTACACTGGCTTTGGCACGCGCAGCCACCAACAGAGTTAGCAAGACGAGTTTCAGTGCAGTGGTGAGGGCCACAGAGGATGCAGAGCTTTGAGTGATGGAGAGATAATCAGCGCAGGTACTTCTTCAAGAAACTTGACTTTAAAGAAGAAAGCATAGAAAGTATCAGAGAGCAATTCAGGGTCATGAGAAAGTTTCAGGCAAGGGTTGTTTTTGTTTTTACAATGGATGTTTTTTGCCTTGCTGAGTTGATAGGCCTTTGTTGTTGTTCTTGGTTTCAAAAGTTGTTTAGAAAGTTCTTCTCACTTGAATATCAGAGCAGATTATACCATGCTGGTTTTTTTCTGGTGCTTTATTTTTTAATTAAAAATGTTTAATCCATCGAATTTATTTTGATATCAAAAGTGAGGTCTCCATACCAGTTCTTCTAATGATTTAGCTAATTACTCCAATACTTGAATCCACTGATTTGAAACATCATTTTTATAATATACTAAAATCCCATGAATATCTGCATCTGTTCTTGAAATCTATTTAATTCATACTCTCTATTAATGCACTAGTTCTGAACTGTTACCATAGCAATATAATACACATTAATATCTCTTAGAGCTGGTCCCATTTTATCCTTTTTCAGAAACATCCCTCCTCATTATTTCACTTGTGTACTTGTATATATTTCTTGAAGAACTTTAGCATCACCTTTCAGCTTTTTTTCTTAAATCCATTTGGGATTATTAACTAAATTTGCATTCAAATTCTAAACTTTATTTTGGAGAAAAAAATCTGACATGTCCCCAGACTTGAGTCTTCCCAATTAACAGTATGGTGCATCCATTCATTCATCATTCATTTGTTTTTCTTTATTTTTTTAAGTCAATTATCATAACCATCTTAACATTTCTCACTAATTTATTTCTAAATAGTCTGTGCCTTTGTTGTCATTATGAATGGTATCTTTTCTCCTCTGGATTTTTAACTGGCTTTACTGCTAATAAAGTCCTAATTTCTGGCTTCTCTTGAATAGTAAGGAGATCTGGCAGCATTGGGCCCTCGTTCCAATACGGTGCCTCTGAGCAGTCCCTTCCATTAGGACGTCCGCTTGCCAGTTCGCCAGTTACTGTACCCATTCCACACATTTCTCTTGCTTGCCTGGCCCCTGGAGGCGGATGAGTTCATTTAGGGTTGGGTGACTCATGGACACAGATGTTGACATCACTGCTCGGTGACATGCTGCTGACTCTATAACGTCACGAACTCTGGTCCTTGCCTGTGTGATTTCCCTGAACACAGCGGCTCCTGCCTGGCCTGTAGACTGGCCAGATCTTTCCAACCCTGACTGCTTTTCTGCGACACTTTCTGGCCTCTCATATCAGAAGCAATTGCCAGCTCCTCCTACCCAGCCACCGCCTCCAGAGTCTTGCCCTTCCTGGCCAGAGTGATCCCTGCCCCTTGGCTGAGCAATAGCCCTAAAGGGCCTGTAAACTTTCCTCTGATCCACTGTCTTAGTTATATCCCTATGCTAATTCACTTGAAAGGTCCGCCAGTTAGGAGAGAAGGGTGTGAAACTTTTAGATCTCTGGCCTTATCATAGCTAACCCTACCTTCCCGTGGTACAGCTTCCCCCAGATCTCTTCTGCCCCATCTATAGCGAAGCCACGTAAATTACAGACAAAGGGAAAGAACTTCTAAGCCACCACCCCAATTTTGACTTAGTGTGACCATATAGACTGCAACAATATCGAAACAAAAGTTCCTGAAAAAGGATTATATTTTGACTTATTAAGACACTTACTGCATACATTTCCATGATTTGTAATAATATCCCAAATTCTCTGAATGTGCTGTACTTGCATTCACAGACTCAGGGGAGCTTGTTCATTTGCTTATTTTCAGCGTATTTCCTCCAGCATTCTCCAAACACAGGCTTCCCAAATTTACATTTGGTACATTTCTTATTTCTTTTTAGCTTGTTAGGTATTTCCACAATATTCCTTTTCTTTTTTTTTAACTCTAAATCACAAATCCTCTTCCAACATTCTATTATTTCTACAGTGAGAATGAATAATATGCTTAGAGTGTCCCAAGTGTATTACTAGCAAATAACTATGGTTGACTAAAGATTTTTAAATATGTTATTCCTATTAAGTGTATATATGTGAAAGAAACAGGCTATAATTCGTCTTCTTTCCAGAGGTTTTATATTTGTCTTTTGTTTGGATTCTTTCACTGTTGAACATTATTATTACCACGAATGTCTTTTCTCTTTGGGATTTAGTTCACTGTTTGCCTTTCTCTTTCTTAACGAGAGTAAAGGAATGTGTGTTGTCCTTGCATCCATCCACCACTCCATGATGTGTGTCCATTCCATTGACAGTTATTCAGTTTGGGTTCGTCACCTTATTTGTGGCCTCTTTTCCACTGGCCCCTCTGTTGGCTCTGGTGAACAATATATTGGAAATAAGAGTGGACGCGTGGAAACTGACTACCCAGTATAGACGCATGGTGCCAGAAAAAGCCCAGGACATCGGAGCATGGCAGCCCATCATGCAAGGAATAGCAATTATGGCTGTGGTGACCAATGTGAGTAAATAGGCTTCACAGGGTGAAGACCTTGCAAAGTCCAAAAATGCATTAGGGTTGCTTCCTAAGGAATCCAGTGTTGGGTATTTCATAATGTGGGAGGAAGATGCTAATACTGTCATTCATATAAACAACATAGTTGCTATAACTGTAATTGTTATTTTTTAATGTATTTTGTCTATTGTACATTATGTATTATTATTGGTGAATTACAAGACCTTACAGAGGCAGTTGCTAAGAATAGTGACCATTAAGCTACTGTCGCTCATTTGCTAGTTTTTATTCAATAGAAACGTGGTAGTAGTATTAACGGTAAGTACTAACTCTTTTAATCCTCACATGACTATAAAAGGAGTTACCCAACAGTGCTTTAATAATGGAGATAGAAATCTATCCATTTAGAGTTTGAAGACCCTAAAATAAGAACAATCATGCCACCACATTTTACTGTATATTCCAGACGACGAATTTAAAATAGGAAGTATTTGATGATGAAGTATAAACGCTTTGTGCATTCCCAGCCATTCCTTGCCTTCCTCGTGCCCAGGGGCAGAGGTTCCTTGAGGAGGCAGATTTAGGGCACGTCTCATCTCTCCTCACACCACCCGTGGTCTTTCCTACCCACTGTTGGTCATTAGCTAAGCATCCTCACGCCCTGCATGTGTCTGAGTGATGAGGGAATAGAACGCAGTTGTTTACATCCTGTACCGATTATGGACCAGTCTGAACAGTCTCTCTCCTTCCCCACCCCTGCCCTCACCGGCCAACAGGGAGCGGGCAAGCAGAGCAATTCCCATGCCAGCCCATCAGGGAACCGCCTTCCCTAGAAATGCCCGTACAACCAGGGCTATTTCCTCCCTTATTTCGCTGCCAATTTCACTCCCAGATTACAGTCCCCAACAAAGTGATATCCCAGTTTTAACAACTTCTTAATCAAGTCACACTTACCCTGCATCAGCCACCTTTTCCCACGAGCACTTGTAGAAACAGAACAGAGTGGGGCAGTGCCTGAGCCGCGGCTCCCAGCACTGCAGCTTCCCAACTGCACGATCTTGGGCCAAGCCTTAACCCTTCAGAGCTTCATTTTATCGTTTGTAAATCGAGTAATTCCCTATCACGTATTTTCAGACGATTATATACCACAAAGGGGGCTTAGGGAGGCCAGTGAGTTAATGCATGGAATGCACGGAGCCTGGTCCTCACGGAATGTTAGCAGCTGCTTTGTTATCATCTTGATTACACATCATCATTTACAGTGACAATGTAGACCTTGCCAGGTGTCAAAACTAGAGGCACAAGAATTTTACAGTGCGTCACTGTCTGGACCATGGTCACAGTTTTACACCATAAGACAAGTTATCTGGAACCCAGCTGTCACCCCCCAGGAACCCTCAATTTATCTGGATTGCATGCTGTCCCTCCTTTTTGGAGAAAGCTGGCAAATCACACACAAAACAACCGCTAGATTATGTCCGTTTCCATACACCCAGCTAGTCCCCACCTTCAGCGTCCACTGCGCTGCGAAACGTAGGCTGATGTTCAGAAATATGACAGCGAGGCCTTTCAAGCTCCACAGTCATAAAAGTATGAATCTGTCATGTTCAATATGCTATACGACACGAAGCCAGGCAGGAACGCGGACTTGTGTGCTTGCAATTTTTAGCAACAAGGTTTGAAACTAAAAGCATTTTTGTTTGACCTTCAGCAAACCAGAAAATTCAATTGACTCCTACTCCCCATTACTCAAGCGTCCTGGTCTGATTGTATGAGGCACCTTTTCCTCGTCCCCCCAGCATGGCTCCACGCCATTAGCGCAGATGGAGTATTGGCTGTGTCTCTAAGACGGCTCTACGCGCATGTGTGTGTGCACACACACGCCCACTAATTGGTGCTACTGGTTCTCATCCAGTAGATGTTTTTTCTTATAACTCGGGCATTGTTTTATTATGCCCTAGAAAAATTGCTTATTCGATCATCTATTAAACTATGGACAATCCTTTTTTCCATATTAAAATTTGTGACAGCTTCCAAGATGCAGCTCCTCTTTATGTTTGCATATAATTCTGTAAGAGTTAAACATGTATATTATCCCCTCACATACCTAATTTGTGCCTTCCCAATCTCAAGTGCACAACACTAGCTAGCTTCCCATAATAGGAGAACTTTTAGGAAGCAGGAAGAAGAGAACAGGCACCAGGGATATGAAAGGGCATCAGGCAGGAGTCTGGTATAAAATCATTCATTCTAAAGCTGCTGGTTCAATAAATAAGCTGAATTGACATTGTTGTATCATGCCAGAGCATCTGCTATTGAAGACCTATTTTAATTTATTTTGATATAAATGGAAAATTGTGTTTGGGACAGCATGGGAAATGAAGCACACTGCATTTATTTGTACTCTTGCAGTGTGTCTCAAAGCAGCTCAGTTCAGGAGGAAAAAGTATCTTGTCAGAAGGCAATAGAATTATCTTCCTTGTTGGAATTTTTGTAGCTTTTTGAAGCACATCTGCAGGTGATTCTATAAAAAGCTAAAGTTGAGTTAAATGATAACAGGAAATTTTAATCTATTGAAATCTAGGAAAAGTAAAATATTCTTGTCCTTCACCACCACCACTACCACCACCGACAGGCAAGCCTACACACACCCAAAGAGACTCCACGTCAGAGGAAATGACAAAGCTGGTTCTAGTGGGGGGGGGGGGGAATTTTGCAGTAGAAAAGCCCCTCAGTTGTTTTTCTTGCTTTACCTGAGACCTTGTTTATTGGCCTGTGGTCTCACTGTGCCTAAACCATATGTTCAAATGAATACTATTAAAATCGTGTTGTGCAAAAAACATGTCTTTTCTTCTGCTTCAGTAAATGACCGAAACATTTAGCTTTGTTTATTCACATAGAATTTGGATTGAAGAATATTCTTTACTTTCTCCTTCCTTCAAACCAGTTTTACACATTGAGAGATTAAAGCCAAAATTAAAGAATTTTGGAGAAAATTCATGTAATTCATAATAGCTTTAGATCCTAATAAATGTCTGCCTGGCGTAGACTCCGGTTTAAAACTGACCCATATTTATTTCTTTAATCTGGGAACACACTAAACTCTCTTTATGTTATTTGATAACTTACAGTGTTTTTAACTCTATCTATTTAACCTTTTGGAAGTTTAGAGGCTTAGACACTAGGTCTAACAAAATAGATATCATTGCTTGACTGTATGAATAGAACGATCCCAATACACTTTCTTGTTACTACATTTTATTAAAGTAACAGAGTTCTTGCTGTCTAATAAAGCAAGAGACATAAGTATATACTGAGAGTTTAAATCAGACTATGGGTTGACTTGTCTAAACAAGTCAAGATACTATAGGGAAAAAGTATGAATTTGAAGGAAAATAGATATTATGTAGTTAGTATTCTATTTTTAAGAGGTAAGTGATAAAAAAGTAGCTTTTTCTCATTTATTTATCTACAAAGGAATCATATAAAGCCAACCTATTTTCATAATATTGACCTTAGTATGACGCATACAAAAGGGCCTTCTAAATCATAAAAGATTAAATTATATCAAACAGTGCTCCAAGGTTGATTGAATTTCATTATATTCTAATTTTTTTAAATATAATTTATAAATAACATGCAAGCAGCTCTTGAGTTGTCCACAATACCCTAGTCTACAATTATTCTTACTGTACTTAAGACACATAATAGGCAACTATCAGGCCTTTGCTTTTGAACTGCAGGTGGACTTCTGGACATTCCCTTAAAGACCAAAAGCAAAAGAACTATTTTACTTTAAAGCAGCCGCTCAAAGACTTTAGGATACTCACTACCTATATCCATTTAACAGGAAAGAATTAAGGTTTCTGTGTCTTTAATTTTTAAAAAAATCAACTGATGAAAATGTAATTCTGGCATGTCGGTTAACCTTAGCTATAAAGGCTCTCAATTAATACCCCCTTTACTCTTTTCTTCCCAACATAGGCCATGATCATTGCTTTCACATCAGACATGATCCCCCGCCTGGTGTATTACTGGTCCTTCTCCGTCCCGCCCTATGGGGACCACCCACACTACACCATGGAGGGATACATCAACAACACTCTCTCCTACTTCAACGTTGCCGATTTTAAAAGCAAAAGCAAGGAAAATCCGTACACTGAGCTTGGTGACTATACCACATGCAGGCAAGTTCTGCTTATAAGTGTTTAAAAATGTACTTCATCTTTTAAAGGACTTTTATTGTAATATAATTCTATTTGGTATCATTTAAATAAAATTGCTAAAGATGTTTTCTTCCTAGCTTTCTTTTCAGTCAGACTTTAAAAAGGATGGGATATAAAAGTTAATACAGACTAGGGTTAGAACTTTCAAGCCAAACCATAAGGCAAGATTTTTAAATGAGAGTTTCAAATGATTACAGGAAGACTGATCCAGGGGGAAAGTCCTATATCTTAGAACTGAAGAAACTCTAAGAGTTCCAAAAAGCAAGATAATTCAGTTGTTATGACTAATGTGTTATTCAAGCACAACCTGACGGGTACTGAATGATGACAAACTAGTATGCACCATCACTTAACAAAGCAACACAAAGACAAAAATAAATACCTCAGCCTGGCCTAGCAGTGTTCTCTAAAAGTGTTCCAAAGCTCTCTGCACTAATATTAATGGCTGGTAAGATCAACTGTGGACAGTGTACACTTAGTTTTGTCAACTAAGTTACTAACTGAAAAGTTTGTTGACTGCATGTCGTAGAGTTGTGTGTGTGTGTGTGTGTGTTTTTTCAATCAAAGTCTTAAACCTAAAGGAGGCTTTAAAATTCATTTAGTTCAACTCCTCAAAGCCTTCTCTGATTCACATTCTCAACAACACAACCAAGAAACCAGAGATAAGCCCCAGATAAATGTTTCCAAGTTACACATAGTAAAGCCTCTTTAGAATCCCTCATTGAATCTGGTTACTCTTACTTTACATAGTTCTAAAGAGGAATTAAACTAGGTCTAATAGGTTACAGGCAGAAAATGAGAGATGTGCTACCTGAGGGAAATACACTAACAGCAGTAGCATATGATGTCTGACAACAAGGAAATTAAGTAAGAAAATTATAAAAAGTAGGTTAGTATTCTCTGTAGAGAGAGATAGCCCCATAGGTGAGTGAACCCTGATGACACCATAATATAAATAAATTTATAAGCATGTTTCTGAAAATAAGCTAACTTGTTTTAGTTATACTCTTTTGAGGAAGCAGGGATAAAATTTAAGATATTTTTCTTTTTTACAAAGATGGAATCCATCATTACCATCATCTTCCTCTTGTAAGTTAAATGAAGTATTACTGGAATAGTTATTTCAGGGTTTTGTCATCAAATTAAACTCTTGGAGAAAACTTGGGAGTTCCCTGCTGGCCTAGTAGTCAGGATTCCAGGCTTTCACTTCCGTGGTCCCGGGTTCAGTCCCTGGTCAGGGAACTGAGATCCCGCAAGCCATGCCATGTGGCGTGGCCAAAAAACAAACAAACAAACACTCTTAGAGAAAATTTATATGATGTCCAATTTAAAAGAGTGTTGCATGAAGTATGACCTTTTTTAATGGGCTCTTGTTTACAGCATTTGATCAAAAAGAATTATCTCCTGAAATGTCTCCATCTCATTTCCAGGTATCGTGATTTCCGGTACCCTCCTGGACACCCACAAGAGTATAAACACAACATCTATTATTGGCATGTGATCGCAGCCAAGCTGGCTTTTATCATTGTCATGGAGGTAGGAAAAGTATACTCTGAAATAGTTTATGAAGCAGTGTATTTGCAGGCTTTGTGTTGCCTCTTCTGACTTAAAATGTACAATATGTTATCTCTTGCTAATAATTATTTTATAACATTTATTAATAAAATTTGACCTGAGAACAGTAATTAAATGAAGTTGGTTAGGCTTCCCTGGTGGTGCAGTGGTTAAGAATCCGCCTGCCAATGCAGAGGACACGGGTTCAATCCCTGGTCTGGGAAGATCCCACATGCCGCGGAGCAACTAAGCCTGGGCGCCACAACTACTGAGCCTGTGCTCTGGAGCCCGCGAGCCACAACTACTGAAGCCCGTTTGTCTAGAGCCCATGCTCTGCAATGGGAGAAGCCACCGCAATAGGAAGCCCACGCACAGTAGTGAAGAGTGGCCCCCACTCGCCACAACTAGAGAAAGCTTGCGCACAGCAACGAAAGCCCAACGCAGCCAAAAATAAATAAATAAAAATAAATTAATTTTTTAAAATAAATAAAGTTGGTTAACTCCTTTAAAAGTTAAAACCATATTGTGTGCTAGGGGAATTCAATTCCTTTCAGTTCAGTATTAATTAAAGGCCTTTTTATTTGGGGCACTGGGCTCCATATTAGGCTATGAAGGGGCTTATTCAAGACAAAGATACCATATTTTCCCTGGAGAAACTTTTATTGCTGTAATATTTTTATTGCATTTTCACAGTATACCTTCTTACAATAGTTTTTTACATCCCTGAAATTTACCAGCTCTGAAAAATGACTAAGGCAGCTATAAATTTGAAATTGATCTAGCCAACTTTACTTCTTACACCAAGTGAATAACTACTACTTAATTCCAAAGATTTGAAAGTTACTTCATTGGTGTGGTCAGTTAGGATTATATTTAGCTGCCAGAAACAGAAAACCCATCAATAGTGGCTTAAACAAATAGGGGTTGATTTTTCTTACATAACAAATTTCATTAGGAGTAGATGGGTGTTCCTGAATCAACACCAGCTCACTGATGTAAGGACTGTATCTGATTCCCTAGGTTTTCTCTCATTGCATGTCACTCTGTGGTTGTAATATGACTACTGCAACTCCAGATAACATATTTATGTTCTAGGCAGGAGGAAGGAGAAGGGTGATGCTAGCCAAATCTTTTCCTATTTGTTAGGAAAGAAAATGCTTTGCCAGAAGCCCCCAGAGCAGACTGTCACCTACATCTCATTGGCTAGAACTACAGCACATGGTTCCTCATAGCAGCTAAGTAGGCTGAGACAGGAGGTGTTTGGTTTGCTCTGAGTAAAATCAAAATCTGTTAGCAAGAAAAAAGTGGGACAGGCTACCTGGCTTTGATAATTTTTCTAGTATTTTTTTAAGTAGTTACCAAAAATTAACAGAAGAAAATAGTTCATCATTAGTTCACCACCGTAAGTGGATTCCTGAAGTACAGTATCTGATGTATCGGCAAGAGTCACTAGTTTATATTCAAATATGTAGTTGCCAAAGTGTTTTGAAGTCTACTTTTGATATCATGGTGGACTAGATGCTGTGAGGGGCCATCTCACTACAAAACATTTAGAATCAGTTAAAAACATAATTTCCTTTGCAGTTTTGAGCTTACTAGAAGGAAAGAGAATATACAAAGAGGAAAAAAAACCATGATTGCCTGAAATAGAGTAGTGAGCACCTCTGAAGTTAAGGAGTGCTCTGAGAACAAGTGCTGTTATTAGTGTCTCCACCTAAAAGCTCAAGGAGACCAAGCCTTGGGTCAGAAGTGTGGTAGAAGAGCTGAACTTGAGACGCTTGGATTCAGCCAGGGACCCCACAAAAGGCTAAATATGTCTCAGAGCAGAGGGAAATGCATATCTTCTCTGAATAAAAGTATCCTTAATTTAGACCCCAGTTTTCTCCCAGATTGAGATAAGCAAATATGAGCTAACTATCAAAGATCAACAATGACAAAGGGGAAATTTAAAAAAAAAAAAAAAAAAGAACAAAAAACCAAGAATGAGATTTAGCCAAAAAAATTAAAAAATAAAAACCTGATTTGGACCATCAATAACTTTAAGAGTTTGAATTATCAGATAAGGAATATAAATTAACCATATATGAAAATATTTAAACAAATAAGTGACAGAGCCAAAAATGAACAAACAATAAGAAACTGTAAAAAAAAATTATAAGGCAATTTTGAAAAATAATTAAAAAGAACTTTTAGAAATAAAAATAGTTGTTGAAATGAAGACATTAACATATGGATAAAACAGAAGTTTAGGCAAATCTGAAGAGAGAATTAGTGAACTGGGAGACAAATCTGAAAAAATTACCACTAGCACATCACAAAGAGAAGAAAATGGAAAATTTTTTTTAAAAAGAGGTTAGATATGGAAGACAGAATGAGAAGGACTAACTTTCCCAAAGAATCATAGAAGAAAAAAATGGATAACTGAGGAGATGCAAATTGGAAGAGTCAGTGGATAAAATTTTTGCAGCATAAGTGACAGACATCTGTTCACAAAGAAGAAAGCAAAACAAATATCAAGCAGAATAGATAACAAAGAAGTCAATATTTACATGCACTGTAAGGAAAGTGCAGCACACTGAATGTAAGATCTTAAAAGTAACCTGAGAAAAAGGACAGATGACTGACAAAGGAAATTAAGATTAGAATGAGAGTAGACTTTTTTTTTAATTGTTGTATAGTTGTTTCACAATCTTGTGTAAGTTTCTACTATACAGCAAAGGGAAGTACAGTTCCCTGTGCTATACATCAGGTTCTTATTAGTTATCTATTTTATACATATTACTGTATATATGTCAATCCCAATCTCCCAATTCATCACACCCCCCCCACCCCGCTTACCCCCTTGGTGTCCATGTTTGTTCTCTACATCTGTGTCTCTATTTCTGCCTTGCAAACTGGTTCATCTGTACCATTTTTCTAGATTCCACATATATGCGTTATTATACGATATTTGTTTTACTCTTTCTGACTTACTTGACTCTCTATGACAGTCTCTAGGTCCATCCATGTCTCTGCAAATGACCCAATTTCATTCCTTTTTATGGCTGAGTAATATTCCATTGTATACATGTACCACATCTTCTTTATCCATTCATCTGTCAGTGGACATTTAGGTTGCTTCCATGACCTGGCTATTGTAAATAGTGCTGCAATGAATATTGGGGTGCATGTATCTTTTTGAATTATGGTTTTCTCTGGGTATATGCCCAGTAGTGGAATTGCTGGGTCGTATGGTAGTTCTGTTTTTAGTTTTTTAAGGAATCTCCATACTGTTCTCCATAGTGGCTGTATCAGTTAACATTCCCACCAACAGTGCAGGATGGTTCCCTTTTCTCCACACCCTCTCCAGCATTTGTTGTTTCTAGATTTTCTGATGATGCCCATTCTAACCAGTGTGAGGTGATACCTCACAGTAGTTTTGATTTGCATTTCTCTAATAATTAGTGATGTTGAGCAGCTTTTCATGTGCCTCTTGGACATCTGCATGTCTTCTTTGGAGAAATTTCTGTTTAGGTCTTCCGCCCATTTTTTGATTGGGTTATTTGTTTTTTTGATATTGAGCTGCATGTGCTGTTTATATATTTTGGAGATTAACCCTTTGTCCATTGATTCGTTTGCAAATATTTTCTCCCATTCTGAGGGTTGTCTTTTCGTCTTGTTTATAGTTTCCTTTGCTGTACAAAAGCTTTTAAGTTTCATTAGGTCCCATGTGTTTATTTTTGTTTTTATTTCCGTTACTCTAGGAGGTGGGTCAAAAAAGATCTTGCTGTGATTTATGTCAAAGAGTGTTCTTCCTCTGTTTTCCTCTAAGAGTTTTATAGTATCTGGTCTTAAATTTAGGTCTTTAATCCATTTTGAGTTTATTTTTATGTATGGTGTTAGGGAGTGTTCTAATTTCATTCTTTTCCATGTAGCTGTCCAGTTTTCCCAGCACCAAGACTGCCTTTTCTCCATTGTATATCCTTGCCTCCTTTGTCATAGATTAGTTGACCATAGGTGCGTAGGTTTATCTCTGGGCTTTCTATCCTGTTCCATTGATCTATATTTCTGTTTTTGTGCCAGTACCATATTGTCTTGATTACTGTAGCTTTGTAGTATAGTCTGGAGTCAGAGAGCCTGATTCCTCCAGCTCTGTTTTTTTTTTTTCCAAAATTAATTAATTAATTAATTAATTATTTTATTTATGGCTGTGTTGGGTCTTCATTTCTGTGTGAGGGCTTTCTCTAGTTGCGGCAAGTGGGGGCCACTCTTCATCGTGGTGCGCGGGCCTCTCACTATCGCGGCCTCTCTTGTTGCGGAGCACAGGCTCCAGATGCGCAGGCTCAGTAATTGTGGCTTACGGGCCCAGCTGCTCTGCGGCATGTGGGATCTTCCCAGACCAGGGCTCGAACCCGTGTCCCCTGCATCGGCAGGCAGACTCTCAACCACTGCGCCACCAGGGAAGCCCAAGCTCTGTTTTTTTTCTCAAGATTGCTTTGGCTCTGTGGGGTATTTTGTGCCTCCCTACAAATTTTAAGAGTTTTTGTTCTAGTTCTGTAAAAATTGCCATTGGTAATTTGATAGGGATTACATTGAATCTGTAGATTGCTTTGAGTAGTACAGTTGTTTTCACAATGTTGATTCTTCCAATCCAAGAACATGGTATATCTCTCCGTCTGTTTGTGTCATCTTTGATTTCTTTCATCAGGGTCTTATAATTTCCTGAGTACAAGTCTTTTACCTCCTTAGGTAGGTTTACTCCTAGGTATTTTATTCTTCTTGTTGCAATGGTTAATGGGATTGTCTCCTTAATTTCTCTTCCTGATCTTTCATTGTTAGTGTATAGGAATGCAAGAGATTTCTGTGCATTAATTTTGTATCCTGCAACCTTACCATATTCATTAATTAGTTCTAGTAGTTTTCTGGTGGTATCTTTAGGGTTTTCTATGTATAGTATCATGTCATCTGCAAACAGTGACAGTTTTACTTCTTCTTTTCCAAGTTGTATTCCTTTTATTTTTCTTCTCTGATTACCATGGCTAGGATTCCAAAACTGTGTTGAACAATAGTGGCAAGAGCGGACATCCCTGTCTTGTTCCGCATCTTAGAGGAATTGCTTTCAGTTTTTCACCATTGAGAATGATGTTTGCTGTGGGTTTGTCATATATGGCCTTTATTATGTTGAGGTAGGTTCCCTCTATGCCCACTTTCTGGAGAGTTTTTATCAGAAATGGGTGTTGAATTTTGTCAAAAGCTTTTTCTGCATCTATTGAGATGATCATATGGTTTTTATTCTTCAATTTGTTAATATGGTGTATCACATTGATTGATTTGCATATATTGAAGAATCCTTGCATCCCTGGGATAAATCCCACTTGATCGTGGTGTATGATCCTTTTAATGTGTTGTTGGATTCTGTTTGCTAGTATTTTGTTGAGGATTTTTGCATCTATATTCATCAGTGATATTGGTCTGTAATTTTCTTTTTTTGTAGTATCTCTGTCTGGTTTTGATATCAGGGTGATGGTGGCCTCATAGAGTGAGTTTGGGAGTGTTCCTTCCTCTGCAATTTTTTTGAAAGAGTTTGAGAAGGATGGGTGTTAGCGCTTCTCTAAATGTTTGATCGAATTCACCTGTGAAGCCATCTGGTCCTGGACTTTTGTTTGTTGGAAGATTTTTAACCACAGTTTCAATTTCATTACTTGTGATTGGTCTGTTCATATTTTCTATTTCTTCCTGGTTCAGTCTTGGAAGGTTATACCTTTCTAAGAATTTGTCCATTTCTTCCAGGTTGTCCATTTTATTCGCATAGAGTTGCTTGTAGTAGTCTCTTGTGATGCTGTGTATTTCTCCGGTGTCCATTGTAACTTCTCCTTTTTCATTTCTAATTTTATTGATTTGAGTCCTCTCCCTCTTTTTCTTGATGAGTCTGGCTAAAGGTTTATCACTTTTGTTTATCTTCTCAAAGAACCAGCTTTTAGTTTTATTGATCTTTGCCATTGTTTTGTTTCTATTTCATTTATTTCTGCTCTGATCTTTATGATTTCTTTCCTTCTACTAACTTTAGGTTTTGTTTTTCTTTCTCTAGTTCCTTTAGGTGTAAGGTTAGTTTGTTTATTTGAGATTTTTCTTGTTTCTTGAGGTAGGATTGTATTGCTATAAATTTCCCTCTTAGAACTGATTTTGCTGCATCCCATACGTTGTGGATTGTTGTGTTTTCCTTGTCATTTGTCTCTAGGTATTTTTTTGATTTCCTCTTTGATTTCTTCAGTGATCTTTTGGTTATTTAGTAGTGTATTGTTTAGCTTCCATGTGTTTGTGTTTTTTACGTTTTTTTTCCTTGTAATTTATATCTAATCTCATAGAATTGTGGTCAGAAAAAATGCTTGATATGATTTCAATTTTTTTAAATTTACCGAGGCTTGATTTGTGACCCGAGATGTGATCTACCCTGGAGAATGTTCCGTGTGCATTTGAGAAGAAAGTGTAATCTGCTGTTTTCGGATAAAATGTCCTATAAATATCAATTAAATCTATCTGGTCTTTTGTGTCATTTAAAGCTTGTGTTTCCTTATTAATTTTCTGTCTGGATGATCTGTCCATTGGTACAATTAAGGTGTTAACGTCCTCGACCATTATTTACTGTTGATTTCCTCTTTTATAGCTGTTAGCATTTGCCTTATGTATTGAGCTGCTCCTCTGTTGGGTGCATATATATTTATAATCATTATATCTTTGTCTTTGATTGCTCCCTTGATCATTACATAGTGTCCTTCCTTGTCTCTTGTAACATTCTTTATTTAAAGTCTGTTTTATCTGATATGAGTATTGCTACTCCAGCTTTCTTTTGATTTCCATTTGCATGGAATATCTTTTTCCATCCCCTCACTTTCAGTCTGTATGTGTCCCTAGGTCTGAAGCAGGTCTCTTGTAGACAGCATATATATGGGTCTTGTTTTTGTATCTGTTCAGCCAGTTTGTGTCTTGAGAGTAGACTTTTTAACATCAATCTGAAAGCCAGAAGAGAAGAGTCTAATATCTTTAAAATGCTAAAGAAGGTAACTGTAAACTCAAATTATAGTAATACTTTGAGTAATTAAAAAATCTGTCCACATTGAAAACACCAAGCCATATGGCTTTCTAGGAGAGTGATACCAAACTTTCTAGAACAGATCATTTCAATATTATACACACTCCTCCAGAGATCAGGAAAAGGAAATACTCTCCAACCCCTTTTAGTTCCTAAAATCAGACAATAGAAGGGGAAGGGGAAAGTATGTCAGTCTTACTCAATGCATAGATGCAAAGATCTTTTTAAGATGTGCAGACTGGATCTAGCAATCTGTTTTCAAAAGATGACAGCATATCACATTGGCTTTATACCAGAAATGCAAGGGTGATGTAACATAGAAAATCTTCATATCTGTAAATATTACCTACCTCAGAAATGGATGGAAAAAAAAAAAAAACCTCTTTCCTACATCAACTTTTGCCTCTTTACTATGTAATTCTATCACTTGAACTCACTAATATCTTTCTCAGCTCAAAATATTCTCCACTGTCACACTACCTGATTTACAAGAAACATTTGACACAGCTGATCACTCTTCCTTGAAACTCTTCCTCACTTGGCTCCCAGGGAAACACATATTTTGCCTTTCTTCCTACCTCTCTATGCAGTCCTGTCTTAACTTGTTTGCCCGTCCCTTCCTTCTCTTTTTAATGATCCATGGCTCATTCCTTGGTTGTCTTTTCTCTCTACCCACAGCATTGGTGATCTCATGCAGTCCGGAGACTTTAAGTGCTATCTATATGTCAGTGACTTACTAATGGATAGCCCCAGAAAAATCTCTCTTCTGAACTCAACCCATCAATCCAACTGCATACTTGACCTTTCTGCTTGGATATCTAACAGATACCTCAAATCTACTGCCCTAAATTCCCATATTTTCTTGTCTACTTACAATGTTCTTCTCCCTACCGTGCACTAAATCTGTTCTGTCCACAGTTTTACCCCCTCTCAATTATGGCAGTTCCATCTCAATAGTTGCTTGGGCCAGAATTCTTGGAGTCCCCCTTGTTTTCTCTCTCCCACTTATTCCACATCCAATCCTGTTGAGTTTTGAAAATATATCACAAATCTGACCACTTCTTACCAGCTCTGCTGCTGCCACCCAAGTTAGAGCCACCATCACTTCTTGCCCAAATTAGGGCAACAGTCTCCTAACTGGACTCCCTATTGTCTTCACATCTCACACCGAGTAAAAGCCAAAATCCTTATAATGACATACAAGGCCAAACACGATCTAGCCACGCTCTGTTGCCTCCCTGATGTCACTTCACTCCAGCCTTCCTGGAATGCACCCTTCAGGCTTCTACCAGATGGACTGTGTTGGCTGTTCCCTTTGCCTAGAATGTCTTTCTTCCTGATGTCTGCATGGCTAAACCTCCTTAAAATTTTTGCTCAATGAGGCATGTCCAGACTGATCTATATAAAATCTATATAAATTTTACCTCCCACCGTAACACTCATGATAACTGTTACTCTGCTTTACTTAGCTCATGTCACTTTTTTCCCCATAGCTCTTATCACTTTTTAACACTATGTGTAATTTATTTGTTTTTAATTATGTTTATTCTATATTATCTCTATCTTCTTGCTAGGTTAGGAATTTTTGAACAGTGAATAAATAAAAAGGTTTTCAAGCTTATTAGTCATCAGGGAAATGCAAAGTAAGACCAAAGTGAAAGTCCATTTCATAATCACCATGTTGGTTAAAAAAAAAAAAAGTGATGTTAACAAGTGCAAACAAGGATGTAGAGCAACTGAAATCATCACACACTGCTGGTGGGAGTGTCAGCTGGTATAGTTGGTATGATCTTGTAAAATTGAACATTCATGTAACAGAGGGTCTCAGCAGTTCCATCCCTAGGTGCACGCTTTTGAGAAACTCACAGGTATTCTCCAGAATCCAAGTGCAAGAACGTTCCCAACATCATTGTTTCTAATCCAAAAACTAGACACAAACCCAATTCCTTTTGATAGGGGAACGAATAAATTACAGTGTGTTTGCACAATGGATTATATAGAAGTGAAAGTGGACTACAGTTATGCACAATAACATTGATGAATCTTAGAAACTAATTTTGAATGGAAAAAAAGCAATTTTCAAAAGATTGTACCATACTAACAGTATCATACTGTTTTTATAAAGCTTAAAGCAAGCAAAACTAAACAAGATACTATTTGGGATATATATGTACCTTGTTAAACTATTCAAAAATAAAAGAAAATTATATACAGATACTCACACAGACAGGTTAGTGTTTACCTTTGGGGAAGAGGCCTGGGAACAAGATAGGAAAGGAACACACATAAAAATATCATAGCATCATCAGTGTCATGGTGAGTGTTCTAGATATTAGATGTATTCTGTTCTACATATCAAATAGTATTCTTGAAATTTATAAAGTAACAAAATGTAGCGCCTTGTCAGAGCCATGCTGTGGTGGGAGAGATTGGGTATACATGATGAATGCCCACCACCTTGTCCTGATATACTGCTAATAATGACTAGCAAAAATAAATGGAAGAAACTCTGTGTTCCCCTACATCTCTTGTGATTGACATTTTTCTTCTCTCCCTTAGCATATCATCTATTCTGTGAAATTTTTCATTTCGTATACAATTCCAGACGTATCAAAAAGCACGAAGAGCAAGATCAGGAGAGAAAAATACCTAACCCAGAAGCTTCTTCATGAGAATCACCTCAAAGACATGACCAAAAATATGGGAGTCATAGCTGAGAGGATGATAGCAGTAGTAGATAACAATTTACGACCAAAGTCAGATTAAGAGCTTTATGTTCTGAGAAGCACTTTAAAGAATTTAGCTTTATCAAAATATATTATGAATCACTAATGAGAATAAGTTAAATCACTTTGGCAAATATGAGTCTTAACTATCGCCATTTTCATGCAGATTATTTTTCAGTTTCAGCTAGCGATGTAGGAACTGGAAAATGTAAAATTGAGATCAAGAAGGGCATAAAACTAATCACCAGGAAAACCAAAAATGTTACTTTTTTTGATAAATTGGAATTTTAGTAACACAGAAGAGGTGTCTTTGTGTGCTTAAAAACAACCCCTGCCAAAGCAGAGTGGATTTTTTTCCTCCATTTCATTATTTTCATTCCTTCTGTTCTCAAGCACGTGATCTTTTTTATTTTTAGGCACTGTTTCATTTCTTCACTTTTTGCCAGATCTGTTCCAGAGTTATCTTTCCCTTACAAATACCATCATTAAAGACTAGACATGCTAGCAGTTGTGTGATTAAAAATATCTAATGCAGAATTCAGTTTGAATGCAGTTTAAGCGTCAGATAGACCCAAGACTTCACAATATTTAGGTGCATTATCACATTCCTACAGAAAAAGAAATCTCAGGTAATAAGAGGAAATTTTCAGTCTTCATCTTGGCCTATCTTTCCATCTCAGAGAAATACTCTTAATGGATTGCAATGAAGATAGCAAGGTTCTGAGCATATTTGTGCTAATTCACAGTGACACCTTTCATCTTCCAGGAGCACTCCTAGAATGTTCTGTGCCTAATCAATGTTGACTGCTTTGCAAATCTCAAGGGAATAAGATGGCAAAAGCAAGGAAAGTTACAGATTGAAACAGAATTGTGACTCATATTGATCAGGATAATTAATTTACCTCTTCTGAAGATATGTCATTTCTTGAAAGAAAATGAAATCAAATGATTAAAGTTACATATTTATCAACATAATGGTTTGGAAAAGATGAACGCATCAGGTTCCCACCAGTTGCCCTTTATCCATGAGATCCCCGGAAGTACGGTATTACAAGCACCCTTGTGATTGTCTCACAGCCATTGTGACAGGCCGGTGCTGCGCATGTCAAGAGAACAGCAAGTGCCCTCAGCGTGACCAAACCGTGTTCCTGCGAGGGGTTCTGCACGTCCAAGTGATCAGCCTACCAAAGCATCTGCCACAGAGAAGGCAGCTCAGCGCATCCTCCCTTCTCTTACTCCCAGCCCAGTAACTTGTTTGCACCTGGGGAGCATTTTTTAGGGAGGGAGAGGGAGAGACAGGAGAATACCTAGATCATTCCCAGAAAAAGAAAAGAGACGGGATTTGATTTGAATTTCCAGCCTCCCCTCAAGCCAATCAGGCAATTAAGGGTCAGAAAACAAATTAGTTTGGTCACAAACTCTGCTGTCAGATGGAGGTGACTTCCTGCTGAACTTCTGCCCCACCGTGCACATCTTGACCTCGATTTATTCAGCTCCACAGTCTCTACTGTGCTTTACTGTTTTTCGGGTGCCAGGCCCTCTTGTAGGCTCTGGAAAAGACACAGGGCCCGTACCTCTCACCTGTGACTGGTGACAAGGCAGGACTGGGTGCAGGAGAGGGTGTCTGGCACTGGATTCTTGCTAGATGGGCCGCCACCCACTGGGATGCTGCTAAATGCCCAGGTGTCACAGGAGCCGAGACACTCTGAGTCCCAGCAGCAAAGGACAAGGAAACACTATTCAGTGAGCAGATTTACAGGCTTGTTATAATAGAGTAGCTTCACTCCAGGTCACAATTCTAAATGCCTGCCATGAATGTTAAAAACAAAAAAAAAACAGTATTTCTGTAGGATTCATCAAAACGGTATTCTGGACTTTTGAATTGTCCCAGTGGATCCGGACCATTTCACTAGCTTTCTTGATAATGTTAATGGTGTGATCAGAGAGTGCTCACAACAGGCCATGTGAGGTGTGGCCACACTGGGAGAAAGAAATGAATTTCTTCCGAGTGGGGAAGTGTTCTCATCCCTTCCCCCACTCACCGGGGACACTGCTCCAGGAAGTGGTGCCGCTTCCTCTCAATTACCTCTTCTCTTCTCTGAAGTGTAGGAGTATCTCCTAGTGTTGGATATGGCAATTACTCACTGCTTATGGAATCATAGAAAAGGAAATGTTTTTGCCTTATCTCCTTGTATATATAATAGAACTTGAATTGTTCATTTATGTTTTCATAAACCATATTTCATAAATCGTCTTCATAGTTTAAAGTTTGCTTCTGTGGACAGGAGGGAAAAAAACCTCTACCTTTTAAGGCAGCGAATGTGATGTATGACACTGCCAATATTCCCCAAACGGCCAGGTTGTAGTGGGGACCCAGGTTAACCTGTGACACTGACAGTGTTCATGTAAGTCTAGTGCTGACTAGTGGGTAGTGAAGAAAATGTGGGGCTGTGTCTGCAGGCACTCGTGGGCTAGATCTGTAAATGTGAGCAGAGGCGGCACCTTGGAAAAATGGATGGGTGTGGCAGTGGACCTATGAAGGGGAAATCTGGCCCTAGACCTGCCTGGTGTTACCCACTAGAGAAAGTTTACTTTGTATCCTTTTGTGATGCCTGTGAATTTTAACAAATCAAAGCATTAGACCAAAATACTCAGGAGATTTTTCTTTAAATATCCCTCAGATACTTTAGTTATGTCAATAGGAAGGGAAAGCTTTCGTTTTTGTTTGAAAACTAAACAAGACCATTTTGCAAACTGTTTATCACCAAAAGCCTTCCCTTATAATTGCACGTGCATCTTGAATTTCAGAAAACATTAATTCACAATAGGGGGTCAGAATACACTCTGTGTTGAAACACTTCTTGTACCATTTTCTTGTGTCCATATTATATTTTAAGATGTTTGAAAAGTTAAAATGTATGAGCAGCTTAAGTAAAACTGAAATATTCATGATGCTTTTCATACACTGTGGCATAAGATGTAAAGTTTGTAATATTTTGCAAATTTCTGTGCACTTTAATATTCTTTTATAATTATGAGCAATTTAATAAATCCATTTTTAAAAACAATACTGTGATCTACTCTGTATGCAATTGTCACAATGATTTTAAGAAAGAGAGCAGATGTATATCTGTTTACCAATTATGTAGCACTCAGATAACAGATGTGCACTTTTATGTGGATTATATCTAAAATTGTATTTTTCATAACTGCACTTAGTTAAAAACATGTTTTTTCTGAGAAAAATTGGGGGTGGGGTTTCAGCCAGGGCTGCTGCAGACAGTTGTTGGGATTGAGACCTGCACAGGGCACCAAGCCTGGAGACCAGGTGTGCCAGTGTCAAGCTGCATCCACTAGTAGGGAGAGGTGCCTCCCGCTAATTGCATAAAGATGCCTCTGCATTCTAAACCTGGGGCATGTCACCTGACATGGGGCAATGACTTCCAGAGAGGGCATGTCTCTAATAAGGCTCAGAAAGGCAATGTTTGGATCTGCCATGGCCTTGGGTACAGAAAGGGGAAATTATGGAGAAGAATATAAAGGAAAATCTCATTACAAAAACCAACCTATTTTTTTTTTTTTAAATCCTGGACAACATAAAATTCAGATATTAACTCATTCCATCCTTTGATTTCTTTTCTTTTTTTGACCAGCTTAAATCTCATTAGGCTTGCAGTAAAACTAAGTCAAAAATAGTCCATAACTGGACCAATAGGAAGAAGCCTTTTCTCTGATTCTTAAATGATGCTCTTGGTACAGGTACCGATGACGTTATTCTTCCCTTCAAGCATTTTAAGTCCAGCAAAGGAGCAACTAGAACTTCTTTAGCAAAGTACCCCCTTCTCATTTTGGGGAAATGATGAAATCTTAAATAACTGTTATTTATCTGACCCCACCAGGTACTGTGCAAGTTGTTTACTTACTTACACATGATCTCACTGCCAACATGATTTTGTTGCAAGGAAATTTTAAGTAATGTTTTTAAAAATGATGAAAGTACATGATTAAAAAAGAAATGCAACATGTCCTTAAAAAAATCTCAAGTTATACAAGAAGGCTGTGCTGGAAACCTAAGTCCTGCTATCTCCCTAGCTCAGCCCGGCCCAGCCCACTCCCCAGAGGTCCCAGGAAGTCTTTTTGCCCAAAAGAGACTTCAAAGATGTTCTTTGGTTTTAAAAAATCATATTCAGAAATGTGTGAAGGAGCTTCAAGATGGCAGAAGAGTAAGACGTGGAGATCACCTTCCTCCCCACAAATACATCAGAAGTACATCTACATGTGGAACAACTCCTACAGAACACCTACTGAACGCTGGCAGAAGACCTCAGACATCCCAAAAGGCAAGAAACTCCCCACGTACCTGGGTAGGGCAAAAGAAAAAAGAAAAAACTGAGACAAAAGAATATGGACGGGACCTGCACCAGTGGGAGGGAGCCGTGAAGGAGGAAAGGTTTCCACACACTAGGAAGCCCCTTCACTGGCGGAGATGGGGGTGGGCAGAGGGGAAGCTTCAGAGCCACAGAAGAGAGCACAGCAATAGGGGTGCAGAGGGCAAAGTGGAGAGATTCCCGCACAGAGGATCCATGCCGACCAGCACTCACCAGCCCGAGAGGCTTGTCTGCTCCCCCACCCGGACGGGTGGGGGCTGGGAGCTGAGGCTCGGGCTTCGGAGGTCAGATCCCAGGGAGAGGACTGGGGTTGGCTGCGTGAACACAGCCTGAAGGGGGCTAGTGCGCCACAGCTAGCTGGGGGGGAGTCCGGGAAAAAGTCTGGAGCTGCCGAAGAGGCAAGAGACAACTGTTTCAGGGTGCGCGAGGAGAGGGGATTCAGAGCACTGCCTAAATGAGCTTCAGAGACGGGCGTGAGCCAGGCTATCAGCGTGGACCCCAGAGACGTGCATGAGATGCTAAGGCTGCTGCTGCAGCCACCAAGAAGCCTGTGTGCAAGCACAGGTCACTATCCACACCGCCCCTCCCGGGAGCCTGTGCAGCCCGCTACTGCCAGGCTCCCGTGATCCAGGGACAACTTCCCCAGGAAAACGCACGGCACGCCTCAGGCTGGTGCAACGTCACGCTGGCCTCTGCTGCCGCAGGCACGCCCCGCCTCTGTACCCTTCCCTTCCCCAGCCGGAGGGAGCCAGAGCCCCCGAATCAGCTGCTCCTTTAACCCTGTTCTGTCTGAGAGAAGAACAGACGCCCTCAGGCGACCTACACGCAGAGGAGTGTCCAAATCCAAAGCTGAACCCCAGGAGCTGTGCGAACAAAGAAGAGAAAGGGGAATCTCTCTCATCAGCCTCAGGAGCAGTGGATTAAATCTCCACAATCAACTTGATGTACCCTGCATCTGTGGAGTACCTGAATAGACAACAAACCATCCCAAATTGAAGAGGTGGACTTTGGGAGCAACGATCGATATATATATATATATTTCCCCCCCTTTTTTCTCTTTTTCTGAGTGTGTATGCTTCTGTGTGTGATTTTATCTGTATAGCTTTGCTTTTACCATTTGTCCTAGGGTTCTGTCTGTCCGGTTTTTTCTGTTTGTTTACTTAAAACATTTTTTTTCTTAATAATTATTTTTTATTTTAATAAGTTTATTTTATTTTAGTTTACTTTACATTTTATCTTCTTTCTTTCTTTTTTTCCAACCTTTTATTCTGAGCCGTGTGGAGGACAGGCTCTTGGTGCTCCAGCCAGCCATCAGGGCTGTGCCACTGAGGTGGGAGAGCCACGTTCAGGACACTGGTCCACAAGAGACCTCCCAGCTCCACAAAATATCAAACGGCAAAAATCTCCCAGAGATCTCCATCTCAACACCAAAACCCAGCTCCACTCAACAACCAGCAAGCTACAGAGCTGGACACCCTATGCCGAACAACTAGCAAGACAGGAACACAACCCCATCCATTAGCACAGAGGCTGTCTAAAATCATAATAAGGCCACAGACACCCCAAAACACACTACCAGATGTGGACCTGCCCACCAGAAAGACAAGACCCAGCCTCATCCACCAGAACACAGGCACTAGTCCCCTCCACCAGGAAGCCTACACAACCCACTGAACCAACCTTAGCCACTGGTGACAGACAACAAAAACGACAGGAACTACGAACCTGCAGCCTGCGAAAAGGAGACCCCAAACACAGTAATTTAAGCAAAATGAGAAGAGAGAGAAACACACAGCAGATGAAGGAACAAGGCAAAAACCCACCAGACCTAAAAAATGAAGAGGAAATAGGCAGTCTACCTGAAAAAGAATTCAGAATAATGATAGTAAAGATGATCCAAAATCTCGGAAATAGAAAGGAGAAAATACAAGAAACGATTAACAAGGACTTAGAAGAACTAAAGAGCAAACAAGCAGTGATGAACAACACAATAAATGAAATTAAAAATTCTCTAGAAGGGATCAATAGCAGAATAACTGAGGCAGAAGAACGGATAAGTGACCTGGAAGATAAAATAGTGGAAGTAACTATTGCAGAACAGAATAAAGAAAAAAGAATGAAAAGAATTGAGGACAGTCTCAGAGACCTCTGGGACAACATTAAACGCACCAACATTCGAAATATAGGGATCCCGGAAGAAGAAGAGAAAAAGAAAGGGACTGAGAAAATATTTGAAGAGATTATAGTTGAAAACTTCCCTAATAAGGGAAAGGAAATAGTTAATCAAGTCCAGGAAGCACAGAGAGTCCCATACAGGATAAATCCAAGGAGAAACATGCCAAGACACATATTAATCAAATGATTAAAAATTAAATACAAAGAACATATATTAAAAGCAGCAAGAGCAAAACAACAAATAACACATAAGGGAATCCCCATAAGGTTAACAGCTGATCTTTCAGCAGAAACTCTGCAAGCCAGAAGAGAGTGGCAGGACATATTTAAAGTGATGAAGGAGAAAAACCTACAACCAAGATTACTCTACCAGAGGAACCAAGATGGCGGAGTAGAAGGACGTGCTCTCACTCCCTCTTGTGAGAACACCAGAATCACAACTAGCTGCTGGACAATCATCGACAGGAAGACACTGGAACTCACCAAAAAAGATACCCCACATCCAAAGACAAAGGAGAAGCCACAGTGAGATGGTAGGAGGGGCGCAATCACAGTAAAATCAAATCCCATAAATGGTGGGTGGGTGACTCACTGACTGGCGAACACTTATACCACAGAAGTCCACCCACTGGAGTGAAGGTTCTCAGCCCCACGTCAGGCTTCCCAACCTGGGGGTCCAGCAACGGGAGGAGGAATTCATAGAGAATCAGACTTTGAAGCCTAGTGGGAATTGATTGCAGGACTTCGACAGGACTGGGGGAAACAGAGACCCCACTCTTGGAGGGCGCACACAAAATAGTGTGCGCATCAGGACCCAGGGGAAGGAGCAGTGACCCCATAGGAGACTGAACCAGACCTACCTGCTAGTGTTGGAAGGTCTCCTGCAGAGGTGGGGGGTGGCTCTGTTTCACCGTGAGGACAAGGACACTGGCAGCAGAAGTTCTGGGAAGTACTCCTTGGCGTGAGCCCTCCCAGAGTCTGCCATTAGCCCCACCAAAGAGCCCAGGTAGGCTCCAGTGTTGGGTTGCCTTAGGCAAAACAACCAACAGGGAGGGAACCCAGCCCCACCCATCAACAGTCAAGTGGATTAAAGTTTTACTGACCTCTGACCACCACAGCAACAGTCAGCTCTACCCACCACCAGAGACTCCCATCAAGCCTCTTAGATAGCCTCAACCACCAGAGGGCAGACAGCAGAAACAAGAAAAACTACAATCCTGCAGCCTGTGGAACAAAAATCACATTCATAGAAAGATAGACAAGATGAAAACTGAGGCAGAAGAACGGATAAGTGACCTGGAAGACAGAATGGTGGAATTCACTGCTGCGGAACAGACTAAAGAAAAAAGAATGAAAAGAAATGAAGACAGCCTAAGAGACCTCTGGGACAACATTAAATGCAACAACATTCGCATTATAGGGGTCCCAGAAAGAGAAGAGAGAGAGAAAGGACTGAGAAAATATTTGAAGAGATTATAGTCTAAAACTTCCCTAACATGGGAAAGGAAATAGCCACCCAAGTCCAGGAAGCGCAGAGAGTCCCATACAGGATAAACCCAAGGAGAAACATGCCAAGACACATAGTGATCAAATTGGCAAAAATTAGACAAAGAAAAATTATTGAAAGCAGAAAGGGAAAAACGACAAATAACATACAAGGGAACTCCCATAAGGTTAACAGCTGATTTCTCAGCAGAAACTCTACAAGCCAGAAGGGAGTGGCATGATATACTTA
Source organism: Balaenoptera borealis (assembly GCF_965194805.1). Taxonomy (NCBI): domain Eukaryota; kingdom Metazoa; phylum Chordata; class Mammalia; order Artiodactyla; family Balaenopteridae; genus Balaenoptera; species Balaenoptera borealis. The sequence continues at coordinate 38,508,077 of NC_138870.1, forward strand.
AAGTGATGAAAGGGAAGAACCTACAACCAAGATTACTCTACCTGGCAAGGATCTCATTTAGATTTGATGGAGAAATCAAAAGCTTTACAGACAAGCAAAAGCTAAGAGAATTCAGCACCACCAAACCAGCTTTACAACAATGCTAAAGGAACTTCTCTAGACAGGAAACACAAGAGAAGGAAAAGACCTACAATAATAAACCCAAAACAATTAAGAAAATGGTAACAGGAACATACATATCTATAATTACCTTAAATGTAAATGGATTAAATGCTCCAACCAAAAGACATAGATGGGCTGAATGGATACAAAAACAAGACCTGTATATATGGTGTCTACAAGAGACCCACTTCAGACCTAGGGACACATACAGACTGAAAGTGAGGGGATGGAAAAAGATATTCCATGCAAATGGAAATCAAAAGAAACATAGAGTAGCATTCTCATATCAGACAAAATAGACTTTAAAACAAAGACTATTACAAGAGACAAGGACATTACATAATGATCAAGGGATAAATCCAAGAAGATATAACAATTGTAAATATTTACGCACTGAACTTAGGAGCACCTCAATACATAAGGCAAATACTAACGGCCATAAAAGGGGAAATCAACAGTAACACAATCATAGTAGGGGACTTTAACACCCCACTTTCACCAATGGACAGATCATCCAAAATGAAAATAAATAAGGAAACACAAGCTTTGAATGATACATTAAACAAGATGGACTTAATTGATATTTATAGGACATTCCATCTAAAAACAACAGAGTACACATTCTTCTCAAGTGCTCATGGAACATTCTCCAGGATAGATCATATCTTGGGTCACAAATCAAGCCTTGCTAAATTTAAGAAAATTGAAATCGTATCAAGTATCTTTTCCGACCACAACGCCATGAGAGGAGATATCAATTACAGGAAAAAATCTGTAAAACATACAAACACATGGAGGCTAAACAACACACTAATTAATAACCAAGAGATCACTGAAGAAATCAAAGAGGAAGTAAAAAAATACCTAGAAAAAAATGACAATGAAAACACGACGACCCAAAACCTATGCGTTGCAGCAAAAGCAGTTCTAAGAGGGAAGTTTACAGCAATACAACCTTATCTTAAGAAACAAGAAACATCTCAAATAAACAACCTAACCTTACACCTAAAGCAATTAGAGAAAGAAGAACAAAAAATCCCCAAAGTTAGCAGAAGGAAAGAAATCATAAAGATCAGATCAGAAATAATTGAAAAAGAAATGAAGGAAATGATAGCAAACATCAATAAAACTAAAAGCTGGTTCTTTAAGAAGATAAACAAAGTTGATAAACCGTTAGCCAGACTTATCAAGAAAAAAAGGGAGAAGACTCAAATCAATAGAATTAGAAATGAAAAAGGAGAAGTAACAACTGACACTGCAGAAATACAAAGGATCATGAGAGATTAGTACAAGCAACTATATGCCAATAAAGAGGACAACCTGGAAGAAATGGACAAATTCTTAGAAATGCACAACCTTCCGAGACTGAACCAGGAAGAAATAGAAAATATGAACAGACCAATCGCAAGCACTGAAATTGAAACTGTGATTAAAAATCTTCCAACAAACAAAAGCCCAGGACCAGATGGCTTCACAGGCGAATTCTATCAAATATTTAGAGAAGAGCTAACATCCATCCTTCTCAAACTCTTCCAAAATATAGCAGAGGGAGGAACACTCCCAAACTCATTCTATGAGGCCACCATCACTCTGGTACCAAAACCAGACAAAGATGTCACAAAGAAAGAAAACCACAGGCCAATATATCACTGCTGAACATAGATGCAAAAATCCACAACAAAATACTTGCAATCAGAATCCAACAGCACATTAAAAGGATCATACACTATGATCAAGTGGGGTTTATCCCAGGAATGCAAGGCTTCTTCAATATATGCAAATCGATCAACGTGATACACCATATTAACAAATTGAAGGAGAAAAACCATATGATCATCTCAACAGAGAGAAAGCTTTTGTCAAAATTCAACACCCATTTATGATAAAAACCCTACAGAAAGTAGGCATAGAGGGAACTTTCCTCAACATAATAAAGGCCATATATGACAAACCCACAGTGAACATCGTCCTCAATGGTGAAAAACTGAAACCATTTCCACTAAGATCAGGAACAAGACACGGTTGCCCACTCTCACCACTATTATTCAACATAATTTTGGAAGTTTTAGCCACAGCAATCAGAGAAGAAAATGAAATAAAAGGAATCCAAATCGGAAAAGAAGAAGTAAAGCTGTCACACTTTGCAGATGACATCATACTATACATAGAGAATCCTAAAGATGCTACCAGAAAACTACTAGAGCTAATCAATGAATTTGGTAATGTAGCAGGATACAACATTAATGCACAGAAATCTCTTGCATTCCTATACACTAATGATGAAAAATCTGAAAGTGAAATTAAGAAAACACTCCCATTTACTATTAAAACAAAAAGAATAAAATATCTAGGAATAAACCTACCTAAGGAGACAAAAGACCTGTATGCAGAAAATTATAAGACACTGATGAAAGAAATTAAAGATGATAAATATAGATGGAGAGATATACCATGTTCTTGGATTGGAAGAATCAACATTGTGAAAATGACTCTACTACCCAAAGTAATCTACAGATTCAATGCAATCCCTATCAAACTACCACTGGCATTTTTCACAGAGCTAGAACAAAAAATTTCACAATTTGTATGGAAACACAAAAGACCCCAAATAGCCAAAGCAATCTTGAGAAAGAAAAACGGAGCTGGAGGAATCAGGCTCCCTGACTTCAGACTATGCTACAAAGATACAGTAATCAAGACAGTATGGTACTGACACAGAAACAGAAATATAGATCAATGGAACAGGATAGAAAGCCCAGAGATAAACCCACGCACCTATGGTCAACTAATCTATGATAAAGGAGGCAAGAATATACAGTGGAGAAAAGATAGTCTCTTCAATAAGTGGTGCTAGGAAAACTTGACAGTTACATGTGAAAGAATGAAATTAGAACACTCCCTAACACCATACACAAAAATAAACTCAAAATGGATTAAAGACCTAAATGTAAGGCCAGACACCATCAAACTCTTAGAGGAAAACATAGGCAGAACACTCTATGACATAAATCACAGCAAGATCCTTTTTGACCCACCTCCTAGAGAAATGGAAATAAAAACAAAAATAAACAAATGGGACCTAATGAAACTTCAAAGCTTTTGCACAGCAAAGGAAACCATACACACGAGGAAAAGATAACCCTCAGAATGGGAGAAAATATTTGCAAATGAAACAACTGACAAAGGATTAGTCTCCAAAATATACAAGCAGCTCATGTAGCTCAATATCATTAAAACAAACGACCCAATCCAAAAATGGGCAGAAGACCTAAATAGACATTTTACAAAGAAGATATACAGATTGCCAACAGACACATGAAAGAATGTTCAACATCATTAATCATTAGAGAAATGCAAATCAAAACTACAATGAGGTATCATCTCACACCAGTCAGAATGGCCATCATCAAAAAATCTACAAACAATAAATGTTGGAGAGGGTGTGGAGAAAAGGGAACCCTCTTGCACTGTTGGTGGGAATGTAAATTGATACAGCCACTATGGAGAACAGTATGGACGTTCCTTAAAAAACTAAAAATAGAACTACCATACAACCCAGCAATCCCACTACTGGGCATATACCCTGAGAAAACCATAATTCAAAAGGAGTCATGTACTAAAATGTTCACTGCAGCTCTATTTACAATAGCCAGGACATGGAAGCAACCTAAGTGTCCATTAACAGATGAATGGATAAAGAAGATGTGGCACATATATACAATGGAATATTACTCAGCCATAAAAAGGAACGAAACTGAGTTATTTGTAGTCAGGTGGATGGACATAGAGACTGTCATACAGAGTGAAGTCAGAAAGAGAAAAACAAATACCATAGGCTAACACATACATATGGAATCTAAAAAAAAAAAAAAAAAAAAGATCATGAAGTACCTAGGGGCAAGACGGGAATAAAGATGCATACCTACTAGAGAATGGACTTGAGGATACGGGGAGGGGGAAGCATAAGCTGGGACAAAGTGAGAGAGTGGCATGGACATATATACACTACCAAGCGTAAAATAGATAGCTAGTGGGTAGCAGCTGCATAGCACAGGGAAAACAGCTCAGGGCTTTGTGACCACCTAGAGGGGTGGGATAGGGAGGGTGGGAGGGAGGGAGATGAAGAGGGAAGAGATATGGGAACATCTTTATATGTATAACTGATTCACTTTGTTATAAAGCAGAAAGTAACACACCATTGTAAAGCAATTATACTCCAATAAAGATGTTAAAAAAAATAAATTAAAAAAATCATATTCAGTGTGTTAAAGTTACAGATCAGAAAAGCTGGTTCTTAAGCTTTTAACCTGAGCCTAAATCCTATTCTTTTCATAAATTTAGCGTATTTTACCACTTTTTAAAAGACTTTTGAATGGTTCTACTTGCAAACTTAATGAAATGCTTTAAAATATCTGAAATAACAATTATAAATTTAGTCCAGTCGATTTCCTTTCTAAGTACTCCAGTTTTGCAACCAACTGTGACCAAGAAGTCATAAGTGGAGGAACTGCAATCTCTTCTTTCTCCCGCTCTTCTCTTTAGAGGATTCCTTCCACAAAGCCATGTTCTCCCTTGTCACATCTTGTTACTAGGAGACTGAATGTACAAGTGGACGATGGCCGGACCATATACAAAAATAGAACTCTGACACACAGCCTGCAGCAACCAGCCCAGGAAACCAACATCTTATCTATAATAATCAGACCAGAAAGCCAGCCAGACTTGTAGGAAGTCAGACTGTTTTCTCTCTAGTGATAGTCCAGGAAGCCAAACCATAGCCCCTGAAACAATTAGCCCCAAATGGCCAGGACTTGAGTAATAACTGATAGCTTCCATAATTTTTATCCCTACTTCCAATTTAGGACCAACCAGAGAAAGCCAAATATGTACCACTCACCAATCACACAGGATGCCCTGCTAGTATTAGCCCACCTCCAGCTGCCTCCCGTCAGAGCACACCTGAAGCCTTCCCTGTTGTCCACTAAAAGTTTTCCCACCCCTCTGCCTGCTTTTGAGTTTCTGCCAAAACACAAGTGACAGTGACTGACTCCCTTGCTATAGCAAGCTCAGAAAAAAATAACCTTCACTTGTTCTCATTTGGTTGGTCTTTATTTCCACTAAATTGTTTAACCTAAGCTCTAGCTTCCACAAAATGGGCCTATATAGTTCCACCACTCAGTGTCATTTTGAAGTCCCTAATGTCTCACACTGGATTCAGCATGCCAGGAAGTATAAGAAACCACAGGATGAATACAAGGCATCTTCTTGGAGGAGAGTGTTTCAATGATTAAGAAAGAAATGTTTGTATTAAAGAAAACACAGATATGCTATAGAATTAAATACAAAATGTGAATGCATTTTTAACATAAAATAACAATCTTCAAGGAATCGTATGTTTATGGTGAGCTACTTCATCTAGACCCCTGGGTCATACCTTTGCTTTCCTCTCTTCATTGGAACTTGGGTGTAAAAGTCTGTGAAATATTGACGTATTTTGAAAGCACCTTGTCAGCCATGAGATTCTAGAAGAGTGGTTCTCAAAGTATGGTCTAGGTTCCTTTGGGAGAGTCTAGACCTTTTTATGAGGTCCACAAAATCAAAACTATTTTCATAATAATATGAAGACTTTTTTTTGCCTTTTAAAAATATTTTTAAATTTTATTTTATTTACTTTTCTATACAGTAGGTTCTTATTAGTCATAAGTTTTATACACATCAGTGTATACATGTCAATCCCAATCGCCCAATTCATCACACTACCATCCCCACCCCCCAGCGGCTTTCCCCCCTTGGTGTCCATACGTTTTATTCTCTACAACTGTGTCTCAACTTCTGCCGTGCAAACTGGTTCATCTGTACCATTTTTCTGGGTTCCACATACATGCGTTAATATACGATATTTGTTTTTCTCTTTCTGACTGACTTCACTCTGTATGACAGTCTCTAGATCCATCCACGTCTCAACAAATGACCCAATTTCATTCCTTTTTATGGCTGAGTAATATTCCATTGTATATATGTACCACATCTTCTTTATCCATTCATCTGTCGATGGGCATTTAGGTTGCTTCCATGACCTGGCTATTGTAAATAGTGCTGCAATGAACACTGGGGTGCATGTGTCTTTTTGAATTATGGTTTTCTCTGGGTATATGCCCAGTAGTGGGATTGCTGGATCATATGGTAATTCTATTTTTAGTTTTTTAAGGAACCTCCATACTCTTCTCCATAGTGGTTGTATCAATTTACATTCCCACCAACAGGGCAAGAGGGTTCCCTTTTCTCCACACCCTCTCCAGCATTTATTGTTTGTAGATTTTCTGATGATGCCCATTCTAACTGGTGTGAGGTGGTACCTCATTGTAGTTTTGATTTGCATTTCTCTAAAAATTAGTGATGTTGAGCAGCTTTTCATGTGCTTTTTGGCCATCTGTATGTCTTCTTTGGAGAAATGTCTATTTAGGCCTTCTGCCCATTTTTGGATTGGGTTGTTTGTTTCTTTAATATTGAGCTGCATGAGCTGTTTATATATTTTGGAGATTAATCCTTTACCCGTTGATTCATTTGCAAATATCTTCTCCCATTCTGAGGGTTGTCTTGCCGTCTTGTTTATAGTTTCCTTTGCTGTGCAAAAGCTTTGAAGTTTCATTAGGTCTCATTTGTTTATTTTTGTTTTTATTTCCATTACTCTAGGAGGTGGATCAAAAAAGATCTTGCTGTGATTTATGTCAGAGTGTTCTTCCTATGTTTTCCTCTAAGAGTTTTATAGTGTGCAGTCTTACATTTATGTCTCTAATCCATTTCGGGTTTATCTTTGGGTTTCGTGTTAAGGAGTGTTCTAATTTCATTCTTTTACATGTAGCTGTCCAGTTTTCCCAGCACCACTTATTGAAGAGACTGTTTTTCTCCATTGTATATCCTTGCCTCCTTTGTCATAGATTAGTTGACCATAGGTGCGTGGGTTTACCTCTGGGCTTTCTATCTTGTTCCATTGATCTATGTTTCTTGTTTTTGTGCCAGTACCATACTGTCTTGAATACTGTAGCTTTGTAGTATAGTCTGAAGTCAGGGAGTCTGATTCCTCCAGCTCCGTTTTTTTCCCACAAGACTGCTTTGGCTATTCGGGGTCTTTTGTATCTCCATACAAATTTTAAGATTTTTTGTTCTAGTTCTGTAAAAAATGCCATTGGTAATTTGATACAGATTGCATGGAATCTGTAGATTGCTTTGGGTAGTATAGTCATTTTCACAATATTGATTCTTCCAATCCAGGAACATGGTATATCTCTCCATCTTTTGGTATCATCTTTAATTTCTTTCACCAGTGTCTTATAATTTTCTGCATACAGGTCTTTTGTCTCCGTAGGTAGGTTTATTCCTAGGTGTTTTATTCTTTTTGTTGCAATGGTAAATGGGAGTGTTTCCTTAATTTCTCTTTCAGAGTTTTCATCATTAGTGTATAGGAATACAAGAGATTTCTGTGCATTAATTTTATATCCTGCAGCTTTACCAAATTCATTGATTAGCTCTAGTAGTTTTCTGGTGGCATTTTTAGGATTCTCTATGTATAGTATCATGTCATCTGCAAACAGTGACCGTTTTACTTCTTTTCCAATTTGTATTCCTTTTATTTCTTTTCCTTCTCTGATTGCCGTGGCTAGGACTTCCAAAAGTGTGTTGAATAATAGTGGTGTGAATGGACATCCTTTCCTTGTTCCTGATCTTAGAGGAAATGCTTTCAGTTTTTCAACATTGAGAATGACTTTTGCTGTGGGTTTGTCGTGTCTGGCTTTATCGAAAGCAGCTGCATGCTAACTGCTTCTGTGTTTAGTCTATGGCCAAATCCCATGTTATGTAGCCTCTGGAAACTCCACTCTACACTCCTAAGAAAATGAGGGTGAAAAAGGCAAAAAATGAGAAGGAACCAAGATGGCGGAGTAGAAGGACGTGCTCTCACTCCCTCTTGTGAGAACGCCAGAGTCACGGATAGCTGCTGGATTATCATTGACAGGAGGACACTGGAGCTCACCAGAAAGGGTACCCCATATCCAAAGACAAAGGAGAAGCCACAATGGACTTCTACTGTGCCATCTTTGTTCCTTCTCCTTTTTTGCCTTTTTCACTCTCATTTTCTTATGAGTGTAGAGTGGAGTTTCCAGAGGCTACATAACATGGGATTTGGCCATAGACTGAACACAGAAGCAGTTAGCATCCAGCTGCTTTCGATAAAGCCAGACCTTAAAACTATAAAACAAGGTACTATTCTCTCATTTAGAAATATAGTTATTTTTCATGTAAACATTTTATGTTTCACATGCAATGGGGTTATTTTATTTTTAAATTAAGAAAATTTGTAAAATTTCTCCATTTTAGTTTCTAATATACCAAATATTAATAGATATTATTCACATAAATTAAAGTTTTGGGGGGTTCCCAATACTTTAAGATTATGAAGGGGGTTGGTGACCAAAAAGTATGAGAACCACTGCTTTATAATAATAAAAATTTGAACCAGAGCCAACCATGGCATTCATGTTGGATTTGGACAGTAAAACTCCAAGTGTGACAGTGTCAGGAAAAACCAATGTGCCCTTTCCACTCTCAATCCATGTAAAATCCACCTTCTTGTCAATGTCAGTGACTTCTGTTAAAGCTTGGCTCCAACACAAGGGCTGCATTGGTTCTTCTGCTCTGACAAACCTTTCATCCCTGCCTGAAACCTGCTGAACTCTTGGTCTTGTTTCCCAGCTGTCTGTCCTGGGTTGCATAGTTTGATGAGAACTGCTGCAATTTCTTTTGTGTATCCTGCCACATTCAGCACATATTTGTGTATATATTTTGGATTCCAGGCTGATTTGCTTGGTAATCCTGAGGTCCCAGACGGGGAAGTGTGACCAGCAATTTTAGTGGACTAGATGCAAAAAGTGGTCAAAACTACAAGTCCTGGTGCCATTTAGAGGCCCATTGCAAAAACATGGTTGTACACTGATCCTGTAAGCCATAGGCAAGGAGAATTGCCATTAAAGATATTCCTTTAATATTTTAAACAAGGAGGATAATGTATTTATTCATTTTGGTCTTAAGCAGGCCTAGCAGAGTAGATATTTAAGAAGTACTTGTTGAATGAATCAATGAATAAATGAGTGAATGCCTTACCTTCCCTGATATCAAGTTTTTCTATCCAGGAAATTTAGGAAGAATACCCAGGAAAGTAGAATAAGGTTAAAATGGAAATGACAGCTGATACTATATATAGAAAACCCTAAAGACTCCATACAAAAACTACCAGAACTGATAAACGAATTCAGCAAGGTAGCAGGATACAAGATTAACATACAGAAATTGGTTACATTACTTTACACTAACAATGAAATATCAGAAAGGTAACATAAAAAAATACTTTTAAAATCTCATCAAAAAGTAAAATACTTGGAAAGAAACCTGATTAAGGAGGTGAAAGACTTATATGCTGAGAACTATAAAACAGTTATAAAGAAAAAACTGAAGATGATTCAAAGAAATGGAAAGATAGCTCATGCTCTTGGATTGGAAGAATTAATATTGTTAAAATGGCCATACTACTCAAAGCAATCTACATATTTCGTGTGATCCCTATCAAATTACCCATGACACTTTTCACAGAACTAGAACAAATAATCCTAAAATTTATATGGAACCATAAAAGACCCAGAATTGCCAAAGAAATCCTAAGGAAAAAGAACAAAGCAGGAGGCATAACTCTCTCAGACTTCAGACAATACTACAAAGCTACAGTAATCAAAACAGTGTGGTATTGGCACAAAAACAGCCATATGGATCAAGGGAACAGAGAGCCCAGAAATAAATAAACCCACACACCTATGATCAATTAATCTTTGACAAAGGAGGCAAGAATATACAATGGGAAAAAGCAGCTTTAGCAAGTGGTGTTAGGAATGTTGGACACATAAACTATAAAACAACCAGAAAACAATAAGACAGGATTAGAAAGTCCTTACCTATCAATAATTACTCTAAATATAAATGGATTGAATTCTCCAATCAAAAGACATAGAGTGGCTGGGAAGGTAAAAAAAAATCAAGACCCAAGTATATGTCACCTACAAGAGACTCACTTTAGCTTTAAGGACACACATAGGCCCAAAGTGAAGGGATAGAAAAAGATATTTAGTACAAGTGGAAGCAAAAAGAGAGCACAGGTAACTATACTTATATCAGACAAAATAGAAATTAAGCCAAAAACAGTAACAAGAGACAAAGAAGGTCATTATGTAATGATAAAGGGGTCAATTCATCAAGAAGATATAAAAATTGTAAATATATATGCACACAACATTGGAGCACCTAAGTATATTAAGCAAATTCTAGTAGACCTAAAGGGAGAAATAAGCAAAAATACAGCAACAGTAAGAGAGTTCAATACCCCACATTCAATAATGGATAGATCATCCAGACAGAAAATCAAGAAGGAAACATTGGACTTGAACCATACTTTAGACCAAATGAATCTAACAGATATATACAGAACATTCCATCCAACAACAGCAGAATAGACATCTTTCTCAAGTGCACATGAACATTCTCGGATAGATCATATGATAGGTCACAAAACAAGTCTTAGGAAATTTAAGAAGACTGAAGTCATGCTAAGTATCTTTCCCAAGCACAATGGTATAAAGCTAGCAAACAATGATAAAAGGAAAGCTGGAAAATTCACAAATATATGAAAATTACACAACACACTTCTGAAAAACTGCTGGGTCAAAAGAAGAAATTTTTTTAAATCCAAAAATATCTTGAAATAAAAATGGAAACACAACATATCAAAACCTATTGGACACTGCCAAACAGTTCCAAGAGGAAACTTTATAGTGATAAATACCTACATTAGAGAAAAAGAAAGAAAGAAAGAAAGAAAGAAAGAAAGAAAGAAAGAAAGAAAGGGAGGGAGAGAGAGAGAGGGAGGGAGGGAGGGAGGGAGAGAGAGAGAGAGAAAGAAAGAAAGAAAGAAAGAAAGAAAGAAAGAAAGAAAGAAAGAAAAAGAAAGAAAGGAGAAAGAGAGAAAGAAAGAGAGAGGGGGATGGAGGGAGGGAGGAAGGAAAGAAGGAAGGCAGAAAGGAAGGAAAAAAGAGGGAGAGGAGAGAGGTAAGGAGGAAGGAAGCTCTCAAATAAATTAACATTACACCTTAAGAAATTACAGGGCTTCCCTGGTGGTGCAGTGGTTGAGAATCTGCTTGCCAATGCAGGGGACATGGGTTCAAACCCTGGTCTGGGAAGATCCCACAGGCTGTGGAGCAACTAAGCCCATGCACCACAACTACTGAGCCTGCACTCTACAGCCTGCAAGCCACAACTACTGAAGCTCATGCACTTAGAGCCCATGCTCTGCAACAAGAGAAACCACTGCAATGAGAAGACCATGCACCACAATGAAGAGTAGCCCCTGCTCGCCACCACTAGAGAAAGGCCTGTGCGCAGCAACAAGGACCCAACACAGCCAAAAATAAATAAATAAATAAATTTATTTAAAAAAAGAAGAAACTACAAAAAGAACAAACTTAGCCCAAAGTTAACAGAGGAATAAAATAGCAAAGATCAGAGCAGAAATAGATGAAACAGGCAAGAAAAACAGTTAAAGAGAACAAAACTAAGAGCTGTTTATTGAAAAGATAAACAAAATTAACAACCTTTAGCTAAACTATGAAAAAAAGAACACTCAAAAATGTAAAGTAAGAAATGAAAGAGAAGACATTACAACTAATGCCACAGAAATAAAGAATAAGAGACCACTATGAAAAATTTATGCCAACAAATTGGGTAACCTAGAAGAAATGGATGCATCCCTAGAAATATATAATCTACCAAACTTGAATTATGAAGAAACAGAAAATCAAAGACCAATGTAACAGAATTGATACCCTGGAAGTAAACCCTAACATGAAGGAATACCAAGGGGCAATTGTAATTATCTAATAAGAAGAAATAAACTCCTGAACCACTGGTAAGAATAAAGAGGACAAAAAGGAAGAAAAGGATACAAGAGGGTAACAGGCACTCTCCTGGCAATTGGAGTCATCATCAAACTCTTCCTTTGTGGGAAAGTCATTTGCTTGGCTGTTTTTCCTTGCATCTGACCTTTGACTTTTGAAATCAGGATGACAATATCTGTTCATTTTAAGTCCCATTCACTTAAATGTATGTAGAGTAACATTTTTCTCAGAATACTTTTCAGACGTGTACCATATTTCAAAATGTACAATGTACAGGCTAAACCATGGAAACTTTTTATCTAATAAAGCTCTTTGAAAAAAAAGAAGTAAACCTAACATATACAGTGAAATAATATTTGACAAGGAGGCCAAGACACTCAATGGGGAAAGAATAGTCTCTTGACAAATGGTGCTGGGAAAACTGGATAATCACAGGCAGGAGAATGAAATTGACTCCCATTTTATATCACTTACAAAATTAACTCTAAATGAATTGAAGACTTAAATGTAAAAACTGAAACCAGAAAACTTCTAGAAGAAAACATAGGGAAAATGTTCCTTAATATTGGTCTTGGCAACAATATTTTGAATATGAAACCAAAACCACAAGCAACATAAGTACAAATTAATAACTGGGACTACATCAAACTAAACATTTCTGCACAGCAAAAGAAACCATTAACAAAATGAAAAGACAACCTTTGGGATGGGAGAAAATATTTGCAAAAATCATACATCAGATAAGGGGTTAATATCCAAAATATACAAAGAACTCACACAACTCAATATCAAAACAACGAACAACCCAATTAAAAAATGGGCAGAGGGGAAACCTGGGCCCATGCTGGGCATAGGGGATCGATGACTTGGCTGGTGGGCATGGCCACCTGGGCCAACTGAGGAGAGAGAGCAGAGTAGAAAGACCTTGAGCTCACCACCTCTAAAATCACAACTATCTATAGAACAACCATTGATGAAAAAGACTGGAAACTACCAGAAAAGATTTTCTACAGCTAAAGACATAAAGAAGGAACCACAATGAGACTGGCAGAAGGGGCAGACTCGTGATATAACATCCCATACCACCTGGTTAGGCAACCCAGAAACTGGAGAAAAATCATATTGCAGAGGTCCTCCCACAGGAGTGAGAGTTCTGAGCCCCACGTCAGCCTCCCCAGCCCGGGGTTCCTGCAGGAAGACAAGCCCCCATAGCATTTGGCTTTGAAGGCTAGTGCAGGTTAATTGCAGGAGCCCCACAGAACTGGGGGAAATAGAGACTTCACTCTTAAAGGATGCACACAAAATCCCACACACACAGGCACCCAGGACAAAAGCCATAATTTAATAGGACCCTGGATCACACCTACTAGCTGGTTTGGAGGGTCTCCTGGAGATGCAAGGAATGGCTGTAGCTCACCCTGGAGACACAGACACTGGTGGCAGACATACTGGGGAACATTCAAATGCATGAACACTGCTGCTGGCAGCTGCCATCTTGGTTCATTAGCACCAAGACTTGGCCCCACCCAACAGCCTATAGATGCTAGTGCTGGCATGCCTCAGGGCAAACAACCAACTGGGCAGAGACACAGCCCTACCATTGACAAACAGGCTGTCTAAAGATGCCCTGAGCCCTCAGCTGCCTCTAGACACAGCCCTGCCCACCAGAGGGCTAAGACCCAGCTTCACCCCCCAGTGAGCAAGCACCAGCCCTTCCCACCAGGGAGCCTGCACTAGCCTCTAGACCAGCCTCACCCAACAAGGGGCAGACACCAGAAGCAGAAAACAACAATCCCATAGCCCGCAGACCAAGCCTGCCAACAACAAGCCAGACCTTACCCTGGGACCACCTGGGCCCTGGCCCTGCCCAATAGCAGGCCAACGCAACCTTTAGGACATGCCAGACCCCATACTCAACTGTGTCAAGAACTGCCCCCACCCACAACCAATGATCTGAAATGAGAATTGGCATCCCTGGGTCCTGTACCCAGACTCCAGGAACGAGCTCCACCTGTCAATAGTTTGGCACTAACTCCAGGATCTGGCTTCACCTACCAGTGGATCAGCAACAGCCCTAGAGTCTTCAGGACCCTGACTCTGCCCACCAGTGAGCCAGCACTAGCCCTGAGGTCCCCTAGGTTTCTGCAAACAGCTACCTCACAACCAAGCCCTGATAAACAGCTGCCAGCAGCATCCACACAAGGCAGAGCCTGGCACAACTAAATGGAGTAGTGGCCAACTAAGCCTACCAGACCACCCACATAGTCAGCCTGCCACAAGAGAATGACCCACACAGCCCACCTAGGGGGAAACCTTAGAGCATGTAGCTTGGGTGATGAGAGGGGAGTGCACTTCTGGGAAGCATAGGACATCTGCTGCAGAAGACCATCTCTCCAAGGTTGAGAAACATAACTAACCTACCACATACAGAAAAATACAAATAGCAACTTATACAAAATGAGATGGCTGAGGAATAAGTTCCAGACAATGGAACAAGATAAAACTCCAGAAGAAGAACTAAGTGAAGTGAAGATAGGCAATCTACCCCAGAAAGAGTTCAGAATAATGATCATAAAGATTATCAAAGAACTCAGGAGGAGAATGGATGCACAGAGTGAGAAGTCAGAAGTTTTTGACAAAGAGTTAGTTCGAAAATATAAAGAATAACCAAACAGAGATGAAGAATACAATAATTGAAATGGAAAATACTCTAGAAGGAATCAATAGTAGACTAAATGATACAGAAGTATGGATCAGTGAGCTGAAAGAATAGTGGAAATCACTGCTGCTGAACAGAAAAAAGAATGAAAAGAAATGAGAACAGTTTGAGAGACCTCTGGGACAATATCAAGTGCAATAATATTCACATTATAGGGGTCTCAGAAGGAGAAGAGAGAGAGAAAGGGGCTGAGAACATATTTGAAGAGATAATAGCTAAAAAATTCCCTAACCTGGGAAAGGAAACAGTCACCAAAGTCCAGGAAGCACAGAATCCCATACAGGATTAATCCAAGAGGAAAACACAAAGACACATTGTAATCAAAATGAAAAAATTGAAGATAAAGAGAGAATCTTATAGAAGCAAGGGAAAAGCAACAAATGACATACAAAGGTACTTCCATAAGGCTATCAACTGATTTTTCAGCAGAAACTCTGCAGTCCAGAAGGGAGTGGCATGATATATTTAAAGTGATGAAAGGGAAAAACCTACAACCAAGAATACTCTACCCAGCAAGTCTCTCATTCAGATTTGATGGAGAAATCAATAGCTTTACAGACAAGCAAAAGCTAAAAGAATTCAGCACCACCTAACCAACTTTACAATAAATGTTAAAGGAAGTTCTCTAGGTGAAAAAGAAAAGTCCACAACTAGAAACAAGAAAATTACAAAATGAAAAAGGCACATATATAGTAAATGTAATAAATCATCCACACACAAAACTACAAGGGAGGTTAAAATACAGAAGTGCTAAAATCATATATATCCACAATAAGCAGTTAAGGGTTACACAAAACAAATAGATGTGAAATATGATATTTAAAACAGTAATTATGAGGGGAGGAGAATATAAATGCAGGGTTTTTAAAATGCATTTGAAAATAAGAGACCAGCAAAATAAAGCAATCATATATATATGATTGTCTGATAGACTGCTATACAAAAACCTCATGGTAACTGCAAAACAAAAATCAATAATAGATATACCCACAAAAAGAAAAAGGAATTCAAACATAACACTAAAGATAGTCAACAAATCACAAGAGAAGAGAATAAAAGAAGGGGAAAAAAGGAAAGGGGGGGGGGAAGACCTACAAAAATAAATCCAAAACAGTTAACAAGATGGCAATAAGAACATACACATCATTAATTACCTTAAATGTAAACGGACTAAATGCTTCAACCAAAAGACATAGAGTGGCTGAATGGATACAAAACAAGACACCTACATAGGCTGCCTGCAAAAGATTGACTTCAGACCTAGAGACACATAAAGACTGAAAGTGAGGGGATGGGAAAAGGTATTCCACGTAAATGGAAATCAAAAGAAAGCCGGAGTAGCAATACTTATATCAGACAAAATAGACTTTAGAATAAAGACTGTTATAAAAGACAAAGAAGGACACTACATAATGATCAAGGGATCAATCCAAGAAGAAGATATAACAATTGTAAATATATATGCACCCAACATAGGAGCACCTCAATATATGCGGCAAATATTAACAGACATAAAATGAGAAATTGTCAGTAACACAATAATAGTAGGGTACTTTAACACGCTGCTTACATCAGTGGACAGATCATTCATACTGAAAATCCATAAGGAAACATAGGCCTTAAATAACACATTAGGCCAAATGGACTTAATTGATATATAGAGAGCATTCCATCTGAAAGCAATAGAATACACATTCTTTGCAAGTGCACATGGAACATTCTCCAGGATAGATCACATGCTAGGCCACAAAACAAGCCTCGGTAAATTTTTAAAAATTGAAATCATATCAAAGCATCTTTTCCAAGCACAATGCTATAAGACTAGAAATTAACTACAAAAAAAACCCCTGCAAAAAACACAAACACATGGAGGATAAACAATATGCTAGTAAACAACCAATGGGTCAGTGAAGAAATCAAAGAGGAAATAAAAAATACATGGAGACAAATAAAAACAAAAACACGGTGATCCAAAACCTATGGGATGCAGCAAAAGCAGTTCTACGAGGGAAGTTTATAGTGATACAAGCCTACCTCAGGAAACAAGAAAAATCTCAAATAAACAAACTAACCTCAAATGTAAAGGAACCAGAGAAAGTGGAACAAACAAAACCCCAAGTTAGTAAAAGGAAAGAAATCATAAAGATCAGAGTAGGAATAAATGAAATAGAGACTAAAAAAATAGAAAAGAACAATGAAATTAAAAGCTGGTTCTTTGAAAAGATAGACAAACTTGATAAATTTTTAGCCAGACTCATCAAGAAAAAAAGGAGAGGGCCCAAATCAATAAAATCAGAAAGGAAAAAGGAGAAGTTACAACCAATACCACAGAAATACAAAGGATCATAAGAGACTACTATGAGCAACTATACACCAATAAAATGGATAACCTAGAAGAAATGGACAAATTCTTAGAAAGGTACGATCTCCTAAGACTGAACCAGGAAGAAATAGAAAATATGAACAGACCAATTACCAGTTTTGAAATTGAATCAGTAATTTAAACATGCCCAACAAACAGAAGTCCAGGATCAGATGGCCTCACAGGGGAATTCTACCAAATATTTAGAGAAGCGTTAACACCTATCCTTCTGAAACTATTACAAAAATTGCAGAGGGAGGAACACTTCTGAACTCATTCTATGAGGCCACCATCACCCTGATACCAAAACCAGACTAAGATATTAGAAAGAAAGAAAGGAAGGATGGAAGGAAGGAAGGAAGGAAGGAAGGAAGGAAAGGAAGGAAGGCAGGCAGGAAGGAAGGAAGGAAGGAAGAAAGGAAGAAAGGAAGAAAGGAAGAAAGGGAAAGAAAATTACAGGCCAATATCACTGATGAACATAGATGCAAAAATCCTCAACAAAATACTAGTAAACCAAATCCACCAATACCTTAAAAGGATCATACACCATGATCAAACGGGATTTATCCCAGGGATGCAAGGATTTTTCAATATCTGCAAATCAATCAATGTGATACACCATATTAACAAATTGAAGAAAACCACGTGATAATCTCAATAGATGCAGAAAAAGTGATAAAATTTGGCATCCATTTATGATAAAAATTCTCCAGAAATTGGGCATAGAGAGAACCTACCTCAACATAATAGAGGCCATATATGACAAACCCACAGCTAACATCCTACTCAACAGTGAAAGGTTGAACGCATTCCTTCTATGATCAAGAACAAGACAAGGATGCCCACTCTCACCACTTCTATTCAACATAGTTTTGGAAGTCCTAGCCACAGCAATCAGAGGAGAAAAACAAATAAAAGGAATCCAAATTGGAAAGGAAGAAGTAAAACTGTCACTGTTTGCAGATGACAAGTTACTATACATAGAAAATCTTAAAGACACCACCAGAAAACTACTAGAGCGCATCAACAAATTTGGTAATGTTGTAGGTTACAAAATTAACACACAGAAATCTGTTGCACTGTTATACACTAACAATGAAATATCAGAAAGAGAAATTAAGAAAAAAAATCTCACTTACCATCACACCAAAAAGAATAAAATACCTAGGAATAAACCTACCTAAGGAGGCAAAAAACCTTTACTCCAAAAACTGTAAGACACTGATGAAAGAAATAAGATGACACAAACATATGGAAAGATATACTGTGTTCTTGGATTGGAAAAAAAAATCAATATCGTTAAAATGACCAAACTACTCAAGACAATCTACAGATTCAATGCAATCTCTATCGAAATACCAATGACATTTTTCACAGAAATAGAACAAATAATTTTAAAATTTGTATGGAAACACAAAAGACCCTGAATAGCCAAAATAATCTTGACAAAGAAAAACAGAGCTGGAGGAATCATGTTCCACTTCAGAGTATACTACAAAGGTACAGTAATCAAAACAGTGTGGTACTGGCACAAAAACAAACACATAGATCAATGGAACAGAACAGAAAGCCCAGAAATAAACCCACACACTTACGGTTAATTAATGTATGACAAAGGAGGAAAGAATATACAATAGAGGAAAGACAGTTTCTTCGATGAGTGGTGTTGGGAAAAATGGACAGCTATATGTAAAAGAATAAAATTAGAACATTCTCTAACACCATATACAAAAATAACCAAAATGAATTAAAGACCTAAACATAAGCCCAGATACTATAAAACTCCTAAAGGAAAACTTAGGCAGGACACTCTTTGACATAAATTGCAGCAACATTTTTTTGGATCCATCTTCTGGATTAATGGATATAAAAGCAAAAATAATTAAATGGGACCTAATTAAACTTAAAAGTTTTTGCATAGCAAAAGTAACCATGAACAAAATCAAAGGCAACTTATGGAATGGGAGAAAATATTTGCAAATGATGCGAACAACAAGGAATTAATTTCCCAAATACACGAACAATATCAAAAAAACAAACAACTCAATCAAAAAGGAGCTTGGGATTGACATATTCACACCATTATATATAAAATAAATAACTAATAAGAACCTACTGTATAACACCAGGAACTCTACTCAACACTCTGTAATGGCCTATATGGGAAAAGAATCTAAAAAAAGTGGATATATGCATATGTATAATTGATTCACTTTGCTGTACACCTGAAACTAACACAACATTGTAAATCAACTATACTCCAACAAAAAATTTTAAATATATACACAATAAAAAGGAGGGGAGTAGAAAAAAACAAAAACAAAAAAAAGAAAATCATCAAAAATGGGCAGAAGACTTAAATAGACATTTCTCCAAAGAAGATATACAGATGCCCAACAGGCATAGGAAAAGATACTCAACATTGATAATTATTAGAGAAATGCAAATCAAAACTACAATGATGTATCATGTCACACCTCACACCAGTCAGAATGGCCATCATCAAATAGTCTACAGATTATAAATGCTGGAGAGTGTGTGGAGAAAAGAGAACCCTTCCACACTATAGGTGTGAATGTAAATAGGTACAACCACTATGGAGAACAGTATGGATGTTCCTTAAAAAACTAAAAATAGAGTTACCAGATGATCCTGAAATCCCACTCTTAGGCATATATCTGAAAAAGATGAAAACTTTAATTCAAAAAGATACATGCACCCCATTGTTCATAGCAGCACTACAATAGCCAAGGCTTGGATGCAACCTAAATGTCCATCGACAAATGAATGGATAAAGAAAATGTGGTATAGATATTATATATATATATATATATATATATATAATGGAATATTACTCAGCCATAAAAAGAAGAATGAAATAATGCCATTTGCAGCAACATGGATGGAATTAGAGATTATCATACTAAGTGAAAAGTCACACAGAGAAAGACAAATATCATATGATATCACTTATATGTGGAATCCAAAAAACAATGATACAAATGAACTTATTTACAAAATGGAAACAGACTGACAGATATAGAAAACAAATTTATGGTTACCAAAGGGGAAAGGAGGAGGAGGAATAAGTTAGGAGTTGAGGATTAACAGATACACACCACTATATATAAAATTGATAAACAACAAGGGCCTACTGCATAGCACAGGGAACGATATCCAGTATCTTGTAATAACCTATGATGGAAAAGAATTCTAAAAGAACATATGTGTGTGTGTGTATATATATATTCATACACACACACACTAACTGAATCAATTTGCTGTACAACAGA
This sequence comes from Balaenoptera borealis, assembly GCF_965194805.1. Taxonomy (NCBI): domain Eukaryota; kingdom Metazoa; phylum Chordata; class Mammalia; order Artiodactyla; family Balaenopteridae; genus Balaenoptera; species Balaenoptera borealis. The sequence continues at coordinate 38,528,603 of NC_138870.1, forward strand.
AACTAACACAACATTGTTAATCAACTATACTTCAATTTTTAAAAATGGGCAAAGGATCTGAATAGACATGTTTTCCAAGAAGACATACAAATGGCCAAAAGGTACATGAAAAGGTGCTCAATATCACTAATCATCATGGAAATGCAAATCAAAACCAAATGAGATATTACCTCACACTTGTTTGAATGCCTCTCATCAAGAAAGAAAGAAAGAAAGAAAGAAAGAAAGAAAGAAAGAAAGAAAGAAAGAAAGAAAGAAAGAAAGTTAGGTGGCAAGAATATGGAGAAAAGGGGACCCACATGTACTGTTGGTGGGAAGGTAACTTGGTGCCTCTATTCTATGGGAAACCATATAGATATTCATCAAAAAATTAAAAATAGGACTATCATATGATCCAGCAACCCAACTTCTGGGTATATATCCCAAAGAAATTAAAGCGGGATCTCAAAGAGATATCTGCCTTCTATGCTTATTGTAGCATTATTCACAATAGCCAAGATATGGAAAAAACCTAAGTGTCTTTCTTCAGATTAATGAATAAAGAAGATGTGGTGTATAGATACAATAGAATATTATTTAGCCATGAGAAGGAAGGAAATCCTATCATTTGTGACAACTTAGATGAAACTTGAGGGCATTAAGCCAAGTAAAATAAGTCAGACAGAGAAAGAAAAATACTGTATGATATCACTTATCTATGGAATCTAAAAAATGCCAAACTCATAGAAACTGAAAGTTAGAATGATGGTGACTGGGACTGGGGGTGGGGGGAAGTAGAAAGATGTTGGTCCAAGAGTACAAATTTCCTGTTATAAGATGAATAAATTCTGGGGATCTAATGTACAGTATGGTGATTATAGTTAATAATACTGTATTATATACTTGAAAGTTGCTAAGAAAATAGATCTTAAATGTTCTCATTGCAAAAAAAGAAAGAAATGGTAATCATATGACATGATGAAGGTGCTAACACTCTGGTAGTAATCATTTTGCAATATATTAGCATATCAAATCAACATGTTTTATACCTTAAGCTTACACGATGTTATTGTCAATTATATCTCAATAAAGCTGAAAAAATTAAAATAAGAAAGATGTTCTAGGAGTGCAATTTGCTTTGCATGTTTATATCATTTCTCTGACTGAATGTGCTGACTATTCTATAAATCATGTAGAGAAATGATTAAAGAGAGATGTAATAAGGGGAAAAAAACAGAGAAACAGGTTAACATGGGCCATTCAAGGGAACAACATAAATCTCCGGAAACCAACCTAAAGAAAAAGAGTTTTGGATTTACTAAACAAAGACTTTAAAACTACCATCTTAAGTATGCTCAGAACTTAAAGGAGACCATGAACAAAGTACTAAAGGAAATCTGGAAAATTATATTTGAACAAAATGTGCATATCAACAAAGATATAGAAATTATATAAAAGACAACAATTCTGGAGCTCAAAATAAAAAATAAAATTGAAAAATTTATTAAAGAGATTCAATAGTGGACCCAAACCACTAGACAGAAAACAGCAACCTTGAAAATAGATCATGTAAGTTTGAGGAGCGAAAAGAAAAACAAATGAAGAAAAGTGAACAGAGCCTAAGGGACTTATGAGAAACCACCAAGGAGACCATATATACAGAATGGAAAACCCAGAAGGAAAGAGAGAAAGAAAGTCAGATAGCTTATTGAAGAAATAACAGCCAAAAATTTCCCAAATTTGAGGAAAAACATAAATATACAAATACAAAAAAGTCAATGAACTCTAAGTAGAACAAGCCAGAAGATACTCACACTGAGACACATTATAATCAAGTTCTCTAAAGTCAAATATAAACAGAGAATCTTGAAGGGAGCAAAAGAAAAATGACATCTATACAATGGATCCTCAAGATTACCAGCAGACTTCTCAGCAGAAACCTTACAGGCCAGAGGGCATTAAGATGATATATTTAAAGTGCTATGAGGGCTTTCCTGGTGGCTCAGTGGTTAAGAATCTGCCTGCCAATGCAGGGGACATGAGTTCGAGCCCTGGTGCAGGAGGATCCCACATGCCTTGGAGCAACTGAGCCCGTGTGCCACAACTACTGAGCCTGCGCTCTAGAGCCCATGAGCCACAACTGAGACTCACACACCTAGAGCCCGTGCTCCGCAATGGGAGAAGCCACTGTGATGAGGAGCCTGCACACCACAACAAAGAGTAGCCCCCACTCACCGCAACTAGAGAAAGCCTGCATGCAGCAACAAAGACCCAACTCAGCCAAAAATAAAGTGCTATGAGAGAAAAACTGTCAACACATAATTCTATATCTGGCAAAATTATCCTTCAAAAATGAGGGAGAAATTAGGACATTCCTAGATAAACAAAAACTGAGGTAATTCATTACAACTAGGCCTTCCCTACAAGAAATGCTAAAAGGAGTTCTTCAAGTTCAAACAAAAAGACATCAGACAGTTACTCAGAACCACACAAAAATATAAAGTTTTCTGCTAAAGGTAAATACATGGACAAATATAAAAAGCAGTATTATCATAATCTGGTTTTATAACTCCACTTTTTATTATTCTACAGACTTAAAAAAATGCACAAAAAGTAATCATAAATCTATGTTAATAGGCACATTACATAAAGATTTAACATAAAATAAATTTACATATTTATACATATATGTATGTATTATATAGGTACATATACATATAATATGCATACATATTATACATATATTTATACATAATATACTATATATATAAACACATGATATAAAGATGTAGTTTGTGAGAAATAAAGGGAACAGAGAGATAAAGGAGTAGGTTTTGTATGCACCTGAATTTAAATTGGTAACAGTTTCAAATAGTTATATGATTATTTAATAATATATAAAAATATCAAATCACAGTGTTATACACATGAAACTAATATATTGTTTGTTAATTATAATTCAATTAAAAATGAAATAAATTGTTATATCTTTAGGATGTTATATATAATCCCCATGGTAACCATAAAGAGAATATCTAGGACTTCCCTGGTGAGCCAGTGGTTAAGAATCCACGCTTCTGGGCTTCCCTGGTGGCACAGTGGTTGAGAATCTGCCTGCCAATGCAGGGGACACGGGTTTGAGCCCTGGTCTGGGAAGATCCCACATGCTGTGGAGCAACTAGGCCCATGAGCCACAATTGCTGAGCCTGCGCGTTTGGAGCCTGTGCTCCGCAACAAGAGAGGCCACGATAATGAGAGGCCCACGCACCGCGATGAAGAGTGGCCCCCACTTGCCACAACTAGAGAAAGCCCTGGCACAGAAACAAAGACCCAACACAGCCATAAATAAATAAATAAAAATTGTATAACTTTAAAAAAGGAACAGAATGGAGCTGTTCTGTTAAAAAAAAAAAAAAAAGAATCCACGCTTCCACTGCAGGGGGCACAGGTTTGATCACTGGTCAGGGAATTAAGATCCTGCATGCCACATGGTGCAGCCAAAAAATATATATATATAGAATATACACAAAAGAAAATGAGAAGAGAATCAAAATGTGTCACTATAAAAAATACCATATAACACAAAGGAAGATAATAAGGGACAAAAAAAAAGCTATAAGACATTCAGAAAACAAATAATAAAATGGCAATAGTAAGTCCTTCACTATCAGTAGCTACTTGAAACAAAAATGGATTGAATTCCCCAAAGACATAGATAGGCAGAAAGGATTTAAAGGCAGGACCCAACTATGTGATGTCTATAAGAGACCAACTTTAGATCGAAGAACCCACACAGGCTGAAAGTGAGAGGACGGAAAAGATATTCCATGCAAATAGTAACCAAAAGAGAGCAGGGGATGCTATTCTAATATCAGACAAATTAACCTTAAAGTCAGAAACTTATAAGAAACAGAAAGACATTGTATAATGACAAAAGTGTCAATTCACCAAGAAGATGTAACAATTATAAGCATATTTGCAGGAAACATCAGAGCTGCAAAATATATGAAGCAAAAAGTGACAGAATAGAAAGGAGAAATAGCTCTACAAAAATAGTAGGAAATTTCAATATCCCACTTTGAATAATAGATAGAACAACCAGACAGAAGATCAATAAAGGAACAGAGGACTTGAACAACATTATAGACTAACTGGACCTAAAAGACATATAGAGAACACTTTATCCAATAGTTGTAGAATATACATTTTCCTCAAGTGTACATGGAACTTTAAGGAGTTTGGGATTAACATATACACATAACTATATATAAAATAGATAATCAAGAAGGACCTACTGTATATCACAGGAACCATACTCAATATCTTGTAATAACCTATAATGAAAGGGAATGTCAAAAAGAATACATATATCTGAATCACTTTGCTATACACCTGAAACTACATGACATTATAAATCAACTTTATTTCAATAAATTTTTTAAAATGTATGTGAACAATCTCTAGGATAGATCATATATCAGGTCAAAAAAAGTCTTAATGAATTTTGAAAGATTGAAATATACTAAGTATCTTTTCTGATAACAAAGGAATGAAATTTGAAATCAATAGCAGAAGGAAAATGGAAAATCCAAAAAAATGTAGAAATTAAACAACACAGTTTTAACCTTTAGGTTAATGGAGAAATCACAAGGAAAATTAGGAAATATCCTGAGAAAAATGGAAATGAAAACACAACATACCAAAGCTTATAAGATTCAGTGAAGGCAGTGCTAAGCAGGAAATTCATAGCAGTAAATGCTTATATTAAAAAAGGACAATACCAAACCAAAGCTAACTTTACACCTTAAAGAACTAAAAAAAGAAGAAAAAAGCAAACCCAAAGCTAGCAAAAGGAAAGAAAGAATGAAGATTAGAACAGAAATAAATGAAATAGAGAATTAAAAAAACTAATAAAGAAAATCAGTGAAACCAAGAGTTTGTTGTTCAAAAAGATCAACAAAATTGACAAAACTTTAGCTAAAGTGATGAAAAAAAGGGAAAGAACTCAAACAATTAGTATCAGAAATGAAAGAGGGGACATTATACTAGATTTTACATAAACAAAATGTATTATAAGAGAGTACCATGAACAACTGTACATCAAATTAGATATCTCAGGTGAAATGGAAAAATTACTAGAAACACACACACAAAAATTAACACCAATCCTCCTCAAACTTTTCCAAAAAACTGAAGAGGAGGGAATATTTCCTAACTCATTGTATGAGATCAGCATTACACTGATAACATATCCTGACAAAGACACAAGAAAAGAAAACTGCAGACCAATATCCCTGATAAATATTGCTGTTAAAATCCTAAAGAAAGTACTAGCAGACAGAATTAGCAACACATTAAATGGATTATGCACCATGGCCAAGTGGGATTTATTTCTGGAATACGAGGATGGTTCAATGCACAAATATTAATCATCATAATATACCACATTAGCAGAATAAGGGAGAGTGGGGGACCCACGATCATTTCAATCAATGGAGGAAAAAGCACTGACAAAATTTAACACCTTTTCAGTATATAAACACTCAACAAACTAGGAATGAAAGGTAACTACCTCAACATAATAAATGACACGTATGAAAAGCCCACAGCTAACATCATACTCAATGGTGAAAGACTGAAAGCTTTCTCTCTAAGATCAGGAACAAGACAAGAGTACCTACTTTCCTCACTTCCATTCAACATAATAAATACTACAAGTCCTAGCCAGAGCAATTAGGCAAGAAAAAGAAACAAAAGGCATCTAAATTAGAAAGGAAGAAGTAAACTTATCTCTGGTTGCAGATGACATGATCTTATATGGAGAAAACTCTAAAGACTCTACAAAGAAACTATTAAAACTAATAAATTAATTCAGCAAAGTTACAGGATAAAAAATTAAGACACAAAAATTAATTGCCTTTCTACACATTAACAATGAAACATCAGAAAAAAATAAAGAAAATAATTCCATTTATAATAGCATCAAAACAAATAAAATACTCAGGAACAAACTTAACTAAGGAGATGAAAAACTTGTACACTGAAAACCAAAAATTATTGCCGAATGAAATTAAAGAAGACACCAATAAAGGGAAATACGTCCCATGCTCATGGATTCAAAGACTTAATGTTGTTAAAATGTCAGTACTACCCAAAGTTATCCGCAGAGTCAGTATAATCCCTATCAAAATCCCAATAACGTTTTTTGCAGAATTAGGAAAATCGATCTTAAAATTCATATGGAATCTCAGCGGACTCCAAATAGTCATAACAATCTCAAAAAAAGAAGAACAATGTTAGAGGTTTCATATTTCTTGATTCCAAAACTTAACTATAAAGGTACAGTAATCAGTGTACCTGTACTGGCAAAAGGACATATCTACTTAATTGATATCTTGTATCTGATCATTCAATATCAGAAGGTCTTGGGTATCTAATTTGCTTTGTGCTGTTTTCTGCTAATGTTTTCACACATAATGGTTCATTCCCTATGTGTTTTGAAATTTTGAACTGTGAAATCATATTTGAGTTTAATCTATAAGAATCCTGCAGAGCCTGAGTAAGGAGACAAGCCCCCTTGGGGGACGTGCATTTGCTTTTGCCAGGTGTCCCAGGGCTCTCTCAAACAAGAACCACTTTAATTCCTCAGTCTAGAGTTTCCTACTCATTCAGGTAGTATAAATTCAAATCCCAAGTCCTCATATGGGATGGCCTCGATTATATCGGGAAAAATGTTTTTTTCAACCTGAAGCTTAGGCCATGATAAGCAAGTGTCCTTGTCATTTCTCTTTGCCAGCAGGTGAATTTTTTTCTAGTCCATTCTTTCATTCAGAATGTATTCCCCAAGGTCTTGATTGTGAAGGAGTTTCTAAGCTCCAATTCTCCATCCAGCATGGGTCTAAATCTTCATCTTTTATCTCCTGTTCAACTGTTGAAATGAAAGCCTCTTGGTTATTAGAATTGACAAATATTCCCTGGGAAGCCAGTGCTTCAGAATGAACTTGCCACACAGGTTTCCAGCTCCTTCTTTGTTTTTGGCCCCTGGAGATTTCTCTCATTTTCTTATGATTTCAGCTCTGTGTTTAAAGGATGTTTGTTACATTTTATCTAGCATTCCTAGGAGTTTTGTATGGGGTGGCTCTTTAGGATATTTAGTCTACCATATTGCCAGAATTATAGGCCCACATGTTACTGTTGTAATAGGAAAAAATGAAGGGTTTTTTTTTTGCCTTAGAATAAGAGAATGCGAACATGGAGGAGTCTTAGATCAGGATCCACTAGTGTAAGATCTTTATCAAACATCTAACTCCCATGTTCACTTCCATTATTTCTTCTCTGTTTCCCAGGTTGCTTTAGTAGTAAACTACTTAAAATGAGATGGGCATGAGTCCTTAAGGACACTGCTACTGGGGGTTGGAGGGTAAGGCAAATGGAAACTTCATCTTGCTCTGAGTCTAGACCTGAAAAATGAAGAACTCTAAAGACTAGAGTGGGGCAGGGTAGATTGTGAGAAGAGGGAAAAAATCAGGCTGACAAGGGACACAGGGACTCATAAGTTCAAAATATAAATATTCAGATGACAGGGGAGAATTCTTCAGTACCCCTAAATCAGGATATTCTTACCCTGCTTATTTATCAAGTATGTTTATCCAGATGACCTTTAAAGTCATCCTTACATAAGCAAGATTTGTTTTCTGATCTCATCAGGAAAGAAGACAACTCATAGTGAATTGAAATAACTGGCACCCAAGCCACATGTTCATCCATCCCTCTGCCAGGAATGAAACTCAGGATTGATAGGCTTTGTACCTCTGTCCTTTGATCTCTCCTCTGTCCCCACAGCTTTCCTCCACCACCACTGAGGAAATAAGTTCACACTGTGACAGGACGTGATGAAGAATTTCTCAGAGGAGAGAACATTTGTGGACTCTCTGAGTGTCTCTCTCAGGTTTTGTATGGTTTAGTAGAACTTTCTCTAAAAGGCGGAAGCAAATGCTGGGCATCTCAAAGACATCAGGTCAGCACAGTTTTTCTAAATTCACAAAATTAATTTACTTTTGGGGAAACAAAAGGAAAGAAAATCAAGTGAAAATTTCCTTAACCAAGGCTTTTGCAAACTATGGCCCATAGGCCAAACCTGGCTAGCCACTGGCTTTTGTAAATAAAGTTTTATTGGAACACAACCACAATCATTCATTAATGTGTTATCTATGGCTGCTTCATACTACAATGGCAGAGTGGCTGTGACAGAAACCATGTGACTTGGAAGACTAAAATATGTACTTTATAGAAACAAGTTTGCTGACCCCCATATAAACTTTCTATTTCAGTCTCCTCGTCTACTCATGATCCAATGCAACCAGTCAAAGGTAATGAAGAGGTCTCAAAGGATGTTTCCTCACTATTTTGCTGGAGGCATCCCAGCCTTTGTTTTCTTCCTTGCCTCCACTCTCCTGCTATACCACTCACCATATCTCTTACTATGGTTTTAACATTTCTAAAAGAACACATATAGTACCCCCTTCATTGGATCACTGTGCAAGTTAAAGAAGATAGGATAAAGCACTTCATGTAGCACTTGGCACATTGCAAACATTCAGCAAATGGTGGCTATGATTAAAATCCACCCATTCGGCACATATTTATTGAGTTTGTAATTTGCCCTCTCCCCAAATGTCTAGGTTGAATTGCTGACCCCCAGTGCCTCAGAATATGACTTTATTTGGAGATAGGGTCTTTACAGTTAAAAGGCAGTCATTAGAGTCAACCCTAATCCAACATGACTGATGTCCTTATAAGAATGGGAAATTTGGATACAGACATTTACAAAGGGAGGATGAATTGAAGACCCAAGGAGAAGACAGCTGTCTACAAACCAAGGAGAGAGACCTGTGACAGCTCCTTCGCTCACAGCCCTCAGAAGGTACCGACCCTGCCAACACCTTAATCTCAGACTTCCAGCCTCCAGAACTAAGGAACAATAAATTTCTGTTAAGTGCTATGGACTGAATGTCCCCCCAGATTCCTACAGTGAAACCCTAGTCCCCAGAGTGATGGCATTTGGAGGTGGGGCCTTTGGGAGGTAATTAGGTCATGAGAGTAGAGCCTCCATGATGGAATTGGTGTCTTTATAAAGAGATACAAGAGAGTTTTCTTCCTCTCTCTCCCTGCCATGTGAGGGCATAGCAGGAAGGTGTCCATCTGCAAACCAGGAAGAGGAGATTGGTTCAAGAAGGGGAGTAGAAGGACGTGTGTTCACCCCCTCTTGTGAGAGCACTGGAATGACAACTGCTGAACAATCATCGACAGGAAGACACTGGAACTCAACAAAAAAGATACCCCACATCCAAAGACAGAGGAGAAACCACAATGAGACTGTAGGAGGGGTGCAATCACAATAAAATGAAATCCCATAACCACTGGGTGGGTGACTCACAAACTGGAGAACAATTATACCACAGAAGTCCACGCACTGGAATGAAGGTCCTGAGCCCCATGTCAGGCTTCCCAACCTGGGGGATCTGGCAATGGAAGGAGGAATTCCCAGAAAATCAGACTTTGAAGGCTAGCGGGATTTGACTGCAGGACTTTGACAGGACTGCGGGAAACAGAGACTCCACTCTTGGAGGGCACACACAAAGTAGTGTGCACATTGGGACCCAGGGGAAGGAGCAGTGACCCCATAGGAGACTGAAGCAGACCTACCTGCTAGTGTTGGAGGGTCTCCTGCAGAGGTGGGGAGTGGCTATGGCTCACTGTGGGGACAGGGATACTGGCAGCAGAAATTCTGGGAAGTACTCCTTGGCATGAGCCCTCCTGGCATCTGCCATTAGCCACACCAAAGAGCCTGTAGCCTCCAGTGCTGGGTTGCCTTAGGCCAAACAAGCAACAGGGAGGGAACTCAGCCCCACCTATCAGAAGATAGCGGATTAAAGTTTTCCTGAGCTCTGCCCACCAGAGCAACACCCAGCTCTACACACCACCAGTCCCTCCTACCAGGAATCTTGCATAAGCCTCTTAGATAGCCTCATCCACCAGAGGACAGACAACAGAAGCAAGAAAAACTACAATCCTGCAGCTTGTGGAACAACAACCACATGCACAGAAAGATAGACAAGATGAAAAGGCAGAGGACTATGTACCAGATGAAGGAACAAGATAAAACCCCAGAAAAACAACTAAATGAAGTGGAGATAGGCAACCTTCCAGATAAAGGATTCAGAATAATGATAGTGAAGATGATCCAGGACCTCAGAAAAAGAATGGAGGCAAAGATCGAGAAGATGCAAGAAATGCTGAACAAAGACCTAGAAGAATTAAAGAACAAACAGAGATGAACAATACAATAACTGAAATGAAAAATACACAAGAAGGAATTACTAGTACAATAACCAAGGCAGAAGAACAGATAAGTGACCTGGAAGACAGAATGGTGGAATTCACTGCCACGGAACAGAATAAAGAATAAAGAATGAAAAGAAATGAAGACAGCCTAAGAGACTTTTGGGACAACATAAAATGCACCAACATTCGCATTATAGGGGTCCCAGAAGGAAAGAGAGAGAGAGAAAGGACCCAAGAAAATACTTGAAGAGATTATAGTCGAAAATTTCCCTAACATGGGAAAGGAAATAGCCACTCAAATCCAGGAAGCGCAGAGAGTCCCAGGCAGGATAAACCCAAGGATAAACGTGCCAAGACACATAATAATCAAACTGACAAAAATTAAAGACAAAGAAAAATTATTGAAAGCAACAAGGGAAAAATGACAAATAACATACAAGGGAACTCCCATAAGGTTAACAGCTGATTTCTCAGCAGAAACTCTACAAGCCAGAAGGGAGTGGCACAATATATTTAAAGTGCTGCAAGGGAGGAACGTACAACCAAGATTACTCTACCCGGCAAGGATCTCATTCAGATTTGTGGAGAAATCAAAAGCTTTACAGACAAACAAAAGCTAAGAGAATTCAGCACCACCAAACCAGCTCTACAACAAATGCTAAAGGAACTTCTCTAAGTGGGAAACACAAGAGAAGAAAAGGACCTACAAAAACAAACCCAAAACAATTAAGAAAATGGTCATAGGAACATACATATCGATAATTACCTCAAATGCGAATGGATTAAATGCTCCAACCAAAAGACACAGGCTTGCTGAATGGATACAAAAGCAAGACCCATATATATTCTGTCTACAAGAGACCACACTTCAGACACATACAGAAAGTGAGGGGATGGAAAAAGATATTCCATGCAAATGGAAATCAAATGAAAGCAGGAATAGCAATACTCATATCAGATAAAATAGACTTTAAAATAAAGAATGTTACAAGAGACAAGGAAGGACACTACATAATGATCAAGGGATCAATCCAAGAAGAAGATATAACAATTATAAATATATATGCACCCAACAGAGGAGCACCTCAATACATAAGGCAAATGCTAACAGCTATAAAAGAGGAAATCAACAGTAACACAGTAATGGTGGGGGACTGTAACACCTCACTGAAATAATGGACAGATCATCTAGACAGAAAGTTAATAAGGAAACACAGCTTTAAATGACACAATAGACCATAGATTTAATTGATATTTATAGGACATTCCATCTGAAAACAGCAGATTACACTTTCTTCTCGAGTGCACATGGAACATTCTTCAGGATAGATCACATCTTGGGTCACAAATCAAGTCTCAGAAAATTTAAGAAAATTGAAATCATATCAAGCATCTTTTCCAACCACAACGCTATGAGATTAGAAATCAATTACAGGGAAAAGAACGTAAAAAACACAAATGCATGGAGGTGAAACAATACATTACTAAATAACCAAGAGATCACTGAATAAATCAAAGAGGAAATCAAAAAATACCTGGGGACAAATGACAATGAAAACACGATGATCCAAAACCTATGTGATGCAGCCAAAGCAGTTCTAAGAGGGAAGTTTATAGCTATACAATCCTACCTCAAGAAAAAAGAAAAATCTCAAATAAACAAGCTAACCTTACACCTAAAGGAACTAGAGAAAGAAGAACAAACAAAACCTGAAGTTAGTAGAAGGAAAGAAATCATAAAGATCAGAGCAGAAATAAATGAAATAGAAACAAAGAAAACAATAGTAAAGATCAATAAAACTAAAAGCTGATTCTTTGAGAAGATAAACAAAATTGATAAACCTTTAGCCAGACCCATCAAGAAAAAGAGGCAGAGGACTCAAATCAATAAAATTAGAAATGAAAAAGAAGTTACAATGGACACCGCAGAAATACAAAGCATCATAAGAGACTACTACAAACAACCCTATGCCAATAAAATGGACAACCTGGAAGAAATAGACAAATTCGTACAAAGGTATAAACTTCCAAGACTGAACCAGGAAGAAATGGAAAATATGAACAGATCAACCACAAGTAATGAAATTGAAACTGTGATTAAAAATCTTCCAGCAAACAAAAGTCCAGGACCAGATGGCTTCACAGGTAAATTCTATCAAACATTTAGAGAAGAAATAACACCTATCCTTCTCAAACTCTTCCAAAATATAGCAGAGGGAGGAACACTCTGAAACTCATTCTATGAAGCCACCATCACCCTGATACCAAAACCAGACAGAGATACTACAAAAAAAGAAAATTACAGACCAATATCACTGATAAATATAGATGCAAAATCCTCAACAAAATAGTAGCAAACTGAATCCAACAACACATTAAAAGGATAATATGCCATGATCAAGTGGGATTTATCCCAGGAATGCAAGGATTCTTCAGTATAGGCAAATCAACCAATGTGATACACCATATTAACAAATTGAAGAATAAAAACCATATGATCATCTCAATAGATGCAGAAAAAACTTTTGACAAAATTCAACACCGATTTATGATAAAAACTCTCCAGAAGGTGGGCATAGAGGGAACCTACCTCAACATAATAAAGGCCATATACAACAAACCCACAGCAAACATCAGCTCAATGGTGAAAACCTGAAAGCACTTCCTCTAAGATCAGGAACAAGACAAGGATGTCCACTCTCGCCACTATTATTCCACACACTTTTGGAAGTCCTAGCCATGGCAATCAGACAAGAAAAAGAAATAAAAGGAATCCAAACTGGAAAAGAAGAAGTAAAACTGTCACTGTTTGCAGATGACATGACACTATACATAGATAATCCTAAAGATGCTACCAGAAAACTACTAGAGCTAATCAATGAATTTGGTAAATTTGCAGGATACAAAATTAATGCACAGAAATCTCTTGCATTCCTATACACTAAAAACGAAAGGTCAGAACGAGAAATTAAGGAAATAATCCCATTCACCATTGTAACAAAAAGAATAAAATACCTAGGAATAAAGCTACCTAAGGAAGTAAAAGACCTGTACTCAGAAAACTATGACACTGATGAAAGAATTCAAAGATGACACAAACAGATGGAGAGATATACCATGTTCTTGGATTGGAAGAATCAATATTGTGAAAATGACTATACTACCCAAAGCAATCTACAGATTCAATGCAATCCCTATCAAATTACTAATGACATTTTTTACAGAACAAGAACAAAAAATCTTAAAATTTGTATGGAGACACAAAAGACCCCAGATAGCTAAAGCAATCTTGAGGGAAAAAAACGGAACTGGAGGAATCAGACTCCCTGATTTCAGAGCATACTACAACACTACAGTAATCAAGACAATATGGTACAGGCACAAAAACAGAAATATAGATCAATGGAACAGGATAGAAAGCCCAGAGATAGATAAACCCACACACCTATGGTCAACTAATCTATGACAAAGTAGGCAAGGGTATACAATGGAGAAAAGACAGTCTCTTCAATAAGTGGTGCTGGGAAAACTGGACAGCTACATGTATAAGAATGAAATTAGAACACTCCCTAATACCATACACAAAAGTAAACTCAAAATGGATTAAAGACCTAAATGTAAGACCGGGCACTATAAAACTCTTAGAGGAAAACATAAGAGGAATACTCTTTGACATAAATCACAGCAAGATCTTCTTTGACCCTCCTCCTAGAGGTAATGGAAATAAAAACAAAAATAAACAAATGGGACCTAATGAAACTTCAACGCTTTTGCACAGCAAAGGAAACTATAAACAAGACAAAAAGGCAACCCTCAGAATGGGAGAAAATATTTGCAGAAGAATAAATGAACAAAGGGTTAATCTCCAAAATATATAAACATCTCATGCAGCTCAATGTTAAAAAAACAAACAACCTAATCAAAAAATGGGCAGAAGACCTAAAAGGACATTTCTCCAAAGAAGATATACAGATTGCCAACAAACACATGAAAGGATGTTCAACATCACTAATCATTAGAGAAATGCAAATCAAAACTACAATGAGTTATCACCTCACACCAGTTAGAATGGGTATCATCAGAAAATCTACACAACAGATGCTGGAGAGGGTGTGGAGAAAATGGAATCCTCTTGCACTGTTGTTGGGAATGTAAATTGATACAGCCACTATGGAGAACAGTATGAGGTTCCTTAAAAAACTAAAAATAGAACTACCTGCAATCCCACTACTGGGCATATACCCAGAGAAAACCATAATTCAAAAAAACACATGCACCCCAATATCCATTGCAGCACTATTTACAATAACCAGGTCATGGAAGCAACCTAAATGCCCACTGACAGATGAATGGATAAAGAAGATGTGGTATATATGTACAATGGAATATTACTCGCCATAAAAAGGAATGAAATTGGGTTATTTGTAGAGATGTGGATGGACATAGAGACTGTCATACAGAGTGAAGTAAGTCAGAAAGAGAAAAACAAATATTGTATATTAAGGCATATATGTGGAATCTAGAAGAATGGTACTGATGAACCAATTTACAAGGCAGAAATAGAGACATACATATAGAGGACAAATGTATGGACACCAAGGGGGGAAGGCAGGGGGGCGGGTGGTGGTGGTGGTATGAATTGGGAGATTGGGATTGACATATATACACTAATATGTATAAAAATAGATAACTAATAAGAAC
This sequence comes from Balaenoptera borealis, assembly GCF_965194805.1. Lineage (NCBI taxonomy): Eukaryota > Metazoa > Chordata > Mammalia > Artiodactyla > Balaenopteridae > Balaenoptera > Balaenoptera borealis. The sequence continues at coordinate 38,543,627 of NC_138870.1, forward strand.
CTGCTATAGAAAAAAATAAAATAAAATGAAATGAAAAAAAAAAAAACAACACAGGAAGAGGGTTCTCACCAGGAACCAAATCAGCAGGCACATTGATTTGGACTTCCCAGACTCCAAAACTATGAGAAACAAATTTCTGTATGTAAAGTACCAAGTCCATGGCATTTTTGGTTGTAGCAGCCTGCACCACCCAGTCTGTGATACTTTGTTACAGCAGCTCTAGCAAACTAATGCAGATTTCAATATGAAAACAAACAGGTAGTTATGGTGAAATATCAGGAGGTGCTACTCTGGATTAATAACTCATCTCTCTGAAATGACATTTGTGTTGCAACCTGAATAGTTATGAAGTGCAAACTGTATGAAAATCTGGGCAAAACTCATTCCAACTTGAAGAAATAATAAGTGCAAAGGCCCTGGAACAGGAATGAGTTTGCTGGTACTGCTCCTATCTCTCCCACCTTTTTCTTACCTTGAACATGGATGTGATACATGTGATGTCTGAAGCTATAAGAGCCATCTAGGGTCCATGAGGCAGTAGGCATAAGGTCAAATGCTAACGTACTAAGGATAGCAGAGAAAAAAAAAAAAAAAGAGAGTCTGAATACTTCACGGAATCATTAAACAGCTACACCAATAGCACCAACTGCCTACTCAGGTTTTCTTGTTCTGTGAGAAACATTAATCCTTTTCTAAGGCAGCATTAATCAGTTTTTCCATTACTTGGAGCCAAAAATATTCTTAACAGATATAACGTTGTACAATGTGGCAAGGATTACCAGACTTTGAAGGTTCTTAATCTGGGGAATAACAAAATCTGATTTAAGTTTTTCAAAGAACATTCTGTGAAATTAAGAATTGTTGAAAATATAGTCATTGAATTCAGAAAGAGATCTTTCAAGGCTTTGTATGCTTCGATAAGCTCAAATTTTATTCTAAATGTAATAGGAAACTACCATAGGAAATGTCAAAGCTTATTTGTATTTTTAGAGGAATACACAAATACAGAATTTGGTTGCAGAGTTTGGAGATCAGTTAAAAGGCAAAATACACCAGCCAGGAAAAAATATGATGGTGGATTGACAAGGACGATATCAGAAAAGATAGAGAAAATTGGGGAAAAAGAACATTCTGGCTACTGCTAGAAGGAGAGAAACCTGTTAGACAGCTTCCACAGTCATCAGAGTGAAGGATAATGGAGGCTGGTGGTTTTGGGAAACATTTTGGTGGTAGTCTTGAATGGACTTGCTGATGAATTAGATGTGGGATGAAAAGAGGCAGAAACAGGAGTTGAGAAAAACTCTTACATTTTTTGCTGGGGCAACTAGGTAGATGAAGAAGATATTGTTTAGAGAGGTCAGTATAAAATTAAGAGTTCTGTTTTTTCCCCAGGTTTTAAATTTCAGATCTTAATAAGACTTCTGAGACAGGATATCAAGTAAGTATTGGATATGTAAATGTATGGTTTGGGGATGCCTTTCAACTTAGATATGTAAGTCTGGATTCATCTACATGCCTGTGTAAGACCAGATATGACCTCCTAGAAAGAGAAAAGAAGACCATCACAAACCAAACTCTGGCACTTGCCAATCATTTAAACACTGATTATGGAAGGAGGAGGAGGAGATTTGGAACTATCATGAGGAAAACTAGAATCGTGTTTAGTGTGGAAGGCAAGCGAAGATGTTTCAGGTAGGAGGCAGGGGTCATCCATTTCACATGCTGACAGGTCAAGAAAGGTAAGAAACAAGGGACATTTGGATTTGGCAAGTTGATAAATCTTGAAACACAGTTTCAGTGGATTGATGTGGTCAGAAGCCCCATTCAAGTAGGGTGTAGAAATCATTAACCATAAAAAAAAGAAGACGAAGCAACCATAGACAATTATAATGGGAGAGCTGGGAAAAACACCTGTACTTCCCCAGAAGATGATATTCTTTCCACCTGCCCTTTTTTTCTTACTGTTTTTCCCTACTGTTTCCCTTTGTACTATGTGGTCCTCTGGGCTAGTGCCCAAAGCCCAGTGAGGAGTAAGTGGTCTGGGAGCCAGGCATGGTGGTCCCAGGCAGCGGGGAGACATTCTCCTTCTTTCTACTGCTTTTCTCACTGCACACCAGCACTGAAAGTTATTTGATCATGGTCAAAGAATGCTGAATTTCCTTACTCTATTGTATGTCACATCTTCAGCCTAGTACCATCGTCATTTCGTTCTTTCATTTAATTTACTTAGTTTCTCAAAAGCAGCAGAGAACGAGTTCTGTTTGTGTCAGTTTATTTTAATGTATAATGAGCGATTCAAATGATTGCATATCACACATTCAAATTTTGTTGAATGTGTAATCATTTCAATGAACACAGGTGCCACGCGCCTGGGTACGCCTGGAAAAACCACCCTCTGTGCTTCACGTGGAAGCAGATGATGTACTTGGGTGTATACAGCTCGTATCTTAATTTCTTTTTAATTTCGCTCTTTCTGCACCACTTTGTTTTTTCCATCCAATAAAGCACGCTGAACCCTGGGTGTTTTAAGGTAGATATTTAGCCCCACAGCAAACCTGAAACCACACAGGAAGCAGCAAGCCTGCAAATGTGAAGTGTGTTTTTAACTTTGGGAATGAAAAATTATAAATCTGTGCTCTTCAAAATCAGCGTTTTCAGGAAGGTATGAAACCCTAGAAACATGGATGAGGCATAATAAATTATCCTTTCTGATGACGCTCCGGTGAGGTTGGAATAATGGCACTGCCACTTCTCTCATGTCACTCCTGACAGTTTAGTATCAATCCTCCCAGGCAAACTAACAAAATCAACTCTGGTATGTTTCACTGTAGCATTGACTGGAATGGCATTGTTAATACGACCATGTAATTTCATAACTAACGTACCTTTTATTTTACAGGCAGGAACAACATCTAGTAAAATGAAAGCACTTGGGGTTTCTTTGACTAGGACCCTGAACTGTTTATATACCCACATCACTAAGTCCCAGTTGAAGCTTAGATGTACGGTGCAATTCATTCTCACTACCTAACCTGTTACAGTCATTATGAGGGGGTCAGAACTCCTTGTGTCCTACCATAACTGTCAAAGAAATCCTTCACCGCTATCACTGTTACACCTGAACACACGTTAAGAATCACCTGAGAAACCAGTGTTCCTCAAAATGAGGTATGTGGACCGCTTTCAGCGGATTCACCTGAAGGGCTTATGAAAAAGTACTGATACCTGTTTGCCACCTCACTCAATCAGGATCTCTACAGGGAGCCCTGGCATCTGCATTTTTAATAGACCCTCCAAGTGTACGTATGCCCTCTAGCGCGTAAAAACCATTGAACTCAAGTATTTTGTATTAGCCATATTTCACACGTGATAACAATTGTCATTAAGCCAGTTCCTCTGTGTGTGTGTGTGTGTGTGTGTGTGTGTGTGTGTGTGTGAGAGAGAGAGAGAGAGAGAGAGAGAGAGAGAGAAACAGTGGATCCTACTATATCACAATTGGGATGGATACCCAGATGCCCAGCCAATGCTCTCTTGTTTAGCACTGCTGCCCTCGTAGATTCTGCAAAAGTCAGCAATGTATTTAGTGGTCATGGTGCCACCACACCCATCAAAACTGATTTGGCATGGACTGGACAAATTAGGGCCTCTCTCTTAATAATTTAAACTGAGATAGCAAAACTGTAGTAATTAGTGGTAGTCACTGCAAGTGGAGAGTCACTCCAGTGGAAGTGGAGACCCTCAAGGCTGGGAGTTGGGGGACGGTGTGGATGGATGAGCAAACCAAGAGAACCAGACACAGGAAGAAGCAGAGGGCAAACAGATATCCTAGAAGAGGGGAATGAAATACACCTTGGAAAAAAAGAGAAGCGAAGCATGGGCATGAGAGAGAGATGAAAAGAACAGGAATCTTGTTTCCTGAAGGCCTTCTAGCTTCCAATTCCAAACTCTCATTAGGCTCAGCTGTCCTTCCAGGTCTCAGATTCCGTTTGCTTACTGGTATTCGTCGGTTTCTGCTTCTTGCAACCGAATGGCCCCTGAATTAAACAGGGATTCTTTGCTTTTCAATGTTCACGATAAGCTAAGAGAGTTCCTAGTCTACTACCAGGACCTTCGTGGTAAACTAGTAAGAAAACAAAAATAAGTAAACTGTCCTGGTTTTTGTTTTTTAACTGCTCTTTTATACTCATAGACAGAGTACAATTAAACGCACGAAGCAGGGAATTCCCTGGTGGTCCAGTGGTTAGGACTCCAAGCTTCCACTGCTGGGGACCCAGGTTCGATCCCTGGTCAGGGAACTAAGAGCCCACAAGCCACGTGACACAGCCAAAAAAACAAAAAACAAACAAACAAAAACTCATAAAGCAGAAATGTCGAATATTTAGGTTGCAAGGCCACTAGCCAGAGTAACTGTGTTATTGTTCCCTGCCTTCCCTTTGAAGGACAAGCTGGCAGGAAAAAGTCCAATTGCCTTCAAGGGTCATCTATGTGCTTCTAAGCCAACAAATACAGCCATATCTGAATACCCGCAGCCATATCTGAATACCCCCAGCTGAGCTTAATGAAAAACAAACAAACCAAAAACAACAACAACAACAAAAAAACCCCAAAACCCCTGAAATCTTTGCGTAAAAAATAATAAATAGGGACTTCCCTGGTGGCTCAGTGGTTAAGAATCCACCTGCCAATGCAGGAGACACAGGTTCGAGCCCTGGTCCGGGAAGATCCCACATGCCGCGGAGCAACTAAGCCCGTGTGCCACAACTACTGAGCCTGCGCTCTAGAGCCCGTGAGCCACAACTACTGAAGCCCACGCACCTAGAGCCCGTGCTCTGCAACAAGAGAAGCCACCACAATGAGAAGCCCGCGCACCACAACAAAGAGTACCCCCCGCTCGCCACAACTAGAGAAAGCCGGCATGCAGCAGTGAAGACCCAACACAGCCAAAAATAAAAAAATAAATTTATTTAAAAAAAAAATAATATCATAAACAAAGGGGAAAAGTGCAGAGGCCAAAACCTGGCCTTCTTGCTACTGGAGTGTTAGGAAGCCGGGCCTCCGTCTACTCACTGTGTTCATTAGGCAGAGAAGAATGTTCATGTCCCCTGCAGACAGGTTCCAGCGATTGGAGGGAAAGCTCTGAGAAAAGGATGGCATTCCACGCTCCCCCATCCATCCCCCTTTCACTCCCCTCCCTTCCACTCCCCTCCCTTCCACTCCCCACTCCGCTCCCCCTGGCAGCTGTTCCAAGAAAAGGAGCCTGGAGCTGGAGGGGGCTCCCAGGCTGGTGTGTGGAAGAATAGGCTGTGCCAGGTTTTCAGCTGCAATTAATTTTCCAGATAAGCCCTAAACCTCTGAAACGCATTTAAAATTGAAATGCTGATACAGTCATCAAACACTGCAGTACATGACCACAAATCTTGAGTACAGATAGTTGTTTTTTGGTAATAAGGAAGTACAATATACATTTAATTAGTGTGAGATTTAGGAAATGTGCAGTGTAATAAAACAATATTCTAATTAGGGTTGGGGAAACATCTGAATATGATTTGTGCAGTATTGTCAATGCAGTTTTTATAAAATACGTAGAAATGTGCTCTTACTAAGTCAAAATAAAACACCCAGAAGAGACAAAGTCTTTATGCCATTGAATATTAGTCCCAGGGACAGCACGAGGTTAGAAACAAATGCTTGGTGGAAGTGGAGTGGTCAGCCCAGGGGAAAAAATTGAACTGGTTTGAAAGTCCTGGCTTGATTGTTAGTGAAAGTCCAGGCTGTCCTTACACTTAGTTTATTTTCCTGTGAATTTAATGCTCTAAACTTCCTAACATCCTGTTCAAAAGCCACCATCTGTTCCTGGAAATGCCACTTGTGCCCCTGTGATTATTAAGGATGCATTTCCTAAGAGTCTCTAAGTCCTGCAAAGGAGTTGGGAATCTAAACTGACTCTGGGAAAGAACAGCCTAATGGATTAAAGCATCTGGGTCAGAACACTTAGATCCTAATCCCGGCCTTGATTGTAATTTTCTGTGTGACCTTGCAAAAGTCAGTTAACACCTCTGTGCTTCAATCTCTTTATCTGAAAACTGAGGATAGCAGGTTTCACCTAGGCAAAGGTTTATAGGTCTCAGATAATTCCTATGTTATAATGACTCTGAGTAAAAAGTGATGTGAGATTATGTTAACCTCCTCCTCTCTGTGACATATACATACACGCAGATGTAATAACAACTGGAAAAAAACCAAGGAGTAGTTTCTTAGCTTATTGAATTGGTTTTTGTTTATCTTTTAAGCGGAAGATGTAAAGACTTTTTAAAGTCAGGGCTCTTAGTATTTAGAAATAGTTTAATTGTAAATCAGAAAATTTTCCCCAGATCTAATAATCCACTGAAAAACGTAAAAATAATTTTGATATCTGATTTACCCAAAGTAAAATCTAGATAATGGGCATTTTTTGGAGCTGCTCTTCTGGAAAAATAGATCTATATATATTTCAAAGTTCTAGATTCAAAAGACCAAGTATAAAGTTTTTTGTGTGATTTTGGGCACGTTGCTTAACCCTTTTGTGGCTCTTCATTTGCAAAACCATTGCCTTACCAAGAAAGTGGTGAGGAATAACTTGGCCAAACTTACCTCATTTTTTCTCTTCATTTGGAGATGTTATTATACGGATGTAAAACCGTATCACAGAATTTCATATCTGGTAAAGTCCTTAAAAACCATCTAATCTAAACCCTTCCTTTCGTAGATAAATAAAATGAGGCCCAGAGAGCTTCAATGACATGTCCAAGGACACAGAGGTGGCTAGGTCTTGCCTGTCCCTGTGTGCTGGGCCTCTGCCACCATGGCTGCCTCCTGGCTTTGAAGGAGTTCACGCCCCTCCAAAAAATAAACAGGGGAATCTATTCATAGCCAACTGGTACAATTTGTCTCGAATCTGCAGTACTGCATATTAGTGAGGATGTTGCCAATCTTTTTTTTAATATTGAAAATATATCAGGTGATATTACCATTTTTTTGACAGTCAGCTAGAAAGCCCAGAAAGAGGCATTAACAGCTTATCATTTTAGAACACTTCATAACACTAACTATTAGGAAGAGTGATTTTGATACTTTTATATGATTAGCTGTGGTTTATTGTAAACGCTGCATTTGCTTAGCTAAAATCTATTTATCTATCCTTGATTTCTGCAGAGAAGCCTCACCAACTTAAGATCGTAAGATGAAGTTCACACACACACAAATGACAAAATATGGCCCTAAGGGATAGCAACCAATTAGTATGGGTTTCTTTTAGGGCATATTTTGCTTGTCCCATCAGCTACTCGGAGGAATCCTTGACTACAGATTGGCTTAATCCTCTGCTTCCGTTTGATTTATCCACACTGAGTGAAGCTAATAGTTTGTAAAGGTGTTCCCTAGCTTTTGTATTCATATACCATGAAAAGTCTGCACACACCCCTGCACCCCATCAGATTAGGAATGTATGTAACATTTCCAGCTTTCAGTTTCCAACGTCTTATTTTGCTAAGTAAGAAAAAATAGCTAACCAACCATCACCATCATTTCATAAAAGAAACAACAATTTAAACAAAAAACTCACATTCTCAAAATAAAGAAATCTTGACATTGAGTACTTAGACTTTATGAAACCCTAACCACCATGTCCTTACTTTACAATTAAACACAATGAGAGGGACTTCCCTGGTGGTGCAGTGGTTAAGAATCCCCTTGCCATTGCAAGGGGACATGGGTTCCATCCCTGGTCCGGGAAGATCCCACATGCCACAGAGCAACTAAGCCCGTGTGCCACAACTACTGAGCCTGTGCTCTAGAGCCCGTGAGCCACAACTACTGAAGCCCACGTGCCTAGAGCCCATGCTCCGCAACAAGAGAAGCCACTGCAGTGAGAAGCCTGCGCACCACAACGACGAATAGCCCCTGCTCGCCACAACTAGAGAAAGCCTGCACGCAGCAACAAAGACCCAAGGCAGCCAAAAAAAAAAAAAAAAAAAGAAATAAAGAAAAATAAATAAATAAATAAACACAATGACAACTTCATCACAGAAATCATCAGATCAGGTGTATTTCAGATGTTCAGTGGATTAAGAGATCTTAAGGGTATTGGGCAGAATGCACCTACATTATCTGTTTTACGTTCTAGTCCTTTAAACCCAGAGGTCAGTGAATTACCTGTGTGTACTATGTAATAAATGCAGATGTCTGAGCTGTACCCCAGATCTTTTGGGGGTCAATCAGAACTTCTGCTATCCCAGGTGTGATCTTCTTGTGGATGGCAGCAGTACAAGAAGCCAAACAAAACCATTCAAGAACAATTAAAGTCTCTGTGTTGTGACATTCCACTGGTCCAGCCCAGCATCCATGAGACAAGAAATAGGCTCTCCCTGCCCCTGTGGGAGGCACTGCACAGTCACAAAGCAAGGGCATGGATGTCTTGTGATTCTGTAACAAGGGAGGGAATGAAGAATTGGAGCATAATCCAATCACTAAAGCTGAATATCTGAAAACGTGCCACGCTACACAAATAATGATGGCCTGCCTCATCATCCAGGCAAGTAAGCAATAATTCTATTCTTCCAAATAACAATTTCCTTAGGGGTGCTTGCAGAGAAACGGGCACATATTAACAGGCCTACAGTTGGGTTTTCACCTTAAGAAGGAGGTGGTCGATCACATTTTACAGCAAAAGCAAGCTTTGCCTTTTACTTTTCCTTTGAATAATTTTAATGTTAAGTCCTTCTTAATATGCATTGTACCATCTTATCAGTTAGAAAAACTTCTCAAGGGCAGACTTGTCATAGATCTGCTGTGTAGAACAAAGCAGCAATTTATGCATCTGTTTTACTTCATTGCCTAGGGCAGTGGTTCATTACATCTGGCTCTCAGAGAGTAGAGCCTACGCACTGGTGTTTTTTTAAAAGCACCTCCAGGTGAGTCAAAAGTGCAGCTATGGTTGAGGACCATTGGCTGGAGCCTTTGACCCATGATTGATTAAAAATATGACAAAGAAGTTGTACCACACACTAAATCTCCCTTTGCCAGAAGAAGCTACAAAGCCAGTCTGCAAGAAGATAGTTTGTAAAATTTCCTATGGGGTCCACTCAGACCAGCAGCGGCAGCATCACCTGGGAACTTGTGAGAAATGCAGACTCTCAGGCCTCTCCACAGACCTACTAAATCAGGAAATTATAGTTTAAAAGATCCCCAAGTGATTCATATTCACATTAAAGTCTGAGAAGCACTGCTGAAAATCTTAAATCCTAATTAGGCAAGACAGTCTCCCCTTAGAACAATTTCTTCTTTTCAGGTTCTTGAAATTCAAGTCCAGGATTCATCATCAAGAATGTTACAGGTGAATGAATTGCTCTAGTGAGATATGTATGTAATATAGCATCCTGTAATGTAATGTGTGATAATTAATATATAATAAAATGTAATATAATTTCTCTTCCTTTCCAAGTAAATTTATTTGCAGAGGAGGAAACCCTAAATTGCGTTAGGAATAGAAGGACTCTTCAACTACCCAGAACAGTAGTACTTTATTGCCATTTTATTCCATTGTGGTGGAGATAAAATAGATAAGATCTGGTCCTTATCTTCTGGCTGCTTATTCTAATAAGGGACGCTGACAAGTAAACACCTAACCAGAACTTAATGTGGTCTAAATTCTAAACTAAATGGAGTCTGATCCCCTGGGTTAAAATTCGGTTCCTAGCTGAGCAATTTTAGGCAAAAGTACCAGACTTTTCTGAGTCTCAATTTTCTTATGAAATAAAAAAAATAAAATTCTAAACTAGAAATACAGCAATATGTTTAGGACAGTGACTCTCACATGTTAATGGACATTAGAATCACTTGGAAGCCTTGTTTAACCACAGGTTGCCCCAACCCCAGAGTTTTCCAGTAAGTCTGTGGTGTCACCTGAGAATTTCCATATCTAACAAGTTTTCTGCTGGTCAAGGACCACACTTTGAGAACCACTGGGTTATAGAAACAGAGCCAAAAGAACAGAATGCTAGGCTTCAGATGGGTAGCAAAGGATGAGCTAAATGTTGACAGAGAAGAGAGAGAAGGGCATTCCTGGTTGGAACAATAATCAGAGTGGAGCATATCTGAGGATCTGTGGGAAGTCTGCTATGATTGGAGCTCAGTAGACGTGAAATGAGGAATAGATGAGACTGGAAAGATGGGTCAGGGCCCATTCGTGGAGGGTCTAAGACAGCAGCAAAGGAGTTTAAAGTTTATTCTGTGGGCACTGAGGAGTGATGGAAGGCGTCTGAGGATAAAAAATTTTGCATTTAAAAAAGACGTGGTCCAGATTTTTCTCTAGGATAGTAGTTTGGGTAGTAGTGAAGAGGACGGACTGGAGAGGCAAGAGGATGGAAATCAGGAGAGCAGGAGAGAGGCTAATCCCAATGATGAAGGAGAATGATCCACAAATAGGGCCGCTACCAGAACAGCTGATAACCTTTATACTTCTGGGAAGCACTCGGAGAGCCCATGATGGCACAGTGACAGAAAAGAAGGAGGGTCATTCATTCAACATGTATATATTGAGCTCCTATTATATTCCAAGCACTGTGCTAGGGACAGAGGAAACAGTGATGAAGGAGACAGACAAGGTTCTTACCCTCATGGAGCTCTTGGACTAGCAGGGAAAACAAGACAAGGCAATAGGACCAGCAAAGAAGAAGAGAAACTATGGAACAATGTGTGTGATGTCAGAGCTGGGGATGGGGCTGTGTTCCTCACCCAGGTTGGAGAGTGAAGGAAGGTTTCTGGAGAAGGGATATTTAAGCCTAAATTCCTCAATGGCCAAAATGCTTATCAGGGCCTAAAAGACCCTGCATGATCTGGGCCCTCCCTTTATTTTCAACTTATTATAAGTCATTGTTTCTCTTACTCTTCATGCTCTGGAACTGGACCTCTATCAATTCTTTCCAGCTTCAGGAACTTTGTACATGCTTTTCTCTTGGCTTGGAATTTTCTTATCTCTCTTACCTCAGGAATTGTTATTCATCCTATGAGGTTCAGCTTAAATATCACTTCCACAAAGGTTTCTCTGTGCCCCCAAAGATTACATCAATACCCATTTTATTCTCTGGAATCTTCCTATATTTCAGCTCCCTAACATTATCACACTAGTAATTAATTCACTATTTGAGAATAATTTGTTTCATGTCTGTATCCCCTATTAGATTATAAGGTCTGTGGGACACTTGTGTCTTCTCCATACCTATTCTCTGAGTTCTTAACACAGTGTCTGGAACATAATAAATACTCAGTATTTCACTTTATAAATGAAAACCAGGAACTAAAAGATAAAATGGAATAGTTAGGCAAAGGGAATGAGAAGGCAAGGAATAGCAGGCATGGAGGCCCTGAGGTAGAACAGAGCGCTACTCAATAAAGGAGCTGCACAGAGACCAGTGGGGTTGGGTTCTAGGCAGAGAGAGGTACGAGATGGGGCTGAAGGGGCAGTCAATGGGAAAACACTGAAGGATATGAAACCAGGTAATCTTGCACCAGATTTTCTCCAGGTCTGGTGGGAGGGAGTGAATAATGATATCATTGGGAGGATTTTCCAGGAGTCCAGGTGCTAGTAATCTTGGTAAGGAGGTAGCAGTGCGAAGGGAAAGATAAGGACACTTGAGCAAGACATTTAGGAGATGGTGCTGATAGAACCTGGTGGTGGATTGAATGTGTGGATAAAGGAGAAAAAAGGTGGTCACAGTTGATATGGAGGTTTTTGGTTTGTAGGATGATTTACTAAGATGGGAACAATGAACCTTCTGGGTGATGGAGAGCTCCTCCTAGCAGTGACACAGAGTCCTAACTAGGAGCATAGACACATAGATGGTAAGAGGCTGAGATTCAGGCAAACATAGAGTTACAGAACTTAGAGGTCACCTGAGGGACCTTAGACACCATTCCAGAAAAAAACAGTTCTGCTGCTAAAAATGTTTGATCACCACTGTGCTGTGTCATGGTGCCAGTGCCCTACACCTGGTAGACTGACAGGTGATATACAATCCCAATTTGCTTAGTGAAGTATATTAGTGTGATTATGGATTTCTTCTCTATATGCAGAGGTGGAAATTTTTCTTCTAACTCAGAGGTTGGCAAAATTTTCCTATCAAGGGCCAAATCTGAAACATTTTATACTTTGCAAATGATACAGTCTCTGTTGCAACTCTTCAGCTCTGTCATTGTACCTCAAAAGCAGCCATAGACAATGTATAAAAAAATGAACGTGGCTGTGTTTCAATATGAGTTTATTTGTGCATGCAGAATTTTGAATTTTACGTAATTTTCACATATCACAAAAAAAATCCTCCTTTTGAGTTTTTCAACTATTTAAAAATACAAAACTATTCTTAGCTCACAGGGTATACAACTACAGTAGTTGTCCCATGGGCTGGAGTTCATGGACTTCTATTCTAAATGAAGGACTTTTCTACAGAGACACAGAGTCACAAAGTATAGGTAAAGGACAGCAAGCTTTAATGCCATGTCCTGATCTCATGTAATCCAATGGGGCAAAGGGGAAAAGATTCCTCGCCAAGAAGAGGAATTAAAGTTTCTCATGATTCCAGGCAGTTGTGAGTTGCTGAAAGAGAAGGGAAGGGGGAACCATTCTATACCGTCTGTTTGGGAGCAGCAGATCTCAGTGGCCCTAAAAGGGAGTGCCTCAGGCTGCCAGGTGCAGTTCTGACTCGTATTCTTTTTCTTACTCAGAACCCAGGTACATCAAGTGAACCAGGCATAGTAACTCACCAATTCTTTTAAGATAGAAGGCTAAATACTAATCACATTCTTAGTTTTCAAGTATAGCATTGGTACCTAAATTCAAACCTCTCTATTATCATCAAGTTGGGTAAGCTTATTAAAGACCTACAGACTTCAGTGCCTTCAGGGACAATACAAAGATTAAAGAAAAGTAATGTCATTACAAAATGACATTTGCTTAAGGGAATTTGAGTTATCTCTAAACCGAGCTCCCTGGATCTCTTAGCAAAACTGTCAAATTCAAAAGATTGTCCACAGACTAAGAATATGTAATCACCAGAGCTGGATATACATATTATCATATGTGATCATCAATGCTCTTTTTATAAATAAATTATAATTGTATGTATATAATTGTCCAAACCAAAGTGTTTTAACTTCTGGACTATGAACTACTTGAGGCTACGGATCTTATCTTATTCATCTCTGAATTATTATTATCTACCATAATTACTATCACATAGATGATGCCTAATAAATGTTGGGTGAATAACATTATGACCATAAAAATGTCATAATATTATTAAAATTGTTAGTAGGGGAAAAAAATAATATATGCTTTTGTTCCAAATTACAAAATCTTATTTTAAAATAGACACTGAGGAATACTTTGTGAATGCATCTCTCTGTAAGAATACTCTGGAGATTAAGGAAGTCTGTGATAAAATAAAGACATAGAACTGCTTGCTTCTTTACCAGAGGACCAAGTGGGATTTTACTCATTAAGTGCCCCTGGGGAAACACTGCTGGTTCTGCTTACCGAACAGCCATTCCCACCCCCATCCCTTCTCTCTTGCCATCTTTCACAGCATAGCCTGAAAAATGTAAAAACTCACTTTCTCAGTACCCTCTGTAGCAAAGAAGGCCATATGACCATGTTGTTACCAATGAGCTGTAACCTGAAGTCTCCCAGGTGTTCCTGGGAAATATGTGCATTCCTGATAGAGTCTGATAACTGGCACTAACTTTTTCTCTTCTTCCTGCTTTGAATGTGGGGCAGTGGGAACTTATTTGAACTTAAACCATGAGTTTAAGGCTAGAAGAATGTCAGCACATATTCTGATATCATTGAGCTGCTGAACCAAAGCCTGAATCTTTCTATCTCCAGGCTTCCTATGTTAGAAAAAGTAACCAAATTTATTAAACCACTGATGGCTAATATTTTTTTCTTGCAAATGAACATACTCCTAACTGATGCAAAGCCTATTTTGCAAAACAAAACCACTTAAGCACCAATTAAGTAATCTCCAGATGTTACAACACCATCACTAAATAGTCTTATTACTTTCTAGTTAACTGAAGATTATTTGGAGGTCCTTTTTAAACTTCTGGCCCCCCAGGTCTATAGCTATATAAACCCTGCCATTTACTGTTCTTTTGTTTGTTTGTTTTTGGCACCCCTTTGCACTTACTCTGAACACTAGACTCTCAAGAAAAATCTTAGTTTTTCCTACTCAACAACCTGAAACACAAATACATTAATATTCTATAATTTGTTTCCCTCTTAAATGATGTGAATTTAACCTTATTTATTCAATTTATTTATGACATATTTCCAAAAAAGATATGAGTACTTATTTTTTCAAAATATTCAGTATTTATACAGGAGAGTGACATCAGTAAGATGGCCGGATAGTAAGCTCTATACCCTCAATCTCCCACAAAAACACCAAATAAACAACAACTTACAAACCAAAGCAGCTTTGCAAGAATTCTAGAAATCAGTTAAAAAGTTGCAACAAGCAAATGCCTAACCAAGAAAAAGTCACACTCCAAAGGGCAGGAAATTTCATGTTATTTCTGCTCACTCTTGCCCCACCTCCTCCCCAGTGCGCTGAGGTGTGGTTGGAACGAAGGTAACCAATTCCTGGTTCCTCCCTTGGGACAGCAAGGAAAGAGTGGAACTTGTTTGCATTGTTCTGGCTTGTCTGGAGGATGCCTGGAGCTCTGGTTTCTGTCTCATATTACTTGGGGCACAGGCGAGAATGGTGGCTTAATTTGGATGTCAGGTTGGAGGCCTCTGGAAGCAGTGGTGGACACTGGGACATAAAAGCTGCAGGAAGACTGCAGAACTGTGGACTCAACTAATATCGTAAATGAAAGAAGGGATATTACAATAAATTTTACAGAAATAAAAAGTATTGTAAGAGTATTATGTACACCAACAAATTGGATATCCCAGATGAAATGGACAAATTCTTAGACTCACAAAACCTACCAAGACTGAATCTTGAAGAAATAGAAAATCTGAACACTCAAAACTAGTTAGGAGATTGAATCAGTAATCAAAAAACTTCCAACAAAGAAAAACCCAGGCCCAGAAGAATTCACTTGTGACATCTACCAAACATTTAAAGAATAATTAACACAAATTCTCCCCAAACTCTTCCTAAAACTTGAAGAGGAGTGAACACGTCCACACTTATTTTATGATACCAACATTACATTGATAGCAAATCCTAACAAAGACACTATGAGAAAAGAAAATTGCAGACCAATATCTCTTATGACTAGTGCTGCTAAAATCCTCAAGAAAATATCAGCAGACAGAATTTAACAGCAAAATTTTAAGCCTTATACACTATGACCAAATGGGATTTATTCCTGGAATGCAAGAATGGTTCAACATACAAATATGGATCAACTTAATATACCACATTAACAGAATAAAGGGGGGATGAACCCATGATCATCTCAATTAATGCAGAAAAAACATTTGACAAAATTTAACACCTTTTCAGGATATAAAGATGTAACAAACTAGGAATAAAAGGTAACATAATAAATGCCATATATGAAAAGCCCACATCTAACATACTTATTGGTGAAAGACTGAGAGCTTTCCCTCTAAGATCTGAAACAAGAAAATAGTGTTTACTTTTATCACTTTCATTCAACATAGTACTGGAAGTCTTAGCCAGAGCAATTAGGCAAGAAAAAGAAATTAAAAGCATCCAAATTGAAAAGATAGAAGTGAAATTATCTCTGTTCACAAATAATATAATTTTATATGTAGAAAACCCTACAGATTATGCACACATGCACACACACACACACACACACATAAACTTGTTAAAACTAATAATGAATTTAGCAAAGTCACAGGATATAAAATCAACGTGCAAAAATCAGTTGTGTGTCTATGCACCACCAATGAATAATTTAAAGAGGAAATTAAGAGAATAATTCTATTTATGGTGGTATTAAAAAGAATAAACTCCTTAGGAATAAATTTAACCAAGCAGGCAAAAGACTTGTACAATAAAGACTACAAAATGTTGCTGAAAGAAATTACAGGAGACACTGATAAATGGAAGACATACTCATGAGTTGGAAGACATATTGTAAATATGTCATACTATCCAAAGGGATCTATAAATTCAATAAAATCACTATCAAAATCCCAATAACAGTTTTGCACAAATAGAAAATTCAATCCTAAAATTCAAATAGAAGGGGGACCTTCAAGATGGCAGAGGAGTAAGACATGGTGATCACCTTCTTCCTCACAAACACATCAAAAATACATGCACAAGTGGAACAACTCCTACAGAACACCTACTGAACACTGGCAGAAGACCTCAGACTTCCCAAAAGGCAAGAAAATCCCCACTTACTTGGGTAAAGCAAAAGAAAAAAGAAAAAAACAGAGGTAAAAGAATAGGGACGGACATGCACCTCTGGGAGGGAGCTGTGAAGGAGGAAAAGTTTCCACACACTAGGAAGACCCTTCACTGGTGGAGATGGGGGGTGCATGTGGGAAGCTTCAGAGCCATGGAGGAGAGTACAGCAACAGGGGTGCAGAGGGCAAAGCAGAGAGATTCCTGCACAGAGGATCACTGCTAACGAGCACTCACCAGCCTGAGAGGCTTGTCTGCTCACCCACGGGGTGGGTGGGGGCTGGGAGCTGAGGCTGAGGCTTCGGAGGTCGGATCCCAGGGAGAGGACTGGGGTTGGCTGCGTGAACACAGCCTGAAGGGGACTAGTGTGCCACAGCTAGCCACGAGGGAGTCCGGGAAAAAGTTTGGACCTGCCTAAGAGGCAAGAGACCATTGGGGTGTGTGAGGAGAGGGGACTCAGAGCACCGCCTAAATGAGCTCCAGAGACGGGTGTGAGCTGCGGCTATCAGCACGGACACCAGAGACAGACATGAGATGCTAAGTCTGCTGCTGCAGCCACCAAGAAGCCTGTGTGCAAGCACAGGTCACTATCCACACCTCCCCTCCCTGGAGACTGTGTAGCCCGTCACTGCCAGGGTCCTGTGATCCAGGGACAACTTCCCTGGGAGAACACATGGCATGCCTCAGGCTGTTGCAACGTCATGCCAGCCTCTGCCACTGCAGGTTCACCCCACATTCCATACCACTTCCTCCCCCCCTGGCCTGAGTAAGCCAGAGTCCCCAAATCAGGCACTCCTTTAACCCCCTCCTGTCTGGGTGGGGAACAGATGTCCTCAGGCGATATACACACAGAGGAAAAAATTTAAATTTGGGGCCAAATCCAAAGCTGAACATCAGGAGCTGTGCAAACAAAGAAGAGAAAGGGAAATTTCTCCCAACAGCCTCAAGAGCAGCAGATTAAATCTCCACAGTCAACTTGATGTACCCTGCATCTCTGGAATACCTGAATAGACAATCAATCATCCCAAAATTGAGGCAGTGGACTTTGGGAGCAACTGTAGACTTGGGGTTTGCTTTCTGCATCAAATTTTGTTCTGGTTTTATGTTTATCTTAGTTTAGTATTTAGAGCTAATTAACACTGCTAGATTTGTTTATTGATTTCGTTGCTCTATTCCATTTTAATATATATATATATTTTTCCCTTTTTCTCTTTTTCTGAGTGTGTATGTGTATGCTTCTTTGTGTGATTTTGTCTGTACAGCTTTGCTTTTACTATTTGTCCTAGGGTTCTGTTTGTCAGTTTTGTTTGTTTGTTTGTTTGTTTTTTAGTATAGTTTTTAGTGCTTGTTATCATTGGTGGATTGGTTTTTTGGTTTGGTTGCTGTCTTCTTTCTTTCTCTCTTGTTTTATCTTTTTTAATTACTTTTTAATTTTTAATAATATTTTTAATTTTTTATTTTAATAACTTTATTTTATTTATTTATTTATCTCCCCCCCCCCCCCCCGTTTCTTCTGAGCTGTGTGGCTGACAGGGTCTTGGTGCCTGGCCGGGTATCAGAACTGAGCCTCTGAGGTGGGAGAGCTGAGTTCAGGACATTGGTCCACCAGAGACCTCCCAGCCCCATGTAATATCAAATGGCAAAAGTTCACGAAGAGATCTCCATCTCAACGCTAAGACCCAGCCCCACTCAACGACCAGCAAGCTACAGTGCTGGACACCCTATGCCAAACAACTAGCAAAACAGGAACAAAACCCCACCCATTAGCAGAGAGGCTGCCTTAAATCATAATAAGTTCACAGGCACCCCAAAATGCACCACTGGACTCGGTCCAGCCCACCAGAAAGACAAGATCCAGCCTCATCCACAAGAACACAACACCAATGCCCTAAACCAGGAAGCCTATACAACCCACTGAACCAACCTTACCCACTGGGGGAAGACACCAAAAACAACATGAATTATGAACCTGCAGCCTGCAAAAAGGAGATTCCAAACACAGTAAGGTAGGTAAAATGAGAAGACAGAGAAATACATAGCAGATAAAGGAGCAAGGTAAAAACCCACCAGACCAAACAAATGAAGAGGAAATAGGGAGTCTACCTGAAAAAGAATTCAGAGTAATGATAGTGAGGATGATCCAAAATCTTGGAAATAGAATGGAGAAAATACAGGAAACATTTAACAAGGACCTAGAAGAACTAAAGAGGAACCAAGCAACGATGAACAACACAATAAATGAAATTAAAAATTCTCTAGAAGGAATCAAAGGCAGAATAACTGAGGCAGAAAAACGGATAAGTGACCTGAAAGATAAAATAGTGGAAATATCTACTGCAGAGCAGAATAAAGAAAAAAGAATGAATAGAATTGAGGACTGTATCAGAGACCCCTGGAACAACATTAAACACACCACCATTTGAATTATAGGGGTCCTAGAAGAAGAGGAGAAAAAGAAAGAGACTAAGAAAATATTTGAAGAGATTATAGTTGAAAACTTCCCTAATATGGGAAAGGAAATAGTCAATCAAGTCCAGGAAGGGCAGAGAGTCCCATACAGGATAAATCCAAGGAGAAACATGCCAAGACACATATTAAGCAAACTATCAAAAATTAAATACAAAGAAAAAATATTAAAAGCAGCAAAGGAAAAGCAACAAATAACATACAAGGGAATCCCCATAAGGTTAACATCTGATCTTTCAGCAGAAACTCTACAAGCCAGAAGGGAGTGGCAACACATATTTAAAGTGATGAAAGGGAAAAACCTAAAACCAAGATTACTCTACCCAGCAAGGATCTCATTCAGATTTGATGGAGAAATTAAAACCTTTACAGACAAGCAAAAGCTAAGAGAATTCAGCACCACCAAACCAGCTTTACAACAAATGCTAAAGGAACTTCTCTACGCAGGAAACACAAGAGAAGGAAAAGACCTAAAAAACAAACCCAAAACAATTAAGAAAATGGTAATAGGAGCATACATATTGATAATTACCTTAAATGTAAATGGATTAAATGCTCCAACCAAAAAACATAGACTGGCTGAATGGATACAAAAACAAGACCCGTATATATGCTGTCTATAAAAGACCCAGTTCAGACCTAGGGACACAAACAGACTGAAAGTGAGGGGATGGAAAAAGATATTCCACGTAAATGGAAATCAAAAGAAAGCTGGAGTAGCAATTCTCATATCAGACAAAATAGACTTTAAAATAAAGACTATTACAAGAGACAAAGAAGGATACTACATAATGATCAAGGGATCAATCCAAGAAGAAGATATAACAATTGTAAATATTTATACACCCAACATAGGAGCACCTCAATACCTAAGGCAAATGCTAACAGCTATAAAAGAGGAAATCAACAGTAACACAACACTAGTAGGGGAATTTAACAGCCCACTTTCACCAATGGACAGATCATCCAAAATGAAAATAAATAAGGAAACAAAAGCTTTAAATGATACATTAAACAAGATGGACTTAATTGATATTTATAGGACATTCCATCCAAAAAAAAACAGAATACACTTCCTTCTCAAGTGCTCATGGAACATTCTCCAGGATAGACCATATCTTGGGTCACAAATCAAGCCTTAGTAAATTTAAGGAAATTGAAATTGTATCAAGTATCTTTACCGACCACAACACTATGAGACTAGATATCAATTACAGGAAAAAGTCTGTAAAAACTACAAACACATGGAGGCCTAACAATACACTACTATATAACCAAGAGATCACTGAAGAAATCAAAGAAGAAATCAAAAAATACCTGGAAACAAATGACAATGAACATACGATGACCCAAAACCTATGGGATGCAGCAAAAGCAGTTTTAAGAGGGAAGGTTATAGCAATACAATCCTACCTCAAGAAACATGAAACATCTCAAATAAACAACCTAATCTTACACCAAAAGCAATTAGACAAAGAAGAACAAGAAAAACCCAAAGTTAGCAGAAGGAAAGAAATCATAAAGATCAGATCAAGAATAAATGAAAAAGAAATGAAGGAAACGATAGCAAAGGTCAATAAAACTAAAAGCTGGATGGACCTAGAGACTGTCATACAAAGTGAAGTAAGTCAGAAAGAGAAGAACAAACACCATATGTTAACACATATATATGGAATCCAAAAAAAAAATTCTGAAGAACCTAGGGGCAGGACAGGAATAAAGATGCCGATGTAGAGAATGGACATGAGGACATGGGGAGGGGGAAGGGTAAGCTGGGACAAAGTGAGAGAGTGGTA
Source organism: Balaenoptera borealis (assembly GCF_965194805.1). Classification (NCBI taxonomy): domain Eukaryota; kingdom Metazoa; phylum Chordata; class Mammalia; order Artiodactyla; family Balaenopteridae; genus Balaenoptera; species Balaenoptera borealis. The sequence goes on from NC_138870.1 coordinate 38,564,316, forward strand.
TAGACGTATTTACACTACCAAATGTAAAATAGGTAGCTAGTGGGAAGCAGCCGCATAGCACAGGGAGATCAGCTCCATGCTTTGTGTCCACCTAGAGAGGTGGGATAGGGAGGGTGGGAGGGAGACACAAGAGGGAGGAGATATGGGAATATATGTATATGTATAGCTGATTCACTTTGTTATAAAGCAGAAACTAACACACCATTGTAAAGCATTTACACTCCAATAAAGATGTTTTAAAAAATTCAAATAGAATCTCAAGGGGCTCCAAATAGTCAAAACAAACTTGACAAAAAATGATAAAGTCGGAGGCTTCACACTTCTTGATTTCAAAACTTACTACAAAAGTACAGCAATTAAAACACTGTGGTATGGCATAAAAACCTGTCCTATAGGACAATGGATTAGAATAGAGAGCCCAGAAATAAGCCCTCGAATATATAGTTAAATGATTTTCAACATGGATGTCAAGACCATTCACTGGGGTAATGACAGTCTTTTCAACAAATAGAGTTGGGAAAACTGAGTATCTATTAATACATTCAAAAGAGTGAAGTTGGCCTCTTACCTTTTACCATGTTCAAAAATTAACTCAAAATGGACCAAAGAGCGAAACATAAGAGCTAAAACTATAAAACTCTGAAAAAGAATAGAGGAAAATCTTTGGAACATTGGATTTGACAATGATTTCTTGAATATAATACTAAAAGAACAGGAAACAAAAGAAAATATAAATTGGACTACATAAAAATTAAACTTTTGTACATCAAAGACCCAATCACAGAGTAAAGAGTCAACAAAAAGAATGGGAGAAAATATTTGCAAATTATATCTCTGATAAGAAGTTAATACCCAGAATATATTAAAAAACTCCTATAATTCAACATAAACAACCAAACGGCTTGATTAAAAAATGGCAAAAGATTCAATTTGACATTTCTCCAAAGAAGACATACAAATGGCCAAGAAGAACATGAAAACATGCTCAACATTCCTAATTGTTAGAGAAATATAAATCAAAACCACAAAGAGATACAATCTCATAACCAATAGGATGGTTACTAGCAAAGAAACATAAAATTTTGGTGAGGATGTGGCAAAATTGAAACCATTGTACACTGTTGGTAGGAATCTAAAATGGTTTAGCACTATGGGAAACAGTATGGCAGTTCCTCAAAAATTTTAAACAGAATTTCCATATGATCCAACAATCTAAATTCTGGGTATATACCCCAAAGAATTGAAAGCAAGGTCTTGGAGAGAGAGTTGTATAGTCAGGTTCATAGCAGAATTATTCACAGTAGCCAAAATGTTGAAGCAACCCAAGTTTTTGAGAGATGAATGGTTAAACAAAATGTGGTATATGCATATAATAGAATATTATTCAACCTTAAAAAGCAAGGAAATTCTAACACAGTAAAATATGCATGAACCTTGAAGACATTATGATAAGCAAAATAAGTTAGTCATGGAAAGTACAAATACTGTGTGAATTTATGTATGTGAGGTACCTAGAGTAGTCAAAATCATAGGGACAGAAAGTAGAACAGTGGTTACTAGAGACTGAGGGGAGAGGGAATGGAGGGAGTTCGTTTTTTATGGGTACACAGTTTCAGTTTTTTAAGATGAAATGAACTCTTTAGATTGGTTGCACAACAATGTGAATGTACTTAACACAACTGAACTGTACACTTAAATTGCTAAGATGGTAAATTTTATGTATTTATGTATTTCACAATTAAAAACAATTTTAAGACATTAAAAAAAGCTTAGTAAAATAGACAAAGTAATTGACAACCAGAAACAAATAAAAGAGAAAGTTAAAATATTCTAGCATATTAGGGTAACATGGCTCCAGTGCTTAATCATTACAGTTTTCTGTCATCCAGGGCAAAAAGGCAAATAATATGATAGATTTCATAACTCTTTTACTGAAGGGGAAAAAATTAGTTCTCTGGAAGAGGTATAGTTTTCTTTGGCATAACATCCTGATTCTCATTCCTTTATAGATAACCTGATATTTTGTTCATTTGGTTTTGTTTTCACTATTCATTGAAAACTTTTACGATTTTCTCTTTATCTTTGATATGTAAAATTTTACTATGATAAGTCATTTGCCCAGCCTCTGGTGAACACTATCAATCTGAAGATTTCTGTCTTGGTGGAGAATTTTCTGCTATTATTCTTTTGATTAGTTCCTTTCCTTGATTCTTTGTGTTCTCCTCTTCTGTAACACCTGCTATTCTGCAACATGTACCATGTTGATATTGGAGTTTCTGGAGTTATTTTCCATGTCTCTATTTTTCTCTCATGTTTTATCTTTACTCTTTTGTTTTATAATCTGGGAGAATCCCTTAATAATTTTCAATAGTCCCACTTTCTAATTTGTTCTTTAGTCATCTCAATCTTCTACTGACCATTTATACATTATTTACTTATTTATCTTGGTGACTTAATTTTTGTATCTTTATTTATAGAATCCTCAATTGGTTCTTTTTAATAGTAGGGCCTTCTCATTTTGTGGATATAATATCTTCTCTTTCCCCTCTGAAGATATTAATCATGACATTTTAAAATATATTTATGTATCCTATTAAGTCTGTTTGCTCAGGTATTGACTTTTAAGTTTATTTGCTGTATATCTTTCATGGTGCTGCTTTCCTTACGTGGTGAATGATTCTTAGTTGACTGTTCATCTTTGTGGTTGAGACTCCCTTCTCTCCTCTCTGTGGCTACTACTTCTATTTACTGCATCTTGGTAATGGGAAACATGGGCAAAACTCTCAAACTCCATGTCTTCATGTCTTAACTGGTTTGGGCATTAATTTTCCTAGTGAAATGACACTGCAATAGCTTAAATAAGTAAAGTTCTGCAGACAGACCTCAAGGTACAGTACCTAATACAGGCCAACTTTGTTGGAGAGTATTCATGTTTCTGGAATTTCTGTATCCTTGTATATAACGAATACCTAAATTATATGCCTATTACCTTTGAAAAAATTCAATCTTATCTAGATTTACTTATTAAATAAGCCTTGATTAATCCTTTAAGGAAACTCACAGGGTGGGAAATTAGGAGTGGATTCATGGAAGAGAATAACATTTTTGGTTAAATTTGGTAGTTCTGTAGCTACTCATGAAAGGTCGAGGGATGAAGGTGTTTGGGTTAGGTTTTGGTGGAGGTGGTTTTTTTCCCACATGTTACTCTGATGGTGAGGAGATCCAGAGGCAGAGTAAGACCTGCTATTTTGAAGCTTCAAGGTATTTTTCTGTTTCCTTGCCTGCCAAGATTTGATTTAACTTTGTACTTTTTTTTTTTTTTTTTTTTTTTGGAGAGGGAAGGGACCTTTTAATAGGACTTTTGGTTATAAAAAGGTAAAGTTGATATTCCAGAGTGGACAGGGTTTCTGATCTGTATAAAAATGCAAAATGTCATTTTCTTTGTGGGTAGAGTTGATTCCCATCAGCTATTTCCTTTAGGAAGATTGGTGCATTCTAAATACAAATTTAGACTATGAGCTCTGAAATTTTCTTGGGAATGTTTGTGTGTCTTGCATAAACAAAACAAGACATGAAGTCTCATCTTTACCTCTTGTTTATGAAGGAACCCTAAAGAGTGCTGGACTGCCAAAAGAGCAAGAACTGCCAAAACTTAACTCAAGCTATTCTCTAATGTGTTTTTGAGACATATTCTGATGTTATCATGATATCCAAATCAGTCTCAGCAGGATGGACCCGCATCCAAAATTTGGTTTGAGTGTCAAGACTGATGATGTCACACGAATACCAAGAGGGTATGAAGAGATTTATTATTACATAATGGAGGCTTTCTGGGGCAAGCAGGGCAGGCCTCCCAAGCAGGCCCAAAATGGTTCAAGAGAGCAAGAAATGAGACTGGCTTTGAGTGTTTACTGTGGTTAAGGGATGGAGCCAGGGGTGAGGCTTTCCCTGCACAGGCAAAGGCTTGCATGGCTTGAACCACCTACCATCCCGAAGGAGGGAGCGTCTGGACTTGCTCCATCATTTTCCCAGATGTGGGACATGAGAAGAAGAGGGAAGAATGAGGCTAAAGGCGACATACAGCCAAACATTAACCAATGGAATCAGACTCCTTATTATACATGCTAAACTATAGTTCTTGTGGGACCTCTAGGGCCAACTCCTTTGAATAAGAAGTAAGTTCTCCTTATAAAAATAAGTTGTTTTGGGGCTTCCCTGGTGGCGCAGCGGTTGAGAATCTGCCTGCCAATGCAGGGGACACGGGTTCGAGCCCTGGTCTGGGAAGATCCCACATGCCGCGGAGCAACTAGGCCCGTGAGCCACAATTACTGAGCCTGCGCGTCTGGAGCCTGTGCTCCGCAACAAGAGAGACCGCGATAGTGAGAGGCCCGCGCACCGCGATGAAGAGTGGCCCCCGCTCGCCGCAACTAGAGAAAGCCCTCGCACAGAAACGAAGACCCAACACAGCCAAAAATAAATAAATAAATAAAATTAAAAAAAAAAAAAAGTTGTTTTGGACTTCCCTGATGATACAGTGGATAGGAATCCGCCTGCCAATGCAGGGGACACGGGTTCAATCCCTGGTCCGGGAAGATTCCACATGCCGTGGAGCAACTAAGCCTGTGTGCCACAGCTGCTGAGCCTGCGCTCTGGAGCCCACATGCCACAACTACTGAGCCCACTTGCCTAGAGCCCGTGCTCCACAAGAGAAGCCACCGCAAGAAGAAGCCTGCACACCACAGTGAAGAGTAGCCCTGCTCGCCACAACTAGAGAAAGCGCGCACACAGCAACGAAGACCCAACGCAGCCAAAAATAAATAAAATTAAATCTTAAAAAAGAAAAAAAGGTTGTTTCAAGATGTTAACCTGGTCCAGTAAAAAGGAATTCTTGGAGGTGGGCCTTAAACTGTGCTATACAATAAAGAGTTTCTTTTCTGGAGCCTCAAGGAGTTTGGCAGCTTGAGATATAGAATGGGAGATGCCCAAGGGCACCCCTCTTGCAGTAAGAGCAGCAAGCCTTCACAACTTCAGGGCAGGCCAGGGACTGGTGAGAGAGTGTCTTGTAGGGGACCTGTGGAGGGGCTCGAGCCTGACCCTGAAATCATTTTCATATGTGTTTCAAATGGTCTATGCCACAATCCTCTGTATTACACTCAAGTTTTTAGTAAAGTCTTGTTAAATAGGCAGCCTGGTCCCAGTTATTATGTTGGGAAATTTAGGGACTGGCCTGGACATCTGTGCCCATACCTGAAGCAAAGCAGTATAGAGAGAACTACAGCAGCAGCTGGCAGAAGACCCATCTCAAGGCAGCGAGAGGGGCCTGCAGAAAAGCTAAGCAGAGGTCAAGACCAGATGGCCAGCTAAAGTGACAGCCATCTGGGATACACTGGTGAGACATGTAAGCATGAGAGAGTATTCTCAGAGACCTGAGAGAAAGAATCGAATTTCTACAGGCAAATGGAAAGGGGATTCATGTTGTTGAAAGTTGGGCATTAAAGGGAAATGAAATGTGGGACATTTGGATTACATAAACAACAAATAAGAAATGACATGAAGATAAACTCGAAATTTTCCTGTTCTTGATAATTTAAAAAAATTTTTTAATAAAGAGATTAGATGTTTTCACAAGGAAATTCTCACAGTACCATTAGAACAGAATAATATTCAAGATTCTCTGTATCTTCTTCACAGACCAAAACACTTATTCCAGGAACACAATTAAGAGTCCCTGATTGAGAGCACCAATGAACTGTAGTGGGCAGGTGCCTAGGGTGTATAGTAGGAAATATTTAGAAACATTACATAAAATTTACATTAATCAATTGACACATAGATCAATGGAACAAAACAGAAAAGCCAGAAGTAACCCCACACAAGAACAGCCAACTGATTTTTGACAAAGATGCAAAAAGCAATTTTTGAAAAGGTAGTCTTTTCAACCAATGGTACTAGGGCAATTGAATATGCATAGAAAAAGTGAACTTTGACTTAAGTCTCATACCTTATGCAAAAATTAACTCAAAAAGAGTCATAGACCTTAATGCAAAACATAAAACTATAGAACTTTTAGATGATAACATAGGAGAAACCCTGGCAATCTAAGGCTTAGTGATGACTTCTTACACTTGACACCAAAAGCATGATGCATATTAGACTTCATCAAAATGAAAAAATTTTGCGATGTGAAAGAACCTGTTAAGAGGATAAAAAGACAAGCTAGAGCATGGGAGAAAATATTTGCAAACCATACATCCTACAAAGGACTCATATCTTAAGATATAAAGAACACTCAAAACTCCACAGTAAAACAAAGAAACAAACAAAAAGACAATTCAATTTGAAAATGGGCAAAAGACATTGAGACATTTCACTAAGGATATATGAATGGAAAATATGCACATGAAAAGATATTTGATATTACTTGTCATTTATGGAGGAAGTGAGCCTTAAGCCTGACCTCAGATAGTAGAACTTTATAAATTAATAGAAGGGGTGTAAAACATAAGCTGAAAAGTCCCAATGGATCCCAACAACATTCTTTGACCTATAATTTATTTTTAAAGTTTAAATTTTTTCTGCAGAAACATAGCACTATGTCTAGTATAGTTCTGTTATATATTTATATATATATATATATAGTTATATATATTTTCAAATATTTAGGAATATTTGAACACTATTTCATGTTATTTAAGAGTTATTCATTTAGAAAATTTTAGGTGTGGTAATTATTTTTAAAAGTCCTTATCTTTTAGAGATAAATACTAAAGTATTAACTAATAAAATATTATGCCTTAGATTTGCTTACAAATAACCCAGTGAGGGATGGAAGAAAGTAGGTGGGAAAATGGATAAAGCAAGATTGACAGAAAATTGAAAACAGTTGAAGTTGGGTGATAGGTATATATTGGCTCATTATAATATTCTAATTTCTTCAACTTTGAAATTTTTCATAATAAAGATTAAAGACAATTAAAATGTATTTACATATATGTTTCTATGTGAATAGGAAAACAAAATCTGAAAAGATACATGTCAAACTATTAACCATGGGTATGTCTGGAGTGTAGACTTGGAGTAGAAGGAAGGGAAATTTCTATTTTTTACTTTATAAACTTTGAGATTTTACAATGAACATACATATTATTTTTTAATTAGAAAGAAACAATGAAAATTTGAAATTTATAAGATTGCTTTTTATAATTAATCCTTTTAATTAGTTGATTATACATTCTAGAAAGTTTTCAAATGTATAAAACTTTAAGGAGTCTCAAATATTGCTAGAAACTTACAGAAGAAAAAGAATATAAAATGTATTGTGAAGCCAAACTTGAAGAACTTCTTGTCCACAACTTGATCCAGATATTATGGTTTTTTAAAGCAAATAAAATGATCCAATTGCACTGGCTCATCCATTAGATTTACATTTATTTCTTTAAGGCACAAGAATAGAGTTGGGTGAATTACCTATCAGAAATATTAAACCATGGTCTGGAAGAATGAATTTACCTCGGCCTCAGTTCTTGAAGTTTGAGTCTTTGAAAATACACCTAATTCTATTCGTAACCACTAGAGCTCAGTGTCTTCTTTAAAATGTGAAATTAATGCATTTTAGAAAACAAAAAGATCACAAAACTTTTTGTAAGTTGGTGCTGAGGAGAAAAACTGTATCTGTGATAGTCTCTGGTCTTCTTTAAAACAAAATTCCAGGGAAATTTGTGGAAGATGGGGGTGGGTCCTCACTAAGGTGCTTCTTTTATTTCCCTTTCTCCTGAGATGATTGAGAAGAATGTTGTTCATGAATTAAAAAGAAAACAACGTTGCCCCTAGTGATGGATTTATATTTTTAATCATTATTAGAATGTTTTCTTCTAGAATGTTTTCCTATATTGTGGTGAGTGAACTCATTGATAAGAGCGGAGCAGAACTGAGCCCCACGCTGTATGACGATAGGTAATGAGGCATGCAGTTTGGGGCTCTGCATTTGGATGGCTGACACTTCTGTTTCCTTACTGATGGGTAGCTTTTCAACACAGAACTTCCTATTTTTGGATTTCCAAGGGACTTCAAGGTAAACACAACTATTGGAGTATGCTTTGGGGGACCTTCTGACCTTTCTGTTGCCCAGTGGAAACCTTTTGGTTCTCAGTGAGTCTCTTATTTTAGCAGGCTTAAAGACTGGTCGCATCCATCAATAATACTGACAACCTGGTCTTGTAAATACCTCCTTCCCTTGAGGCAGCATTTTAGGGAGAAATATTTATGTTCCTCTTTTCATATGCCTGCCTTGACCCAAAGGGAAGGGAGTGTCCACATATACTTTCTCTGTGACAAGGAGGTGTTAGAGAGGGTGTGTCCACCCCATCTTACTCCTGACTACCCCCCCTCCCCCATGGGAAGAGGTTGACTTATCAGACCTGATGGTTATCAGGCCACGCTCTCTATTGAGTGGATCTGGCCATGCTAAGAGCCACTGCACTCACGATGCGTGTTCTCTGCTCTCATGGCACAGGGTTGCTCCTCTGGTCTCTCTGGGTCAGTACAGCCAGCAGGGCCTGCCCCTGCCAAGGCTGCCAGGTCTCCACTCTCCCTCTCATCCTGGACTGCGTGGGTGCATGCATCCTTTTACTTGCCATCAACTGCGACTTTATTCCCCGGGATCCTGGCTGATAGACAAAAGATGGATTGCAGGCTTAAGGCTCACTTCCTCCATAAATGACAAGTAATATCAAATATCTTTTCATGTGCGTATTTTCCATTCATATATCCTTAGTGAAATGTCTCAATGTCTTTTGCCCATTTTCAAATTGAATTGTCTTTTTGTTTGTTTCTTTGTTTTACTGTGGAGTTTTGAGTGTTCTTTATATCTTAAGACATGAGTCCTTTGTCAGATGTATGGTTTGCAAATATTTTCTCCCATGCTCTAGCTTGTCTTTTTATCCTCTTAACAGGCTCTTTCACATCGCAAAATTTTTTCATTTTGATGAAGTCTAATATGCATCATGCTTTTGGTGTCAAGATCTACTCTGTAGAATCAATCTATGCCCAGTTCTGGAGCTACCCATGCAGATTCACATGTGAAACCATCAGGGCTTTCTTCTAGCAGAGTGGGTGCCTTCCTTTCCCTGAGTGATGTGGGTAAACAAGCACAACTTCTTTAGTTTTCCTTCAAAGAGAAAAGGAAAAACTTACTGATATGTGTGTAGTTCCAAGATTTTGATGAATAATTGCATGAGACAAGATTTTCAAGGGAAGGGTTTTTTTGTTTGTTTGTTGTTGTTGTTTTTAATCCCTTCATCTTCTGACAGTCTCTGTCTATGACAGACTATAATGGTTTACAGCTAGGGTTGCCAGGGGTAGTAAAAATAAGACAAACAAAATAAGATGCCCAGCTAAATTTGAATTTTGAATTTGAATAATTTTTAGCACAAGTATGTCCCATGCAGTAACTGGTAGGACATACTTATACTGAAATTATTTATGTTTATCTGAAATTCCTACTTAACTGAGTGCCCTGTATTTTATTTATAGGATTGTATATAGGCAACCCTATCTAGTAGAAGACATTCACCATAGTAGCCAAAACATTTGTTGAAAGCCTAGATGATTATTATATAACATTTTCTTTATCACCAAGCAATTAGTAATATTCTTTTTTTCTTCCATCCTTTAACAAATATTTAATAAGCAGGTATTACATGCCAGATACTGTTTTATGTACTGGAATGAGAAAATAAGCCAGTCAAAGAAAAAATAAATATAAATAATTTCTAAACAATGATGGAGAAAATAAAACAGGTGATGTGATAAAGAATGTCTTGGTGGGGCGGGCTACCTTAGCTCGAACGGTCAGGGAAGTCCTCCCTGAAGAGCTGGTATTTCAACTGCGTCCTCAGGAGCAAGAGAGAGGCAAAAGGTTTCATAGGAGAAGTTGCAGGCAGAAGGAACCGTAAAAGCCCTAAGATGGTGTATTAGTTTCTACGGCTGTTGTAAAAACCTAACACAAACTTGGTGGTTTGAAACAACAGAAATTTATTCTCTCACAGTTCTAGAGGCCAGAAGTCTGAAAACAAGGTGTTTGCAGGGCCATGCTTTCTCTGGAGGCGCTGGGGAGAATCTGTTCCTTGCCTCTTCCAGCTTCTGGTGGCTACCAGCATTTCTTGGCTTGTGTCCGAATCACTCTAATCTTCGAGGCCAGCGTCTTCAAATTTTCTCCTCTGTGTGTGTCTGACTAATCTCCCTCTTATAAGGACATCATGATGGCATTTAGGACCCACCAGATAATTCAGACTAATCAGTCTCTCTAGCTCAAGACACCTAATTTAATCACAACTGCAAAAAAAATTACATCCCCTTTTTTGCCGTGTAAGGTCACATTCACAGATTTCAGGGATTAGGACATGGATACATTTTCTGGGGGAGCATTTTTCAGCCTACCACAGATGGGAGGGGCTCAGCACGTTCTAACAGCATGTGGAGGCAGCACAGGGAGAGGTGTGGGGGCCGTGAGGGCTGATGGCAGGGCCTGGCAGTCAAGGTAAAGGATTCAGGTTCTAGTTCAATGTCAATGGGCAGCCAGTGAAAGATTTTAAACAGGAGACAGGGAGTGACAAGATTTACATTTTTAAAAGCATTTCTCTGGTCCCTCTGTGGAGGCTGGACATTAAAAGGGCCAAGGGTGAAAGGAGAAGGAATCATTAGAGCCATGGCGCCTGCCAGAGAAGGGCAGTCTGAGACCTTGGTAGCTTAAATTCGAGGGGTCGCAAGGGAGAGGAGGGGACAAGGTTGGACAGAGGGGATAGATTTTGGAGAAAAAGCCATGAGGATTTACTGATGGATTAGATCAGGAAGTAAAAACAAAACAAACAAACAGAAAACAAAATAAAGGGAGAGTATGATAGAGTTCGCCTAGGTTTGGGGCTAAATGTTAATAAGAAGCCAAATGTTGACATTTGCTCCTTCTCTTCTCTGCCATCCTATGTGTGGTTGAGTTTGCTCCTTGCCAGGTCTTCTCACAAGACTTTCAGGATCAAGCAATTCCTGGCCAAGAAACAAAAGGAGAATCGTCCCATTCCCCAGTGTATTTGAATGAAAACCGGTAATAAAATCAGATACAACTCCAAGAGAAGACATTGGAGAAGAACCAAGCTGGGTCTATAAGGAGGCTCAAATATGAAGTGGCACACATTTATGTTGTGTCAAGGTCACTTGCATCTTACCATATCACAGTAGTGAGAACATCATTACTGTCTGAAAAGCCACATGTATTTTATGGGAGAAATGAAATGGTTGGTTCTTCTTTTGTTGTCAGTGTTTCTGCACTAGTGCTTTGGCTTAGTAATAAATATGTGAAACCTTTTGTTGGAAAAAAAACGTTGACATTTGATGGACTTGGTTAAGACTCTCGAGTCTGCTCTAGGGAGAGGATTTCACACAAAGTAAAGGGAGAAGTAGGTTTTGTCCTGTCTTAAAATGCATTTGATAAAGTGAGCTTGGTCTTCAGGAGAGAGAGATTCTTTTTCTTCCATCCAAGATCAAGTCTTAACAAAGGCATTACACTTCAGAGGAAGGTTAAAAGAACCAGAGCGGTGCCGTGACCGTGATTGATGACGACGTGACAAGCACCTGTTAATGCTGCAAACCTCTCGCCTTCCGGGTCAGTTCCACTTGGCAGGCAGCATCTTTCACATCCAGGGTGAAGAGTGGCTCAGCCACCAGGATATCCTGTGTCAGTGATGTTTTCCACCACATGATGTTCATCAATAAAGAATGGATGGCAACAAATCAATTGCTGTGATGCAAGTTGGGCAGAGATACGTGTGACAGCGAGAAAGTGTGCAAGTTAGTTCTAGTCTGTGTTCTGTCACCGAAGACCAGTCACCAATGACCACTGCAAGCCATTCCACCTCTCCAGACTTCAGTCTCCTCAACTCTGAGGGGTAAGAGTTGTTGAGAAGGTCAGATGGGATAATGAATGTGCCAGTACTTTGGAAACAATGAAGACCTAACAGCAACTTGTCATGATTATATCAAACCCTATTACATATTTTATTATATTTGATTCTTCCACAGCACCTTGCACTTAGTAGAGACTCCATAATTTTTTGGTCAAATTTAATTAAGTACAACAAACATGGCCATAAACCAGGTAGATTTGTTTGGCAAGTACTGATGGACTGATCATTAGGGATTGGTACCATGGTTCCCCGACTTATATTCAGATGTCCTTTATCAGGAAGAGAAAATGGCCAGCTGCAGCTGTCCTCAGTCTGATACAAAGTATTCTGGCCTAAAACATGACACATCAGGGTCTTGCAACCTCAAATATGTTGCAGGTAACTTCTTTACACTATCAGATTATTAATGATGCTCACTCATATTCCAGCATTAGGGCTTCAAAGGGTAGTCATTATGTCCAAAGGCAAGTTTTTGGGTGGGTCTGTCTGACTGAAAGAATAAAAATTTTCATATGGTTCTTAAAGGTTTTATTTATGTAAAATAACTTATTACTTCAGGTTTCTATCAGGTAGATTTCAGGAGATAACTGACCTACTGGATCTATCCGTCAGCCATGTCTGTGGCTACCCTGAGATCCTATCAGTTTCATGTTGGAGAGAAAATAGTGGAATTCTTTGTCCTCTCATACACAGCATTGTCTAAAGATAATGAAACTCATATGATAAATTATAAATGCAATTTGATTTTCTCCATAACCTGTCTCATCAACTAAAATTGTTCACAATATTTAAAAGTTAGATTTATAAGCTAATTTTCTAAAAGATACGGCATCTAAATTCACTATTTGTTGAATGGGTTACTTTTTAAATACCACCCAGTTTTACCTAAGAGCTACTATCACATCTTTTTCATTTCTTTTCTAAAGTCCAACCTCTATCTCCCTTTTTGTCTTCACATGGTCTTCTGATTTGATAGAAAGATTAAATGTCAAACTTAATTTAAAATCAATATTTTCTGAGGCTGAGCTGCAGACAGATCTAGACCTGGACTTAAAGAGTACAGTATTTAACAATAGAACATCCCTCCAAATATGCATCTTCAAAAATAACTTATCATGGGGCTTCCCTGGTGGCGTAGTGGTTGGGAGTCTGCCTGCCAATGCAGGGGACACGGGTTCGAGCCCTGGTCTGGGAAGATCCCACATGCCGCGGAGCAACTAGGCCCGTGAGCCACAATTGCTGAGCCTGCGCGTCTGGAGCCTGTGCTCTGCAACAGGAGAGGCCGCGACAGTGAGAGGCCCGCGCACCGCGATGAAGAGTGGCCCCCATTTGCCGCAATTAGAGAAGGCCCTCGCACAGAAATGAAGACCCAACACAGCCATAAATAAATTAATTAATTAAATTAAATAAAGTAAATAAATAAATAAATTAAATTAAAAAAAAAAAACTTATCATAACCATACCTATCGTAACAGTTTTATTAGCATCTGTGAATATTACATGTCAAAGTCCATCAATTTTATTAGCCAAGCCAGGATAGAATGTTATTGAAGAACTGATGAAGATGTTTATAATAATTGTAACTGGTAGAAATGGCAAAGCTCTGATTCACTTTGATCTTCATGGAATCATACAAAGTAGGAAGTCTTTGGGTCATCTTGTTTATTTCCATGGTATTAAGGGTAACTGGACATTATCTGATGTCCTTTGTATTTGTTTTGGGAGTAAGGTAGATCAGGAAATACAGGTAGAGAACAGCAGTGACCCAGAGTTTTTAAAAAATTCTGTTAAGTAGCCTGGCTTCAAAGGAGAGTGCCCGGCCTGGTTCATAGACATCATCACATTCTACTTAATAAACTCGTGCAGATAAAAAAATATCTACCCTGGGCATGAAACAATTATTTAATCTACATATTCCAAGGCCCTCAGAGAAAATCAGAAAGATCTTTATAATAATCATTCACTATAAAAAGAAATGTAGCCTTACTTTCTACACCTTTCATAAGAATTCGTGTTGGGGAAGAAACTCTTGAGCATTTGCTACAGTTGGCAAACCCTGCTGGGGGCCCCCAGAGAATGTTATCTGGTATGTGCAGTATCCATGAGATCTGTGTCTATAGGTCTATGAACCCCTGAGCCATGTCCTTGATCCTACACAGGTGGGCGTGACTGAAGGACATCATTATCTCTGACCTTGTGAGTCAGTTCAGATTTTCCTGGGGTAGAAAGAAGAGGTGCTTTTCCAGAAGCTTCTCTTTTTCCAGAAGCTCAGCTCCTTATTTATACCAACGTCCCCTTAAGAGCAAATAGGCTTCTCTTTACAAGTCCTGGATGCCACTTTAAAATTGTTATTTGCTCCAAAGATCTCTGTCTCTTCAAGCCCCAGAACTAACCCACTCACATCCCTCCCAGGCTATTTTCTCCCCCATCTTTTATGAAGTCTTCCATCAGGTAGGGAAGACTCTATCCTCTAAGCCAGCACTTCCCAAACTTGAGTGCACACCCAAATCACCTAGAGAATCAGTCTCTCACCACCAGAGATTTTGATTCATTAGGTTGAGCTTTATGACTGAGAATGTGCATTTCCATCCAGTTCACAAATCACACTTGAGTAGCACTGCTTTAAGTCACATTAAGAGCATCTGAATTGCCCAGTTTCAATTTTCCATCCTGTCAGTCACTATTGATTTTGCTACAGCAGAGGAGACTTTCCTCCATCCACAGTGATTCTCACTTCTTCTGGGTGCTAATGGTCTGACTTGCCATGATGCTGCCATCATTCATCACCTCAATTTGATTATAGCTCTGTCTGCCACTAGTGAATGGAGGCTTTGTCCAAACTTAGATTGTTGTGTTCTTGAATTGCATTGCTCCTCAAGCCCCATACAGGGCTAGATGAGCGGTGTTCTCCATCAGCTATATTCCTGGAGGGGCTTATGTCCTTTAGCTACAGCTAGATTCAGAGCGGTCCCCTTGCTCAAACTTTCACCTATACCATTTGCTATGGTCTGAATATTACTGTCTCCCCAAAATTCATATGTTGAAACCTAACCCCCAAAGTAATGGCGTCAGGAGGTGGGGGTCCTTTCAGGGTGATTAGGTCATGAGGCAGAGACTTCTTGAATGAGATTAATGCTCTTAAAGAGATCCCACAGAGTTCCCTATCCCCTTCTGCCGTTTAAGGATACAACGAGAAGTTTGCAACCCAGAAGATTGCCCTCATCCAACTATGCTGACACCCTGATCTCTGACCTCCAGCCTCCAGAACTGTGAGAATTAAATTTACATTGTTTAGAAGCTACCTCGTCTCTGGTAGTTTGCTGTAGTAGCCCAGACAGACTATGACACCATTATATCCTGCTTTACCCATAACTCCTGCTAGATAGTGGGCTCCATAAATCTTCTCATTACAGTTGATTGGGTAAGAAGTGAATATCTGACCCCAAAAAAAGAGATATCCACAAACAAATCTGAGCCAATTAGATCCCTTCATTCTGTTTTGTTGTTGTCGTTTTAAAAGATTTTTTTAGAACAGTTTTAGGTTCACAGCGAAACTGAGAGGAAGGTACAGAGATTTTCAATGTGTCCCCTGTCCTCAGACATGCATAGCCTCCTCCATTTTCAATGTGCCCCACCAGAGTGGTATATTTGTTACAACTGATGAGCCTACATTGACATATCATAATCATCTGAAGTCCACAATTTACTTTAGGGTTCACTCACAGTGTTGTGCATTCTGTGGATATTGTTGATTCTTTTGGATTTTCTATAAAATGATTATGTCATCTGTGAACAAAGACAGTTTTATTTCCTCCTTCTCAATCTGTATCACCTTTTTTTTTTCTTGTCTTATTGCATAAGCAAGGACTTCCAGTATGATGTTGAAAAGGAGTGGACATCCTTGCCTTGTACCTGATCTGAGTGGGAGAGCTTTGCAGTTTTCACCATTGTATGATGTTAGCTCTAGGTTTTCTGTAGATAGTCTTTATCAACTTGAGGAAGTCCCCCTCTATTCTTACATTACTGAAAGTTTTCATCATGGATGGGCGTTTCATTTTGTCAAATACTTTTTCTGCATCTACTGATATGATCATGTGTTTTTTTCTTTTTAGCCTGTTAATGTGATGGATTATATTTATTGATTTTCAAATGTTGAATCAGCCTTGCATACCTGGATAGACCCACTGGTCATAGTGTATAATTCTTTTTATACATTTTGGATTCAATTTGCTAATATTTTGTTGAGGATTTTGCATCTCTATTCATGAGAGATATTGGTCTATAGTTTTCTTTTCTTTTAGTGTCTTTCCTTATGGTATTAGTGTAATGCTGGCCTCATAGGATGAGTCAGGAAGTATTCCCTCTGTTTGTATCCTCTGAGAGAGATTTTAGAGAACCAATATAATATCTTCCTTACATATTTGGTAGAATTCACCACTGAACACATCTGAGCTTGGTGCTTTCTGCTTGTTAATTCAACTTCTTTAATAGATATAAGTCCTGAATTGGTATAATTTCTTCCTTAAATATTTGTTAGAATTCACAACTGAACACATCTGGGCTTTGTGCTTTCAGCTTGCTCATTAAGTTTCTTTAATAGACATAGGCTTATTCAAATTGTCTATTTCTTCTTCTGTAAGTTTTAGCAGATTGTCCTTTAAAAATTGGCCCATTTCATCTAGATTATCATATTTGTGGGCATAGTTCATAGTATTTTTTTAAATTATTTTTTAATGTCCATGGGATCTGCAGTGATGGCCCCTCTTTCATTTCTGATACCAGTAATTTATATCTTCTCTCTCCCTCTCTTTAGCTATCCTGGCTAGAGGCTTATCAGTTTTACTGATCTTTTTAAGAACCAGCTTTTGGTTTAATTGATTTTCTCTACTGATTCCCTGTTTTCAATTTTATTGTGTTCTCTTATGATTCTTATTATTCACTTTCTTCTGCTTAATTTGGATTTAATTTGCTTTTCTTTTTTTAGTGTCCTAAAATGGAAACTTAGATGACTGATTTTAGGTCTTTCTTCTTTTCTAATATATACATTCACTGCTATTAAGTTCCCTCTAACCACTGCTTTTGTTGCATCCTACAAATTTTGATAAGTTGTGTTTTCATTTTCATTTACCAATATATTTCAAAATTTCTCTTGGAATTTCATATTTGATTCCTTTGTTACTTAAAAGTATCTTGGTTAATCTCTACTTATTTGGGGATTTTCCAGTTATCTTTCTATTATTGATTTCTGGGTTAATTCCATTGTGATCTGAGAGCAGATGTTATATAATTTTTATTCTTTTAAACTTGTTAAGGTGCATTTTATCTCCCAGAATGTGGTCTATCTTGGTGATGTTCCCTGTGAGCTTGAGAATAATGTGTATTCTGCTGTTGTTGGAAGAAGTAGTCTATAGTTGTCAATTTTATTGTGTTGATTAATGGTACTGTTGAGTTCAGCTATGTCCTTACTGATTTTCTGCCTGCTGTATTCGTCCATTTCTGATAGAGAAGTAGTGAAGTCTTCAACTATGATAGTGGATTCATCTATTTCTTCTTGCATTTCTATCAGTTTTTTCCTCACATAGTTTGACACTCTGTTTTATGTGTATACATGTTAAGAATTGTTAGAGCATTAACCCCTTTATCCCTGATAACTTTTCTTGCTTTGAAGTCTGCTTTGTTTGAAATTAATATGGTTATGCTTGCTTCCTTTTGATTAGTGTTAGCATGGCATATTTTTCTCCATCCATTTACTTTTAATCTATATGAGTCTTTATATTTAAAGGTAGTTTCTTGTGGACAACATATAGCTAGATGTTATTTTTTTGATACACTCTGGCAATCACTGTCTTTTAATTGATGCATTTAGAACATTGCTGTTCAAAGTGATTATTAATATAGTTTGCTTAATAGCTACCAATTACAGTTTAGGTTTTCTTACTCCAGCACTGGTTCCTGTGTCAGTTTCTGCTTGTGAGTCTCTGCTCCACTGAGCCATGTCTCCCTATATTTGCCTGTCTGTCTCTCTAAATTTGGAGGCAGCAGTTTACCTTGTGTCCTCTCTTTTCTTAAGGATCCTAGAAGAGTTGTTGATTTTTCAATCTGTTAAGCTTTTTACTTGTTGTTAGAATGAAGCAGTGATTTCCAATCTCCTTACATGTAGAATTCAAAACTAGAAGTCTTTGTTATGTTTTTGAACAAAGAATCTCACAAGAAAGTTCAAGTCTGTGGTAGACACCTGAGCAATGTGCTGGTCAATAGGAGTAGAGGAAGGTGATCAATGAGAAGGATGGATCAGACGGTGAGGTTCCCTGCAACCACCCAGACACTAGATTTCATGCCCTCTTGGCTAGACAGTCTTGTTGTGCAAGACCCAACCAAATTAGCAGCCCTGCACACAAGTTTTTTGTTGACATTATTATTGGCGTATGCGGAGAATAGTTTGCCAGTAAACAAATATTGAGATAAAAGATACTACTGAATGCAGAGTAATGTTCTAAGGTTGAAAGTAAAGAATGGCACAAGAAGAAGAGATGCTT
The DNA here is from genome assembly GCF_965194805.1 of Balaenoptera borealis. Lineage (NCBI taxonomy): Eukaryota > Metazoa > Chordata > Mammalia > Artiodactyla > Balaenopteridae > Balaenoptera > Balaenoptera borealis. Next base: position 38,582,809 of record NC_138870.1, read on the forward strand.
TTCCACAGAACCATGGGTCCATGGATGAGGATAGGTAGATGTACATTTTGGGAGTCTAAGAGTTTTGGGACACAAACTAAGCCAATTTATCCCATTATTAAATTCAGAGTTTTAAAGTACTCTAAGCTACCTCTAAGTTTACCTCTAAGTTTACTTCAATAATCTTGATCTGTCCTTCACAAAAATGATTATAACTTACTTGTGTGTGTATATGTTTGTACTGAATGCTTATTATGTGCTAGTTTGTCCGTGCTAAAGATACAATGGAAAATAATCTAATTTCCAATTTCATGAATTCAACTTCTCATCACTATGTAAATAAGTAAGAAGAGTAGGGACACACTAACATTAGAAAGGTTTCATCCCATGGAATACAAGCTGCAAATATGGTGTGTTTCTTGATTTATTTATATATATTTTCTCCTGATCCATATTTTGGCTCTACTTCCCTGTTGTTCTACGTTGCCTAATTAATCTAATTTTATGCCACTTATTTGAAAAGTAAAGCAAATAGTGAAAAGTAAAGCAAATAGTCACAAACTAGCTTCTAGGTAAGCGTCTTGCCCATTTGTGATTTTTCTTGTAAGAGTCTTAGGGTATTCACAAGCTAAGCTACTTAGGGTATTCAAAAAATAGGGTAATGGTCCACTGACATTATAAATAACCATTGCATGCCATCTTTTAGATCTTAGGAATTAAATAGCCCAGTAATTTTTCTTCTTTTGCCATAAATATGAAGAGAAACATCTGACAGTTTTGTAAGAAGTAAGTTTTTTAAATCTTTACGACAATAAGATCTAAGGGAATTATGGATTTAAAGTTTCACAGAGAAGTGATCCACAAGATAAGTCACTGCATTCTGCTCACTGCAAATTGTGCATCTTCTGCATTTCAGAAAGGAGCTCTTTACATGAATTCGTCTGTAAAAAGACCCTCTCTACAGTCAGAGCAAATGGAGAAATAATGTAATTGCTTGTATCGTATATTTTAAGAATCACAAAGTCAAATGCCTGCAGGGGCCAGACAGTTAATACAAAAATGTGACAAGGGCCATGTAGGGATACTGGCACACTGGCGAGTATGTGCCCTGGTTAAGGGCTCCACTCAGCAAGAGCAACAGGGTTGTGCAGAAACATAGGCTCAGGACTCCCAGGGTGTCCCATTTTTTCAATTAAAGTATGAATAGTAATGTGTAGTCTCTTAATTTCAAGTGTTGAAAAATATTCATAAAACTTCACACCCTTTGCAGGACACACCAAAGTATTATGCAGATCAAATATACACCACAGCCACCATGACCATCCAGTTGCAACATCCAATCTGGTATATTACTTCAATTCTCTGCTTCATCTGATCAATTTTTTATATTACTTCCTCTGTGCAAAGAGAAGATAAGCCCTGGAGAAGAAGAAGTGGATAAGTGGGGAACTGGAGAGTAGTACTATAAAGAAAAAGATTTTAAAACTCCATCGTGCCTTCTGAAATGATATAAAAGAAAGAGCTTTGACATCTCCCGTTAGGATAGTAGAGCCACCTTGACAGGGAATTGTCTGCTCTGTTCTGTGGCACTTTAGTTATTCTAGCTTACACGTTTGACAACCTCTATCTTTTTTAAAATTTGAAATCCTATCACTCTTTTCAGAGTACCCAGAACTCAAGTCTAATTTTAACTAATCCAGTGTATAGATGCTTGTTTTTTTAGGATTCTTTCCTCATAAAAAACATCTGGGAAGTGGTTAACGTTATGCAGTGTTTTTATAAATGTTTATAAAGCATGAGTAAAAGAAAAGCAAGTCAAAGTTTCCCTTTCTATATACAGTCTAAAAAGATATTCCCACAGACCACCTTTTCTTATCTTCCCTGAAGAGTCAGCCATAAAACATGCCACTGGCCACTAAGAGCAATTTTCAGGTGATCCTCATGAGAAGGGAAAAACCTTCCATATATTTATGACTTTTCACAATCTATTTTCTTCATGTTCCAAATCATGTCAGATATCTTATTGCCATGACACACAATGCCCAGTAGAGACAGTCGGTATGGCTCCCATCACTTCGATAACACATCACTCAGAGCAATTATGCATCAGCTTCAAGTGCTTTTTAAAAAGCAGTCTCAGGAAGACCATTTCTGTTTTTCCAACTCAGTCTTTAAGTTGAATATATTGTCTATATCCTAAACCAGAACTGGCATTTATTCAGTCATTCAACACGTGTTTATTGAAGGCTTCTATATTTATGGAGGCACTCTGCTAGGAATCAGGAACATAATGTGAATCAAATGGACACAGTTCTGCCTTCATGGATCCAAGGGATCAGAAATTAATCAAACAAATCAGCATATAATCACAAGCTTTGATAAGTACAAGTACACTGAAGGAGGATCATGAAATGCAATGAGAGTCTAAAACAGGGAATGTGTCATGACCTGGTCTGGGGATGGAGGGGAAGTCTTCACTGAGGAAGTGATGCTCAAACTGATAGCTCCAGAGTGCTTAGGTAGCAACATAGGGAAGAGGAAGTAAATTAGAATGTTCCACTCAGAGAGGACTGTACATGTCACAGCCCAGGGAGGGAATACGACACATTTAAAGAGCTGAAAGCAAGCTAGCATGGCTGGGGTTCATAAAGGGAAGAAGGTGCAAAATGAAGCCTGATAGGTAAGTAGGGACCATATCATTCACGACTCCTAGGAAGAGCAATGGGGAGCTACTGATGGATTTGGGACTAAGGAGTAAATGTTTTCATATATGTATTTTTAAAGGATCTCTCACTCTCTTGGGGGAGAGGAGATATAAGGAGACTAGTTACAAGGTGTATTAACCAGGTGTTTCTGAGGTTTTGACATTTGGACTTTGCTGATTCTCAAGAGACTGCTACTCCCAGGGCTAGACAATTTCTAGAGATATAGTAAAGGACTCCCCTGCAAGTGCTCCTTTTATATGCAAACCAACCAATCCAAAGCCCAACCCCTCAACCACCTTTACTAGCTCTTATACTCCTGGCCAATATCCTCCTGCCCTAATCACCCCAGGGACAGGTAACAGACAACCAGGGACAGCTCCTGTGCCCCAGAGCCCACTGGAATTTTTCAAAGTAGCACATCCTATGCCTGTTTACCCTGCCTCACCCATTTCTTCCCATGGAAACCATAATAAAGGCTCTTGTCCACAACTTCCCCTCACTCCCTCTGCCTCTTGACCAGTCCTGGTGCTTCCCCATGTGGGCCCACTGAGTGCTGTGCCATGCTTCCTGTTTCTAGAGATCTGTGACTTTTCCTTCATGACAGTCATCTCTGTGTCTGTAGGTCTTACCATACCTGATTAAAACAAATCCTGGGTACATTTTAAAACACAAGGCCAGGGCAGTAAGACAAGTGACTATTTCTTTTTTTTTAAAAATATATTCTCCTATTATTCTTTTATTTTTTTGGCTGCATTGAGTCTTCATTGCTGCGCGTGGGTTTTCTCTAGTTGTGGTGAGGAGGGCTTACTCTTTGTTGCAGTGCGCGGGCTTCTCATTGCAGTGGCTTCTCTGGTTGTGGAGCAGGGGCTCTAGGCTTGCGGGCTTCAGTTGTGGCACATGGGCTCAGTAGTTGTGGCTCGTGGGCTCTAGAGTGCAGGCTCAGTAGTTGTGGTGCACGAGCTTAGTTGCTCCCCGGCATGTGGGATCTTCCCGGACTAGGGCTCAAACTCATTGTCAGGCAGATTCTTAACCACTGCGCCACCAGGGAAGTCCAAGACAAGTGACTTCTGATGGTGGCTTGAACTAAGATGGTCACAGTGGAGAGGAAGAAAAGTGGACAGTTACAGAAAAGTTAAGATGGATTGGATAAGGGGGTGAGGAAGAGGGAGGTATCTAAGATGATTTCTGGGTTTATGTTATGTTCAATTAAATGGATGAAGGTGCCATGTACAAGAGAGGAAATGCAGGAAAAGGACCAAGTTTGGGAGAGAGGATGATGAGTAAAATGTGCTTTCAAAATGGGCACTATTTAGAAGACCTAAATAGACATTTCTCAAAAAAAAGATATACAGATGGCCAAAAAACACATGAAAAGACGCTCAGCTTCACTAATTATTAGAGAAATGCAAATCAAAACTACAGTGAGGTACCACCTCACACCAGTCAGAATGGCCATCATTAAAAAGTCTATAAATAACAAATGCTGCTGAGGCTGTGGAGAAAAGGAAACCCTCCTACACTGTTGGTGGGAATGTAAATTGGTGCAGCCACTATGGAAAACAGTATGGAAGTTCCTCAGAAAACTAAAAATAGGATTACCATATGATCCAGCAATCCCACTCCTGGGTTTATATCCAGACAGAACTGTAATTCAAAAAAAATACATGCACCCCTATGTTCATAGCAGCACTATTCACAATAGCCAAAACACGGAAACAACCTAAATGTCCATCAACAGGTGAATGGATAAAGAAGATATGGTATATACAATATATACAATGGAATACTACTTAGCCATAAAAAAGAACTAAATAATGCCATTTGCAGCAACATGGATGTAACTAGAGATTATCATACTAAGTGAAGTAAGTCAGAAAGAGAAAGACAAATATCATAAGATATCACTTATATATGGAATCTAAAATATGGCACAAATGAACCTATCTACAAAACAGAAACAGACTCACAGACATAGAGAACAGACTTGTTTTTGCCAAGGGGAAGGGGAGTGGGGGAGGGAAGGACTGGGAGTTCGGGTTAGTAGATGCAAACTATTACATTTAGAATGGATAAACAACAAGGTCCTATTCTATAGCATAGGGAACTATATCCAATCTCCTGGGATAAACCATAATGGAAAAGAATATAAAAAAGAATGTTGATAAGTGTATAACTGAGTCACTTTGCTGTACAACAGAAATTAACACAACACTGTAAATCAACTGTATTTCAATTAAAAAATGTGCTTTCAAGACAACCAAATGTAAATGTTTCAGGGAAAGTTCGACTTAAGCTTATATTCAGGGAAAGGAATCCCCACCACCCTTGTCCATTTACCCACAGATGAGGACTCCAAGGCAATACTATTTATAGACTGTGAATTTTTCCCTAATATATCACACTTCTGGTTGATGTAAATGACACTTTAAAATGAGAAACATTACTATATTTATATCTTACTGGTCATGAAAAATTAATTTTCACATGCTGTAGATGCTATTTGATACACATCTGTCTGCCTACTGTCCATGTTAAACTAAAATGCATTCTCATATTGAAATATTCTCCGAATCTGAGCCAAATTGCCTGAAAGTGCCCTTCATTCTATGAACCATAAGGATAGTACTTCCTTTAATGTGACAAGAAATCACACTGTCAGGTTCTCCTGATTCACCCTAATAATCACACTTACTTGAATCACACTGCAACACAAGTTGTTCTCAGATTGATCTTTAAATTTATGGGATGAAGAAGATAACAGTTACGGGAAAAATTCCAAGTTGGCTGTCATTCTTGTAATTGGCGGGTCTTTTCATGGTTTCAGGATAAAAACAGAGAGACCCAACAGGGTGGCATGAGATATTTCCATCTCTCCTTCGAAACTGGAAAGACAGAGGTGCTAAAATAATGACTTTGTCACTATTACTTTTACCAAGGAGGTTTGAGGGTTGTTTTCTCTCTTTATCTGTATTTTGAGAAGTTCTAACAAAAAAGATTTCTGAAGTTTTTGTTATCTAGCTCAATTTTGTCTGTGGAGCTGAGGAAAATAAAGAAGTTTACGCTCTTTCAGGGAAGGCAAGTCTATTTCATGGTAACTAATCATACTCCCAGGATTCTGATCTTGGATTGTGTAAGAAGTCTAAACTGCCTACAAGCAGCAGCTGTTACTTAGGAAATATAACTGTCCGAATATGGCAAGATAAGTAAGGACATAACCAGTTCTTTTTTTTTTTTAACATCCTTATTGGAGTATAATTGCTTTACAATGGTGTGTTAGTTTCTGCTTTATAGCAAAGTGAATCAGTTATACATATACATATGTCCCCATATCGCTTCCCTCTTGCATCTCCCTCCATCCCATCCTCCCTATCCCATCCCTCTAGGTGGTCACAAAGCACCGAGCTGATCTCCCTGTGCTATGTGGCTGCTTCCCACTAGCTATCTACTTTACTTTTGGTAGTGTATATATGTCCATGCCACTCTCTCACTTTTTCCCAGCTTACCCTTCCCCCTCACCGTATCCTCAAGTCGTTTTTCTAGTAGGACTGCATCTTTATTCCCATCTTGCCCCTAGGTTCTTCTGACCATTTTTTTTTCTTTTTTTTTAGATTCCATATATATGTGTTAGCATACAGTATTTGTTTTCCTCTTTCTGACTTACTTCACTCTGTATGACAGTCTCTAGATCCATCCACCTCACTACAAATAACTCAGTTTCATTCCTCTTTATGGCTGAGTAATATTCCATAGTATATATGTGCGACATCTTCTTTATCCATTCATGTGTTGATGGACACTTAGGTTGCTTCCATGTCCTGGCTATTGTAAATAGTGCTGCAGTGAACACTGGGGTGCATGAAAGTAATTTAAAGTGAAAAATCCAGTGCTGGATTAGGTGGATTCAAATATTTTACATTTGTATACTATACTACATTTAGATCTTTAATCCATTCTGAGTTTATTTTTGTGTATGGTGTTAAGGAGTGTTCTACTTTCTTTCTTTTACATGTAGCTGTCCAGTTTTTCCAGCACCACTTATTGAAGAGACTGTCTTTTCTCCATTGTATATTCTTGCCTCCTTTATCAAAGATGAGGTAACCATATGTGTGTGGGTTTATCTCTGGGCTTTCTATCCTGTTCCATTGATCAATATTTCTGTTTTTGTGCCAGTACCATACTGTCTTGATTACTGTAGCTTTGTAGTATAGCCTGAAGTCAGGGAGCCTGATTCCTCCAGCTCCGTTTTTCTTTCTCAAGGTTGCTTTGGCTATTCGGGGTCTTTTGTGTTTCCATACAAATCAGCTTTCTTTTGATTTCCATTTACATGGAATATCTTTTTCCATCCCCTCACTTTCAGTCTGTATGTGTCCCTAGGTCTGAAGTGGGTCTCTTGTAGACAGCATATATATGGGTCTTGTTTTTATATCCATTCAGCCAGTCTATGTCTTTTGGTTGGAACATTTAATCCATTTACATTTAAGGTAATTATTGATATGTATGTTCCTATTACCATTTTCTTAATTGTTTTGGGTTTATTATTGTAGGTATTTTCCTTCTCTTGTGCTTCTTGCCTTGAGAAGTTCCTTTAGCATTTGTTGTAGAGCTGGTTTGGTGGTGCTGAATTCTCTTAGCTTTTCCTTCCTGTAAAGGTTGTAACATCTCTGTTGAATCTGAATGAGATCCTTGCTGGGTAGAGTAATCTTGGTTGTAGTGTTTTCCCTTTCATCACTTTAAACGTGTCCTGCCACTCCCTTCTGGCTTGCAGAGTTTCTGCTGAAAGATCAGCTGTTAACCTTATGGGATTCCCTTATATGTTATTTGTTGTTTTTCCCTTGCTGTTTTTAATAGTTTTTCTTTGTATTTAATTTTTGATAGTTTGATTAATATGTGTCTTGGTGTGTTTCTCCTTGGATTTATCCTGTATGGGACTCTCTGTGCTTCCTGGACTTGATTAACTATTTCCTTTCCCATATTAGGGAAGTTTTCAACTATAATCTCTTCAAATATTTTCTCAGTCCCTTTCTTTTTATCTTCTTCTTCTGGGACCCCTATAATTCGAATGTTGGTGCATTTAATGTTGTCCCAGAGGTCTCTGAGACTGTCCTTAATTCTTTGCATTCTTTTTTGTTTATTCTGCTCTGCAGTAGTTATCTCCACTATTTTATCTTCAAGGTCACTTATCTGTTCTTCTGCTTCAGTTATTCTGCTATTGATCCCTTCTAGAGAATTTTTAATTTCATTTATTGTGTTGTTCATCACTGTTTGTTTGCTCTTTAGTTCTTCTAGGTCCTTGTTAAACGTTTTTTGTATTTTCTCCATTCTATTTGCAAGATTTTGGATCATCTTTACTATCATTATTCTGAATTCTTTTTCAGGTAGACTGCCTATTTCCTCTTCATTTGTTAGGTCTGGTGGGTTTTTGCCTTGCTCCTTCATCTGCTGTGTGTTTCTCTGTCTTCTCATTTTGCTTAACTTACTGTGTTTGAGGTCTCCTTTTCGCAGGTTGCAGGTTTGTAGTTTCTGTTGTTTTTGGTGTCTGTCCCCAGTGGCTAAGGTTGGTTCAGTGGGTTGTGTAGGCTTCCTGGTGGAGGGGACTAGTGCCTGTGTTCTGGTGGATGAGGCTGGATCTTGTCTTTCTGGTGGGCAGGTCCACGTCTGGTGGTGTGTTTTGGGGTGTCTGTGGCCTTATTATGATCTTAGGCAGCCTCTGTGCTAATGGATGGGGTTGTGTTCCTGTCTTGCTAGTTGTTTGGCATAGGGTGTCCAGCACTGTAGCTTGCTGGTCATTGAGTGGAGCTGGGTCTTGGCGTTGAGATGGAGATCTCTGGGAGATTTTTGCCATTTGATATTACATGGAGCTGGGAGGTCTCTTATGGACCAGTGTCTTGAAGTTGGCTCTCACACCTCAGAGGCACAGCCCTGATGCCTGGCTGGAGCACCAAGAGCCTTTCATCCACACAGCTCAGAATAAAAGGGAGGAAAAAAAGGAAGAAAGAAAGAAGAAGATAAAATAAAGTAAAATAAAGTAAAATAAAGTTATTAAAATAAAAAATAATTACTAAGAAAAAATTTTTTGTAAGTAATTAAAAACAATAAAACAAAAACAGACAGACAGAACCCTAGGACAAATGGTAAAAGCAAAGCTATACAGACACAATCACACACAGAAGCATACACATACAAACTCACAAAAAGAGAAAAAGGGAAAAATATATATAAATTGCTGCTCCCAAAGTCCACTGTCTCAATTTTGGGATGATTCGTTGTCTGTTCAGGTATTCCACAGATACAGGGTACATCAAGTTGATTGTGGAGATTTAATCCACTGCTCCTGAGGCTGCTGGGAGAGATTTCCATTTCTCTTCTTTGTTCTCACAGCTCCTGGGGTTCAGCTTTGGATTTGGCCCCGCCTATGCATGTAGGTCGCCTGAGGGCGTCTGTTCTTCGCTCAGACAGGATGGGGTTAAAGGAGCTGATTCGGGGGCTCTGGCTCACTCAGGCCAGGGGGAGGGAGGGGTATGGAGTGCGGGGCAACCTCTGCGGTGGCAGAGGCCAGTATGACGTTGCACCAGCCTGAGGCGCGCCATGTGTTCTCCTGGGGAAGTTGTCCCTGGATCATGGGACCCTGGCAGTGGCGGGCTGCACAGGCTCCTGGGAGGGGAGGTGTGGAGAGTGACCTGTGCTTGCACACAGGCTTCTTGGTGGCAGCAGCAGCAGCCTTCACGTCTCATGCCCATCTCTGGGGTCCATGCTGACAGCCGTGGCTCTTGCCTGTCTCTGGATCTCCTTTAAGTGGTGCTCTTAATCCCCTCTCCTCGCGCACCAGGAAACAAAGAGGCAAGAAAAAGTCTCTTGTCTTGTCGGCAGGTCCAGACTTTTTCCTGGACTCCCTCCCGGCTAGCTGTGGCGCACTAGCCCCCTTCAGGCTGTGTTCACGCCGCCAACCCCAGTCCTCTCCCTGGGATCCGACCGAAGCCCGAGCCTCAGCTCCCAGCCCCCGCCCGCCCCGGCGGGTGAGCAGACAAGCCTCTCGGGCTGGTGAGTGCTGGTTGGCACAGCTCCTCTGTGTGGGCATCTCTCCGCTTTGCCCTCTGCACCTGTATTGCTGCGTTCTCCTCCATGGCTCCGAAGCTTCCCCCCTCCACCACCTGCAGTCTCCGCCCGCGAAGGGGCTTCCTCGTGTGTGGAAACATTTCCTCCTTCACAGCTCCCTCCCACCAGTGCAGGTCCTGTCCCTATTCTTTTGTCTCTGTTTTTTCTTCTTTTTTTTTTTTTTTTGCCCTACCCAGGTACATGGGGAGTTTCTTGCCTTTTGGGAGGTCTGAGGTCTTCTGCCAGCATTCAGTAGGTGTTCTGTAGGAGTTGTTCCACACGTAGATGTATTTCTGATGTATTTGTGGGGAGGAAGGTGATCTCTGCATCTTACTTTTCCGCCAACTTGAAGCTCCTCCATAACCAGTTCTTATAGTTTCCTAATGAGATACAAGCAGGAGGATGAAACTGATGGTCACATCCATGATGCATTATGGACCCTGCTGAAATCTGACAGCTTTGAGGAAGGCTGCAGAGTCAAACCAAGTCTGGAAACTAATCTACACTGGAGAAAGGAGAAAAGAATTCCAAGCCCATTTTATCTTGTTTCTCACTCATTATGGAACAAGAAGGGAACATCTCTAATATACCGTCACATTGCTTATTATTAATTATAATAATAATAATTAACCTTTCAGAGCCCTTACAATGTATTGGGCATTATACCATGAATTTACTTAAATTATTTCATTTTATCTTCATTACAATGAAGGTAATGAGGTAATTATTGCCATTGCCATTATCTCCATAAAAGAAAAATAAATACTCTATATGTTGAATAATATATTTTCCCAAAGTTATCCATCAAAAAAGTCCCTTCATTTCAATTCTATAGAAAGTTCTCCCTTATTATGGGGCACTGTTTTAGTTACTAAATTTTGAACGTCAGAATAATATGAGAAAGACATATTTACCTGAAATGATCATAACTGGTGCTAGTTTTAGATGCTTGTGGAAGTAATCTAATAGAATTGTTTTTTTAAAAAAAGAGGTAAAGATGTTTAACCAAGATTTATTAATTACTCCTGGGGGACCGCTAATAAAACTCATGACTCAAGTCTTTTTAATCACTCTAAGAGGTTATGTTGTAAACATAATGATCGTTCACCCAATGAATTTAAAAATCCGCTCTCCTAATGTTATTCAAGTTTATACTTACAGAGTGGGATAAATTTTGTAGTTGACAGCATCAACCAGATTCAAAAAGCTTGGATTCTTGCACAATTTGGATTGATGGGAAGACATACTCCAAAAAACTGTGTGCAGCAGCTCAGAAATTGGCCAAAGGAATGACAAAGATGCTTGGGAAGAGTTTGAATCAAAGTATTTCATGAAGTATGAGACTAAAAAAAAACAATGCTTCTAAATTAACATTATTTCATATGTAATAGAATTTAAATATATACATGTAACTAAATATGTAAATATTTTAAGTTATATCTCCCAAGTGAATCTTATTTCTCATGTTTGTATATTTAAGTTGACTAAAAACATATTTTTGAGGCCCTTTCACTGGAAAACTGAAAATTTACCTTAATTTCAAGTTTGCATGATTTGAGCATCTGTCATATTTTCCCAAGGTCCTCACACAATTACCAAAGTGTGGAAGCAGGATTTGAACACAAGTCTTTAGAATCTAAAACCTGCCCTTATTCACTCTTCTTTATTGCTCTGTGTGTGACCCCAAGCTTTTCTCCTCATCTATTTTAAGACAGTGTAATGGTTAATTTTATGTGTAACTTGGCTGGGCCACTGTGCCCAGATATGTGGTCCAACATTATTCTGGATGAGGGGTTTTATATGAGATTAACATTTAAATCAGTGGACTTTGAGTGAAGCAAATTGTCCTCCAGAGTGGGGGTGGTCTCAACCAATCAGTTAAAGGCCTGAAAAGAACAAAAGATCAACTGTTCTGAGGAAGAGGGAATTGACCTTGAACACTGCCTCTTTCCTGGGTCTTCAGTCTGATGCCCTTTGGACTTGAACCATAGCATCAGCCCTTCTGTTGGCCTCCAGCCTCCCAGGTCACTGCAGATTTTGGACTTGCCAGTGTCCATAATCATGTGAGCCAATTCCTTAAAATAAATCTCTTTCCAAATATACACACATCCTACTGGTTCTGTTTCTCATCAACACATCCTGAATCATACAGACAGAAACCAAGTTCTCAATTTCTTGGTATTCTCTGTTTTAATGCTTTTTTCCCCACAGCAATCTCTGAATACAATAAGTACTCAAAATGCTTGTTTATAGACTTACATTTAGTAAATAAATACATTTTCTCTTAGACTACTTAAAACTTTTATGATTCACCTTTTGCTGAGAGATACTACCACTCCCCTCTTACCCCATAGGTGTTTTTAAGGAGCAGTTTGGCTAATGCATAAAAATGGACCTCCCTAGTTTTTCTCTTCCTACAATGCACTGGCTTGGTTCCCAAACTTTCTGGTTTCTTAGAGATCCAATGGAGTGTCCTAAAGTACAGAGAGTGAGCTTGAAAAAGATTTGCCAATTGAATCAGAGGCTGGAACAGACTTTCAGAATTCAACACAGAGATTCAATTGTGTCCCACTCAACAAACCTTTCGGGAATTCCTCAGATGTGGAAGGCACTGGAGTAGGCCTATATAAGAGACAAAGATGAATATACATGGCACCATTATCTTCTCAGTCCACTAAATCAGAAACTTTGGAGGTTTAGTAGTAATAAAAATAATTACAATTACATGCTTGATGCCAGGCAGCACGCTATGAGTTTTTTATTATTTAATTTCCTTTCATTTCAAAACAACCCTATGATGTATAAAAGTTCACCATTTTTCGAAAAAACCACATTCACAGAAAGATAGACAAGATGAAAAGGTAGAGGGTTATGTACCAGATGAAGGAACAAGATAAAACCCCAGAAAAACAACTAAATGAAGTGGAAATAGGCAACCTTCCAGAAAAAGAATTCAGAATAATGACAGTGAAGATGATCCAGGACCTCAGAAAAAGAATGGAGGCAAAGATGGAGAAGATGCAAGAAATGTTTAACAAAGACCTAGAAGAATTAAACAACAAACAAACAGAGATGAGCAATACAATAACTGAAATGAAAACTACACTAGAAGGAATCAGTAGCAGAATAACTGAGGCAGAAGAACGGATAAGTGACCTGGAAGACAGAATGGTGGAATTCACTGCTGTGGAACAGAATAAAGAAAAAAAATGTAAAGAAAGGAAGACAGCCTAAGAGACTTCTGGGACAACATTAAACACAACAACATTCGCATTATAGGGGTCCCAGAAAGAGAAGAGAGAGAGAAAGGACCCAAGAAAATATTTCAAGAGATTATAGTCTGAAACTTCCCTAACATAGGAAAGGAAATAGCCACCCAAGTCCAGGAAGCGCAGTGAGTCCCATACAGGATAAACCCAAGGAGAAACACACCGAGACACATAGTAATCAAAATGGCAAAAATTAAAGACAAAGAAAAATTATTGAAAGCAGCAAGGGGAAAAAGACAAATAACATACAAGGGAACTCCCATAAGGTTAACAGCTGATTTCTCAGCAGAAACTCTACAAGCCAGAAGGGAGTGGCATGATATACTTAAAGTGATGAAAGGGAAGAACCTACAACCAAGATTACTCTACCCAGCAAGGATCTCATTCAGATTCGATGGAGAACTCAAAAGCTTTACAGACAAGCAAAAGCTAAGAGAATTCAGCACCACCAAACCAGCTCTACAACAAATGCTAAAGGAACTTCTCTAAATGGGAAACACAAGAGAAGAAAAGGACCTACAAAAACAAACACAAAACAATTAAGAAAATGGTCATAGGAACATACATATCGATAACTATCTTAAATGTGAATGGATTAAATGCTCCAACCAAAAGACACAGGCTTGCTGAATGGATACAAAAACAAGACCCATATATATGCTGTCTACAAGAGACCCACTTTAGACCTAGGGACACATACAGACTGAAAGTGAGGGGATGGAAAAAAATATTCCATGCAAATGGAAATCAAAAGAAAGCTGGAGTAGCAATACTCATATCACATAAAATAGACTTTAAAATAAAGAATGTTACAAGAGACAAGGAAGGACACTACATAATGATCAAGGGATCAATCCAAGAAGAAGATGTAACAATTATAAATATATACACAACCAACATAGGAGCACCTCAATACATAAGGCAACTGCTAACAGCTATAAAAGAGGAAATCGACAGTAACACAATCATAGTGGGGGACTTTAACACCTCACTTACACCAATGGATAGATCATCCAAAATGAAAATAAATAAGGAAACAGAAGCTTTAAAGGACACAATAGACCAGATAGATTTAGTTGATATTTATAGGACATTCCATCCAAAAACAGCAGATTACAATTTCTTCTCAAGTGGGCACGGAACATTCTCCATGATAGATCACATTTTGGGTCACAAATCAACCCTCAGTAAATTTAAGAAAATTGAAATCATATCAAGCATCTTTTCTGACCACAACGCTATGAGATTAGAAATGAATTACAGGGAAAATAACGTAAAAAATACAAACACACGGAGGCTAAACAGTACGTTACTAAATAACCAAGAGATCACTGAAGAAATCAAAGAGGAAATCAAAAAATACTTAGAGACAAATGACAATGAAAACACGATGATCCAAAACCTATGGGATGCAGCAAAAGCAGTTCTAAGAGGGAAGTTTATAGCAATACAAGCCTAACTCAAGAAACAAGAAACATCTCAAATAAACAATCTAACCTTACACCTAAAGGAACTAGAGAAAGAAGAACAAACAAAACCCAAAGTTAGCAAAAGGAAAGAAATCATAAAGATCAGAGCAGAAATAAATGAAATAGAAACAAAGAAAACAATAGCAAAGATCAATAAAACTAAAAGCTGGTTCTTTGAGAAGATAAACAAAATTGATAAACCATTAGCCAGACTCATCAAGAAAAAGAGGGAGAGGACTCAAATCTATAAAATTAGAAATGAAAAAGTAGAAGTTACAACAGACACCACAGAAATACAAAGCATCCTAAGAGACTACTACAAGCAACTCTATGCCAATAAAATGGACAACCTGGAAGACATGGACAAATTCTTAGAAAAGTATAACTTTCCAAGACTGAACCAGGAAGAAATAGAAAATATGAACAGACCAATCACAAGTAATGAAATTGAAACTGTGATTAAATATCTTCCAACAAACAGAAGTCCAGGGCCAGATGGATTCACAGGTGAATTCTATCAAACATTTAGAGAAGAGCTAGCACCCATCCTTCTCAAACTCTTCCAAAAAATTGCAGAGGAAGGAACACTCCCAAACTCATACTATGAGGGCACCATCACCCTGATACCAAAACCAGACAAAGATACTACAAAAAAAGAAAATTACAGACCAATATCACTGATGAATATAGATGCAAAATTCCTCAACAAAATACTAACAGAGTCCAACAACACATTAAAA
This sequence comes from Balaenoptera borealis, assembly GCF_965194805.1. Taxonomy (NCBI): domain Eukaryota; kingdom Metazoa; phylum Chordata; class Mammalia; order Artiodactyla; family Balaenopteridae; genus Balaenoptera; species Balaenoptera borealis. The sequence goes on from NC_138870.1 coordinate 38,598,063, forward strand.
GGATCACACACCATGATCAAGTGGGATTTATCCCAGGGAAACAAGGATTCTTCAGTATATGCAAATCAATCAATGTGATACACCATATTAACAAATTGAAGAATAAAAACCATATTATCATCTCAATAGATGCAGAAAAAGCTTTTGACAAAATTCAACACCCATTTATGATAAAAACTCTCCAGAAAGTGGGCATAGAGGGAACCTACCTCAATGTAATAAAGGCCATATACAACAAACTCACAGCAAACATCTTTCTCAATGGTGAAAAACTGAAAGTATTTCCTCTAAGATCAGGAACAAGACAAGGATGTCCACTCTCACCACTATTATTCAACATAGTTTTGGAAGTGCTAGCCACGGCAATCAGAGAAGAAAAAGAAATAAAAGGAATACAAATTGGAAAAGAAGAAGTAAAACTGTCACTGTTTGCAGATGACATGATACTATACGTAAAGAATCCTAAAAATGCCACCAGAAAACTACTAGAGCTAATCAATGAATTTGGTAAAGTTGCAGGATACAACATTACTGCACAGAAATCTCTTGCATTCCTATACACTAATGATGAAAAATCTGAAAGAGAAATTAAGGAAACATTCGCATTTACCACTGCAACAAAAAGAATAAAATACCTAGGAATAAACCTACCTAGGGAGACAAAAGACCTGTATGCAGAAAACTATAAGACATTGATGAAAGAAATTAACGATGACACCAACAGATGGAGAGATATACCATGTTCTTGGATTGGAAGAATCAATATTGTGAAAATGACTATATTACCCAAAGCAATCTACAGATTCAATGCAATCTCTATCAAATTACCAATGGCATTTTTTACGGAACTAGAACAAAAAATCTTAAAATTTGTATGGAGACACAAAAGTCCCTTAATAGCCAAAGCGGTCTTTAGGGAAAAAAAACGGAGCTGGAGGAATCAGACTCCCTGACTCCAGACTATACTACAAAGCTACAGTAATCAAGACAATATGGTACTGGCACAAAAACAGAAATACAGATCAATGGAACAAGATAGAAAGCCCAGAGATAAACCCACGCACCTATGGTCAACTAATCTATGACAAAGGAGGCAAGAATATACAATGGAGAAAAGACAGTCTCTTCAATAAGTGGTGCTGGGAAAACTGGACAGCTACATGGAAAAGAATGAAATTAGAACATTCCCTAACACCATACACAAAAATAAACTCAACATTGATTAGAGACCTAAATGTAAGACTGGACACTATAAAACTGTTAGAGGAAAACATAGGAAGAACACTCTTTGACATAAATCACAGCAAGATCTTTTTTGTTCCACCTCCTAGAGTAATGGAAATGAAAACAAAAATAAACAAATGGGACCTAATGAAACTTCAAAGCTTTTGCAAAACAAAGGAAGCCATAAACAAGACGGAAAGACAACCCTCAGAATGGGAGAAGATATTTGCAAATGAATCAACGGGTAAAGGATTAATCTCCAAAATATATAAACAGCTCATGCAGCTCAATATTAAAGAAACAAGCAACCCAATCCAAAAATGGGCAGAAGACCTAAAGAGACATTTCTCCAAAGAAGACATACAGATGGCCAAGAAGCACATGAAAAGCTACTCAACATCACTAATTATTAGAGAAATGCAAATCAAAACTATATTGAGGTATCACCTCACACCGGTCAGAATGGCCATCATCAAAAATCTACAAACAACAAATGTTGGAGAGGGTGTGGAGAAAAGGGAACCCTCTTGCACTGTTGGTGGGAATGTAAATTGATACAGCCACTATGGAGAACAGTATGGAGGTTCCTTAAAAAACTAAAAATAGAATTACCATATGACCCAGCAATCCCACTACGGGGCATATACCCAGAGAAAACCATAATTCAAAAAGACACATGCACCCCAACGTTCATTGCAGCGCTATTGACAATAGCCAGGTCATGGAAGCAACCTAAACGCCCATCGACAGACGAATGGATAAAGAAGATGTGGTACATATATACAATGGGATATTACTCAGCCATAGAAAGGAACGAAATTGAGTCATTTGTTGAGACGTGGATGGATCTAGAGACTGTCATACAGAGTGAAGTCAGTCAGAAAGAGAAAAACAAATATCGTATATTAGCGCATGTATGTGGAACCCAGAAAAATGGTACAGATGAACCGGTTTGCAGGGCAGAAGTTGAGACACAGATGTAGAGAACAAACGTAAGGACACCAAGGGGGGAAAGCCGCGGGGGTTGGGGATGGTGGTGCGATGAATTGGGCTATTGGGATTGACATGTATACACTGATGTGTATAAAATTGATGACCAGTAAGAACCTGCTGTATAAGAATATAAATAAAATAAAATTTTTTTAAAAATCACCATTTTTCATGCCCATTTTACAAAAACTGAGGCTAAGTAATTTGTCAATGGTTACACAATTAGTAAATGACCAAGGTAGGATTCAAAATCCAGGGAATCTAGTTCCCAAGTCCATGCTTTTCACCACTAGGCTACCTGCCTATGTTCACTGCCTTCCTCTCCTCTTCCTCCTATAGGTAATCTGTCCCCACATTTTTTAGAGAAGAGCCACACCCCCAGGAGTTCTAGCTAATAAATTTGTGAAATAGCAAATAGAAGTGGAAATAATTGGGGTATTAATGCTTATCTTTTCAAAGTATGCAAATTCCTTTCAATATATGATCAAAGATACAAATCCCCTCCACATAGTCACAAATGTTACATATAACTTTAAAATATTCACAGCCTATCCAGAGGTCAGGACAAAAACCCTTGAACCAGACAAATGTGAATACAATTGAATGCTCTTAGTTAAGGACTGGATTTTGAGTGACAGTGGCTATAGCGATTGATAGAGCTCCTAAGAAAAGAGGTGATCAGCCTCACGTAGACAAGCATGGAACGCTGAACAAGTCCCAGAATGAGACAGAGGCAGTACAACAGAGGAGGAAGAAAATGAGGCAGAGCCAGTGCAATGCAGAAGGAAGAGGATCTGGGCAGCAACAACACCAACACACTTGTAGTATTTCTGGTCTACACTATGCTTTTAAATGTAGATTATTTATGATTGGCACCAGTGAAGCAAAAGAGTATTGACTCCCTCCTCTCACCTCCAACTCTGAATAGTCCACCAAACAAGAGACTGGTTAATGGATCCTAAGACAGTGAGAAATCTTTCGGGAGACAGATATAGCTGAATCACAGTTTGGGGAGGAAATGACAGCCCAGCACAAAGGAGAGCCAGATAGCAGGGATGGGGATAGTTTGGAAGTAGCATTTTCTATTTGTGCTTTTTTTGTATGCCCTGCATTCTTCTAGGACTGTCCTATGGCCCCTGTGGGAGCTGCAAATGGCAACATCAGCCCAACTCCGGCCAGAGGATGGAGTAAGATCAGGGCAGTAGTAGATCCTGGTTAGGATGAGGGGTGGATGACAACAGGTACAGGTGGGCTAGCTGGTCCCTATGTGTCTTCTCTCCCCGCCTACTATTGGCCAGACAATTACAATATGGGGAGGTAGCCTTGGGGAAAGAGCAGTGGCAGGATTTTACTGGGAGGTTCCCTGAGGGAAAAGATGCCAGTGTGTGTGTGTGTGTGTGTGCCCACGCACGCACACGGGCGCACAAGTTTAGGGGAAAATAAAAGAGAATGATTACAATACCAGTGGTTCTACAACCTAATTCATGCTCTTCTCCCATGCATTTAGGTGGATACAAGCTAATCCCTGTGCTTTCTGCTTGTCTGTCCCCACATACACAGCACCAGCCAAGGTACCTGGTAGACCACAGTGAACATGAACTCCCAGGAGGATTAAAGAAGACACCTGAGGAACATAAGTCCTGTAAAAGAAAAATGACAAACTAAACAACTTACATAAGAGAAAACAGAATTGATTGATCAGATAGAACAAGAATTTAAAATATGTAAAATAAAAATCCTCAGAGAGGAGAGAAAACATTACAAAGGGAGTGCATTAAAAACATGAAGCAGGAAAAGCAATTTGAAGGAAAACCATTTGGAGACACTGGATATAAAAAACAACTCAAACAATAAATTCAGTGGCAGAATAAATAGAACCAAAGAACAAATTGGTAAGTTGAAAAACATCATAAAGGACTAAAGAGAGAAAGCATAAAAAAAAGTTTAAAAGATAAGGAGGAAAGCAGTAAAAATGTCAAGATCTATATAATAGAAGTACTAGAAGGAGATAAAAGTAGATTGGAGTAGGAGGGCAGGGCAGGAACTATTGGAAGAAATAATGACCAAGAATGAAAGTGAAATGTAAGACCCCAAATTTAAAGAACTCAAGAAAACACTAGAAAAAAGCTTACAGCTAAATTCATTATGGTGAAATTTGAGAACATCAAAGACAAAGAGAACATTCTAAAGGCCTGCTACTGAGAAAAGCAAATCACATGCATACAAACAAGAATCAGACTGATATCAGACTCCTCAAAAACAACAACACTCAATACAAGAAAATAATGGAGTAATGTTTTCAAAGTTTTGATGGAAAACCACATTTACTGAAGCTCCAATTCTATATCCAGCTAAAATACTGTTTGAATGTTAGGGTATAATAAATAAAGATACTCTCAAGCATAATCAAGAAGTTTATCACATGAACCACTTTGAAAGTACACTCAGGGGAAGCAATCCAATGAGAAGATAAATTCGGAGATTGAAAGAAATAGCATCAATAAGTAAACATTATTGTTTGTCAAACAGTGAGACCCAAAGTGTGACAAATGAAAGCCAGATCAACACAAGAGGTTATGGTGGCGTGATGGTTAATTTTATGTGTCAGCCTGGTTAGGCCTCAGCACGCAGATTTTTAGTCAAGCATGTCTGGATGTTGCTTTGAAGGTATTTTTTTAGATGAGATTAACATTTATATCAGTAGATATCAAGTAAAGCAGATTACCTGCCATACTGTGGATGGACATCATTCAATCGGTTGAAGGCTTTAAGAAAAAGACTGACATCCTTGAGGAAAAAGAAATTCTGCCAGAAGACTGCCTCTGGACTTGAACTACAACATCAATTCTGCCCTGAGTCTTTAGCCTGCCAGCCTCCTTGCAGATTTTGGACTAGCCAATCTCCACAATTGTGTAAGATAATACCTTGACTAATACAGGTGACATGCTATAAGAAGATATTAAAACATTTACTTACATTTATTTTTTTAATATCCTTCCTAAAAAATTCCATCTTATGAAAATTTTATAATGTGCACAATCTACTAATATAGTGTAACATAATTTAAAATTAAGTAGATGTACATGTGTATGGTCACAGTTTGTTTTTCTTTTAACTAATATGGGCACATGATCAAAAAAGTTTGCAATCACTTCTTGGCCTTTTGGCCAAGATCAAGTGCAAACAAATGTACAGATCAGTGGACAAAAAAAGAATAAGTAATATACCCATAAAAGTACATAACGAAAACTATAGTGTATACCAAAATGGAAGGCAGGTGGGAGAGAGAAGCAGAAACCAATGGGAAGGAAAGCAAGCTAAGGTACCTGTTTTATTTTGAGGAAAGTTACAGATATTGATGACCTTAAGACATTGACAGGGGAAAATAAACATTATTTATGTAAAACTACATATAACTTATTCTAAAGTACATGAATTTAAGAATTTCAGTGGGTTTTTTTTTTTTTTTTTTTTTTTGCTTTATAAAATCAAATTAAAAGCTGCTTCAGGTATTGCTAAAGAAATACACATCTAGATACCCATAAATGAGTCCCAGTGTTAAACATCAAGCACTGGAAGTGGTTGCAAAATGGAGTGCATAAAACATTGGAGTGAGAGAAGGAAATATATGAACTTCGATTTCTATTTAATTTTATCTCATACATGTTAATTTCTATCTTTGTGGAAGTTTTATATCATAAAATATTAATAGAAGAGAATATATATGAAAGTTATTAAGAAATAAATATGCATACGTTTGGATGGGAATTCTTTTTTGTTCTCTTTTCTGAGAGTTACATCTTATTAAAATGTAGATTGTACCAGTCTTAACAGCAACGGCTGGTCAGTCGAAAGTCTCAATGAGGTAGTAGTTAAATGAATTATGATCAGTCTCCTCTAGAAATAATGTAGAGATACTACCACCTTGGAGAATAATGCCTAAGCACAGTCTATTGTTATCTGAGTATGCTACTTGTTAAATTTTCTTCTTTGGTCAAACTTGTACCCATTTTTTATGTCAGTGAAGCTCAGGACCCCCCCTCTCTCACAGAGGGCCCCCTCTATGGAGACTGGCCAGCAAGTACCTTCAATCCTCCCTCTCATTTGCAGGGACAGGGCCCACCACACAGTTGTGTTAGCTAACAAAAGGATCCAAACACCCTGACTACCAGTGATTAATCCAGAACTAGACTGAATTGGAACCAAAGTTAGATTAACTAGATTCTGTCTCTCAGAAATTTGGATTCGGAGACATTAGTTAAACTCTGTCCATCAACAGAAGCAAAGACATGCACATTTGGGAACTATGGGTTAAGCACCATCTTCCTAGAACCAAAGGAAGCAATCTGATCTTTGCTTAGCTCTGCGGCCAGAAGCATTACGTTGCCACTTTATTTAGTCTGTTAAAAACTTCAGTGTTTTTATTTTTTTCTCCCAACTTTTAATCTTGAAAATTTTCAAACACAGAAAAAGTTAAAGACTAATATACAATAACCTGTACACCCTTCACCCAGATTATTGATGTTTTGCCACATTTGCTTGCTTAATCCTCTCTCTCTCCAAGAAAACACACACACACACACACACACACACACACATTTTGAGCTGAAACATTTAAAATTAAATTGTAGAAGTCATTACATATAACCCTAAATACTTCAGCAAGTTTATCTTAAGAATAAAATAGTCTCCTTCACAACCCCACAATAACATTATCACAACCAAGAAGTATAATTCAGTATTATCAAATTTTCCCACTTGACACTAAAATGTCTTTTATAAAAATTTTTAAATTTCTGATCTAGAATCCAATCAAGGTTTTAGCATTACACTTGATTATTATATCTCTTCAGTTTTTAAAATATATAATAGGCTGCCTTTTTGTTTTTCATGACCTTTTTCTTTTTTAAAGAACATAGGCCAGCTGTCCCATAGAATACCTTTTCTACATTCTGAATCTGGCATTTTCCTCATGATTAGAGTCAAAATTTTGCAAAGTGTTACATAGACAATGCTGCATATTCCTTATTGCACATAAGGTAAGCTTGCTTACCATTGAAGATGCTAAATTTCATCCTTTTCCCTTTATAACAAGTAAGTAATCTGTGGGGTGATACTTTGAATAACCAGATCTTCAGTAAACTTTTACCCAGTGGTTTGAGGATCTATTATTAATCCTTACCTTAATCAATTATTAAATTGGGGGTTGTAAAATGGTGATTTTCTATTCTGTCTACATATTAGTTGGCATTCCTCTTTAAAGAAAAGCTTTCTTCTTCCATACCACTCCCCTATATGACTCATAGATTTGTTTTTTCCCTGCTCTTTTCTAAACCATTTTTTATTGAAGTATAGTTAACCTACAATGTTGTGTTAGTTTCAGGTGTACAGCAAAGTAATTCAGATATATTATATATATTATATTTCAGATATATCATATCTGAAGTATATATTATTATATTATATGTTATATAATATATATTATACATTATACATATTATATATAATATAATATACAGTATTACATTATATATAATAATTATCTACTATTATAATATATTATATTATATATAAACATAATAATTTTCTTTTATATAATAATAATATAAAATATTCATTATATATAATATACATAACATATGTATTATAATATATATTATAATATATAATAATTATATATAATATATTAATATTAATATATTATATAATAATACATATTTAATATATATGTTATACTTAATATATTGATATTAGATATCATATGTATTATATATCATATAATATTATATGATATAAATAGTATTATCATATAATTCTATATTATAATTTTATATATTAGTATAATATTATAAATATATATTACATATATAATACATGATATATATTATATGATATATTACATTCATATAATATATGATATATTGTATCATATAATATATACCTGATATATATGTTATATAATATATCACATATAATTATACAGTTAATATATTATATATAATATATTATATATTATATGGTATATATTATATTACATATAATATATATGAATATATTAATATAATATATAATATTTATAAAATAATATGTAATATATTGTTATATTATATAATAATATATAATGTTATATATTATATATTTTATATAATATAGAATAATATTACATATAATAATATACTATATTAGAATATTATACTATATATATTTATTATATAATATATAATAAATATATATAATCTATTATTATGTATTATATAATTACAATAATATATTAAATATGTATATTATTATATAATATATATTATATATATTCTTTTTTGGAATCTTTTTCCTTATAGGTTATTATAAGATATGAATATAGTTCCCTGTGCCATACAGTAGGTCCTTGTTGTTTATTTTATATATAGTAGTGTGTATATGTTAATTCCAAACTCCTAATTTATCTCCCCCTCTTCTTGCTATGCCCTTTGGTAACCATAAGTTTGTTTTCCATGTCTGTGAGTCTATTTGTTTTATAAATAAGTTCATCTGTATCATTTCTTTTAGATTCTACATATAAGTGATATCACATGATGTTTATCTTTCTCTGACTTACTTCATTTAATATGATAATCTCTAGGTCCATCCATGTTGCTGCAAATGGCATTATTTCATTCCTTTTTATGGCCAAGTAATATTTCATTCTATATATATACCACATCTTTATCCATTCCTCTGTCAACAGACATTTAGGTTGCTCCCAAGTCTTGGCTATTGTAAACAGTGCTGCTATGAACATTGTGGTGCATGTATCTCTTTGAATTAGAGTTTTCTCTGGATATATGCCCAGGGGTGGGATTTGCTACATCATATGGCAACTCTATATTTAGTTTTTTAAGGAACCTCCATACTGTTCTCCATAGTTGCTGTACCAATTTACATTCCTACCAACAGTGTGGGAGGGTTTCCTTTTCTCCACACCCTCTCCAGCGTTTATTATTTGCAGACTTTTTAATAACACCATTCTGACTGCTGTGAGGTGATACCTCATTGTAGTTTTGATTTGCATTTCCCTAATAATTAGCATTGTTGAGCACCTTTTCATGTGCCTGTTTGCCATCTGTATTTTTTCTTTGGAGAAAGAAAGACCTTTTTAGGTCTTCTGATCATTTCGTGATTGGGCTGTTTGGTTTTTTTCGTATTAAGCTGTATGCTTAATATAAAAAAAACATATATTTTGGAAATCAATCCCCTGTCGGTAACATCATTTGCAAGTATTTTCTCCCAGTCTGCAGATTGTCTTTTCATTTTGTTTATGGTTTCTTTTGCTGTGCAAAAGCTTTTAAGTTTAGTTAGGTCCAATTTGTTTATATTTGTTTTTATTTACATTACTCTAGGAGATAGATCCAAAAAAATATTGCTGTGTTTTATATCAAAGAGTGTTATGCCTATGTTTTCCTCCATAGGTTTTATAGTATCCAGTATTGCATATAGGTCTTTAATCCATTTTGAGTTTATTTTTGTATATGGTGTTAGAGAATGTTCTAGTTTCATTTTTTTACATGCAGCTGTCCAGTTTTCCCAGGACCACTTACTGAAGAGACTGTCTTTTCTCCACTGTATATTCTTGCCTCTTTCATCATACATTAACTAACCATAAGTGCATGGGTTTATTTCTGGGCTTTCTATCCTGTTCCATTGATCTATATTTCTGTTTTTGTGCCAGTACCATACTATTTTGATTATTGTAGCTTTGTAGTATAGTCTGAAGTCAGGGAGCCTGTTTCTTCCAGCTTCGTTCTTCTTTCTCAAGATTGTTTTGTCTATTCGGGGTCTGTTGTGTTTCCATACAAATTTTAAAATTATTTGTTCTTGTTCTATGAAAACGCTGTTGGTATTTTGATAGAGATTGCATTGAATCTGTAGATTGCCTTGGGTAGTATGGTCATTTTAACAATATTAATTCTTCTAATCCAAGAACATGGTATAGCTTTCTATCTGTTTGTGTTGTCTTTAATTTCTTTCATCAATGTCTTGTAGTTTTGGGAGTACAGGTCTTTTGCCTTCTTAGGTAGGTTTATTCCTAGGTATTTTATTATTTTTATGCAATGGTAAATGGGATTGTTTCTTTAATTTCTCTTTCTGATATTTCACTGTTAGTGTATAAAAATGCAACAGATTTCTGTATATTAATTTCATATCCTGCAAACTTACCAGATTCATTGATGAGCTCTAGTAGTTTTCTGGCAGCATCTTTAGGGTTTTCTATGTGTAAAATCATGTCATCTGCAAACAGTGACAGTCTTACTTCTATCTTTACAGATTGGATTCCTTCTATTTCTTTTTCTTCTCTATGGCTAGGACTGCCAGAACCATGTTGAATAAAAGTGGCAAGAGTGGGCATCCTTGTCTTGTTCCTGATCTTAGAGGAAAAACTTTCAGCTTTTCACCATTGAGTATGACTCATGGATTTTTTTTAATTCAATGTATTTCAACCCATTACAAACAGTATGCTTTATGGTGTTCAAAATATCCCAAATGTGACTTATATTATTGAGTCTCAAAGATTCTAGGCATTAAACTAAGGAAGAAAGCAAAATGTAGTGGGCAGAACATTGGCTTTCAAAGCAGACAGCTCCTCAGGAAGCTGCCACTTAAACTAACACTGTGGCAAAAAGCAAGTTACTTAAATCCATGGAGCTTCTGTTTCTTCACCTACAAAATAATGCTAAAAAAACTACTTCATAGGGAAGGAGCCTAGTCTGGTTCACAGCTGCATCCCCAAACCCTTCGTCATCCAGGAGACCATAATAAATACCTGTTGACTGTGTAAAGTATCTCGAACAGTGACTGCTATATAATAGTAGCACAACAAATGAGTTGCTAAAGAAAGGAGAGCTTTTAAAAATAAGATAAATAAAAGCAGAAAGTGTTCTTCATACAGGACAGTGTATAAGAGAGTGCATGACATTTACATGAAGAAGGACACATTTTACTGACAATGATGTAAGGTTCTTGTCCTAAAGTTTACTAGCATCACAATTTGTTTTAAAAGGTTCCATTTTGGAAGATGCTGAGACCAGTGCAAATGAAGTCCTTAGTTCCAGAACTTAAGGAACTGAAGGCAATTTAAGCCTTGGAAAATTAGAAGTAGATGCCAGCTCTTATCTTCATCTGGTGTTTTATAGGAGCCATTCAGTGATGTACACGGTTGTGTGTGAATAATCCACCAGATGGTCCAGCTGTGAGAATGTTATTGTTTTCTACCAATTCATATTATTCCCATGGTTTCACAAGTTCTAGTTCTTGAACCATCAAAAGATACCACAACTTTTTCCTTAGGCTATGACAAAATAATAGGTTTCCCAAATCCATCAGGAAAGGCCTGTCAGATCTATAAGTGAATTCACAGGCAAATGTCAATGCTTTTTATAATCTCTTTTAAAGACTGTATGTTTTGTTTACAAGACCTTTTCCTTCCTAGAGGGACTAAAGTTTTGATAGAGAATTTTCATATGAGCAGGCCGTGTGCCTTTGCCAATTAGTTAATGCACTTCGTGGAAAACAATCCCTGTCTCTCAAAGGCCATTTTGTTATTTCTCTTTACTCTCTTACCTTCCTCAGTGTTATGCAGAATTGCTTGCTGAATGTTATTTGAGTGAGTAAACTGGTCATTCAAAGGCACTATATGTTCCCAGCTATCTGCATCCTACAAGAAAGATAAGCAGTAAGAACTCACATAGTGTGAATTATAGTCTAATAATTAGTATCTTGTGCATTAGGAGATGCAGGGCTGAGGGCTTTGCAGCCATTCAAACCGTTAAGCATGAATTACTACACTATAATTCAGAGCCTGAAGCTTTTTCTATACATAGAAACAGATGTCTCTTTTGCTAGAAGAAGGAAGTAATCTGGAGGAGAAAAAGTGATGTTTCTTAAAAAAATTTCCAGAGTGACCCCATTACTGCTACTGCACCCAGAACTAAGCACATAATATACATCTACATCCCCCCTGAAGCAGCCCTTACCTACATTAATCCCAGCCCTCTTCAGCCTCCCTGTGGTACTTGCAGGGCCAGCAATGGATTCCGGCATTTATCCAGGTCACATAATTTCCCCGTGTACCCGCCCAAAGGAGTTCTTCTAACAATAAAATACACAACAAAAACAGCAATGTCCCCCAGACCCAAAGACTCCACTGGAGGCTACATTTAAGCATATTCCTATTTGTATGTGTCCAAGAATAAGTCCCCCCTGGCATTTCAGAGAAAGTAGGCACTCTGGAAACCTCTTACCACAGTCTACAAGGTCCTACACCATATGGCCCCAGCCTGTGTTTCAGACCCAGTCACCCTGCATCTCTTCTCTCCCATGTTGCTCTAGTCAAACCTGCTACGTTCCTGTTCCTCACAAGAGCCAAGTATACACACGCATCAGGGTATCTGTCCTTCCTTCTCCCTGTACAACTCTTCAATCAGGTTTCTGTGTAGCTGGCTACCTCACTTCACTCAGGTATCTGCTCAAGTGTCAACTCCTCAGAGATGAAGAAAAGATATGGAATAAGCAGTAGAATAAGGACTGAAAAAGAAGGCCTCAGAGAGTCCTTTCTAGACCGTAATTCATAATCGCATCTCATGCCACTTTTTTTTTTTTCTTTACCATTTTTTCTTACAAACATTTACCACTACCTGGTTTTAAACTATGTATTTATGTGTGTGAGTCTGTCTCTTTCACTCCATGTTAAACTCCATGAAGCCTGTTCCTTTATTGTTTTGTTCACTGCTTTTTAGTGTCATATCCTCAGGCCTTAGAAAAGTGCTTGACACATACTAGGCCCTAAAATATTTGTTGAGTGGAAGAATGAATGAATGCACTCCATCTCAAGAAATGAAAGAACAAGTATTTCTTTTTTTTCCTTTTAAAGAAGTGGAAACAGGAGTCTTTCAACTCAGCACTTTGAGCGCTTTCCTCATATATATCCCCTTTCCACTTGAATGACCAACTAGTTTGTGATGTAATGGTAGGGGCATACCTCCAAGGATTTGCTCTAGAAATGGATAAAATCTGGTGTCCCCTCCCACTTACAGAAACTATAGGTTGGAATGAGAAGCAAAAGTTCTCTGACCTGAGCCCTTTCTAAAATGTGATCTTGAATTTTGAAGTATTAAAGGCAAGCTGTCATTTCAAAGCTTCCACTCATTCTTTGGAGAGCTTAAGAAAAAAACCCAGGGAAACACATTAATGGCATTTTGACTGTGAATGACAACACATTGGGTTTGTCTTACAATGAGACTTGAGGCTAAGGAAACTAAATTTCTCAGCATAATAACTAACAAAAATTTTCTGTTTGCACCAAAATTCCCAGAAGAAAGACTTCTAGCCTTGAGGAAGAAGTAAGACAGAAAAGCAACTTTGTTGGGAGAGAATGGGTACAACAAGATGGTGACAGCTAAAGAGGGAGACAGAAAGGAGAATACAAAGAGGAGTTTATGGTCCCACTTTACCTATGCATGAAGATTCAAAAATCCTAAATAAAATATTAGTCAATCAATTCTACAATATTAAATGTATCTAATACATAAAATGTATTAAATTAATTAAATATAGTAGATAAAATTATAGAATAAATAAATAAAATGCAGTAAAACAATATATCATAACCAAGAATGTAAGGAACACCATCAGAAAATCGATATCAGAAAATATATTACTGTAATTTGTGACATAATAGACTAAAGGGGAAAAATAATGTGATTATCTCAGTTGATGCAGAAAAACATTTGATGAGGTTCATGCTTACTAAGATAAAAAATAATAATAACAAGCTAGGAATAGTAAAGAACATTCTTGGTAAAAATTTTGTACCAAAACCCCTAATGTTATACTTAATGAAGGAACTTTAGAGTCCTGCCTTTTAAGATTAGGAACAAGATAAGGACACCACTATTACCCACTACTGGATAAAGTATTGGAGATTTTGGCCAATACAATAGGGAAGGAAAAATAAGAAAAATATGTTTATTGTTAATTACATGCTATATATTTCCCTTTACATACTGCTTTAGTTGCATTCCACAAATTTTTATATACTTTATTTTCACTTTTATTCAATTAAAAGTATTTTCTAATTTTCCTCATGACCTTGTCCTTGGTCCATACATGGATTCTTTAGAGATGTGTTGATTTATTGCAAATATTTAGGGATTTTCCAGATATTTTTCTGTTGTTGATTTCTCATTTAATTCCATTATGATCAGAGAACTTACTTTGTATGATTCCAATTATTTCAAATTTTTAAAGGTTTGATTTATGGCCCAGAATATAGTCTATTTTGGTGAATGTTCCATGTGCAATTGAAAAGAATGTATTCTGCTATTATTGGGTTTACTTTATGATAAATGTCAATTAGGTCATGGTTGATAGAGTTCTTTCAGTCTTCTATATCCTTAATGATTTTATACTGCCTTGTTCTACCAATTATAGAGGAGAGAGGAGTGCTAACGCCTCCATCTATAATTGTAAATTTGTCTGTTTTTCCCTCTAGCTGTAACAAATTTCAAGGCTCCATTGTTAGGTGTATACATATTTAGGATTGTTATGCCTGCTTGATGCACTGACCCCTTGTCATCATGTAATGTTCTTCTTTATCCCTGGTAACAGTCCTTGTTCTGAATTTCACTTTGTCTGATATTAATATAACCACTACAGCTTTCTTTTGATTAGTATTTGCATGGTATATCTTTTTCTATTCATTCACTTTCAATCTACCTATGTCATTATTATTGAAATGAGTTTCTTGTAGACAGTTGGGTCATTGTTTAAATTCATTCTGCCAATCTCTGTGTTTTTCATTGGTGCATTCAGACCATTTACATTTAATATAATTAGTGATATGATTGGGCTGTAGTCAACTATCTTGCTAGCTGTTTTCTATTTGTTTTGCCTGTTCTTTGTTCCTTTTTTTTTCTGCTTTTTTCTTCTTGCTTTATATTTTCACAATTGGCTTTTGTTAAAAATCTCTTTTTTGAAAATTATTAGTGGTTACCTTAGGGTTTACAATGTATACAACTCCAAAAAATATTGTTTCATGTTTAGTATCAGAACCTAACCTTGCAACAGTATACTCCCAATTTCTTCCTCCCTTCTTTTATGCTATTATTTTCATATATCTTACTTTTACACATACTTGTAAACCAAACTACACTGCTACTCCTTTACCGATAGTCACTTACCTTTTAGAGCAATCAAAAATAAGAAAAAATGTCTTTCATATTTACTTTCATTTTAGCCATTTCCAAAGATCTCCATTTTCTTGTGTAGATCCAGGTTTCTATCTGGTATCATGTTCCTTCAACCTGGAGAACTTCCTTTAACATTTCTTGTAATGCAGATTTTCTGGCAATGAAATCTCTCAGCTTTCATTTGTCTAACAAAACATTTTGTTTCATTATTTTTTCTTTGTTTCTGATAGGTACATTCACTGAATTCTGGGTTGACTTTTTTTCTTTTAGTGCTTCAAAGGCTCCAATGTCTTCTCGTTTCTGATGAGAAGTCTATTGTTATGGGCTGAACAGTGTCCCTCCAAAATTCATATGTTGAAGCCCTAATCCCCAGTACCTCAGAATGTGACTGTATTTGGCAATGAAGTTAAAATCAGGCCATTAGGGTGTCCTCTATTCCAATTTGACAGGTACTCTTATAACAATAGGAAATGTGAACACAGAGAGACCCCAGGGATGCACATGCATAGAGGAAAGACCATGTGAGGACCCAGCAAGAAGGTGACTATCTGCAAGCCAAGGCAAGAGACCTTGGAGGAAACCAACACTGCCAGCACCTTGATCTTGGACTTCTAGCCTCCAGAACTGTGAGAACATTAACTTCTGTTTTTTAAGCTGCCTGGTCTGTGGTATTTTGTTATGGCATCCCTAGCAAACTAAAACATCTATGAATTTTTATTTTGTTCTTCTGTATGTAATATGTTTTATTTCTCTGGATACCTTTGAGATTCCTTCTTCATCTTTGATTTTTAGTTGCTTGAATATGATGATCTAGATATGGATTTATTCTTCTTGGCATTCTCTGAGCTTCTTGGTTTGATGGTTTCATTATTTTTGGAAAATTCTCAGCCATTATCTCTTCAAATATGTCTTCTGTCTCATCCTCACTCTCTTCTCCTTAGATTCCAAAAAATCCACATATCTTAGATTGTTTAATATTGTCTCACAGATCTTAGATGCTCAGTTTTGGTTGTTTTCTTTTTTCCTCACTCCTTTTTCTTTGTATTTCAGTTTAGGTAAATTCTATTGATCTATCTTCAAGTTCACCATTTCTTTCCTCAGATATACTGAGTCTACTGATAAGCCAAAGCATTCTTTACCTCTGCTACCACATTCTTCCCCTAGTATTTTCATTTGGCTATTTCTTATAGTTTCAGTGTCTTTGCTGATATCCCCATATGATTGTACATGTTGTACACTATTTCCAAAAGAACCTTTAACATATTAATCACAATTGCTTTAAATTCCCTGTCAAATAGTTCCAACATCTGAGTCATTTATGAGTCTGATTGTATTGATTATTTTGTCTCTTAAGAGTGAATTCTCTTTCTTGCATGTTTGTAATTTTTTATCGAATACTGGACATCATATGTAACAAAGTAGAGACTGAGGCAAATAGTATTTGTGCCTGGAAGTTGAAAATGAGTGCAGTTTTACTTCTGCTAAGCCATTAGGCTGTGTGTGCATGTGCTCATGTGCATGTGTGCATGTGCTCGTTTGCATGCGTGCACATATGGTGGGCAGGGAGGGAGTAGTGGTAAGAGAGGGATAGTCAAATCTAGTCAGGAGTTGAGCTGGGTTTAGGTTTTATTGCTGTTCTGGTTACTTTCAATGTGCCACTTTTTTCAAACTCATCTAGCATGACCTGTACTTACATGGAGGCTGGCTTGGCAGAGTGATTTTCTCAACATTCCTACTTCATGATCAGCTTTATGTCTTACCTGTGCACCTGTGCCTTAGAAAGGGCCGGCCCCTCCCTCAGAAGAAGACTGCTGTTGCTTGTTACTTGGTGCTTTCCACCTTGTTGGGGATGGGGGATGGGGGAAAGAGGAAGGGGATTGTTTGTTGTCTTAGCCCAGCTTCAGTCCTAGGCAGGCTCTGTGTCTCTGCATTTCAGAGGGAAGACTTTCTTAATGATCCTACCTCTCACCCATGTATGAGGCATAAGAGGCCCCTAATGTCCTCAGTCAGATGGTTTCTTGTCCCTCCTCTTGAAATGCAGGGCTTTTTTCCCTTTTACCTACTCCTCAGCCACATTGGTCTTCACAATGTCTTAGGGGTTCCAGGCTTTCTGCTCTCCCTCCAGGGTCTTAAGGCCTTCATTCTTCAAATAAAAAAGGATCCAGACAGGGCTTCATGGCTTTTCCACAGAAGGAATTGCTTCCCTCTGTTAAGCCTGCATTATAGATATAGGCTTTCTCTAGGTTTCCATCTACCCTTAATCTTTCTTGTGAACACTGGTAAAGAAGGGCCTGTGAGCTGATGTATTTTCCTTGCTTGTGTGGCACCCCAGTGTTCTGTAGTCTCACACTAGCCCACCCTTAGGCTTTAGCAATTCATTACACCTTTTAACTGAACTCTTCTTACCTGCTGGCATGGTGGCCCCTGATCTGTGCCAGGGTTGCACCCTGCCTCTTCTTGGAGAACCCTGACTTCCCTTGGACTTCAAGACAGCTATATTCACTATGAACTCAATTTTCTGACAGATTCAAGAAAATGTATGGTTTTGTCAATTATTTAAGTTTTTCTTGTTCGTAGGATGGGAGCAACACTCTTTCCAGCTTTCTACATCCTATTTGGAAATCAGAAATTCTAATATTCATTTTTGGATTGCTTCTTGTTCTATGCTATAATTTCCCACTGAGGCCCTACCTTTCAGCAAAAGTCCATTACGTTCTATAACATTGTTAGAGGGGCTTTTACAAAGGAGGAAAAAGGAACATGCTTTGGATGAAGCAGTAGAAGAGAGGCCAGTAGGTGGCAGATGACCAAGAGGTGATCAAGAAATATGTTGACAGCAGGTAACATTTGCAATCAAGGGTGAAAGGCAACCATCAGGAAAATACACTTCTTCCCACACTGGAGAGAATTTGATTGGGAAGGATCTTTGACTTTCCACAGTTGTGGCTTTTTAAAAGAAAGAATAATTGGGCGTTGCTAGAGGACTTGGGCTACTCAAATTACAGGGATATAGACAAATCATTGTAGCTGTTTGTCATCAAACCTAAGTAAGGTAGCCATGGTCTAAAGATAAGAGATTAAGCTCTTTGCATAGAGGAAGTTAATACTAAACTCATGAGTTTATTTAGCCCCAGTTTCCACCACACTCTTCAATAGAGTTATCTGAATCTCACCACAATAGAGAAAAAAAAACCTCAGAACCTTTGGGTACCTTCTTTCATGAAGAGAAATGATACAATTTGGCTTCCTGTGTTATCCTGTTTATTAGGCATTCTGATGATGAAACTTGAGGTTTAATTTTTATCATACTGTCAAGAGGAAAGGGGATCAAATTTTAGAGGCTATCTCAGTGCCTGAGTAAGTTTTTCCAATCCAGCAAGATCAGATGGTATGATTTCTTGCTCAGTGTTTGTGGTAGAAAAGGCAATTTTCAAGACTGAAATAGCAATTTCTTAGCTATCACTGAGACTCTTAAAATCCATTTTTTAAACTCCCATAGACTTCCATGTGTAAATGAAAGAAGACTCCTGGAAATACACATTTTTCTATTTTGAGAGATAACTCACTCAAGCATAAAGTTAATACAATTTATTGCACCAAAGGTAAAGTTGCATTAGAGTGAGCGCATAACAGATGAGTAAACACACTTCACGAGAATGGGGTTGGCATGTCTGCTATCCTGAGTTTGTCTCCTTCAGCTTCAATGCCTCCTCAAGAATCTCATCGCTGCTTCAGCCCTGCTGACATAAGACAGGCCTGTGCTCCTTAGAGAGGTTTTTGAAACACACTTAGACCCTTGAAACTTCAGAGCTAACCCTTAGGTGGATAACTAGCCTTTGATTATTCTGAGTGAGCCAAATATTCAATAGTGCCTAACTCATCCAGTTGCTATGAGTAGAACTGTATGCAAAGCACTTAACAGAGTATATGCAGTAGAGGTGGGATATTTATTAACATCATCATCATCATTATTTTTATGTCATCAAATATCAGACCAACTTGCTACCCATCTTACCACCTTAGTTCATTCTTTCGACAAATCCTTGAGCATCATCTGTGTGCCAGGATCTATCCTAGGAGCTCGTAGATAGTAAAGTAAGAACATAGAGTTTGTCCCCTCTACCACCTGCCAGCAAGACACTTCATCTCCTGCACCTGGGTTTCCTCCTCAATAAAATGAAACTAATCAGGACGAGGACTAGTGTGAGGTACACAAGATACTCGCACAAACCTGAGAATAAGTGCCTCCTTAAATTTTGTACTCTAGGCACTTTCCTTGCCTCACCCTCATCCAAGCCTCTAGGAATAGTAATACCTACTTCATATGGTTATTGTACAAATCACAGAGTTGAAGAAGCAGAGAGTATATCATATTTGCCTGGCATGGAAGTGGGATTTGGGAAGACTTGTCCAATGAGGGGATATTAAACTGAGTCTTAAAGGATGAGAAGTTCACTAGCAAGGCATCTGGTTGTCCCCGTAGGTATATCTAAGAGTGAATGATGGGTTACCCGTGGAAATGACAATGTGGCTTGCAAGGAAATAATGACAAGAGTTAAGATCTATTATTTATTCAGTACTTGCTATGTGTGGGGCATGGTTAGGCATTTTGCAAATACAGTTGATCCTTGAACAACATGGGTTTGAACTATGAGAAGCCACGTATGCACAAATTTTTTTCAAAAATATGTACTACAGCACTACATGATCCATGGTTGGTTGAATCTGTAGGTGTGGAACCTCAGATACAGAGGGCTGACTATAAATTTATATGTGGATTTTTGACTTCACAGAGGGTTGGTGCCCCAACCCCCTTGTTCAAGGGTCAACAGCATCATCTTTAATGCTCACAATAGCCTTAAAAGGTTGGTATCACATTTCCCATTTTACAGTGTAGCCTCAAAAAGCTAAGCCCAAGGAGGCAAAAAAGTTACAGTATATTCTATTGCTGCTATAACAAATTGTCCAAATTTTGGTTGCTTAAAACAACACAAATTATTATCTTATAGTTCTGGAGGTCAGAATTCTAATACAGATCTCACCCATTAAAATCAAGGTGTCAGTAGGGTAGCATACCCTTCTGGAGGTTCCAGAGGTGAATCCATTTCCTTGCCTTTCAGCTTCTAGGAGTCACACACATCCTTGGCTGGTGGCCTCCTTCCTCCATCTTCAAATCCAGATGGTCAACTCCTTCTCATATTGCATTACTCTGACCTTCATCTGTAGTCACATTTCCCTCTAACTCGCTTCCACTTTTTAAGGACCCTTGTGATTATATGAGACCCACCCAGATAAGGATAATCTCCTTATTTTAAGGTCAATTGATTAGCAACCTGAATTCCATCTGTAACCTTAATTTCCCTTTGCCATGTAGCCTAACATATTCACAGGTTCTAGGGATTACAGCATGGACATCTTTCTGTGTGTGGTACATGGAGGGTAATTATTCTGCCTACCTCACAGGGCTTCCTAGTGGCAGGGCTGTTAGGTTAGGGACAATTTGGGTTTCATTCTGGATTGACAGGGAGGCATTGAAGGTTTTTAAGTACTGCAGTGACATAAATAGATCTGTATTTTACATAAATGATCCTTGAGTCAGAATGTAGCAAGGAATTGGAAGAGAAGACAAAATATTGGCATTAGAGAAATCAGTAAGAATGAATGAAGTGGCAGGGGTAGAAATGGAGAAAAGTGTGTGGATGGAAGGATATTTCAGAGGCAGAATCCTCAGGACCTAGTGACCAACCGGATATGGAGAGAAAGGGAGAGAAAAGGATTCAAAGATGAACCCTAGATTCTCTAGTTTAGGTGATTGCAGGGATTATCATTTTTCTTTACATTTTTATTGACTTGCAACTACTTTGTAATTCATTCATTCATTGTAACCATTCATTTATTTACCAAGCATTTGTTCAGTGTCTGTTATATGGCTTGCTGCTGTCATAGCACTTGGGATACATCCATAAACCCAAAATGCAAAAATCCCTGCCCTGTGGGAACTTACCTCCTATGTGGGGGGAGAAATACATACACAATAATCATAATAAATAATATAGAGTATATATATATAGAATGGATAAACAACAGGGTCCTACTGTATAGCACAGAGAACTATATTCAATATCCTGTAATAAACCAGAATGGAAAAGAATATGAAAAAGAATGTATGTATATATACATATAACTGAATCACTTTGCCATACAGCAGAAATTAACACAACATTGTAAATCAACTATACTTCAATAAAATAAATTTTTTTAAAAAGCATGGTAAGAGGTATCAGAAACAGTGAAGGCAAGAGGGTGGGTGCAACTGTTACAGGGAGGTCAGAGTAAGCCTCAAGTAGAAGGTGACATTGGAGCAAAAACCTGAAGGGGGTGAAGGAATCAGCCAGGGGACGTCTGGGGAAATGCATTCCTGGCAGAGGAAACAGCTAGTGCAGAGGCTCTGCTGGGGGGTCATGCCTGGTGTATTCGAGAAAAATCAAGGAGGCAGTGTGACTGCAGCAGGGTGAGCAAGGGGACAGGTAAGAGGAGATGGTCCTTATTCTATCCATAGGCTGATGAGCCCCATATCACAACTGAGGAAAATGCGCCAGATGACATAACTAGAAAGTGCCAGCCTGGGATGCAATCCCAGACAGCCCAGCTCCAGTCTGCTCACTCGGCCTCTCCTCCCCACACCTGGACTGCACAGGAGGTGAAGGGTACCAGAAAGAAGTCCTTTCCATTTAAAATCATCCCTCACTGATCCCTAAAATCCCATCATTAACACTTCACTCCTGACATAAGCACCGTCCAAAACTTAAATGGGTGATATGAAAGCTCCTTATACTCTACAGAGAAGGAGTCCATGCATCCAAACTATAAGAGCTATTGATCACCTACTAAGTGTTAGATCTCTGGGCTAGGACTTTTCTCCATGGCAGGGAGGACTTGGCAGCGAGAAAGTGTGTGCCAGAAAAGAAAAGAAGGGCCATAAGGACAAATTTCAATTATTTGAAGTTTTGCCTCAGGAGATGTCCACATTCATCACTTAGTAACCAGCAAGACACCACATAGTATGATGGTGCTCATACTTTCTGCTGGATAACTCTCCTTCCACAGCTAATTGCCTTACATCTATAGTCTAGCTCTTGTCAGTTTTGTCACACTGTTATTACATACAGTAATGGTGTGTAAGATATTAGACTGTCATTATATATAAATATGTCTAAGGAAAATTCATTTCCAAGAATCATTTTTGAAAATGAATCCAGAAGAGAGGTAAAAGCTTATTTTCTGTCTCCAAGGATAACATAAAACAACTCTGAGGCTTGTATGAGAATCATTTAAGGTGGACTTTATGCCCCCGGGAATACCAAAGCCACAAATACATTTTAGGTGTTACGTAAAGCCCAGGAAAGAGTTAAGCTGGAAAGAAGCAGCAGCTTTCATCTCCTGCAAACTGTGCCATGCCTTGAGGGTATGAATAACACAGTCCTTTCCCCCACTTACCATCTCTCTATGTATTTTATTATGGTTAATAACATGTGACCAGACAATCATTTTTACCATTTTCCCTCTGGTGCCATTAAGTTTAATTTCCTGGTTTTAATAATACAGCATCAGTGATGGGTCTGACGTTAGAACTTTTTTCTTTCAGTTATCTATTAAAGTAACACTTTACTTGATTACAAAATATACACATTTCATACAACTCTCAAAACCCCGGGCTTGTCATATCCCTAAGGGTCAAACGCTGTGTTCCCCACGTTTTCCCACTTTGTTTCTGACAACTTTCACCACTGAGATGTAAACTCTATGGAAGACAAGACGTGCGTCTTGTGTCCCCAGAACACTGCCTCTGTGCAACAGGTGTTCGAGAATGCAGGTTGAAAGACCAACAAAGCGCACATCTATTCTAACCAATTAACACCCTCTCACCTCTGACCATACACAAACGAGACAAACCTTTTTTCCACATGAAGAGTTTGTCTACAAAATGGGATGGAAATGGATTCTAACCACACCCAGAAAACTGATTAATCTCAGGATATTTGAAAGTCAAGTCCTAACTCAACCAAGTACTAGCTCCGTGACTTTAGACTACTTACTTTTTTCCGTGCCTCAGTTTCCTCATTTGCAAAATAAGAACAAAAATCGGACTAATGTCATAGAGCTGTTGTGATGATTAAATATGTCCATTTATGAAAAAGGCTTAGAACCATACCACACACACAGTAGGCATTCAATTAATATTAGCTATTATTTGGTTTATTATTGCCACTTTGTAATAAGTTGTATTTTACATGGCTTTCTTGAGCTACTATTAATTTCTATGGTGGCGTGTTTTAAATAGAAATATCTTTATTGCTCTTTGGAATGATACATGATCATTATAAAAGATGTAAATTATGCAGAGAGGGAATGTTTCTCTACAATCTTTCCCCCAAAGATAACCATGATTCACAATTTGGCAAAACTCCTTTCCACATAACAATTTGCCTATTTATGAACGTGTAGATATATTTTCAACATAAATGCCTTATACTCATACTGTTCCACAAATAGCCTATTTGTTAAACTCACTGTATTGAAATTATCTATCTGTGTCAATATATACAGATCTATTCTATGATTTATATAACCATTACCTTATTAGCAGACATTTAGCACCTTTACTGGCTACACAGTTTTTATAAAGATCTGGGCTGTAGTGTTCAAGCCAAAGCTCATGTTTCTTCAAAGAAATCTAAATGAATTCTCAAAATGCTCTGCAGATAGAAACTTCTGAGCAAATATTGATTGAGCGATTGACTGATTGATTGACCATTTTAGGAGAACTGAACAAGCAGAAGTGAGCTTCAACTGCAGAAAGTTTTATTTCTAAACTTTGTCTAAAAGTTCTAAAAAAGATTTTGACTAACATGATATAACTATTTTTCAGGTTGTTGTGAAGACAAAATAATGTATGTGAAGTACCTGAACCCTAAAAATGCTCAATAGATGCTGACTATCATTGCTATTAGAATAGCAATTAACAGGGAAAGAGATTAGATACCATTTGTCTTGATGACTTAGTCACTGACCTATAGAAGGTGAAACAGATACCTCAGACCACCACCTTGGGCTCTCGGACGCTATTCTGTAATGACTAGGTATTCTACCAAAGATAAACCAGAGCATGGAAATAAAAACACAGAATAACTGCTCATCCTGACCCTTCCAGCAACCAGATTATCTACCTGATGTATGTTAATTAATCAGAAAGGTTAAAAATAGTGTTTATCAAATTTGCTTCTTCTGTCTACTGACCTGTAGAAGGAGTCGTGCTTTCAATTAGCATTTCGTTCCCTCATTCATCTTGCCCACAAGAGAGGAAGACTACTTAGGAAAGTATCTGTAAGAACTGTTGGATGTGGGAGAGGAGCAGGAGAGAGGATGATTACTGAACAAGCCTCAACTTCTGCTTTTCATATCAGAGTCTTTTTATTCAGGGTTTCCCAACCTTGGTACTATTGCCATCTGGAGCCAGATAATTCTTTGCTGTGGGGCAGTTCTGTGTATTATAGGATATTTAGCAGCATTTCTGGCCTCCACCCACTAGATGCTAGCAACATCTCCCCCTACCAAGTTTTGACACCCCAAAATGTCTCCAGAGATTGCTAAAGATTCCCTTGGAGGCAAAAGCACCCCAAGATGAGAACCATTGATAAATGTATATGCATATATGTTTCGTAGGGCATGTTATACTTTGCAAATGCATTTAATATTCACAATAGTTGTGTGAGTAGGCTGAGTATATATTCTCCTCCATTTTATAGATGGGGGAAACATGATCCTGTAATACTCACTGTTGTGAATTCAAAATTTAAATTTTGAATCACTGAGATGACCTCATGGGTCAGACCAGAAGACAACAGTCTAAAATTTTTTTAAATAAAGTATTTCAGTAAAAAGACAAAGCTTTTCTCCCTTCCTTGAGAACTACAAAAGGGATGATCAGGCAGCCAACCTCAAAGAGGACCCCTTAAACAAAAGACAAGTGTGAGATGCAGCCATATAATTCAGAGTTAATTTGGGCTCAATTCATTAGCTGTAAAGATAATGGTTTGAAGAAAAATTTGCCTGCTCCTGCAGAGATGGAAAATGGGATAGCATGTGAATAAATGATCCTAAGAGCTGTGATGATATATCTTTAGGAGGTATGAGCATTCTATCTCTAAAGAAAGTCTGCCCATTAATTAAAATTGTTATGGAGAGGTACAAAGAAGATTAAAATAGATAAAAGCCACAGCATCAACAGGCCTAAAACCAAAGTCTTGGAAAATAAAGAAATCACCCAAAGACAGGGACTCATAATCTACAGATATTAAAAGAAGAAAGGTTTCTAGATGCCAGGATGAACTGGAATTCCAAGGTGCTGGGGAATAAGATGAGGCCAAGGTCATCGACTTTCAAGCTGAACCCCTAAGTGGTATAAGCAGACATCTATTAATTTGCACATGTCATTTCACTCATTGTGTAGATATCAACACAGCTGCTTATTTCTGCTCATATCTGCTGAGGCCTTTTACTACATCAGAACTCAGGTTTGTAGACAGTGAAAATGTCATCACATTAAAAACAATCTGCTTCATATGTGTGAGATAATAGAATTTGGGGTTAATGAGCTCATGTCTGGGATATCGATCCAAAGGTGAAAAACTTGTAACTGGTCATCACTCAATGACAGCTTATAACAGTCCAGGCTACATGAATTTGATACTTTATTCACTGAAATAACTACAGAACCACAAAAACCAAAACTTGCTCATGGAACTGGTCAATTGCCAAACATCTCCCCTCCTCCCTCACCCCTCACTCCCCTACTGCCAGTTAATTACTAAATTGATAGGAAAATATAAGATAATACATAGGCTCATCATGAATTCCTGGCCTGGCAGGCCCTACATATAAAATGAAAAATCTGTGATTTAGGACATAACAAGACTCCTTCTTTTTCACCAATAAGCCTCACTTTCATTATTTTGCCATCACAAACCCAGGTTTCAAAAGATTTGATCTCCAAATACTAAGGTTTTTTAAAACAAGGATTTTTTTTTTATAAATTTATCTATTTTATTTATTTATTTTTGGCTGCGTTGGGTCTTCGTTGCTGCCTGTGGGCTTTCTCTAGTTGCCGTGAGCAGGGGCTACTCTTCATTGCAGTGTGCAGGCTTCTCATTGTGGTGGTTTCTTTTGTTGCAGAGCACGGGCTCTAGGCACACGGGCTTCAGTAGTTGTGGCTCGAGGGCTCTAGAGCGTAGGCTCAGTAGTTGTGGTGCATGGGCTTAGTTGCTCCACAGCACGTGGAATCTTCCCAGACCAGAGCTCATGTCCCTGGCATTGGCAGGCTGATTCTTAACCACTACGCCACCAGGGAAGCCCAAAACAAGGATGTTTTAAATAATGCCCCATCTGGCTCTAATTTTCTACAATTCTATCTATGGTGCCACCCTTTTGGGTGAAGATACTGAGAATATTATTCACAAACCATACATGTATACAATGGAATACTACTCAGCTATAAAAAAGAATGAGCTAATGCCATTTGCAGCAGCATGATGTAACTAGAGATTGTCATACTAAGTGAAGTAAGTCAGAAAGAGAAAGACAAATACCATATGCTATCACTTATATGTTGAATCTAAAATATGGCACAAATGAACATATCTGTGAAACAGAAACAGACTCACAGACATAGAGATCAGACTTGTGGTTGCCAAGGGGGAGGGGGGTGGGGGAGGGGAGGACTGGCAGTGTGAGATTAGCAGATGTAAACTACTATATATAGGATGGATAAACAACAAGGTCCTATAGTATAGCATGGGGAACTATGGTCAGTATCTTGTGATAAACCATAATGGAAAGAATATTAAAAAAAAAGAATGTTTATATGTGTATAACTGAGTCACTTTGCTGTACAGCAGAGATTGGTAAAAATATTAAAATTTAAATTTAAAAAAATGATAGGAATTAGACAGAACCTGGTATCAGGAAATGTTATCAACATGGATGTTTATTATAGGTGGCCAAATATGTAGAAAGCAAAGCCAGAAACCTGATTAGGCTCTGGAAAGTCATATCTATTAACCATGTATGTCAGTTGTTTACCATATATGACCAATTACCATGTAGCACAACAATAATTATGTCATTAAAATGCATGTGAATCAAAAAAATATTATGCATAAACCAAAATACTCTCTGTGAATAGTAACACTGGGAATTTATCAGGCTAACTATCGAAGAACAGAGCCCCTAAAGCTAGGACTGGTAAGTTAACTGAACGAAGGAAAGAATTCAGAGAAACATGAGGTATCAGCCTCTACTGGGTAGAGGCTTGAACTGTTGGGGCGCCATATTGGGCCCGCTGAGAGGCCAAGGGCAGCAGGTTAAGCAGCAAAGTGTAAAGGACAGAGCATGTAGGGCTTGAAGACTACAGCTATCATGTATTTGTTGTGTAGTAATTGGGTAAGCCCCTTAAGCTCTCTGAGCCTCAGTTCTCGTATCTATGAGTAAACTAATACCTGCCTTAAAACTCATTATGTGAATTGAAAAGGTGATGATTGCTAAGGAACTTGTCACTTAGTAGGTACCCAGTGAAAACTAATTTCCTTTCTTTACTTATCCAGCGTTGCTCAAGTCAATCCTTCCCTGGATCATAGAGTAATTACTATTAATCTTGAACTGATGAAGGGTCAAGCATCTTAAAACTAAATGGTTAAAAGAAAAACATGGGCAGAACATGTGTGACTATATAGCTATTCGACAGTGTGTGGCTACATTCATCCATAGCTCATATAAAACACTTAATATGTTAGATAAATCCCCACTTACGCTGCTGTAGAATTGGGACTCTGAACTCTTACCCCCAAAAGTCACACTTCAGTCCTGAGAATAAGACTAAACCAAAAAGCCCCCGTGAAGAGCTTGAAGTGGGGTTTAGATCCTTCTGCACAAAGACCAACACTAGGGGGAGACTCTCTCCCTCCTCAGCTGAAAAAGACTTGTAAATTCCCTTGCTCAGTCACCACCCCAGAGCTCTCTCAACATCTCCGGAATAGTACCAAGTTCAATGATTGATGAATAAAGTTGGGCGGGCAGCAAATGCCACTTATGGGATGGGAGAACGAAACCCAACAAAGTGACAAGAAATTATTTTCCCAAAGTCATTCGGAAAGTCTAAAAATAAGTTATGATTAAAAAGCCTCAGCTTTTAACACACTAACATTATCAATTACCCAGCAGTGTGTTTTGATAACTATAATATTTTATTTTTCTTGGTATACAAATGATATTTAATGATTAACAGTATTAGTGATAACATATTAATGATAACAATGAAAGTAATAATACCTGTGTACAAAACTTTATGTATACTTCTTTTTGTTTCTTAATTCTTCCAACCATCCAGTGAGTAGATATTTTAATCAATTATTCTGTTAGAAAAATTAAGGTCTAGAGAGGTTAAATGACTTAAAAACAAGCCGGAATAGTGGTTAAGAGCACAGATTGCAGACTCTGACTGGGCTCAAGTCTCAACTCTACCACTCACTAGCTGTGTGACCTGGCAAGTTAATTAAACTCTCTGTTCTTTATTTTCCTCATGTGTAAACTAAGATGAATAATAATACCTACCTCCTTGGATTGTCGGGAGAATGTAAAACACTTAAAACAGTGCTTGGTTCATTGTATGCACTTAATATATGTTAGCCATTACATGACCCAACATCACATGTTTATTTGTTAATTTATACATCAGTTACTTAATTACCACTTGAGTCAGGCACAGTCTTAGGCACTGGGGGGGGGGGAACTATGAAAAAGATTTTATAGTTTGTTGGGAGAGACATTATGTAATTCTAGTAAGATGTGATGAGTTTAACGGAGGAAGTAGATGCCATGCAGCCCACAGAGGAGAGAGGTTAGGGACCAGGTATGTGATGGGTAATGTCAGAGCCCAGACTGGACACCAGCTACACTTGACACAGCAGCATCACCATAAAGGGATTCCCATCAACAGCTCTGAAGCTATTTTCAAGGCTTATGGATGGAGAAGACTCTAAGAATTGTAGTAACTAATCCTAACTATGAAATTCTCTGGGCAAATCAATTGACCATTGAGATTCCATTTCTAGACACAAAAAATGCCAATCTCCTTAAAGTTGCTCTGGGAAAGAATTAAATTACTCTGTGGGCTTCCATGGTTTGTGAAGAATCTTACAAAGGCATGGAAACCTGGCAGTGAGATCGGTGGATAACTGCCAGATCACCACACACCTTTTCTTAGAAGAGATCATGTCAAAGGAGAACACACAGAGCAACACCAGGGGCGTTCTCCATAGAATCCCAGAGCCAGGAAATATCGTTGGGTTCTTGTCTGGTGGCTTCCAGACCTCTCACTACTAAGAACATCTTTTACTAGTTGTGCATCATGAACTCCATGTTTTTAAAGATACCATGTTGAATATATTAAGTAAAAATTAATAAATTCTCTATCGTGATTCATTGGAGAGCATTTCATGAATGTAAGATGCAAGTGTTACTATCCTGAGCTGATATAATCCAACAAAGATAAAATAAAAATTTAGCATTAAACACTCGTTGGAAAAAATTAGGAAAACAGAGAAAAGAGTAAAGGAATGGGAATGCCACCCATAATTCTATCACCACTGTAAGATTTTCACATATTCCCTTTCAATCTTTATTTTAGACACTATTTTTCTTAAAGTAGTTGAGAATATACTGTATATTCCTAAGGCAAAAAATATAGACGTTTCTTTAGGTGGGGGTGAAGGGCAATTGGGTACCATTTACCCTTCCCAAACTCTGTCCCCTCACCACACCTGAGACCCCATACCACCCTGTAATACCTTTATTATAGCACTTTCCACAAGGTACTAAGTTAATCTGTTACTAGATGTGATTCTCCCTCTGCTATGGTCTGAATGTTTGTGTCTACCCAATATTCATATTTTGAAACCTAATCCCCAAAGTGATGGAGTTTGGAGGTGGTCCCTTTGGGAGGAGAATAGGTCATGAGGGAGGAGCCCTCATGAATGGGATTAGTGCCCTTATAAAAGAGACGTCAGAAAAATCCCTTGCCCCTTCCACCACGTGAGGTTACAGCAAAAAGACAGCTGTCTCTGAACCAAGAAGTGGGCCCTCACCAGATATTGAATCTGCCAGCACCTTGATCTTGGATTTCCCAGGCTCCATAAATGTGAGAAATAAATGTATATTGTCTATGAGCCACCCAGTTTATGATATTTTTGTTATAACAGCCTGAATGGACTAAGACACCCTCTATATTGTAAAACTGTGTCTCAGTCATCTCCATACCCCAGCACTCTGCAACTTAGCTGGCATATAGCACACATTCAATACTTTTTTGCTGTACTGAATTAAACTGTTCAAATAGATAGATAGATAGATAGATAGATAGATAGATAGATAGATAGATAGTAACCCTATTACTGCCTTTGCACATCACAAGAGGCTTGGTTCAGTACTCTTATTTCACAGATGAAAAAATGAAAACCAGAGTGGCTAAGGGACAGAGGTTTCCATGTAGGACCGAGTGATCACCAAAAAGCAACAGATGACGACAGAAGCTGGCATATTTCAGACTCCCTTCACTTTAAGATAACCACTATTCATATTTTAGTGGCCATCTTTCATACAATTTTCACAAATAGGATAATATAATATTCTTTTTTTATCGTGAATAGTTTATAAAAATGCAGTCTTTTTTTTAAACCTCCCCTTGCCCTCTGTCCTTCCCTCTCTATCAGACATTCCTCTGCTCCACCCCCAACTGCCATGTAACCAGTGTTAATGACCTGCTATGTACCATTTCATGACATTTCCATGCTGCTAGAATCATGAGCAAAAATAACTACATGTATGACGTGAAGTTGTCATTATCTGCTCTTCAAAAATGGGATCATACTGTATATACGCTTCTCTAGATCTTGCCTTTTGCACTTAACAATCACTGCAGAAATATGTCCAAGTCAACTGGTTTTGACCTACCTGCTGTGAAGTGGGGGCTGTGGTCAGATGTTATGCTGTACAGGGTTTCATGCCTGTGAATCAGGCATTCTGTAAGTTCCTGGTTGAGCTTTGGCTGTGGCTTTGTAGATAGGAAAGGCAAACCCATACTGAGAATATGGTATCTATCCCTGTGAGGACAAGTCGCTGGCCCTTCCAAGAGGAAAGGGACCCAATGTAGTTGAGTTGCCACCAAGGTGCTGGTGGTCTTCTTGAGGAATTGTGCCCATTCTTTTCCTTCCAAGCCCCTTACCAGCCATTTCGGCCACTGGCCACAGCCTACCTCTCTAAACAGCAAGTTTGCCCCATCCCCTGGGGTCCTTGCCAGGGTTAAACCTCATGTCCTGAGAAAGTTCCCTAAGGCGAGTGAATTCTTGCTTATCCAGTTTTATGTTCTGCATCCCTGATTAAGCCCCATCAGAATTTATTCCCAGGCAGACTGCCCTGGCTCCTACCAGTATGTGCGAGTTAGTCTCTGCAGTTCCTTGGAGAGGTAATCTTTCCTTCCTTGTCAGGCCTAGCGCATCTCCAGCCGGGTTCTGCGCTAACCCTCGTTATCCGACTGGCGCTCAGGAGAGGCAGCAGGGGCTACTGCTTAGAGGGGCACATGCTACCTTGTGGGGGTGAACCTCTGCATGACTTCCCGCACAGGGAAGGGCTTGCCCATCATAGAGAGGGGTGGGCTGAAGTTTTGTGGGTTCAGAGGAGTCTACAGAGCCATGATCCTTGTGGGTCTCCACCTAAGATGTCCACATCCCATATGTCAGGATGGTACCATGGAGAGTCACGGAACACACACACACACACACACACACAGCTAGAGCTACAGCCACCAAAATAACAGGCAAAGGAAGTAGCTCTCCCAATCAGGATCCTGCCCTTAGCACTACAAGACCTGGCTTGTTGAGAATTCAAAGGTTTCCCAAGCTCCTTGATTGTAACTAGTAAGTCTGCACTTGCTTCTCGTCCACACTTCCACTGGCCTCTCAAAAATCCCAAAGAGCCCCCATGGAGAAGCCCTCGAGCTTTCACATTTAGCCTTTAGAGGTTTATTAACAGCCTTCAGCTTCTCATGTATCTCTGCAGAGCATTAATACAACCTCTGAACACTAACCAACACCAATGCCCTTATTTGCATTTTCCCCTCATTGCATCTAAAATATCTGAATCATCAAGGGTGTTCCCATCCACCAGGTCACCAACAGTGAAATTTTTAGCAATTGGGAGGCCACCTATACATCTGTATATAGGGACTCTCTGTGCCCTATAACCACATGGTGTGGTTGGCAGAATAGAAAAACACCCCCACCCCAAAGATGTGTACGTCCTAATCACCAGAACATGTAAATATGTTTTCCTACATGGGAAAAGGGAATTTGCAGATGTGATTAAACTAAGGATCTTGGCATGGGGCATTATCCTGGATTATACATTGGTGAATCCAATGTAATCACAAGAGTCCTTAAAAGTGAAAGATGGAGATAGGAGAATCAGAGTCAGAGAGAGATTTGAAGATGTTATGCTACTGGCTTTGAAGATGGAGGAAACATTTGCCTAATTACTAGAAAGACAGAACATCTCTGCATATGCCATTTGTCTTTACAGTTGTGTGGACTGCCTATCCACAGGCTTAGCCCATTTTACTATTGGGTTGTTTGGGTTTCTTTCATTAACGTGTTTGTAGAGGTGTTGGGGACATTATAGCTATTAACCCCTTATCTGCTATATACATTGCAAATATTTTTCAGCCTTCTTTTTTTGCCTATTTTTACAATATCTTTTATCAGACAAAACATTGTAGGTTTCGTAATGTCAAATAGATCTTTTCCTTTATCGTCTGGGTTCCCTATCTTTGTTTGCAGAATCTACCCATTCCTAAATTTTCTTCTCAGATTTTTAAACATTTTATTTTTACATTTATTATTTTATCCACCTGAAATTTATTTTTGTATTATTGTTTCCTCTCTTACCACAAAATACATGTTTCTTGTAGATGTTCTGGGAAGCTTCGGATAATAAACAAGAAAAAAAATTTTAATTACTCATAATTCCCCACTTTCGCAAGACACAGCCCCTGGCTAAATTTTCCCATGCATTTCACACAATCTTGAATTTTTTAAAAAAGATATATAGTGTAAATTCTCTATACAATGTGCTTTTGCCATTTAGCAATACAATTAGAACACTTTTTCACATCACAGAATAATTTTCTGCAACATATTATTAATAGCACAGGAATAATCCAATGTATAAATGTACTATCATTTGTTTAATCAAATTCCTATTTTGGGACATTTACATGGTTTTCAATTTCTTGCTATGAAGAAAACATGTCATGACGCTGCCTCCCATTTGTTAGACTATATTTTGCACTAATTAAAGAGTTCACTTATTTTCAAGTATGTCTGTTCAATTATAATAGAATCTAAAATTACCTGCTTAAAAAAGATAAGGAGAGGAAAAGAAGATCCTTTTTTTTCTGGGTCGCTGTATTGAAATATACCTGAATTGAATATAGGATTTGGAACTATTTTAAAAAGAACTGGATCTCCAGAGTACAATTGATAGGTTTAGAAATTGTTTCTAAGGAGAATCAACTAGAAAGAGTTCAGAACTTAAGAGTCCAGAAGTTAAAAAATAAACAGTAAACATAGCACGGGGAAAATCACCAGGTAGAAGAATCAGAAAATCCTGAAGAATGAGCAGTCAGGTGAAAGATCAACAGGGTAGCAATTCCAGTTCTCTTAATATAGCATCACCAGGAAGCTGCCTCCAACTCTTGGAAAGAGACAGACAAATCAATAATCATTCCTTTCTTAGGATTTTACTAGAATCTCAAGACAAAGCAATGAGTAGTAGAAAGTCTGAGTGCAATTTAAAAAAAAAAAAAACATGAGCACAGAACATATTTTAAACATAATTTAAAAATAAATCTGAATATTTGAAAAAATAATCTAAGTGGTCGACAGTGTGTGCATTGATCTATCAAACATATTTGTAATTGGCTTTGAATTCATTATGATTTGGAGATTTCTCTGCCACTGCTCTCTTCCATAATTAACTCTATTCCAAACAAGAAAAAAATTTTAAATATTATTAAAGTGTATATAATAAACCATGAATGTGATGTTAGAAGGGAGTTGAACAGCTCAGCTAGTCTGGCCCCAAAATTTACTATTGCAGAAGCTGAGGCCCAGAAAAGGGAAGTCACTTGCTAAAGACCAGACAGTCAGGTACCTGCTGGGCCGGGGTTACACTGCAGATCTCCTGCCTCTCAGCTCCTCCCATCAACTTCACAGGTCCACAGGGTGGTCATTCTTGTTCTGGTGCCTGTGGTCATGAGTTATACATCGAATCAGGAAGGCAACAAAATGAAATCTACATATATATGTGTAATCACAATTATGAGCACTGATACTAGTCCTGTAGCTGTTCTATGCCTTTAATGTCCACATGTAATGCTTTCTGAAGAGGGGACACCAGCCGTGTGAGGCCTGGATGCTGTGGGCTCCCCAGGGAGCACCATAGCGGGCCAGGTGTCCCACTGCCCACGCTGAATAAGAGACGCCCAGTCTGATTGGCTCTTTCTTCAATTCATGGTCCCCAGGGTTGAAGACCCTTAAACACTTTCCTCTGAGGGAATTTTATAGTTAAGAGCCAAGTGGAAAATATTCAAAACGATCAGATCTAATATACTTCCTACTAGTAAATTAAAAATACATGATATTAAAAAGGACATTTCTTGTGGGTTTTTTTTTAAGTTTAAGGTTAAAAAAAATTAGGAAGAAAAGTAGGTGTAGTCTAGAGCAAAAATTCTTGATTTTTCTCCAACACAACACACGTCCCACGTGTAACAGTTAGTCACAAAGGACTACAAGTTTCTGCACAGAATATGGTTTGCTGGATATAACTCCACCTTTTCTTCCCTACTGCCACTGATAAAACACCATAATTGGGATAATATTTAGATATTTTAAAGTAAAATCTGACCCAGGAGTTGGGCTTTGACTGTGTGTATAACATGTATCTATTGTTACTAGTAATAACAATAAGGACGAAAATGACCAAAATTATTCTAGTTGCATATTAATTGCATGCAACTATAGTTATTTTAATAATAATAACCATAATAATGATAGTTACCTGGAGGAAATTTTTTGAAATGCTTATTGCAGAGCCAGGAACACAGAATACTCAATAAATGTTAGATGATATTGATGTTGTTGAAACTACCAACTACCAATTACATGTAAATATTTCATAATCAGGATAATCTGTACCTATAAAAGTAGAATTTCTGGTGTCCTTGTCACATGTTCTCCACCCACTTCTGATGTCAGCTATGGCTGCAATGGACAGTGGTGTGCCCGCTATCCCACCTCATGCTACAAGCATCCCGTCTCAAGTGGGACACTGCATTCAGCATTCTGCACCACACTTTGGAGCTTACTTGTCTGGGCATGAGGAACACAGCTCAGAAGTGCAGAGAGGGTAGAGCTTGTGGGGAAACCCTCAGCTGATAGGGGGCAGGAACCACCGTCTTTCAGGAGGACAATTCTAGGAGGCGTTCTGTAAGCTGTTCAGGTGATCTCAGCAGAACTGCCCGCCCCCCCCAGCAATGCTCCCAGCAGATCACTCCTCCTCTCCTGTCTCATGCCCTGGCTCCCTCACCCCTGCTTCCTAGGGTCATCTCCGAAATTAACCACCTGCATCCTTATCTCAGCTGCTTTCAAGGCAACCCAGACTAAGGCATTCCATCTCCTGGCTCTAGGTTATTTCCAGAAATACAAACTGGAACTACTTTAGATGGGTGGTCCTCAACGCAAGGCAACATCAGATTAGTTTTGTTTTACATTAAAAATATTTTAAATGGAAGAGAGAACATCTTCAGATAGGACCTTTTATAAAAGAACGTTCATAATATTGTGTTCTGAGAACCCCTAAAAAAGTTGTAGAAAATAATTATGTTTAGAATTAGGAGAGAGGAGACAGAAACAAGAGAAATGCCAATGCTTTCAGCAAATTTGATCATTATTCCCATGCTCTGCATCGATGAGTCAGGTCATCACTGGTCCCTGTTCAGTTCTTTCTGATGCAGGCCCTTAAGGGCATTTACTATGTAACTTCTTGGATGTCTGATCAATTCAAGCCTGAGCTCTTTGGCTGAATGGGGTCCTGGCAAAGTTCCAGAGGCTGATGGACAATTTGTAGAGACCATATCACGGGTATTTGGCTGCATGTCCAATGATGTGGGGGTAATAGCCAGCATGCCTTAGAACATTTTAGGCCTTTAACAATTGTTGTGAGTGACACAACAAAATTAGAATATCGTAAAGCCCTAAGGAGATCAAGTGACCCAGAGAAAATACTTGAGTCTTTTTGTGTAATTGCCTTGAGAGTATTGACCATATAAAATTTAATTCAACAGGTTCATTTAGAGCACTTACTATGATACGACAATTAACAGTTATAGAGGAGTTTCACATTATCTCACTTGAGCCCAACATAACCTATAAGACAGGTATTATTTATTCTCTCCACTTCACAGATGATACAACTGGGACTCGAAGAAGTGATTAACACCAGGATGGTACTCCATGAATGTTGGTGAATGAATGACTTACCTGACATCAGATCTCAAATATGGATCCAGATCTTCTAATTCCCAGTTCTCTGCTCTTTCCCCTACTTCCCGCTATCTAGTTGGACAGTACCAAGTACCGCGTCTCACAGGAAATGCAAGTGAATAGTCTTTGTTCTCTGCCTTAAGGGCTCATAATCTCACTGGGGAGCAGGAACAAGTGCCATACTTGATTGAGTAAATTGACCCTGTGTCACAAAGTTTACAAAAGAGAGAGATGAGTGCTGGCTTACAAGGTTAGGGTAGCTTCTCTAGACAGGAATAGGAGCGGAGCTGAGTCCTGAAGGATGGTCAGGATTTTCATGGGGCAAAAAGAAGACACTACAAACTGTTAGGAGGACACCGAGGAGATAACACCTTTGGATTTTGAAAACCTCACAAATCTTGGTGATTTATTAACTAATATTCTTAAATTTCCCTGAAGTAAAGTTTTTATGGACTACAGTTTTCTTATGTTCTGTACTTAAATCACTTCTCAGTGTCAAGGACCAATTAGCTCAGTTCCATGATTTCCAACCTTTTTGAGCCTGTGGACCCAGAATCTTACATGGAAGCCAAATATATAAAGAGGAGTTGTTTTAGTGGAAGAGGGTTGGATGCAGGTGATTAGAGACCAGTGCAAAGGAGGTTGTTCACACCAGGCAAGGCCCTACCAGCCACCATTCTGCTGTGTTAGACAAGGTACACACATCACTCCAGGTCCAGCCAGGAAAACAGAAACTACCTCAATTACTCTAACAGAGAAAATTAGACATAAGGCACGGGTTTGATGGTGTTGGAGGACTGAAAGGCAAAAGGGAATCCAAGGTAACACGAAGAGGAGGTAGCTTCTCCCCTTAGGGCTCAGGAAACAAAGGGAGAAAGTTGGAGTGTTTAAAGCCTATGAGGTTGGAAGAAGCGCCCCACTGAGCTGGTACTCAGACCCCAGGGAAGGGGGCCCTGCCCCGCTGGTCCAAGTACTGCTGATGTGGGATGATGAGAGAAGTTCTGGGTGGGCGAGCTGATGAAAAAGCTGGGGACTGGAACAAACTGCCACTGAGAGGATGAAGGGACATTGCTGGGGTGACACTGGTGGTAGCAACAAACAAACAGAAGGACCAAGTCCCCCTTTCCTCCTCCCACCTTCCAGTCTCCCTCTAGTGTCTCCTATTTATGGGACTCAACAGGAGCGAGATGGCAGAGGAGAAAGGTGGTGTGCGGAGTCCCAATCTCAGCACCACAGAGCCAAGTGTCAAAGGCAGGAGGTGGACACAATAGATTCATAACCAATATGGCGCCTCAGATGACAAGAAGGAACAGACAAGAGAATAAGGGTGGCTTTGCCCTGAATGTTTAGGGTTGTTGGGAAAATAATCCAGAGTTTATAATCCAGAGTTTATGTCTCACAGATAGCAGACCAGTTGTTCTATTTTATCTCTGAAGAACAAGGCGACAGTACAGTAAATTGAGCATGAACTGTAAATTAGTATGTACAACTTACTGACAGAAAAATACCAGGGCAATAGGATGAAAGACCAAAGTAGACCCTCAAATTCTGAAATATGTCATTTTTCTATATTTCCTGGTTCAGAGGTTATTATTAAATAGTGATTTATTCACTTCTTTACATATGTTCTTTCTCTTCAGACAGCTTCATTTTCTCTTCTGCAACTTACTTAAGTCCATGCATCAGAACGGACAAATCAGTGATATAGCCACTAACCACAAGTGTATTAAACATATGTATCATTTTCCCCATCTGTGAGATGGGGATGATTAAGGGATTACATGCAGAAATGCGGATTCTCATTAGCAATTATCGTTCATTCATCCAACAAATGTATTTTAACATCTACCATATGCCAGGCATTGATTTAGGGGCAGGGGTTAAAACACCAGAAAAAAAAGCTCCCTTATCAGTTAGGAACCCGAATAGCTCTAAGGAATGGAAAATCCCACTCCAGTGACTTTACCAAAGAGGGTTCCATGATTTTCACTTAAGAAATCACAAGGGAGGCAGCCAGGGCCAGTAGGAGGTGCTGTGAGGCCATCAAGGACCCAGTTTCTTTCCACCTTTCTGCTCAGCCTCCTTATTGGGCTGGTTTACGTACTCCTACTGGCCATTTCATGACCCTTATTCCACTGCCAGGAATTATATCTACATTCCAAACGAGCAGGAGGAGAAAGGAAGAAGGACGTGGTAATGCCTGTGTTAGAAGAGTGAAGGCTTCCCAGAATCTCCAACAGACTTCTGCTCGTGTCACTGACCAGAGCTGCAGCACATGGCTACCCTCAGCTGCAAACCAATGTGAGGGTGAGCATTTTCCCTGGACATATTTCCACACCATATTTCCTTTACTCTGTTGGTAAAAGAGAGAGGGCACTTGGTAATTCTCTAGCAGTGTCCGGCACAGCGCCTTGCATCACAGAGCTCAGATCCAGTCTAGCGGATTGTATCATTAGAGCTCTACAGTTGTAGCAACGGGGGCCAACAGAAAAGGAGATTGTTGGAAGGATGTGAACCAGCTCACAGAATCAAAGGGATGTTGGAGAGTCATGGTGTAGAAGGACAGGAAGCAGGGCAGCCTCTGAGTGGTCTCGATCAGTGGCAGTGGTCTGATGAACCCCAGCCACAGAAGAAGTGACACAAAATCTAAAGAGAGGACTCCAAGTGCTGGCTTGGGTCCTGGCAATCGCGCCACGTCTGCACACAATGGAAGGAGTGGTTCCTCAAATACGAGTCAGGGAACACTTACCAGGAAAAGGGGCCAGGGAGCTGAGCAGGTCAGCGGGTCCAGGGCATTGACCAAAGGGCTGATATCTGTGAAAGAATTTCAGTTTTCCAGATGACAAGTTCTCAAGTGCTATGAAGCACTATAAAATTCTTAATACGGTACCTCAATCTTAAAAACACATCTTTGCTCCAGTTCTTTAATACCTCAGGAAAACCCAATTTTCACTTTTCTAAACTGAATCAGAACTGAAGAAAAAAAAAAGTTTGCACTAAAAGAAAAAGATACAGCAGAAGACTGGCTGGTTTTCTTATTAAGACTGTCTTCTGGTTACATTTTATATATAGATTCTCCTGAATGTAGGTTAGGGAGCTATTACAAAATTAAATAAGAGAAGAGCATTGCTTCTGCTATTTGACTTGAAGATGTTCACAGCAGGGCAACATAAAATCAGGATTTTATAGTGTTGCCTGAAAATAATACCATACCTTGAACTAGAAGCCCATAGGCAGATCAGGCCATTAAGGACTATTACCCATGTTATTACTGCTAAAATATTTATATATTATACTTTTGTAATAAGGTATTTCCAAAGAAAATAATGCTGGCTTAAAATGCACCTATTAGTAAAGCCATTCCAGCATAGTGTTGTTTGAAAATCTCTGCAGGAACAAAAGCCAAAAACATCAAACAATTATTAGAAGTTTGGATTTTGTCCCTCTAAATACCCTTTTTCTGACCTTTGAAAACAGTTACAGCAAATGAAGACCAATAAAATTAAGCACAAGAGTGAAATTTGTTAAAAATAACAAGAAAATTTATATAGGTCCAGGTACCATTGTTATTCATGTTCTTTTTCTGTAGTAAAATTATTTCAACTTTGAATCAGTTTTGAGGTTTTCATTAGGTTATTCAAAAATATTTATTGAACCTGCCTAGTAGGGCAGACACTACTTGTCTATTTGATAGTCATTCTCCTTTGACTCCTTACTAATATAATCCCATCTTATTCAAGATGTCAATGTGTTCTGCTAGAACAGTCAACTCCCAGATTCAATTGCAGCTAGGGGTTACCATGTGATCAGGTCTAGACAATAAGATGTAAAGGGAAGAATTCATTTTTTAAAAAGAGGAGAGACTCATTTGGCAGTATCTTTGACTTTTCTGTCTAGAATGCAGATGCAATTCCTGGAACAACAGCACCAATTTTGCAACCATGAGGATACAGAGCAGAAAAAGAGATGGAACATGGAGATTTGATGATATTATGGAGATACTGTACAAGCCCAGGACTGCCTATCTTCAGCCTTCTTCCTATGTGATAAAAATAAACCTCTATTTGGTTCAGCTATTGCAATCAGGCTCAGTTATTTGCAGCCAGATGTATTACTAACTGATATATGTACTATGTATCTAACACTGTGTTGGACTCAGAAGATACAGCAGTGAACAAGATGTGGTCCTTAGACACAGATAACATTACTTAATGAGAGAAACATTAAGTAAATCATAACAAAATTATTTAATTGCAACTGTTATGAAGTAAGTGCTGAGTTAGCTACATTAGCCTGGGTGAAGACAGTGGTCAAACAAGATCTTTTTAAGTAAATGACATATAAACTGAGACTTGGATAAATAGGAGTTAACTGGGTGGTGGCAGTTGGAGACAGCATTTCGGGGGTTGGGGAGAATGTTCCCTATGAGTGAAATAATGGAGACTAAAGGCAGTGATACTTCATGAAGCTGGAGTAGTCAGATCAGAAAACATACGGCCTTTGGCCATGATAAGAATTTTAGACCTTAGAGCAATGGAAAGTCATTGGTAGATGTGAAGTGATCCGATCTGAGTTGTGAAGAGATAATTCTGTCTGCAATATGAAGGAATGGGAGGGGAGCTAGAGTGGATGTGGGGATTGAAAAGCTTGTTGAAGTTGTCCAGATCAGGAGTCAGCAAACTGCTTCCAAGGTCTGCTTTCATAAATAAAATGTTAGGGGGCTTCTCTGGTGGCGCAGTGGTCGAGAATCTGCCTGCCAATGCAGGGGACACGGGTTCGAGCCCTGGTCTGGGAAGAACCCACATGCCGCGGAGCAACTGGGCCCGTGAGCCCCAACTACTGAGCCTGCACGTCTGGAGCCTGTGCTCCGCAACAACAGAGGCCGCAATAGTGAGAGGCCCGCACACCGCGATGAAGAGTGGCCCCCACTCGCCGCAACTAGAGAAAGACCTCGCACAGAAACGAAGACCCAACACAGCCAAAAAAAAAAAAAAAAAATTTTAATGGAATTCAGCTACATTTACGTATTGTCTATGGCTGCTTTTGTGTTACAATGGCAGAGTTGAGCAGTTGCCGTGGAGAATGTATGGTCAATATAGGCAAAAATATTTACTATCTGGCCCTTTACAAAAGAAGTGTGTCAACACCTGCTCTAGACAAGAGAAGATAGTGGCTTGGACTAGTTTCATGGGGATGTAGGAAAGTATCTCCATAATGTCATCAAATCTCCATGTTCCATCTCTTTTTCTGCTCTGTATCCTCATGGTTGCAAAATTGGTGCTGTTGTTCCAGGAATTGCAGTTTCATAGGGATGTAGGATGTAGGACAGATTTGAGATGTATTTGAGATTTGCTGATGGGTTAAATTTGGGAGCTGAAGGAAATAGAGAGAGATGAACAATGACTATATTTATTTTTTTTTACATCTTTATTGGAGTATAATTGCTTTACACTGTTGTGTTAGTTTCTGCTGCACAACAAAGTGAATCAGCTATATGTATACGTATATCCCCATATCACCTCCCTTTTGCATCTCCCTCCCACCCTCCCTATCCCACCCCTCTAGGTCATCACAAAGCATCGAGCTGATCTCCCTGTGCTATGCAGCAGCTTCCCACTAGCTAACTATTTTACATTTGGTAGTGTATATATGTCAGTGCTACTCTCTCACTTCATTCCAGCTTCCCCTCCCTGCCCCGTGTCCCCAAGTCCATTCTCTATGTCTGTGTCTTTATTCCTGCCTTGCCACTAGGTTCATCAGTATCAATTTTTTTTTTAGATTCCATATATATGTGATAGCATACGGTTTTTATTTTTCTCTTTCTGACTTACTTCACTCTGTATGACAGACTCTAGTTCCATCCACCTCACTACAAATAACTCAATTTTGTTCCTTTTTATGGCTGAGTAATATTCCATTGTATATATGTGCCACATCTTCTTTATTCATTCATCTGTCAATGGACATTTAGGTTGCTTCCATGTCCTGGCTATTGTAAATAGTGCTGCAATGAACATTGTGGTACATGACACTTTTTGAATTATGGTTTTCTCAGGGTATATGCACAGTAGTGGGATTGCTGGGTCATATGGTAGTTTTATTTTTAGTTTTTTAAGGAACCTCTATACTGTTCTCCATAGTGGCTGTATCAATTTACACTCCCACCAACAGTGCAGGAGGGCCTTTATTATGTTGAGGTAGGTTCACTCTATGCCCACTTTCTGGAGAGTTTTTATCATAAATGGGTGTTGAATTTTGTCAAAAGCTTTTTCTGCATCTATTGAGATGATCATATGGTTTTTATCCTTCAGTTTGTTAATATGGTGTATCACATTGATTGATTTGCATATATTGAAGAATCCTTGCATCCCTGGGATAAATCCCACTTGATCGTGGTGTATGATCCTTTTAATGTGTTGTTGGATTCTGTTTGCTAGTATTTTGTTGAGAATTTTTGCCTCTATATTCATCAGTGATATTGGCCTGTAATTTTCTTTTTTTGTAGTATCTTTGTCTGGTTTTGGTATCAGGGTGATGGTGGCCTCATAGAGTGAGTTTGGGAGTGTTCCTTCCTCTGCAATTTTTTGGAAGAGTTTGAGAAGGATGGGTGTTAGCCCGTCTCTAAATGTTTGATAGAATTCACCTGTGAAGCCATCTGGTCCTGGACTTTTGTTTGCTGGAAGATTTTTAATCACAGTTTGAGTTTCATTAATTGTGATTGGTCTGTTCATATTTTCTATTTCTTCCTGGTTCAGTCTTGGGAGGTTATACCTTTCTATGAATTTGTCCATTTCCTCCAGGTTGTCCATTTTATTGGCATAGAGTTGCTTGTAGTAGTCTCTTAGGATGCTTTATATTTCTGCAGTGTCCATTGTAACTTCTCCTTTTTCATTTCTAATTTTATTGATTTGAGTCCTCTCCCTCCTTTTCTTGATGAATCTGGCTAATGGTTTATCAATTTCGTTTATCTCCTCAAAGAAATAGCTTTTAGTTTTATTGATCTTGGCTATTGCTTTCTTTGTTTCTATTTCATTTATTTCTACTCTGATCTTTATGATTTCTTTCCTTCTGCTAACTTTGGGTTTTGTTTGTTCTTGTTTCTCTAGTTCCTTTAGGTGTAAGGTTAGATTG
The DNA here is from genome assembly GCF_965194805.1 of Balaenoptera borealis. Classification (NCBI taxonomy): domain Eukaryota; kingdom Metazoa; phylum Chordata; class Mammalia; order Artiodactyla; family Balaenopteridae; genus Balaenoptera; species Balaenoptera borealis. The sequence goes on from NC_138870.1 coordinate 38,642,335, forward strand.
TTTACCTTAGATTTTGCTTGTTTCTTGAGGTAGGTTTGTATAGCTATAAACTTCCCTCTTGGAACTGCTTTTGCTGCATCCCATAGGTTTTGGATCGTCGTGTTTTCATTGTCATTTCTCTCTGGGTATTTTTTTATTTCCTCTTTGATTTCTTCAGTGATCTCTTGGTTATTTAGTAACGTATTGTTTAGCCTCCATGTGTTTGTGCTTTTCACGTTATTTTCCCTGTAATTCATTTCTAATCTCATAGCGTTGTGGTCAGAAAAGATGCTTGATATGATTTCAATTTTCTTAAATTTACTGAGGCTTGATTTGTGACCCAAGATGTGATCTATCCTGGAGAATGTTCCATGCGCACTTGAGAAGAAATTGTAATCTGCTGTTTTTGGATGAAATGTCCTATAAATATCAATTAAATCGATCTGGTCTATTGTGTCATTTAAAGCTTCTGTTTCCTTATTTATTTTCATTTTGGATGATCTGTCCATTGGTGTAAGTGAGGTGTTCAAGTCTCCCACTATTAATGTGTTACTGTCGATTTCCTCTTTTATAGCTGTTAGCAGTTGCCTTTTGTATTGAGGTGCTCCTATGTTGGTTGCGTATATATTTATAATTGTTAGATCTTCTTCTTGGATTGATCCCTTGATCATTATGTAGTGTCCTTCCTTGTCTCTTGTAACATTCTTTATTTTAAAGTCTATTTTATCTGATATGAGTATAGCTACTCCAGCTTTCTTTTGATTTCCATTTGCATGGAATATCTTTTTCCATCACCTCACTCTCAGTCTGTATGTGTCCCTAGGTCTAAAGTGGGTCTCTTGTAGACAGCATATGTATGGGTCTCATTTTTGTATACATTCAGCGAGCCTGTGTCTTTTTGTTGGAGCATTTAATCCATTCACGTTTAAGGTAATTATCGATATGTATGTTCCTATGACCATTTTCTTAACTGTTTTGTGTTTGTTTTTATAGGTCCTTTTCTTCTCTTGTGTTTCCCACTTAGAGAAGTTCCTTTAGCATTTGTTGTAGAGCTGGTTTGGTGGTGCTGAATTCTCTTAGCTTTTGCTTGTCTGTAAAGCTTTTGATTTCTCCATCAAATCTGAATGAGATCCTTGCTGGGTAGAGTAATCTTGGTTGTAGGTTCTTCCCTTTCATCACTTTAAGTATATCATGACACTCCCTTCTGGCTTGTAGAGTTTCTGCTGAGAAATCAGCTGTTAACCTTACGGGAGTTCCTTTTTATGTTATTTGTCTTTTTTCCCTTTCTGCTTTCAATAATTTTTCTTTGTCTTTAACTTTTGCCAATTTGATTACTATGTGTCTTGGCATGTTTCTCCTTGGGTTTATCCTGTATGGGACTCTCTGTGCTTCCTGGAGTTGGGTGGCTATTTCCTTTCCCATGTTAGGGAAGTTTTCGACTATAATCTCTTCAAATATTTTCTCGGGTCCTTTCTCTCTCTCTTCTCCTTCTGGGACCCTTATAATATGAATGTTGTTGCATTTAATGTTGTCCCCAAGGTCTGTTAGGCTGTCTTCATTTCTTTTCATTCTTTTTTCTTTATTCTGTTCAGCAGCAGTGAATTCCACCATTCTGTCTTCCAGGTCACTAATCCGTTCTTCTGCCTCAGTTATTCTGCTATTGATTCCTTCTAGTGTATTGTTCATTTCAGTTATTGTATTGTTCATCTCTGTTTGTTTGTTCTTTAATTCTTCTAGGTCTTTGTTAAACATTTCTTGCACCTTCTCGATCTTTGCCTCCATTCTTTTTCCGAGGTCCTGGATCATCTTCACTATCATTATTCTGAATTCTTTTTCTGTAAGGTTGCCTATCTCCACTTCACTTGGTTGTTTTTCTGGGGTTTTATCTTGTTCCTTCATCTGGTACATAGCCTTCTGCCTTTTCATTTTGTCTATTTTTCTGTGAATGTGGTTTTTGTTCTACAGGCTGCAGGATCGCAGTTCTTCTTGCTTCTGCTGTCTTCCCTCTGCTGGATGAGGCTATCCATACTGTCTTGATTACTGTAGCTTTGTAGTATAATCTGAAGTCAGGGAGCCTGACTCCTCCAACTCCGTATTTCTTTCTCAAGATTGCTTTGGCTTTTTGGGGTCTTTTGTGTTTCCATACAAATTGTAAAACTTTTTTGTTCTAGTTCTGTGAAAAACACCATTGATAATTTGATAGGGATTGCATTGAATCTGTAGATTGCTTTTAGGAGTATAGTCATTTTCACAATGTTGATTCTTCCAATCCAAGAACATGATATATCTCTCCATCTGTTTGTATCATCTTTGCTTTCTTTCATCAGTGTCTTATCGTTTTCTGCATACAGGTCTTTTGCCTCCTTAGGTAGGTTTATTCCTAGGTATTTTATTCTTTTTGTTGCAGTGGTAAATGGGAGTGTTTCGCTAATTTCTCTTTCTGATTTTTCATTGTTAGTGTATAGGAATGCAGAGATTTCTGTGCATAAATTTTGTATCCTGTTTCTTTACCAAATTCATTGATTAGCTCTAATAGTTTTCTGGTGGCATCTTTAGGATTTTCTATGTATAGTATTATGTCATTTGCAAACAGTGACAGTTTTATGTCTTCTTTTCCAATTTGGATTCCTTTTATTTCTTTTCCTTCTCTCATTGTCGTGGCTAAAACTTCCAAAAGTATGTTGAATAACAGTGGTGAGAGTGGGCACCCTTGTCCTCTTCCTGATATTAGGGGAAATGCATTTAATTTTTCACCATTGAGAATGATGTTGGCTGTGGGTTTGTCATATATGGCCTTTATCATATTGAGGTAGGTTCCCTCTATGCCCACTTTCTGGAGATTTTTTATCATAAATGGGTGTTGAATTTTGTCAAAAGCTTTTTCTGCATCTATTGAGATTACTATATGGTTTTTATCCTTCAATTTGTTAATATGGTGTATCACATTGATTGATTTGTGTATATTGAAGAATCCTTGCGTTCCTGGGATAAACCCCACTTGATCATGGTGTATGATCCTTTTAATGTGCTGTTGGATTCTGTTTGCTAGTACTTTGTTGAGGATTTTTGCATCTATGTTCATCAGTGATATTGGCCTGTAGTTTTCTTTTTTCATGACATCTTTGTTTCGTTTTGGTATCATGGTGATGGTGGCCTCATAGAATGAGTTTGGGAGTGTTCCTCCCTCTGTTATATTTTGGAAGAGTTTGAGAAGGATAGGTGTTAGATCCTCTCTAAATGTTTGATAGAATTTGCCTCAAACAATGACTTTAAACATAAGCACCTGATAAGATGGAAAAGCAGGTTTGGGAGGGTAAAATGCAAGTGTTCTGTCTTGGAAATCTTGAGTTTAAATATCTTAGAAAGAGAGATATTATTAATATCACAGTCCCTCTTTTGTTAGAATATGGAAACCCTATAATATAGAGGGTTTCCTTATGTTCTATGTTATAATCATTTCCACTCAGTAAGAATCATCCTCTTGATTTTTTACATATAGAACGTCTTCCCAAATATAATTAAATTCAGTCCATTTTAATTTTAAAAATTAAGCAAAAGTTAAAAGAAATTGAGGCAAATAGATTATAATAAAAGTTTTTCTGATGTTTTGAGAAAAGACATTGGTTCCGTAGTTGAGCAGTAAGTCTATCCAGTAATAATTATTTATATATTTTCAAGACATTTTTCATACAATCACATTTTCCCCAGTATTTTTTTTTCCCCAGTATGTTTATGCCATTAAATACTATCATACTGATCTCACAAAAATAACAAAATAATGGACCTGTTGCAGGTAAGTTATCATTTGATGAGAAGCAATGGTGAGCTTTGGGCATTAGATCTGATTAAGCCAAGTTTCTGTACCCTTCTAAATAAAATAATTGCATTTTTCTGTCCAAATCTGGGACACAATGCTTGACAACTGGAAAATTTTTTTTAATTGTGAAAATTCAAGAAAATATCAGAAATATGGTTGTCATATATTTCTATGCCAGATCCTAAGGCATGGGAAACACCCAAATCTCCACTCAGTCCCTCTGTAAGAGGTCAGGCCTCAAGCACAGAAGGGAAAATAATCAACTGTCATGGGAAATGGTGGGGCCCAACATTTGAAATAAAACACCTTGGTGCTGTTCTTTGAATTTTCAGAAGTGTTTGGCAATATGGATATGCAATATGCTTGGTAAGACCTCCTACTGAGACTGTTAGAGGGGAAAAAAATCAGTCTTCCAAAATGTAAAGTTCAGGATACGACTTGATCTGCACTCCTTTACTTAGAACGCCTTCACAGCTCTTGTATTAGTTTGGCAAGCTCTAGGAATCTCTTGAGTTATTGCTCCCTACCCCAATAAATGGTTTTTTTGGCAAAACATGCTGGAAGTTTTCCTTGTACCTCAAGGATGAGACTATTTCTTTTGAAATGCACACACTGAGAGGTGGGGAAGAAAACATCCAAGATGTAGAATTTATGCGTTTAATGAAATGTGAAAATTGGAAAAGAGAAACATCTCTTCTGAAGATGGCTTTAACTCATTAGCAAACTGGGTTAATTAAAAAGTATTAAAGTCAGACATCCCTTTAAATATGATAGATAATTTCTTTTTTTAATTACTATTTTCAAGCAGAGTAGTTGTTTTTTGTTTGGCTGTTTTTCTGGGTTTTGGGTGGGTTTTTAAAATTTTGGTGCTGTCTTCCCTGGATAAAGCAAGGCATTCCCAGCCAAACAGTGTTGAGCTAATGATCAGAAAGCAGTTTCCTCCTTCCCTCCTGAATTCACCTGCTCATGACCATAAGCCCAGCTCCAGGTGGGACAGTGTTTGCAGCTGGAGTGGAAGAGACATTGGAACAGCCACAGTGAGCTGGTTTTGATTCTCTCATCATTTCATTCACACCGGCTTCCTTTAGGAAGCCTGCAAAATGTTGGTTTTTAATTGAAGTACAATTAACAAACAATAAAATTCATCTTTTAGAATGTATGGTTCTTTATATTTTGAGAAGCTTTTACAGTCATGTAACCACTCCTGCAGTCAAGGTAGAGAATATTTTCATCATCATGAAAAGATCCTGTGTGTCCCTTTGTAGTCAGTCCCCAACCCTGCCCCAGCCCCTGGTACCTGGCAACCAAAGATCTGATGTCTATTTCTGCTTTTTCCAGAATGTCAGATAAATAGAATCATACAGTATGTAGCTTTCTGAGTTCGACTTCTTTTACTTAACAAATTGCTTTTAAATTCAGTAATGTTGTATGTGTGTTATTAGTTCATTCCTTTTAATTGCTGAATAATCTTCCATTATAATTATATGAGTATACCACAATTTATTTATGCATCCAGTAGTTGGCTGTTTGGTTGTTTCTAGTTTTGGGTAATTATGAATAAATCTGCTATAAACATGCACAGGTTTTTGTGTGGACCTATAAGAAATTGTCAAACTCTTTCCCTCAGTGACCATACCATTTTGCATTTCCACCAGTAAATGTATGAGAGCTCCAGTTACTCAGCACCCTCACCAGCATTTTGTATTGTCAGTTTGTTGTTATTTGAGCCATTATAACAGGTGTGTAGTGGTATCACATTGTGCTTCTAATTTACATTTCTCTACTAACTAATGATACTGCCAATTAATGACACTGAGCATTTTTTCATGTGCTTATTTGCCATGTGCACCTATTCTTTGATGAAGTATCTCCTCAAATCTTTTGCCCACATTAATGGTTTGTTGGTTTTCTTGAGTTTTGAGAGTTCTGTGTATTCTGATTACCAGTCCTCTATCAGATGGGTGCTTTGCAAATATTCTTCTCTCTGTCTGTGGTTTGTCTTTTTATTCTCTTCAGGATGTCATTTAAAAAGCAGAAGTTTTAAATTTTGATAAAATCTAATTTATCAACATGTTTATTTTATGGATCATGCTTTTTGTGTCCTTTCTAAGAAATCTTTGCCTAACTCAGTGTCACAAAGATTTTTTCTTATATTTTCTTCTAGAGATTTTATAGTTTTAAGCTTAAATTTAGGTCTTTGATCCATTTCTAGTTAACATTTGAATACAGTGTGAGGCACTATACATATGTATGACACTTTTTACAAATGGATGTCCAGATACCCCAGCACCATTCACTGAAAAAGCCATCCTTTCTATATTGTATTGCCTTGGCACCTTTGTTGAAAATCAGTTAATATTTGTGTCTGTTTCTGTGCTCTCTACTTTGTTCAGTTGCTCTGTGTGTCTATCCTTTTGCCAATCCCTTGCTGTCCTGATTACTGTAGCTTTATAGTAAGTCTTGAAATCAGGTATAGTTAGTCCTCCAACTTTTTTCTTTTCCAAAATTGTTTTGACTATTATAGATCCTTTGCCCTCCCATATAATTTTTAGAATCAGTTTATTAATTTCTACAAAAAGTCTCCTGGGATTTTGATTGGAATTATATTTAATTGATGTAACAATTTGAGGGAAATTGACATTTTGACAACACTGAGTTTTCTGATCCATAAGGACACCACTTCATTTATTTAGATCTTTTATTATTTTTGTCATCAATGTTTTTCAGTCTTTAGCATACAAATTTTGCACATATTTTGCTAGGTTTATCTTTAAGTATTCTACATATTGGATGTTATTTTAAATGTACTTATTTTAAATGTAAGTTGGATGTACTTTAAAAAAAATTCTGTTTCCAACTGTTCCTTACTAGTATATGGAATACAACTGATTTTTTAATATACTGCTCTTGTATCCTGATACTTCAATAAATTTACTTTTAAGATCTAGCAGCATTTCCATAGATTCTTTTGGATCTTCTATGTAAACAATCATGTCATCTGAGAATACAAACAGTTTTAATTTTTCCTTTCCAAAATACATGCCTTTTATTTGTTTTTCTTGCCTTATTATACTTTCTAGAACCTCCAGTGCAATGGAAATTCTTCCCTGTTTCTGGTTTCTGATCTTAGTGGGAAGATCTAAGAGTTAATCGCCATTAAGTTTTTTTGTAGATTTTTTTGGTAGATGAATTCTATCAGGCTGGGGCATTCCCTTCATTCCTAGTTTGTTAAGAGGTTTTTTTTTGTTTTTGTTTTTTTTTTTTTGATGAATGGATCTTGAATTTTGTCAAAGTCTTATTTGCATCTATTATGATGATAATAAGGTTTTTCTTTTTTAGACTGTCCATATCGTGAATTACATTGATTTTCAAATGTTGAACCAACCTTACCTTCCTGGGATAAACCTCAGTTAGTCAGGTTTAATTAGCTTTTTTATATATTGCTGGACTCAATTTGTGAATACTTTGTTAAGGTCTTTTGGATCCGTGTTCATGAGGAATATTGGAGTGCTCTCAAGACAATGCTGGTTTCACAAATAAGTTGGGAAGTATTAGCTCCTCTTCAATTTTCTGGAAGACTTTTGAGCAAAATATGTTAGGTAGTATTCAGCTTTAAAGCCATCTGACATAGAGGGGTTTTTTTGGTGGGGGGAGGGTTTAGCTATAGAGTCAATTTATTTAATAGATACAGTACTATTCCATTCATTTATTTTTTTTCTCCATTGAGGTTTGTTTTTTCTTTTTTTTTCAGCAATTAGTTTGTATTTTTCAAAGTTTTTTTTTTTTTTTTTTTTTTGGCATGTTCAGTTTTAACAGATGGACTAAGGAAAATTGATTCTATCTCACTGGAATAACTTCTTTGAGAAATCTGAGCTTTTTAAAAAAAAAAAAAAAAAAAAACACGCCAGGGTTAGTATATATATCAAAGAAGATAAAGACTAAAAGTAGCTGCATCATAACCTGTCAACATGATCTCCTTCTTTTCTGTTTAAAATGGTCCTCGCTGAAACTTACAACTGTAGCCTGAAACAAATATGATTAGAACTTCCAAGACAGGATGAGCTAATTAATTAATTAACTCAATAACAACTGATGAAGACTTCGCTTGTCCACTTTGTACAAAGCACTTTGCGGCATACAAAGCAAAGGAGCCACCTCCAGGGAGTTGTAATCTTTCCAGGTAGTCAACTGGAAATATCCATAAAGCCAGGTATGATCAAGCACAAATCAATATAAAGTGAACTTTCTATTGGAATGCTGAAAAAGCAGAAAGGAGCATATTGGAAATTTTAATTTAAAAGGTGAGTTCTGAGATGGATTTTCAGAAAATGGACGAATATTTGCAAGAAGAAATAAGGATGATGTTTCTGGAAGAGAGAGAGGCACAGATAAAACTATTGTTTGGAGGTCTTTAGCAAAAGATGAAGCTGAAAAAGTGCAAGGAGTGAATTGCTATGGAGAGACTCCTGGGCAATAGACACTCCTTAGGCTTAAGGAAGGGAACCAACATTACATGGCTGAATTTCCAGGCCAGCTCTTTGAGGTCATTCTTCTTCTCAGTTTCCTGATGAACATATTAACAGTAGAGCATTTAGATAATTTGCCCAATAGTCACCAATGTCAATGGTAACCTGGCACCTGAACTCAGGCCTCAGATCAGAACCAAACTTCTCCCACTGCCTTATATACTTTGCCAGCTAAAGAAGTTCAGCAATGCCCAACCAGAGATTCTCCATTGCAGTGTTAGAATCAACCATGAAGTGAATTGCAAGTAACTTGTTGCTAGTAATATGTATTCATCCATTCATTCAATAAATGCACACTGAATGCCTTGCTGTGTACCAGCACTGTGTTTAGGTGCCACAGATATAGCAGCAAACAAACATTCTTCCAACCATCATGAAGCTTATGTTCTAACGATGAAAACAAGCACTGAACAAGTCACTATAAGTGAGATTGAGATCTGTTTAGAAAGAAGTACATCACACTGTGGAGGCATTAAAAAGGGTACATAACCTGGCAAGAATATACAATGAAGAAAAGAAGTCTCTTCAGCAAGCGGTGTTGGGAAAGTTGGATAGCTGCATGTAAATCAATGAATTTAGAACACTCCCTCACACCATTCAAAAAAATAAACTCAAAATGGCTTAAAGACTTAAATATAAGACATGATACCATAAAACTCCTAGAAGAGAACATAGGCAAAACATTCTCTGGCATAAATCGTAGCAATGTTTTCCTAGGTCTGTCTCCCAAGGCAATAGAAATAAAAGCAAAAATAAACAAATTTTTTATTTTTGCCTAATCGAACTTATAAGCTTTTGCACAGCAAAGAAAACCATAAACGAAATGAAAAGACAACCTATGAACTGGGAAAAAATATTTACAAATGATGCAACCAACAAGGGATTAATTTCCAAAATATACAAACAGTTCATACAACTCAATAACAAAAAACAAACAACCCAATCAAAAAATGGGCAGAAGACCTAAACAGACATTTCTCCAAAGAAGACATACAGATAGTGAACTGGCACATGAAAAGATGCTCAACATCTCTAATTATTAAAGAAATGCAAATCAAAACTACAATGAGGTATCACCTAACACCAGTCAGAATGGCCATCATTAAAAAGTCTACAAATAACAAGTGTTGGCGAGGGTGTGGAGAAAAGGGAACCCTCTTATGCTGTTGGTGTGAATGTAAATTGGTGCAGTCACTACAGAAAACAGTATAGAGGTTCCTCAAAAAACTAAAAATAGAGTTGCCATATGATCCAACAATCCCACTCCTGGGCATATATCCAGACAAAACTCTAATTTGAAAAGATACATGCACCCCAATGTTCACAGCAGGACTATTTACAATAGCCAAGACATGGAAACAACCTAAATGTCCATCAACAGATGAATGGAAAAAGATGTGGTATACGTATGCAGTGGAATATTACTCAGCCATAAAAAAAGAATGAAATAATGCCATTTGCAGCAACATGGATGGACCTAGAGATTATCATACTAAGTGAAGTAAGTCAGATAGAGAAAGACAAATATCATATGATGTCACTTATATGTGGAATCTAAAAAAAATTGATACATATGAACTTATCTACAAAACCGAAATAGACTCACAGACATAGAGAACAAACTTATGGTTACCAAAGGGGGAAGGAGAGGGATACATTAGGAGTTTGGCATTAACATATACACACTACTATATATAAAATAGATAAACGAGAACCTACTGCATAGCACAGGGAACTATATTCAATATCCTTTAATAAATGATAATGGAAAAGAATCAGAAAAGGTATATATGCATATATATGTATATGTTCATATATATATATATGTGTGTGTATATATATATATATATATATATATATATATATATATATATATATGACTGAATCACTTTGCTGTACACCAGAAACTAACACAACATTGTAAATCAACTATACTTCAATTAAAAAAAAGGGGGCGGGGGCAGGGGGACATAACCCTATCTGAAGGTCTCTGTAAAGAAGTGATAGTTAAGCTGAAATTTGCAGTTGTTAGCTAAATTAGTGTGTGTGTGTGTGTGTGTGTGTGTGTGTGTGTGTGTGTGTGTGTGTTGGAGGGAGGCATTGTTTCAGCAGCAGAAGCAACAATAATAAAATGTCATACCTTATATCTTGGGAAATGGGAAATGATTGTAGGGTTTTTAGCAAGGGAGTAACACAACAAATTCTTCAGATATATATTCTTAAAAATTCATTCTGATCGCACTGCAGAGAGCAGACTAAAGAAGGACATGATGCCAGAGATCATTGAGAAGGGGACTGCAATACCAGGATGAGAGAAGAGGGTGGCAGAGGTCAGCCTTCCTTGAGATCTAGATTGAACTGGACATGGAAGTTGACAGAAAGAGAGGAACCAAGGACAAGTCCCAGATTTGTGACATTTGCAACAAGGTAGCTGGTAATGTGCCCTTTACCCAAATTAGGAATATTCAGAAAGAACAGATGTAGCGTTAGGGGGAGGTGGTAGGCAGATGACAAGCTCAGTTTAGGAAAGTTGAATCAGACATGTGGAGTGCAGCAGTTAAGAGTATGGCGGGTGAAGCCAGACTATCTATCCCAGCACTACCATTAACAACTGTGTGGCTACGATTAGTTACTCATCCTCTCTGGATCTCAGTTTCAGCATCTATAAAATGGTGATAATAATAATATCTACCTCATACAATTATTATTAAGATTAAAATTAGTTACACATGTAAAGCTCTGTTTTAGTACAACAGCTGGGTTTTTTGGGGAACTATTATTATGTGACTGTGAGATGTTCAATAGACAACTGAATGTATTGCTTCAAATGTCAGGAAAAGCGTAGGGTCATTGTAGGATGGAGCTTCTTAGCTCCCTTGTGTTTGAGTGGGGGACATGTAGCTAAGTTGGATGCACTTAATAAGCAGTGCAAGAACCTCTTGCCCTGTGGCATAGAGAGGCTGGTAAAGTTTGAGAAGAAAACTACTCCCTCCAGGGTCTCTGAGTAATTACAAAAACAAAGTCTCCATGCCAACCTCAGGCAGATATGTAGCATAACTGAGAAATAAATCTTTAAGTCACTTAACATTTGAGGATTATCTGTTATTGCAGCATAACCTAGTCTGTACTGACTGACACATCAATGACCTATTTTATTATGAAAATGACATGCACAGTTTGAGAAGCTGTGGGTCTAAAGTAAAAGACTTTATATGTTTAAAGTAGATTTATATTCTGCAAATTATTTCCTCTGGAGATGGGTTTCCTTCTAAGTATGGGTCTAGATTGCATCTTGCTATCTAAAGAAGAAGCTGCTTGCACTGTTTACAATAGCCAAGACATGGAAGCAACTTAAATGTCCATCGACAGATGAATGGATAAAGAAGACGTGGTATATATACACAATGGAATATTACTCAGCCATAAAAAAGGATGAAATAATGCCATTTGCAGCAACATAAATGGACCTAGAGATTATCATACTAAGTGAAGTAAGTCAGACAGAGACAAATATCATATGATATTGCTTATATGTGGAATCTAAAAAATTGATACAAATGAACTTATTTACAAAAGAGAAATAGACTCACAGACACAGAAAACAAACTTATGGTTACCAAAGGGGAAAGGGGGGGAATAAATTAGGAGTCTGGAATTAACATATACACACTACTATATATAAAATAGATAACCAATAAGGACCTACTGTAGGGCACAGGGAATTATACTCAATATCTTGTAATAACCTATAATGGAAAAGAATCTAAAACAGGATATTTATTTATATGTGTGTACATATGTATAACTGAATCACTTTGCTGCACACCTGAAACTAACACAACATTGTAAATCAACTATATTTCAATAAAAGTTTTTTAAAAATAAAATAAAGAAGAAGCTGCTTGTCTTATAGTGACATGTGGGCTTCTAACTGAGGGGCTGTTACTAGAACATGAGAAACTGAGACCACAGGAAGAACATGCAGGCACGATTTTTACTTCATACTTGGAAAAGCATAAGGAGAAGCTTGACTAGATTTGGCAAAATTCAACTTACCTGATGTTATTTAAAACTATTCAACCCAAATTTTGAGAAATTAGAAAAGAAGAAACTGTCCTTTCCTCTATGATTCAGAAGAGAGAAATATAAGGAAATGACCCTCCTACATCTGTCTATCCTTTGCACAAAGCTGAAAATTGGGTTCTGCTATGGTTTCCTTGAAGGCAAGACCCAGCTGTAGATAGCAAATGAGGTCTCTCCTGTCGGCAGAGGACCTTCCCACTCACAGTCGCCCTGGGAAGAGGCAGATCCAGGGACTGAGAGTAACAACTGGGAACGCAGACCTTAAGCTGGAGATGAGGGGGAAACTCCTTCTTTGGGCTTTACTCGCTCAGACATAGAGCCCCAAATATCCAGACTGCTTGCGTGGGGGTGAGGGCAGCTGGCACCCTCAGCAGGGTTGCTGGCTGGCAGCTAGTTGGAGAGGAAACCCTATAGCCAAGGAATCATTACGTAAGACCCCCCAAAATGATGGTGGGCTGCAATGGATGGCTCCAAGAGCCTCCATATTTAATAGCCAGTTGTAAGTTTCTCTTCTGTAATTTCCTCTGTTTCCTGAGCTTCCAGTAAAGTTTTGGTTAACATCAAAACCCGGTTTCAGTATGGCTGGGGAGAATTAAGGGAAAGGTCTGTGTCTGTGCTTAGTCCGGTAATAAAGGAGTAACTCACCTTGAAGTCAACATGGCAGGGGCAGCATCAATGCATTTCCAGCACAGGGATCAACGGGCTGCAACTGAGGGACAGCTGAGGACAAGCAGAGGGCTGGGAGCCCATGTAAAACACTCCCAAAGACTCCCTGGAAGAAATCACAAGGAACCTGAGAAGGGCATCCTGCTCTCATGCAGGTGGAGACCATTAATCAGGAGACACTAGGTTAAACCCTGACCTCATTTGCACTGGTGAGGCCAGAGGGATATGGGTTACAAACATAATCCCAGAGTATGCCTCCTTGGGACGAGAGGTTCTGTGGGAGTCTGTCTGCCAAGTGGAAATTGCTGGCACATATATCAGGTGAAAAAAATTTGAGACGCTCTCTTCTAGGCAATGGGGAATCTCTGTGGGCCTTCAGACAGGGAAGTGAGGAGATGAAATTATTTTGAATTTTTACAATTTTCCAATATCATCATAGTGAACAAAGGCTTGTTTTTCAATAACTATCCTATTAAGAAAGTTATAAATATTGTAAGGGAAGTGTGTTTTCAGCTGAAACGAGACAGTAAATCAAGCTTGAAGCTTACGGGTTTAGTTAAGTGAAATGTAGGTGAAACAAAATCTCAATAAATCAAGAAATCCAACCTGAATGTAAGCAGTTCATTAATTAAAACTCACAGCCCAGTATAAGATTTACACAACTCTGAAGTAACAACACTGAAATAGCATCTGCTTCCAAGCATCTGCTTCCCAAGAAAGTTTGCTCTTCTTACTAAACAATAGGATAAATCATGATCCTCCTATAATCCTTCTAGGATTGTGAGGGTTTCCCATGAAATTTTCAAATGGCCTGGGCACGCTCATTTCACTCCAGTAACAAAATCCACAGCTATAATTTGCTCAGTTTCCAACTTTGAAGTATCAATCACGCAAATCTCAAATTGTAGATGTTGAGCCAAAAAAAGATTAAAGCTGAAGCGGGGGAGCTGAGGAGATTGAGGGGAAGGATAGGAAAAGAGTGGAATGCAGTTTTCTATGGAGCAAGGGAGCCCAGGGGTGAAATAACTGAGGGCAAAAAAGTCATCAATACTAAAACTAGAAACAAAATGAAGAAAATGTCTGATGCAGAAGCCAGCGTGCTTACAGTGGAGTTGCCTTATATGTGCATTTAACTTTCTGAAGTTCACCCACATGTGATAAAGGAAACCACATAGATAAAGGAAACCACATAGATAAAGGAAAAGAGAAACAACAACTTAAATAGGTATGGCTGATTTTGCATGCTATTCCTGCTCAATGAACCATGCTCTGTAGTGAGACCGAGAGGGGCAACATGAATCTGGTTTTCCCTTAGCTTGTAAGTGTCTCTCACTGTGTGTGCACCTGACTGCACTGAATATGAATCTAGGGTTTTAAAGATATGTATGTTTTGAACAACATGGTTCTTAAACTCAAGCCAACTACTTCATCAGGTACCCGATGGGATGGGGGTTAAGGATAGGATGGGAAGAAAGAGGGCAATACTATCAGTGGATTAATTAAAAGATGTATGTTAGTCTCTGTATTGGATAGGACTCACACAGATAAGCAGAACCACTATGAGTGAGACAGAATCAGGAATATAAGGATTAGATCTTATACAATTATGGAAGTTGGTAAAAAGTTTATGGAAAGCTGTTACCCAGGCATCGGGTAGTGGGCTTAAAGTTGCTGTAGGTCAGCAAGACTGCAGTAAGAAGAAAAGCTGGATGTGAAGTGGGGGAGGTCAAGGACAAACTGGAACCCACAGGGCAAACTGGAACCCAAAGAACAAAATGGAACCTGTATCTATCTCTTACCACCTCCAGACTTGATAAGGCTGGTTATCTGTAGAAGTAGCTGGTGACTTTCACTATGGAGCTACACATGCACTTGGTCTAGGACTTAGAGAAGCTAAAGGAGAAGATCTGGCTGGAGCTGATGGGGCCACAGGCCCAGCAGCAGCCCCACTGCCAACAAGGTAAGAAGTAGATAAGCCACAACAAGCATAAGCTACTTCAGCAAACAGGGCCTCAGCTCACCCTCACAAGCATTATGGCTGCCATTTCCCTTCTGCCTTTCAAATCACATGCAAACTTTTCTCATGGCCAACCCTAATCCAGAACCAGACGTGGAAGGGAATTCTAGGAAAAGGAGTTCCAATTCAGCAAAACTGACACACTACGAAGCCATTGTGGTCTCCAACAGTTGGCGTCTCTCTAAGGAATTTCCAAGGATAATGCTGATGAAATGTTTACCTTATGTGCTGTCTTTAGAACTCAACGCTTGTTAAAATGTAACTCCACTATTCAAAGTGATGTGTACTAACATTATAAGTGGGAAAATTGTCACTCACTTCTGGTACCAACATTCTGGCTGGTACATTCTTCTCCTCTCTTCCATCATTAAGGCAATTATGGTCTCCCTGCTGAGAATACAATCGACTCTACAATATGATGTTATCAGCAGTCTTCCCAGAGATCCTCTGTGTTTAGAAAGTTTTCTTTAAAATACAAACTCTCTTCCATATGTGTTGTGATTTTTTAAAAAGTACTTGAAAAGCCCTTATTTGTTGCCACTGATCTGCCAACCTGACATTTGATTGTCAAAAAAAATTCTTTTTAAACCTGGGTAACACCAAACAGTATACATTTCCTATTTCCTTTTGTTTCCCAAAGTGTTTGTATTGGTAAAACTTTCAATATTCATAACTCTGAGACTTGACACTTTTTCTGGAAAACAATTCCATTATGGGAAAAGGTTATGGCATTTTATTCCCTTTAAGTCATGGTTTACACAAATATATGTTCCATCCTAGTAATTTCTCAGAGTGCCCAAGAGCTTAGTGATAGCTGAATTCTGAGTAAAACCATTAGCTTGGATGACCATTAACTAATAACTGCTATTATATGTTCTTTAATGATACGGTGAGCTCATTGAGGTCAGGACCATGTCTCATCCATATTTGTATTCAAAGCAACTGGCACGTACTAAGCACTCAGTAAATATTTATCAAAAGACTGAATGGTTTTCTGTGGGACTTTAAATGTTTGTCTTTAAAAGTAACTGACTCTGGATGAGAGACTCAGATCCAGAATTGCAAATTCTAGGTGAGTATAGAAAACACAACTGAGGTTAGTGGACAAAGAAAGGGAGTTATTCTCAATCTCTTTGCCCTTATTCATTTCCATCAAAAACTGTTTCTTGGGGCTTCCCTGGTGGCGCAGTGGTTGAGAACCTTCCTGCCAATGCAGGGAACACGGGTTCGAGCCCTGGTCTGGGAAGATCCCACATGCCGCGGAGCAACTGGGCCTGTGAGCCACAATTACTGAGCCTGCGCGTCTGGAGCCTGTGCTCCGCAACAAGAGAGGCCGCGACAGTGAGAGGCCCGTGCACCGCGATGAAGAGTGGCCCCCGCTTGCTGCAACTAGAGAAAGCCCTCGCACAGAAACGAAGACCCAACACAGCCATAAATAAAATAAATAAATAAAATTTAAAAAAAAAAAAGAAAATGCTCCCTATTTCACTTACAAAATTAATTTTTTCAAAATAACTGTTTCTTGATTATATACTATCTATCAAACTTTGCATCAGACTATAGAAAAATAAAAATAAATGAGGCAAGGGCCTTGCCCACAAGTATTTCACAGTCCTGTCTGGCCTAAAAACCCAGAGGCAAATAACTAACTGCAGGGCAAGTGCTTTTAATGGAGATGTGTATACAGAGCAAGAAGTGAGCAAATGTATTTTCTAGTTAGAATCTTAAACTACCCCAAAAGAGGTGGCTGGAGTTCCAGGACTGAGAGGTGCATAAATGGTATGGCCCATTTTTTGCTTCCTAAATTCAGATGCCCAGTTTGGGGGGAGGGGGCAGTTTACTAGACTCCACACCTCCTGACAGTCCAGGTCCCTCCACAGCTTAAGGAAATTGGTGCTTATTAACATACCTGAGCCTGTAAAACTGGAAAAGTCACTTAGATATGGTTTTCCAAACAGAACTCAGGAGGCAGCCATTCATTCCAGTAAAGTATTTCTCAGATGCACACAGTAGAGCATTGTATAAGTACACTGCATCTTTAAGAAGAATTGAGTTTGTGTCTATATTGTCATTCACTTATTTGGCTAATCCTTACAGAGCACCTGCCAGGGACTGATGGATTCCTTATTGGCTACCACGCATGAAACCAAGGACCAGCAATTGCTAATATCAAGGTGAATATCAAGGAGCTTGAGTTAGAAGACAATTTCAAAACAATATGATGATGTCTAAGCAGATAACAATGGCACCATATATATATATATATATATATATATATATATATATATATATATATATATATGTATAAAACTTTGCTTTGGGGAGACTTTGGTAGAACTTCAGAAAGGAGATATTTCCACTGAATCTTGAAGACTGACTAGGAGTCCACCAAATACAAAAAAGAAAAGCCTTCCATAGATAATTGGTAAAATTTAACTAAACATATTTTAGGTAACACTTTTAATGACTTCCTAGTCATCTTCTTTAGGTACTGATTGACCCCAAAAGTAGCCAGTGAAGCAAATTCTCCAGTATCACTCTGAAGCTTCTTTGGAATTTTGTGTGGTTCCAAAAGAACTGGGAACAAGCGAGACATCCAAATACATATATTGAATCACTGTGTTAATTGACTAAATATATAAAAAGTGAAACTCTAGCTAAGAGCACATGAGCAGGTCAAGTCTGACCTACCTTCAAACACCATTCTTATTTCTCTAGTAATGAAATATGAGCCTCCCCAAGAACATGCTTGGATCTACCAAATTAACAAATATTTGCTTGATGGCTACTCTGTGTAAATCACTTGTCTAGGCTCTATGAGCCTGGAGATTGATGAAAGAAAAGGAAACTTTTCAAAGGACAAAAGTATCCATATTTCTAGGGGGCAAAGACTAGGCCTTTATAGGACCAATAAAAAGGATGGTTCAATTGCCAATTATGTTTCCCACCTAACATAACTCATTCATTTATTCTCCTATATGTCTTGTTTCTGACTTTGTGTTCTGTAAGGTCTTTCTTGTTGTTTTAAGAAAAATCCACTGGGCTGAAATCAAATAGTGAATGCCCTTCATTTGGCATAATTATGTTTTACAGTTTTTTTCTTATCATCCTCTGGTTTTGAAATTTCAGAAGCTCAGTAAGTACAATCTGGGGAGCATTGACTCCTCAGACACCCAAAACTGTTATTTACCATTTAGTTTTCATTAAAATTTCCATTAACCTTTCCTCCATCAGCACACAGATTATAAATTGCAATCAATTTTCTATTGAATAGAAGGAAATCTTGCTTATAACTGATTAAACAACTAAATAAAGGATTTTGTTCTCACTTTCATCCTTGGTTCTACAGAGCTGCTTTCTAATCATTTCACAAATAGTTTGGTAACTTTTACCAAATGTTAGTAAAAGTAACTGTGTAAAAGTAAAATTTTACAAAAAGGTTAAGTTTCCAAATATGTAGATCAAACCCCGCAGTAGAATCAACTCTCAATTATTTATGCCTAGGTGCAAATCTAGGCATAACAAGACACATAATTGAGAGAGCAGCTAAATTAGGCAAAGTGTAGAAGGTTTGTTCAAAATTCCATTTGAGACATATACATGTGGAGACCATAGAAGCTATTATTTGCATATATCAAAAGTTGAGTAGCACAGTAGAGAGTATTTGGATTCCAGTAACTCCTCTAGTAACAAAGGAGATGTATTTCAATTATTTGACCTTGTGGTCAGAGATCTCATTACCAGAGGTAAAAGTACTAGAAGCCTTAGGTATGTATTCCAGAACATTCTTTCGCTGTGTCAGAGAACTTCTTACTACCCTGAACTTTAGGCGAAGTGAGAGAAAATACTGGGCCCTTTAGCATTTTGAGGGGTACTCATGCCTGTTTTAGGAAAATTACTTAAATTCTGACAATAATAAAAATTAAGAGCTAAAATTTATTGAGCTATTATTATGTTCCAGGAACTTCACAGACATTGTCATCCTTAATCCTAACACAGCTCTCTAACATAGATAGTAGTAATTTTTCCCATTTTACAGGTGAGGTAAGGTCCAAAGAGCTTAAGGAAATTTGCCAAAGACCCACAGCTATAGGGCGTGAAAGCCAAAATTCAAGCACTGGTCTGTCTGACTTATAAGCCGAAACTCCCAACACTTCTCCAAGCCATAGGGACTGACATTTTACAGCCCAGATATTACATATTGAAAATCTCCAAGAAATGCCTCCAATCTCCAAGAGCCTGAGGTCTCAGCCAGCCCCTGAGCTCTCTCCGTGTCATCTGCAAGAGATCTGGACCTGCCACAGTGCTACTTCCTCTTCCTGGCTAGCAGGGCCCAGCACTGAGGTTATACAGGGTCCTATTAAAAATATCCCCCTTCCCCACTCAGGTTTAGAACTAACTTAGAAGATAGACTCAGGAATCAGTCAAGATAGAAATGTCAGCTCTACTACCACAAGGACTGCATCAGAGGACAGAACTAAGAAATGTAATCAAATAGGCTAACTTAAGCTCTTAGCTCTGGGTCCCCTTTCACCCACCTGGATGTTAGGACCCAAGCCAGAGGCAAGGATTGGGACTATAGGGCAGATGTACTTACTCAGGGTTGCAGCCTTGATCTGGTCCAGGACAAAGAAGAGGAAGAAACCAAATCTCTCATGCTCTCAGCCTTTTAATAAATTAGTTCTATCCACTTGTGAGTCACGGATCTAATGCTGTGGTCCAACATCAGGTTGGGCGCCCATCCTACACAAGGAGAGGTGAGCAAGGGGCACAGAGGGCTGCTCTAGTGGGACAGCCTCCAATGGAAATCCGAGGAGTAGAGGAACCAAACTCCCACCTCATAAGAAGTTCTTGGTACCCTTGCCAGGGCCTTGGTGGTTTTGTGAAAAATAGATTTTCACAGGATTCTATTAAACTAAATATGATTATACTTGAAAAGAAGAAAAATCAAAGGAAAAATTTCCTATTGTTCCAAAGGTGAGTACTATCACCAGACATAGTAATGCATTAAGAAAGAGAAAATAACCTCCACCTACAAAGAATTTATCATTTCATTGGTGGTGGCGGGGGAAGGAGTGTGAGATGAGAGGAAAAAATGCGTGATCCATATGGTGTTGCAAGACTTGTCTGCCCCTGAGATCCACTCTCCACCCTCCTCCACCTGGCTCTATGACCCAGGAGCCTGCCCTCGTGGAAGGCATCGACGGCCTCCTCCTTTCCCGGCGGCTGGTTGGGTAAAGCCAGGTGGAGAACACTGCCAGATGCTAGAGAGCGATCGGACAGTAAGGTTGGGATGTTTATTTGTTTGCTTGTTTTTTGGCCGCGCCGCAGGGCTCGTGGGTTCTTACTTCCCCGACCAGGGATCGAACCCGTGTCATTGGCAGTGAAAACGCGGAGTGCTAACCACTGGACCGCCAGGGAAGTCCCAGGTTGGGATGTTTATTGCCTCAGAGCAGTGGGCGTTGGCTGAATCCCTCCGCTGAAGGCCACAGCTCCTGTCCGGCGGTGCCTCTGAGTTTCTATAACCGTTCCCTCGCCTGCCTCTTCAGTCCTAGTGGTGGGACCAGCCGCCGAGGTACAGCACCGTATTAATTTCCCTAGCTCCTGCCGTGCCTTCAGAAGTAGTCCCTTTATGAAACACTGGTCAAATTACCCCATTTGATTGTGCAATCTCTTTCCTGCCCAAGACCCTGACAGATAAATACATACATAATGATAAAAGCAGCTCTTTACAGCTTTCAAACCTTTTTTACCTTTTGAGTCGCCTGGACTCCTGCAATGGCCTGCTAAATGATTGCTCACACCCACCGGTGCCCTGTCTCAGCCCGTTCTCCACAAGGCAGCCACGAGACACTCCTCTCTGTTTAAAACCCATCTTTGGCTTCCCATGGCACCCAGAATAAAATCCATACATCCTACAGGGTCCCAGAGAGAGCTCCATCTCACCCGGCTTTCCACTCCAACCTGACCACATCCTTCAAGCACCAGGTTCCCTCCTGCCTCGGGATCTTTATAAACGCTGGAATCCCAGCCGCATCCTCTCTCCACTTAGCTAGTGTCCACTGATCTCATCTTAAATATCCCTTTCTCAGGGAATTCTTCTCACCTTTCCCCAACATCCCCCAACTAGATCAGGCCCACTTGTTATAGGTTCCCACATTTCTCTATGATTTTCCGCCTAGGCCCTTATACATTTTAAAACAATATGTCTGTGTGATTATTTTTTTTCTAATTATAAGCTCCGTGAGGGCAAAGTCTGGAATTGTTTTGATCACCATTTATTACCCCATGCTTCATACAGGACTGACGCAAAACACTCAGTAGATTGGAAGCAGGGGGACTGCATGTCAGGAGGCCTGAGCGCTAAGGTCTGGGTCCAACCCCCGCCTCCTAGAGTACAAGGACCCAGTTAACCCCCCAAAGCCACCACTGCATCACATTTAAAATAATGATCCTTGCTTCACAGGGCCATTGTCCTGTGAGATTGCTGTCCAGGCACAAGAGGCTTGACTGTTAAGTACAATGCACATGTCAGTGTTAATATCCCAGGTCCCCAAAGAGAAGCTTTTGCTCACATGAGAACAAAGGGACACAGATACAGCACTACACTTGTCCCCAGGGGCGGAAGGCAAGCAGTATGAGGGACAGGTGAGTTTCCTGGTGTGAGACCGTGTCAGTTCAGTCCAGAAAGACTCCATGGAAAATATAACGCAAGCAGAGATTTGAACAAAGAGGGCTTGGTAACTATGTTCTTAGAAAAGGGAAGTTGCCTTCTGTGAGTGGAGGGGCAAACAGCTGAGTCTGCCCAGAGCTACTGAGTCAAAATGTTTCCTCTCCACAGATGAACATATGTCCGGGCTACGTATGCTGGGTTTTGCCTTCAATGAATTCAACTCTGTGTAGGGAGGAAGGGATATGATTTTTTAAAATGTGATGGGACAACATTTGGGGATTTTTACTGATTCTATTACCAACCCCCTTTCGTTTCCTAGTACCCCTCACTCTTTTTCACACATTGGGTGAGCAGCATTTATTCCTTCAGCGATGAGAAGATTCAGCCAAAAGCCAAAGCTTTTGAGTTTCAGATGCTTTGTTTTTTAAACTGTATAAACCTACGCCCTGAGTAAACTCAGGGCACAAGACAAAAGATTTAGAATGCATAATGATCTCAAAGTAAGGCTGGGGTGGGGAGGGGGTTTTGGAGGGAGCAACAGAGATGGGGGCTGTAGGGAAGTTAAAACAATTCTCTTCCTAAGAAAGAGGCCCTGAATCCTGGGCCCATCCATGTTCCATCTTGTGCCACTTTCCTGCGCCCAGATTTTGCGGTTTAGGAGTAGAGTTGAGGCACATGGCAATGCTACCAGCTCCAGACAGGCTCTGAGACTCCATGCGTTCCTTTCCCAGGTGTAACCCAGGATTTCCCTAGGCCAGCCTGATGGGCAGGAAAGGAAAGGTCTGCAGGGGTAGCTAAGTGGGAGCACCCAAGACAGTCTGAGGATATCTCTCAGGTGCGCAAGAGCAGTGCAGACATAGCCCAGGAGCTGCAGCAGTGACCTGCATGACCACCACGAGCTAGAAGGGAACAAGGACACCAGTCTGGATGCCCGAGGGCACGGCTGACAAAGACCAAGTAACCTTCGGCGGCCAGCACAGCAACACCCCAAAGACCACCCAGGGAAAGGGGCTGAGTTAGTGAGATTAAACTTTAGTCAGGTTACAGAAAAATGATGAGAGGTTTATTTCCATACACCTGAGTGAGTGGACTGAAAATGTAACCCACTTCAGAAGTAGCAACACAGAAGAATGTGCATTAATTGTCATAGGAGCTGGAGAAGTGTGGATCGGGAAGGCACGGGGGCCCCATCTCCCTTACACACACACACACACACACACACACACACACACACACACACACACACACTTACTTCCAGGGCATTTTTCTTTACATCATATTGATTTCATCTCCTCATTTAAACAAGCTCACACAATAGGGACTTTACTGCATCTCTTTCTGAGCACAAGCCCATCTTTCAACCTCCTTGAGTTGCTTAGCCTATAAATTATGGAGGTTTATTCCAATGTCCCTCAGAGCCTCCCCAGGTCGTCTTTCATGTCAAATATTTTTTTCATGGTAATAAGAAAACAACTCTAGATGTGTTTAACACAGCAGCCAACGTGTACCCAAGGGGTGTAATTAGCACTTACTACATTAGAAAGAAAAGGCAAGATATAACACAGCACTGCTTTCCTACAAGAAAACGGTAAGGTACAGGGGGCAGAAATTGCTTCAAAATTGTCTTTCTTCCTGAGGTACTTGCAAGTGATATTTACTATGGTTCTGTTAATTATAGAACAAAACAGGGGGTTACTTAGCATATGCCAGCCATCCACTCTCTCGGAGGGAGTAAAATAGGCTGCCTGTGGATTGCTAAGGTCGTTTGCAGGGACCAGCACCACTGAGCATGTCAAGACTCCTCGTCAGGTGCGGGGTAATGATGACAACTGATGCTATTAACAGCAGTCAAGTGTGTGTGTGTGTGTGTGTGTGTGTGTGTGTGTGTGTGTGTGTGTGTGTGTGTGTGTGTGTGTGTGTGTGTGTGTGTACACGTACTGTAGACTTCTGGGCTTTTTTCAGGGTCACTGCTCCTGTCGGAGTGGGTGAAGAACTGGCTCTTTGCCTTTATAATAAAGGATTCCAAACTCTCTCTGTTGTTTTGTTTTGTCTTGTTTCCCTTCTTCAAATTGTGTTTTTAAAAGCACTATGACTCATATTTAGAGTGTTTCCCATTTGGCCTGATCGGTGGCCCCTTTCTATCACTTGCACCTTATTCTTGGATTTAAGTAATCATTCCCAAACACTATGCTGCTTTAAAGTTTAATTTTCTGTTAGATGAAAGAATACTTGGCTTGACCAGGAGTTTTAAAATGCCACCAAAAGATGTCATGGGTCAGCTTGAAATCAAAAGCCCAGCTATTTTTTTAAACCTCACACACATTTTAACAATTTTATTAGAAGTCCAAGGCATTGGAGAATATGGAGTGAATTTCAGGAGAAAATGATTTTATTTGATTGAAATTACATATTAATTTGTTGCAGCTGGGTGAAGGATGGGGCATTTTCTTTGCATCTTAAGAAATACAGTGAAAGCATTAAACAGGACGGATTAGGGCTTAATGCTCTAAATATTAAAGGACATGCCATTTGGGTTTAAATCACTTCAAAGTTAGAGATGGTTCTAGTGATGGAAGCCAGATTTGCGCCTTGGTTTTAAGATGTCTCCAAAATGGAAGGTGGAACCACAGAGGGTCTTGACAGAGGTTAGAGAGCAAGGTTAGATAAATGTAAGAATTCCCCTCAAACTGCCTTGAGCTAAAAGATGAAGACTTAGGAAACTTTAAAGATAATACCATAATGTCACAAGGAAAATAATATATAATCACATAGTTCTGAGGTTAGTTGAAATCTATATTAACCATACCATACACTCTAGCACTTAGACAAGGTGTACAGTATACTGAACAAAGGAAACAGAGAAAGTAAATGGAAAAGTGTTGGGGAGAAATAAGTGAAAAAATAATGTGCCAACACAAGCCCCACCCATAATATTAATACACATATGTCATTTCTTGAATGAATGAACATTTTAGGAACAATCTGTTAATGTTTTTGGTTATTATTTCAATTCCTACTGCCAGATATTTTGACCCTAAAAATTAAACTGAGCTAGAAATGATACTGCCCAGTCTTTTCTCTCTATAATAGTGATCTAAATTATACTCGAAGTTAATAGAAAAAAAATGTTTGACATTTGAAAATCATCCAAGAGATTTCTCAGAAACTATCGGAATAACTAAGGTACAATTTTTCATTGGTTCTACGATTAATTTTTCCCAGGATTTTAAATCTCTGAAATTAGAATGTATCTGACAATCAATGGATCTTACAATGATAACTGACAGCATTTTTTTCTTCATAGTACATAAAATAATAATGCATTTTGAAATTAATGGTGCCTCACAGTCTACAAAATGTGATAGTTTTGGGTCATGGGGATTCTTACAGGCAAAGTGAGGGAAAAAAATTTCCATGACTTTCTCAGAGTTGGTTGTTAGTATTCACCTATGTTATCTAGAGTTGCTTGGTTTTCTAGAGCTGCACTGCTAATTATGGTAGCCACTAGCCACATGTAGTCATTTAAATTTAAATCGATTAAAATAAATAAAATCAATTCCTCAGCAGTACTAGCCAAGTCTCAAATGCTCAGTAGCCACGTGTGGCTTGGATGATGTGGATTTGTAGGACATCTTCTTCATCACAGAAAATTCTATTGGGCACTGCCAGTCTTGAGTGCTGGCTTGACCTCATAAATTCTTTAGATTTGAGCAACAGTACAGAAAGGTCACAAAAATTATAGTGTCTGTCTATAGGGATAGCATTTTACTATTTCATTTGGAGGTTTGTTTTACCCTATACAATAAAAATTTAATATTTCATATTGTGTCCATATTTGTATAGATTTCAAAATTATGTTGTTCATTTGTGGCACTTATGATGCTGGTAAGGCGTAACTGCACATTTATCAATGGAGTTGAGTTATCTAAGCTACTATGCTTATAGAATCTTGTTAAGGATGAGCATCAAGAAATTTTTGTAGGAAGGTATAAATGGGAGGAGAGGGAAGATACTGTGAATAGACCCCAAATATGCCGGGTACTGTGCTAGATGCTAAAAATCCAGGTGACTTCAGCAATTGGATGTACAGTGATACTAGCAGCCAAGACAGTGAATCTGGAGAAGGAACAGAGCACTCGGCACACCTGTTGAACTGGGAGCTTATGGGACATCCAGGTGTAAATTCCAGTCGTAAGCTGGAACCGATTCCCAAATCCACACCTCTCCACCATGCAGGAGGCAGACTCAGAGGCAAGGTTACAGGGCCTCCAGGGAGCTCTAAGCCACTGTGTGCACCTGGGCAGTAACACCATCCTCTGTGCTATCTCCAAGTACAAAGAATAATACTCATAATACTTGCCCTTAGCAATTGACCTCATATGTGGAAAGCCCTCAGCTTCCTAGATGAAAGGTGTTACAGAACCACAAAGTGAATCTCGCTGGTGCCCTGAATCACCAGTGCCCTGAACTATCGTGGCTCTTTACCAGGGTATCCAGGTATCTGTTTCCGTGTTTCTCTCCAAGAGTTGACCCAGCCCCTCCCTAATCTCCCAGTGAGATCTAAAATGCCCCCAGAAAGGGAATCAATCATACTTAATAAACAGTAACATTTTGATGCAACTCTATAGCTGAGGAGAAAACATGACTTCAAATAGATTAGTCAAGAGAGAACGTTCTTTCTTACAGAAGAAAAAAAATTGGATGGTTTCCAGTGATGCAAGACTTCAAACAGGGAATGAGAGGGAGGGCAAGAAAGCCTGTTTTCTCCCACTCCAGTGGGTACTGTAACGAAGGAGGTGAATAGTTTGCACAAAGGACTAACTATGTTGATAGCTTGTCAACAGATGGCTTACCTATTCTAAGAAAGAATTATCTGCAAGCAGCAAATACAAAAGAAACAAATGTGTTGGATCATCCAAACTGACAAAAAAGGAATGTAACTTTGAGGATATATTTCCCAGAACCTGAAGGGTATTTACAGCAGGAAAGTTCATTTTGGAGGAATAAGGGTTCATTGACGGTGGCAGGGGGGAGAAAAAGGTGTCTAAATTCTAGAACCTTTTATTAAAGCTTGTTTTCCTTGTCTGAATCTTTTGGTTCCTGTGTCTGTGACAGTATTCATAACTCAGCCCCAGTGTGCCAACAAACCCCATATGTTTCGGTTCTCTCCTTATCTTTCAAGCCAAGATAAGGTTGAAATGAGTGTATTGCAAGAGATTTGTGATAGAATACACAAATACACATACAGTGGCAGAGGGTGGGGACGTCTGACTCATCTTTGTTTTCTTCAACACAGTACAAGACTTACACAAAGAAGGCACTCAATGAAAGTTTCTTAATTAAATGTGCATGCCCTCAGAACCAAAAAGAAGAAAGTCCCCAGTGGAGAAGGTCTTTCTTTACAGACTGAGGGGAAGTAGCTGTGAGTCAGATAACAGGACTCTGGGCAGGAAAACCATCTCTAGCCATATTGAGGAAGAAAGCATGGTCTTTTCTCCCACTCTGCTTCTCATTCATCTATTCACCTAACAGACTTTCAATCAATACATAAATTTGCCAGGCACTGCCTTGGGTGCTGGAGACGTAAAGATGAATAGGACAGAGTCCTGATGTGGAGCTGATAGTGTATGTGGGAGAAAGAGATTAGTAGTTATAACGTTCATCATCAGGTATTAGGATAAACTCTTCTACAAGCATTATTTTATTTAATCTAATTCTTCTCAAATTTTAACGTGCCTGCGCGTCATCTGGGAATTTGGTTAAAATGCAGCTCCTGATCTGGTAAATCTGGGGTGGAGCCTGAGATTCTGCATTTCTAACAAGCGTCTGCGTGATGCCTAAGACAATGGTTCTAGAACCACACTTTTGAGTTTAAAGAATTTAAACATTCCAGCCACCCTATGTGGAAGGAACTATCATTATGTCCATTAAAGAAAAGGAAACTCAGACTTGGTGAGATTACATAATTCATCAATGGTCATACAAACTAGTCAATGCCAGAAACAGGTGCAAATCCAAGTCTATTAAGCATCCCTCCCCAAACTGCCTCTCTTAAGATGACTTGCAGAACAGGCTATGGGACCAAGAGAGCTATCACTGTACACAGGGGCAAAAGGGCATGAGGTTCAGAGAAGACCTCCCAAGGGAGGGAATATGACAAACACCGGGTCTTACCAATGTAATGTGGAGCCTAGCAGTGTTTCTTAACCTATTTTTCAGTATTTTCAGCTCTGCCCATTGCCTGCCCGCCCACCCACCAGACTTTGTAGACTTCTTATTACTAATCCCCACCTGCCATAAACTTTTAATAATACCACAGATACATTGTATATCTGTTTATGTGGCCTTTGGTGGGTGTAATATCTGAGATATTTTCACACATCCCCCAAACCAATTTTTGTCCTATTTGGGGAGATATTGCCTCATTGGGAATGCATGATCCAAGGTAACACTTCACTCACCTTGTGAGACATATCATTAATTTCACAGAATCACAAAATCTCAGGGTTGAAAATAACCTAAAGGCCATTTACCCTCCCGCAAAAACCTTGACAAGTGATCCTCTCTCCTGTGCTTGCACACTTACAGTGACGGGGAACTCACCAGTTTACATGGCAGCTCCATCCATATTTGAAGGGCTTGTTTATTAGAAAGCTCATACTGGGACTTCCCTGGTGGCTCAGTGATTAAGAATCCACCTGCCAATGCCGGAGACACGGGTTCAAGCTGTGGTCCGGGAAGATCCCACATGCCGCGGAGCAACTAAGCCCGTGCGCCACAACTACTGAGCCTGCGCTCTAGAGCCTGCGAGCCACAACTACTGAGCCCATGTGCCACTACTACTGTAGCCCGTGTGCCTAGAGCTCGTGCTCCACAGCAAGAGAAGCCACCACAATGAGAAGCCCACGCACAGCAACGAAGAGTAGCCCCTGCTCCCCGCAACTAGAGAAAGCCCGCGAGCAGCAACGAAGACCCAACGCAGCCAAAAATAAAATTAAAAAAATAATAATAAAAATTTTTTTAAAAAAAGAAGAAAGCTCTTATTTTGAACCTAGACCTGGCATGCCCAAATTTTCATTCGCTAGTTTGAGTTTTACCCTTGTGATTGAACAGAAGGTACAAAGCTAGGTGTGATAGAGGGTAGAAAGAGGCAGAATATCTGATCTCTGTTCCTAGGGACCAGATAGTAATTGTGTGTGTTTGTGAATGTTACAGAAATTCTCTTGTGGATTCACCTATTTCAAACTTTATGCTTATTGACTTTATATCTCTAATAATACAGTGTAAATTTTCTCTAGCTTCTGGAAGAAGCACATCACACTTTAATTCATCTTACTGTTAACTAAAGTTTCTCAGTATTGGTGCTGTTTTTAGAGGTGCTGGAAGTGGTACATTACAAAAAGCAATAGAACAGGGGTGAGAAGATCAAGGTTTGATAAGAAATAGAGGGCTATGATTTTCACTTAAAATAACGGAGGTAATCCATCGTAGAACTAAAAATAATAACCTAACTAGAAAACACAGGTGGAGGGAGATGGAAAGAGGAGATGGGTGATAGGAAAGTGAGCTAAGTCCCCATCCTTCATAGTGGGGAGTCAATAGGGTCATCTAAAAGTGATAAATGAAGGAGGACAGAGACAAACATGTTATGTGAGTTATGAAAATAGCTATGAAAGTCTAAAAACGGAGGCAGACAGAAGGGTGGGAGATTCTTGACTTTCTTCATAAGTTCTTCTAAACCATCTGATATTTTACCAAATACACACACATATTAAAAGAATGATGGGACAAAAAAAAAAAAAATCAGAGTAGAGCTCTGTCACTAACTACTGGCATGACTTGAATATGTCACCTAATCTTGGATTTAAATTTCTCATCTGTAAAATGGGCTAAGTCAGTGGTTTTCAATGTTTTTAAAATAAAATGTTACACAGAATCCCAATACATTTTTTTTAAAAGACTTAATGGAGTTCCTCTGATTGGGGGTGGGGTGAAGTACTGGGAGTTTAACTCACTCTGCCTCTCCCTTCTCCTTCTCCTTCACCTCCTCACCCTCACCCTCACCACAAGCAGCCCTAAGACACCTCATCAGGGAACTGCAAGAATTTACTTTGAAAACCATCAGGCTGCATAATTGTTTTCTGAATTATGGTCATAAATCATTAATTTAATGGCTTGGAACTGTATGGTACTAAAGAAGAGGAGAGGAGAATGGAATGGAATGGAATGGAATGGAATAGAATAGAATAGAATAGGATAGGATAGGATAGGATAGGATAGGATAGGATAGGATAGAATAGAATAGAAAAATTAGAATGTAATCTCTTGTATTATTTTGCACAACTCTTATTTCCATCGTGTGTGTATGGTTTTTCACTATCTTCCTGGACTGTTGAGTAGATGAAAGTTTCCAGGACAGTTGGTCCTGCTGAGGACCTCAACGGTGGGGAAGGGGGGGATGCTTGATGTTGGGAAAGCTGACCTGAGCATGCTGTTTAAAGTGGGGAGGGGAGGCTCAGCATGGACAGGGCTAGCCAAGTCCAGACTCCCACCCTAGGCCAGGCCCCCTGTGCAGAGCTGTACCTGCCGCTGCCTTACCCTGAGTCCCGAGGGCTGTGTGGGAGGGGGTGCCTGCTCACACAGAAGCGAGGTGGGGGATCCTTCCTGATTCTGCCACCATAAGCATCCTGGTTATTTTTGTAATGAATAAAAATGTTTTTGTTGAATAAAAATTATCACCCCTTTAAAAAAAAAATGATGAGGATGGACAATGTGTCTCTTGCTAACAGTCACAATCAAAATTTTTATGTTGTTTCTTCCCAACTCTAACATTATCTGATTCTGTGATTCTTCTGAACCATCTACCCTCTCTTAGGACACGAAATTGTAGTCAGCAGCACAAATGGTGATAGAGTTACACCTCCTACTAGAAAGTCTCCCTGTTTCCACTGGGCATCACAAAGATGGCTGGCCGGTCTGCAACTCTGAGTCCCGTCTTGGGAAGAGGAACAAGAGAGGGCATCGTCTGAACATCCCTCCAAGTGATTCTGATGCATAGTCCTCTTTCCCCCTCTCCCCCGACTCCCCAACCACTGGACCAAGAGTAGACACGAGTTGGAAGTGACAATAGCAAAATGCATCTGGGAGGAACCTAAATAACTAAGTCTCAGTTGTTGAAAAGGATGACCAATGGTTCTTCTTAATTGGTGAATTTTTATGCAGGAGAGACCTAAACTGATAAGGAAGAGCCCAGATAGATTTCATTTTTATGAATGCCAAAGTAAATATAGAGTTTTATATAACCACAAGCTCAGGAAGGCACTGTGTTCTCATAAATGGAAGAAAACCAGAATATATACACTAGAGGGAGGGCTTAGTTTGGGTCCTCATACCCCTGGGGCTTCACGTATGCCTTGAAAGTATACAAAATTTTGTTTGGAGGTACATATGTTTATTTTTTTGTCGAGTAAAAGCTGAATCACTTAAAAAAAAAAAGCTGAATCACTTTTATCAGCTTTTCAAAAGAATATGGAATCTAAGAAAGGTTTTTAAAAAACCCACTGGATTAGAGGATCACGTCCATTACAAGCTCAATATAAACCATTGTCTTCAGGTGGAACACTTTTTGACTTTACCTTAATAAATAGAAGGCTTTGTTTTTTTTCTCTTTTGGAAAGGCCTGGAAAAAGCCTGCACATCTGCCTTCACTGAGGGTTCATCAATTCAGAACAGACAACCCGCGATGACATACGGCCAGCGCGGGGAGGCCTCGGCATTGGTGACACCTGCTACCGCTGGCAGTGAGCCCCTGCACAGGCACCTCTGAGAACACCCCCCACACATCACGGCAGGCTCCACAGGGGGCAGCAGGGCACAGTGAGAAAGCAACAAAGCCAGCTTTATGATGGAAGATGATTTGCTGAGTATTTCACAAGACAAGGCTATATAGAAGGTGCTCCTTTCCCCCAGTTAAGAAAGTAGAGACAGGACACTTGTTTTATTTCTTATACCTTATAATGATGCTGAGACAAAATGCCTCCTCTGTGTCAAACTGAAATGCTAGCTTTTTGTACTACTAAAACTTCCAGTGTATCTAAAAATGTACCTTTCCAGAGTGTGGTCAGAGCTTTTTTTCAATCAAAGCATCAGGAAAAACACTTTTCTACCACTTACCAGGAAAGATGTTCAATATAACATCTCCTATGGCCAGAAAAGTAGGAGCTTGCGTTTCAAGAAACACAGAACTCAAAGGACTAGTATAAGATAGAGAATAATGCAGATCTGAATCCTCGTACCATAGCACCCTAACTTACTCAACCTTTCTGAGTTTCACTTTCATCACCTGTAAAATAAAATAGTAATGTCCATTGCCTTGTGTGGGTATGGTGAAACTTTTTTAAATCAAAACATCTAAAGCTCCCAGCAAGTGTAGCTGCTCAGTACTTGTTGGTCCCTTGCTCTCCACCCCTACCAGCCACCTCACTCCTCAGCCTTTGAAATCCTGTTTCCAGGAATGATAGACTCTTAGTTCTCCAGAAATGTGCCAGCGGGACACAGACAGCGGCCCAATTCCCCTCTGAGATCTTTTTTTCTAACACTGCACAGTGCTTCAGGAACCTTTTGGCAATTATTTCAAACTCACCTCCATGCTTGCAGCAAAATAGACCGGAGAAGTACTCAGGTATGGCCCATACAGTATGCCTGAAGGCAGGATGGTACTGGGAACAAGCCAGGTTTATGTGAGAGGTTTGATCAGACTGGAAAAGCTTGGGGTCCGAAGGTTTGATCAGACTGGAAAAGCTTGAGGTTTGATCAGACTGGAAAAGTTTGCAGTCTCTACAACTGCATAAATATGCAGACACTGGGAATCCATCAGGCCAGATCAGCAAGTACCTGGCATCTGTGAGGTCTGCTCAAGGGCATTAGAGGGCCTGTCATAGGATGAGGGTTCAAGGAGAGCTTCAGGGATGGATGGCTTGGGTCCTCATTGGGCGTTGGGGCAATGGACCTTAAGTAGAAGCCTAGTTCTGTAAACATGGGGCAGGGTGGAGAAAGGCCAGAGGCCTACAGGATGGGTTTACAGAGTGAAACCCAGTCAGGCAGTATGCTTCTCAGAACTCTGCAGGGCACAGTGGCTGAACCCAGTGGTCATTGGTGGAGGGTCACATCTGGGTTCCACACAACAGGGGAGGAGGGTACTACTGCACCACCACCCCCCAGATGTGAGGGAGGGGAAAGAAGGGCAAGTTTCTTACCACCTAAGCCTGCAGAGTCAGGAGGGCAGAGGTACAGCTGGAGACTGAGGGGGAGGGGAGAGGCAAAGGGAAGGCAGGGAAACGGAGTAGAAGGAGCAACCTTTCTTCCAGATACATTTTCTACAAGTGAACCTGCAACCTTTTAATTAAAAGGTAATTTGTGGCCATGATGGTTGTTGAGACTATAATTAGAAAATATTAGAAGAAAGAGTGGGACACATGTATCAAAACATCAGTCAACAGACACTCTGGGCTCATTTCCCTACTACCCAGTGGAGTGGCCCCTCTCCAGACACCCTGCCCTGCTCTTGCCTCAGGCCCAGGTCCCTGCCCTTGGGATCTGACTACATCTGCAGTTGAGGTTTTGGCTAAGCCCTGGCAGAGTAAACCCCTAAGTACTGACAGTCTGTTCGGCTTTCCAAAAAAGCATCAGCTGTTCCATTCTTGGTGCATATCCCTGAATGACTGAATGTTGGAAGCACAGAGGGCTGGAATAATCAAGAGGAAACCAGGAAGAGCAAATTAGCTTATTTGGAGTTTGAAGCTGTTTTCCTCATTTAGACTTTTCACCAATATTTAGTTACTCCCAGATATATTAGCCAGGGATCACCAGAAAGTAGAGAGAGACAGACACAGACACAGACACAGACACACACACACACACACACACACACACACACACACACACATACACAGAGAGAGAGAGAGAGAGAGAGAGAGAGAGAGAGAGATTTATGATAAGAAATTGGCTCACAGGATTATGGAGGCTAAGTCCCAAGATCTACAGTCACCAGCTGGAGATCCAGAAAAGCTGGTGGTATTGTTCCCATCTAAGTCCAAAGGCCTGAGAATCAGGAGAGTCATAAGTTCTAGTCCGAGGGCAGGAGAAGACTGATGTCCCAGCTCAAGCCTCAGGCCAGTGAAGGTCCCTCTACTCAGCCTTTTTTCTATTCAGTTGATTGGATGAGAACCGTTCACATTGGGAAGAACCATCTGCTTTACTGAGTCTACCAATTCAAATGTTAATCTCCTCCAGAAACAGCCTCACAGACATATCCAGAATAATGTTTGACCAAATGTCTGGGCACCCATGGCTCAGTTGAGTTGACACATGAAATTAACCATCACAAAGGGCTTGAATTTCACCTTCTTTTGCTTCCTGTGTTGTAGATTAATTGACCATAAGTGCATGAGTTTATTTCTGGGCTCTCTATCCTGTTTCATTGATATATGTGTCTGGTGTTGGAGTTTCACCTTTTATTTCTTCTGCCATCATCTGATGGAGGAATTCATGAGGAAAAGGGCAAAGAGATGTCAGTGAGGGGGCAGGTGAACCAAGCTACAGACAGATCATCTTCCCGAGACCCCGAGAATTTCCCCCATTTATCCATATGGAAGGGAAAAAAACAACTGGATCACAGGCTTGAGATGTCTGAATTTTCTCTATTACTTTAGGGTTTGGGTTTCTGTTCTCTGTTTCTGTTTAAAAGTTTTGTAGAAAATAAGTGCCATAAATTTAACACACCAAATATTCACAGCATTCTTTTTCTCTGCTGCACTTGAGGCCGTAAGTGGAGGCCCACATTTTACAAAAGGTTCTGCTCCTTTTTGCTTAACCTTGTTTGGGGTACATGGGAGAAGTAGAC
The DNA here is from genome assembly GCF_965194805.1 of Balaenoptera borealis. Lineage (NCBI taxonomy): Eukaryota > Metazoa > Chordata > Mammalia > Artiodactyla > Balaenopteridae > Balaenoptera > Balaenoptera borealis. The sequence goes on from NC_138870.1 coordinate 38,676,997, forward strand.
CACAGCATGAAATTTGAGGTCAGAGGCCAGGCTCTTAATCCCAACTCTGGCTCTGTGCAACCTCTAACAAGTTGTTTTGCCATTTAAGTCTTGGTTTTCTCATTTGTAAAATCAGGAGGAGGATGCATTTTCTCCGTCACAAGATTGCTTTGAGGATCCAATGAACTAATGCATGTTGAGAGCATTTTGTACACTCTTAGTCATTATATAAATATTAGCCTACTTACTTGTCATTTTAGTAGTGACTTTGGCTTCTGTCATAGTGATGGCATAACGGTTGGTGTATGAGTTTCTTGTTGCTGCTGTAATTACTACAAACTTAGTGGTTTAAAACAACACAAATGGGGCTTCCCTGGTGGCGCAGTGGTTAAGAATCCGCCTGGCAATGCAGGGGACACGGGTTCGAGCCCTGGTCCTGGAAAATCCCACATGCCGCGGAGCAACTAAGCCCGTGCGCCACAACTACTGAGCCTGTGCTCTAGGGCCCGTGAGCCACAACTACTGAGCCTGTGAGCCACTACTACTGAAGTCCACGCGCCTAGAACCCATGCTCCCCAACAAGAGAAGCCACCGCAATGAGAAGCCTGCGCACCCCAACGAAGAGTAGGCCCCGCTCGCCGCAACTAGAGAAAGCCCACGCGCAGCAATGAAGATCCAACGCAGCCAAAAATAAATTTAAAAAATAAATAAATTTAAAAAAAAAAACACAAATGTATTTTTATAATTCTGGAGGTCTAAAATCCAAAATGGTCTCACTGGGCTAAAAATCAAGGTGGCAACAGGCTGGTTCCTTCTGAAGATTCTGGGAGAGGATCTGTTTGCTTGCCTTTGTAGTTTCTACAGGTCACCTGCATTCTTTGGTTCAGGGCCCTGTTTCTCTACCTTCAAACCAGCATTGTCTGGCCAAGTCCTTCTCATGCTGCCATTTCTCTCATTCTCTCTCTCTTCTGCCTCTCTCTACCACTTAGGAGGACCTCTGTGATTATATCAGACCCACCAGGAAAATCCAGGATAATTTTCCCACCTGAAAGTCCTGATTAGGAATTTGATTCTATCTGCAACTTTAATTCTCCTTTGCCATGGAACCTAACATTTTCACAGGATCTGGAATTAGGAGCTAGACACCTTTTGCTGGGGGGGTGAGATCATCATTCTGCCTACCACAATTTGTTTACTCATTCCCCAAGAGAAATTTCAGATTTTAAAATACATCTCTACAAATGCATTGTATCTGCTTACCCTGATAAGTATGTTTAATAAAAAACATACTCATTTTTTCAGATCTTCTTCAAAAGTACTTATTCCTTTAAAAAATGTATTTAGAATATCAAAAATTCAACTAAGAATTTTTTTAAAACAAAGAAAACATCTATAACCCAAACACTCATGGAAATTGTTATGTTTTGGCATGTTTCCTTCAAGTGATTTTTTTACATAGTTGAGAACATACAATATATACAGATGCATATGCTGTTTAAAATGATTGCATCAATATTTCAAATTTACAAACTCTTTGTAAACATAAATTTTAATGGCTGCATCGCATTTCGTTGCAGCAAGGTAACATAATTTATTGGATATTATTGTTGAACATTTCATTTATGTCAAATTTCTAATTGTTAAAATTAATGAATGTTAAACATCTTTTATTATTCATATTTATTCGCATTTCTAGTTATTTCCTTAGATGAGATTCTCAGAATTTACGGGCCAAAGGGAATGAATATATTCAAAGCTGTTGATCCATATTGTCAAGTCGTCTTCAAATAATAGTCTATTATACTCCCACCGGGATTATGCCAGAGCCTATTTCAACACTCTCTGGCCAGCCCTGGATAGTTTCCTTCTTCTTCTTTTTTTTTTTTTTTTTAAATTTTTTGGCTGTGTTGGGTCTTCGTTGCTGCGCGCCGGCTTTCTCTAGTTGCAGCGAGAGAGGGCTACTCTTCGTTGTGGTGGTTTCTCTTGTTGCAGAGCACGGGCTCGGGGCACCCGTGCTTCAGTAGTTGCAGCATGCGGGCTCAGGAATTACGGCACGTGGGCCCTAGAGTGCGTGGGGCCCTAGTTGTGGCACTTGGGCTTAGCTGCTCCGCGGCATGTGGGATCTTCCTGGACCAGGGATCGAACCCATGTCCCGTGCATTGGCAGGTGGATTCTTAACCACTGTGCCACTAAGGGAGTCCTGAATAGTCTCATTCTTCTTATTCTTTGCTAATTTTTAGTTGAAACTGACACCTCCTTGTTTGTATGTGCATCTCATTTGCCTATGTGTGGGTCTGAACATTTTTTCATACGTTTACCTAGCACTTGTATTTCTCCTTTTGTGAACTATCTGTACATGAAGGACATTCATCCTTTCCAAACCTGGTTATGCTTGTAGATGTTAAATGCAAGAATACTCATTTATTTCAACAGCAACTTAACATTTTTTTCTTCTATTCCTACTCAGCTTGAAGGTTCTTAGCCCTTATCAGGTTGTCCAAGGACCATTGCTCCTGATGTTTCTCGGAACAGGCTTCTTTAATGCTTCCCAGCTGCTCTGGGGTTTCTGAAAGGTGTTTCCTCACATCAGCTCACTTTAGCTGGTAAACATTCCAACAGATGAGGACACTTTTCTCCTGCCTGCCGCCTTCCTACTCTGACTTAATCTTTCTGTATTCCTTCCAGTATCCCCCTACTATTTGTTCTAGGTCAGTTTCCTGAGAGAGTAAACCTTCAGTCACCTGTCAGAGTGCAGAAGAAGTAGCCAGCCAGCTATATCAAGTGGAAAGGAACCCAGGTCTAAATACTTCTCATGTAAACGTTCACTAATCCTCCTGGGTCAGCCCTGCCCTTCACCTCTACGTCAACGGTACCAGGGTCCCTCTGGTTCTAAGCCCTGCTCTGCTCCCATGATTTCTTTTGGTTTTCTCCCTCCATAAAATTTTCATTTTCAGTTGCCCCTCTTCTGTTAGATTAATTACAGTGTTTTCACTTACTTTTTATCTTCTAAGATTTTATTGAATCTCTCATCTGTTCTTTTCTCCTCTTCTGTTTTCTTGGTCCTTATGTGCTTGCACTTTTAAAAATTTCCTTATTGACATTTTGATGCTGTTTAGGGAACAAATGTTCAATCCAACGTGTTTTTCTTCTTTACTCCTCACCCTGGAGAACATGCTCTTTCTCTACTCTGATTGTCCTCATAAATACTCCTTCCCTTCTCTTTTTGCCCTGCAAAGCATTCCTTCTCTTTCCTCTTTATCCAATATACCCAGCACAATTTCTTAAATAAGCTCAGGTTTTTACAAAGGCAAGAAGTTCCATGACTTCAAGCAGTTTCTGTGTCATCAGCCTGTCCTGTCCCACTCTTGCCTACCCTGCAACAATCCCCAAGGTAAGAAAACCCTAAGGACCAGGCTGCCTATTTAAAGCAGGGGAAAAGGAAAATGTTGGGAGAGGAAAATATATATATAATATAAAATCTACAGAGCCCCTAGTTGGACTGCATTACTAGGCTTCCTCTAGGCTCCTAATTCTACCATTACGAAAGATCTCACTGCATTTCATACACCCCAGAGAATTAGTTTTATATGCCAGGGATAGGACATGGCATCACAAGAACACCCTCCAGTTATACCTCACAGGCGATTTGTTCGGATCACAGTCAAGAAACTTCAAAGAAACCCCAAATCCACTTCCCAGACTGCATACCACTTAAAAAGCTTTCCAGTCTCACAACTGTGATGGCCTCTTTATAAACCATCACTGTTTTTTCCAAATTACTTATCTCGATTACTATTAGGTTGCTGTGTTTAAGGGTTGGAAAGTGATGGAAGTAGTTGCAAAGAAACAAGACTACACACATATCTTGACATTTCAGACAATTTAATCTCAAAAAGGGAGTACTTAATCTGGTTTTCCCGTTGCCATATTAACTGTTGACATCAAATCAGAGACATCCCAACTTTCCTAGAGGCTCTTAGTCCCAGGGTTACATGAATGACAACGAAGCTTCTCTGCTTTGCTGCAGAGACTAAAATAACCTCAGTAGAGTTTTCATCCTAAACATTAGAAGCCACTTTGTGAGACACTGAGTATAATAGAAAAATGTGCCAAAATAGTTCCCAAATATCCTAAAAATTCTCCTTAAAGAATGATAAAACTTTGGTGTTAAGGTCATATGCCAGCTTAAAAAATAATCAAAACTCTCTAATCCTAGAAGGAAGTAAATAAATACAAAAGAAAAAGAAACAAAAACAAGATAAATGGCACCATGGGAAATCCTAAAATTCTTGCATGTGTTAGAGAATCACATTAGAAGGTATATTACAATATATGATGACCTTCAACATTAGTCTCAAGCACAAAATATAAATTAGATTCTTTCTTGTTCTTATAATTTGATGCTTTCTCAATCTATACAATTACTGCCTTTTTGGTCAATTGACAAAATTTAAGAAAATGGATTCCAGAGAAAAAGAAAAGGAGGTTGTCACCAGTACAGGCAAAACAGGCAATATGGACAACTTTATATCATTGCCATAATTTTTAGGTAGAACATAATTTTAAAGTCTGAACCTTAATGTTGTTCATAACTGTTTACTTTTTTTAAAAAAGTCTGACTGTATTTTAAAATACTTCTCTCACAATTCCATTCCCAAGTAATAAAAATAAATCACACTGCGTCTAAGTATCTCTCCATGGCTTTACCTGTTTCCCCTGACACAGACCTATCTTCTTCCCATTGATCCTCAGAAGCTCATCCCCAAACCACCTCTTGCAGCATGGGATACAAGTCTTAAAAATCAGTATTATTTCTACATCCTATATTTTTTAAAACTTATAAAACAAATATGTTAAGGCTGATGGCAAATGCCTTGAACTGTCTCAAGTTCTTTCAACTTCATCTTAATGTAATGATGTAAAACTACGTGATCTCTGAAGTTCTTTTAGGCTGAGAAATAGAATGTGTCTATGATACCACTTACCACAAACACATTTAAGTAGAGTTGGTATGTATGTATTTCCTATCCATCAAAATTATCTGACATCTCACCTTAAGTATTAGAGACCTTAAAGGATTTGGTCTCTAGAAAGCAAGGTGATTGGTTAGGTTCAGGGCACAGAGCTGAGTTTACCAGGGTCCCTCCCTCACAGTGTAACAGTTCAGTGGAAAAATATTAGCTCCACTATTAATGGTGACTGTTACAGTGTCCCTTGAAGAAAACAAGCTGCTGGCCAGGTCTATACAACCTGAAGTAGGAGCCCTTGCTTTCAAGTTTCTCAGTTAGCAATACGGAGGTATGCCTATTTACCCCCTCCCAAAACAAGAGAAGAAAGGAAGAGAGGAAAAGCGATTTCCATTTTGCTTCTACTTCTAAAGGCACTGTCAGCTTTGAAGGAGTAAGTGATGGCAGCTGCTGAAGAGTCCCTCATGCACCAAATCATGCCTCATCTCAGAGCAAGGTCAGTGATGTTTCTCTTACCTTCAGGCAGGAACAATTCTCTGGGTGCAAGGAAGGTTAAGTTCATATGTGTGCACACAGAGTACTCCTCAATGAGCAAAAAGTCTTCTCTAAGGCAAGGAGGGAAAGGAGCATTTTCTCATTACCAATTTCTCTCTATTTGGGAATTTCCAGAGGTTACAGGGTGGTGGCAACTGATATTATTTGCCGTTTCAATAATTTATTAAAGAAATATTTATTGGGTGCTATTATGTGTTAATGATCCTAACATTCTCCTGTGAAATATTTTCCTCCTTAAAAAAAAGAAAAGAAAAGAAAAGAAAAGAATGCCATGGGAATTCCCTGGCAGTCCAGTGGTTAGGACTTGGCGCTTTCACTGCCGTGGGCCCGGATTCAATCCCTGGTCGGGGAAATAAGATCCCGCAAGCCACACGGTGCGGCCAAAAACAAAGGAAAAAAGATGTCCTGCCTTCTGCAAAAATGTCTCCCACTCAGACAATAAACATATTCCTTACTAATGAAGTGTCTTATTTCAGTATACAAGTTTGTCATTCAGAAATGGCCAACTGATAGAAGATGATCTGCTTCAAAGCCACAAGATAATTTATAATACCAACTGGTTTTGCCTCATTAGATTATTATGCCTATTATAAAAACATAGAAATTTCGATAATATCTCAGGTGATGACCAAGTCATGAAACAACGTGTTAAATCTTTGTATAGTTCTGAGTAAAAGTTCTTCCTTCACTATATCAAAATAACGCACGTTTCCCTTAGTTGCTACACATTGTTCCTAGGGTTGTTATTTGAGGCTACATAGAATATTCAAGTCTTCTACTGTTGAAATCATAATTACACTTGGCATTTATTGGGTGTTTACTATGTATAGTGCCTCGTGCCAAATTCTTTATAGACATTATGTTATCTCCTTTTGTAAACACAGACCCCCACCATCCCCTTTTCCACATAGAAATAAACCAAGATTTTACAACTGTTTTTCATATGATTGTTTCCAGACCTTCCAACATTTTGATTACCCTCCTCTGGTCAGTTCCCCTTTGTCAATGCTCCTCTTAAACTGCAGCACCCCTATCTAGTCACAATCTTCCAGATGTGAGTTAACCAATTCCAAATACAGAGGGCTATTATTTCCTTGGTCTGGAAAGCCTATTTCTCTTAGTCTGGCCTGAGAAGAAAGGGGGTTTTGGTTGATTTGTTTTGGGGGGTGTTTTTATGGCAAATCACATGACTTGCTCATGTTGACCTTGTTGATAACTAAAACCCTGAGATCTTTGTATAAATTGCATTTAAGCCTACTCTCCACCATCCTGTGTAGTTGATTTTTAATGTAAGGGAAATGTTTACTCCATCTGTATTTATCCTTATTAAATTCATTGTCTTCAATTTCTTCCAGGCTATCAAGATCTTTTAAAATCCTACTTAATTATTCAAGACATTAACTTCCTTTATAGCATCTGAAAATGAAGTAAGCATGTCTTCATCTAAGCTGATAATTGCACAAGTTGAATGGCCCCGTGTGGCATGCCAGCTAAAATTCTTCCACCTAGTTGATAATCAGTCCATTAGTAGGATATCCTACAGGCCTTCAACCAGTTATTAATCTACCTATTATTTTTATCTTCTAGACCCTTTTCTTCATCTTGTCTTCAGTGATACCCAGCAACTTTGTCAGTTGCTTTGCTAGAATCACGATGCATTCCTCCAGCATACCAGGTCGGTAACATATGAACAAAAAGAAGAGCTATTGTAAGTTGTTTTTAGTGAACCCATATTGATTGCTGGTAACTGCAGTTTTCTTTCTTAACCTAAAAAACAATCTATTTCAAAATTCACCACAGAATCTTGCCAAAGATCTTTATAGTTTAGGTTTTTGTTCCTGGAATTCATATTCTTCCCTGCCCCTATCCATACATGCTTTGTAAATATTGGGACAATATTTGCTTATCTTCATTCTTAATACCTCTCTTTCACCCTAAGATTACTCACATTGTGGTTGGATTCTTACCAGTCCACAGGAATGGAATCCAACATTATCTGTTTCCCTAAATCCATTTAAAGCAGTTAGTTACTTTTTTTCATTCTCTCAAGGAGCTCGTCTTTTTTGATATTATTTTATCTAGTATTTCTTATTTGAATGTGAACATTTTCACAACCCAAGAGGTAGGTGGGTCAATTATTTTCATCCTCCTTTCTTTAGAAGTCATTGAGACTCAAAGAGATTGATTGAGCAGTTACTGAGTGGCAAAGTTAGAACTGAACCCAATGGTCTCACTTCCAAATCCAGTGCTTTTTAAACTATTTTTATTGTCTCCTTTTCTTAACTTCCAGGCAAAATGTTCCCCTTGTAAGTGGATCTGTATGTTTTGTGTTTCAGAAAAAATTAAAAAGCTATGTAACCTTAAGTCTGTCCCCTTTGTTTTCATTCCAGAACACTTAGATCCAAATTTATTGTCTGGTCCCTCAGCTGTACCCCAGAAAATTATCAATTATTTGTTTCTTTCTTGTTTTACTTTTAAATGTCTTACTTAACATGTGTTTCAATCTTTTTAAAAAAAATAGTCCATAAACAAATCTTAAATAATTCATTTAGATTGGCTTTTTTCCTCAGAGAACCTCACTACAGCTACTAAAACGGCACTCCCATTGTCAACTTCTTCCTTCCTATAACCTCAGAGAGAAATTTTATTCTCTACATAGTTAGGGGTGCTGGAATTGCTACCTTAATCCTCAAGCAGCTGCTTTGGCTACCCCATGAATCTGTTCTGTCATTCCTATTGGAAGAAAAAAATGTTACCATCCCTTAATAAAAGCAAAGAAATTTACCTATAAGCAATCAAGGACTGTGCAAAAATAGATCAGACACAAAACCACAAAAGAAGATAAGCTTTATGAATAGTGGCAATGGCTAAAAATCTAACAAAGATTTGCATGCATGTAAATGCATGTAAAGGATTTATGCTTTTAATAACACATTATCTTTGGTTTTCATTGGTTTTTCTTTGCTGTGTGTAGATTAGAATTTTTTTGTATTTATGCTTCTTGTGTTTCCTAGACCTTCTTGAATCGGTTGCTTGATTTCTTTCATTAGTTTTTCAAAGTCCTCAGCCATTATCTCTTCAAATATTATTTCTGGCCCACTGTCTCTTTCCTCTCCTCAAGCCTTCTGAGATTCCCATAATATATATGTTACCTCTTCTCACTGTATCCTCTATATCTTTTAGCCATCCTTATTTTTCTTGATATTTTCTTCTGACCTTTCTTCTAGTTTTCTAATTCTCTGTGTCTAATGTACAAACACAGTTATTGAAGTCTTAATTTTTATTTTTGTGTTGCTTCTTGTATTGTGTCATATAGTTTCCAGTTTTGTTCTTAAATTCCCTATCTTGTCTTATCTCCTTGAACATAGTAAGCATATTTATTGGGTTGGCCAAAAAGTTTGTTCGGGTTTTTCTGTAACACCTTACAAAAACCCGAACGAACTTTTTGGCCAACCCAATATTTAAAGTCTGTGTCTGATAACTACAATATCTGAAGCACCTGTGGGCCGTTTCCTATTGTCTGTTGTTTCTGCTGTATTTTGTTCATAAAGTTTTATCACCTTGTGTGCCTGGCTATTTTTTATTTTGTGCTGCACAATGTATTTACAGAACTGTTCATAGAACTAATTAGTATACAAAGATGTTTTCTTTCTCCAAAGAGGTTTTATGTATGCTTGCTTATATTAGGTAGCTGGAGGTATGAGCAATTTGAGATAACCTCAATCCAATTTCAGGCATTGGGATAATTTAAAACAAAGCTGAACTTTCTAAGAGTTCCAGTCTACTTTGGGTTTACCCTTATAGTTCGAGTATGAACTTTCAAGGTACAATCTAATCAAGGCAGCTTCACTAGGACCCCCAACAACTTGGCAAGTCCTGGACTCTAATTCCTACCCTAGCCCCATGAAGATCTGTCAAAGGCTCTGCTCAAATTCTCATCACAAAGAAAAAAAGTTTCTTTTTTATTTTTGTATCTATAATGTACGAGATGATGAATATTAACTCAACTTATTGTGATAATCACTTCACAATATATGTAAGTCAAGTCATTATACTGGATACCTTAAACTTACACAGCACTGTAAGTCAATTATATCTCAATAAAACTGGAAAAATAAGTAAGCATTAAAAAAAAAAAAAAAACTCTGCTCAGCTTCTCAGGGTCTCAATATTTCCCCCAGAATTGGCAAATGCCCCCAAAGGAAAAGTGGCCCTAGCTGCTGGGCTCACCTCCCTGTGCATCTGTCTCCTCCATATCCCAGACAATAATTCTTTACTATCTTTTAGCTGTCTGATGTTTTCAAACAGATTTTTAAAAATATTTATCTAGAACTTTCTGTCCTTTGCAGAAAGTTCACTGAGATTACTCAGTCAGCCATTACTGGAAACAGAGAGCTCCAGGACTTTTGTTTATACATGGATCATGCTAATCACTTCTGCAGCCAAACATCAGCAATCAGGCTCATATTTGAGTCGATGACCTTTCCCTTGCCAGTGCAACTACAGTGAGAGAACAGTATTATGAAGGTGTACTAAGTTCAACATGATTGCTGTATGCCTACATTCAGCCCACCTTATTTCAGAGAGGCGTCCCTAAGTTTCTTTTCAGTTGGCTTTACTTGGTAACGCCTCCTCATTTGCTGCTGCTACAGAGAATATTATTAAAGTCAGGATGCTGTAGCAGAAAGAACACTGGAATTAGAGTTAGCAAACTTGGATTTGAATCCGTTTCTACCATGTGTTTACTGCCTTTGTTCCACAGTTTCTGTCACCCACCCCAAACCCTCTATGAACATGCAGACTAAAAAGGTGAATGAAAGTCAGTCTTCAGCCTCTACTCAGTTTCTATAAGCTTTAATATGTTTATTTATAAATTAAGAATAATATCTATCTCATGTTGTTGTTGTAAGGATTAACTAAGGAAATTTAAGTTATAAGCATTGAATTCACAACTAGGAGGCATATGTGTTGAATGATTTCCAGTTTAGACACAGTATTTTATGTAACAGGATTGTTTCTGAAAATTTTGTAAATCATGCTTTAAAAGCACTAAGGAAGCTAAATTTTGAAAGGAAAGTTATTGAAGATGTGGGAAGAATCCTTCTATAGAGTATTAAATCCACTTCATTTAATCTCTTGTAATCATATTGATTTTCATAAAATTAATATGATCAGAGTACATTATACCTGCAATAAAGACACAAGCACTTCCTCTGTTTGGATGGTCTTGGAAGTGTCACAGCACTGACGGCATCCCTTGCTGGGACTATAAACAGTGATGTGGCTCCGTGTGTCTATAAGAGCAAAGTGTTGACCTGAGCCGGCATGGATGATCTTAGTTGAATGTGGAGTGTACACAACAAAAATATCTTATGAGGCCATGAGGTTTAGTAAGCACTAGGAAAAAAGCCTTACAATCAATTTCCTAAGGCCATAATCCCAGATATTAATTCAAACATGATTTTTTGGTTCTAAAGGGTGAAACGTTTTATGACATTATTGCATTTCAGAAGATTTCATCATTTATTATTATTTACCACTTTGCAGCTGTGTTGAGGGAAATAAACTGACCTTCCTTAAAACTCAATTTTGTCATTTGTAAAATGGAAATAAGAGTGATGGTACCCACCTCACAGCATTTTGTGAGGATTAAATAAGATATGAGATATGAAGTGATTTGCACTGAGCTGGCACAAAGTAAGCACTCTTTAAGTAGTAGCTATAGGTGGTATATACCAAAATATGTATTTAATACATAGTTTATGTTAGGAAGGAACAACGAAAGTAAGGGTAGATAAAAGATACATATTCAGTCAATATTCTTCAGCCGTAATGCTCAATGCTTATGTGTGTCACTTAGCCAATCCATTATATAATTTCGGCAACCTAAGACTTACCATTCAGTTGGTTCACAAATAGACTTACATAGAAAAATGAGACAAGATAAAAGAAAAGAGTCAAATTCTATCATCAATGTAATTTTCTGTATGAAAATAGACCATAGTCTTATAGAATGTAAAAAAAAAAAAAAAAAACAGTTATGCTGCCTCATGTTTCCAACTTGTTTCATATTTAAGCATCTCTCAGGAATAGAAAAATACTTTCTTAATATGATTTTTAAAAATATCACACACAGAGCCACATCAACAGCCAAAAGAGACATTCCTACTAAAATCAGGAAAAAACCAAAAGCACCTAATAACATTATGATTATTTAAAATTGCTCTGAAAGTTCTGGACAATGTAATAAGATATGAAACAGAAATGAGATATAACCATCAGAAGAGTGAATACTTTTATCACATTGTAGATTACAATGTTAAACAATGTCTAACCAGAAGAGAACCAGGAGGAGGTAAGGCTCTCATTTATTCAACAAATACTTCCTGAGTATCTATGCCAGACACTGTGCTAATGCCGGGAATACCATAGTGACATGGCTCCTGCTCTCATGAAGCTTTCAGTCTAACAAGAAAAATAGAAATTAAATAAACTCAAGAAAACTTTTATTAAGTGCAAGTTGCAATAAGGTCTATGGAGGAATAACAGACAAAATGGCAGGGGGTGAGGAAGTAGGAGAGGGTATAAAATTTAGAAAATGAGGGTCAGGCAAGTCTGTCTGAAGAAATATTATTCAAGCTCAGACCTGAGGGACCAAGAAAGAGCTGGTCAGACAAAGAGGTATAGGCAGCAAATGGCAAAGAGCTGGAAACCAAAGACCAGGGAGTTAGGGGAAGAATGGCAGGAGATGAAGTTAGAAAGACAGGCAAGGTCCAGTTTGTATAAGTTTGGGTGCTTTCTGCTGCTAATAATAGAAAGACTAATTTAAAAGAGCTCAAACAGTAAGAAGTTTATTATCTAACATAACAAGAGGAGCAAAGGCACATGGTTACAGGAGTGGATATGTCAGCTGCTCAACCATGGCACCAAGGATGTTGGTGTTCTTTCCATGTTGCGTCCTGCCATTCTTGGGCTAGATCCTCTTATGATGCTTAGATGGTTGCTGCAGTTCATTTTTTAAGAGCAAATAAACTCTTCCTAGAGGCATTACCCAATCCCTTCCCACCCCTTCCTCCCCCAGCAGGTTTGTAACCACGTCTCCTTAGTCAAATTTGTGTTGTGCCAATGCCAAAAACTAAACTAACACTGGTGAAAGGAGTGGAACTGCTGTGACTGTTTTACCGTAATTCACCTACTGGGGCCTGACCACATGCTCCGGGAACAGTGATACCTAAATGAAAGAGTCTTAACCTGGGGCCCGTGAACACCTTGGGTAAGACAGTATTCAGGGAGATCTGTAAACTGGGATTGGAAAACGTTATATCTTTATTTTTTAATAATCTCTAACTGAAATCTTATTTCTTTCAATTATGAAGATAGGCAAAATAAACCCACAGTAGTAATAGCAGTGTCTGTGACTTTATCACAATAGAAATCACAAATATTTTCATATCACAATACAGTTATGGTTACATTGCTTTCCTGCATTCCCTATTTCACCTGTTTTTTGATCAATACATGGAAGGAGGTGAGCCAAAGACAACCCCACAATTTAATGTTCTCATTCATGCTAAATAACAATAGCCTTCACACTGATAGATCTGTTAAAATTTTAAACTTAATTTTAATGCCTATATTTTAAATTTATAATCTTTTTATTTCATGCACTAATAAAGGGATATATATATTATTATTCTACAAATTTGTTTTTGATAACTGTATTTCAAAATAATTTGTTTTCTTTATAACCTGATATATTTTATATATTAAAAGAGATTATTCCGAAAGGGGGTCTATAAGTTATACTAGCCTGTCAATAGGGTCCACCCTGAACTAAATAAAATCAAGAATCTTCTGGAAAGGTCAAAGCCTGGAGCAGGGTATAAAGAGAGATTATGGTGGGCAACTAAAAGTATCCATATCAAGGAGTGTGAATTTCATATCCAAGGACAACTGGAAATTAGTGAAGTGTGTCTTTAAAGCAAAATTTTTATTGAAGTTTAATGTACATAGAGGGAAGTCTACCGAGGTGTATTTTTTTTTTCAAATTTCTATATAGTATTCCATTGAAAGGTTTTAAGAAGGATTTGCTTTTTAGAGAGATTACTCTGGCTCAAGAATAGATTAGACAGGGAAAAATCAGAGGTAAGGAGACGACTTAGGAAGTTACTATAATGGTCCAGGCAAGGGCTGACAGTGTTTAGATAGGCTTGTGCTAGTTGAAATGGAGATCAGGGGATATATTTTCTATGGTGTTCAGGGATGTTTTTATGTAGGGTTGTAGGCAGGAGCAGATCTAAGTTTTGTAACCCTGAAATTTATACAATTTGTGAATGCTGTTTCAAAAAATTACAAAATTACAAATACGAAAAAATATAAATAAAAGTTAGGTACAGGATTTGAAAGGGTCCTAGACAAGCTTGAACTTCATTTCCTTCACAGTAAATCTGCTTCTGGCTATAGGAGAGGTGGGTAGAAATCCCACCAAGAGCTGCCATTTGTGGATTATTTACTATGGCCAGATTATTTACCATGGCCAGTGTTCACTTTAACTCACTTACTTCTCACAATAATCCTATGAGGTGTTTACATCTTCTCCATTTCACAGATGAGCAAACTGAGGCTCAGTGAGGTGAAAAATGTACCCAAGTCAACAACTAGTAAGCAGCAGAGCTCATAGTGAACCAGGCATTCTAGCCCTTGATTAGGATGCTACACTGTCTCAATATATACCTCTCAGGTTTCAGGACTGAGAAACAAATTAGATGACAATACCATTTATTCATGTGACAAAAACTGCAAGATGAGCAGTTTGAGGGTACTTGGAGAGCAAGAGTTTGGTTGTGAATAAGTTCAGTTTGCAACACTTAATACTATTTAAATTGTGAGGTCAAGTAGGCTGTTGATATACAAGTCTAGGCTTCGGAGAAGAGATGCAAATGGTAGATATACACATGGAAGTGGCCAGCATGGGAATGAATGTGGTAACCTAGGGAGAGTACACTGCAGAGGCAGAGAGATGTGAAGGAGAACCAAAAAGAGGGTACAGTTAGATAAGAGGAAAACCAGGAGAGGTCAGTATCACAGAAGCCAAAGGAGAGAATCATGAAATATACATATAGAATAAAAGATTAATGACCTTGACTGCATAGTCAAGTACAGACAGAAATGAGCTTGAGAAGAGAATGCCACTATTTAAGAAAATCCCAAACTCTTACTTTTAGGGACCTTCTTAAATAGCAACCAGAGATAGACTAATGAAAAGAAGCCTCTGAGCAAGCACTCTATAAATATAACAAACAGTCCATGGGATGACCTGGTCACTGGCTAGATATGAGGAAATTTTCAAGTTTATTTCAGGTCCAGCACTATTTGGGGAGAAGACTGGAATTCTGGAAGGTGTAGGGAATGCTAATATACAACTGATCCCCCTTCTCCCCATTCAGTAGACCTTTCTTAAATTTTAATTTTTCTTTCAGGTGCATAGAATGGGATTTAACACAATTCATGTTCACAATGCATGCATGGCCCAAACTAATTAATTATTTAGTGAGTTAGTCATTTTTAATACGGTAACGAAAGCACTCCAAATCCGCCACTGAAAACACTGGTCCATTAACCTTGGAAGAAGCCACTCAGGGAGATCTTGTGAAGAGATCTTGTTGGCACAGGGGAGTGCAACAGCTAGAAAATCCCTGGCTGGAGTTGCAGTTAACTTCTGGGGCTACAAAAGCAAGCCATCTTAAGTCACATTAATAAGACGGTCTGCACAAGGGCAGTAAAAGTCCCACTGTCCCATCAGTGGGCACCATCAGAGGGGACACAGTGTCTGGCCTACGGTAATCACTTCTAGGAGTTCTATTTTAAGGGGAATGTTGACAAATCAGAGTATATCTAGAGAATATAATTCAGGATGGTGAGAGAAGGTGATGAATAATTGAGGACATATTTAGCCCGAGGTTGAGGGTGTTGGAGGTGGCTGGGCGGTAGGGCAAGTGCATTAGGTGTTCCAGAGCCATTTCACATTTGTTCCAGAGGGAAGAAAATGGGCCGAGGTTGGTTTAAGTAGGAAAGTTGATCTTAGCTAAGTAAAATGAAGAACTTCCTAAAAATATCTAGGCTTCTATCAAGAGCTCTGAAAGAATAAGCTTTCTGTCCCCAGTGGAATTCATTCAGAGGCTGAGTGACCGATAGGAACACTGCAGAAGGAACCACCCATGTTTGGGCTAAGATTGGGCCTGATCCACTGATCTTTAGTTTCTCCAGGCTTAGTTTCTTCATCTGGCTCTGCTCTCAAATCCTCTTCATAGTGCCCTGCCATAACTAGTTGGCCACCTTCTTTTTTTTTTAATTGAAGTATAATTGATGCACAGTATTATGTATGTTACATGTGTACAATATAGTTATTCACAGTTTTTAAAGGTTATACTCCATTTATAGTTATTATAAGATATTGGCTATGTTCCCCGTGTTGTAAAATATATCCTCATAGATTATTTTATACATAATAGTTTGTACCTCCTAATCTCTTACCCCCATATTGTCCCTCCCCCTTCCTTCCTTCTCCCCACTAGTAACCACGAGTTTGTTCTCTATATCTGTAAATCTGCTTCTTTTTTGTTATATTCACTAGTTTGTTGTATTTTTTAGATTCCACATATAAGTGATATCATACAGTATTTGCCTTTCTCTGTCTGACTTATTTCACTTACCATAACGCCCTCCAAGTCCAACCATGTTGCTGCAAATGGCAAAATTTCATTATTTTTTATGCCTGAGTAGTATTCCATTGCATATATATACCACATCTTCTTTATCCATTCATCTGTTGATGGATACCTAGGTTGTTTCTGTATCTTTGCAATTGTAAATAATGCTGCTATGAACATTGGGGGGGTATGTATCTTTTCGAATTACTGTTTTTGGTTTTTTTGGATATATATCCAGGAGTGGAATTGCTGGGATATATAGTAGTTCTATTTTTAGTTTTTAAGAAACTTCCATATGTTTTCCACAGTGGCTGTACCAATTTACATTCCCACCAAAAGTGTACAAGGGTTTCCTTTTCTCCACATTTGTTATTTGTGTTCTTTTTGATTATAGCCATTCTGATAGGTGTGAGGTGACATCTCCTTTTGGTTTTGATTTGCATTTCCCTGATGATTAGCAATGTTGAGCATATTTTCATGTGCTTGCTGTCCATCTGCACTTCCTCTTTGGAAAAATGTCTATTCAGTACTTTGGCCCATTTTTGAATTGGTTTGTTTGTTTTTGATGTTGAGTTGTATGAACTGTTTTTGTATGTTGGATAGTAATCCCTTATGGGTCATATCATTTGCAAATATGTTCTCCCATTCCGTAGGTTGTCATTTCATTTTGTCAATATTTTCCTTTGCTGTGCAAAAGCTTTTAAGTTTAATTAGGTCCCATTTGTTTATTTTTGCTTTTATTTCCTTTACTTTAGGAGATGGATCCTAAAAAATATTTATGCGATTTATGTCAAAGAGTATTCTGCCTATGTTTTCCTCTAGGAGTTTTATAGTATCTGGTCTTACATTCAGGTCTTTAATCCATTTTGAGTTTATTTTTGTATGTGGTGTTAGAGAACCTTCTAATTGCATTCTTTTACATGTAGCTGTCCAGTTTTCCCAGCACAACTTATTGAAGAGACTGCCTTTTCTCCTTTGTATATTCTTGCCTCCTTTGTCATAGATTAATTGACCATAAGTGCATGGGTTTATTTCTGGGCTCTCTATCCTGTTTTGTTGATCTGTGTGACTGTTTTCATGTCAGTACCATACTGTTTTTTATATATTTTTTAAATTTATTATTTTATTTATTTTTGGATGCATTGTGTCTCTGTTGCTGCACGCAGGCTTTCTCTAGTTGCCAAGAGCGGGGGCTATTCTTTGTTGTGGTGTACGGGCTTCTCATTGTGGTGGCTTCTCTTGTTGCAGTGCACAGGCTCTAAGCGTGGGCTTCAGTACTTGTGGCACGTGGGCTCAGTAGTTATGGCGCATGGGCTTAGTTGCTCTGCAGCATGTGGGATCTTCCTGGACCAGGGGTCAAACCCATGTCCCCTGCATTGGCAGGCAGATTCTTAACCACTGTGCCATCAGGGAAGTCCCTACCATGCTGTTTTGATGACTGTAGCTTTGTAGTATAGTCTGAAGTCAGGGAACGTGATTCCTCCAGCTAGCTCTGTTCTTCTTTCTCAAGATTGTTTTGGTTATTTGGGGTCTTCTGTGTTTCCATACAAATTTTAAAATTATTTGTTCTAGTTCTGTGAAAAATGCCATTGGTATTTTGGTAGGGATGACACTGAATCTGTAGATTGCCTTGGGTAGTATGGTCATTTTAACAATATTAGTTCTTCCAATACAAGAACACAATATATCTTTCCATCTGTTTGTTTTGTCTTCAATTTCTTTCATCCGTGTCTTATAGTTTTCCAAAAGACCTGTACTCGGAAAACTAGGTTTGTTCCTAGGCATTTTATTCTCCTTGATGTGATGGTAAATGAGATTGTTTCCTTAATTTCTCTTTCCAGTAGTTCATTGGTCACCTTCTTTTAACTGTACCCCACTGCCCCAAAGCGACGGTGCTCATCAACTGGTCATTCAGGGCACTTACTTAAAGAGGAAACTTTGGTGTGCCATTCTTCACTTATCTTTCTGGAAATCTCTCTCTGGACTATCAGGTCCTGAAGGTTGTGGTTTCTGATTCCTTCTCACCCCAGCCCACTGGACCTTCAGGGAAATCTCTCTGAATCTTCACTCTCCCTGAAAGTTACCATTCTCCCCAACTAATTTGCCTTGAAGTATTATAGGTCATATTTGTTAAAAACATTTTCAGGTTTATTTTATATTACTTGGGTGCTCTGGCCCCAAATTCGAGGAATTTCTATTTCCTTTTTTCAACCCACTACCTTTACTACTTCCCCTCACCTACACTTAACCTTCATTTCTTGTCCTTTCTGTCCCTACTGCTTTCCATCCCACCCTTACTGTTCATCTTCAAGTTATATTTTTAAAAGTAGAAATATAGAAGATAAGAGAGTAAAACAGAAGCAGAGAATGCAAAATGTACTCCCTGCCTCTCTCTCTCCCCCATGTTGTAAAAAGTAGGGTAACACCACAGTGGGTCATCACTCAGGACTTGGTCTCTGGGTTGGAAAGCAGGTTCCACCCCTTACTAGCAGAGAGCCTTGGGCAAGTTACAGAACCTCTTTGAGCCTTAATTTCCCCATTGGTAAAATGAAGATGATAATAATAACATCTACATTGTGGATGAAAAAATGCATGTGAAGTGCTTATACAGTGTCTGGCACACAGTAAGTGACTAACGAATGTTTGTTATTACTAGTATCATGTGAGGAAATTATTCTATGACTAAGTACAGGATATGGTCATCTCTTGATTACACACAGCATATGTATGTATCCATTTCCAAAGAGATTTTTCCCTGCCCTTGCCCAGCTAAGAAAATTTATTTATTCATGTATTCAACAACCATCTATTAAGTATATACTAAGTTTCATTCCTTGTGCTCAGTAGGTTAAATAAACTCCTGCATAAACACACTGTAGAATATGATGCTGCAGTTAAAGAGAACTAGATACATCTATATGTATTTTCATGGAAAGATCGCCAAAGATGTGGAATTCAGTGGGAGAGAGAAGTTGCTGAACAGTTTATACAGAGTGATACTATTCCTATAAAATTACACAAATACACACACACAAAACTGCATATTTTGTACGGATCTATATCTATACATACACATATATATTGTACATTTATATTATATGTGTTCTATATAATGTAAATGTGTAGAAGAAGTTCTAGACTGGTAGACACCAAACTGGGAAGGAAACTAGGATAGGGAGGTGGGGAGTGGTTTAAGGAAATACTAGCCTTGTTTGTTATGTTCAATTTTTACACGGAGAAGGAATTCATATAATACCTAGATAATTTTTAAAAATTAAAACAAGTAGAGAATCATATGGCTCCTGCCAGGTTTCCTGTATGTCCTATTGCCCCAGGCCCCTGGGCTTAACCACACAGAAGATCCCAGCCCTATCACTGTCTTCTTCAATGCCTTGAAAAATAAGGCAGAGGCATATTTATATAAGCACATCTACATGTAGTTCTAAATTTAACCACTTGGAAAAGTGCACACACAGACATGCCGCCCACCCTGCCCTGCCCTGTCCCGCCCCACTCCGGAGACAGCACCTTCCATTCTTTCATCAGCCTGTGTCTCAACAATATCAGCCTGGAGGAAGCACTGAAAAAAAGTCCTGAGCGACAGTGCTCACCTCCAATATGTGGGATACTGAAGATCCTAAGTTCTAACCTTCCTTAGGCTTGCTTTGTGGTCCTGGCAAATCAGATTAACCTCGAGGCATCGGTGGAGAGGGGTGGGGAGTGGGAGATGACGCAAAATAGTGTCAATCCCTTTAAATAGGAAGCTTGGGATTTGCTGAGTCCATAGAAAGCAGAAGGGGCTTCTATATGGGTACAAAACATGTACCTTTGTGAGTTTTTATACATACACAAGAGGTATGTAATTTGCTAACAAGTGATTACATTTATATAAATTGCATATCCTACATTATATGTCAGAGAGCATAAATACTGTGTATATATATTATATATATAAGGTTTCACATAATTTTGTGTATATGAATGTTGTGTTTTATATAATGTGCCCCTTTTAAATGTCTATTAAATGCATACACTAATATATTCACAAAATTTTCTCTCTTGTTAATGTCCCAAATATAAATTCTAATGGGTGTCCATAATTGATACATAATGGCTATCAGCAGAGCATATAGGTATAAACTGCATAATTTATAATTATCCAGTTATGAGATATTTTTAATATAGAATTAGTAGTGTATGATTAAAAAATCAAGGCCAGGACTAAGGTGAAGCGAATGAGGTGCTTAGGGTGCAAAATCTGAGGAAGGTCTCACTCTCAGGTTTCTGCAGGGCCCCTTGCCTCACCCTAGTTGTTAAAGATGCCTCTGTTTTCTCGAGTCATCCTCATCACCACCAACAACAATTGCTAGTTCCTAAATTCCAGGCATTGTTTTATGAACTTTATTTACATAAATTAACCTATCTAAAGAAATGTTGTGGGGCTTCCCTGGTGGCACAGGGGTTAAGAATCCGCCTGCCCACGCAGGGAACACGTGTTCAAGCCCTGGTCCAGGAAGATCCCACATGCCGCGGAGCAACTAAGCCCGTGTGCCACAACTACTGAGCCTGCACTCTAGGGCCCTCAAGCCACAACTACTGAGTCCGCATGCCACAACTACTGAAGCCCGCGCGACTAGAGCCCGTGCTCCACAACAAGAGAAGCCACCGCAATGAGAAGCCCGCGCACACCGCAGCAAAGAGTAGCCCCCGCTCACCACAACTAGAGAGAGCCCACGTGCAGCAACGAAGACCCAACGCAGCCAAAAATAAATAAATTAAATAAATAAATTTTTCTTTAATGTAAAAAAAAAGAAATGTCGTGACTACAAATAACAGCATGAATTCTAAGTGAATTGCAAGCAACTGTGCCTAACAAGTAAAATGTTTTGAAAACCTAACTAAAACGCCCCAGCTAGACGTGACCTCGGATGAGACCTCTTCCGTCAAGGGGTTAGTCCAGATCTCCCCCAGGAGGTCGTAGCACCTGCATTAAAATCCAGCGCTCTTTCCTCTCCACCAGGCATGGTGAGGTTTTTCTTTGAATAGACACTGCATCAAGCGTCCTTTTACTAACCTCTTTCTATGCTGGGGCAGTTTGGCAGGCAGTAGCCTTCAAATCTATCTGCCTCAGTGTAATATGATTGACAGATTTCAAAAGGAAGAATACATATTTTCATTTCCTATATTACTACTCCTGCTTTGAAAATTGAAGTGGATAATGGAGCTTATGATAGTCTAACTCTACTTCCACAAGGTAATGTGTTTATATTTAAACTCACACATAGACCAAGGAAGGGGGATTTACACAACACATTATCTAGTATGTAGCTCCAGGTGATTTACTGCTGTGTACTGAGATAGGTTGAAGTACAAGATGGATAGTAATATTATATTGTGGTGTATATCCTGTTCACATCAGACCTTCGTAATAAAAACCGAACAGCAATCTACAGAACCTGTCCTAAATCTGCCATCTGAGGTACTGATTGTAAAATAAGATGATCAAAGTGCAGGTTATCTCTATACTGCCTTCCCCTGAGAGAGTGGTATACAAAGAACTTCTGACTTTTTATTTATTTACATTCAGTCCACAGAAATATAAATTAAATTAAAAACCTTAGTGTTATGTGGACTGAATAAAGCACACCTAATATGTTGCTAAGTAGAGTTTTTTAGATATTACAGACCACAGCCTGTATTGTACTTTTATCCAGTGTACCTTTTACTACTTACCAACAATAAAATATGCTTATAAAAATAATAGACTAGAATGAATTTTGCAAACCAGCAATTTCACATGCTACAAACCTGCTGAGAATAAACAATTTTTAGTGGGTCTTTATATGTGACACATGAAATCAAGCATTCCTGCAAATTGATTTCAGTTTAAATAATTTCTTGAGGATGCAACAGAATTAGACCAACACAAACAGGTTAACATTGCATAGAGAAATCACAAATGAATTTTAAGCAAACCTTTTTGTCTTTATAGGCAAGTAATTGTAAGAACATTCAAGGCCAAACTTCCTTATAAAAAGGGATGTCCCTCTGTGTTGTAGAATGTAGAGGGCAGAAAAGTATGAGGTCTGGAGTAAATCATCCTATCTTGTACATGTGTATACCTACACAGACTCAGGTTAAAGTGAAGGGCAAGAGAATCCCTGGAAAGGAAAATAAATCTCAGCACTTTGATCACATTTCTGTTACACCCAGAACACTCTCTTCTCCATGCTTCCCTGGCTCCTGACACAAACAACTACTGTGACGCTTGTCTCGATGCACGATAATAATTTGTTTATTATAGATTTCATTTCTGTATATAAATATATATAATTAATATCAATATTAAATATATATCATTTGTTTATTTGTTGTCTTCCCAACCAGACTGTAAACTTCTTGAGAAGAGAAATTACCTTATCCATCCTGTGTCGCCAGCATATAGCCCAGTACTTAGCACTGAGTAGGTGCTCTGAAAATGCCTGGAGAAATTGATATTGGAAACAATAACATGAAAGAGTGAGCGAGGAACACGGAAGGATGAGGGGAAAATAGAGCCCCATTTGATTGACATTGTGGAAATGAGAGCTGGTTATACACAGATTTGACCCATGGAGCTTTTTAGGGTCAACTGTTGAACCAGCTCCTTCTCTCACGTGGGCCATTCATTTCCCCCACTCATTCATTCATTCATTAGACAAATCTCTACTGAGTGCCAACTATGTGCTAGGCAATCACTACTGCAGTAGCCTGATATCATGAAATACAGGATCACTGTCATTTGTCATGAGTTTTCATGACAGCTATGCCAACGGCAATTCAGAGGTGGACTTCAGGTTTAAGTTCAAGCTAAGCCATGGTACCTTTTTATTTTACCACTTAAATATATATTGCCATTATAACTAAGTCATTCTCCTTAAGACTCGAAGGGTTTACTCCAGTATACTTTTGACACCATAACCAGATCTTAAGATGCTGGCTTAATTTTCCAACTTTGCAGTCATTTGCTAAGTGCTACATAATTATCCCAAAGTGGGCCTCATTTCTTTCAGCATTTCGTATCAGAATCAGACTGGAGACCTTTGGGCAGGGTACTTATTTTTTTCTATACTTGATTCTCTGCTGAATGTCTTATTTTCCTTCAACAAATAATACCTACCTCTAATATGGTAAAGAGAAAGTGGGAACAAAATTGGGTTATCTTGCATTCTCAGTCTTAAAAGATCGTGTTAAAGTGACCACTCACATAGTTTATAAAAACATTTGTCTTCTCAATCAATGACAGAGAAAATCCCAGTAAGTGTTTTTAAAAAATCCTGTCCACTAAAATGAAGGCAGATGTCTTTTAAAACTTTATAAAGCCTTTGAGTTCTTTCTTTCTTTCTCATTTACACATAATTTTGGGATTGGGGGTAGGTCCTTCAGTAAAATGTGAAAATAGAAAATGATACTACAGTTTTGCTTAAGATACGAATAAAGGGCTTTTTTTCATTCCCTTATTAAACTGACAAAAACATCTCTTTTAGAATTCTGTTAAAAGCAAACTTGTTTGCTTATAGGTCAAAGAAGAGAAACAATGAAATTAGAAGTGAAAGAGGCCCATTTGTTCTAACCATATTACTGCCAGCATGGTATTACTCCTTTCAGTGGCCTTTCTGGTTATAAATGTCATAAATGACAGTGGAATCAGCATTCACCTAAAAAAGGTGGTTCATAATTGAGCAGTTCTCCATCAAAATAGACAATGGTCTTCGCATTAGTTCAATCAGCACTGTTTAAAATTCGATCTTATGTTTCCCCTCTTGTTAATGAATTCTCTCCTATTTTATCCTGGTATTTGTTTTCCTTTACATGTCAACACCGAAATATGAAGATAAGTACTGTCACGATTTCCAGACTGTACCACGTTGTCTTTTTGGCCACCACTTAACCACACGATGTACTCCATAAATCTTTCTTCATAAATCAGTTCCTCCTTTCCATTAATCATGTTCATTATTCATCTCTGGGTTCCCTCCAAGACTGTCAACATCGTTTGTTTATTTAGGTGCTCAAAATTAAGTACAGTTGTCTCAGAGTAACTTGAGCCATACTTGTATGAGGGACCACAGTCTTCCTCTGCCTGGTGCCATAACACCACCTCGAACAACCCTGCTCTCTCTGTTTTCATATTCACTGGAAACATGTCTACATTTCTCCCAGCCCTTCCTCCTTCTTAGGCTGCTACTAGCAATCCCACTTCTAGAGATTCTCTTCTCCTCTCCAGTGAATGCTTCTGGTGTGATTTGTGCCAGATATTTGTTTGCCTCTTTCTGAGAGCAATTTCATTTTTTTTTTCATCCCATATTTCTGACTTGTTTTGGTCTTTTTGAACCATACTGCTGTTCATATCCTGGCCATTTATCAAAGCTTGTAACACCTCCCAATTTAGTCTTCTCAGCAGCTGTCACTAGCATTCTGTTCATTCCCTCCTTTGGATTATTAATAAATACATAAAATTAAACTATGGTGACCCTGTAAGAGACAAACCCTCAGAACTTCACACAATGCCGCTGTTGTTACCTTTCACAGGTGGCCTTGCAGCCACCTTCAGCCTATGCGGCTGTGGTATTAACAAAGCTACTTGGAACTAACATATGCAGGAAAATTGTACAGCCTGCTGAATTAAATGCTTTGCTCAAGTCAGGATACAATGCAGGGAGAGACCTTCAAGATGGTGGAGGAGTAAGACGTGGAGATCCCCTTCCTCCCACAAATACATCAGAAATACATCTACATGTGGAACAACTCCTACAGAACACCTACTGAATGCTGGCAGAAGACCTCAGACTTCCCAAAAGGCAAGAAACTCCCCACATACCTGGGTAGGGTGAAAGAAAAAAGAAAAAACAGAGACAAAAGAATAGGGACAGGACCTGCACCAGTGGGAGGGAGCTGTGAAGGAGGAAAAGTTTCCACACACTAGGAAGCCCCTTCACGGGTGGAGACAGGGGGTGGGGTGGGGGAAACTTCAGAGCCATGGAGGAGAGCACAGCAACAGGTGTGCAGAGGGCAAAGCAGAGAGATTCCCGCATGGAGGATCAGTGCCGACCAGCACTCACCAGCCAGAGACGCTTGTCTGCTCACCCGTCAGGGCGGGTGGGAGCTGGGAGCTGAGGCTCCGACTTCGGAGGTCGGATCCCAGGGAGAGGACTGGGGTTGGCTGCGTGAACACAGCCTGAAGGGGGTCAGTGTGCCACAGCTAGCCAGGAGGGAGTCCGGGAAAAAGTTTGGAATTGCCTAACAGGATGAGACCACTGTTTCGGGACGCACGAGGAGAGGGGATTCAGAGCACCGCCTAAACGAGCTCCAGAGATGGGCGTGAGCTGCTGCTATCAGCGCGGACCCCAGAGACGGGCATGAGATGCTAGGGCTGCTGCTGCAACCACCAAGAAGCCTGTGTGCAAGCACAGGTCACTATCCACACCTGCCCTCCCGGGAGCCTATGCAGCCCACCAATGCCAGGGTCCCGTGATCCAGGGACAACTTCCCCGGGAGAACGCACGGCGCCTCAGGCTGGTGCAATATCCCGCTGACCTCTGCCACCACAGGCTCGGCCCGCATCCGTACCCCTCCCTCCCCCCAGCCTGAGTGAGCCAGAGCCCCCAAATCAGCTGCTCCTTTAACCCAGTCCTGTCTGAGCAAAGAACAGAAACCCTCAGGTGACCGACACACAAAGGCAGGGCCAAATCCAAAGCTGAACCCCAGGAGCTGTACAAACAAAGAACAGAAAGGGAAATCTCTCCCAGCAGCCTCAGGAGCAGCGGATTAAATCTCCACAGTCAACCTGATGTATCCTGCATCTGTGGAATACCTGAATAGACAACAAATTATCCCAAAAATGAGACAGTGGACTTTGGGAGCAACTGTAGACTTGGGGTTTGCTGTATGCAACTGACTGTTTTCTGGTTTTATGTTTATCTTAGTTTAGTATTTAGAGTTTATTATCTCTGGTAGATTTGTTTATTCATTTGGTTGCTCTCTTCCTTTTTTTATTTATATATAGATATATAAATTTTTTTCCTTTTTCTCTTTTTGTGTGTGTGTATGTGTATGCTTCTTTGTGTGATTTTGTCTGTATAGCTTTGCTTTTGCCATTTCTCCTAGGGTTCTGTCTGTCCCGTTTTTTTTTGTTTGTTTGTTTGTTTTTTAGTATAGTTTTTAGTGCTTGTTATCATTGGTGGACTGGTTATTTTGTTTGGTTGCTCTCTTCTTTCTTTTTTGTTTTTTCTTCTTTTTTATTACTTTTTAATTTTTTTATTTTTAATAATTTTTTTATTTTAATAACTTTATTTTATTTATTTATCTCTTTTTTTTCTCCCTTTTCTTCTGAGCTGTGTGGCTGACAGGGTCGTGGTGCTCCAGCTGGGTGTCAGGACTGAGCCTCTGAGCTGGGAGAGCTGAGTTCATGACATTGGTCCGCCAGAGACCTCCCAGCCCCACGTAATATCAAATGGCGAAAGCTCTCCCAGAGATCTCCATCTCAACGCTAAGACCCAGCCCCACTCAACGATCAGCAAGCTACAGTGCTGGACACCCTATGCCAGACAACTAGCAAGACAGGAACACAACCGTACCCATTAGCAGAGAGGCTGCCTAAAATCATAATAAGGTCACAGACACCCCAAAACACACCACCGGACACGGTCCTGCCCACCAGAAAGACAAGATCCAGCCTCATCCACCAGAACACAGGCACTAGTCCCCTCCACCAGGAAGCACACACAACCCTCTGAACCAACCTGAGCCACTGGGGGCAGACACCAAAAACAATGGGAACTACAAACCTGCAGCCTGCAAAAAGGAGACCCCAAACAGAGTAAGTTAAGCAAAATGAGAAGACAGAGAAACACACAGCAGATGAAAGAGCAATGTAAAAACCCACTAGACTGAACAAATGAAGAGGAAATAAGCAGTCTACCAGAAAAAGAATTCGGAGTAATGATAGTAAAGATGATCCAAAATCGTGGAAATAGAATGGAGAAAATACAAGAAACGTTCAACAAGGACCTAGAAGAACTAAAGAGCAAACAAACAATGATGGACAACACAATAAATGACATTAAAAATTCGCTAGATGGAATCAATAGCAGAAAAACAGAGGCAGAAGAACAAATAAGTGACCTGGAAGATAAAATAGTGGAAATAACTACCACAGAGCAGATTAAAGAAAAAAGAATGAAAAGAATTGAGGACAGTCTTAGAGACTTCTGGGACAACATTAAATGCACCAACATTCAAATTATAGGGGTCCCAGAAGAAGAAGAGAAAAAGAAAGCGATTGAGAAAATATTTGAAGAGATTATAGTTGAAAACCTCCCTAATATGGGAAAGGAAATAGTCAATCAAGTCCAGGATAAATCCAAGGAGAAACACGCCAAGACACATATTAATCAAACTATCAAAAATTAAATACAAACAAAAAATATTAAA
This sequence comes from Balaenoptera borealis, assembly GCF_965194805.1. Taxonomy (NCBI): domain Eukaryota; kingdom Metazoa; phylum Chordata; class Mammalia; order Artiodactyla; family Balaenopteridae; genus Balaenoptera; species Balaenoptera borealis. The sequence goes on from NC_138870.1 coordinate 38,704,679, forward strand.
AGCAGCAAGGGAAAAACAACAAATAACATACAAGGGAATCCCCAAAAGGTTAACAGCTGATCTTGCAGCAAAAACTCTGCAAGCCAGAAGGAAGTGGCAGGACATACTTAAAGTGATGAAAGGGAAAAACTTACAACCAAGATTACTCTACCCAGCAAGGATCTCATTCGGATTCGATGGACAAATTAAAACCTTTACAGAATGGAAAAGCTAAGAGAATTCAACATCACCAAAAAAGGTTTACAAAAAATGCTAAAGGAACTTCTCTAGGCAGGAAACACAAGAGAAGGAAAAGCCCTACAAGAACAAACCCAAAACAATTCAGAAAATGGTAATAGGAACATACATATCAATAATTACCTTAAAGGTAAATGGATTAAATGCTCCAACCAAAAGACATAGACTGGCTGAATGGATACAAAAACAAGACCTGTATATATGCTGTCTACAAGACACCCACTTCAGACTTAGGGACACATACAGACTGAAATTGAGGGGATGGAAAAAGATATTCCATGCAAATGGAAATCAAAAGAAAGCTGAAGTAGCAATTCTCATATCAAACAAAATAGACTTTAAAGTAAAGTCTATTACAAGAGACAAAGAAGGACACTACCTATTGATCAGGGATCAATCCAAGAAGAAGATATAACAATTGTAAATATTTATGCACCCAACATAGGAGCACCTCAATACATAAGGCAAATGCTAACAGCCAGAAAAGGGGAAATCGACAGTAACACAATCATAGTAGGGGACTTTAGCACCCACTTGCACCAATGGACAGATCATCCAAAATGAAAATAAATAAGGAAACACAAGCTTTAAATGATACATTAAACAAGGTGGATTTAATTGATATTTACAGGACATTCCATCCAAAAACAACAGAATACACTTTCTTCTCAAGTGCTCATGGAACATTCTCCAGAATAGATCATATCTTGGGTCACAAATCAAGCCTTGGTAAATTTAAGAAAATTGAAATCTTATCAAGTATCTTTTCCTACCACAATGCTATGGGACTAGGAAAATATAAAGGTGGAAACCAAAAAAAAAAAAAAAAAAAAATCTTCCAACAAACAAAAACCCAGGACCAGATGGCTTCACAGGCGAATTCCATCAAACATTTAGAGAACTAACACCTATCCTTCGCAAACACTTCAAAAATATAGCCGAGGGAGGAACACACCCAAACTCATTTTACAAGGCCACCATCACCCTGATACCAAAACCAGACAAAGATGTCACAAAGAAAGAAAACTACAGACCAATACCACTGATGAACATAGATGCAAAAATCCTCAACAAAACACTAGCAAACAGAATCCAACAGCACATTAAAAGGATCATACACCATGATCAAGTGGGGTTTATGCCAGGAATGCAAGGATTCTTCAATATATGCAAATCAATCAATGTGATAAACCATATTAACAAATTGAAGCAGAAAAACCATATGATAATCTCAACAGATGCAGAAAAAGCTTTTGACAAAATTCAACACCCATTTATGATAAAAACCCTCCAGAAAGTAGGCATAGAGGGAACTTTCCTCAATATAATAAAGGCCATATATGACAAACCCACAGCCAACATCATTCTCAATCGTGAAAAACTGAACCATTTCCTCTAAGATCAAGAACAAGACAAGGTTGTCCACTCTCACCACTATTATTCAACATAGTTTTGGAAGTTTTAGCCACAGCAATCAGAGAAGAAAAAGAAATAAAAGGAATCCAAATCAGAAAAAAAGAAGTAAAGCTGTCACTGTTTCCAGATGACATGATACTATACATAGAGAATCCTAAATATGCTACCAGAAATCTACTAGAGCTAATCAATGAATTTGGTAAAGTAGCAGGATACAAAATAATTAATGCACAGAAATCTCTTGCATTCCTATACACTAATGATGAAAAATCTGAAAGAGAAATTAAGGAAACACTACCATTTACCACTGCAACAAAAAGAATAAAATACCTAGGAATAAACCTACCTAAGGAGACAAAAGTCCTGTATGCAGAAAACTATAAGACACTGATGAAAGAAATTAAAGATGATGCAAACAGATGGAGAGATATACCCTATTCTTGGATTGGAAGAATCAACATTGTGAAAATGACTATACTACCCAAAGCAATCTAGAGATTCAATGCAATCCTTATCAAACTACCAATGGCATTTTTCACAGAACTAGAAGAAAACATTTCACAATTTGTATGGAAACTCAAAAGACCTCGAATAGCCAAAGCAATCTTGAGAAAGAAAAACAGAACTGGAGGAATCAGGCTCCTGGACTTCAGACTATACTACAAAGCTACATTAATCAAGATGGTATGGTACTGGCACAAAAACAGAAATATAGATCAATGGAACAGTATAGAAAGCCCAGAGATAAACCCACGCACATATGGTCACCTTATCTTTGATAAAGGAGTCAAAAATATACAGTGGAGAAAAGACAGCCTCTTCAATAAGTGGTGCTGGGAAAACTTGACAGCTACATGTAAAAGAATGAAATTAGAACACTCCCTAATGCCATACACAAAAATAAACTCAAAATGGATTAAAGACCTAAATGTAAGGCCAGACACTATCAAATTCTTAGAGGAAAAAGTAGGCAGAACACTCTATGACATAAATCACAGCAAGATCCTTTTTGACCGACCTCCTAGGGAAATGGAAATAAAAACAAAAATGAACAAATGGGACCTAATGAAACTTAAAAGCTTTTGCACAGCAAAGGAACCCATAAACAAGACGAAAAGACAACCCTCAGAATGGGAGAAAATATTTGCAAATGAAGCAACTGATGAAGGATTAATCTCCAAAATTTACAAGTAGCCAATGCAGCTCTATATTCAAAAAACAAACAACCCAATCCAAAAATGGGCAGAAGACCTAAATAGACCTTTCTCCAAAGAAGATATACAGATTGCCAACAAACACATGAAAATATGCTCAACATCACTAATCATTAGAGAAAGGCAAATCAAAACTGCAATGAGGTATCACCTCACACCAGTCAGAATGGCCATCATCAAAAAATCTACAAACAATAAATGCTGGAGAGTGTGTGGAGAAAAGGGAACCCTCTTGCACTGTTGGTGGGAATGTAAATTGATACAGCCACTATGGAGAACAGTATGGAGGTTCCTTAAAAAACTAAAAACAGAGCTACCATACGACCCAGCAATCCCACTACTGTGCATATACCCTGAGAAAACCATAATTCAAAAAGAGTCATGTACCACTATGTTCATTGCAGCACTATTTACAATAGCCAGGACATGGAAGCAACCTAAATGTCCATTGACAGATGAATGAATAAAGAAGATGTGGGACATATATACAATGGAATATTACTCAGCCATAAAAAGGAATGAAATTGAGTTATTTGTAGTGAGGTGGTTGGACCTGGAGTCTGTTATACAGAGTGAAGTAAGTCAGAAAGAGAAAAATAAATACCGTATGCTAACACATATATATGGAATCTAAAAAAAGAAAAAAATGTTTCTGAAGAACCTAGAGGCAGGACAGGAATAAAGACGCAGACGTAGAGAACGGACTTGAGGACACGGGGAGGGGGAACGGTAAGCTGGAACGAAGTGAGAGAGTGGCATGGACATATATACACTACCAGATGTAAAATAGATAGCTAGTGGGAAGCAGCCGCATAGCACAGGGAGATCAGCTCGGTGCTTTGTGACCACCTAGAGGGGGGGGATACGGAGGGTGGGAGGGAGATGCAAGAAGGAGAGGATATGGGGTTATATGTATATGTATAGCTGATTTACTTTGTTATAAAGCAGAAACTAACACACCATTGTAAAACAATTATACTCCAATAAAGATGTTAAAAAAAAATAAAAAAGAATATAATGCATATATCCTGTCATGTTCCCATCACTGGCTCATCTCTCCTCCATAGGTAAATATCTGCAAAACCTGACCTTGCTTCATGGGAGTTTAGGGGATGTAAGTTGGTTTTATCTTATAATTTTGCTTAGTCTGGAGTTTGGGTTAGGTTTTTGAGCACCCCTTCCTCAGTGGATGTTACTATTTGATGTGACACATTTCCCATGTGTCAAATGCACACTCTGGGGAGCTCGTTAGCGTACCAGAAATAGCTCTAAAATGTGTAGCAGTAGGTGCATATTCTGGATGCTCTGGTCGTGTCCATGGTCTTGAGGTCAGCATCTCCTTCAATTGACAGATCATAAAGCCCTCTGCACAGCTGCTGGGGGTGGGGTTTAGCCCTGTGGCTGTTCTTAGTGCTTGTCTCCTATCAGTTCTGCTCCCAGGGTTTGCTTCAAGACTTCAAACTCTCTGACTTTACCCCGACACTGTCACAAAAATGGCCAACTTCACGGAGGAAGAAACCTTTGGGTTGGACTGTCAACAGTCTCGTGCTCCATCTGCAGGGACATTTTTCATGCTGTATTTTCTGTGATTGGTACCCCTAGGCAATCTGGAGATGCTCTGGGTTTTTAGATGTTAAGTCAGTAGCCCTAATTAGATTATGAGGAACAAATTGATATAAATGTATAATATGAATTTAAAACCTTTAAGTACAAAGAAAAATATAGCTACTTGTCTCAATTTTCTTTTTTTTTCTTTTCTTTTTTTGGCAACTTATGGTATGTGGACAAAGATTGTGTTCTTTCCAGCTTCTACTAAACTATAATCTTTCCTTGAACAAGGAGAATGAAATTATAACTATTCTTCAGTATATCCTCTAATAATTGATTTCAGAATTTCTTGACAGAATCCCTAATAGTTAAATATCCAGTGACTATTTATTTACGCCTTGTCGTTTTGGGCTTTTCAGTTTTAATATTTGCCGTGGAATTCTTTCCTTCATTTCTTACCATCCTTTTAGATATTTCTATGCCATGTTCCAAGCCAGTAGACAATCACACCTACTAGAAACACAGATAAGAATCAGGAACTAATAAAAATAAGAGCTCTAAGCCACTGAAGTGGATATTACAAAGTCCATCCATTAAGATGCATGTATGCCATTCAAAGGTGAGGCCTAAACTCAGGGCTCATTTACACTTTGCATACTGATATATATTAGATAACTAATAAGGACCTACTGTATAGCACAGGGAGCTCTACTCAGTACTCTGTAATGACCTATATGGGAAAAGGATCTAAAAAAGAGTGGATATATTTATATGTATAACTGATTCACTTTGTTATACAGCAGAAAGTAACACAGCATTGTAAATCAACTGTACTCCAATACAAATTAAAAATAAAATAAAATTTAAAAATAAGCTTTTTATATTGGAATAATTTTAGATTTACAGAATTTTATAAAGTAAAGAGAGTATACCCTTCACAAAAATGTTACTTGCTATTTTCTAAGTGTAATCGATTGGGCTAGTGAATTTGAAATGGAGCAGAGTTTCTTCCTCCAGGTCAGCATTCTGTGAGGTGTCAATAATAAAATCTACAGGGGAATCCAGAAAAACAAAACTATTAAAGACTAAATCACTAAATTTAGGAGTGAAATCACTAAATTTAGGACCAACATCCCTATGTACCTCGAATGACTCTGAATATACTACTGTGACATGCCACTATCTAGTGAGTAAATGCAGTTCATACTGATGATATTGTATTCATATCGTTTCCTGGTGAAGTAGGGAAGACTGTAATACATTTTAGTTGAACTTCCATCTAAAATAATTGTTTAATTTTTGTTGGTTAACATAGCTAAGTTATTTTTAAAAGACTGTTTAGAACAACTCGATCTGCAAAAGACATCCAAGCTTTTCTATAAATGGCAATATAATCCTCATGTCCTCCTTGGCATACACAGACCTATGCTCAACCTTTTGAGAATATAAATCCCTCAATAGCAGGATCTGGTTTTGTTCAACTTAATTTGGATATAGAATGGCTATCTGAGCACACAACAAGAGTTTAGAATCCTAGACTTTTAGAGTGAAAGGAACCTTGGAGAGCATTCTGTTCCAATCCATTTTTTTTTACAGAAGTGTTAACTATATGCACTAATATTTTCTTAAAGTTGATTTGCCACTTTCCTCCAAAGTTGCACAAAAATGTATGCAGCAAAAATGTCTCCCTCCCAAACAGAATCCCCAGTGCCCCAGTTTTCCTCTTCTAAAACAGCTACTGTTACAAGTTTCTTCTGCAAAAACACTCTGTGTAAATAAAAGTACATACTTAGAGTTTTATAAAATACAAATGATAGCATAAGATAAAGACTGCTTTACAGCTTGCTTTTTTTCATTTGAAATACTTCATATATTCTTAAAAATAATGAATCTGCATGCAGTAATAATTATATAGTAGACACTAGAATTAAGCTCTTATAATATTACCTAAAGTTTATTACTAATGAGTCATTAGTAGACACGGTGTATACCTAAAGAGTCACTTCAGGCTATACAAGTGCTTCCTTTCAATTTGAGGAATGGAATAATCTCCAGAAAGAAGGGAAGAATATATAAAGAGCAAATGTTTCCCTATTAGAATACCCCTAAACTCATGGTCCTTTAACACTCTAAGATGAAGGGTAGGGGGGCAGAGACTGTCAAAGTTATATTCTTAATAGTACGGTTATTAAAGCTTATTATAGTGTCAGAACTAAGGAAGAAACCCCAAGATCCATTTAATAGGGTGTTTGCAAACTGCAGGTCACAACAGATGAGTGGGTCCTAAAATGCATTTAGTGGTTTACAACCGGTATTTTTTAAATGAAATAAAATAAGGAGAAAATATCAGAATGCATCCCACTTAGTAAGGGTAAAAATTGTTTTATAAAAATTCACTGGGGGTGTGTGTGTGTGTGTGTGTGTGTGTGTGTGTGTGTGTGTGTGTGTATGTGTGTGTATATATACTGGGTTGTGATTCCTTGCTGTGGATCAAGGGCGCAAAAGATTGAAACTCCCTGATCTGATCTAGCCTCTGGCTTCTAATGAGGTGTAACTATAAGTGTTCTCAAAAAGTGGCATCTGTGCATTCCTTGCTGTCTTAAAACAAGCCTCTCCCAAAGAACCGTCTTCACTTTGGCTCATTATTTGAAGTACAGTGTCAAGTTCTCTTTTCGTCAAGATTATTGCAGGGAAGGCTTAATTCCAAACTTATTCTCTTTGCAACAAACGTTGACCTACTCAAGGAACTGATTAAGACTCCATATAAATCCATCTTAACCATTAGTCATCATATTTATTTCAATTATAGGAGCACAGGGATAACAGGAAAAATTTAGCTACATCTGCAAATGGATCTCACATTCTTTGACCAAGTTCCTTTCTCCTCAGAGTCAGTGAGATAGAGCCTGCTGACCCATCCACAAACTCTGAGGCATGTCCAGAGCACTGACAGCCCCAATTTGGTTAAACCAATGGAATAGTACGATTGTACTTAAAGTCTTAATGAAGAATAAATTTTTCTTTGCCACAATCCTTCCTCTTTCTGACAGAATTAGGATGCAGAAATAGTAATGGGGAGAAAGAAGATATGTCCAGAAACTTCTATATTTGACTGGCTTCTTATTCAAATGAGGAGGCAGAGGAGTTGATGTGAGGGTCAGGAAATGTGTGTTCTGGGTTGAAGCTGACTTTGGTTGCAATCTGAACAAGTCTTTGAATTGCTTTGGACCTTCATGTCTTCACTTCTAAAATGAGGGACAGTGCCACAGGAGTTTAGCCAGAATAATAATCATAGCTGCACTTCACATGGCACTTACTGTATCACAGTCTCTGCTTCAAGCATTTTACACAATTGACTAATATAATCCTCACAACAACATTAATACGCAGAAATTTTTTTCTTATTTTGCAGATGGATATAGATGGATGAGTAGCAGAGAGGTTAAGTAACTTGTCCAAAGTTAGAGAGTTAGACAATGGTGGAACTGGGATTCAAATTCCAGTTCCAGATGCTGTGCTCTTAACACCATGCAATATTGCATTAGTCAAGACTTTTTTTTGTCACCAATTCTATCCCCAACTACTCTCAAAAGTCCATGTTATTAAAGATATTTGCTATTAAATAAACTAGTTACTAAGTAATATTTCATTCATTTTCCATTTTTATTAATCAAAGATATATTGAATGGTGTAGCCACTTTGGAGAGCCATTTGGCAATTCTTCCAAAAGTTAAACATAGACATACAATATGATCCAGCAAGTCCACTCCTAGATATATACCCAAGAGAATTAAAAACATGTTCCCATAAAAACCTGTAGATAAATGTTCATAGCAGCATTATTTATAATAGCCCCAAACTGGAAATAACCCAAATGTCCAACAACGGATGAATGAATAAACAAATTGTGGTGTCTATATACAATGGAATATTATTCAGCCACAAAAGGAATGAAGTACTGTTACATGCTACGACATGCATGAACCATGAGAACATCATGCTAAGTGAAAGAATCCAGTCACAAAAGGTCATCTATCATATGATTCTATTTATATGGAATGTCAAGAATAGGCAAATCCACAGAGAGAGGACCACAGGTAGATGTGTGGTTGCCAGGGGCTGGGGGGAAAGGAGAATGAGAGTGGCTATAAGGTGTATGACATTTCATTTTGGGGTGATGAAAATATTTTGGAATTAGACAGTGGTGATGGTTGTACAACTTTGTTAATATACTAAAAACCACTAAAAGGGTGAATTTTATGGTATGTGAATTATATCTCAAAATTTTAAAATTCAATCTTGATACCGTAGGGGAGGAAAAAGTTTTCCTAGACCTTCTTAGGGTCCGAAAAGTAAACTGAGAAAGATTGACAGAAGAAAAGCATACACCTTTATTAAATATAAGTTTTACGTGATAGGGAAGACTTCATAAGAAAATGAAGACCCAAAGAAAGAGTTAGACCTACATTCCTTTATGCTGGGTTCAGTGAAGAGTGGACAGTCTCAGAAGAATATGATAGGTTACGGAGTATGAGTAACTGCAGTAAACTTGGGAAACGTGTCCTGTTTGTTAAGATTCTTCTTAATGTCCCTTTGTCTTCAGAGATAAGGATGCTCCTTTCCTCAAAAAAAAAAAAAAAAAAGGTGGATTTGTAGTTTCCAGAGGCTGTTGGCCAGGGAAAAATGGGAAGTAACTGCTAATTGGTTTCTTTTTGGTGATGAAAATGTTCTGGAGTTAGTGGTAATAGTTGCACAACTCGGTGAATATCTTAAAAACCACTGAATTGAACACTTTAGAAGGGGTAAATGTTATGGTATGCGGATTAAATCTCAACAAAGCTGTTATTTTTTAAAATATGTACCATGTTGCTACCTTGTGGCAGACACCCTTCTAGGCACTGAGGGGATTCAGCAGAGGACAAAGTAGACAAAGCACTTGATCTCACAGAATTTGCAGTTCTAGGAAATGAATAAACAAATGAAAGTGAACTTCAGGCTTCTGCCAACTGAAGCCCGGAGCCAGCCGGAGGCACTGGCAGTATTCAGTTCCCACTCCTGTGGGCTCCTGGCAACCTCACCCCCTGACTCCCCTACGCCCCAGCCCTCCACCCTCCACTCCCAACGCAGCTCCCAGGTACTCAAATGGGCCCCCGCACGGCACTCCACTCAGGGCCTTCCACTCAGGAACTCACTCCTGGCTCAAGGTATTGGAGTTCTTCCCTGGCCACCCCTCCACTCTCCTGCCAGCCTCACTGGCTTTCTTCCAACTCGATTTTACCCTTATTCATTCATTTAACAATTTATTTAACAAACATTTACTGAGAGCTAGATTAGTTAGAATGCTTTGGGCCAAAAGATACAGAAAACTGACTCAAAACTTTTTAAACAATGAGGAAAATTATTACTTCCTGTAACAGGATGTCCAAACTCCAGGCACGGGGCTCCGGCCCTGTTTCTCTGGTGTTCCTTTGGCTCTGCCCTCATCAGTGCATTTTCATTGTCCTTGAGCAGCCGCTAGGGAAACTAGCTACAACAGAGCAACATGCTTTCCTGGTTACATCTAGCAAGAAAGAGAGAGTGGAAAAAACTATACTCCAACTAGGGGATAAAAATCCATCTGATACGCATAGGTATGAGTCTATCAAAGCCAACTTACATCAAGTCACCTTAGATCAAGCTGGCCGTGAAATGCCATGTGATGATTGACTTAAGCTGCACTCTTAGACCAGTCACTACCAAGGAGACTGGAGTTCCCACGATGGATTTAAGACTGAACCCTGGAGCTGGAGGAGGGGTCAGCATCCCCTTAATCACGTGAACTACACTGGAAGGAGGAAGGGGTTCATTACAAACTATGTAATTTACTGTTCATTACAAACTATGTAACCGTCTGTTGCTTAAACTCAGACCAGGTACTAAGTGCTTCTCTGTGTGCTAGGAGTAGAGGTAGTATACTTTTTATTTGGTGAGGGACTGTTTTCACAGCTAAAGCTGCCTCTAAATCTCCCCCAAGGAACCATGTGTTACCTCTCCAAGTGGCGGCGTTTTAAGATCTATTTCACCGGGATGGTGCGATGCTTGAGAGCAAATACCCGACACTCCCAATACCACATCCTATAAGCAGCCCATCATTCTTCTATGCTTACGGCCACCCCTACACACATCTCACGAGATCTTCCTAGGCATATGTGCTAAGGGAAGGTTCTTTCACTTCTGTCCCCATCCATGCAATATGCTATAAAACAGATGCCAAATTTACTGCTAGGAAGTTCTATACTTCATTCCCAAAAAGCTGAGTCGAGGATACGTCAAATTATCAGTCTATGTTTAGAAATATCTTTTGACTTTTTTGGACACCCCTCAGAGATATTTTAGAAATTTTTAGAAACCTTGTTGCAGATTATTCACATGCCACTAGAAATTTTTTTTTTAAAACACTTTAGGCAAGTCAGGAGGCAACTGATACTTTTTTGTTTCTTAATTCCTACACAAAGGTGTATTTCTAGAGGGTCTTTATAGAGCTACTCCACCGCCATGTACATACATGCCACAATTTCCCCACCTACCAAGGTGGCATCAAGAATGAATATAAGCATTAATTCTAAAGTCCATGTGTGCTTAAGCCAAATCACAATCTTGTCTTACAATCTTGTAAATGCAAGACAAAGAGACTTGCCAGTGTAGCAGGAAGGAGAAAGGCCAACCGGTTGGAAAAGACCCATAATTCATTGATTAAATTTATAAGCAGCAAATACAGAAACACTGGTCCCTTTGGAAAGAAGTTTTCAAAATAATACTGAGACCTAAATCCAACTGATATTATTATTGACAATACTAATTATTCTATCATGCTTTATTATTTATAAAATTCTTTTACATGCATTATTTCATTTGGACATCATTACATTCTTATTAAAAGGAGAGGAGTTATTTTCATTTTATGAATGAGGAAACTGACAAGGCAAAGTTTGAGGTTATGTTACGGGCCCCAAAGAGAGCAAGTTCAGGAGATGACACTCCCAGGTTTGATTGTCCCTATGCTGCACTTGGCTTTGACTTTCATTCTCCTGCATTTATATTTCAACGTGCCCAGTGCAAAGAATAAGCTCAAAATTGATTGTCAAATGTCTGGGCTAGAAGAATGGGTGGAAGGAAGAAACAAATACATGATCTGGACAAATGACAGTGAAAACCAGAATTACAATTTAGAAACTTTTTAGGAACAGAGAGAATTAATTATTGTAAACTGTCTTCAAGTATATGTGGAAAATTGAATGAAGGCAAAGTTGGGGAATTTTGCTCACTGATTTAAAATTTATCTTTTTCAAAATGTACACTGTAAATCTTGATTGTTGCTGTATCTAAAAATATCTTTAATGTCTCTATTATTTTTTATTAATAGTGACCGTTTGGTGTGTTTACTCAGTGCCAGGCACCCTGCATATATTACTTGTTTCAACCCTCACAGCTACCCTGTAAGTGGGAATTTATTAACTGCATTTCATAGATAAGAACGCTGCAGCTTAGAAGGGTTAAGTATGTCTCATCTCACACAGGAGAAAGTCATGGAGCTGGGATTAGAGAGGAACATTATCATGACTCAATGTCTTTCTGCTGGGTTAGGTCCCTTTTTGGGAGGCAGATTCCTCAATAGACTTCTTCTCAAGGGCAGATGCAAAAATTACAGTTCTTAGTAGCAACAGCATTGACTACTATTCTTACAAATATCTGAAATTTATTAAGCAAAACTCAAACCTCAATTGCAACTAGTAAATACAAGGTGAAAATGGAGTGAAATAAGGTACATCTGGGCAATTTCATCTTTTCCTCGGTCATTTTAAGTGATTGAATATGTGTGGGTTTAGTCCACATCTTGTGATTAAAATTGAAAGTATTCAAGGTACCTGGATTTTAATTACATGTTCCCAGAATACCAACAAATGTTATAAATATTTTATTATAAAAAATGCATGCACCTTCCGTAGTAACCAATGATGCGCTTGCTTTTTTCTGATGTGTAAAACTTAGGGGACCACCTATGAGACTTTTAATACTAAATTTCTTGTATTGGTAAACTTTAAGGAGCTATTGTTTGTAGTATCAGTAGCCTCCACCCCCCAAAAAAGACATGATCAAACAGAATAATTTTGGTATAGGAGGGAATTAACATTGATCAATGAAATTGTTCAAGACCAAGCCAGAGTCATTATCTGAAATATTGCCCAAGACTGAGAATAAAAGTACTCCAGGTGTTATGCAGCCACAAAAAAAAAAAACCACAACAAACAAAAACAGAGGTGAAGAGCTCTGCCCTCCAGAAGTTTAAATTGTAATGAAAATGGAAAAGGAAAGCAGACCCAGCCATATGTTTAGTAGATCATTAGCTAGGCTCTAGAGGATGAGGTGGCATCAGGAAGACAAACAGGTTACTTTTCATAAAAAGTTTGAAATCCGGGTTCCTTGAGAGGTAAATGCTACCCACCCCCTGTAGCCTGGTTAGTGAGCTCTTCAGCAGATGGCTGATTTACCTTTCTTATTTCACTCTTGCAGTTAACCTAAAAGAGGGAGAATTCTCAGTTGCCAAGCCTGATGTGCATGAGTGTTCAACTCCAGGAAAATACACAGAGAAATAGCTGGTGACTTTTTCGTTAGTAGGCAGTGTTCTAGAGATGAAGATTGGGATTTCTTTTTGTAGCTAAAAGATATGCATTTATTCCATTGAAAGGCACTGAAGATTCCTAACTTGGCTAAAGGAAAGAAGACTGAAGAATACATCCCACGGAACCAAAACATGTTCCTCCCCAATTCACCTGTACCTCCTGTTACTAGAAAGAGCTGTGAGGTGGGGCAGCTCAGAGTGTGGTGTTTTTTCTTTACAAATATGATCTTCCTTGGATAACTTGCATAGGCTTCCCTTCGAAGGAAGAAGATGAATAATAAATTTAATTAGCCAGTCCTTTTCTTGAAATGTATCTGAAAGCAGATGACAGATCTCCATAATGAAACTACCGCCCACGCTTGAATTTTACACTATTTTCTCAAAAGGGGAATGTACTGGTTTGTAACTGTAGTTGCATGTATAAATACATGCAGTTATTTTTATCTTGTTTTCTATGCTGGATGTTGCTTTTGCCTATATATAAATTAGCAAGAAACAGCTGCCTTTACAAGGGAAAATCTATAATTCATTGCTGATGTGTCCTACTAATCGCACAGAGTAAATTCATTTGCATACTATCAACATTGAAAAAGCCTTCTGCTGGCCCAGCATACATAGCATTTTCATTTTTTCCTTCAACCAACAGACTTTACTGTGTAATCCTTTGGAAATAACAGCTAATTCATCTGACCGCAAACTTTTGAGAATATTTTAAGGATGTTCTGAGTCCAGCACCCCACTATTTTTGATGTCATGCTATGTACAGTATTTCAAATACAGGATTTCATAATAAGGATGTTATCGTTATCCATTCTACTTGCTGTGTAGATAGTTTGACTTCCCCTCACAGTACTGCAGCATTTACTGGGTAGGTGCTATGTGCCAGGTACCGGGGATACAAAAATGCTTAAGGCATAATCTCTCCGCCTCAGAGAGCAAAGTCTAGTCAGGGAGACAAAGATGTAAACAAGGAATTACAGAGTGCTCCAAGATCCCAGAGGGAAAAGTAAAGTATTCTTCTAGAGAAGCATGTGTGAGAACCTTCATGGGGACGGACATTCAAGCAAGGGCCTAAAGATAAAGCAAACATTCAACATGTAAAAGATGGAAAGACAGGAGTGACCAGAGATGTTCTGGGATTGCTGTGTTTGCTGAGGTTAAAACACAAGGTGAAGATGGGTGTTTATTAATGCCACGTCGGATGTATTTATTAAGACACAACTGTACTAGTCTAGGTTACTTAAGTTGCTATGTCTTCATTTCCTAAAGAGACTTTAATAATGCAGCGCTACACACAAAATAAAAACTGTAACATTATTAACAGACAAAAGGTAGTAAAGAACAGTTAGAAAAGGTAAGTGTTCAATTCAACAAATATTGGTAGGCTGTTAGTATTTTTATTAATTCAGTTGTTTATATAAATAATTTAATCTATTTGTGTATATATATTTATAATATTTAAATATATAAACATGTATGTAATGTATATTCATTATGTAATTTATATATTTCTAATAAATCATAAAGATAAATATGTAATAATATATAATGTATATAACAACATAAATATGTAACAAATAATACATAATAAATAAAAGCTGGGTCTGCTTTATTTGGCACCTGCTGTATTCCAGGCTATTTCCTAGTCATTAGGGAGACAGAGGTAAACAAGGCAGATGAGACACCAGCCCTCATAAGGCATTACAGGGGGATGCGGGCAATGAATACATGTAAGATAATCAAAATAATGTAATGCTTAAGAGGCTTGGGGAGGTATTAAAGTATTAATTACAGTAAAAAGTGGGTACGTTTGTATTTCCTGCTGCTAGCTTTCCCTCTAAAACCAGCCTAATCATTATAAACTTTAAAAATACTATGTGTGTGATAGATTTACAATTTCTGTAGTTTTCATGGTAAATACATTTTTCTGTATTTATCATGTAAAATTTAATAGCAGTATTAATGATTTTCTTAAAGAAGGGCAGTAACCTGCCATGTGGTGAAGAGCAAATCTTCTAGAAACAAACCATCTGGGCTTATATCTCATAGCTGAGTGGCCCCAAGCAAGTTAATGAACCTCTCTGCATCTCAGGTCCCTCATCTGTAAAATAATAATAATAATCATCACACCATGGCGTTGCTCTAGTATTAAATGATTTAATACATGTCAATCACTTAGAATAGTACTAAGCACATAATAAGCACTCAATAAATTCCACCTACCATTGTTATCTAAACATTAACAAACCTGTGTTAAACAGGCCAGTGTTTGAAATAAGTTTGGGTCTCAAAAAAAAAGTCATGAAAAATTATGTCATAGAAGACTTTCTCTTGAGTCACAGTATATACTATGAGTGGCCATAATGTTAAAAAATAAAAATAAAGAAAAAAAGGGGGAAAAAAACCTCCCAGATGTAGGAAAGGGACATCTTGTCTCCCTTCTAGAGATTTAGAGGCTAGTTGATCAGACTTTGGGAGTTCTTTCCACAGTTATAACATGCCACTTCTCTGGGCAGATGAGCAAAATCATTCATCTTTATGGTAATAAGCAAAGCAAACTATTTCCTTCTTTCATCCATGTTGCAGCTTTTCAAATGGATTTAAACTAGCCCTCTACAATTAGCAATTGTTTCTCTAGTGGTTTCAAAGCTACTTGATCCTCTTACAGCACTTTATTTCTGTACATTATTCATACATATGTTGAGAAGCCAGCATAATAAGGTAATTGTTCCATTAAGCTTTCACTTAGTCAACTTTACTCATTCAAGTCAATGATTATTTAGTTTTTTCTCTTCCTGGGGGAGTTGGAAAGGTTTCACAGAGGAGATGATATTTGAGTTGGAACTTGAGAGAGATAGGATATAGGAATAAATCTTGCAGAGAAGGGCAGAACACACAAGTTCAGGAAGTGGTGATAAGTTTGGGGTGTAACATTTACAAGGTTTAAGGCCATATTTCACTTTGAAACGAACGATTAATATCATGGGTCATCTTTTGCTGGCTGCTGCTAATGTAGATAACTTTTCTTCTCTCTTGCCACTGCTTCCCGCACCCCAACGTAGACATGTACAAATGGACATTCGCACATATTCATAAACATGAGAGATGTGCTTTATATTTGAAAGAAGAAAGGCAGTGTTTGGAGAGGAAGGGGCAGAAAGTGGAGAAGAAAAAAAAAATGTAAAAGAATCTTATCCTTTTTAGCAGATCCAAACTATTATATATATTATATAGAATCAATAACCAAAAAGGTCCTACTGTATAGCACAGGGAACTGTATTCAATACCCTGTGATAAATCATAACGGAAAAGAATATGAAAAAGAATATATATATATGTATAACTGAGTCACTTTGCTGTACAGCAGAAATTAACACAACATTGTAAATCAACTATACCTCAATAATTATTTTTAAAATAATCTAATCCTTTTAAAACTAGTTTTGTGCCCTCCACAGACATGGGAGTAAAGATAATAATCTTATGAGTTTATTCAAGAGTGACCTGTGAGATTCTGGACACAAAGATGGCCCCTAGAGTCGGGCAACAAAGCATGGCAGAGGACTACAGCCACTCCTTCTTCCCCACTGTTAAGACCTCAGTACAGGGACTTCCCTTGTGGCACAGTGGTTAAGACTCTGCAGTCCCGATGCAGGGGGCCTGGGTTCAATCCCTGGTTAGGGAACTTGATCCCACATACTGCAATTAAGCCCTGGCACAGCCAAATAAATTAATTAATTTTAAAAAATTTTTTAAGGGGGAAAAAAAGACCTCAGTACCAACTGGTGCCCAGGGCTGGAAGCTTTGGGAACTTCTAGCCACTG
Source organism: Balaenoptera borealis (assembly GCF_965194805.1). Taxonomy (NCBI): domain Eukaryota; kingdom Metazoa; phylum Chordata; class Mammalia; order Artiodactyla; family Balaenopteridae; genus Balaenoptera; species Balaenoptera borealis. The sequence goes on from NC_138870.1 coordinate 38,721,577, forward strand.
CAAATAAACAGGACTTCTCAGTAAGAGAGATGCTTGCTGTGCAGATGTAGCTCAAGACCATCTTCTGGCCCTCTTCCACCTCAGACAGCCACCATAATGCCCCTCCTACAAAGAAAGTCCGCGGAAGGAAACAACCTGCGAAGCACCCAGCATGGACAGAACATTGCTCTTTCCCAAAGGCCTTGTTAGCTGTTGGGCTTCTCCAAGTGGTTTCCCATGAGCAACGAGTGGGAGGAAGAACAGGCCAGATGCTGAGTGATGACCACAACTGGCAAAGTGGCCTGCATGGTGTGAGCACTTGGGAGTCAGCGCACTGGAAACTCCTAGAAACAAATGCGGGTGAGCTTTGGCACGTTTTTAGATGAAATGGCTGACGAAGAGCTCGTACCAAGCGTGCGAAGAGTGTTGGTTCTGCAATATTCTTACCTCTACTCTTATCCTTACACAATTGGTGTAATCTTCAGTATTTTAAGTGATTTGAATATTTTACCAAGTTTGCTTTAACTGAATATAGAAAATATAACCTCTATAGTATGCTTATCCAGGCATACATAAATTGCAATCCTTTTGCAATAAACTGAAAATAAACAAAGAATGAGGATGCCACTGTCCTCCCCCTCCACGTGGTGAAACTATCATTCTTGCTTCAGATACATCACGTATTATATATGCTCCATGACTATCTGATATCACATCAAGTGTGGGTGTTAGGGTCAATTCATAAGTTGATATTAATAACACTTAATTTCTTATTTTTCATTAGAATAAAATATAAATATTAGTGCAAATTCAAATACATTCTTCCAGCCTGCCCATAGTTGCTGCTCGCCGAATTTCATGCACCACTGAGAAAGATGCCCTAGCTATGGTACCTCTGTCCTAGAGAAGCAGGGACTGATGGTCCCCACTCAGGCTGGGGTGTGAGTCCTGGGAAGCCTCTTCTGGACTCCACTGAAGGAAGGACTTGCCTAGAATTACAGAGGATGGGAGCCAGAAAAGTGAGACAAGAGGCGCTATCCTAGAAAGAAATTAAAACACAAAATAGGGCAATATGTTCCAAAGAAACCGCCAGTCCAAAGGAGCAGGGCAAACATGGAAACACGCAGAAAGAGGTAATGAAACAGAAACTGTGAAAGTAGAATCAATTCTTTGCTGTGCATTTTGAAAAATATCTAATCCCTGAAAGATTTATAGTGTAAAGTTCACGCCAGAAACATAAGATTTTTGAAGAATTCTTATCAATCAGAGCCAGTTTTCCCCTTCACCACTCACCCCACTCCCACTCCCAGATAAGGTAACCAATGCACCCCTGTTTGCCCCATACTTGCCCAGTTTTAGCTATGAAGTCCCACATCCCAGGAACCCCCTCAATCTCAGGAAAACCATGGCAGTTGGTCACCCTACTCCCAGGTGAAATAAACAGTTCACAGACTTGGAACAGGAGGGCATCAGAAGGGCAGCAAAAGAATTTGATGCTGATGTGGGTCTGGAAGAGCTGGTAGAGGAAGAATAATGGAAACCTAGAGTAGATTTGGAAAATCCTAGAGCAAAGGGGACTTATGCCCTCACTCCAAGGTAGAACCTAAGGAAGTGACAAGGTGCCTGGGTAATGCAAAGCAACATGGTACAGAACAGTAATAGAAGTGGGTTTGTGGTAAGTTCATGCTAAGAAAACCTGAGACCACCTGAAAGCGGTTTCTGCTTTCTGCATGACACAGGAGGAAAGCCATATGTTTTCTGCTTGCCCAGAAGGAGCTTGAAGAGTCAGATCCAAGAAGCCTTGAAATTGAGCATAAGAAGGGCACCACAGTGGGCTTCCCTGGTGGCGCAGTGGTTGAGAGTCTGCCTGCTAATTCAGAGGGCACGGGTTCGAGCCCTGGTCTGGGAAGATCCCACATGCCGCGGAGCAACTGGGCCCGTGAGCCACAACTACTGAGCCTGCGTGTCTGGAGCCTGTGCTCCGCAACAAGAGAGGCCGCGATAGTGAGAGGCCCGCGCACCGCGATGAAGCGTGGCCCCCGCTTGCCGCAACTAGAGAAAGCCCTCGCACAGAAACGAAGACCCAATACAGCCAAAAATAAATAAATAAATAAAATTAAAAAAAAAAAAAAAGAAGGGCATCACAGTGCCCTGCAAGGACCAGATGGGCAGCGATGCCTTAACAACCTGAATGAATAACCAAGAGCTAGCTGGGTAAATGATGGATGACCCAGGACTCCCTCAGCCCTTCCCCCACCCTCCAAATCCTGGAATTTAGATGCAAGCCTCGGTGAAGGCAGGGCAGTAGGGGTGTGGGGTATGTGTGTGACTCATTTGACTGAGATTTCTTTTCCCATCATTGGGCATAAAGGGACTTAAAATACAAATTAAATTTAATTATATAAAAATAAAATTATATTTCCTACACACTTGAGTCTGTGGCCTGAAATTTATAATTCTCCTATTTCCCTAAGCACACACACACACACACACTCACACACACAGATCTGGAAGGATACACACAAAATGATATTATTTATTTAATTAAACAGTTGTTTATTAGTAAACTCTGGAGAGAAGAGTGTTGGTTCATTTTGAGGACAATGTAACTTTTTTTTTAATGGATTTTTAAAAAATATTTATTTATTTATTTATTTTATTTGGCTGTGCTGGGTCTTTGTTGCGGCAGGCGGGCTCCTTAGTTGTGGCATGTGAACTCTTAGTTGCAGCATGCATGTGGGATCTAGTTTCCTGACCAGGGATCGAACCCAGGCTACTTGCATTGGAAGCACGGAGTCTTAACCACTGCGCCACCAGGGAAGTCTCACAGTATAACTCTTTACTCTTTATGATTCTGAATTGTTTAAATTTTTAACAAGAAGAATTTATTTGTCACCTGTATAATTTAAAAATAAACAAAAGAAAGAAAATATTATGGGTTTTTCCTGCAAGTAAGAATGGCACATATTTATTTTATTACCATTGTGCTAATGCACAGATCAGTAAAAGATAAATAGAAAATGAGGTTATATGCAGAAGACTCAAACTGAGAAAAGGGGAAAATCCAGTGAAGAACGATGGTTAGACTGTGACATGGACTGTAGAAATAGAGAAAAACTAAACTCTTTTGTTTGTTGTGTTGTGTTTTCAGAAACATTTCTGCAGGCTGATAGACTAGAAAGAAAACGTAAAAAACTTTTATAGCAGAGAAAAGAATGAAGTTTAAAAAGCAGAGAATGATATGATTCAAAACCAACATTCAATGGCCCTTAATCAGCTTCATCCTCAGCAGCCTTGGGACAGCATCTCTCCTTCCTGAACTGCTCCTCTCCTGGCTTGCTTGGGGTCCATCTCATCCTTTGGTCCAGCCCATCTCTCTGGGCTCTCTCCTGTGGCAGCTTCCTATCAGTCCCACAAGTTTAAGTAACACTTTCATGTAGACAATTCCCCAAGCAGTATCTCCAGGGCTGACGTCTCTCCTGCTCACATTTCTCGTATCTCATTCCCTGCTAACATCCCATCCTAGTATATATAATTATAATAGCATATGTAATCCACTTCACCCTCCTGGTTTCCATTCCTGTTAATAATACTACTATCACTCCCCATCCATGTCATTTTGGGTCAAAATCTCTTTTCTCCTCTTCATCTCTTTCCCCTTCATACAATCAGTTGCTCAGATCTATTGATTCTCCCTTGTGCATCTCTCTCCTCCTTTCCATTTGTGCTGGGCCTGAAATTGTCCCTATAACCTCTCACCTAGACTATTGCAATAGTAGTCTTCTTCCAACTTCTGGTTGGTTCCCTCTCCAGGAACAGCCAGAATTCATTTCGCACAATGCCAGAAATCTCCTGGAAGGAAATGAATTTATTCAACACAAACTTATCAAGCACCTGCCTAAGCACCGGGCACTATTCTAGGTCAAGGTGAGTCAGAAGTAATTAAGACAATGATCGTACTCCCCTAGAGCTTGCTTTCTTGTGGGAGGCAACAGATAATAAGTGAGTGACCAAATAAGTAAACAAGACTTCAGAAAATAAGTGCTATGAAAGAATAGACTAGGATAGTGCATTGGGGATGGAATCGACAACTCCATGTAGAGTGGTCAAGACAAACTTCTCTGAAGAAACCACCATGGGCTGAGACCTAACTGAGCTGAGACTTGTCTCTCAGAGTGAAATATTTCAGGAAGAAGAGCTAGAAAATGGGAGAGGGGTAGCCAAAGACCAGCTCACAAGGGCCTTTTTGGGAATCTGGATTTTATTCTTAATGTAAAGGAAATCCATTAGATAGTTTCTGCAGTTTTGTTTGTTTGCTTGTTTGTTTGTTTAGGTGAAACTAAGTTTACCTTTACTGCTAAAAATTTCCCCTAAATTGACTACCCACAGTTCATTCTATTCCACGTCTCTATTTACAATTACTGTGATATTGCACAGATTTCCCACATATTCTTTTCCTATCCCAATTGTTCATTGTGGCTAAGAGAAAATTAAAGAACTCTGCCACAACAGTCTGACATGAGACAGATTTCGAGTGAGTCAACAGAACACGTGCAATTCCTGAATCTGACACACTTCATCTTCTTCACAGGCTTTTCTCACTTATCCATCTGAGGCTTTCCCAAGGAATCAAAAACATGTCCAAGGCAACAGGCCACATCCAATGCTATTTACTTCTAAAGTTAGCCTCCTTTGTAGGACTCAAAATGCCTAAAGACTCAGAATGGCTTCCACATGTCACCCACTCAAAGGCCACCTTCTCCTTTGGAGCTCTTGGTGGGGGCTTTCTATGGCACTCTCTGGTGTCTTTGATGTCTGTTTCAGAGCCCACCACCAGATTATCCAAAAGACCTCCACTCCCCGTCCTACTCCTTCAACCAGTCCAGTTCTACCTGGTCACTCATTAAGAAGCCAGTGACTGTGTCTTCACTTCCCACAGGTATGCCGTTAGAGAGTTTTCAACAGTGGACAGATCTGATCCGACTTTGTTTCTTAAAAGGTTATTCTAGGAGGAGTGAGTGCTCAGGCGTGAGCAGAGGCAGGTGTGAGGGCTGCACTGCTGAGATGCTGGAGCTCCTGGAAGACCCCCCCGTCCTGAGGAAAGGGAACTTGGAGACTGAGTTGGTCCCCACATTGTGACACTCCCAGTGGGGGAGCAGCACAGAGACAAACCAGCCAGAAGAACCTAGAAGGGTAGAGAGCAATTTCTTCCTACCCAACAGCTGGGATGAGAATATGATGCAACTTTACTGGCTGGACACTACTTGCCCCAAAGCAGTTGAAGTAAGAGATGCTGGGACACCTGATAGAAGCCAGCAGAAGGTGAGAATTCCTACCACATCAGTCAGGCTCCTGGATCTCTGCAAGCAGGGTCTGTTGGAAACAAGAGTGCTGTGTGGCTGACGGGGTCTTGGTGTTCCAGCCGGGTGTCAGGCCTGAGCCTCCAAGGTGGGAGAGCTGAGTCCAGGAAATTGGACCACCAGAGAACCCCCCCCAGACCCCTGTAATATCAGTCGGCGAGAGTTCTCCCAGAGATTTCTGTCTCATCACTAAGACCCAGCTCCACCCAACAGCCAGCAAGCTCCAGTGCTGGACGCCCCATGCCAAACAACTAGCAAGACAGGAACACAACCCCACCCATTAGCAGAGAAGCTGCCTAAAATCATACTAAGTTCACAGACACCCCAAAACAAACCACTGGATGTGGCCCTGCCCACTAGCAAATCAAGATCCAGTCCTACCCACCAGAACACAGGCACCAGTCCCCTCCAATAGGAAGCCTACACAAGCCACTGAACCCACCTTAGCCACTGGGGGCAGACACCAAAAACAACGGGAACTACGAACCTGCGGCCTACAAAAAGAAGACCCCAAACACAGTAAGTTAAACAAAATGAGAAGGCAGAGAAATATGCATCAGATGAAGGAGCAAGGTAAAAACCCGCCAGACCAAACAAATGAAGAGGAAATAGGCAGTCTACCTGAAAAAGAATTCAGAATAATGATAGTAAAGATGATCCAAAATCTTGAAAATAGAATGGAGAAAATACAAGAAACATTTAACAAGGGCCTAGAGGAACTAAAGAGTAAATAAACAATGATGAACAACACAATAGATGAAATTAAAAATTCTCTACAGGGAATCGATAGCAGAATAGCTGAGGCAGAGGAACAGATAAGTGACCTGGAAGATAAAATAGTGGAAATAACTGCTGCAGAGCACAATAAAGAAAAAAAATGAAAAGAATTGAGGACAGTCTTAGGGACATCTGGGACAACATTAAATGCACCACCATTTGAATTATAGGGGTCCCAGATGGAGAAGAGAAAAAGAAAGGGACTGAGAACAGATTTGAAGAGATTATAGTTGAAAACTTCCCTAACATGGGAAAGGAAATAGTCAGTCAAGTCCACGAAGCACAGAGAGTCCCATACAAGATAAATCCAAGGAGAAACAGGCCAAGACACATATTAATAAAACTATCAAAAATTAAATACAAAGAAAAAATATTAAAAGCAGCAAGGGATTGATTAGTTGATCATAGGTGTGTGGGTTTTCTCTGGACTTTCTATTCTGTTCCATTGATCTATATTTCTGTTTTTGTGACAGTATCATATTGTCTTGATTACTGTAGCTTTGTAGTATAATCTGAAGTCAGGGAATCTGATGTTTCCAGCTCTGTTCTTTTCCCTTAAGGCTGCTTTGTCTATTCGGGGTCTTTTGAGTCTCCATACAAATTTTAAGATTTTTTGTTCTACTTCTGTAAAACATGCCACTGGTAATTTGATAATAATTGCATTGAATCTGTAGATTGCTTTAGGTAGTATAGTCATTTTCACAATATTAATACTTCCAATCCAAGAACATGGTATATCTCTCCATCTGTTTGTGTCATCTTTGATTTCTTTCATCAGTGTCTTACAGATTTCTGAGTATAGGTCTTTTACCTCCTTAAGTAGGTTTATTCCTAGGTATTTTATTCTTTTTGTTGCAATGGTGAAAGAGATTGTTTCCTTAATTTATCTTTCTGATCTTTCATTGTTACTGTATAGGAATGCAAGAGATTTCTGTGCATTAATTTTGTATCCTGGTACTTCACCAAATTCATTGATTAGCTCTAGGAGTTTTCTGGTAGAGTCTTTAGGATTCTCTGTGTATAGTATCATGTCATCTGCAAACAGTGACAGTTTTACCTCTTCTTTTCCAATTTGTATTCTTTTTATTTCTATTTCTTCTCTCATTGCCATGGCTAGGACTTCCAAAACTATGTTGAATAAGAGTGGTGAGAATGGACATCCTTGTCTTGTTCCTGATCTTAGTGGAAATGCTTTCAGTTTTTACCATTGAGTATGATGCTTGCTGTGGGTTTGTCATATATGGCCTTTATTATGTTGAGATAGGTTCCCTCTATGACCACTCTCTGGAGAGTTTTTACCATAAATGGGTGTTGAATTTTGTCCAAAGATTCTTCTGCATCTACTGAGATGATCGTATGGTTTTTATTCTTCAGTTTGTTAATATGGTGTATCACATTGACTGATTTGCATATATTGAAGAATCCTTGCATCCCTGGGATAAATCCCACTTGATCAAGGTGTATGATCCTTTTAATGTGCTGCTGGATTCTGTTTGTTAGTATTTTGTTGAGGATTTTTGCGTCTATATTCATCAGTGATGGTGGTCTGTAATTTTCTTTTTTTGCAGTATCTTTGTCTGGTTTTAGTATAAGGGTTATGGTGGCCTCATAGAATGAGTTTGGGAGTGTTCCTTCCTCTGCAATTTTTTGGAAGAGTTTGAGAAAGTTTGGTGTTAGCTCTTTACTAAATGTTTGATAGAATTCACCTGTGAAGCCATCTGGTCCCAGACTTTCGTTTGTTGGAAGATTTTTAATCACAGTTTCAATTTCATTACCTGTGATTAGAGACACAAAAGACCCCGAAGAGCCAAAGTAAGCATGAGGGGAAAAAAACAGAGCTGGAGGAATCAGACACCCTGATTTCAGACTATACCACAAAGATACAGTAATCAAGACAATATGGTAAGGGAACAAAAACAGAAATATAGATCAGTGGAAAGGATAGAAAGCCCAGAGATAAATGCATGCTCCTATGGTCAACTACTCTATGACAAAGGAGGCAAAGATATACAATGGAGAAAAGACAGTCTCTTCAATAAGTGGTGCTGGGAAAACTGGACAGCTACATGGAAAAGAATGAAATTAGAACACTACCAAACACCATACACAAAAATAAACTCAAAATGGATTAAAGACCTAAAATGTAAGACCAAACACTATAAAACTCTTAGAGGAAAACGTAGGAAAAACACTCTTTGACATAAATCATAGCAAGATCTTTTTTGATCCACCTCCTAGAGTAATGGAAATAAAAACAAAAATAAACAAATGGGACCTAATGAAACTTAAAAGCTTTTGCAGAGCAAAGGAAACTATAAACAAGATGAAAAGACAACCCTCAGAATGGGAGAAAATATTTGCAAATGAATCAATGAACAAGGGATTAATCTCAAAAATATATAAACAGCTCATTCAGCTCAATATTAAAAAAACAAACAACCCAATCAAAAAATGGGCAGAAGACCTAAATACACATTTCTCCAAAGAACACATTCAGATGGCCAAGAAGCACAGGAAAAGTGCTCAACATCACTAATTATTAGAGAAATGCAAATCAAAACTACAATGAGGTATCACCTCACACTGGTTAGAATGGGCATCATCAGGAAATCTACAAACAACAAATGCTGGAGAGGGTGTGGAGAAAAGGGAACCCTCTTACACTGTTGCTGGGAATGTAAATTGATACAGCCACTATGGAGAACAGTATGGAGGTTCCTTAAAAAACTAAAAATAGAATTACCATATGACCCAGCAATCCCACTACTGGGCATATACCCAGAGAAAACCATAATTCAAACAAACACATGCACCCTAATGCTCATTGCAACACTATCTACAACAGCCAGGTCATGGTAGCAACCTAAATGCCCATCGACAGAAAAATGAATAAAGAAGATGTGGTATATATATATATATATACAATGGAATATTACTCAGCCATTAAAAATAAAACGAAATTGGGTCATTTGTAGAGACATGGATGGACCTAGGGACTGTCAGACAGAATGAAGTAAGTCAGAAAGAGAAAAACAAATATCATATATAAACGCATATATGTGGAATCTAGAAAACTGGTACAGATGAACCAGTTTGCAAGGCAGAAATAGAGACACAGATGTAAAGAACAAATGTATGGACACCAAAGGGGGAAAGTGGTGGTGGGGGGTGGTGTGATGAACTGGGAGATTGGGATTGACATATATACAGTAATACGTATAAAATAGATAACTAATATGTATAAATAATAAAGTAAAAAAAAAAAAAAAAGCAGCAAGGGAAAAGCAACACATAAGATACAAGGGAATCCCCAGAAGGTTAACAGCTGATTTCTCAGCAGAAACTCTGCAAGCCAGAAGGGTGTGGCAGGACATATTTAAAATGATGAAAGGGAAAAACCTACAACCAAGATTACTCTACCCAGCAAGGATCTCATTCAGAATCGACAGAGAAATTAAAACCTTTACAGAAAGGAAAAGCTAAGAGAATTCAGCACCACCAAACCAGCTTAACAACAAATGCTAAAGGAACTTCTCTACGCAGGACACACAAGAGAAGGGAAAGACCTACAAAAACAAACCCAAAACAATTAAGAAAATGGTAATAGGAACATATATAACGGTAACTACCGTAAATGTAAATGGATTAAATGTTCCCACCAAAAGGCATAGATTGGCTGAATGGATACAAAAACAAGACCTGTATATATGCTGTCTACAAGAGACCCACTTCAGACCTAGGGACACATACAGACTGAAAGTGAGGCTATGGAAAAAGATATTCCATGTAAATGGAAATCAAAAGAAAGCTGGAGTAGCAATTCTCATATCAGACAAAATAGACTTTATAAAAAAGACTATTACAAGAGACAAAGAAGGACATTACATAATGATCAAGGGATCAATCCAGGAAGAAAATATGACAATTGTAAATATTTATGCACCCAACATACCTAAGGCAAATACTAACAGCCATAAAGGGGGAAATCGACAGTAACACAATCATATTACGGGACTTTAAAACCCCACTTTCACCAATGGACAGATTACCCAAAATGAAAATAAAAAAGGAGACACAAGCTTTAAATGAAACATTAAACAAGATGGACTTAACTGATATTAATAGGACATTCCATCTAAAAACACCAGAATATACTTTCTTCTCAAGTGCTCATGAAACATTCTCCAGGATAGATCATATCTTGGGTCACAAATCAAGCCTTGGTAAATCTAAGAAAATTGATATCATATCAAGTATCTGTTCCAACCACAATGCTATGAGACTAGATAGCAATTAAAGGAAAACATCTGTGAAAAATACAAACACATGGAGGCTGAACAATACGTTACTAAATAACCAAGAGATCACTGAAGAAATCAAAGAGGAAATCAAAAAATCCCTAAAAACAAATGACAATGAAAACACAACGACCCAAAACCTATGGGATGCAGCAAAAGCAGTTCTAAGATGAAAGTTTATAGCAATACAATTCTACCTCAAGAAACAAGAAAAATCTCAAATAAACAACCTAGTCTTACACCTAAAACAATTAGAGAAAGAAGAACAAAAAACCAAAGTTAGCAGAAAGAAAGAAATCATAAAGATCAGATCAGAAATAAATGAAAAGAAATGAAGAAAATAATAACAAAGGTCAATAAAACTAAAAGCTGGTTATTTGAGAAGATAAACAAAATTGATAAACCATTAGCCAGACTCATCAAGAAAAAAAGGGAGAAGGCTCAAATCAATAGAATTAGAAATGAAAAAGGAGAAGTAACCACTGACACTGCAGAAATACAAAGCATCCTAAGAGAGTACTACAAGCAACTATATGCTAATAAAATGGAAAACCTGAAAGAAATGGACAAATTCTTAGAAAAGCAGAAGCTTCAAAGACTGAACCAGGAAGAAATAGAAAATATAAACAGACCAATCACAAGCACTGAAATTGAAACTGTGATTAAAAATCTTCCATCAAATAAAAGCCCAGGACCAGATGGCTTCACAGGCAAGTTCTATCAAACATTTAGAGAAGAAATAACACCTATCCTTCTCAAACTCTTTGAAAATATAGCAGAGGGAGGAACACTCCCAAACTCATTTTGCAAGGCCACCATCACCCTGATACCAAAACCAGACAAAGATGTCACAAAGAAAGAAGACTACAGGCCAATATCACTGATGAACATAGATGCAAAAATCCTCAACAAAATACTAGCAAACAGAATCCAACAGCACATTAAAAGGATCATACACCATGATCAAGTGGGGTTTATCCCAGGAACAATACAAGGATTGTTCAATATAAGCAAATCAATAAATGTGATACACCATATTAACAAATTAAAGTATAAAATCCATATGATAATCTCAATAGATGCAGAAAAAGCTTTTGACAAAATTCAACACCGATTTATGATAAAAACTCTCCAGAAAGTAGGCATAGAGGGAACCTACCTCAGCATAATAAAGGCCATATATGACAAACCCACAACCAACATTGTTCTCAATGGTGAAGAACTGAAACTATTTCTTCTAAGATCAGGAACAAGACAAGGTTGCCCACTTCCACCACTATTACTCAACACAGTTTTGGAAGTTTTAGCCACAGCAATCAGAGAAGAAAAAGAAATAAAAGGAAGCCAAATTGGAAAAGAAGACGTAAACTGTCACTGTTTGCAGATGACATGACACTATACATAGAGAATCCTAAAGATGCTACCAGAAAAATACTGGAGCTAATCAATAAATCTGGTAGAGTTGCAGGATACAAAATTAATGCACAGAAATCTCTTGCATTCCTATACGCTAATGATGAAAAATCTGAACGAGAAATTTAGGAAACACTCCCATTTACCAATGCAACAAAAAGAATAAAACGCCTAGGTGTAAACCTACCTAAGGAGAAAAAAGACCTATATGCAGAAAGCTATAAGACACTGATGAAAGAAATCAAAGATGATACAAACAGATGGAGAGATATACCATGTTCTTGGATTGGAAGAATCAACATTGTGAAAATGACTATACTCCCCAAAGCAATCTACAGATTCAATGCAATCCCTATCAAATTACCAATGGCATTTTTCACAGAACCAGAAGAAAAAATTTCACAATTTGTATGGGAACACAAAAGACTCCGAATAGCCAAAGCAATCTTGAGAAAGAAAAACGGAGCTGGAGGAATCCGGCTCCCTGACTTCAGACTACTACAAAGCTACAGTAATCAACACAGTATGGTACTGGCACAAAAACAGAAATATAGATCAATGAAACAGGATAGAAAGCCCAGAGATAAACCCATGCATCTATGGTCACCTTATCTGTGATAAAGGAGGCAAGAATATACAATACAATATATATACTGAGAAAAGACAGCCTCTTCAATAAGTGGTGCTGGGGAAACTGGACAGCTACATGGAAAAGAATGAACTTAGAACGCTCCCTAACACCATACACAAAAATAAACTCAAAATGGATTAAAGACCTAAATTTAAGGCCAGACACTATCAAACTCTTAGAGGAAAACATAGGCAGAACACTCTGTGACATAAATCACAAGATCCTTTTTGACCCACCTCCTAGAGTAAGGGAAATAAAAACAAAAATAAACAAATGGGACATAATGAAACTTGAAATCTTTTGCACAGCAAAGGAAACCATAGACAAGATGAAAAGACAACCCTCAGAATGGGAAAAAATATTTGCAAACGAAGCAACTGACCAAGAATTAATCTCCAAAATATACAAGCAGCTCATGCAGCTCAGTATCAAAAAAACAAACAACCCAATCCAGAAATGGGCAGAAGACCTAAATAGACATTTCTCCAAAGAAGATGTACAGATTGCCAACAAATACATGAAAATATGCTCAACATCACTAATCATTAGAGAAATGCAAATCAAAACCACAATGAGGTATCACCTCACACCGGTCAGAATGGCCTTCATATCTACAAACAATAAGTGTTGGAGTGGGTGTGGAGAAAAAGGAACTCTCTTGCATTGTTGGTGGGAATGTAAATTGATACAGCCACTATGGAGAACAGTATGGAGGTCCCTTAAAAAACTAAAAATAGAACTACCGTATGACCCAACAATCCCACTCCTAGGCATATACCGTGAGAAAACCATGATTCAAAAAGAGTCATGTACCACAATGTTCATTGCAGCACTATTTACAATAGCCAGGACATGGAAGCAACCTAAGTGTCCATCAACAGATGAATGGATGTAGAAGATGTGGCACATATATACAATGGAATATTACTCAGCCATAAAAGAAACGAAATTGAGTTATTTGTAGTGAGGTGGATGGACCTAGAGTCTGTCAAACAGAGTGAAGTAAGTCAGAAAGAGAAAAATAAATACTGTATGCTAAAACATATGTACGGAATCTAAAAAAAAAATGGTTCTGATGAACATAGGAGCAGGACAGGAATAAAGACACAGATGTAGAGAATGGACCTGAGGACATGGGGAGGGGGAAGGGTAAGCTTGGACGAAGTGAGAGAGTAGCATTGACATATATACACTACCAAATGCAAAATAGATAGCTAGTGGGAAACAGCCGCATAGCACAGGGAGATCAGCTCAGTACTTTGCGACCACCTAGAGGGGTGGGATAGGGAGGGTGGGAGGGAGACACAAGAGGGAGGGGATATGGGGATATATGTATACATATAGCTGATTCACTTTGTCATACAGCAGAAACTAACACAACATTGTAAAGCAATTATACTCCAATAAAGATGTTAAAAAAATAAAGGTTATTCTAGCAACTATGCAGAGAATGACTTGTAGGGGGCTGGGGTATAGGGAAGATGGAAGCAAAGAGAAATTTAAGAGCTATTGAAGTTATGAAGTATTGAAGCAAGCAAGAGATGATGGTGGTCTGGACCAGGGAGACACCAGCAAAAATGCTGAGTGGTTTAGTATGTAGAGCTAAGGGAAATTTGCCAATGGATTTACTGTGAGGTATGAAGGAAACCATGGATGCCTCCATGGGTTCGGCCCGAGCAACTGTGTGATGAAGATCTATTAACTAAGATGATCAATATTTGATGAGGAAAATGTTTGGAGGGCATGGACAAGGCCATGTAAAGTTTGAGATGAGTGTAAGGCATCTGTGGTAAGATATTTTAAGCATGTTTTCGTGCAAAATTTCTAACTTTTTATTTTGAAAAATCTAAATACACCCAAAAGAAGAGAGAATAATACCGTAGATTCTATGACCCCACCATCTGGCTTCAACAACTATTATTTTTTGGCAAATCATATTTCATCTGTATCCTCACACATACAGTTGCCCCACCTCACACCTCACCCCACTCTACTGATGTCTTTTAGACTAACTTCCAGACATCATAGCATTTTATCCATAAATTCTTTTGTAATATCTAATATTTAAACATTTATTTCATAACATATACATAAAGCCATTATCAAACTTAAAAAAATTACTATTAATTTCTTTACCGCCTCAGCAATCTAGTCATTGTTCAAAATTTTCCAGTTGCTGGAATAGAATAGACAGCCCAGAAATAAACCCTTGCATATGTAGTCAAATGATTTTCAAGAAGGATTCCAAGAACTTTCAATGGAGAAAGGATAGTCTTTTCAACAAATGGTGCTTGGAAAACTGATATCCACATGCAAAAGAATGAGGTTGGACCCTTACTTAACACTATATTCAAAAATTAACTCAAAATTGGTGAAAGACCTAAACATAAGAACTAAAACTGTAAAAATCTTAGAAAAAAACAAAGAAAAGCTTCATGACATTGGATTTGGCAATGATTTCTTAGGTATGACAACAAGAGAAAAATAGATCTATTGGACTTTATCAAAACGTAAAGCTTTTGTACATCAAAAGACTGTATCAACATAGTGAAAAGGCAACTCACAGAATGGGAGAAAATATTTGCAAATCATATATCTGATAAGGGGTTAATATCCAAAATATATCAATCAAGAACTCATACAACTCAACAACTACAACAGAAAGAAACAATCTGATTTAAAAATGGACAAAGAAGTTGAATACATATTTCTTCAAAGAAGATATACAGATGACCAATGAACACAAAGATGCTCAACATCACAAATCAAAACCATAATGAAATAACCATAATGAAATAACACCTCATGCCTATTAGGATGGCAATTATCAAAAAACTAGAAAATAACAAGTGTTGGGGAGAATATGGAGAAATTGGAACCTTCATGCATTGCTAATGGGAACATAAAATTGTTCAGCCATTGTAGAAAACAGTATGGCAATTTCTCCAGAAATTAAAAAATAGAGCTACCATATGATCCAGCAATTTCAGTTGTGGTTATATACCCAAAAGAACTGAAAGCGGGAACTCATATTTGTACACCTATGTTCACAGCAGCATTATTCACAATGATGAAGTGGTGGAAGCAACTCAAGTGTTTACTGATGGATAAATGGGTAAATAAAATGTAGCTTATTTAGCCTTCAAAAGGAAGTTCTGACACATGTTACAATACAGATAAACCTTGAAGACATTATGCTAAGTAAAATAACCTGTTCACAAAAAGAAATATTGTATGATTCCACTCATATGAGTAGTCAAATTCGTAGAGACAGAAAGTAGAATAGTAGTTGCCAGGAAGGGGGAGATGAGCAGTCATTTTTTAACAGGTATAAAGTTTCAGTTTGGGAAGAGGAAAAATAATTCTGGAGATGGATGGTGGTGATGGTTGCACAACAATGTGAATGTACTTAATGCCCCTGAACCACACACTTAAAAATGGTTACAATGGTGATTTTTTTTAAATTGAGCTATAACTAACATATAAAATCAGTTTCAGGTATACAACTAACGATTTGATATTTGTATAAATTGCAAAATGATCACCATAATAATAGTAAACATCTGTCACTTTACATAGTTCCAAAAAATTTTTTTTCTTGTGGTGAGAACTTTTAAGATCTACTCTCTTAGTAACTTTTAAATATGAAATACAGTATTATTAACTATAGTCACCATGTACATTACATCCCCATGACTTATGTATTTTATAACTGAAAGTTTGTACATGTTGACCCTCTTCACCCATTTTTCCCACCCTCCTCATTCCTCCCACCTTGCCTCTGGGAACCACCAATCGGTTCTCTGTATCTAGGAGCTTGGTTATTTTGGTTTTTTATTTTTGTTTTTTACATTCCACATATAAGTGAAATCATATGGTATTTTTCTTTTTCTGTCTGACTCATTTCACTTAGCATAATGCCCTCGAGGTCCATCCATGCTGTCAGAAATGGCAAGAATTATTTTCTTTTCTTTTTTATTTTTCAAATTCTATTCCCATTTAAGTTGTAACATAATATTGATCAGAGTTCCCTGTAATATACAGTAGGTCCTTGTTGGTGATCCATTTTAAATATAGTAGTGTGTACATGTCAATCCCAAACTCCCTAACTATCCCGCCACCCCTCACCCTTCCCCCCTGGTAATCATAAGTTCCTACTCTAAGTCTGTGAGTCTGCTTCTGTTTTGTAAATTAGTTCATTTGCATGATTTTTTTAATTTTAGATTCTGCATATAAGCGATATCTTGTGATATTTTTCTTTCTGTATCTGACTTACATCACTTACAGTATGACAATCTCTAGGTCCATTCATGTTGCTGCAAATGGCATTATTTCAGTCTTTTTAATGACTGAGTAATATTCTATTGTATATACGTACCACATCTTCTTTACCCGTTAGAAATGGCAAGATTTCATTCTTTTTATGGCTGAATACTATTCCATTGTATATATGCACATTTTCTTTTCATCCATTAATGGACATTTAGGTTGTTTCCATTAAAATGGTAAATTTTATGTTAAGTGTACACTACCACAATTTTTTAAATTTCCAACTGCTTCATAAATTGTTTGTTTGTTTGAATAAGAATCCAAAGTCCATGCACTGCATTTGATTAACTGGTCTTCTAAGTCTCTATGAACT
Organism: Balaenoptera borealis; assembly: GCF_965194805.1. Classification (NCBI taxonomy): domain Eukaryota; kingdom Metazoa; phylum Chordata; class Mammalia; order Artiodactyla; family Balaenopteridae; genus Balaenoptera; species Balaenoptera borealis. Next base: position 38,738,677 of record NC_138870.1, read on the forward strand.
GATACCAATTCCCTCTCACCTACCCCCTGGTTTAAAGTCACATGAAACAAAAAGGATAACCAACAAGGACCTACTGTATAGCACAGGGAATTCTGCTCAATGTTAAGTGGCAACCTGGATGGGAGGGGAGTCTGGGGGAGAATGGATACATGTATATGTATGGCTGAATCGCTTTCCTGTGCACCTGAAACTATCACAACGTTGTTAATCGGCTATACTCCAATATAAAATAAAAAGCTAAAAAAAAAAGTCACATGAAATAATCCCCTGTGTTATTAAGACACAGATCCACTGATTTGAAATACATTTGTTTTATTTTGCTTCATTTTGTTTCCAGTTTTTGTGGATTGCCTTATTTGTTGTTTCCATTTTTGTCTAATTTTCTTTTAAGATTGGGTAAAAACATTTACATGACTCCAAGGTCAAACTATACAAACTGCGTTTAGAGAAGTCTAGCATTAACTTTTCTCCCCACCACCCCAATACCTACCTCCTCACCAGATAACCATTTACAGTAGTTCTTTGTTTATCTTACCATTGTTTTATTAATATATGCAAATACAAATTATATATTCATATCCCTTCCCCCTTCTTAGATAAAAGCTAGCGTATTATAGACAGTGTTCTGCCCTTCATTTTTTTCACCTAATTATTTTTCACAGCAGGAAATTGAGATAATTTTCATTCTTTGTAACTACTTCATGGTCCTCCATTGCATGGATGTACCGTGGTTTATTTCAACTAGTCTCTTACTGTTGGATGTTTGAGTTGATTTCTATTTTGCTATTACAAATTAGTGCCACTAAGAATTGCCTTGTATATATGTCATTCCATGCTTTTCCTGGTGGATCTTTAGGAAAGATTCCTCGAAGTGGAGTTGCTGGGTCAAAGCATAAATACTATGTAATATTGCTAGATATGGACAAGTTTCTTTCACCAGGGCTGTACTCCCATCAGCAAAGTATGGGAGTGCCTATTTTCCCACAGCCTTGCCAACAGAATGCAATTGTTACACTCTTGGATTTTTGCCAATTTGATAGATGAGAAATGAAGTCTTAATGTAGTTTTAATTTTCATCCCTTTCATTAAGAGCAAGTTTGAGCACCTTTTTCTATCTTTAAAGTACTATTTTTATTTCTTTTCCTGTGAATTGTGTGTACATAGTTCTCGTCCAGTTGTATAATGTTGTTTGTTTTCTTCTCACTTTGTAGATAGAGTCCTTTAGATATTAGGGATATTAACCCCTTTTCTGCAAGAGAAGTTATAAATATTTCCCCAGATGTCACTTGTATTTTTACTTTGCTTTTAGTGGCTTTTTGCCATGTGGAATTTTTTAAAACATAGCCAATGTTATCAGACTTTTCACTTAACTTGAGAAATTTTCACTCAGTCACATGTTATAAAGGATTCACCCATGCTTTCTTCTAGTATTTGTATAGTTTTATTTTTTACATTCAGATCTTTTACCCATTTAGAATTTATACTGGTATATGGTATGCAGATGAATCCATTTTTATCTTTTTCATATGGCTATCCAGATATCCCAACATCGCTTTTTTAAAACTCTATATTTCTCCACTGATTTCAGACACTGCCTTTATCATGGTCTAAATTTCCATGTGCAATTAGATTTATTTCTGGATTTTTTTAATTTGGTTCTATTAGTTTGTTTGTTTATTCAATTGCCAATATAATATCCTTCTAATTATAGAGATTTTGTAATGTTTTAACATCTGGTTTAAGATTTCACACCCCCCCCCCATTGTTTTCTTTTTTAAAGTTTTCCAGGCTATCTATGTTTAATTGCTTTTCCAAATGAAATATATAATCTATTTGTTTAGCTTCAAGAAAAAAGCCTGATAATGTGTATTATCAGAAAAGATATTTTACAATATTTATTCTTCCTATTCAAACTGATGGTATGGCTTACTATTTGTTCATGTTTCATTTCTGTCATTCAGGTATATTTTATAGTTTCTTCATATATGTCTTGGTCATTTCTTATTAAATTTATGCTAGGTACTTTTGTTGTTGTTTTTGTTGCAATTATGAAAGGGGTCTTTATATCTTACAACCAGTTATTATTTTTACATATGAAAGCTGTTGCTTTTTATGCATGGATTTTATAACCTGCTATTTTACTAAATTCTCTTAAATGTATTGGTAGTTTTTTTCAAAGATTTTTTGTTTTTCAGATATATAACAATATAATCTATAAATAAAGATTATTTTACCTTTTCTTTTCTAATTCATATGCCTCTCCCTAGGGGCACTGGATGACAATTTGAAAATGGTTTTGAATGGTAATAATGATATTGGCCATCCTTGTTGTATTCCTGACTTTGGCAGATGTTTGTTTCCTCATTAAGTAAGGTGCTGGCTTTGGGGATGAGATAACATATAATTTTCTGATGCATTTTTAACTCCTAGTAAATCTCACTCTCTCTTTACTGTGGCTAAGATGATACGTCAGGATTAGAGAAGAAGTCACCAAGAAGAGTCATTTTTCAAATGTTAATGTACATGCAAATCAGCAGGAGATCCTGTTTAAGTACAGATTCTGATTCAGCAGGTATGAGCTGGGAGCTGAGATTCTGTATTTTTAAAAAGCTCCCAGGATAGTCTGGGCTGCTGCTGCCCAAAGTGGACCACACTTAGAGTAGCGATGATCTAAAAGAGAGATAAGATTTTCTACTTTGATTTTCAAAATAAACTTTAAAATAATTCAAAGTAGAGGAAATAATCATGAAAATCCTGGCTTTCAATTTTAAGAGCCAGACACTTAAAAAGAGAATTGAGGGTTTGTTTGTTTTAGAAAATCTCCCAAAGCTGATCTTTTAACTCACTGTGGACCAAGCCTGGAGAACTAGTGTAGAGGTTTCCTCATTAGACACAGAGTAGCCAGATGCAAGATATGACAAAAGGGTGGCTTCCTGCCACAAAGGAAGGGGAAGAAAGTACTTTCTGCAGCTGTGGGGAGGAGTCTGAGGAGATAGAGTTGAGATGTGTAGTTCCTGCAGCCTTTGTCAGAAAACCTCCTTAGGGCACCAGGGATAGAAACGCACAGATAGCTCAAAGGAGAATTCCAGAAAAAGAGGGAATGCAGGATTAGGTCCTGCTCACTAGTACATTACAAGAGCCTTACAGGCACAAAGGCCAATGTCCAAAGCCCTCACGGAATGAGACTCTTTAGCAGAGACTAGCCAGGCTCAAAGGACTAAGACCAGACACACCTTTCCCAGTGCCAGAATAAGAATTTGCTGTTGGTATTGGGTCTGGATTTCAAACATGGAAAACTATTAAATGAATGTGAAACAGAGAGATTCAATCCATTCATCCATCTATTCATCCACTCTGCAAACTGAGTACTTATTATGCATCAGGTGCTAGGGACAAAATAAATAAGATAGACAGAGCTTTTGACCTCATGGAGATTAAAGTCAATAACATCTAACATCTATTAGCAATGGTACTTTACACAGGGATATATATCTGAAAATCTGCATACTCAAACCTGCTCCTGGCAATCTAATTTGATGGGTCTGGGAAGGACTGAGGAAAGTATATTTTTAAAGTTCCCAGGTATTTCTGATGCTCAATTCTACTTTCAGCACTTATACATCAGTAGAATATTTAATTTCCCAACTAATCATTTAAAACTACAAATTTAAAGTCATGAGTATGTGGTAGAATATTTTATATTCTTTTTGAGTCCTAAAAGACATTTCTGGAATATATGAAAATTATTTTTTAGAAGACTTCTTAAATTAGTCATACTTTATTTTGAGACAAAGCTTCACAATCTTTTAAATTCCTAACAGGCACAAATCAAGATACAAATATAGGACATTTTTAAATTAACACTGTTTCTTTTAATAATTTAAGCCAATTAGTATTTGTATATTTAGTAATACTGTGAAAAGGAAGTTCTCGGGTTGAAATAGTAATTCTGTGAAGAACTGTTAAGTGTATATATTTTTATATTTGGGGTGTGAATGCATGTGTATGTGTGTATGATTGTCCTATATTTGCAAATTCTAAATCTTGACATATATTGATGTTTAGAAAATAAAATTATTTACAAGATTTTCTTGTATATAAAAATACATATTTTTCCAGTAAAGACATCACTTTAATCCAGACTTCCTCCTGGAATCTTCTCCAAGATCCACTTTCCCATCCACAATCACACCCTAGATTTTGATTGTGCTGACAATGGCAACAATGGTTGTAGCTCTATTGCGTTGTCTCAGCATAATTGCCCAAACAACTCTGAAAGGGAAATTTGATCACAGAGACCTAAATGAAGTCTGATATTTCTAAGACCTTGCTCAAATGTCATCCTTCTATTAGTTACCATACCCTATTATACTTCTTGCCACATTACATCGTGGCTTACCAGTTTACGAGTCTGTCTCAACTAGACTATAAGGAGAGGTTCTTGATCTTATTTAAGTCTGACACATCAGTAAATCAATAAATGCTTAAGAAATAAATGAATGATTAAACATGCACTTCCCATCTTCCTTAAAGCTGTAATTTAACCACCAGCATTTAGACAGCCTTCATCTTTTGTGCTCCTAAAATTTGGCTTTATAATCAAGCTCAGTTATATAGGGCTTAGGTTTCTTACTTCCTCTGTGAGCTGTTTCTTTATCCTGGAGGCATAGAACCCACTGGACTAAGCAGTGAAAAGGATAGCAGTGGGAAGAAGCCTCTCTACATTCCAGAATATGCTCTCAGGAAACCAACTAAACCACAGATGTGAAAGCCAGTCAGTGTATCTGTGATATAAGAAAAACAAATAAAATGGAAACACTTACAGAGTAGTTGCATCAAGTGTCTTTACAATAGTTCTACACTTACCCATTAAGCCAACATTATACTCTTTTCCCTTGGTCAAGCCTAATGGTTTTGCTTTAAGTTGTCTTTTTATAATCCAGAGACTAACAACTTTCCTGAGACATCTTTAACTGTTTATTATCTGAATTGCTTGAGGAAGGAACAATGGAGTTAGGTATACCAAATAAAGTGAAGACCCAAATACTGGAGATATAGAAGGAAAAGAGGCCAAATAGGTGTGCCCAGGTTTTGTCTAAAGCAAATCTTTTCCACAGCCATGAGTAGATTTCCAATTGATCAGACTCCTTTAACTCAAAATCTTAGAAACAATTAGAGTAATTTTAGAGAGAGTTGAAAAGACAATATACATGAGGAAATATTGCCCCAAAAATCTGAGCAATCCTAGAGGTGTAGGGGGACAAGAATTGAATCCAGAAAAATAAACTAAGGCACAGAAACACAGGAAAGTAAAATTCTCATAACTCTGCATCAAAGTCTGGAAATGCAGCGAGTCAGCAAGAACAACAACAGAAAATAAAATTAAATTCTATGCCTTAGGTATGAGCTTGATTCAGCTGGGATTTGGCATCCTTAGACCCTCAGGTGTGTACCATAATAAAAAGAGGCTAGGAGGTGACTGCGGGTGAGCCATTATCCTATTTCAGTACTGGGATCACCAAATGTCACCCCCAAAACATAATCAACTTAAGAGAGACATCAGGGCTTCTGAGGGTCATGGGTAGAGAAGGGATAGTTTAAGCTACAATAGTGGGTGAAAGATTAATATAATGTATACTGTACAAATACATTTCATTTTTTAGCATTTTTGGCATTTGGTAATGTTTATTTTTTTGTGACATATTTGATATGGAAATATCTCCAGAGCAAAGAAATATTCCCTAGAAACAAATCTGTTTCCATTTTGTGTTTTTATATTGACTGATGTTCTAGAGGAAAACTGTCAGAAAATAACTTTATAGAATATTCTTCAAAGCCATTACCTTGGGAAAAGTTTTACAGATGAATTTATTGAAAAAATATTTCTTAGATACAAAAATAGTACCATATTAACTGGTACAAAATGAATGTGGAAAGTTTCAGAAGAGGGAGGGAAAGAATTCAGTAAGTCAGCTTGATTGGGCCATTGAATAAGAAAAGAATTTGAAGTCTTAAGACTTGGGAACAAGTCCCAGTTCTGCCACTAGTACTTCTATTTACCCATCCGGGGGAAGATAATGATTATACTACATCACAAAATTTTATGAGAATCAAATAAGATACCCTGTGTGGAGGAGTGATGTCAGCAAGATGGCAAAATAGGAGATTCTGCCTTCATACCCTCACAGAAACACTAATCTGAAAACCATCAAGAGATAAGAGTACCTGCCAAGAGCTCCAGAATCCAGATGAAAGATTACAGCACCACGTAGAGTACAGAAATGAAAAGAGATGCATTGAAGAGGGTAGGAAGGACAGTTTCACTTTACCTGCAACCACTTCTTCAAATGCATACAAGGACCATGAAGAATCAGAGAAACCTGACACCACCTAAGGAACAAAATAAAGCACCAGTAACTGGCCCTAAAGAAATGGAGGTCTATGAACCACCTGACAAATAATTCAGGACACTCATCTTAAAGAAGCTCAGTGATCTACAAGGGAATATAGATAGAGAAGTAAATGAAATCAGAAAAACAATACATGAACAAAATAAGAAGCTTAACAAAGAGATAGAAATCATAAAAAAGAACCAAACAGAAATTCTGGAATTGAAGAACCAATAATTGAACTAAAAAATTCAATAGAGAGCTTCAACAACAGAAGAAAGAATCAATGAACTCGAGAACAAATCCTTTGATATTACCCAGTCAGAGGAACAAAAAGAAAGAAAAGGAGTGAAGAAAGCCTATGGGACTTATGAGACATCATCAACTTAACCAACATATGCATATGGGAGTCCCAGAAGGAGAAGAGAAGAAGAAAAGGGCAGAAAGCTTATTTAAAGAAATAATGGGGGTTTCCCTGGTGGCGCAGTGGTTAAGAATCCACCTGCCAATGCAGGGGACATGGGTTTGAGCCCTGGTCTGGGAAGATCCCACATGCCACAGAGCAATTAAGCCCATGTGCCACAACTACTGAGCCTGTGCTCTAGAGCCCGTAAGCCACAACCACTAAGCCTGCGTGCTACAATTACTGAAGCCCATGCACCTAGAGCCCATGCTCTGCAACAAGAGAAGCCACCGCAATGAGAAGCCCGCACACTGCAATGAAGAGTAACCCCCACTCGCCACAACTAGAGACAGCCCATGCGCAGCAATGAAGACCCAATGCAGCCAAAAATAAATAAATAAATTTTTTAAAAAAGAAATAACGGAAGGGACTTCCCTGGTGGCGCAGTGGTTAAGAATCCACCTGCCAATGCAGGGGACATGGGTTTGAGCCCTGGTTTGGGAAGATCCCACATGCCATGGAGCAACTAAGCCCGTGCGCTACAACTACTGAGCCCACGCACCACAGCTACTGAAGCCCATGCACCTAGAGCCTGTGCTCCACAACAAGAGAAGCCACCACAATGAGAAACCTGTGCACCGCAATGAAGAGTAGCCCCTGCTCACTGCAAATGGAGAAAGCTCGCATGCAGCAACGAAGACCCAACACAACCAAAAACTAAAATAAATAAATAAATTTTTTAAAAAAAGAAATAATGGGAAAAATCTACCCAAACTTGGGAGGAAAATGGTTATCTAAATTTGTAAAGCCCAAAAGACCCCAAATAGATTAAACCTAAAGGGACCTACACTGACACTTAATATAATTAAATTGTGAAAAAATCAAAGACAATGAGAAATTTGAAATAAGCAGAAGAAAAGGGACCATACACATACAGTTTGATGTATTGAGTCACATACAAGGGAATCCCCATAACACTTTAAGCAGATTTCCTGGCAAAAATCTTGCAAGCTAGGAAAGAGTTAGATGATCTATTCAAAGTGATGAAAGAAAAAAACACTGCCAACCAAGAATACTACACCTGTTAAAACTGTTTTTCAAAAATTAAGGAGAAATGATAACTTTCTGAGACAAAGAAGACCTGTCCTACAAGAAGTGGTAAAGTGAGTTATTTCAAGTTAAAATGAAAGGGCACTAAAAAAGCAACATGAAAACATATGAAAGTATAAATCTTACAAGTAAAGGTAAATGTATAGACAAATACAGAATAATGTAATTCTGTAAGGGTGGTGCATTAATCACTTTTAACCCTAGTATAAAATTTAAAAGACAAAAGTATTAAGAGTAACTATGAGCACAAAAATTTGGTTAATGCATATGCAATATAAAAAATGCAAATTCTGACATCAATAAGATAAATGTGTTGGGGGGGGAATAGAAGTGTTGAACTTTTATATGCAATTGAAATTAAGTTGCTATCAGCTCAAAATAAACTATTATAACAATAAGAAGTTTCATGCAAGCCTCATGGTAGCCACAAAGAAAAACCTACAGCAGATACAAAAAAGATGAAAAGGATCAAAGTATATCACTCCAAAAAAAAAATCATCAAATCAGAGAGAAAGACGGAAAGAAGAGAACAGAAAAACTACAAAACAGACAGTAAGCAATCAAGAAAATGGCAATAGTAAGTCCTTATCTATCAATAATTACTCTAAATATAAATGGATTAAACTCAGCAATCAAAAGATGGAGTGGTGGAATGGATTAAAAAATAAGATCCTACTATGTACTGTCAACAAGAGATCCATTTTAGATTTAAGAATATATAATATAGGCCAAAAATGAAGGGATGGAAAATGATATTCCATGCAAATGATAACCAAATGAAAACAGAGGTGGCTATACTTATATCAAACAAAATATAAGTCCAAAACTGTTGCAAGAGACAAAGAAGGTCATTACATAATGATAAAAGGGCCAATTCAACAGGAAGATATAACAAATATAAATATATATGTACCCAACATCAGAGTATCAAAATTTATAAAGCAATCAATGACAGATCTGAGGGAACAAATAGACAGCATTACAATAATAATAGGAGACTTAAATAATCCACTTGCAATAATGGTCAAATCATCCAGACAGAAAATCAATAAGGAAACAGCAGACTTGAACTACAATATAGACCAAACTAATCTAAAAGACATATACAAAACATTCTTCCCAACAGCAGCAGAACATACATTCTTCTCAAGTGCACATGGAACAGTCTCCAAGATAGGTCACAAAACAAGTCTTAACAAATTTAAGAAGACTGAAATCGTTCCAAGTATCTTTTCTAACCACAATGTAACAAAACTAGAGTTCAATAAAAGAAAATGGAAAAAAAATACATGGAAATTAAACAACACACTCTTGAACCTTTGGGTCAAAGAAGAAGTCAAAAAAGGAAATTAGAAAATATCATGAGGCAAATGAAAACAAAAACACAACATACCACAGGCAAATTCATAGCGTTAAATGCCTGCATTAAAAAAGAAGAAAAATCTTTTATAAACAACTTAACATTACACCTCAAAGAACTAGAAAAAGAACACACTGACTCCAAAGTTAGCAGAAAGAAGGAAATAATATTAGAGCAGAAATAAATGAAATAGAGAATTTAAAAAACAATAAAATAAATTGATGAAACTAAGGCTTAGTTCTTTTAAAAAATAAACAAAACAACAAATCCTTAGCTAAACTAAGAAAAAAAAAAAGAAGAATTAAATAAGTAAAATCAGAAATAGAAGAGGAGACAACCAATGCCATGGAAATTTTTAAAAAAGATAATAAGAGACTATTATGAACAACTATATGCCAACAAATTGAACATCCTAGAAGAAATGGATAAATTTCTACAAACATACAGCCAACCAAGACTGAATCAAGAAGAAATAGAAAGCCTGAACAGACTAATAACAAATAAGGAGGTTGAATCAGTAATAAAAGAACTTCCCAACAAAGAAAAGCCCTGCACCAGATGACTTCATAGGCAAATTCTACCAAACATTTAAAGAAGAATTAATACCAGTCTTTCTCAAACTTTTCCAAAAAATAGGAGGGAATATTTCCAAACTCTTTTTACCAAGCCAGCATTACCCTGATAGCAAAGCCAGACAAAGACACCGTAAGAAAATAAAATATAGGCCAATATCCCTGATGAATATGGATGAAAAAATCCTCAACAAAATATTAGCAAACCAAATTCAACAACACATGAAGAGGGTCATACATCATGACCAAGAGTGATTCATCCCTGGGATGCATGGATGGTTCAACATATTCAAATCAATCAATGTGATACACCACATTAGCAGAATTAAGGAGAAAATCACATGGTCATCTCAATAGCTACAGGAAAAGCAGTTGACAAAATTCACTACTCATTCAGGATAAAAACTCTCAACAAATTAGGTATAGAAGGAATTTAACCTCAACATAATAAAGGCAATATATAAAACACCCACAGCTAACATCATACTCAATATTGAAAAGCTTAAAATTTTCCTCTAAGGCAAAGATAATCACTTTTGCCACTTCTATTCAACATAGTACTAGATGTCCTAGCCAGAGCAATTAGGCAAAAAACAGAAATGAAAGGCATCCAAATCAAAATGGAAGAAGTAAAATTATCTCTGCTTGCAGATGACATAATCTTATATTCAGAAAACCCTAAAGACTCTGCAAAAAAATCATTATAACTAATAAATGAACTCAGCACAATTGCAGGATATGAAAATCGATGTAAATAAGTTGCACTTTTATACACTAATGACAAATTATCCAAAAAGGAAATCAATAATCTCATTTACAAAAGCGTCAAAAACAATAAAATACTTAGGAATAAAGTTAACCAAGGAGGTGAAAAATCTGTACACTCAAAATTGTAAGACATGATGAAAGAAACTGAAGAAGACACAAATAAGTGGAAAGATATTCTGTGTTCATGGATTGGAAGAATATTGTTAAAATGTCTATATTACCGAAAGTGTCTACAGATTCAGTGCAATCCCTATCAAAATCCCAATATCATTTTCCACAGAAATAGAACAAAAAATCCTAAAATTTGTATGGAACCACAAAAGAACCCAAATAGTCAAAGCAATCTTGAGAAAGAACAAAGATAGAGGCATCACACTTCCTGATTTCAAAATATATTACAAAGCTACAGTAATCAGAATAGTAATGTACTGACATGAACACACATATATACCAACAGAATAGGCTAGAGAGCTGAGAAATAAACCCATGCATATATGGTCAACTGATTTTGACAAGGATGTTAAGAATAAACAATGGGAAAGTATATTCTCTTCAATAAATAGTGTTGGGAAAACTGGATATCTTCATACAAAAGAATGAAATTGGACGCTTATCTCACACCATACCCAAAGATCAACTCAAAATGGATTAAACATTTAAACATAAGACCATAAAATCCCTAGAAGAAAACAAAGGGAAAAAGCTTATTAACATTGGCCTTGGCAGTTTCTTGAATATGACAACAAAAGCACAGGCAACAAAAGAAAAAATAGACAAGTCGCATTATATCAAACAAAAATCTTCTCTATAGCAAAGGAAACAATTAACAAATGAAAAGGCAATCTACAGAATGAGAGAAAACATTTGCTAGTCATTTGTCTGATAAAGGGTTAATATCCAAAATATATAAGGAATTCCTACAACTCAATAGCAAAATAAACCAAATAACCCAACTTAAAAATGGGCAACGGAACTGAATAGGCATTTCTCCAAAGGAGACATATAAATGATCAATGGGTACATAAAAAGTTGCTCAACATCACTAATCACCAGGGAAATGCAAATCAGAACCACAGTGAGATACCACCTCACACCTGTTAGAATGGCGTGTGTATGTATATATATATATATATATATTTTTTTTTTTTTTTTTTTTAAAAGATAACAAATGTTGGTGAGGATGTGGAGAAAAGGAACCCTGGTGCACTGTTGGTGGGTATGTAAATTGGTGCAGCTGCTATAGAAAACAAGTTCCTCAAAAAATTAAAAATAGAACCACCATATCATCCAGCAAATCCATTCTGGGTAAATTTCCAAAGGAACTGAAATCAGGGTCTTGAAGAGATGTCTGCATGTTCACTGCAGCACTATTCACAACAGCAAAGATATGGAAACAACCTAAGTGTCCACTGATGGATGAATGTTTAAAGAAAATGTTGTATATAAATACAATGGAATTTTATTCAGCCTTTAAAAAGAGGAAAACCCTGCCATCTGTAACATGAATGAGACTGGAGGACATTATAGTAAGTGAAATAAGCCAGATACAGAAGAATAAATACTATATTATACCACTTATATGATGAATCTAAAATAGTCAAACTCATAGAAGCAGAGTGGAATGGTGATTGCCAAGGGTTGGGAAGACAGGAAAAGAGGGAGGTAGTAGTCAAAGGGTATAAAGTTTCAATTATGCAAGATGAATAAGCCCTAGAGATCTACTGTACAGCATAGAGCCTACAGTTAACAATATTGTATTATATAACTAAAAATTTGCTAAGAAGGTAGATTTTATGTGGTGATCTTATCACAAAATAATAGTAATAATAACAACAATAATAAAAAATAAGAGGGTGGGAGGAAACTTTTGGAGGTGATGGATAAGTTTATGGCATAGACTGTGGTAGGTTGTTTTTTTTTTTTACAAATGTATACTTATCTCCAAACTCATCAAGTTGTACATATTAATTAGGTACAGTTTTTTGTATGCAAAAATTTTTTTTAAATAAATAAATAAATACGGTAGGGCCACTGCAAAAAAATTTAAGTTAGTTTTGAACAACTTGGATATATAAATCTTTTTTTCAACTGTACATTTTATGAATTATAAATATGGATCAACTATACCCAATGAAAATTTAGTGTTCTAATTGAAAGGTGTTGTAAATAGAAAATATACACTAGATTTTGAAAGTTTAGTATAAGAAAAAGAGTGTGAACTATCTTACTGATAATTTTTAATATTGATTACACGTTCAAATGTTGATTAAATAAAATATTTAAAGTATATATTTTTTAAAAGATACTGAGTGTAAAAGCATCTGGGACTATATTTAGCATATGATAGCCACTCAAAAATTTTCCTATCTTCCCTAGCATTGAAACTTTTAGTTAGTCAAGTAACCACTTTGAGTTTTAGTTCTCTCATCTCAAAAACTGAAGTACTTCGTTGTACTACAAATCAAATGAAAAATTCCAAGGCAGCCTGTAAACGGCAAAGCATTATTCAGTTCTTAGTTATTAATGTTGTAAGGGACATTTGGCATTTGGGGCTTTTCAGTCTCTAAATCCGCATTCTATTTGGGGGAAATCCCAAGATAGGAGGGGAGCAGGGCCCATACTTCATGATGGAAGCCAAAGAAGGGTAAATATTCCTGACTCCTGGGAGGTAGAGCAGACCCAAGCAGCGGCTCCTGCCTGGACGCTGAAACTTAATGGAGTTGTCGAAGGCACAGGGTCAGAGATCCACTGCAGCAGCTGCGGTGTCTTGGAGTAGTCTCTAGATGGCACACACACAGAGCGGTACTGCCAGCAGTGGCAGTGTCCAGCGGCAACTGTGCCAGGGGCAGTATCCTCAACAGAGGGAGCCTGTAGCAGGATCTTAGCTGTGCCTCATCCTGCTTGGAACCTGCTCGAGTCTGGCTCCCCAACCTTCCCCTGAATTCTTTTTGCACTTAAGATATGCAGAGGTCATTTCTATTTTCATAATTAAAAAATCCTGATTAGTACACATACCATCACCTAAAAGATTCAATCCCTAAGCCCAAGGAGTTGGTATAGTATCTGGACTTAATAATCAAATTGCTGATGATAGAATGATTTATACATATTCGGTTATTTAATATGTTGGCTAAAACTCAAAATAATCAAATTTTTTTTAGTATCAGACGCCAAATAAAATGGCAATGCCCAAAGTAAATCTTCAGTTGAAAGCTTATCTAGTTAGATACCCACATTTTCTGTAAATTCTATATCAAAAAGCAGTAAAAACTTCACAATCAGGGCAAGTGATTTTGTTCCATCCTCTTCCCTGAAGGAATGCTAGCAAATAAATAAATAAATAAATACAAAGACAAGCCAGTCCATCTTAGACACCATAGGGAAGATATCTGAAATTAATATCTTCTACAAACTGTTTTCTTAATGTCTTAAGAATAGTATTTCTCAGCCTTTTTTTTTTTTCTTTTTTCATTATTAACCTCTAAGGAGGGAGAATTTAAATTTAATTTAACTTAACAAGAAAAATTAAATATTAAGGAATAAGATTTTGTCAAATCGGGGTTGGGCCATGGAGGACCACCACGGTTATAGCTAAGGTTTTCTGCCTGCAAGAACCAATTTTTGTCTCCCTTAAGAATGCATGCTTTAGAATTATGGTCCTAAACAATAAACTAAGCTTGGAACAATAACATGGTAAGTGTTATCTGTACTTCCTATTCAATGCCTAAGTAAATATTTATTTGGGGCCTCAGTCAACTGAGTTTATTACAGCTAAAAAATGTCAGGATCAGTTATGGCTTAAGGTCTACTGTTAAAACTTTTCCTATAATTTACAATCTGATAGTACATTCATTTGTTTGAAACAATAGGAGTTTCTTGGTTAACCTGAGACTGAGTTTAAATTACCTATGTTCTAATAGAGAGAACATAGTGCTTTGTAGGATGGAAAGGATAGGTAAATTGGACTGAACTCCATATCCATCCCAACTCATTCTGGCCCATGAGGGCAGAGGTACAACCACTTTCTTTCCCTATTCCACAAATTCTCCCCAATCCACTTAATCATGCCTTTAGCTTTAACTATGACTAAATTGCTAATCACCCCAAACTTCTATCATTAATTCACATCCCTTCCCTTACCTCCAGATCCATTTATCCAATCTCCAATAAATATCTATAACTGGGATTTCCTCCAAGTATATTCAGCTCAGTGTGTCCCAAACTGAATCTACCCTTTTGCTTTCATTTTGTATTACCTAGATCAGGGGACCCCAATCCCCGGGCAGCGGACCAGTACCGATCTGCGGCCTGTTAGGAATAGGACCTCACTGGGGTTGGGGGGGGGGGGAGGGGGGAGGTGAGCAGCAGGTAAGCGAGCAAAGCTTCATCTGCCGCTCCCCGCCCCTCCCCATCATTCACATTACAGCCCGAACCACACCCACACACACCCAGTCCTTGGAAAAATTGTCTTCCACGAAACCGGTCCCTGGTGCCACAAATGTTGGGGACTGCTGACCTAGATTAATTAATGTTAATCAATTTCCCACGCCATAATCTGAGAGTCATTCTAGATTTTTCTTCTTCTTTGCTTTCCCTGTACAATTAAACTCCAATTCTTACCAATTTTACCTTTTTTTTTTTTTTAATTTTAGAATTTTATTTATTGTTTTATACAGCAGGTTCTTATTAGTTATCCATTGGATACATATTAGTGTATATATGTCAATCCCAATCTCCCAATTCATCTCACCGATTTCACCTCTTAAGCATCTCTGCAACCCCCGTTGCATTACAGATCACGTCTCTCACAAGTGCAACCATAGACGCCTAAGAAATTTCTGCCTCCAGTCTTGCTTCCTTTAACCCCTTCTTCATACTTCACACTGGATGTTCTCATTATGATGAAAAGGGAAACTATGCCCTGACTCAAAGCTTTGCAGTGCACATCATCTACATCTTTTTTCTTGGTCTCATGTTTAAGACACTTCTGCTACCGTAACACATATGTTCTGTTTCAAATGGCCTATCACCCTCAAATCATAACTCTCATGAAAGCCTGAGTGATTTTTCTGGTGAATTTCAGGGAACACACTGCTTAGACTTTCAGAGTCAGCCAATGTGTTGACATACCCCATTTGCTGCTCATCTGTAGGGTCATTTTGGTCTGTCCCTTTGAGGAAGGGGTGCGGCAGTTTAGGAGGTAAATGTAGTTCCGGAAGAAGTACTAAGAGTCCTCGTATGACTGAACATCTATGCTACATCATTCAATCCAGTTTTTATCTGTAATAAAGCTACTTTCCTTTTTTTTCCAGAATACACCAAACTCTCACACTTCCTTCGTTTGCACATGCTATTTTCTCTGCTGCTTTTGCTTTTGGAAAACTCTTCATACTTCAAGCTTAAGCTAAAATATTACCCCCAGATGTGCTGAAGAGCTCTTACTTTGTTCCTACTGAAGATTATCTGTGTATCCACAGAGAAATTATCATATTACATTGTAATTAGTTGTTTGCATATTTGACTGTAACTTATAAATTCCTGCAGACCAGGAAATGTACCTTAATTCATCCTTGAGTTCCTAGAACTTAGCACTGAATGACACTGTAGGCCATCAGTAAATAATTATTCAATAAATAGGTAAACAAATAAGCTTACCATGTCCTCTCATCCAAAAAAATAGTTTGAATTAAAAAACATGTTGGCAGTATAATTACATGAATCCTAAAACTGGGTTAAGAAGTGCCACAGTCCTTTTTATAATATATGCCAACTTTAGTGAAAGGAGAATTATTACTCCTTAGATATGTCTCAACAGGCTATCAGTCTAAAAATAAAATCAGCTCTATTTAAAATCCCTATTCTATAAACTCTCCCAAGTAAGAAATTATATATCAAATACCTAAAAAAGGAGTGCAATTCTCCTAGATAAAATCAGTCTTACAGAAAATTGTACACAACTGAGTTTCAAACTTGCATTACTTGCAGTTTATGGGCTACAACGATGCTGATCACACCATTTTATGAGATTCGGTCACAGAGAATTGTGTTTTGGACAAAGCAAGGCACTACTGTAATTCCATAGGTTAGTATTATAGAATGAGATTATAGATATATATTAACATCAAATGTTAACCCTCTCAGAACCACTCCCAAACAAGAACTGAGCTATTTTAGAATAAAGGAATACCAAAACATATTTATACATCATCTCCTTGAAAACTTATTGAAAATAGGCTTCAAGTACAACAGAAATATAATTAAGTAAAGAAATCAGGGGAAGGAAAAATAAGTGCCAGAAAAACAAGATAAAATCCTCAATGAGATTAGGACACAAAATGTATGCCATTAGGTTCTATAGCCTTTCAGAGGTTGCATATAAATTTTTCCACAAACAGAGTTTGGCAAATTCCTATCAACTTGCATATTGTACATAAGCATAAACACACTTACTTATTATTAAGCTCTCAGTTTAATAAGTGCATCTTAGCACATAGCTTATTCACAGCAATGGAATGGAATATAAATAAAAGACCAATAAGTTATAAATAATCATATGTCATCCTAATATTCCCTTCTCACAAAATGTTAAAAGATCTGTAGTGAGGTGGCCAAACTTAAAGCCAACCTGAACTTTAAGCACAGTTTTGGTCTGAGAGGCCCAGACTTAGCATTTAACGAGGAAGGTAGTTTGTATTTTGTAAGGAATGTGCAGAAGCCATAGGTCAATAATTTTAGAGGAGAAGAGGGTTTCTCTCTTCTAAAAGCAGAAAGGTCATAGTCTAATACCAACTTATAAAACCATATTCATAACATTAATAGAAGCAAACCCATTGTAAAGGATCAAAACTCTTCATTGGGAGATGGTTATCAATCATTCAGAAAGTAGGAAATCCTCTTTGGATATTTTTATTTAAACAATTATAATATCTAGATGTGTATTATCAATATTAACACTCCAGCTAAAACTTGGCATGGTATCTACAAAGTTAAGGAAACTTAATCTTGCTTTGTAAACCCAGAAAAGTGAGGCACTCAGAGGATGAATGAAATCTATACACAGTTAAGTCAAATTCAGGTCTTTCCATGTTTATTATACCTGATAATATTTTTTTCAGGTAGTAAAAATAAGTTATACTATTTAAGTTCCACAAAATCCTAGGTGACCTATTCTAATCAGGTGTGCTGATTCTAGTGACCCCCAGTGCTGGGATTCACTGCCTCAGAGCCTAGTGGCTGTCTTCTTCTGCTGGCCTTCCTCCTGGCTCACAAGCCATTCTAATTAAAAGAAATTACACCATCTTGCCCAGACTCACACCTGAAATGTTAAAAGACTGGCCATTGTTGAGAGACAATTCCAGACATCAAAATAAAAAATGAGCGCATAAATTGTTGGGACAAATGGGTGACCATGTGGAAGAAATAAAGTTGGATCAAAATCTCACACTTAACACAAAGCCAAACACAGTATGGTCAAAAATTTAAATGTAAAAAAGTAAACTAAAAGAACTAGAATGAAACATGGAATATTGTTTAAAGCTTCAGACTAGGGATGGTCTTTAACTATGACACAAAACCCAGAAGCTATTTTTAAAGAAAGTAAATCTAAGCACATGGAAATCAAAAACAACTGCATAGCAAAACACATCTGTCTTAGCCATTTGGGCTGCTATAACAAATGCCGTAAATTGGGTGGCTTATAAACAACATATATTTATTTCTCACAGTTCTGGAGGCTGAAATGTCCAAGATCAAGGCATCAGTTTCAATGTCTGGTGAGGTCAACCCACTTACCCAAAGTCAGCCCTCCCTGTCAGAAGAGAGGGCTTTTGGGTAATCAGATCTATACAACTGTAATCAGATCCATAAAAACCCAGGCTGCCTACCTATACTAATCAACGTGGTTCTTTATCCTTAAATATAAACAGGCAACCAAATATTTGAGGAAAACTTGATGCATGGAAGAAAAAGATCAATAAGCAACAAGCAACAAACAACTAATCAAGAAGAAAGAGAAATGATGCAAGGAACAGAAAAGAACTTTCATAAATTAAAAATTGTATTCCCAAAGAGACTTAAGAAGGCATTGCAAGAAGAGAACAAGTGGGACTTCCCTGGTGGTGCAGTGGTTAAGAATCTGCCTGCCAATGCAGGGGACACGGGTTTGATCCCTGGTCCGGGAAGATCCCACATGCTGTGGATCAACTAAGCCTATGTACCACAACTACTGAGCCTGTGCTCTGGAGACCGAGAGCCACAACTACTGAGCCCACATGCCACAACTACTGAGCCCGCCTGCCACAACTACTGAAGCTCGCATGCCTAGAATTGCCTTGTATATATGTCATTCCGTGCTTTTCCTGGTGGATCTTTAGGAAAGATTCCTTGAAGTGCCATTCCTTGAATTTCAAGTATTAAGAGAAAATGCATAAATATCTCAGAATAAAAAACTTGAAAACAGGCCATCTACTTTATTTCTAAAGGAAAGAAAATTAAGCATTTCAATAGCAACACTCAAGTTTCTACAAAACTTTAAAAGAAAATTATTTTGAATCTAGAATTCTATACTCAGATTAACTATTAGTGAAGGGTGAGGAAAAATAATGACATTTTTAGGCTTACTGTAATGGCTAATACTTCTTGAACTCTTCCTATGAACCAGATCAGTTTCAAGCTCTTTGAAATTAACTTATTTATTTAATCTTCAGAACAATACCATTAATTTAGCAATATTACTATCCCTGGTTTTCTAAATGAGAAAACAGAGGCACAGAGAAGATGAGAAACTTGCTAAAGATCATGTCACTCAGAGGAGACAGAGCTGGGCTTTGAATCCATGGAGTTTGGCTGCAGAGTACACACTCTAACTTACTACACAATAGTGTCACTCTGTTGTCCAGGCACTCAGAAAGTTTATGTCCCACAAAGCCTTCTTGAAAAAACAAAATTACTTGAGGACATACTACAGTAAACTGAAAAAGAAGTTCAAGAAAAAATGGCACTGACCTGGAGTCAAGGGGTTTCAAGATCTCAGCTCTGCAGCATGCCTAGAAAATCAAAATAGAAAATCAGAAAGGAAATTCTATTGTATAAATTGTATGATTAAAACCCAGAAGTTCTTAACTGTGAAATGATGGCATAAATTTTCCTTTCAAGAAAAGAGTAAGGCAATTGAAAACTCAGTTTTGAGACATTTTTTGGAGTGGAACAAAAGAGAATGCTTGGAACATTCTCATTCCAAAGGGACAAATTTAATCACACAAACACTCCTGTCAACTTGAACTCAGTCACACTACTTGCTTCTCCAAAGTATAGTAACATACTCAATATTGTAAATATAGCTTTTTGGTTTTCAGTTTTTAGAAGTAATTATAGGAAAAGAATGGAAAACAAGTGTATTTTATATAGAATAGAAAGGAAATAATAGAAGCTTTGTTAATATACAAGTAATGGATTAGTTAAAATAAGATAAAAGGAAAAAGGGGCAGGAGACGTGTATGTAGGAGAAGTAGAGCTGTGCTTACTCTTTCATTTTATAGAGCAAGGAGTTATTAAATACAAATACAAATCATCACAAATTTATAAAGGTAAACACAAAAATAGGTAGAAAATATACCTAACTAAAACTTGGAGGTAGAGGGGGAAAGCAGAGCAGAGATGAATATAAGTGCACTGAATTCTTCACCTTTCATAGCATAAAGCCAATAGGTACCACTCAAATTTTTTAAAACAAGAAACAGAGATAAAATTAGAATGTATAATGCTATCTACTGGAATAAAGTTTAAAACGGCTAAAAGGAGATACATCTGAAGAGTGAAGCCTGTTTTGTTACTATTTTTTTGTTTGTTTTTACCATGTGTATGTATTACCTTTAAAACAGAGTTCGGTTGATGGATGAATGAAAGTAAATAGAGAGCTGCACTGCTTTCTGGAAGAAGGGAGAGTCAAGCAGAAACCTGGAGAAAGAGTAAGATTTATTGGGGTTCCCTGGTGACCTAATGGTTAGGATTCCGGGCTTTCACTGCCATGGCACGGGGTTCAATCCCAGGTAAGGAAACATCCCACAAGCCACGTGGCCAAAAAAAAGTAAGAGTTATCTAAATGAGGAGAAAGAGGAAAGAGTATTTCATGAAGAGGGTCCAGCCCAGAAAGAAGTTCACTAGCTGAGAAATGGAGGAGAAAGGGGAAATTGAAATGAGTTTGGAGAGATAGATAGGAGGGAGACAGGGCTTGTGAGCCATGTTATGGAGTTCAAAGGAAAAGCTACTCAAGCGTCCTAAAAAGGAGAGCATGGTAACCACAGGAATGAGCTCTACACAAGGACACCATGGCATCAGAGTCACAATCTGTAACAATTATCCACACCTGCTGCTCTCCAGCCTCCTGCCTCAACTTGATAGGACACAGGCGTTAAAAAAACTATACCCCCCAGAGGCCTATAACTGTTCTGATTCCAGGAAGCGATGAACGGAAGGTGACCTTCAGAACATGCCTAATCCACGTTGAGCATATCATAATGGTGTTTGGTCTATGAAATGGCCACACTACCTTCCTCTTAGACTAAGAGATAGCATCCGGACTTAAGATTTTATGAACTTCTTATTTGAGACCTGGTTGAATCCGTCTCAGCCTCTGCTCCAGCCATCTAAGACAGCACACTGAACAAAGATGAGGACTGGGCATATTTCTGATAAGAGGACCTAGTAAGCTCTAATACCCAGTATTCAGTCTGCTGGTTGATACACCCTGAAGGGTAAGCTTGGGAACTTGTATCTCCTTCAGAATGTCACTGAGCAGGTCAAAACCTTTTTTAAACAAGAGAGAGTGGAGTGCCCAAACCAGTTCAGAATGCTTACTAGCTGTCTCCTTGTCCCAAGAGCTCATATATTGGAATTCATCAGGAAATTTTTAAAGAATATTAATGATGTAGCAAAATGCCCTGGATATAAACCTAAATTTAAAAAAAAAAAAAAAACTAGGATACAAACCTCCATACAACACTAATCTTATGTCTAAAACACACACACACACACACACACACACACACACACACACACAATATACTCCCCCACAATAACATGTAGTATATATACATATGTATTATCTTTTTTTTTTTAATGGACAACACATATTTTATTCAGGTGCCATCTGAACATTTTAAAAATTTGTTGACATAATATCACTGAACTGTCCACTTTAAAATGGTTGACATGATAAATTTTCTGTTTTGTGTATTTTACCACAATTTTTAAAAAATGTGTTGTTTCAAGATTTTTAGGTTTTATAAAGGTATTGTGTTAGCATAACAATGAAAAATTTAAAAGACCATCTCTAATCTCATTATCCTATCAAGAATTGTTTACATTTTTTTCACACACACACACTGTATTTTATTTTTACAAGAGATAAATAGACTGACACCAAGCATTGTAAATGGATGACCACAACAAAAGCAACAATGATTGCAATTACCAAACACGAAACACACTCATAGTATGTCACATATGTATTATCTTAACAGTGCTGTCTCAGGATAGCAGAATTATAATTTTACTTTCTTCTTTGTACTTTTATATGTCTTGTAAATTTTATTAATGGACACATTTATGTTTAGAGAGTTTAATTTTAAACACTAAGATATTAAATACAAAATAAATACAATTAAAACTAAATGAATTAAAAAACCATAAACACTCTAAAAATCAAGAATTTTAAACAATAGAGTCAAAATAAATAGAAAATAATCTATGCATAGGAACCACAGTTAAAAAGTTAAAACATTAAAGTGATACAAAGCAAAAAAACATTTTAGAAATAAAAATCAGAAAATAAAATATGAGTATAAAATAGAATGAAATATTCTTAAAGTCTAGAAATGAGGACTTATTGTGAAGTTAGGCAAGTGAAAAGAAGACAAAAGATTAAATAGGTAGAAGGTAAATGAAGAATAGAAAAAATCAAATATGCACAGTGTGGGGACTATAGTCAATAATTATGTAATATCAGTATAATAACAGATGACAACCAGACTTATGCTGATCAGCTTGAAATGTATAGAAATATGGACTCACTAGTTGTGTGTAAGGAACTAACACAGTGTTGCAGGTCAATTATATTTCAAAAACAAACAAACATAGAAAAAAATGTTAGACTTGTGGTTATCAGAGGCAGATGGTGGTGAGAGGGTGACTTGGATGAAGGAAGTGAAAAGGTACAAATTTCCAGTTATAAGATAAACAAGTACTAGGGATGTAATGTACAACATGATAAATATGATTAACACTGCTGTGTGTTACATATCAGGGGTCCCCAATCCCCGGGCCACAGACCGGTACCGGTGCCTGGCCTGCTAGGAACCGGGCTGCACAGCAGGAGGTGAGTGGCTGGCAGGTGAGCGAGCAAAGCTTCACCTGTATTTACAGCCTCTCCGCATCGCTCACATTACCGCCTGAGCTCCGCCGCCTGTCAGGTCAGCGGTGACATTAGATTCTCATAGGAGCTCGAACCCTACCGTGAACTGCGCATGCGAGGGATCTAGGTTGCTTGCTCCTTATGAGAATCTAATGCCTGATGATCTGAGGTAGAGCTGAGGTGGTGATGGGGAGCGCCTGCAAAAACAGATTATCATTAGCAGAGAGGTTTGACTGAACAGAGACCATAATAAGTCAACTGCTTGTAGACTCATATCAAAACCCTATCAGCGAGTGGCAAGTGACAATTAAGCTGCATCTGATGGCAGGCTTTAAATCAGAATCCGACACTTATTTTAGTCCATGCATGGCCCGCCCATTATTTTATTTACCACTTCCATTCGGGCCTTTTTCCTGCACTGTACACCTGTCTCAGTCTGTTTTGGTAAGCCCACAAGCTAACCCCAGTCAAAATGAGTAAAACACAAACGTTGCTGGAGAGCTTCTTTTAAAAGGGGGAAAGATCCAATGATGAGACAGCAGAAGACTCTAAGACTGCCAACAAAAAGAAAGCTGCATTTAAAAGAAAACACCAAGGGTCCTACTTAAATTACAGGTTCATTGCAACAGGTGATTCACATTCTCCAAGCCCGCTTTGTATACTATGTGGCGACCGGCTATCCAACAAAGCTATGAAACCTTCAAAACTGCTTTGCCACATGGAGACCAAGCACTCTGCATTAAAAGACAAGCCTTTGGAGTTTTTCAAAAGAAAAAATGTGAACACAAAGAACAGAAGCAATTATTGAAGGCCACCACTTCATCAAATGTGTCTGCACTGAGAGCATCATTCTTAGTGGCTAACCGCATTGCTAAAGCTAAGAAGCCCTTTACTATTGGTGAAGAGTTGATCCTGCCTGCTACTAAGGACATTTGTCGTGAACTTTTAGGAGAGGTAGCAGTTCAAAAGGTGGCACGTGTTCCTCTTTCGGCTAGCACCATAACTAGATGAATTGATGAAACACCAGAGGATATTGAGGCACAATTGTTAGGGAGGATTAATGAGTCACTGTGGTACGCAATCCAGGTTGATGAGTCTACCAATGGTGACAACAAGGCAACAATGCTTGTTTTTGTGCGATATCTTTTTCAGGAGGATGTGCATGAGGATATGTTATGTGCACTTTTGTTGCCAACCAACACCACAGCTGCAGAACTATTCAAGTCTTTGAATGATTACATATCAGGAAAACTGAATTGGTCATTTTGTGTCAGTATATGCACGGACAGAGCAGCTGCCATGACTGGACAGCTTTCTGGTTTCACTACTCCAGTCAAAGAGGTCGCTTCTGAATGTGAGTCTATGCACTGTGTCATCATAGAGAAATGCTGGCTAGCCAAAAAATGTCACCTGAACTTAACAACGTTTTGCAGGATGTGATTAAAATTATCAACCATATTAAAGGACGTGTCCTTAACTCACGTCTGTTTGCACAGCTCTGTGAAGAGATGGACACAGAGCACACACGTCTTCTCTTATACACAGAAGTGAGATGGCTTTCTAAAGGTAGATCACTGGCCAGAGTTTCTGAGTTACGAGAGCCGCTCCAGAGATTTCTTTTAGAAAAACAGTCACCACTGGCAGCACATTTCAGTGACACAGAATGGGTCACAAAACTTGCTTACTTGTGTGACATATTCAACCTGCTCAACGAACTCAATCTGTCACTTCAGGTGAGAATGACAACTATGTTCAAGTCGGCAGATAAAGTGGCTGCATTCAAAGCCAAACTGGCATTATGGGGGTGATGAGTGAACACTGGGATTTTTGATATGTTTCAAACATTAGCAGAGATTTTGAAAGACACTGAGCCAGGGCCTTCTTTCTCCCAGCTGGTGCATGGTCACCTATCTCAGCTTTCAAAAGAGTTTGAGCATTACTTCCCAAGCACAAAAGACCCCCAAACTGGGAAGGAATGGATCCGCGACCCATTTGTGAATAAACCAAGTGAATCGACTTTGTCTGAGCTAGAAGAGGATCAACGGCTTGAGACTGCAAATGACGGTGGCCTTAAAAGTATGTTTGAGACAACTTCAAATCTCCATACATTCTGGATTAAAGTCAAGGAGGAATATCCTGAGATTACCCCAAAAGTACTGAAAGGCCTGCTTCCATTTCCAATATCCTATCTTTGTGAAACAGGGTTTTCTGCAGTGACAGCGACCAAAATGAGATTATGGAGTAGACTAGACATAAGCAACACACTTTGGGTGTCGCTGTCTCCCATCACCCACAGATGGGACCATCTAGTTGCAGGAAAACAAGCTCAGGGCTCCCACTGATTCTGCATGATGGTGAGTTGTATAATTATTTCATTATATATTACAATGTAATAAAAATAAAAATAAAGTGCACAATAAATGTAATGCACTTAAATCATCCTGAAACCATCACCCCCTGCCCCAGTCCATGGAAAAATTGTCTTCCACGAAACCGGTCCCTGGTGCCAAAAAGGCTGGGGACTGCTGTTATATATGAACGTTGTCAAGAGAGTAAACCCTGAGAGCTCTCATCACAAGGAAACACAGTTTTTTCTATTTCTTTAATGTTGTATCTATATGAGATAACGGATGTTCAGTAAACCTACTGTTGATAATCATTTCATGATGTCTGTAAGTCAAATCATTATGTGCTGTATACCTTAATTAGTGCTGTATTCCAATTATATCTCAATAAAAAGATAAAGAAAATAAAAAATCAAATAACGAGCATCATGGGAGCATGAAATTGTTATATAAAGCCAGGACGATGAGCCAGTCAATAGAGTGTGTCTTTAATAAGACAGGTAAAGAGAAAAGAGCGAGAAGAAAGCAATAAAGAAAACCAACTGTAGACCAGCAAGTGGCCTCAGTCCTTAGTAAAGTTGTCTGGTTGAAGAAGCGTTCTTGGGAAAATCTCCTCTGGTCCTATAGTGTTCTTTATTGACTCAAACCTCAGGGAAGGGAGCCACAAGACACCCCCCTTCTCTCCTCTTTTGGCCACAGCTATATTTTTACCAAGTCCTTGGAAGAGGGCCCAGCTCTGACAGAAAGCCATCTCCACCTTTCAGAAGCTTCATCACCTGTGACCATTCAGCCCTGGAAACTGCTGGCCTCTTGCATGACAGAGCAGAGGAATATGCTTCCTCCAGAAAGCACATTTACAGCTTAATTTCATTCATTTATTTACTGAACACTTATAGCCTACTGTTTACTGACTCGCCACTTCTTCAGAGCAGTCTTCCCTAATTATCCAATCTAAAGAAGTTTCCCTATATCACTTTCTCTCTTGTAATATTCTGTTTTTGACCTTCATGGACTTTTCCTGGTTTGCAGTAATTTTTTTATGTACTTACTCTCTTAATATCTATTTCTCTTAGTAGATGATAAGCTTCACAAGAACAGAGATCACACTGTTTTGTTTACCATTAGAGAACACAGTATTGGCACTTAGTAGGCCCTCAAAAGTAATTATTGGATGAATGGATGGATGGAACTAAGGAAGGATCATTGTGTAGGCATACAGGTGGATACGTGAATATAACAAAGGTGTAGGCTATTTATATTATCTTTGTAGCCCAGCACCTCCCATAGTGCTTGGTGTATAGTATGGACCTATAAATTTGCTGACTATATCCTAGGCGCTAGGGATGAAAAAATGAGAACAGCTCTGTCCCTGATTTTCAGAAGTCAAATTTTAGATAACAAAACATATAAATGAATAATTGCAGCAATGTGAGATGTATGTGAGATGTATGGTATATTTGAAATACAAACATGGCATTGTGGAAGCACTAAGAGGAATGTACTTAACTGCCTGCAGAGTTCAAAGAAGCCTCCTGAGGGAGGCTGTACTTGAGCAAGTCTTAAAGTATGCCAAGAAATTTCCTGAATAAAGAACAGAGGGAGGACTTCCCTGGTGGTGCAGTGGTTAAGAATCCACCTGCCAATGCAGGGGACATGGGTTCAATCCCTGGTCCAGGAAGATCCCACATGCTGCGGAGCAACAAATCCCATGCGCCACAACTACTGAGCCTGCACACTGCAACTACTGAGCCCCTCGCACTGCAACTACTGAAGCCTGCGTGCCTAGAGCCCATGCTCCGCAACAAGAGAAGCTACCGCAATGGGAAGCCCACGCACCGCAACGAAGAGTAGCCCCGCTCTCCACAACTATAGAAAGCCTGCGTGCAGCAATGAGGATCCAACACAACCAAAAAAAAAAAGCCGAGGGAAAGCATTCTAGAAGATGATACATAAAGATAGAGGATCATTTGAGGAATCATGAGTCATTCAACATGGCTGCAAAACACAAGATGCAGCAGAGTCTCAACAGATGAGGCTGGAACAAGGACAAAGGCCAGATTGTACTAAAAAGTTTCAGCTTTGTCTTGTAAATGATGACAAGACTTGGGATAACAAGTGTGAGAATGACATGATCAGACTTGCATCTTAGAAAGGTCACTCCAGCCATAGTGTAGCTAATAAATTGGAAGGGCAAGGAGATGTGGGCACCAGTTATAATTCATGTGAGAAATGACGAGGGCGTGAATGTGGCAGTGGCACTGAAAATAGAAAAAGAGAGAAATTCAGAGGATATTAAAAAGGTAGAAGAGACAGAAGGAGATAGTTACCAGAGGGATGTGCTGACAGAGAGGAGGGTCCTCTTGGATGATTGATAGGTTTTTGGCTTGAGCACCGGGATGAACTATGGGTCCATTAACCAAAAGTTGGGAGGGGAGAGAAGAGAACATTTGGAGATATGTTGCCTTTGAAGTTCCCCAATCTAGAATGAGACATTAATTAATAAGTTAAGTCTGTAACACATGACAGCAGTCAGAGGTGAGGATGAGATCTAGCAGTGATCAGTTCCTGGATGAGAGTTACAGATATGGGTGGAGAATTGCCCAGGGGAACAAAGAAGAGAGAAGGGGACTGAGTGTGGAATCCTGTGAAATATATGCGATTCATTTAATATCAAATTATGGTTTATTTGGTGTAAGCCAAACTTCTTCCACTAATTTTATTTATTTTTATTTATTTATTTATTTGTTTATTTTTTGGCTGCATTGGATCTTCGTTGCTGCACGTGGGCTTTCTCTAGTTGAGGAGAGTGGGGGCTACTCTTCGGTGTGGTGCGCAGGCTTCTCATTGTGGTGGCTTCTCTTTGTTGTGGAGCACGGGCTCTAGGCGCACGGGCTCAGTAGTTGTGGCTTGCGGGCTCTAGAGCACAGGCTCAGTAGTTGTGGCGCACGGGCTTAGTTGCTCCATGGCATGTGGGATCTTCCTGGACCAGGGCTCGAACTCGTGTCCCCTGCATTGGCAGGTGGATTCTTAACCACTGTACCACCAGGGAAGTCCCTCCCCTAATTTTAATAACTTATTCACTCTGGTTAAAGAATCCCACAACTTAATCTTAGTAACATGTATATAGTGTTGACACTGTTACTATTGACAATAACTCACGGTTAATAGTTTAATTTTTTTAATGTTTTAATTATTTGTTTGTATAACCAAAACTTCTGCTGCACAAATCATGGTCATTTTATATCTTTGGTTTAATTAAAAAATAAGCATGTAGATACAGACAAACCTAGAAACGGTTTCCTCCTTGCCTCTTCCTTCCTCTGCTTGTCTACTGTTGTTTGTATTATTCAAATATTATCACAACTATGCCCTGCTCTTGAGAGAGAGAAAGTCACTTGGCAAATTGCCATTTCAAGGTTCTTAAAGAGTTGCTGAAACAAAAATCCACAAAACAGAGCAAGTTAATAGTTATTAGCATATTCATAAACTGAGATATAAAGTCAAACTCAGTATTTTCATTCCAAAAAGTCACCTACTATGTCATTGGTGATGCTCTTTGTTCTACAGCCAATAGATCAATGCTTGTGTGATTTGAATAAATTCTCAGAGGCATTTATACTTTAAAAAATAAGAGCATCCAAAAGAAATATTTTTTAGTAGTTAAAGGTACTCAAAATACTGCATGGATTTAGGTAGCTCTGTAGACTTCGGGAGAACAATCTGTTGTCTTTTAACAGCCTTGTAATCTCATGATGAAAACTTCCTTCCATTCACCGATATGTGTAATAAAAATTGTGACATAGTATCATTAAAATATTCAAATTATCATTGTCTTTTATACTGAGAGTTTTCAAAGAAGCATCAGGACAGGGGAGAATTTCTTTAGCAGGATATTCATCAAAAGACGCAAAACACCTCAATGTTAGTTTGTAGAAAAATTATGAGAAAATTCATGCAGCATTTAAAAATTCTCTTGGACACTGAAAATCAATAAATATAACATGTACACAAAAATCAAAAGGCAGGGATATTTTGTTTATACCACATGGCACTTTCAGTTGCCCAAAATTTAGACAAAGAGGTAGCCAGTTAAAGATTTGAGAGTCAATTGTATCTGCCTGATTGGAAAAACGGCTGATAGGAATGAGACAGTGGTTTTTCTACTGTTTCACTTCTTGAGTCCCGGCTTACCCTGAGATAAGTCACCAGTAATGGGTGGAGGTCTTTTTCTCTCCCCCACTCTGATAAAGCCTAGTCCCTAAAAAGATCCTTTGTGCCTTTGTAAATATAAACTCTTCCTCCCCTGTACTTTTATGCTATTATCTTCAGTAAAACGGGATTTTTCCCCTTAGAAAAATATCAAGGCACAGTTATTTCTAAAAATGGCTTTGACTCCCAGACACATTCCCCAAACATCCCAAGTATATTTCTGTCTCTACACTTTGCATGTGTTTCCCTATGTGTCTCTATGTCTCTTCTACCTTCCAGCATCCAGTAGCTCCCCATTCCCAACACTCACCTCCATCACTTAGGCCAACTTGAATGTCATCACCTCTGCGCAGCTGATTTCCTTTCCCAATCCCACCGCAAATCAATTACTTTCTCATAGGTGATCTCTTTCTTAGAATGGGGTTATTGTGAAGATTAAATGAATTAGTCTGTATAAAGTACTTCAAAGACTGCCTGGCATGAATTATGTATTAAATGAGTGTTGGCTATATCACCATCATCATGTGTTTCTGAAGTACTTTCTATAGACCTTCACTGTAACATGACTTTCATCCTATCACTTAACATTTCTCCTTACGTCTTACTCAGATCACCTCCTCTATGATGCCTTTCCAGCCCACCAATCTAAAATTTCAAAACCACCCCCCTTAAAATCCGTTTTCTGATTTTTTACATCTTTAGCACTTCCCACTATATACATTTTACCTCATTATCTTGTTATCTTTTTTACTGGATGTCTCTCTCATCAGAAATGTGAGTTCCATGAGAGCAGTAAATAGTTGTTCAATAAATGAGAAAATTAGTTTATATTTGGTTTCACCATATCCCTTGAGAACCTAATAGCATCTGGCACTCAGTACCTCAGGTGAGTAATGGAAAGGTCTGGAATCCTGAGGCCATTTTAGAGGATGGCACATCTGAATGGAACACCCCAGTGAGAAACAGCCAGTTACATCATGAAGGCACTGAATGTTAGGAAGAGAGGAAAATTCTCAACATGGACACTACAGCTTTACATCCTTTTCTCAACAATGGTTACTAGGGAAGGCTCTGGGTCCCAGGCACATTGTTTACATTTGATAACGGATCATTTATAAAGATTACTGATGCATATTTGGCGAAGACAGATAAAACTGACATATATACAGTTTGCTTCAAAACAAATTTAAGGTTAGATGAAAATTCTCATATTACAACACTGCATGATGGGTACAGTTTTTTAAAAGCACAGTCTAAGGCCATTTTTCTCATTATACCGTATGGTGTTTCTGTATTGAAATTATCTCCAAGATCATACTGTAAAATATTGTGAAAATGTCATACGTGGGTAGTGCAGGGTCATTTTTAAATAGGGAATCATTTTGAATGCCCATGTAACTTAACATTTTCTTAATAATTGTAAACAAATTATATCAGGGAATTTGGGAAAGTGTCACAAAATAGCTGCTGAGCAGGAATAGTATGGAAAAAAGCAGGGTTTGTTAACTGGAATAAAATAAACCTACTTGGAACTTGGAACTCAAAATCCCAGCTCACTTGCATGGTGTCTGCCATGCGCTGCTCATGTAGGGTACATTCCTAGCCAGGAATGTCAAGTTCTAAATAATTCTATCCAGAATGACCTAGTAACTGATCAAAATTACCTAACAGCTATGGCAGACCAAATATCCTATCACATAGATCAGAAAGTTTTGTATCTCATCCCACTTAGTGGCTGTGTGACCTCAAATAAGAAACTTAACCACTCTGAGATTTTATGGCCTCATCTCAAAATGATGATAACACATTAGTGCTGACTTACCCAGTTTTTGTGAGGATCTAATAAAATTACGTGAGCAAAAACATTTGGTAAACGCTGAAGTGCTGTGCAAATGTAAAATTTGTGTGTTTTAGAGGTCTTTTGCACCCAATCCTTGCCTCAATAAATGACCTCTCTGTCCTCAAGCTTGTTTTTGTTTAATCTTACATTGCCCCAAGATTTAATTTCTTACCCATTGAAGTTATTTCTTTAGACCTTCTTTAGACCTTGCCTCCACACAGCACTTTCTTGGACTACTAGAACTTTAATTTTCTGGCTTCCACTTGACTCAGAATTTAATATTAAGCTTACGCTGAACCTATCACCATAAGAACTGAGTGTAAACTAAGGGCACACTCTCCTGTCTACTGTAATCCATCTAAGTAATATGCAGTATTTGAGGGTAGAAGACAAGGTAGCAAGGAGTTTCACTTCTCTTTCAAAGAATTAAACCAACTCTTTATCTTTAAGGAGACTTACTTGAAAAGACTGCCAATTCCTCCTCATGAAATAATGCAGAAACCATTATTCTTTGTCTCTCCCTTCAGCATTGAGCCAAATGCACTTATAAACTAAAACTAGAAGGCATTCTTGTTTGCAAAAGACTTTAATAGGAAACCAGAGCTGATGGCTAACGCTAGCAGTAAAAGTCTATGCCCTAGTTTCTTCTTCATAAAGATAATATCCAACAGATATAGCACTTACTATGTGCCAGGGTCTTTATGTGTATTATCTCATTTACTATTCCCAACATCATCCCCGTCTTACAAATGGGGAAACCAAGGCACACAGAGATTAAGTAGTTTACACAAAGTCAAACAGCTAGTAAGTGACAGAGCTGGGATTCAACTCCAGAGTCAGGCTCCAGAGTCTGTAGTGTTAAGTCTATGTTATACTGCTGATAATATTAATAGAAATTGTAATATTATCTATTGTTATAGAACAAATTACCCCAAAACTTACAGGCTTAAAATATCACAGTGTCTGTGGGTCAGGAATCTGGGTACAACTTAGCTGGATCCCATTTCAAGATCTTCTGCAAGTTGAAGTCAAGGTGTCATCTGGGGCTGTAGTCATTTCAAGGCTCAACTGGGGAAGGATCCACTTCCAAGCTCACTCACAAAGTTGTTGATAGCATTCAGATTCATGCAAGCTGTTGGATGGAAGCTATCTTAATTCTGTGTCAACATGGCAGTTTGCAAAGTGTACAAGCTGGGAAGGCAATAGAGACTCCAGCAAAAAGGAAGTCACAGTTTAGTGTAATGTAATCACAGAAGAGACATCCTATCACTGTTGCCATATTCTACTCATTAGAAGCAAGTCCCTGAGTCCAGCCACAGTCAAGTGGAGGGGATTACACAAAGTGCATGAATACCAGGAGGTGAGGATCAATGGAAGTCATGTCAGAAGCTGCCTACCCCCATAATAAGTAATAGGAGCTAAGGTTTACTGAAGGCTTACTATGGGCCAGGTAATAATCCAAATATTTTACATTCATTAATGCTCAA
The DNA here is from genome assembly GCF_965194805.1 of Balaenoptera borealis. Taxonomy (NCBI): domain Eukaryota; kingdom Metazoa; phylum Chordata; class Mammalia; order Artiodactyla; family Balaenopteridae; genus Balaenoptera; species Balaenoptera borealis. The sequence continues at coordinate 38,771,569 of NC_138870.1, forward strand.
AACAAACCCCATTCAACAGATGAATTAGTAACAGAGTAGGAAAAAATGAAGAATACCATTTTCTGGTACTCCAACAGAAAAAAGTTTTTAGAATGCTTCAAAATATTATCACAAACTGACTTTACCACAACCATATAATGGGCCTTCTATAACTACTGACAACCAGTACTTTCTCAAAGTACTTCCCCTCTAGCTCTACCAGTCCTGGGGGTGGGGAAGAAGAATTATCCTTAAAAAAAAAATCACTATTTCTCATTCACATTGTTAAAAATGAATATATCTTTATACTAATTCAGTTTTCAAAACTGAACTAATAATCATCGTCTTAAGCTTTCTATGTGAATATCTACCAAGGATTCAAGATATCCAAATGAATTACAGTTTTAATTCTAAATTTGTTCAGATCCGGTTTCTCTTCAAAAAGTTGAGGTGGCTGGCTCCCAGGTGGCCAACCTTAAAGAAAGATAAGAAAGAACAAGTATTTCCTCTGAAAGAGTCCAGGCTCTATGGAATTGGGTGGAGGGGGGCACCGAAGCACTCAGACTCTCTCTCTGCAGCCCTGCCCTCAAAATTAGAGGCCTGGGGAAGAGGCAGAATCACTAAGGGCAGGAGGCGCTGGCAGTCGTCTTCCCTGTTTTTAATAGGGACTAAAGCAGTGGCTTATTATGAGAGTTGCGTGGAAGATATCCCAGATTCCTAGGCCACTGGGTGTGTGTCTATTTTCAAGCCTCTGATATTTGCCATGACACATCCTTTAAACATCTAGAACCAGTTCCTGGTCAAGTTAAAAATATCAGCAAGTGAATATAGATTCCAAATCCTAAATGTGAGCAAATGAAATTTAACTGTTGCTCATTAAAAGAATGACATTTACCAAGAAGGGTTAATTCAGTGATGTAGGAAGGATTATTAATACGTTAATGATTTGGGACTTCCCTGGCGGTCCAGTGGTTAAGACTCCTCGCTTCCACTGCAGAGGGCACAGGTTTGATCCCTGGTCGGGGAGCTAAGATCCTGCATTCTGTGCGGCATGGCCAAAAAAAATTACATATATATATAGATATAGATATCTATATCTATATCTATCTATCTATCTATCTATATATATATATAGATATATATATATATATGTATGTTAATGATTCATCACATTTACAAGTCAAAGGAGTAATACAATCTCAATAAAAGCCAAAAAGGTATTTGCTAGAATGTGACAGCTATTCATAATTAAAGAAAAAACATCTCATTAAACTGAGATAGAGGAAACCTATTTTACCATGACAAAGACTATTTATCTAAACTAATATCATATTTAACAATGAAACACTAAGAGAATTCCCAAAAAGTCAGTGTTAAGGCAAAGATGCTCTTCATTATTTTCTAAAGCACAAAAATGAAAATCTAAATGTTCAGCAGTTGAGTATAAAATAATTTCTGATACACCTACAATATAGAATTATGCAGCTGATATAATCATGCTGTACATTATGTATACATGTGTATGCATGAGATCCATAGACACACAATACAGTTGACCCTTGAACAGCAATGGGGTTAGGGACCTGACCCTCACAGAGTTGAAAATCTGCCTATAACTTTACCATCCTATCCAAGGTTCCACATCTACAGATTCAACCAACTGCAGATCCTGTAGTACTGTAGCATTTATTGAAAAAAATCCACATATAAGTGGACCCACACAGTTAAACTCTGTTGTTCAAGGGTCAACTATATATATAGATCTATATGTATGTAGATACTATATGTTTGTAAATACAAAATATATTTATTTTCATAATGCTTTTGGTACACTATTAATTTCACACAAACTGTTAATAGTGGTTCCTTTAGAAGAGTGGGATTGCTAGACTTGAAGGGGGATTAGAATGGAAAGATCCTATGTAAAGAGAAACCTGTGTAAAGAGTAATTCTGGGGCTTCCCTGGTGGCACAGTGGTTAAGAATCCACCTGTCAATGCAGGGAACACAGGTTTGAGCCCTGGTCTGGGAAGATCCCACATGCCACAGAACAACTAAGCCTGTGTGCCACAACTACTGAGCCTGCGCTCTGAAGCCCACAAGCCACAACTACTGAGCCTGTGCTCCACAACTACTGAAGCCCACGCACCTAGAGCCCCTGCTCGGCAACAAGAGAAGCCACCACAATGCGAAGCCTGCGTGCTGCAACGAAGAGTAGCCCCCGCTCACCGCAACTAGAGAAAGCCCAAGTGCAACAACAAAGACCCAACACAGCCAAAAATAAATAAATTTTTAAAAAGTAATTCTGTACCTTTTGAAATTTCCAATTAAAAAACAAGAGTATGTATAAGACATACTAATACATCAAAAAATAATCCAAATGATATACCCCAAATTTTGACTTCGGTTGTTATTGTTGTATGACAGAATTATGAATAATTTTTTTCCTTTGTTTTTTGTGTTTTCCAAGTTTTATTAACCATGTATTCATTTTGTAATTAGAGAAAAGATTAAAGAAAACTATGGCAATGTTTAATTTATAGATTACACTAAATTATTACAGAGTTTATAGGAAAATCTGTTTATCATAATCTGGTTTCCAGAAGGGTCATGATGCCTCCTAACTCTATCATAATCTTATAAAATGATTGGGAAGGCTAAATGCTTCCATTTTATTAGGAAGCCAGCTCCCTTTTCTGGGCTTACTTAATTTGGTCATTTCTCTGAGGTTCAAACCTTAGAATCAGTCTTCATTCCTTTCCCTCTTTTCCATCTGCAGTTATTCATTAAATTATCTTGATGATCTTTCCTTCATTTCACACAGCTCTTTTCCATTCTGATCTCATACCACGTCCCGGCCTAAGCCTTCATTACCTCACACCTGGACCGTTGAGACATCACTGTGAGTCTCCTTGCCTGCCAAGATTGTCCTCTCTATTTACACATCTCCCTGTCTTCCCTCACATCCTTCATTGCCTATGTGCACCTTTTATACTATTCAAGTACTCTAGTCCTTGTTTCTCTAACCTGCTACATTCCTACCTCCACATCTGTGTTCTTAACGTGGCTCCTTGCAACAAAGAGTGCCTAAGCTTCACACTTTCTTCCCGATTACCCCCACCCCCATCATGGTCTCTCCTCCTCCCTCATCCCTTTATATTTCCAATCCTTCATTTGTACACATTTCTTAACCATATACTATATACCAGACATTGAACTAGGCACCGGGAGTGCTGACTAGTTTTCTACGTCAGTGACTGGACCGCAAAGGGTTATGGAACTCAAGTTCACAACATTTTCTGCTTCAACAATATTTTATCATGGTCTCCAATAGAGACAGAGTTCTCTAAGAGGCCCATAACTCTCTGCTTCCCTCTGACTCTAGTCTCAAGAAATCTTTCTTGCATTCAACAGTTAATACGTGCCTCACATATACTAGGCTTTATGCTAGATTCTAGGAATTTACAGGTGAATAAGACCTGTTTCTAGTGGGAAGCTGCTGCATAGCACAAGGAGATCAACCCGATGCTTTGTGATGACCTAGAGGGACGGGAAAGGGAGGGTGGGAGGGAGGCTCAAGAGGGAGGGGATATGGGGATATATGTATACATAGAGCTGATTCACTTTGTTGTACAGCAGAAACTAACACAACACTGTAAAGCATTTATACTCCAATAAAGATGTGAAAGAAAAAAAATGACTTCTGAGTTTCTGGCTTAAATTATATAGATCTCAGGCAGAAAATATAGTAGGAATTGATGCTTTGTAGGAGAAGTGTATATAATAAGTTTGAGCTGCCTGTTAGGCATTGAGGTAGAAGGTCTTGGGGGCTGTTGGATATATATGTCTTGAGTTCAGGATTTTGTTAGAATTAGAGATTTGGAAGTCAGAGTATAGATAGTGTTCAAAACCGTGAGAATTTTCTCACGAAAATTCTGGGTAATACTACCCAGAGAAATGTATGTGATGACAACAGGTGCTAAAGACAGAGTTCTGGGAAACACAAACCATTAGGGGATCAGAGAACCAGGAAAGGACCCTGGGAAGAAATGGTCAGAGAAGTAGGAAGACAGCCAGGATAAGCTATTGTATGAACTTCCTACAGCTGCTGTAACAAATAATTACAGCTTTAGTAGCTTAACACAACACAAATTTATTATCTTACAGTTCTGTAGGTTTAGAAGTCCAACACACATCTCCCTGGTCTAAAGTCAAGGTGTCTGCAGAGCAGCAGTCCCATTTGAAGACTCTAGGGTAGAATCAGCTTCCTTGTCTTTTCCAGCTTCTGGAGGCCACCTGCATTCCTGGGCCTTTTCCTTCGTCTTCAAATCCAACAACAGTGGGTCCAGTGGGTTTCATATCACATCACTCTGATCTTGCTTCTGTCGTCACACACCTTCTTTGCCTCTCTCCTTCTGCCTCCTTCTTCCACTTTTAAGGACGCTTGTGATTATAGTGGGTTCACCTGGAAAATCCAAGCTATTCTCCGTATCAGCTGATTAGTCATCTTGATTCTATCTGCAACCTTAATTCCCCTTTGCCATGTAACCTCACATACTCACAGATTCCAGGGATTAGGAAATGGCGGGGGCGGGGCAGGAGAGGATTATTCTGACTATCCCAGCTGGTCATTTCAGAAACCAATCAACCAAACAAAAGCATTAAAGGAATATAGGAGTAGATGGTGGTGATCCAGGACAAATTAGTCAATCTCTCTTTCTCCCTGTGTTTATCTACAAAATGGAGATAATAATGGTACCTACCTCATAGGATTGTTCTAGGCTTAACTGAGCTAATATTTATAAAGCACATAAAACTGTGTCTGGCTTATAATTTTTAAGAAAGCAATTAGAGATATTAAATAAGTCAAGGACTTAAAATTGGCCATTGGATTTGTTAATTAGGCAATTAGTGGTCTTTATCATTGCAGTTGCAGGGATATGGTGGCTGTAGGCTAATTATGGTAAGATAAAGGTGAGAAATTGGAGAACATGAGTAAATACAATAATTTTGAAGAACTGTTTAGGAATAGAAGGAGAAAGGGGGCTAGAATAATCTTAGCTCGAGGCATGTGGGAAGTTACAGTAAATCTGAACACACTTCCGTACTATGGGGAAGAGGCTAGTAGATAGAAAGACTGAGTATATGAGAGCAGGAATACAGGAATAGCTGATGTAGTAAAATCCCGGAGGAGATGAAATAGATGTGATCAACAGCTCAGATGTGGAAGTTAACTGTGAACAGAAGAAACAATTAATTCTCTGAGTCTAGAGGGAAAGCTAGGAGGGTGAATCCCAGGACTTAAATATAGTTCCTTTCCTTGGTTGCTGTCTATTAGTAGGAATTACTCACAGCCCTCCACCTGAGTCCATGATGCCAGCGTTAGAGCTCTCATTCTGCACTCAATATCAGTGGGGTTTACCTCCTTCCACAGAAAGTTTCTATTGAGTGTTCAAGTTTAGAATTAGCCAGTGAAAACCTCATTTTTTTCAGGGTGGTTAATTTTATAAACAATACCTGTCCCTTTCAAAAGATGTGTCTGACCAAGGTATGTGTGCTAAACTGCCCCTCAATCATTTTTTCTATTTTTCTAATAAAAAATGAAGACAGAGAAAACCAGTCCAATTAGGTATAAGTTCCTGTTAACAAACAAGCCTTCTTTATTTATTTTTAACTTTTCATCACAGAAATCTTCAAACATACACTAAAGAAAGTAATATAATTAACTTCCATTACCCATCACTTCAATAATTACAACCTATAGACAATTTTGTTTAATCTGTAATCCCCACTCACTCCCACCTCCACTCCCAGTATTTTAGAGCAAATAGGCTTCCTTAAAAAGTAGGACTTTTAAACTTAGTGATTATACACTTCACATATCTGTTTCTCTTTCATCACCTCACCAAGATACTAGATACAGTGTGGAACCACTTTATGCAAATTTGAAGTAGCACAACAAAAATATTAACATAGTCTCATTTTAGATGCTAATTTAAAAAAATTTTTTTAATACCAAGAATTGTTTAATTCCTTAAAATTGCATGATTTCAGAGTTGGTACACAAGTAAATATTTTTCATGTTTTTGTCACCACAACTGCTCAACAGAAATGCCTGCCTATCCTTCATGAACATCACATTTGTATGGTTTGGAATGGAATAATTTTGGTAACTATTTTTCAGATTAACACTTGCCATTATTTTAATGCAAAGTTGTTTTTAATAGCCCAAACAATGCCATCAAGTGCTGATATTGGTGCTTGAAAACTCGCTCGCATATTGGTAACTTTGGAATAGAAGTTAAATGTGATAAATCTCTCTGAGGAAGGCAAAGCTCCTCAATAGCCAGTATTGTTTGTTTAGAATAGGGCTTACTGCAAAATATTGGAAACGATGCTGAGACACTTAAATGCAGCAGATACATCTTTAACCTTTAAAAACCCTCTAGTATCTGGGCAAAAATAATGGAAAAAAAGTACTGGTGACTCAGCTGCAAGATCAATATCACTGTAATAGATTCATAGGCTCTGCAAAAGGATTTCAGCCCTCACCACCTCCACCACCACCATTTATTTTACATTCATTCCTATTGGGATATTATACCAGATCTTCAAGAATATATCACCTGCATAAAATGCAACAGTCCAGCTCTCAAAATAAATGCAGATACCTGAACGTACATCATTGGACAACACTATTTTTATAGCGTCTTCAAGATAATCAAAAGAAGAAAAGGAAAAGACAAAAATTGTTTTTAATTTTATTTTTAATTAAAGTAGCTTTTACCCACTTCATTTGCCAGCCTTTCTTGCAGCTAAATGTAACCCTCTGACTAAGTTCTGGCCAGTGGGATGTACATAAAAGTCTTATGTGGCAGTTTACCTTTCTACAAAAGGTAGTTGGTGTCTTTTAAATAAATGGTGTTGGGAAAACTAGATATCCATATGCAGAAGAATGAAATTGGACCCTTATCTAACACATTTACAAAAATTAATCCAATATGGATCAAAGACCTAAACATAAAAGCAAAAGTTATAAAGCTCTTAAAAGAAAACATGGGAGGAAAGCTTCATGACATTGGATTTGGTAATGATTTCTTGCACCAAAGCACAAGCAATGGAAGAAAAAACAAATAAATCGGATTACATCAAAATGTAATACTTTTATGCATCAAATGATACTATCAACAGAGTGAAAAGGCAACCCATGGAATGGGAGAAAATATTTATAAATCATATATCTGATGAGGGGTTAATGCCCGGAATATATCAAGAACTCTTACAACTAGTAAACAACAAGAAAACAATCCAATTGAAAAATGGACAAAGGAGTTAAATAGACATCTTTCCAAGGAAGATATACAAATGGCCAATAAGTACATGAAAAGATGTTCGACATCACTTATCTTTAGGGAAATGAAAAATAAAAACCACATGAGATACCGCCTCATGAGCATTAAGATGGCTATTATCAAAACACCAGAAAATAACAAATGTTGGTGAGGATGTGGAGAAATTAGAACCCTTGTGCACTGCTGGTAGGAATGTAAAATGGTAAGATTGCTATGGAAAACAGAATGACCACTCCTCAAAAAGTTAAAAATAGACTTACCATATGATCTACCAATTCCATTTGTGGGTACATACCCAAAAGAATTAAAAGCAAGGACCCAAACAGATATTTGGACCCCCATGTTTCTTAGCAGCATTATTGATGATAGCCAAAAGTTGGAAGCAACTCAAGTTGGATAAATGAATAAACAAAATATAGTTTATTCAGCCTTAAAAGGAAGCAAAGGAAGGAAATTCTGACATATGCTACAACATGGATGAACCTAGAAAACACTATGTTAAGTGAAAAATGCCAGTCACAAAAAGACAAATACTGTGTGATTCCACTCATATGTGATACATAGCACAGTCAAATTCATAGAGACAGAAAGTAGAATGGTGGTTGCGAGGAGCTGGGGAGAGGGGAGACTGAGGAGTTTTGTTTTGTTTTGTTTTGTTTTCTATTTTTGGCTGCGTTGGGTCTTCGTTGCTGCATACGGGCTCTCTCTAGTTGCAGCAAGCGGGGCTACTCTTCCTTGAGGTGCGCGGGCTTCTCATTGTAGTGGCCTCTCTTGTTGGGAGCACGGGCTCTAGGCGTGCGGGCTTCAGTAGCTGTAGTCGCGGGCTCTGAAGCGCAGGCTCAGCAGCTGTGGTGCACGGGCTCAGTCACTTTGCAGCATGTGGGATCCTCCAGGACCAGGGATCGAACCTGTGTCCCCTGCATTGGCAGGAGGATTCCCAACCACTGTGCCACCAGGGAAGTCCTGAGACTGAGGAGTTATTGTTTAATGGGTACAGAGGTTCTGTTTGGGAAGATTGAAAAGTAATCTGGATATGGATGGTGATGATTGCACAACAGTGTGAATGTACTTAATGTCACTAAACTAACCATACACTTAAAAATGATTAAAATGGTAAATTTTATGTTCTGTGAATTTTACTACACACATTAATAAATGTAGTTGGTGTCTCCTTGGCCCTCTCTTCTTTATTCATTTCTCTTCCTGCTGTTGGAATGCAGATGTAATGGCTGAAGGTGGAACAGTCTTCTTGGACCTCACAAGTTGTGCTTTGCACAACTCTAAGGGTACCATTTACACAGAATATATACACTTTTACATAAAAAAGAATATTTTGTCTTGTTTAACTACTGTTCTTTTGATTTCTATTATTTGTAAACAAACCTAATCCTAATTAATACAATAGATTCTATCTATATATATCTTATAAGACAAGTATTCATAAGCAGTAACCTTCAGAGTCCAGAGGTATATGGACTGTTATAATAAAGTGAACAAATTCCAAATGTATGCCTAATCCTGAACATCAGACAATCTGACAGGATGAAAAAGCAATACAATAGTACAAAAATCCAATTTTTCAATTTATTTAGGTAATTACCTTATAAATAGTGACAAACATTGTAAAACTATGAAATGGTTCATAATGGATAACTAATGCAATTGTTTTGCAAATACTATGCAATTGTTAAAAAGAACAAAGCAGATGTATATAGAAGCAAATGTCAGAATTGCTTACATTGCTTAGCATTTGTGTAGAAAAAAAAGCTGACATACGTGGCTACATATGTGGGAAAGAGACATAAAAATAGCTAACATTTGCAAAACACACACTATCTGCTAGCCTCTGTCCTAAAAGCTTTGCCTAGATTATATCCATAAATTCTCTAAACATGCCTGTGAGGTATGGAAATTTATTGTCCCCGTTTTACAGCTGAGGAAATTGAGGCACAGACAGGTAACATACCTTGTCCAAGGTCACACAAATAGTAAGTGTTGGAGCCAGAATATTAAGCCTATCTGCCTCTGATGGTTGACAGTAATGGGGAACTGTAGTGAAGGTAATGATTATACTCTTCAAGCCAGTTTGATTTTTTTTTATTATGACCATGTATTACATTTTTAAAAAGTACTTGGGGATGGGAGGAAAAATGTTAAAGAAATATAAGGTAATAAAACCATGGTTATACCCTAGAGAATCAAATAGGGTTGAATTCAGAAAACATATTTAGGATGTCTACAGAGAAAAAAAGAGAAATCAATAGAAACTTTTAAAGTGCATTGTATGTCAAAAGTCAGGATGATAGCTCTTAATACATTTAGTCCAAGCAGATAGTATTGTATAATGCAACATTCGTCAAATAATACTTGGACATTGAACACTGCCAGCCACCATAAAAAAATGAATACAATATTTAATAACTTGCCTAGAAGACACAACAGAAAAAAAGGAAAAATTAGGGCTTCCCTGGTGGCGCAGTGGTTGAGAATCCGCCTGCCAATGCAGGGGACACGGGTTCGAGCCCTGGTCTGGGAGGATCCCACATGCCGCGGAGCAACTGGGCCCGTGAGCCACAATTACTGAGCCTGCGCGTCTGGAGCCTGTGCTCTGCAATAAGAGAGGCCGCGATAATGAGAGGCCTGCGCACCGTGATGAAAAGTGGCCCCCACTTGCCGCAACTAGAGAAAGCCCTCGCACAGAAACGAAGACCCAACACAGACATACATAAATAAATAAATAAATAAACCCAAAGTTTAAAAAAAAAAGAAAAAGGAAAAATTAGATTAATGACATGGAATTAAAATATCAGACTAAATAAAGTTAAATATATGCACAAAGCACCACATGCTGTTGTAAGGGTTGTATCTACCCAACTCTAGGGGATTGTAGCAGACTCCATAGTGCTTAGGCCTTTTGTTGTGTTCTGACCAACTTCCACTCTCAGTGTCTGAAACTGCCCTTGGGAACTCCTTTCCTCCATTCCCCACCCCATCCCAGAACCACAGAAAGCACCAGCCTTTGCTTCCAGCAGGCCAAGGTACCAAGGAATCAACACTCCCACACCCACCCTAACAGCCGTCATCCAATAACTCGTCTCAGCAGTTGGTATATAAATACTCCAGCTTCCTCACCCCAACGTTGGGACAATAATTCTGAGGCATGCATTTTGAACCATTTCCTAGAGTTTTCCCACGGAATTAAACTTCAGCCATCCACTGGGGTAGCTGACTTCATAGTGCACCCTTTATTAGCTATCTTCCTTTTTCCTGGTGTCACTTCCCCACCTTCCTGCCCTATTGTTTTCTCCACTTTCTAAATAAACTCTCACTCTCAAATCCTTGTCTGAGGGTCTACTTTCAGAGGAACCCAAATTATGACAGAGGGCTTCATTCATATTGCGGTCTATATGAATAACAGCCCCTGGAGTTGTGCATTGGTCAACCTGTGAAACCATCCAAGGCAGCTCTGTAAATATGTTAACATCTTCATTTCCACAGCAACCAGAACAAGAAAGAAGATGAAAAGATGCCATGCTTTAGTCATGAATATGATAAATGCAATTCACTGTTTTAAATTGAAGGCTTTAAAAGAATAAAGAATTATAGTAAATAAGGAAAAAGAATCCACTGGAAACTCAGGAGGAAGACAGTGTGATAGGTCACATTCAATAGAGTAAATCAGCACCCGTTTTAACATTTTTATCAAGTGCAGTATTTATTGAGCACCTATGTATAACTATGCACCTGACACTGTAATTTGAATATTTAGCTTGCCCACATTCATGAGTTCACCTATGGAATTAGGACAAAAAGAAACAAATAAACGAAAAGCACTTAAACAGTTAAATCTTATCTTAGTCTTAAGTTTGCTAAACCATTTTGTTCATCAGAGGGAAAGGTGACTGATGGAGCGTTACAGTGGCCTGCTCTATATATGCCACTATACAAAATACAGAAATCTTTGAGGTTTGGATGTCTTGTAGAATCATAATAAGGACTCTGATGTTTTAAGTTGAATGTTTTGAAAGAATTGTTCCAAATATAGTAAATAAAGTCAGTCAATAAGCAAGTAAAAAGAAACATACCAGAGGTATGTAAAGCTAGTGAAAAGACACAGGCCTCTATCACAGACCTGCAGATTTAGGTACTTAACAAATAGTAAGCACCTACTGCACATGCAGTATTGTGCTGGGGGGGTCTGTGGAGAACATAAAGAACAATACCATATATTCCCTATCTTAAAAATACTTAGAATTCATGTTATGTTTGTTAGGAATAATACCATTGTAGAGCCTCCTTCTTAGAAATTATGCAAGCCAGATCAACAATCAGTAAGTAAATCAGATTAGTAAGTAAATTCTTACTTTTAAGGGAAATCAGTTGCTAACAGACACTCTTTATGAGCCCATAAAATTTAATGTGCAAATCAAATCAAATACTGTATTTTTGTGTATTTTTAGGTCTCAGTAGATTTAAAAAAAGGAAATGTATTTTCATCAGATACCCTTTGTATATTAATGTGCAACTCCCCTTCAAATCTCATAGATCTAATGTGGTGACCTGTTTCATACCTGACATCATCAGGGATGAGGATGAAAGTAGAAGGAACAGATTTCATGTTATTAGTTTGTGATATTGGGCCACTAAATGGCCATTTTCAGTGACTTTTCCCCCAACTTCTCCTGAGTCTGTGGAAAAGAAGGAGAGAATTTCCTACATGGCAGCAGGTTTTGGGGCTGTGTAATAGTGTATGCACTCCTGCAAGATATCAAGTCATAGTTACTATGAAGGAATCCTTCAAATGCCAAACCAATGGTAAGGAAAGAACCAGAGATGTAATTAAAAGATCATAGTGAAGATGTAGAGTTTCTTATGATACATTCAAAGTTTGTGTGTGTATGTGTGTAAACTTCATATTTTTATGTTCATCTTTATTAGACATTAAGTTAATTTTTATTAAAATTGTATTAGAACTCAACTCTTTTTGAGTATCTTTTTGAGGCACTTTATTTTATTGCGTTTTATACAAAATGCTACTTTTAAACTATTCAAGGAGGCAAGACATATAATACAAGCTCGAAAAATTAATATTTATTGAGCATTTCCTTAGTTTCATATGTAAAGCTCTATGTATCAAAATTTTGTTTAAACTAAAATGAGACACTGTATTGTGGGTTTATGATGTATGTAGACCTAAATAATATATGTATAAGTTTAATATGCATATAAAAAACATATTCAGCAATTATATAAAGGCCTGGAGGGGAGAAATGGAAAGTATACTATTGTGAGCTTTTCAATTTATTATTTCCAAAAGGAATAATAAGAAATAATCCTATTGATATTATGCTGACCCTAGAAAATCCTAATTTTGGAAAACCTCTACTTGGCATTGACCCTTTAAAGTCAAGAAGAAGGCCATTTATGATAATCCTGCAATATACCTGAAATGTATCCTATTAAGATGAAAAATAAGGATTAAAATGGTATTGTAGAACACATCAACCTCAAATACTGGCTCACATTTTATTGAGAGCTACACATACTAAGGAATTAATCTTATACATTGAGCACACACACAAAAAAGGATTTAGGAAAGTAAGATATAAACCTGCTTTTCCCCCAAAGTTCTTACTAGTCAGTTGAAAGTATGACACTGCCTTTGTTAACATAGAAGAGGAGGAAGATAGCTCCTTGCCACGGTCATGTCCTTAAATAAAAGGACCTGAATTGATCAACAGTCTTGGCTCTGGGTCCAGGCTGCTGGGGTGGAAATCCCAGTTTCAAGTGATGGGAGTGAAATACTTAACCATTTCTCAGTCCAAATTCCTCATCTGTATAGTGGGGATAATTACCATATCTCCTTCATAGGGTTGTTGTGAGGGTTAAATGAGAAGATTAATGTAAAGTACTCAATACAGTGCCTGCCACATGGTTAAGTGTGCAATAAATATTAGCTTTGGTTACTATGTTTATTGTACAGATGGGCAGATTTGATGGAGTAACAAAAAAGTCTCTTTGATGTAGAAAAAGAGTTTGGTATAGAAATACCAATGTTCTTACAGGGTTAATGGTGACAGAGCTTTCAGTCACAATTTTCATTATTTTATGTCTTGCTAATCCCTTCAACCAAAACTTGAAGAGGAAGAGACAAAAGTAAGGCATAGCAAAGTTAATATCAAAAATAAAACCAGTACTGTGCACTCTTCACCCTCTCCTTACAACTACACTACATAGGGAAAGGCAAAGAACTTTATTCCTTTTTTAAGGCAACCCCTCTGTCATCGAATTGCTACATTTGCCCCATTTAACAAATATTTATTGAGAACTTACTTTGTGCAAAGCAAAATTCTAGGTTCTGGGGAAAATCTGGGCAAAAATCTAGGAAAATTTGCCTTTACTAGAATAAGAACGTCTTCTATAAAGTTAAAACACTTAGAACTTACATTAGTTATACCACACAAGGTTTGGTGGGCTTAGGATCTAATCTGCAGCCAATGTAATTCAAAGTCTCAAAAATGCAAAATTAGCATACTTTACTGATCAGTATAATACATGTATCAGTCCAATAATGTATCAGTACATTATTTGGTTCTAAAATAGAATTTAAAAATTTAAGCTAGCAACCAAATAAAAATTTGTCAGATACAGCCAGTTAAACTGGGAGAAAAGGCTTAAGATGCATGTTTTAGAGATAAGACATAAACCTAAAATATATATACCCAATATTTAAAGTGTTACTAAAAGATACCAAAGGAGTGTTGATAACAATTAGGATATTGGGAGTTGAAAGGAAGGGTTTTTGACCTGAACAGTATTCTGATACTCTATCTTAGTAATCCATAAACTTTGAGGTAGAGGAAGTGGGGGCAAACCCTCATGTGAATCAAATCAAAACTATGGATCCTCTTTCCAGAAAAATGTACATGAAGCATGCACCAAAATGTTCACATACAATTAATTTTATTACATTGAACATTGATTTTCCTTATACAGCAAACATTTTAAAAATCTTTACTAAGATTTATGTCTTCTTTGTTTTTCACACAAAAATTAACAGCTTCGTTCTGAAAAAAAAAAAAGTAAGTAAACTGTTTGGAGAAAACAAAAAGTTAGCTTTAATTCTACTCAAAAGAAAATTTCACTGAGTAGATTGTGTTTGTTTTGACCACAGAGTTGACAGTGAGGGGTGGTCTTCGCCGGAACAACATACATGTTATCTGGAACACCTAGAAATATTTTTAAGATTATCAGGGGGAGTAATCATCAAAGAGTTCTATAGTGTTTCTTGTTTTTTGTGGATTATTGCCTACAGAAAAATTGATAAAGCTTTATTATTTTTATTTTATTTTGTTATTACCTTAATTAATTTTATCAAAAAAATTGAGAGAAACATGATCATATCAATAAATGCAGAAAATTATTCTGATAAAAATTCAATACTCATTTACTAAAAATTAAGTAAAATAATAAAAGTAATTTCTAAATATGATCAAGATTTTCTAAAGTAACAAAATCAAACTAAAGCCTAAAATTTGAAAATTGCTTTGATATTATCTGAAAACTTAAAATATGTATATATATTTTTAACATCTTTATTGGAGTATAATTGCTTTACAATGGTGTGTTAGTTTCTGCTGTATAACAAAGTGAATCAGCTATACATATACATATATCCCCATATCTCCTCCCTCTTGTGTCTCCCTCCCTCCCACCCTCCCTATCCCACCCCTCTAGGTGGTCACAAAGCACCGAGCTGATCCCCCAGTGCTATGCGGCTGCTTCCCACTAGCTATCTATTTTACATTTGGTAGTGTATATATGTCAGTGCTACTCTCTCACTTCGTCCCAGCTTACCCTTCCCCCTCCCTGTATCCTCAAGTCCATTCTCTAGTATGTCTGCGTCTTTATTCCTGTCCTGCCCCTAGGTTCATCAGAACCATTTTTTTTTAGATTCCATATATATGTGTTAGCATATGGTATTTGTTCTTCTCTTTCTGACTTACTTCACTCTGTATGACAGACTCTAGGTCCATCCACCTCACTACAAATAACTCAATTTTGTTTCTTTTCATGGCTGAGTAGATCAAGCTTTATTAAATCCGTCTACCTATCCACCCCCACTTCATTTGTAAAAGCACTTCCTCCATCACTGGACAGTTCACATGGTTATTTCTCTCAAATATCCTCTCAGAATCTTAAGCTACATTAAAAAATTTACCTCAGTAATTTACCAAAGGATACATGAATGGACTTTTTCCTCTCGGTACTGTTCTGAGAATGGGCTTTTTTCCCACCCCCACCCCCATAATAACCAAAGCAAAATATTTGTCTGTCTGAAATTCAATGAAGGTCTTCAAGACTGCTCTTGGGGAAAGTCCACCAATTTCTGTGTAGTTGAGAAGAGTGTCAAATACTCACATTTCTTGACAAAGTTCTTTTAAGGGGCTCACTGGCCTTCCTGGCAATAGGCAAAACTACTGTTCGCTGAGGCTTTGATGACAAGGCACCAAGAATGAGATTCATTGATGCGTGGAGCTTCTTTCTTCACCAAATATCACATATATTCTGGAGTAAAGCATCCTTGCCTTTGTGCCTGAATGGGTTACTGGTGTCCCAACACATTTCCCTTCTCTCCTTGGAGCAACTGGACAGGGACAGTCTCCTCTGTGAGCAACCATTCGTTCCATTTTACCATACAAAAAAGATACTATTTTCTCTTTGTGCCAAGGACATAATGGAAAAGGTTGGGAAGCACAGTTGAAGTTTTGCTTGACAAAAAGGTTTACACCGTTTCAAAGATATTGATTGCTTTTAAAGTTTCCAAAAGGGGTTCTTCTTTTGTTTTGGTTTGGTTTGGGGGTTTTTCTAAATAAATTTATTTATTTAATTTATTTAATTTTGGCTGCGTTGGGTCTTCATTGCTGACCGCGGGCTTTCTCTAGTTGAGACGAGCGGGGCTTACTCTTCGTTGCGGTGCGCGGGCTCCTCATTGTTGTGGCTTCTCTTGTTGCGGAGCACAAGTTCTAGGCGCGCGGGCTTCAGTAGTTGTGGCTCGCGGGCTCTAGAGCGCAGGCTCAGTAGTTGTGGTGCACGGACTTAGTGTCTCCGCGGCAGGTGGGATCTTCCCCGACCAGGGATCGAACCTGTGCCGCCTGCATTGGCAGGAGGTTTCTAAACCACTGCGCCACTAGGGAAGTCCAAAAGGGGTTCTTAAAATAGATGTGTTTTTGTTTTTTGGATGACATGGTATGCACATAATAGATGGAAACCAGGAGTCGGCTGCCCTCAGACCTATCAGTACTAGTTTCGTTCAGTGGTATGCTAAAAGAAACTGCAGTAGCTGAAAATTCCTCCATGACCTGTTTCAAAATAGCAGAAAAAATGCCAGCAACTTTGGAATGGATAACATCATTCAGCAGAGATATTACTTCTATTTTCTTCCTCTGCCTCAAATCACAAACTAGTTTTACCATTTCCAGGACACATGACTTCTCCAAATTTTCTGCAGTTGTGTGGCTTCTTTTACTTCAAACCCTGTTGATCCTTCAGGAAAAGTCTCTTTTGTTCAGGGTAGAAGCCAAATTTGATAAAGTATAAGTCTTTTCTCACTCCCTTTAGTTTCTCTCTTTAAAAAACAGGCATAATTCTTTGTTCTGTTTTGTGCGGGCTTGATACGAGTACTTTCAAGCACTAACATGTTACCTTGGTGCTTAGCTAATTAGGAAATTGTAGACATCATCCTTTTGATTTAAGAGGGGAAAGCAGAGGTATAAAATGGTAATGGCTGTCCAAAGTAATGGTTAATGGCAAATATTTATCAAGCACCTCTGTTCTTAGTATTGTGTTTGATACTATACTGATGTTTTCTGCCTTCTTAGCCAGGTCTTTATTTAGAGACTAGCTTGTCTATTTTTCAAATTAAGAATATCTTTATGAAATGAGATGATATGTTAATTTCTATTTACTGTCAATTTGGTTTTTAAAAAATTTCCAACTATATTGAGATATAAGTGACAAATGATTATATATATTTAAGACGTACAACTCGATGCTTTGATATACATTGTGAAGTAATCATCACAATTAAGCTAATTAACATATTAATCAAGCATATTTACTTCACATTGTTACCATTTTCTTTTTTTTTTAATTTTGTGGTAAGAACACTTAAGAGCTATTTATTTAGCAAATTTCAAGTATGCAATATAGTTAACTATAGTCACATTGCTGTTCATTATATCTCCAGAATTTATTCATCTTGCATAACTAGCATTTTGAAACCCTTGATCAACATCTCCCCATTTTCCCCTCCCAGGTAATGGTCCCAGGTAATGGTCATTCTACTCTCTGCTTCTATGAGTTTGACTGTTTTAGATTCCACGTATAAGGGAGATCATGCAGTGTTTGTATTTCTGTGTCTGGGTTACTTCAGTTAGCATAAGGTCCTCTAGATTCATCCATGTTGTAACAAGTGGCAGGATTTCCTTTCTTTATAAGCTGAATAATATTCCATTCTGTGGTATGTGTGTGTGTGTGTATATATGTATATACACACACACACACATATATATGTCACATTTTCCCTTTTTCTCCAGTTTTATTGAGATATAATTGACAGACAGCACTGTACAAGTTTAAGGTATAGAGCGTAATGACTTGACATATATATAGTGTGAAATGATTACCGCAATGAGTTTAGTCAACATCCATCACCTCATTTAGTTAAACCCCCCCCAAAAAGTATTTTGTCCTCGCGATGAGAACTTTTAGGGTCTACTCTCTTAGCAATTTTCAAATATCCTATACATTACAGTGTTAACTACAGTTATCATATTATACATTATCCTATATACCAGTGTTGACTACAATTATAACTGGAAGTTTGTACCTTTTGACCACCTTCATCCAATTCCCCCATCTCCCACCCCCCTCAATACTGTTCATTGTAAACACAATATATGATATCCCAGATCTTAAATTCAGAAGGATCAAAGGAGTTGACTTTTGCTAGTACCTTGTCAAGGAGCCCAAATAATAGCGGTAGCATGGGTCAGGTCTGAAATTTGAAAGAGTATCCATTTCATTTTTTGAACATTGCTGCTCTATACCCATGTTTTATTTTTTCTGTCTACTTTGTTAAATTCCTGAGTCTCTTACTGTTGCTACTAGAGCATTGAAAGCTTAACCTAGAATCTTCACTGATAACGCTAGGACAAAACTCTGTCCCATGATATAATATCAGATGCAGTGTGTATGCACCCTGTCACCGTAAAACATCTCCAAGCATCACATCCAAGTGAAAGAGTAATTGTATATGAGATACAAATTTATCTTTGTGTATATCCCCCCTCTCGCTAAGATATGCACATAACTTCAATAATAAAAACTGGAAGCACATTTTTGGATTCTTCCTCATATTTTACAATCCTTTGAGAAAAGGTATCCAGCAGAAAACTTTAGAAAGTGCCCAATTTAAATTCCAGCTGAGTGAGCAAAATAGTTTTTGCTACTACAAAGAATTATCTAAACACATTAATAGATGAACAAACAGCTAAATGTTTTACTAATACCAAAATCTTTGAGTATCTCAAATGTAATATCTATCACCATCTTAAGATGAAATCTTGACTATAACTATTCTGTAAATCTGCTAGGACAAATTTGCAATAATTTTCCTGAGTTATTGTGGTGTGTATTACTCCTGATTGCTTATGGATCTGGACTATAAATTTTACTTAGTGTTCTACAAAATTAACATTCTACATTTTTATTGATCTAATATACATGCAGAGATGTTTAAAAGAAAGTATGATAGGCTCCAAAAAGAGACATGTGACAGAAAAAATTATTGTAGGGAACCTTTAACCTGCACAGCAAAGTTTCCTCTTCTTTTCCATTTTACCATGGATTTTAGAAGCTAGAATAGTTCCTAACTTCTAGCTGGTATCATTACAACCAGAAGTATTACTTCTTTAAAACAAGGATTCTCAATGTTAAACCTTCAGCTATTTTAAAAGGACAGTTTAATTTTTAATATTTTAATTATTTTCTTGGCCGTATGTAAAAGGACACATGCAGGGATATACCTGCTTTTATTTTTTGTATATTTTATGCTCAGAACTTTTAAATTATAGTGTCAAACTTACAAGACCTATTGAAAGAAACAGCAAAGTAATTTGTGTCCCCTATGCTTGGTTGGTTCATTTTGCTATTTTTACTTTCAATGTTTAAATTTGTGTATATACATACCAATTTCTCTAGATATCATTTCTACTTGCATCTCAGACTTTTCTTCCAGAAATGCATCCTTTCAGAATTCTTAGTAGGGTTTGTTGATTATAAGTTCTGTTTTTGTTTATCTGAAAATACATTTATTCCACTTTCATTTTTGAAAGTTTTGCTGGGTACACAGTTCTATGCTGAAAGGTATCTTCTGTTAGTACTTTGAATATATTATTTTACTGTCCTCTGGTTTCTATTGTTGCTGTCTAGAAGCCAGCTGTTAATCTATTTGTTGCCCTTTTGAAGGTGTGCTTATTTTCTCTGGCTTGCTACCAATGTATCTATTTGTTTGGGAGGTAATGCAATTTCATTACAATGTCTAAGTGTGGATTTCTTATTAAATTTATCCCATTTGGAACTCACTGGGCTTCCTGAATCTGAGAGAGAATGTTTTCCTCAATTCTGGAAAATTTAATATTTCCTCTCTCCATTTTCTCTATTCTCTTTCTCATTCTATCCTCATATTTCTTTATTTTTCTTTCATATTTTCCATCTGCTTAAAATTCTGATTCATTCTGGGTAATATCTTTAGGCTTATCTTCCAATTCATTAATTTTCTCTTTTACTATGCCTAATCCACTGTTTATCCTCTCTATTGCTTTTTTTTTTTTTTTAAGCTTTTTCTTTTACATTGGAGTATAGCTGATTAACAGTACTGTGTTAGTTTCAGGTGTACAGCAAAGTGATTCAGTTATACATATACATGTATATATCTATTCTTTTTCAAGTTCTTTTCCCATTTATGTTGTTAGATAATATTGAGTAGAGTTCCCTATGCTATACAGTAGGTCCTTGTTGGTTATCCATTTTAAATATAGCAGTGTGTACCAAATGTAAAATAGATAGCTAGTGGGAAGCAGCCGCATAGCACAGGGAGATTAGCTTGGTGCTTTGTGTCCACCTAGAGGGGTGGGATAGGGAGGGTGGGAGGGAGACGCAAGAGGAAGAAGATATGGGGATATATGTATATGTATAGCTGATTCACTTAGTTATACAGTAGAAACTAACACACCATTGTAAAGCAATTATACTCCAATAAAGATGTTAAAAAATATATATAGCAGTGTGTACATGTCAATCCCAAACTCCCCTCTCTATTGCTTTTTAAATTGCAATGATTATATTTTTATTCCTAGAAGTTTTATTTGGTTCCTTTTAAAATCTGCCTGTTCATATATTGATAGTTCCTTTTTTCTTACTCAGGTTTTCAGTTCTACCTTTTACTTAAACATTTCTTATTTACTTTATATTCTGCACCTCATAATGCTAATAACTGAAGTCCTTACAAGTCTACATCTGTTGTTTGCTGTTTCTTATCCTTGTGCATGTTTAATTTTTTCATGGGTGAACTCATATTTGGCTGAATTTATTTTTAAGAAATCCTGAGGGGTTTAGATTAAAAGATACTTTCCTGCAGAAAAGATTTCTGTTTATTTTTCCTGGGTGTCAGGAGATGCTACTAATCTGTAGGCATTTTAATTTCCTGGCCCCAGCCGCGAGGAATGTATAAATTTCAACTCCATACCCATGTGATAGTAAGTTATACATTCCATTATTTTTACTGTTTTACTCTTAAAGCTATGGCAATGATAAACAGGCTTTCTTATTTGCTTATGTTATTGCAGGGGATTTTCTCCAGTTCACCCATTCACTGAGGCTGTAGTGTTATTCAGTGTTGGGAGGTGTGGCAGGTGTCTCACATTTAGCTCCCCCCCAAATTTGTATGGACCTTGGGACCTACTTTCTTGGACCCCTGAATGCTGAATAATACCCAAGACTCTAGGCTCCTGATCTTGGCATAAGCCCCCAAAGCAGCCACAATTTCTCATTTAATTACCTCTCTGTTTTCAGGTTGCTGTTTTATTTTATTTATTTTTGTTGGGGGGTAGATAGAAATCTTGAGGATTTTCCTTACTTTCTTGCAAACTCCACAATGCATTTAAAAGTATATTTGGGGCTTCCCTGGTGGTGCAGTGGTTGAGAGTCTGCCTGCCAATGCAGCGGACACGGGTTCGAGCCCTGGTCTGGGAAGATCCCACATGCCGCGGAGCAACTGGGCCCGTGAGCCACAACTGCTGAGCCTGCGCGTCTGGAGCCTGTGCTCCCAACAAGAGAGGCCACGATAGTGAGAGTCCCGCGCACCGCGATGAAGAGTGGCCCCCGCTCACCACAACTAGAGAAAGCCCTCGCACAGAAACGAAGACCCAACACAGCCAAAAATAAATAAATAAATAAGTAAATTAAAAAAAAAAAAAAAAGTATATTTGTGTATTGTACTTTATCCAGTGTCTAGGTGTTCAGCTAGACACTGGGTAAAGTATCTACCTTACTATGCTGCCAGCAGATAAGTCATAAATAGTTTAACTTTCAACCCTTTTTTTTTTTTTGCCACACCATGAGACATGCACATCTTAGTTCCTTGACCAGGGATCGAACATGTGCCCCCTGCCCTGGGAGTACAGAGTCTTAACCACTGGAGTGCCAGAGAAGTCCTTCAAATTTTTTTTGTTAAAAAAGAAAAAGAGTCAAGAGTTCTTACCCAGTGCAAAAACCTTAGCATTAGTGATTTGTAAATGTAAAGGTAACAAAAATAATGGTAGGTGAAATTTACTGCGTATCTAACTATTTGCCAGGCACTGTATATACGTTGCCTCAGTTACTCTAGGAATTAGGTTATCTTATCTCTAAGCTACAGAGACCTAGGATTTAGAGAAGGTGAATAACAGGATTGGTCTGATGATAAATTTTTGTGTGTTATTTTTTTTCCACTAAGCTGGATTGCCTCTCTATTCAAGCTCTGCAATCATAGAAGATGGAACCATTTGAAAAATGTTATCAGCTATATTTTGTTTTAAGGTGGCAGCCTGATCAGAGATCATCTCTTAATAGTGTACCAAATTTGATCAAAACCTGGCAATCTCTTCAAAACATCATGCATCGAAGAAATAGACAAAAAACGGGAAACATTAAACACTCAAGGTAGAAAAAAGAGCTGTTTGACAGTCATTCAAGAATATCAGATAAGTTCTAGAAGCAATATGTTTGTTTGTTTTGTGCTTCTTTATTCACATCCATGTCTCAAAAAGAATTCAAGATAGCTGACAAAGATGCATAAAATTCAAGATATAAATTAGAAATAGGTGAGAAAAAAAGGAACAAGAAGAAACAAAAAGGAAAAACAAAGCAATGAGATTGAAGTAAAAATATATATTATTGAGCTTCTTAAGAGGCAGATGGCAAATTTGACCCTAAGCTTTCTAAGGTCAACTGTAAAAGGGCTACTTGAGTAGTTATGAATCACCATGTGTAAATAATAAAAACAACCCAATTGCTCAGAAGAAGCACAGATATGACTGATCACCATGAACAGCATCAAAATTTTCTCACAAAACCTCATAAAAAGGGCATTGTATAATGAAAAGAACAACATCAAGATCATGTAACTGTGGCAATTTTTGAGAGTGAAAGGGGAACTAGTAAACATTATAGTAGGACAACATGTGTAAACTGGAACTGTCTCCTCAAAATCAAAATGTACACTCATCCCACTTATAGCAGTCACAACTATGTGTTTTATGAAGATATTTTATTATTGTATCCCTCAATACAAGCCAATGATTGCACACAAAATAGCAATTCAGTAAAAGCAGCTCTATTTGAGGTTAATGTAATACAATGGTTAAAACTTTCAGCTGATCTAGTTAACACATAGATTTTAGAGCATGGTCCAGCAGGAGTAACAAACTCAAATGGGTTCAGCGGTAAGGGAATTAACACCTGGTCAAGTGGCCAGGTGTAGGATAATAGGGAATGGTTAGAGAATAAAACATTCTAAAACAATATTTTGGAAAACAAAATCCATCTATGGTTTAATCTAGTTTCCAGCTAAGTGACTGACAGTTGGGAATAATGGCTTATGCATATAGTATGCTTATTTGATGTCTATGCCATCTGCATTCAACATTACATAGATATTTTTAAGCATTCACCAGACCAACTAATTTTTCAACTAATTTTTTCTTGTGTCTGTCACTACGTTGAAAATATTTAGAAGGGTTTTCATTTAAACTTGAACAATTTCAGAATTAATTCTTGACTTTTATAAGTAGCTCATTCTTTGGAACAGTAACCATTACTGACTCTGGCTTCTGGAGAAATGCTTTTTCTTGGTCTTTCAGTGTGAAAGAGTTGTTAAAAATAGCTCATCCAATCAGAGGCTACATTAGTAAAAGTATAAGATTCCAAACAAGGGAAGTGACAGTTGAAGGGAGACAGTAGTCTCACCTTACACTGTGCTGGGCAGACCCCATCTAGTGCGGAGCATTGTGGGTGCCTCCACTACCACAGGGAGACACTGACAAAGCATAGAGACCCAAATGGCAAAGCTGCCATTTCCCACACTTTCTAGGTTTCTCCTCTATTCAAGGAACATTTTCAAGTTCCTACACCTCAGTCCTGCTGCCACTCCCCTTATCAACTTTCAAAAGATGACTTGGCCTCAGAGATATCATCAAACAATTCAGGTCTACTCTCCGTTTCAGATGTACCTGTGGACACAGGTACATCTTGTGGGTGGAAGAGATGTCCTTTCTCCTGTTTAAGACACTTTTCTCCACAGCATGTCACCTATTCTGTCTTCTCAGGAATCCTTTTTTTATTATTTATTTACACTCTATTCTATATCTTCAACTCTCCCTTTCTCCAGGCTCTTTTCTGTGGACATATAAAGGAGGTCAGGTATTTGTGATCTTAAGTAAACCAGACCCTGACCTTCATCCTGTATCTTCTACATTATCTCTCTTCCACTCTTTACAGCTTCTGAAAAGGGAGCCTCCAACCATCATCTTCCTCACTCACTTCTTATCCACTCCACAATCTCCGGCAATCTAGATTCTGGTCCCTTCACTATTTTGAAACAAATCTTGCCCAATGACTTCTTAGTTGCTTAATTCAAAGAACAATTTTCTCTTATCCTCTCAGCATTTGTGACTGTTGACTTCTTAAAAAATTCTCTCCTCTCTTAGTTTCTGGGATAGTGCTATTTCTCAGTTTTCCCCTAACATGCCTGGAAATTCATTCTCAATCAACATTAGGAGCTGTTTGATCACCCCTTAATGTCAGCCATCCTCTATACAATATATACATGGTGGCTTCAACTAACACCTGTCAACAAATCCCAAATCTGCAGGCCTAAACCAGTTCTAGACTCCTGATTTGAAGAGTCAAGTGCCTAGCCTTCCTGAAACTCAACATGTCTACAGTTGAACTTACCTGCCCCCAACCATTCTCCCTATAAACCAATGTCATCACCTTCCATGCAGTTACTCAAGGCAATCATTTAAGAATTATCTTTGACACCTTTTCTTCCTCTTCTCCTATAGCTGCATTTCATTGGTCATTACATTCTAACTCTCTCTTGAATTAGTCTTCTAGCCAGTCTAAACAACTGAAGTAACCTGAATACATCACGCTCTCTCCTCTTTCCCTCTCCTCTTTCCCTATGCCCTTCCCATCCCCACTATTTAGTCCTGCAATATGGAGTTCAGATGTCTCCTCTTGCAGGATGTTACCCTATCATCTCTAGCCAAGGTTAGGTGTTCCTCTGGTGTATTCCCGTAGCACCCTATGTTTACTTCTGTTAGGGCATTCATATCAACCCTGCAACTGCTAATTTACTTATTGGGGTCCCCCTTTAAACATAGGAAAAACAACAGCTCACATTTGTTGAAAGCTATGTACCAGGCCCTGTATTAAGTGCATTACATGCATTATTCATTTAATCTTCACAATGACCCTAAGAAGTAGGTATTAATACTACCCTCAATTCCCAGAGGAGGAAACTGAACTTAGGTTAAGCAACTTCCTCAATGTTGCAGAATTATGTCCTAAACTTGAGGGCAAAGATTATATCCTATTTGTCTATGAAGAGAACTTGGCACATTATGGAACATTGCCAAGTTCCCTAAGAAATGTTTATAGGTCAAATAAATACATGAAGAGCTCAGCGGACAAAACTGGGATCAACTAATAGCTATTCAAAAGAGGCAGATTTTAGTTTAGTCTAAAAAAGGACTTTATCTTAGCTAGGATTCTCCAGTGGAATTGATCACTCAAAAAAACAGTTAACATGTGGCACTTATCACACTGAAGAGTATTTATACATTTGCATTTTCCCCCTTGTGAATAGGGGCTATATCTTACTTTGTTTTCATTCCTCAGAATCCAGCCCAGGGCTAGAGATACTCGGTAGGTGTTAGTTGAATGAACTGAATTGAATTGAAAGGCCCTGTAAACCAAAAAGTGGATATTTGTCTTAATACCATTCATTGGAAGTTAGACTCCATTGTTTTTTATTTCTTCCCATTATTCTGCCTCTTCTTTCCAAAGAGCTTTGAGATTAAAGCAAGACTAGGGAAAGAATTTAGAGATGCCACTTATTTGTAAAGTTCTACCAGACTGTAAGCCCTGTGAGGGTATGGAATGTATCTTTTATCACATTATATCTATAGCCTAGCACATAATTGTTTATTTGTTGGATGAAATACACAGAGACAGAGAGAGAGAGAGACACACACACACACACAGGCACACAAACCAATAGTATGCTCTTAATTCTTAGAAGGGTCCAATGGAACAATATGCCATATAAGGAACTCCTGCGTTAGATGGGAGATAGGACGAGATCAGTGTTGTTACACTGAAAAACTAGTGAAATTATATACTTTGGACCCCAAATGTGACAGAAATGGAGAAGGGAAGAAGAGGAGAAAAGCACTAAATCACAATTGTCATTCCTAACATTGAGGTAAGACTCAGAGTAGTTAAAAATCTTCCTCAAAGATCCATAGACAGATAATAAACAGTGGGCTGCATGACCTCTGAGGTCCCTGCTAAATTTAGTATGATTTGATTTTCATTTATTGATCCTAAATATAAAATTGAGAGGCTATATTTCAAGACACTGATGTTTAGATCTAGAATTCATTTATTAAACACTATTCTGGGCACTGGGGATAGAGCTGTGAAAAAAGAGAGACAGAAGTTCTTAACCTCACAGCGTTTACATTCTAATGGAGAGTGAGTGTGGGAGACAAATAATACTTCAGAGAGTGTCCAAAAAAGGTAGCAAGAGGCCAGGAAGTGGCAAAATTAACGGGACAGCATTACAATGCTTGTATCTTCAAGTGCTGGGCTGGGTCATAGGTACTACTCAAAGGGCCTGAGGGGAATTCTTGACAGTAATCCCTTAACAATTTCCTTTCTCAATGTGCTATTATCTAAATTCCCCATCTAAGCTGTTAGCAACTGCTACCACTTTCTCATGGGCTTCCAGCTTTCCTCTCCTCTGTGCAGATAAGAAGCTACTAACTAAAATTTTCTCTTAGGTATTATATAGATCTTTTATTCTTTTTAAAAACCCACGACAAATCTATGAAGAAGCCTATGTCAATTTTATCACCTATCTAATTTTCTTTCCTGCCTTTAGCTCTCTCAAGCCTATTGCAAACTCTTCTAATACTTCGTTAGTCTTTCTCTCTCGTTCCTTTAATAAACCAAAATAATCTCTTTCTATGTTTTCCAAGCAGTCTTTATCTCCTGGTTTGAAACATCCTTATATTCATTTTCCTCCATAAAACGTTTCCTAACCTAGTATAAATAACGTTAAACACGTATTAGCAATTTTACTATTACATCAGGATTAAGTAATAAAACAGCAAAATACGAAGAAAAGGATTATACCTGAAGTTTACATGTTTTATATTCAAATTGGGTTACCAATGTTTATTTTTCTCTCTAAGTGTTAAGACCTCAAGAAATCAGACTGTTTTTTGAGCTGTGTTCCATGTTTTCTAACACAGGAACACAAAGGCTCTAATTAACATTTGATGTCCTGACAGGCTTCAGATTCACATGACAGAGATGACTTGTCTGCCATTGTGGAGTCAATACACGAGAATCACACACAAACGCCCATGTTTTTATTTCTCTCAAAGAACTAGAAAGACCAACATTGGCTTTTAAAAGTACAGTTCTGAAATAAAGGATTATCACTCCTAGCAAAGGAGTATTTTTGTAAAGTCCTATGAGGTTGAATGTCTTTATGACCGCCTTTTGTATATCTTGCAACCTAAAACATTTCCCTCTAGGATATACTTTTAACAGTTATCACTTCAAACTTATATAGTACCTTATACCCAGGGTTCTCAAACAGGTAATCTATCATAGTTGGAGGAGGTCATCAGGAAGACATGACCATAGGTTGGCCCACCAGCTGGACCCAGGCAATTGGAGGCTCCTCACCTCCTCCCGGTCCTTGGAATGTGCATTCTGTTTGCGGTCCTGATCCCAGAAAGTGCCCCAAGGATCCAGTCTTGAGATAGTAATGTGATGATCAGACTATCTAGACTGAGTACATGACTGAACCCAGTTCAGGCCTCAATATAAACTTTTAAGATACTGGTGGGCAGGTGCAGAGATCTACTTGTCTTGCAGCCGCCCAAGACAAGCCTTATAAATAAGTTCCCTTGCTTATTAAACCTGCCAGCTACCAATCTGGAGTGGGCTGCCTCTTTCTTTGGTCTCTCCCTGCCCTCTGCGTACAGGGGCGGGGGGATGGGGATGGCAGTTTCAGATTTCATCTGGGAAGCTCCTGAGGTTTTGAACCAACAATTGTATTCAGTAAGAAATCTTTTCCTTATTTAAACGAGAAATGAGGTTAGACGTACGAAATTGTTCACTCAATGTTTCAGAGTAAACTAGTGCTACAGCTAGTAAGATCCAGAACTCCTATTTTAGTTTTGGACTGTTCTTGTATATTTAAACATTTACTATTGCTAGAATTATTATAAATTGTAATAATTACAAAAGAAAGCATTCAAGCTCTAGGGTTTGATCATATTGAAAGAAATACAAATTTGTTCACTTTGCCCAAGGAGTGTATGAGGAATATCCAAATGTTTTATAACATTTTCTTTTAAATATAATAAATGACCTTGCTGGAAAAATAATTATTTTATAGTGCTGGGTCTCAAGGAATAATAATCTCAATCATCTGTGAGTGACTGAATGAAATCTCCCACATGGACATGCCTGGCTCAGGATAAGCACTCCGTGCACATGGTTGGATCTGAATCTAGATTCTATTCTTTAGGAAAAGTCAATTGATCCAGGATTTCCCCTGCTCAGATACCTAGATGCCACGACTGAATCAGGACATAGTAGTTAGAGCGAGATAGCAAATCAATAAACGTCCGAAAGTGTTTAATGTTTCTCACCGCTGCATGTGTGTGACCCAACCCTCAAACAAATATGTGCTTTCACTTACTATTTTTAAATTGTGTGTGATAGTTGGTTGCAGTTAGTTTCTGCACTACCTACATTTTACCTGGCTTTGAAGGTCATTAAAAAAAATATAGCTGTTGAGACTGACGTTTTAATTTCAAGGTAAGCCGTAAGCTTACATGAATTCATAAATGGTTGGGATCTCAGTTATAATGCTTTAATACTTCAGTTATGGTCAACTGAAGTGGAGTCTTGTCAAAATACTTTTAAGCTAAACAAACACCGAATTTAACAAATGACATCAAAGAGTTTCTATAATGTAATTAAAATTATTTTCCTATGCTATTCAGGTCTTCCAGGTAATGAGGCAGAAAACAGAATGACTCCCTATACATCTTCAATGGCACTTGGCATTTGATATTGGTTATCTTTGTACATTTTTAACTTTCATAAGTGTAATGTAAACATCTTGAAGGTCGTATGTAATGGGCAATTAATATTCATTGAATGAATAAATGGACAGGAATCCAATGAGTCTATAGGAGAGGACAGGTAAGTGGCAGATTTGCTTCTATGTGCACGGTGTAAGGTACACATTTGTAAAAAGTAATCCAGCTACGCTTACACAATGACTGGATACATTGAAAAATTCACTAGTGACAAAAAAAATACCATTTAGGTAACACATGTGCACGAGTGTGTGTGTCGTGTGTGTACAGATTACAAACAAATGCAGAGAAAAGTGCTAATAGAACATATATCAAAGTGATAGTGATTACTACCAAGGAGAGGATTGTGATTCCAGGTGCAGAGAGGGCCTTGAACTATGATGTTTTAACTTTTTAAAAGAGGAATATATCTTTATTATATTATCAGGAACAAATATTGAACTGCTTTTGATCTCCTTTTTCACATTTATAAAATGTGCAGGTAGGATTAGCTGACCTCTAAGCTCTGTATTTCATGATGTACCGTGAACTATTATAAATCATTGCTTGAAACCACTAGACCAATGGGGTATTAAAATCTAAATACCAGCCGAATTGTTTAGCCTTCAGAATAAGAAACTAGAAAGCTTTATTCTACTCTTGTACCAAAGCATGGTATATCTGCACAAAGAAAACAACAGGCAATTTCAGGTGTTGCATCCTTGAAAGACAATACAGAGCTGGAATAAGTCTATAAAGGGGATATTAGGAGAATCCAGATGAAAAATGGGCCTCTGAATAAGGGAGAAAAAAAAACAGTACTAATGTGTTTGGAAAAGAGAAGGTAACTGAAGAAGTACATGACATTCTAAAGTATTCATCTTGATTCAGAAGACATTGTGAAGATGCCTAAAATCTTGTGCTTTTTGTTTTAACCAAGTATTCCAAGTATGTGTGCAACCGATACTCATCCTCACTTCTCTAAGCTGTACTTTACCTTTTAAATTCAGAGGTGGAGAGAAGGATGAGACGATCAAGGATAAGGAATGTGAGGGCCAGGATATTTGTTGAATACTTGTTCATTAAAAAAATGTGTTTTTAAGCAGCCGTTTCAAAGAGGCATGACCCCATTTAAAACAGCTACAGGAAAATGTCCTGTTTTAAGGGAGAACAGGGGTGAAGTAATGGTCATAGCAGTGTGGAGGCAAGTGTGGCGTAGTAGGTAAGTATAGAGTGTGTGTGTGTGTGTGTGTGTGTGTGTGTGTGTCTTGGATGAGTCTTGGAAATTAATCTAGTCCTCACAATTTACTTTTGCACTATTTCTTGAATCCATCCTCTCTCCTCTCTATTAATGAAGCCCTCACTTCCAGTCTATTATGCTGATAGTAGTTTATCTACATTCCTCCTGTTCTCAACCTATGTCAAGACAACTGTTTTTACCAGTTGTGCACAGTAATAAAGTCAAACATATGTTTAAAAAGTCAAATCTGTATCTGTCTGTAATTATAATAATTTCCTTTCTTGTATTCTCATATGCTTGAATGGGATGGAAATGACTGCAGAAAAAGCTAGGGTCTAGGAATTGTACATATCCTTGTATACATGTACATCTAGCGTTTATGTGACAAAAGAAAAATGGCTGAGAATAACAGCTTTCAGGGAAAAAGTCCAAAGTCTTTAATGTCATAGATGCCTCTCCCAGACTGGCCTCAATATAGCTTTCTGGCCTCTATTCCTTTTCACCGTCACCCCTGCAAAATGGACTCATTCACAGTGGGCTAGTCACCATCCCCCAAACATGCCACACGCTTTCATGCCTCTAAGCCTTCCCCACCACCAACTATGAACTTTCTTATTTTAAGATGCACTCAAATATTCCCTATTCCATAAAGCTCCCAGACTTCTCCAGGCACAGCCAACACCTCCATCAAACTCCTTTATCATATTGTAGTAGAATTCTTTGTCCACTCTTCCCTCCCATCACTCATGAACTCCAAAACTTTAAGGGAGGCCCTGTACCTTCTTCAAACAGCTTCCTATCTTAGCACTTCTCCTTGCCTGGATGATAGTTTTCCATCAGTGGTGGTTTGAATGGAGATAAAAGAAAAAAAGAGCAACACAACATCTGGTTCTAAAGGACGTTAAGGGACTCTCCTGTTATTTACAAGATAAGACATTCATTTATGCTACTCTATGAATATAATTTCCTATTTTAAAAGGACTTCAAGGAGGGAAATCTAATTTTTATCAGGGACACTTCTGTATCAGTCTCTTACACAGGAAATTCTTACAAAATTCTGCAAAAAGATACCTAAACTGTCAAAATATAAATTTCACACTATTAAGGGTCCTCTGAAAAGCATAATCAAATTAAGAAAACGTATGTTTTGCATGTGTCTATCTTAAAAGTGAGTTAATGATTAGATAAGAGTATTCTTTCCTTTTTTTTTTT
Organism: Balaenoptera borealis; assembly: GCF_965194805.1. Classification (NCBI taxonomy): domain Eukaryota; kingdom Metazoa; phylum Chordata; class Mammalia; order Artiodactyla; family Balaenopteridae; genus Balaenoptera; species Balaenoptera borealis. Next base: position 38,803,346 of record NC_138870.1, read on the forward strand.
AATTCAAAGAATTTGTTCATATATTTTTCCTTTACCTATTTGCTCCTGATACTATATTATGGCTATGGTCTTTAATATCAATTAAATATCCAACTGAAATCTACAAAACTCTTTGAGGACCTTAAAAGCCCCTAAATCTCCAAGGAACCCCCCAATTTCCCTTTCTCCTAATATGAAAGGTGGCAAAGTTCACTGGATTCCTATAAATAAGCATCATTCTTTGTAACTGAGAGTCTCCAAAATGTCCTTCCTTCAATGGTCTGAGGATCTACTACTACCTGCACAGTGATGAAGTCCCTTCATTTTGCTATTTGTGTACTTAACACTTTTTAGTACATCCAGAAAATCCTCAAGAACTCCAAGGAGCCTCTGGTAGATGAGGCAGGAAATCTGTGGGAAAACACTGGCAGAAGATCTACAATATGAGGCGACAGTTAATGGATCAGGGGATTCCATGAATTCTGGGAAATGATATGGACTCCAAAAAGAAATGGGAACATCGACAAATTGTCTTCTTGGGAGGTAGGAGTGAAGAGTGAAGAAGGAGGATATGAAAAAAGTTTTAGATTTCCAGAGGAATGGTAGGGTGAGATGAAATGAAGGTACCAGCGAATTCTCTGATTGCTGTACCTAGCAATTTTGAAGTGCTTCATGGTTTATTAACAGATCTAGTATGTGGTTAGGTCTACATCTCTTCAACAGAGATAAAAATAGCTGGTCACCATCCTAAATATAAAACTACAAAATAAACCATTTAAAAATATTCTAATTCTTCTAAGTACGGAGAGGAAAAAAATAACGCACAATGAAATACACAAGTTATTTTATAATAATTAACTTTAGCAAATTAGAAGCTTAATTAGGCTTGCCTTTAAAAACAAACTTTCAAGTTACTAGACGTATATTAACTTATTCAATAATATATACTAAGCACTATATTGGTTATATGCAATATGGAATTACAAAGAATAAGCAGGGGTCCTTGCCCTGAAAGAGCTCACACTCTAGTGAAGGATTAGGCACCTTTTGTTTTAGACATATGTATTCAGTTTTTAGCAATGTTTAGACCAGCACTTATCCTTATTTCCCATGGAACAACTATCCTATCAGAAGGCCAAGTACATTTGGAAAATGGGATATACATAGAGGATAACATAGGAGGATACAGAAGGCCCTAAGAAGTCTTACAGAAAAAAATTTAACTTAACTTGGTATTTCACAAAATTGCGTAACTGCATCCTTTTTCACCTAGCACCTATAAACAGATCATGGCACTTTAGAAAATGCTGATTTGGGCACACAGTTTAAAAAATGTATTCCTATATATTTCCTAAGGCACTGAAAACACAAACTTTTAACACTTTTCACATTTTCAGAAAATACATGAAAGAGTAAGTTTACAAATTCTTGGGAATTATAAAAATAATTCGAGGGATGGGGTTAAGAGGTAGGAGGGAGAATAACATAAGAATAGCTTTCCCAGACCATGGAAAACTATCTGTAACTGTAAACTATGGTCTATAAAGACTAAAATATCCAAACAATTTAAAAAACAGGTGATTTAAATACATAATCATTTTACCAAAATCTATGTTAGGTGAATACACTGTTTAGACTGTTTCAAACAAACATAACTTAAACTGCAATAAACTTTACTTATAGTCTTAATTACATATACAGGCAAGACATTACATGCTCCATATTCCGTTTGTTAACATTCATTATCTTTCTGCCCTCTTCTGAATTTTAAGTTTGTAACTGATCTTCTCTCTTGATCTAGCTAATGGAATTCCGGTATTTAGGCACTTCTAACTGCTGGTTTAATAAAAGAATCTTAGCAAGATTCAAATAGGAAAATGTACCCTCTTCCTTATAGTTGCAGAAAAGCAGGTAGAATTCTATTCTATATCATAAAACTGCCTTTGCAAATACTATTTTTTAAAAAATAGTACTGTCAGAACCCGGATTTCAGTGTTGCTATATACTTTGAAAATAACATAACTTTTAATTAAAGTCTGTAATTCTGATTGTCTGATTTAATAATTTGTGGCCTTGTTAATAATATTTAAAATAGCATTCTGATTTCTGAAAGTTTCTTTGAAAATTTATTTAAGCTGAGGAAGAAAATCATTGGCACATTCCTTTTCTTGCAAATATATGGTCACACACTCATACACACATCTTTGATTATGTATGATTTCTTCTTTACAGGAAGAGTTTCTGCTATCTCATCTTGTTTAAATTAGTAACGGGTGCTGTGACTAAAACAACACTTGCATATCATATTGAAGAGGGAACTGGCAGCTCAGAGAAAAAAAACAAATTGGTCTCTGGATATGCAGTCTCTTTTTAACACCAGGTAGTAAAATTTTCCTTTCTCCATATTTTCCCTAGGTGGCAGAAAGTGTTATCCTCACCTGAGATTGTACTTTTACTTCTCAAAAGTCATTAACTTACTGATTCTGCTCAAGCTTTTGGGTAGTTCTTGTAGACAACTGCAAAAACAATAAAGGTTTCCTCACTTCTGGCGGGGCTAAGCTATCTAGCAGCCCTTAGAGTCTCTTCAGCTGTGGCTATTACAAAATGCTATTCTCACTAAAGTAAAGCTGTGGTGATTTCTCGTTCAAGGCATCGTTGTTCTTATCTTTATTAACCAACTGGTTTCCTCTGCTAACTCATTCAGATGTTACTCTTTTTCAAGACCAGGCAGCAAACAAATTTAAAAATAGAATGAATGAATGAACGAATGATTGATTAAATAAATAAATAAATAAAATCATCCCCCTTGGGAGCCCTCTGCAAATATTCAGGTTAATTTTATATATGTATTGTTCATAAGAATATGTTTTAGTGATTACGTGTACCTTTGCAGGATAGATAGTTAACATACGCAGGAGCCGGCATGACTGTTTGGCAATGTCTTTAACATTAAAACCTAGAAATAGCATTTTGATTATAATCAGGGAATACACTTTTTCACATAGATTGTAAAAGGAATTTATACAGTCCTACAGACTTTTCAAAGCCTTTGCTGTCCCTCCATCTAGAAACAATAGAGACAGTGTAACATCTAGATGGGACTCTAAAGAAACCGAAGCAAAGGGGCCAGACACACACTTTCCATTTTTCGAAAAAATTTTCAGCAAGCACACTGGATTTTTTTTAATTCACAAAATATTAATGGTCTATGAAATTTCCAGGTATCCACCCCACCCCATTCTCATCTAAGGTTCATCAGTGGAAGACATAGCCTGAACCTCACTTAAGGGGGCCTTTTCAAGTCTCCCTGACTACTTGTCAGGCACAAAGGTCTTCTGTGTTGGATCTATGCTTTAGGTTTAAGAAGATGACTATCTCACCCATCAAACAATTTATTGTTAATTTCTGGTTTCTTGTAGACACAACGTTCCAGAAGAAAGTCACTTGGACATTTCCCACTTGAATCACCAGACTAGTAGTGGCAACTTACAATTAGCTCCTGGCAGCGCTGGGTCTATCTGACAGCCGGCGGACCTTCTGTCCTAACCCTGGCCTTCTAGTCGGGAAAATTCAACCTCATGTTTCAGATATGTCCAAAAACCCTTCCAGACCTATTCTAAGAGAATCCGTGAGGAAACAACTAAAAGCTCCAGAAGACAGCACTTAACTTTCCTGTCAATAGGGAGGTCTTGCCTCTGACTTCATCGGATGGTTCTTAACTGGATTATAATTTGTCTCCTTTAAGTACAGCCCAACTTTTGCTTTCATGCTTTGAGGTTTGGTCCTGGCCACTTCTGAACTGGGTCCAAGGACTACAAAACTTCTAAGGCAGGTTTTCTGCTCTGAAAATCTTTCTGCAAGGAATCTATTTAATCACTTTTCTTGGAAAATAAATCTTTACTTGAGACCTGTCTGTCAACACAAGAGAAACCAGGACTGCTAATTTCTCTTTCACCAGAGAAGACTGGCAAATGACCACCACTAGAATGACAGGTGCATGACATTGAGCAAGCACGGTGAGGGTTGCTACTTTCTACACTACCCTTCCTGAACTTCTGGTTTGATTATTGTCTCAATTAAAATTGAGGAGCATCTATTACCAGACTAAGTGAAACTAACTTTACTAAAAACAATGGACCTGTACCTAGGTATTGCTCTTATATTCTTGGCTTTGGAAACTCAAAAAATACAATAATAATACATTCCTTAAATGCTGTTTGTTCTCAATTACCACAAAACACTAAGGGAGAAACTCCTATGATACCAGTGTCTTTTACCTGAATAATATGTGCCATGTTTGGACAACCAGAGGTAAAAACCTTCTTTAATGTTCAGAGTATAGCACTGGTTTATCACAATAGAATTTGTGGGAAAATATGCAGGTCCTTGCTTTATATTTAGCAACTGATGTCCCTTAGTTTTTGTACTATGTTGATGGGAAATGAGCTGCTTATCCTAGGCTGATAAAAAAAATGCTATCTGGCTCTCTGATTCTGTGTAAACCTCCAGCTTTAATCTGTGAGTTTAAGAAAAGGAGTATGATAACTTGCAAAGATACTGATTTCATTTGTCAAGCTTACTCACACTCACGGTCAACACATATTTGCTCTGGCTTTGTATCTTCCAATACTTCCCAGGGGAAAATAGTCACAACATCTGTGAAGCACAGTGGCTTAGAGAAATACTATTCCCAAGTGAGGTTATATACAATCTCAGAAAGATAAAAAATTATTAAAATAAGGTAACAATAAGGCTACTTCTCTAACTCTGCTCACTGAGTGATGGCCATTGCACTAAGGTCATATACAATAGAATCCAATGGCTCAGATTTCACCTTAGCCAGCAAAGAAAGGATGTGTACTCTCACTGGCAAGGAACGATGCCCCTATGTTCCTGGCAATTCAAGCTATGTCAAAAAGATGCCAAGCTGCACCAGACTGAGAGATAGGCTCTATCTACACGGTGTAGATGAAAAATGTCCTGTCAGTAAACAAAGGATGTTGTGGCCATCAAGCCATTAGCCACTGCAGCCATCCCCGACTGTGCACCTTGAAGGGATTGGAGAAAAACAGAATACTAGCCCTAGATAGTGAAGGTGTATATCAAAGGAATGATTTCAGTGAGCCCAGACTCTCGCATCTTCCCATACATAGAAAAGTACTAAATTCATTAACTTGAGATGTCTGGTTTTTCTTTAATTAACAGTAATCTTTTGATGTTCTGACTACCTGTTTTTTGTTGCAAAAACTCCTATATATTCTGGCTTCTCCGTTTCCTCTTTGGAACAGTCCCTCAGAAGCTGAGAGGCTGTCTCCTGGGCTTAAGTCCTCAGCAAATCCACCAAATAAAACATAATTTTCAACTTTTATGTTGTGCATTTGTTTTTTTTTTCCAGTTGACAATGGGCTGATAGCCTTTTATAGGGCACTTAGCAGTTATAAAATAGTACAAGGTATTGTAGTGAGGCTAAAAATGTTAGTCTATATATAGCAGCAATATTTATAAATATGTTATATAAGTTGTAGCTTTAAGACTCATTACAAAAGTTCTTACCTGGTTACTAAACAAGTAGTGTTCATTGGCAAAGAAAGTCTAAGTGATAAGGGGAGTGCCTGTAGATTCTAATTTAAGATAAAGTATTGCCTAAAAAGTCCCAGACCTTATGTTTGAGCTCACTTTTCCCAATAATTCCCTAAAGAAAGGCCTTTTAGCTTATTCTACCATAATTCCATTTTTATTTTGCTTATTTTCTGTCACTTTCACTGATCAATGACTTCTGTTTAAACTTTTATACACTACTCTTTAAATAATAAGTGATTCGGATAAATTTATGGTTATATGCCTATTTGCTTAGCAATTATGATTCTGTAAATTGGATTTTATTAGCAAGACAGAAAGAATGTTTAGTAGAAAAAGCACTGATTTGTGAGCCAGGAGACTTACTGTAAGACGTTTACCTTTTAAGAATGAGCTCAATGTATGACATAAATCAACTGCATCGGCCTAATTACTGGAGTCTGAGTAAAGCACAAGTTTTCTTTCAAATATGCTCTTTCTCTCTGGTTCAGAAGAGAGTGGGCCAAAGTCTTAACGTATACGTATATGTAAAACACGGGGTGGGGCGCTAACCTTCCCCCTCTCTCAAAGACAATGCATGGAATTGTGGACTTTGAATAAGTATGCATACAATGATTTACATACCAAAAACAGGCAAAGAAATAATTAACATATTATAATATCCATTGAGCAATTTGGAGTATGCACAATTTAGGGCTGAAGCAGTTTAGCCTTTTTTAAAAAGGTTACGCTGAACTGCAATCTGCGGTTAGTAGCCTTAAATTCCAATTATCATACATTGGGCCCTCAGACAAGCTACAAGAACCTGCTGTGGGATAAAGCAGCCCCGATGAAAGATCTCTACAAAAGCAAGGTCTGGGCCAACTCCTAGGTTCATTCCTCAGAAACAGCAGCAAAGAGCAACACGGCAAGTAAGCACAAAGGGAAACAGGAAGATGGCAGTGTGACCTGGCTATATCATTGGAAAGATTCTGATCAATGTCACCCATGACCACTAAGCACATACTACCATGCTCACAATGGTAATAAATTCATATATATCCACAGGTGTTCTCAATTAGTTAGTTGAAGAATTATAGTAGGGGCCTATTTTGAATAAATTGAATCCCTTATCCATACATTTTCAATAGAGGACAAACTGAAAAATGATTAAAAGCATTTAAACTTGCTTTAAAAATCTACTGTAGTTCTTCTTTAGAAACAGTAGATTTTTTGCTTGTTTGCTGTAATTATTACAATTTGATGAACTAAAATATTCCTTAACTCAACTTTCAAAATGCCTTTCTCTAGATGCCAACACACACAAAATAAAAACCAGCCCCTGCTGAGGTGATCCTCTAAACTTACTACCTGTCTTTAGAATATAGAGCTTTAATTTTTCGAATATCACAGGGCCCTTTAAGATGCCCATGCCTGCTGAGACCTTCTCCCTAAAAAAATGCAATAAACACATCTTGTTTCACAGGGATTGTGGACTCCTTGAACACTATCAATAGCCCACAAGTTAACTCTCTTATCTAACTGGGAATATACTATTATTTCAAGACGCTTTAGAAATTGACACTGAGAACAAAGATAGGGTAGGAAGGAGAGTATCAGCTGTGAGCACAAACCCACCCAGGGCGGTGTACTCCTCCTGATAGTACTACTCCTATTTTTGGTGGCCCCCAGCTTTAATGCATCAGAAAAAATAACTGAGGTAAGCAAATGACAGTGTAAAGGATGGATTTAGTTCAGTGGGAAGAGCGCAGATTCCTGCATACCCTAAAGAGGGAAGCTTCTTTTCTGTTTCCAGAGGAACAGGAAGACCACCATTTAGCTGCTGATTAACCCTGAGGAAATCTGTCTTTAAATGCGGTTAAAATGAATAGATATTAGAACAGGACCTAATTTCCTATTTATTAAGGCTATCAGTAATCACTAATGGCTGTTATTAACATTAGTATTGTTAATGAGAGGGAAATTTGGTTTTAAAAATGTAGCACAATACTCTTAAAATTTTCATCTTTGTTTTAAACATCTGGAAGCATTGCAGCTAACTGCAAAATATTGTCAGTTATTCTGTACCCCTGAAGAACGGTTTATAAGTATTTCTCATGTACATTATCACACAATGATAATGAGAATTCTTTTGAGTTCTACATATGACAAATTATGTCAAAGAACCATAGCACTTTAAAAAAATTGTTGCCACTGTACTATTGGTTAGAATTTCCCTTGATGTTTAGCAATAAGCCTCAACAATTTACCCTGGCCCTGGTGGTTTTCAGTTTTGATGCTGTACATGAATAGTTTGTGATATATTTTCAGAGAAAAACCAAAGCTAAATAAATTAAATGATTAAGTTAATACTAACTACTCTGACTCCTATAGTTATGAAGGAAAAACTGTATATACTTTAATGAAACCTAATTATTACATAGTTTTGCATTTCGGCTTAATTCTTATTTTATTGTTTCGCCAACAAGACTGCCAACTCCTTAAGCTTTACAGCTAGTCAAGAATTAAATCTGCATTAAATACAGAATTAATGTGTCTTTGGGGTTTAATTTTTTTTAATTAATAGCAAAGTCCAATGTCAGAAGAGTCAATGTACCAAAAAATTGAAACAGAAAATCAAAACTCATTAAAACAATTCCTGTTCGCTCAGTAGTGTATTTTTTACATTCACTGAACATCCCCTCGCCTTTCCCATAATTAAATTTGACTATTGGAATCATGTTTTTTGTGGATCTGAATTTTCAAAGAATGTGATTTAAACGCTGTTAATAGTTTTACCACTTTGAGTAATACTAATCCTAACATCGATCCTAACAAATGTAATGCTGTTTTGTACACAATTATATTCAACTGTTTATATTCTACACAGAATTTTGAACTTAAGTCAGTGCTAAACATCCTGCTTAAGTATTATAAATAAAGAACCCTATGGTCTGAATATTTCAATATAATCTTTTAAAGGTACAGTTAAGGAAAACCTACTACTGGAGGTTTCCTTGAGGGCCAAGTCAATTTCTCTTCCCTCAGCTTTTGCCCAAGGTAGGCATTCAACAAATATTTACTCGATGATTTAGTAATCTGCATTGATAAAAATAAACAAATATTTCTTTGGTTTAGTACTTATGCTCTTCTAGTTTTCAGAAGTTACTAAATACCATAAACAAAGTGCTAAACTACTATAAACAGTGATGATACTATAATAAGCACAGTTAGTTTGGGGTCTACTTTTCCTTTCAGTGATCACAATAGATGAAATAAATAAAAACACACAAATGAACACCTTAACAATTTTAAAAATTCAAGATTAGATAACTGACCTAAACAACCAATAAGACCAACTCCCTCAAAAAGCACATTTGGGATTGCCTCTCCAAAGAATATTATAATTGGCTAAAATTTAATTTTCTAGCTATTATGTTTTATTAAAAAGTCTTTTTTATTTGAAAATTATCACTTTCTTTTTTTTAAGTAGATTGCACTGAATTTACGTACAAAGCATAACCTCTAATATGTATTGAAAAGAAACAACAACAAAAAATCCTCTGAAGCACTAGACCCTACAAGGATATGTCATTCAGTAATCTGTCAATAGCAGATTCAGAATATCTACATTACAATTACCCTAATCTGCAGCAGAATAAACTATTACCTCATCTTTTAAAAGCTTATTACCAGTACTCCTTTAGTCATTTGAAGGGAAGTCCACATCTACTATTTGGTATTGTAATCAAATGTTCAAATAAGACAAGTTAGTCCACATAAAAAAGTACAGCAGTAGACACAGCCTAGAGCAGCAAGTGGTGAAAGCGTTCTCACATCTTACCAACAGTTCCTTTCCTAAGATCATCTTTAATGAAATATAAACTTAAGTTCAATAGGCTTCTTCAACCAATTCTTTTAAACCTGGGAGTAACCTAAAATCCAAAATTAATCCAATGAATCAACATACCAATTTCTCAATTATTTCAGCTGTTGTAATCATACCTGACATGTTTGATTTGAAATTTGGTATAGTTTTTTAAAGCTACTTAAATGAGGGAATTTTAAACCTCACAATTTCTAAATAATACTAAAATTGTTAATACTAAAACTGATAAGGATCAGAGATTTCGTATAAAATAACAGAAACCTCTAATTATGGTGTTCAGGGTTTGCAGTTACTAATAAAAACAACTTTGCATTTTTTCACATCAAAAGGGCTTTGTCTGTCAACATTTCTCATCAGAACAGTAAACTACACCGACATTTCCACTACTATCGGTAATTTTTTTTTTTTTTTTTTTTTTTATCTTTTTTTTTTATCGGTAATTTTTATAGGACTATTTTCCATTAATGCTTGAAAACTATGAACTACATTTTATTTGTATCTTATCCGATTAGAGAATATCTATTGTAAAACTGTCACAGATCTCTAGCAATTTCTTTTTCAGGATCCAACCTGCTCTATGCTGCCCACTACAGGAAATGCAATACGGTACAGAGAAATGTAATACTATGCACTACAGTTACTATTAGTGCAATCCCATTAAAAAAATTTTCTCTGGGTACTTGGGTGCTAAGATAGGGTATTCTTGCAAGAGATACAGAATGAGTAGCGGTATCCAAATTTATTAAATTTAAAGAGCATCAGTAGGAATAGACAGCACTAGCAATTATATTTTGGTAATGCATGCGCCAGGAGTATCAAGCTGGTGCAGCAGGGAGGGGATGGGGCATGGAACTTACTGAGGCACAGCCTGCAGAAAGATGCAGTTCTGCACTAGAGAGGGAATATGAGGGTCAAAATCAGCATAAACAAAACACCTCAAAAAAATGTCATGCAAAATACAAATGACTGCAGTAACTGGAAAAAAATTTTGGAATAAACTATTCGTGTAATGCATACTTAAGTTTCATAAAACGAATCTCCTCTTTCCTTAAAACTTTACATTCCTCTTACAAGCAAATACCGTTAATAGCTTACTTTGGCCTTACATTTTTCTAGTCTTGGGGAAATCGAACCATGTTGTAACCTGATAAACATCACGTTTTATGTTTTTGTTTTCTCTGACTAGAGCATATCCAAAGTGTTCTGATTTTAAATTCTATCCATCAAATATCCTTTAGGACTCCATTTTGAAGACGACAGCTTCTCCTTTTTTCTGAGTCGATTGTCCCGTTACACATCACATTTTAAACGCTAATAAAAAATGCATTAAAACGTTAGAATCACACTCCAGGTCTTTAGCCTTTGCTATCTGTACTGCAAGGCAAAACACATTATTGTATACACATGTGTGTATACACACGAACACACATTGCCAGCAAGCAGTCAGTGGCTCAGAAGTGGCAACCTCCCCTTTGAAAAACAAAAATATAAAATATCATCCCTCCATTCTGCCCTTCGAATGAGAAATAAGGCAACCAGGTTTGCCCACTGCAGAGCTGGATACTAGAAAAGGCATTCTAACGTTTAACCTGAGACATGGTTAAAACATACAACCCTAGGTCCCGACTCGGACGACTTAAATTTCAGTGTACGTGCCTTCGTTCCCACTCCTGCCCCAGTAGCACCATCCACGGCCCGGGTCCCGACGGCGACCAACCGGCGCGCCGCGGCTGCGGGCAACCGCGAGGACCGCCCGCTCCGGACAACCGGGCACCCGGCTCCCGGCCGACCGCGAGGCCCCGGAGCAGGGGCGTCCGGGGCTCCCGATGCCCACGACTCAGGCGAGAGGTCCCGGCGGGGCTGTGGACTCTGGCATTTAAAAACTACCGAAAAGTCTCGCTGCACAAGTGACGCGGCGGAAGCCACCGCCGCCGCTTCGCGTCGCCCGGTCCCCTTCCCCTCGGAGCGGGCCGGGAGGCCCAGGCGACCTTCGGGGAGATCGCTGTCAGCTGCCGGGAACGTGGAAAAGCAACCAAAGCCACCAAGGCGCTGCGGGAAGTCCCCGGAGCAGTCAGCCGCAGTTTTCCCTTCTCTCCTTAGTTACAAGTCCCCCGGCAGTTTCGGGCGCTTCCTTCGGGAAAAAGAAAAAAGGGAAAAAGCGTGGAGGTGCTACAAGCCGCTGACATTTTCCGTCGAAGGAGATCCCCTCGGCTGCATCCTTTAAGCAGGATTTCCAAACTCGGACGCATCCTCAGCGGAGGCATTCCACGTTGACAGATCTCTCGCCTCCCACAAAATGGGGCGGAGGAGGTGGCCGCTGTCTCCTGTATGGGCGCCGCCATTTTGTGAGGCGGTGGCGGCGGCGGCTGCGGCGCGGAGGCAGGAGCTCGGGGTGTGTGTAATGGTTGAATAGAATGACCCCCTCCAGGGAATCCCCGGCGCTGACAGTTACGTAAGGGGCTGTGCGCAAGTGCGGCGTTTAGGGAATCCGCACAGATCGGGCCTCGCGGCTCTGCGGCCCACATCTCCACCACCCCTAGGAGGACCGGTGGGGGAAGGGACAGATGAACTGGTCTCCCTCCTGCCCCGCCCCCCCCTCGCCTCCGGCCCTGGCCTCGCTCCTCCACTCCCCCGGCTGGGTCTCCGCCCCTCACAGGCTTCCGAGACACTTAGTGGCCCTTGGGTGTCAGGAACTTCCTAGCCACAGCCTTGTTCCGACCGCATTTAAGAGACAAACTTTACTTGGGAAAGAAATCCGTTTCCTAGAGTGAGCACCGGAAGCATGCTGGACTGTATTACATAATTCTTTTCACCACCAAATAAATGTTCTCATTGGAATCACTACCTGAAATAACCCAGCCAGACCTTTACTAGCCTGTGACCTTGGGTGTTGGTGACTTTGCCCGTAGTGGCCATCGCGGAAATGGGAATAATGATACGTTTCACATCTCGTGAAGCTTAGCATTCGTAGCAAAGGGCTGACTGCAACACCCCTTGTAGATGCAAACTTGTGGTAGTATTTGTTGAGATGTTGCGTCTCCCATTTAAACAGCCTTTTTTAAGCTTCAAAAATATCGCATTTAAGACACTTGAGAGAAAGCAAAAACATAAGGTTTTATTCAATATTTGTTTTAAGCGCACTATCTTTATGATACCTTAATAGAAAAATATAAACGTTAATTATTATCGTCAAAGTTCAAAAGATTGCTTCCCAACCAGTTTAATTACTGTTTGCATAACTCAACACAGAATAATCTTGTTTGAGAAGTGAAACCAACCAAAGTCAAGATGAATTAAGAGCATGACTCTATTTCCATAGAACTAGGACAGGCAGTTCACATTGTATTTAATTTATAGTTTGCTAAAGTTAGTCCGTGGATAATTCATGGAAAATGTGCTAACCAGGCCCCCAAATACTAGCACAAGGCTCAGAAAAGCCGATTCTTTTAGACCTTAAAAAAAAAAAAAAAAAAAAAAGGTGACAGATTGACTTTATTCCGATCAGTGAATGATGCGTAGCGTGAGGAGCTGCCCCTCTGGGATTCCTTTCCCTCCCGAGCGCCACACCGGTTCTGTCGGGCGGGCGGGGATTCCGAGGCGGCCCTTCCAACAGCCGGGCCGGGGACGCGAACATCGCCTCCACCCCTAACCCTGGAACAACCGGTAGTGGCCGTTTCCCCGCGCCTCCCCCCTTTCCGCCGGCTTTGTGTGCGTGTGAAATGTGCGGCACATTGCAGATGAACCCTAAGCCCGGCGAGCCGAGTCTATTGTTCCCCGCGAGGAGCTGCCGGGGCGGTGTGGAGCCAGGCGCAGTGCCGCGGCCGGCCCTCGGGGGTCGCTGTGCGGCGCTGGCTGCCCGGCCGTGGCGGCGGCGCCGGAGGCGGCAGAGAGGGAGGCTGGCGGGGAGGGAAGCGGGCAGGCGGCGCGCAGCGGCTCGGCTGCCGCCGGTGCCTTCTGCCCGGGGACGCCCCGGCCGCGAGGCCGCGCGTGAATGTGTGCGAGGGCCCCGCGGAGCTGCGGCCGGAATACACGCTGTCACCCCGCTTTCCACAAACCACCACACAGACCTCCCCCTCCCCACCCCCAGCCCCGCCTGCCCCAGCCCCGCCGCCGCCGCCGCCGCCGCCGCCGCCGAAACTACCGGGCCTCCGGCCGCCCCGGCCCTTCACCGTCGGCTCGCCTTTCCCCTCGCCCGCTCGCGCGCCCCCGGCAGCAGCACCATGTTGAATCGCGTCCCCGGGCCGAGCCGCCTGGGCCGGCGGCGCTGAGAGGCGGGCGAGAGCCGGGCCGCGGGAGGGAGGGAAGGAAGGGGTGGGGGCCGCGCTCGCCCCGCGGCTTCGCGCGGATCCGGCAGTCGCCTGCCCCTCTAGTTTCGCTCCGATTTCTTTAAACTTTTTTAGAAATTCCCCTCCCTCCTTCCCTCCTCTCCCCTTGGCCTCCTGCTCCCTCCTTCCCCTCCTCCTCCTCCTCCTCCCCCTCCCTCCCTCCCTCCCTGCGCCGCCGCCGCCGCCGCCGCCGCCGCCGCCGCCGCCGCCGCCGCCACCGCCGGCCCATGACTGAGCCCCGCCGCCGCCGGCCGAGGAATGGGCTCCGGGCTCTGGTAGGAAGCGCAGGGAGCGGGGGGCGCTTTTAAAACACCGATCTGGGTTTTTTTAAAACCTCCTTCTAAAAAATAATGGCAAACTCGACGGGGAAGGCGCCTCCGGACGAGCGGAGAAAGGGACTCGCTTTCCTGGACGAGCTGCGGCAGTTCCACCACAGCAGAGGGTGAGAGCAGAACCGGGGGGGCAGCGCCGGGGCGAGCCGGGGCGAACGGGGCTCTCCCGCCCGGGCCGCCGCGGGGTCCCGGCTGACAAGTGCGGGGCTTTCTCTCTCCCGCAGGTCGCCTTTTAAAAAAATCCCTGCGGTGGGTGGGAAGGAGCTGGATCTTCACGGTCTCTACACCAGAGTCACTACTTTAGGCGGATTCGCGAAGGTGAGTGGAAGTTTTAATTTGTATTTCCCTCTCACTGGTCTCCTCCAAAAAGTCTCCTTTGACCCCGGAGTGGGCGCTCGGGGCCGGGGGGGTGGCCCGCGGGGGCCAGAGGCGTTCTTTTCGCTCCCAGCCGGTGGCACGGAGGCGGACGGCGGCGGGGCTGTTTTTGGCCTGGTGGCTCGCGTGCGCGCGGCGGGCGCGGGGCTCGGCGGGCGGGCGGCCCGGCGCCGGCTCGCGCCCTACCCGGTGCCCGGCCGGCCCGGCGGGGTCTGAGCGCCGCGGCGGGGAGTGCGGGCGTGCGGGGCGCCCGCCCGAGCCCCGCGCCCGCCCCGCGCCCGCGCCCGCCCGCTCGCTCGCGAGTCAGCTCTGCCGCCGCTGCCGCTCTAGCACAGGCGGAGACACAGACACACACAGACTCTGAGAGCAGTTTTCGTGCAACTCAAAATTAGCGCGGGCAGGTTTAACATCGATAATCGGCTGCGAAATGATCCCGGCAGCCGGGGGCACAGCCTCGGCCCCTTCGCTCTCGGTTTATACAGCTAACAAAAGAAACCAGGACCTGTCTCCAAATAGCCATCTTAGGCTTCAAGGCTAGGCAGAAGCTGTAGGCCTCAAAGAAGGGCCTATGGAGATGGATAGATCTGGGAGAGGGATCGGAATCGGCCCCGGCCCCCCCAGAACCTGCGGACGTCGCTCTCCGGAACAGTATTGATCCTTTTGAACTTTTTTTTTTTTTTTTAGTGTAAACGGACCGCGTTGAGATTTAAAAGGGGGCGACAGAGGGACTTGCGATTGGTTATTGTCCGGGCTTCAAAAACAAAACAAACCCACCAACCCCCCCCCGCCCCCCAAACAAAACAAGTGCTCTTAAATACTGGGCTCTCGGGTGAAAACACGGTGATTCAAGCAGCCCTTGCTTAGTTACTCTTACGGATCGAGCCGAATCACCCACTGATGCCTGAGGTATCTGCAGATCTCTGTAGAATGGGTATTTATTTCAGAGTTAGGTTAGAGTTTTCTTGAATTGTGCACTTTCAGACAAGTGTGGCTGTGTTTTTAACAGGTTTCTGAGAAGAATCAGTGGGGAGAAATTGTTGAAGAGTTCAACTTTCCCAGAAGTTGTTCTAACGCTGCCTTTGCTTTAAAACAGTATTACTTGCGGTGAGTAGTAGTGACTCTTCCAACAGTGTTTGGGAATAAGGGATTTATGGGGAGATTTGTTTTAGCAAAAAGAAAAAAAAAAAATCCCCAAACAAGAAACAAACCTTGCACACCAAAACAGTCTAAACTTCTGTTAATTTCAGTCTGAGAAACATTAAATATCCGTAAACTGAGATTATAAGAAGGTGAAAGTTTTCCTCACCTATTTTGGGATTGTTTACATTTTTCATACAGAATCATTACAGGTGACACCCCACCCCCATCTTGGTAAACATTCTTTGGTGACATAGTTATTGATTGTTTGATATCCACAGAGGGGCAGAAAGGTGATGCTTAGTAAGAGTTAAGATAATTAATGAAACTTCGGATCCCTTGGGAAATTTTTTTCTTTGTTTTGGAAACTCCTTTGCCTTTTAAAATTCTGACTTTAAGATTCTTTAAAAAAATGAAACCTCTGTGTGGAACCGTGTCACTGAGTAGTTTTTCAGTAGAATATTTCTGCATAGCATAGCATGTTGGTGCCTTAAGTGACCAGGATTGTTCTTAAAATATATATATATATATAAAATATATATATATATATATATATATTTTTTTTTTTTTTGGAATTTTTGAATGACTTAAAAACCTTTAAAAGGATTATTATCTATTTAGGAAAATTAGGGATACTGCAAAGTGGAATACTTTGATTTGGATTTTCCTTCATTCTTCCCCTTCTTTTTTGACTATTTATTTGACAAAGTAAATTTCTTCTTTAGTTGGCATGTGATACAGTTTAGATAATATATTTTGTGATTCAGCCTTAATTTTTTCTCAGTTTTTCTCCTAGGAATATTTTTATATTGTAATTTATTATGAGGTCATCTTTTATTTTTAATATTTATTTTACTTACTCATAAAGGCTCTTTAGTTGGTGTTTGTTATTTAAAACTAAAATAATGCTCTTCACATTTATTGCTTTTTAATAATGATGTTATAGGATGGCCTTTTAGGTAATGTGGCTTCTGCATAATTTGAGCTTGGCGTTTATCATTGCTCCAAATGCAATATCCAGATGTAGATATTCTGTGTTATGTTCAGCATTCTGGAATAGGAAATGCAGTAATTGCACAGGTGTACTTTCTGTTGGCTATCTTAGATTGACTTCAGGCTTGAAGCTGAAGAGTTTGCAGAACTTTGTGAGTAGTTACTGAGTTACACAGAAGTCTAGAAAATATTAAATATGGTTAGTTGTTATCTCTTGTGAGGGTGTGATGGCATGTGTCAGAGTGCATTTTAAAATAAAAGACTGAAACAAAAAACAAAGTAAAACAAAATTAACCTTCAAAATTGTTGATTTAGTAATGTGGTGAGAAGTAGAAAATTTTTTATTTATGGTGATACTTACTTGCTCATTTTCATTTATAATATTGAGAGGAGTACTGTTAATACATGTCCTGGTTTTCTGGTAATCAGTTTGAACCATTTGGATTTTAGACCGTTTAAAATACATGTTAAGTTATGCCTGATATTTATTGGATGATTGATTGATTGATTTTAATATCCAGAAGGTACTGTATGATATATATGTTTCATGGGATGTGTGTTTTTCTGAAGAGTTTACATTCATACTAATAGAGCTTTAGCATAATCAAATGGCTAGACTCCCAGTTTATTATAAGTTACATAAATATTGTTTTTCCAGTTGTGATTTCTATCTTGGGATCTATCATCCATTGATGATACTGTTTTTAACAGTAGTAGTTTCAAGATTGTTCACAACTCTGTATTGTTCTCGGGTCAGTTTGAGTTTTATGCTCTTATTAGAAGCTACATTTTGAACTATGTCCTTAGCTAAACTTGTTTTTCCTCCATATGTCACTCTCCAGGTTTGTTTTTTGTAGGGTTGTAGCTAGGCTACTAGGAAAAAAGTTGAAGTATTTGTTTTGGAAAATAAAACCATGTGAAGATTTGCATGGCTTGTAAAGAAATACAAAAGAAATATGCTGGTCAAAAATTGGGTACTACCAACCTTGGAAGGTTTTTTTCCATAGTGGTGTAATATTGCACAGTTGGAGGACATGTATTATGATGGGTTTTACACCTTCCTCTGAAAAATCTTAACTGGCAGACAGGATGCCAAGCTTTCACAGTAATTCTGTTACTTAACCATAAGAGTGCCTCTTCATAGTAACCAACAGTAATCAAGTGACTTTGTAAGTTCCCTCTTTGATATGTCAAATTGAGTATCATGGTTTCTGATGAGTAGATAATGCAGTGTGTTTTATAAATCACAGGTGGACTAATTTTTTTTTAATATGAACTGCTGTTTCATTTGACTTATTGTAAGGACTGTCATTACATGTGTTCTTGTTTAGAAGTTTAAAATTTGCTGACATTCCTCTGTAGTTAGAGGGGTAGCTGTTAGCCTGGTATTTTATGATATATTTTCATGATATTGCAGACATTTAAATAAAGAAGAACAAACTAATATGCTGGCCATTCTAACAGACATAGACATCAAATACAGAGACTTGAGTTTAGTGGTCTGCCAAAAGTTAGCTTGATTGTGTCAAACATACACTTATTCAGTTGTAGATTGTCTACAAAAATTTCTCAAAGTCTAAAATTGAAAATGCAATTGATTATTTGTTTTAACATTGGCAGTTAATTTTTAAAAATAAAAGTGCCTACTGATAATGTGTAAAAGTACTATATTTAAAGCTTGGATATTACTCATCTATTATGTCTATGTATTTTGTTTTCACTTAGTTCCGTTCTTGGCATGTACATCTCAATATATTCCACAGATGTTCATTATTAGAATATCTTTATAAGTATAAAAGGATAAGTTAATAATTTCCCACATTTTGTAGATGAAGAAGTTAAAGTGCAAAAGTATCTAAATGGCTTTAGGGACATTTGTTAATTGGACAAAAAAGTTGTATTCTTGATATGTGTTCAGTAATATTTAATCAATCTATTATGAATTCACTTTGTTAGTCAAAGTGATTTTAAGAAATTAAAATATAATTGGAAATTACTTATGGTTAAATTTATTCCTGAGTGTATTTATACCCAGTGTTTTCCATATTTACTCAGTTAATTTTATATTTTCATTTTGTTTTGGTGCTAAGATTGGGGGACAATTTACTGCTCTTACTTTTTGTTAAGAATTTGAAACCTTGGTATGAAGATTTAGGTAAATATTTCAAATAGTTGAAGAATTTTGTTTTAGCTTACTGATGCCAATAGTACAGCTATAGTCAAGGTTAAGTTGATGTTTCCATTATAAAACTTGATTTTTTGAAAAGGAGGTGAAATACCTTGGACTTAAAAAAATTTGTTTTACAACACTGTATATTACTGATTTTCTTATAAAATGATTTTTTTACATGTACCTACCTTTGGAATAGTCAGAAACTTAATTGTAGAATTGTACCCGCTATAGTGAATTTTCAGTTTCATCGTGAATTTATTTATTTTTTTCCCCCCTTGGTGGATGAAGCCCTGCCTTAAATTATACCAATTAAAGTTTATATTTATCAGGTAAATAGAATGAATACACTTGTGTGCTGGGTGGTTAGTGTCTACCATGTAGATCACTTTTTTTAAGAGAAAGTCTTTTATGAATCATGAGGTTAAATGAAAGAATGCTTCAAAACTGTAATATAAGTAAATAAAGTAATACATTGAGTTTGTGTATCAACAGAATTGATAAATGGAGATTGCTCTCCTTATTTAAGGAAGGAAAATAAAAGTAATATGAAGACTGGAAGAAAAATTGTATCTAAATAAATTATTCATATATGCATTTAAAAATTAATTTTGTAAACTATAACCTTTCATTTTGAACAAACCTGATTTTGATATCTTCTCATATTCTGTTACAGTTTAGAGGGTGTGCAAACTTGTTGAAAGGAGGAGTGGAAAGTAGAAAAAGTTGAAAGACTTATGAGACCTCAGCTAGGTTAGTGTTGTGTCTTAGAAACCATGTTTTAAATAGCTTAAATTTGCCCTCAAGTAGAAATAAATCTAACTCTTTCCAGGGTGGATAGTTTTCACTGAGGACACAAACTAAGAACTTAACTGTAACTCCCAGAAATGTTTATATGCTTTTTTGCATTTAAATTTTCTGCCTTAGCTGTGAACTAAAATTGTCTGCTTCTAAAGAGGAGCACTCTTATAATCCTACCTCTTCTCTGTTGTTGATTCAGTATTTTCAGTTGATTGTGTGTAAAATCCACTATGACTGATAGAGAAGTATATCACTTCTGTGAATATTTTATAATCTGAAATGAAATGATATTGGAAGTTGGAAAAGGAAGGAAAAACAAACATTTTAATTCACTGGAATGTAGGTGCATTAGTCAGTGAGTAAGTACTCAGTACTGCATGTTTTTAGGTAAAGTATTTAGAGTGTTTTTCATTATTATTTGGGGGAAGGCTGCTTATTGGGCATTTTCCAGAGCGGTACAGTCCCTCCTCAAGTTTGCTAGTAAATATAGGGTTTGTTTGAATTAGGAAGTAGAGGACATATGGGGAGTGGTTCTCTTTCTACTGCTTTCATCTGGCACCACCATCGTCACCACACTCTTGGGTATTCAGGATCAATTAGAGTGGAGATTCCCAATTTGTGCTGTATGAAGCACTTGTTTTCCTGAAATGTCAGTATGTTTCCTTGAAAAAAGACTAAATGAATTTGAGTAATAACGATAAATTTGTGTTACTTCATTGAAGGACTTCGTAGAGACTGTATTTTGTTAATGTGAGTTGTGGATCTCAAGACAATTTGGAGAAACACTATTTATTACCTCCCTGCCTCCACCTATGGTAAATGATGGTTCCCAAACACTACCGTACATCGCAGGGGAATGTTTGCGGAACATCTACTAAGTTCTGTGGAGCACAGTTTGGGAAACCCTGAGCTAGAAGTAATGAGGGTAAAGGAAGAAAAATTTTAAATATGGAAAATGAGAAATGAGAGGTAATTATGTATATTTATATAGATATATATAAATACAGATTTAAATGATTTTTATGGTTCTATTATTTGCTTATCTTTATCAATTGCTGTGCAGAATTATATTGGTAATACTTAAATAGTTGTTCGAATAGGGGACATTAAAATTATCTTGTGTTCATTGCCAGGAAGAGAAAGGTAGCCAAATCATTGGTCACATTGTTTTGCAGAATAGTAATTACTTTTGTTGAAATATGATAGTCATGCTAAAATCTGTATTTGCTTCAGTTCTACCATTTCAAAAACATAGATCATAATCATGAATTTTGACTTTAGGGAAAGCTGTTTAGAAGTAGATCTTGGTTTAAGGACCAAACTTACTGGAGATAAAAATGGAGATGTTAGGATTAAAGATTGTCATCAAATATTTTATGGTTTGAAATTGTAAGCATAATTGTTACGAAAAGCAAAAGCATTGGCTTTTGAATTTAAAATAAATGTAAATAATATGGTTAGTTCAGTTATCCATAGTAGAGTTCAGGAAATAAGCAGGTTGATTCTTTTTATTCAGAAGTACACAAAAATGTATATATGGTGATCGATACTAGTATTGGTTACCTATCGTAAAGATTATTAATGGATTCACTTAGGATATAAAACTTTTGGGGGACCTGGAATATAGAGATGGTTTAGAGCAAATTGTCACTCTCAGTAGCATTCAGGTTTTCTATGAATTTTATTGTGCTTTCCAAGAATTGTCTTATTAAAATAGGGTCTAACATATATTTTTTTGTTTCAAACATTAAAAAATATCACTTGTGCTTGGATACTTTTTGAGTATTCATTATGCTGTGAATTCAAAGTTAATTCGTTTCTATAAGATATATGCCCTTGTGACTAAGTATATTGCAGTGATCTATTGCTGGAACTGGAATCTCTTGGTGATATCTAGGAATAGATACTGCGTTATGAATTATTGTCCCCAAATGATAGATTCATACGTCCATCAATATCTAAATTAGTGTTTGCAGATCCACCCCATCTTACTGCAAGAGAATTTTATGGTGGGGCTGAATCTCTTGTTTTGGCTCTTTTATCTCATTAGTCTCTTAACAGCTCCCTTTTCCTATCACGCCACTGATTTATTGAAGTAATGGGGTCAGTTGTCCTTTAGAATGCCCTAAATTCTAGATTTGGTTGACTTCTTCCTTCTAGTGTCAGTTAACTTGTTCCTCTCTCCCCTGTATCTATTTCCTAAAAACTATTAGATTTAAAGATTGAAAAAATTCAAGTTTAGTATTTTAGGTGTACTTTAATAGGTAGTGCTGTGCTTTTCATCAGATTATGAGGCATATAATGTTTAGTTGTCCTGTCTTAGTGGTGCTAAGATTGATCAGTGGTTTTATGACTTAATGGTCTAAAACACTGTATTTTTTTAAAATATGCCCCAGGTGATTCTTAAGTACACTGAAGTTTGAGAACAGCTGATCTAAGTGTTGGAATTAAACCAATTGAGTTGCTGAGATAACTGGTTTAACTTGGCACCAACATGTTGGCCAGGGCTGCATCCAGAGCAAAACCTCTAGGTGACATCTGGTCTAGGGGCACCTGCTCAAGCTGCACCTGTCATCTCTAAGCAGAGCCTGGACACACCCTACTTTGTTTCTGGGCTCTAGAGAAGATAACAAGGGCTCCACTTAAGTTAAAGGGAAAAAAAGGGGTAAATGAACTACCAATTTGAGCTTATCCTAACTGTATTTGTATAGTAATTTGGATTTTAAAAATTTAATTAAAAATAAAATTTCTTAATATCTAGGTTTTGTTTTTAAATACAACTTTATAATATTTTCCCCAAATGGAATGCCATTTATTTTATTGAATTTACTGACCGCTTTTTCTCTTTGTGAGGATTTTGTTGGTCTATCTCAGTACTGCTTAGGGGAGTTAACTTATATTGTATAAATTCCTTTAAAAATAACAATACTAACAATAGCTTGTCTTGTTTAATGCGCTTTATCTTCATGTTTCAAACTTTTCGTATGTGAGATTTTATTTTTATCATTTCAGATTTCAGAAGTAATTGATGTTATTTAATCTCAGAAAAAATAACACTTAGAAAAGAATTTCTTTACACCACTCAGACTCTTTTCTTCTGGAGCATATGGGCTACTGAAAAAAAACAAAAAAGGCTGTAGGTTATATGCAACTTTCAATCTTAAGTGTCAGCCATAATTGCCACTTGGTAAGGTTTATTTTATATATTTTCAAACCACACTTTCTCCCCTTTACCTTTCCATTCTTTTCCCTGGTGATAGACCTGCTTTACATTTTACAAAGCTTTGTTTTATACATAACCCTCCATTATCCACAGTTGTTAAATATCTTCAGGTATATTCCATGACCTAGTATGTTTATCTTTTGCTTCTTTCGGTAAATGACTTTTTTCATTACTGTGTAATGGGACCAAGCCAAAGTGTTGCTTTTTATGAAGTAGGATTTGAATAAAGTTGTACAAGAATATTGTTTGAATATACATCTTAATGGGATATATGGCAAGTATCTTTAATTCTTTCTTTCTGAGTTCTTAACTATTGTACTTGGTAAATTCTTACTTAATAGTGTTCAGTGGTCAGCTGCTCTGTGCACAGAGATGATGTTTATTATATAATTATAATATACACATCTTTCATGGTGACGTGTTTTCAAATGAAATTTGTTTTTGCTCCTCTCCTAGCCCACTGGCTATTTTAAATAAATAAAATGTTAATATAACATACATGAGGTCAGTAGGAACATTCTTCCATTAAAATAAGACAAAGGAGAGACCATGGTTAGGGCCCTAACCTGTTGTACTTTAGAGGTGGGGTTGAATTTAAATGTGTCAGTAATAATGCCCAAGTTGATCACACTTTCCATAATGGTTCATAGGTTAAGTGAATTTTCAATGTACTTGAGCACAGATCAGACCACTTAGTACTTCATAAACAGTATTTAGTACCTAAGCAGGCTGTACCTCCAAGTGCACTCACAAGTAATAGGTCAAGAGTGCTTAAGTGGTTTGGTATAACCTTTTTAGTTTACACCATTAAAAAGTCAAACTTCTGAATTTTTGAGTAGTTTTTCCAGGTAGCCCCCCATTGCGATGTATTAATTTGGTAGTAAAAAATCTGGTTGAGAGAGAAATGATAAACCTATCATTTTTTGTCCTTCCTATGTTTTCTTTTTTCAGAATTGTTAAACCTTTTTTTCGCTTTCTGTATGTGAATTCTTGTTTACACTTCATTTATATTGACCAATTGTTATTTTGCCACATTTGCTTTGTGTTTTCCTTTTTATATGTGATGGTGTGTATACATATATACACACATTATTATAATTGTTATCATTACTGTTGTTTAATCATTTGCTGTCATTACAGTTATAATGCCCTTTCCTCCTAATTAAGTGTATATTAAGAATAAAAACATTCTCTTATATAACAATAGTAAAATAATCAAATTCAGAAAACTTAACATGAATATAATCATATTATCTGTATTATATACAGATCTTATTCAAATTTTACCAGTTGCCCCAAAGATGTCTTATAGCTGTCATACCCACCCATCCCTAATCTGTGATCTTGTATCACATTTAGTTATCTCTAGTTCTTCAGTCTTTTGTGATACTACCATTTTTGAAGAGTATGGGTCAACTGTGCTATAAAATTTGGATTTTTCTGAGGTTTTTTTCAGGATTAGATTTAGGTTAAGCATTTTTGGCAGGAGGTATGTGATGTCACTTTTTCCCATTATTGCTGACATTAACTTTGGTTAAGGTGGTGTCCTCCTGGTTTCTCCACTGTAAAGTTTCCATTTTCTGTTTTGTAATTAGCAAATGACCCGTGGAGACGTACTTTGAGACTGTAAATATCTTGCTCACTGTCAAACTTTTACCTAGTGGTTTTAATATCCATTGATGATTCTTGCCTGAAACAATTATTATGATGGCTGTATGATGTTTATTTTCTAATTTTATCATTTCTTCTACATCTTATTAGTTGGCAATCTATGATACGGAAAATATTTTTATTTTTTATTTATTAGAGTTTTATATTATACAATGGATTAAAGTCTATTACAGTTATGCATTTTGCTGCTTCAGTTTGGCCAGGAGGAGCCCTTTCAAGCTGCCTTCTGTGTATTTTTATCAAGTTACTATTATTTTTGAGCTCTTTCTTGCTTTCTGACAAAATAAGATCTTCTAGAGTCAACTTGTGTTTTGCTTTCCCTGCTGTAGCATCAGCTATTTCTTCAAGAAGTCCTGGTTCCTTTTAGTGTGGAATGGTATATAGAAACCAAATCTGGGTGGTAGATGTACCCATTGTTATTGGGTTATCTTTTCTTCTGGGCCCTTTCAGAGGGCAGAGCTAGCAAGTTTACTTATTTTAAATATGAATATACACATTTTGCAAATCATAAGGCTATACTGATATCTCTAATTACAATCCACACACGTTTTCTCTTGCCTTCTTCCATTCCATGTATCTCCCTTTAACTGCATTGAGAACCCTAATTCCTAACACCAGTGTATTTACTTATCTTGCTAGTTTTGTAACACATAGAGAATAGTTTCAGAATTGTTATACCCATACCACTACAAACAACAAACCTGCCAAGTGGAGTTACAAATTTGTTTGCATTTCTTTTTGTGTTCAGACTGACTTTATATCTGTAAATAATTGTGTTAAAAAAGGTTCACAGTGACTGGATTCTATTTTTCTGGGTATAGTTATTCACTTAAAACAGTAAAGTTCACATTTTTTCCGTTTGTATTCAATTTTGTGTTTTCCCCATTATTTGTTCCTTTAATTTTATTTATGAATATATAAAACCCTTAAGATTCTAAAATCAAAATTTAAGAAAAGATATGCTTGGAGTTTACCCTCTACCCTCTTTTCTTCCCTGTCACTTCTGCCCCATTCCTACCCATGCTCTTTTGGTAACCAGTAGTTTCCGGTTATCCTTCCTGTTTTTTTGTTTGTGTTTTGTTTTGTAAAAATGAGGTATATACATGCATTTTTAGTTCCCCATCTTAACATTAAGAATGCACACTATTTTTTTTTTTTTTTAAAGTAATTGACTTTTTTTTTTTTTTTAATTTTATTTATTTATTTATTTATGGCTGCGTTGGGTCTTCGTTTCTGTGCGAGGGCTTTCTCCAGTTGCGGCGAGCGGGGGCCACTCTTCATCGCTGTGCGCGGGCCTCTCACTGCCGCGGCCTCTCTCGTTGCGGAGCACAGGCTCCAGACGCGCAGGCTCAGTAGTTGTGGCTCACGGGCCTAGTCGCTCCGTGGCATGTGGGATCTTCCCAGACCAGGGCTCGAACCCGTGTCCCCTGCATCGGCAGGCAGATTCTCAACCACTGCGCCACCAGGGAAACCCGCACACTATTTTTTTATTTTGCTTTTTTTCCCTTAATGTATTGGGTTGGCCAAAATGTTTGTGCATGACGTTACGGAACAACCCGAACGAACTTTTTGGCCAGCCCAATATCTTGCCTGTAACTCTAAAGTTCATAAAGTTCTTTTGTTTTTAACAGCTGCATAGTATTCCATTGTGTGGTTATATCCTACTTTATTCATCCAGTCTCCTACGTAATGACACTTAGGTTGTTTCCAGTATTTTACAATAACAAATAATGTCACATGAATAATCTGCAAATCTAGTAGCCTTATGCAAACCTATTTTCAAATTTTTGGAGATGGATCTTCAGAGTAAATTACTAAAGTGGGGGTTGATGCAATAATCAAAGAATAAAGGCATATGTATTTGATTAAATTCTGCCAGATTCCCACCAGATTCTCTCCAAGTAGGAGAGAACTATTTTGCATTCCCATCAGCAGTATATGAAGGTACCTGTTTCCCATAGCCTTACCATGTGTTTCTCAAGCTTTTGAAGTTTTATCGACCTGGGGGGGTTAAGAAATGGTATGTCACTATATTGTAATTATTGTGGCTTTATATAGCATGTTTTAATATTCGGTAGTGCCATTCCCATCTCATAGTTCTTTTTTTACAAGGTTTTCTTGGGTATTTGTTTATGTTTTTTTTTCCATATGAACTTTAGCATTAATTTGTTCTAGTTCAGAAAAAAGCTTTTTCTTTCTTTTTTTTTTTAAATGGGGATTGCATTAAATCAAAAACAATTACCTTAGGAGAATGGACATGATGATATTGAGTTTACCTAGCCAAGAAAAATGAAAGTCTTCTATTCAATCTTTTTGTGTCATTCAAGAGTCTAAAGTTTTCCTTTTACAGGTTTTTGACATTTCTTAAATTTATTCTTAAGTATATTATCATTTTTCTTGCTATTGTAAACGTGGTTTTCTCTTCCATTATATCTTCTAATTAGTTATCATTTATATGAAAGTTACTGATTTTTTATATTGTAATCTGGCGCCTTAATTGTTTTGCCGCTTGTATTAGTTTTATCATTGATTAAAAAATGTTTTTAGACGTACTAGTATGTCATCTGCAAATGGGGATAGCTTTACTTCTTTTCTAAATTTTACGCCTTTAATCATTTTCTTTTGTCTGATTGTATTGGCCACTTTGAAATAGTTAGGGAGACGAGGGCATCTTTTCCTTGCCTTGATGCTGACCTTAGTTGGATGGTTCTATCATTTCCTCATTGAGTAGGACACTGCCTGCTGTGTGCTCTTGATGCAGTCTTAGCTCTGTATGTTCTATTAACATAGTATTTCTATATCTGTAATGAATAATACTGTTAGACTTAAAAGTCAGATTTAGTGATATCCTTCATATGTTTATCTACTAGTGTTTGACTAATTTTTCAAAATCTGTGATTATTATCAGTGTTCAAGAGAGGAACTAATACTGATTATTAAAAATTTTAAATCTTATTTTGCAGCTTATGCTTGAATGTGAATATTTCTCATCTTCTAGGAATTTAATATATAAATAAAAATCAGCTAAAATGCTAAATGATAACTTTGGAGGAAAATTACCTTTGTCTATCTGGCCATTAAGAACTCTTCACTATTTCATTCTTTGCTGGCCATTGCATCACTGGTTATACAAAAACAAGGCAATAATTTTGTTTTTGTTTTTAATTCATTGCTTGATTTTTATGTTATTAAGACTAGGATAAACTACGATTTGATAGTTGTTTGATTTTTATCTTCTCAAGGTGAGAAGTAGTTAGTTGTCTTTATTTACAAGTCATCTTTATAGGTTATCTACCCTGTGGAGATGAAAAGCAAATTCATGCTTTAGTTACAACCAGAAATCTTAAATGTTTGGGTCTGTCCATTCAAATCCATTATCACTAAATCAAATGTGTTATGTTTTTACGTTGTATATTTGATCCTCAGAATTAGATATAATTTGGATATTAAAGTCTTGCTAATTCTGAGAGTTACTTAGAACATTCCTCCTTCTTTATTCCCCTGTTTGTAAACTCTGGGGGTTAGTTTAAGTGGATGCGTGTGTGCGTGTGCACACATGCAGCACTATTTATTAGCTTTAAGCAAATTGCTTGGTAATTTCTTGGTCAGTTTTTGGTCATACCAAATCTTATAGATATTTACCTTACACATTTAAGTCTTACACATTTAAGGAGCTAAGTTGCAGTAGACATTAAATATTATATGCAAATTTGATGTTTTATAGAGGCCTAGTGATATAGCTTATGGAGCCTGAAAACTTAGATTCCTAAAGGTAGGAGCAAGAAGTATGTACTTAGCAACAGTTGGATATGACTACTGAACCTATCAATTCATAGCATCATCATTCTTAGCTAGAAGGGCTTTTAAGAAGGTG
The DNA here is from genome assembly GCF_965194805.1 of Balaenoptera borealis. Taxonomy (NCBI): domain Eukaryota; kingdom Metazoa; phylum Chordata; class Mammalia; order Artiodactyla; family Balaenopteridae; genus Balaenoptera; species Balaenoptera borealis. Next base: position 38,831,671 of record NC_138870.1, read on the forward strand.
GTCTAGCCCCAGGCTTTTTGGTAGGCTAGAAATAAGGATATTTTTTCTGGTGGGCCTGCATAAGGATAATTGTGAATTGTCTTAGGTCACTGTTACTGAATGATAGGAGGGGGAATGTAGAAGCCAATTCAGAGCTTCCTTTATTACTCTAGCTACTCTATTGTGATTTAAAAGGAATAAATGTAGAAATTGTTGCGATTTCTTTGCTACTACAAAACATGACCTTTACTTTTACTTTAAGATGACTTTACTGACTTATACCATCTCTGAGGCATAGGTATTAAATTGTTGGCCAGTAGCGGTGATAAATAAGCACATGATTTATCATTTGTATCCAACGTCTTATCTCTTTCCCTTTCCTGTTCAAAGGATTATGTTTTATAAGAGAGGTGAGTATTATTGGAGAACCCACAGCAAAATATAACAATCACTGGGAAAAGTCACTTTTTCTTCAGATATTCCATATTTTTTAATGTTTTTCTTGGAAAAAGTTAAATTTGCATATTTGATAAAGCTGGCCCCTATTTTTTTTTTTTAAATAACAGGAATACTAATTTAAAGTTTTCAATCTGATACATTATTTTTTAGATGGAGACCTCTACTGGAAGTATGAAGCAATAGATGGATTCTATTATACATTGTAAAATATCTAGACAAAGGAATGGTAGGGAGATTGATTTTTAAAATAGTCAGTGTAAAGTATCCTAGAGATCTTTAAAAGAATCTTTCTATGATACTTTAGATAATAATGTACTTTTGGTTTATGACATCATCTTAAGTTTTTAAAAAGCAGAATTTTGTCTTTTCTTAGCTGTTTATTAAATTTGCCATGTGCCAAGCACTGTACCAAATGATTATAATAACTCATTTCTTCTTCATACCTCCCAATCACATAGGTACTGTTACTATTATCCTGATGTTAAAGAAGAGAAAACAGGACAAAGGAGTTTAAGAATCTTGTCCAAGGTCACACAGTTAGTAATTTTAGGAGCTAGTATTCGAACCTGGGCTATCTAGCTCTAAAAAAGGCGTGCTGTATTGTTTTCCCCGAACTCCACGTGGTTTCGTCTTTATTAAAAAAGTGTGTGAAGAGAAGCACCTGAAGGGAATATTAGCAAAATATGAAAATAGTTGGGGTAGTTGTGGGATTGTGGCTTTTTATTTAAAAATCTTTTAATAAATCTTTTTACAAAAGACTTGTTTGCTGCAGTACAGTTTATATAGTATAGCTCATTTTTACAGATATTCATCTCACTGGATTTTTACAGCTTTACAAAATAGGTGTCATCCTATCTTATAGATGAGGAAAAAAGCCTTTAAGTATCATTGCTAATAAGTAATGGGGTCAGAATTAGAGTTTAGTTTTGTGAATTATAATTTGCTGCTCTTATTTTACCACCAAAGTCTTGGGGGCCAAGTACTTTAAAAAAAAAAAAATTTATTTACCTCTTAAAGCTCCTAATTCAACATTGATACATTGTAGTTGTACTGAATCAGATCCCCTGCCATGGGGAGGTTCTTATGAACTCTGGTGGGTATGGTGGGCCTTTCAGCAAATGGGGAATCTAATTTGGGAAATTCTGAATGAATTGAAAAATTCTAAACAGAATTAGTAATATAGTATCCCATTGATGTGGCCCTAAGCTTAACCTTTTCTTGTGCGGTTCTATGAAACAAGCACCAAGAGCCAGTTTTTTTCAGACTGTCAGTTTACAGAAGAGCAGGTTAATAGAGAATTCCAATTGTTTTCAAAGTTGATGAACCAATTTTTGCTGCACTTTATTTTTTTTAAAATTTTTATTGGCGTATAGTTGCTTTACAATGTTGTGTTAGTTTCTGCTGTACAGCAGAGTGAATCAGCTGTACGTATACATGTATCCCCTCTTTTTTGGATTTCCTTCCCATTTAGGTCACCTCAGAGCACTGAGTAGAGTTCCCTGTGCTATACAGTAGGTTCTCATTAGTCATCTGTTTTATACATAGTATCGATAGTGTATATATGTCAATCCCAGTCTTCCAGTTCATCCCACCCACTCCCCCCTTTCCCCCTTCGGTATCCATACATTTCTTCTCTGTTCTCTACATCTATGTCTCTATTTCTGCTTTGTAAATAAAATTGTCTATACCAATTTTTTCAGATTCCACATATATGCGTTAATATACGATATTTGTTCTTCTCTTTCTGACTTACTTCACTCTGTATGACAGTCTTTAGGTCTATCCATGTCTCTACAAATGACCCAATTTAATTCCTTTTTATGGCTGAGTAATATTTCATTGTATAAATGTACCACATTTTCTTTATCCATTCCTCTTTTGATGGACACTTAGGTTGTTTCCATGTCCTGGCTATTGTAAATAGTGCTGCAATGAACATTGGGGTGCATGTGTCTTTTTGAATTACGGTTTTCTCTGGGTATATGCCCAGTAGTGGGATTGCTGGGTCACATGGTAGTTCTATTTTTAGTTTTTTAAGGAACCTCATACTGTTCTCCATAGTGGCTGTGTCAATTTACATTCCCACCAACAGTGCAACGGGGTTCCCTTTTCTCCACACCCTCTCCAGCATTTATTGTTTGTAGATTTTGTGATGATGGCCATTCTGACTGGTGTGAAGTGATATCTCATTGTAGCTTTGATTTGCATTTCTCTAATAATTAGTGATGTTGAGCATCTTTTCATGTGTTTGTTGGCCACCTGTATGTCTTCTATGGAGAAATGTTTATTTAGGTCTTCCGCCCATTTTTTGATTGGGTTGTTTGTTTTTTTGATATTGAGCTGCATGAGCTGTTTGTATATTTTGGAGATTAATCCTTTGTCAGTTGCTTTGTTTGCAAATATTTTCTCCCATTCTGAGGGTTGTCTTTTCGTCTTACGGTTTCCTTTGCTGTGCAAAAGCTTTTAAGTTTCAGTAGGTCCCACTTGTTTATTTTTGTCTTTATTCTCATTACTCTAGGAGGTGGGTCAAAAAAGATGTTGCGATTTATGTTAAAGAGTGTTCTGCCTATGTTTTCCTCTAAGAGTTTTATGGTGTCTTGCCTTACATTTAGGTCTTTAATCCATTTTGAGTTTATTTTTGTGTATGGTGTTAGGGAGTATTCTAATTTCATTCTTTTACATGTAGCTGTCCAGTTTTCCCAGCACCACTTATTGACGAGGCCGTCTTTGCTGCATTGTAAATTCTGGCCTCCTCTGTCATAGATTAGGTGACCATTGGTGCATGGGTTTAATCTCTGGGCTTTCTATGCTGTTCCATTCTGTTTTTGTGCCAGTACCATACTGTCTTGATTACTGTAGCTTTGTAATATAGTCTGAAGTCAGGGAGCCTGATTCCTCCAGCTCCGTTTTTCTTTCTCAAGATTGCTTTGGCTATTTGGGGTCTTTTGTGTTTCCATGCAAATTGTGAAATTTTTTCTTCTAGTTCTGTGAAAAATGCCATTGGTAATTTGATAGGGATTGCATTGAAACTGTAGATTGCTTTGGGTAGTATCGTCATTTTCACAATATTGATTCTTCCAATGCAAGAACATGGTATATCTCTCCATTTGTTTATGTTGTCTTTGATTTCTTTCATCAGTCTCTTACAGTTTTCTGCATACAGGTCTTTTTCCTCCTTAGGTAGGTTTATTCTTAGCTATTTTATTCTTTTTTTTTGCAAGGGTAAATGGGATTGTTTCCTTAATTTCTCTTTCTGATCTTTTGTTGTTAGTGTATAGGAATGCAAGAGAGTATTAATTTTGTATCCTGTGACTTTACTAAATTCATTGATTAGCTCTAGTAGTTTTCTGGTGGCCTCTTTAGGATTTTCTATGTATAGTATCTCTACACTTTATTTTTTTGAGTGTAGGGCCACCATCATTAGTTTACAGTCATGTGGAATTTTGGATTTTACGTAGATTATTAATTCAGTTTATCTTCTATCTCTATGCTGGAAGGAACTTTTTACAACTTCATTTCTAAGTTCACTTTTTTTTTTTTTTTTCTTAACAAGCTCTGGAACTCAGCACTTCTGTTTATTAGCTCCAGTAACTTAGCAATCTTTATTCCTTTCTGTTTTTCCAAAATCATGTGAAATAGGGTCTAGTGGGGATAAGTATATACACTTATGATGAAAACAGGCTGAACTGAAGACAGGTGTACATCCATTTAGAGTTCTTTAGAGTATGTTTTCTAATATTTGGTATTCCTGGGCACACATTTGTGTGACTAGTATGTGTGGATTATTTTGGAAAGGAGTGTTTGGGAGTAAGGAAAATGGTCTAGTGGGATATGCTTAGGGTCATATCTTAATAAGAATCTTCTCCTTAAAGGGCTTTGCTGTTACTTGAAATCTTATTTTGACACTAAACTGATTTGATTTGGTTTGGACATTTCTATATTTTCTCCTTTTGTGAGTGATTTTTAAATAGTGATCACAAAAGTTAGGGCTAGTAAAACTGGCCTCTACCCTAAGTCATCTTAATGTGTGAAGAAATATGTAAATGAGCAACATTCTGACTACAAATAGAGGACAGGCATTCCCAAATAATAATAATGCAGCATTTTGAATGGCATTAATTTTTTCCTAAACTTCCTTACCCGTAACATCCAAGGCATGGGTTTACCTTTGCCTGTAAGAGCAGAGGAGGTTATAACATGGGCAAAATATGGAACTCTCTCTCTGATATTCGGAGAAAATTCAGGAATATTCCCTTTGCTGCCTAACGGGGAGGCTTCAGCCTTCCAAACTGCAGCCTGAATTAAGTAGAAAAGCGCAGTCCATTCCTTTCCCTGCATCATTATTACAAGGAAAAGGAGTTGAAACTCCTAAAGAAATATCTAGTCCTCTTTCATTGCAGAGTTTGGGATGATTGGCTAAGGACTGGTTTCCTTCACAAAGATCCCTAAGCCAGCATTTTCGAATTGTTAATTAGGTAGGCTGTGCAGAAAAGTGTTCTTACTTAAATACAATTTGGAGACTTTGTTAAAGTTTTTAGTGTTAAAAGCTGAAGATTATGAACCTTGATAGGTGAATTAGCAAATATTTAGTATGGAGTGTTGGTAGGATTAGACTTTATTTAATATTATACTTCATTGCAAATTCTTGCTACTGTTGTCATCTGAACGCAATTTGAGAAAGCATTTCAATTAGACCTTTAATTTGTGGATTATTTTATATTCTTGAACTTGAATAGCCAATGTGGTTCCTTAACCGTTAGTAAGGACATTCAATGAGAAACGTATTTACTCTGCAATAGTTTTTCTAATATAGTCACTGTATTTCCATTGATAAAGTGATCTCTTAAGAAACACAAGTTTTGTTTTTCTGGAGTCTAAATAGGCAGAAAGCTAACACTGTCTTTTGACATAATACATAGTCCTTTCTTGAGAAAAACATAGAATATAAATAATTGGAAATATATTAGGAAATTATTAATATGGAAAACGACCATTGAGGACATTTCATTAAATCAGGGTAGGTTTAGTCCAGCTTCTTAGATTTTCTAATAGTCTACAAGAATGTTCTGTGTAAGTTCACAAAGAATATAATTTGTGTTTGTTGTAATGCCATATGTTATCAGTCTTTCAAGGTAGCATTTTTCAAATCTTTGCCCTTTTTTTATTGCTTCATAATTTTTCAAAGGCAAGTTAAGAAGCTCCAGTTAGAATTGTCGATCTATTGCTTCTGCACCAAATTTTTCAGTTGTTACTTACGTACATTGAGGTTGTACATACATATTCACACTCATTTTATCTTTTTAACAGTATATAATATTCGTATTTGTTTCTTATTCTTCCTATACCCACCCCCTTGATTTTTAGTTCTTTTGATATTAACAGTGGCTTTCTTTTGGTTCATACTTTTCATGTACTTTTTTCGTGTCCCTTTATTTTTCATTTTTCTTGTATCTTGGTTTTACATTTAATCTAAGAATACATCTTCTGAGTTTAACCCATTTATATTTAATGTGATTATTGTTAGCTCTCCCATTTTATACTGTATGTTTTCAGTGTCTAAATTTAATCTGTATGTTCTCTCTCTTACCTGACCAATAAATTCCAAGAACCTTCGCATACTCTCCTTGCCACCCCTGTTTTGTTGGAATAAGGGTGATGTGATGTTTTAATAATGGATTCTTATGGATATACATTTTTTAAGAAGATAAATCTTCTAAGATTTTCCCTTAATTGCCATATTTTATTTTATTTTCTCTGGATTCATTTTTCTTCTTGCTAGATTACATTCTTCAAAAGTTCTTTGAAAGAAGGTCTTTTTGTGGTCAACTTTGAGATACTGTATGCCTAGAATATCTTTATTTATCACTCATATTTAAGTGATATTTACCTTCATATAAAAATGAGTATGGGTTTTTTTCCCTTCAGTATTTTGAGGATAAGATTTCATTGTTCTTTTGTTGTTCTGGTGTTGCTTTTGAGAACATTTGATTGTTGATCTTGTTCTTTTGTGTGTGATCTCCTCTCACCTTTCTTGTCAGAAGCTTTATTTTTCTCCAGTTTTATTGAGATGTAATTGACATACAGCACTGTGTAAGTTTAAGGTGTACAGCATAATGATTTGACTTGCATCATGAAATGGTTATCACAGTAAGTTTAGTGAACATTTCACACAGATATAAAATTAAGACATAGGAAAAAACCTTTTTTTGTGGTGACGATCTTTGAGATTTAGTCTCTTAACGACTTTCATGTATAACATACAGCAGTGTTAATTGTGTTTATCATGTTGTACATTACATCCCTAGTACTTATTTATCTTATAACTGGAAGTTTGTAGTACCTTTTGATTGCCTTCATCCAATTCTCCCTCCCCCCATCCCCTGCCTCTGGTAAGTGCAAATCTGATCTCTTTTTGTATGAGTTTGTTTGTATGTTTGTTTTTGAAGTATAATTGACCTACAACACTACATTAGTTCCTGTTACACAACATAGTGCTTTTTTTCTATATATTTCTAAATGATTACCATGATAAGTCTAGTTACAATATGTCGCCATACAAAGATAATACTTGGTTATTGACTATATTCCCCACACTGTACATTTTATACCAGAGACTCATTTAATATTTTGCAACTGGAAATTTGTACCCCTTAATCTCCCTCACCTTTTTCTTTCCTCCCCCATCCCTGTCCTATCAGGCAACCACCTGTTTGTTCTCTGTATCTATAACTCTGGTTCTTTTTTGTTATATTTGTTCATTTATTTTGTTTTTTAGATTCCACATAATGAGTGAAATCATACAATGTTTGTCTTTCTCAGTCTGACTTATTTCACTTAGCGTAATACCCTCTAGGTCCAACCATGTTGTCACAGATGGCGAGACTTCATTTTTTTTATGGCTGAGTAATATTAGATTGTATATATATATATACCACATTTTCTTTATCCATCCATCTGTTGATGAGCACTTGAGATGCATCATATCTTGACTATTGTAAATAATGCTGCAATGAACATAGCGGTGCATATATCCTTTCTAATTAGTGCTTTTGTTTTCTTTGGATAAATACCCAGGAGTAGAATTTCTGCATCCTGTGGTAGTTCTATTTTTAATATTTTGAGGAATCTCCATACAGTTTTGCATAATGGTGCACCAAATTTCATTCCCACCAGCAGTGCACCAGGGTTTACTTTTCTCCACATCCTCACCAATACTTGTTATTTGTTGTCTTTTTGATGACAGCCATTCTGAAAGGTGTGAGGTGATATCTCATTGTGGTTTTGATTTGTATATCCCCAATGATTAGTGATGTTGAGCATCTTTTCATGTGCTCATTGGCCATCTGTATTTCTTCTCTGGAAAAATGTCGATTCAGATCCTCTGCCCATTTTTTGTTGTATGTTTTTTTGATATTGAGTTGTTTGAGTTCCTTGTATAGTTTGGATATTAACCGCTTATCAGCTATATTGTTGGCAAATATGTTCTCCATTCAGTAGGCAGCCTTTTCATTGTGTTGACAGCTTCCTTTGCTGTGCAAAAGCTTTTCAATTTGATGTAGTTCCATTTGATTGTTTTTGCTTGGTTCCCTTGCCTGAGGAGACATATCCAAAAAAATATTACTAAGACCGATATCAAAGGGAGTATTGCCTATGTTTTCTTCTAGAAGTTTTATGGTTTCAGGTCTCATGTTTAAGTAAGTCTTTAATCCAGTTTGAATGTATTTTTTTGCATGGTGTAAGAGAGTAGTTCAGTTTGATTCTTTTGCATGTAGCTGTTCAGTTTTCCAAACACCATTTATTGAAAAGGCTATGTTTTCTTCGTTGTAGATTCTTGTGTCCTTTGTTGTAGATTAATTGTCCGTATAAGTGTGGGTTCATTTCTGGGCCCTCTGTTCTGTTCCATTGATCTATATGTATGTTTTTGTGCCAGTACCATACTGTTTTGGCGACTGTAACTTGTAGTGTAGTTTGAAATCAGGGAGTGTGATACCTCCAGCTTTGTTCTCTCTCAAGATTGTATTGGCTGTTTGGGTTCTTTTGTGTTTCCATACAAATTTTGGAATTATTTGTCCTAGTTCTGTGAAAGATGCCATAGGTATTTTGATAGGGATTGCATTGAATCTGTAGATTGCTTTGAGTAATATGGTCATTTTAACAATACTAATTCTTTCACTCCAGGCACTCGGTATATCTTTCCATCTGTTTGTGTTGTCTTTAATTTCTTTAATCAGTGTCTTACAGTTTTCTGAGCACGCGTCTTTTACCTCCTTAGTTAGATTTATTTCTAGGTATTTTGTTCTTTTTGATGCAATTGTGAATGGGATTCCTGTCTTAATTTCTCTTCCTGATACTTTGTTGTTAGTGTATAGAAATGCAACAGATTTCTGCATATTAATTTTATGTCCTGCTACTTTACCAAATTCATTGATGAGTTCCAGTAGTTTTTTGGTGGCATCTTTAGGACTTTCTGTGTATATATAGTATCATGTCATCTGCAAACAGTGACAGTTTTACTTCTTTCTTTTCAATTTAGATTCCTTTTATTGTTTGATTGATGTGGTTAGGGCTTCCATTGTTGTGTGGAATAAAAGTGGTGAGAGTGGGCATCCTTTTCTTGTTCCTGATCTTAAAGGAAATGCTTTCAGTTTTTCAATGTTGAGTATGGTGTTAGCTATGGGCTTATCATATATGACCTTTATTATGTTGAGGTATGTTCCCTCTGTACCCACTTTGTTGAGAGTTTTTTTTTTTATCATAAATGGATGTTGAATTTTGTCAAAAGCTTTTCTTGCATCTATAGAGATGATTATATGATTTTTATTTTTCAGTTAATGTGGTGTATCATATTGATTGTTTTGCTGCTTGGTTCCCTTGCCTGAGGAGACATATCCAAACATACTGAAACATCCTTGCACCTCTGGATAAATCCCACTTGATCATGGTGTATGATCCTTTTAATGTATTGTTGAATTCGGTTTGCTGGTATTTTGATGAGAATTTTTGCATGTATGTTTGTCATTGATAATGGCTGGTAACCTTTTTTTGTGATATCTTTGTCTATCTTGGTATTAGGGTGATGCTGGTCTTGTAGAATGAGTTCAGAAGCATTTCTTCCTCTGCAGTGTTTTGGAATAGCTTGAGAAAGATAGGTTTAACTGTTCTCTAAATGTTTGGTAGAATTCACCTGTGAAGCCATCTGGTCCTGGACTTTTTTCTGTTGGGAATTTAAAATTAATGATTCAGCTTCAGTTCTAGTAATTGATCTGTTTCTTCCTGGTTCAGTTTTGGGAGATTGTACAATTCTGGGAATTTGTCCACTTTTTCTTGGTTGTCCATTTTTTTGGAGTGTAATTGTTCACAGTAATCTTTTATGATCTTTTGTGTTTCTGTGGTGTTGGTCGTAATTTCTTTTTCATTTCCGATTTTCTTTTGTACGTGACCTCCCCCTTCCCTCCTTGTCAGAAGATTTTGAATATATACTATGTGTGTGTGTATGTATATATACACACATATATATATATATATATTGTCTTAGAAATGCCTAAATTTCACTCTAGTATGTTTAGGTATAGGCTTTTTTCTTATGTTCTTAGCACTCTAAGCCATTTCAATCTGTGATCATATATTGAATCTTGTGAAATTCTTAGCCATTAGTTTTTCAAATTTTTCCCTTTCATTTATCCTTTTCTTTGCTTATGGAATTCCTATTAGGTAGATATTTACACTTATACTACTTTCCCTATATTGCTTTAACTTTTTTCGCTGTATTGCTTTTTCTTTTTTTTAGTATTACTGTTTTCATTGCTTTCTGATGCTCTTTGGGACATTTCCTGGACTCAGCCTTAATGATTACTAAATTGTTTTGCACTTCTGTCCATTCTGTTATTCCAACCATTTAAACATTCTTTATTTCATTGATTATGTGTATTTTTATAGCCAGTATCTTCTTAATTGGGTATTCCTGCTTCATGCTTCTAATATTTTCCCATGTTTCCCTAAGGTTATTTATTATGATTGTTCAGAATTATTTTGGGGTGATTTTCCTGGTGGTCCAGTGATTAAGACCCTGCGCTTCTGCTGCAGTGGGTGCAGGTTCGATCCTTGGTCGGGGAACAAAGATCCCACATGCTGCGTGGTGCGGCCAAACATTAAAAAATTTTTTTATTTTAATTGTTTTTGGGATTAGTTCTGCTCCTTCTTTGAGTAAGTTATTTCTCATGCATTTGGGTGTAGGTGTTTGTCCACACTCCCTGTATTAGTGATGCTCCGGTGTTGCTTTATTTTCCACTCTATTTGTTACTCTTTTATACTTCTCAGATGCTAGTTAATGCAGAGAGTGAGAAATGGACATATACCGAGTTCATCCACTCTTGGCAGTTTACCCACGTGTTGCTTCTGTTTCTTAGGGACACTTCTCTGTAGGTATTGCGCACAGTGGTAGGGTGCGTCCCTCTCTTCTGTTTTAGTCCTGATGTCTGGCTGTTTCTGCTGGTTTCCTGCACTAAAGTAATGGTAGCATGGGCAGTAATCTACCTAAGAAAATCCAGCCTAATAAAAGGGCACACAACTAGAATTCCTAACCCCAGTTTATTCTCCTAATCAGTGGTTGCTGGTTTTCCTATGCTCTGTGACTCCCTAACTATGCCCTACCATTATCGGTGTCTTCAAGTGTTGTTGAACTGGATTCTGAGATTCAGCAATGTTTATATTATCTTAGTGTCACCTCCAGAGTAGGATTCATAAGAAGGAGCCAATAACCAGCAGATGGTGCTGGTCTTTTACCTTTTTCAGGGACCAAAACCCATATCTTACTTTTACAGGTAATGGCTCTAAGTGATTATTAAATTTCTTTAAAGTTCTCAGAACATCTTGGAGTATTAGAGTAGTTTTATGAACAGATAAGAAGAAGATAAATGTATCTAACAATTTATGTCTCTTTCTTCATGTATAAAATTGTGCTGTTCTGGTTACAGTTCATTTTGAAAACCTTTTATGATAGCAATATAATTGACTTGTAAAGTATTGTGATCTGTAACAGCTACTATTTATTGAGTGCTCACTGTATCCTGGGTACTGCAATAAGTGTTTTATGTATATAATGTTGGAGAAAGAACAGGATGATTTCTCCAATGAGAAGTTTTAATAGGTTTATAGGAATTGTGGATAACTATTGACTCTTGAGGACAAAAATTATACTGAGATATTTTAGCAACAATAAATTTCATTAAGGTCATAGAATGTTTTGCCTGGAGAAGAGGGAAATTATTGAAGAAGGAAATTTAGAGATTGCTCTTGAGAGAACTGAGATGTGGAGAGTTTGTCACTTTTATATGTAGTTCATGAGCTTTCTCTATTTTTTGGTTTGGGGGTATATTTGGGTTGACATACAGAACCATTTCATTGTTGGAGTATTTAATATTTATAGATTATTGCAGATAGAAAAGATCACTTAAAAGCTATTTACTACGTGCTTGTGTGTTTTGTACTCAGATGTGAAAATAGAAAATAAACCGGATATCATTCCAGCTTCCTAAAGCAGTTTAAGTGATCATTATGTTTTATCTAGTTTTTCATCTAAAAGACTATTTTACTTAACTATTTAAGTTTATTTTTAGAATATATCTTTAGATATAGCCTTTACCTTTATTAAAGCCTCATTTTCTACTCTTATCTTATGCTTCCTGATTATACTTGCTAGTGGAACCCAAAACAATGATTGTATAAAATATGAAATGAAGAAGAGAAGACGTAGATTAGGAGGAAATTTCTGGCTTTATGTAGCTAGAGTTTTTTTGCTTGACATTATTTAAGCAGTGAAACTGTTTTTCCCATTTTTAAAAATTAAATACAATTTATACACAGTAAAATTTACCCTTTTTAGTGTACTGCTCTGCCTCTTTTGACAAATGGAAACAGTTGTATAAGCACCACAGAAAAAGAAGATACAGAATATTTCCATCACTCCCAAAATTGTTCTGTGTCTGTCGGTAATGCAACATTTCATTTTCTGACCCTGGCAACCAGTAATATGTTTTATGCCATAAATTTTGCCTTTTTAAGAATATCATATTAATGGAATCATACCATATATAGTCTTTTCAGTCTGGCCTCTTTTATTTAGCACAGTGCATATGAGATTTATACATATTGCCTGTATTAATAGTTCACTCCTTTTCATTGCTAAGTAGAATCCATACTGAAGATTCTTTATCATTTCCTAGTTTAGGGAGATTTAGGTTGTTTCCAGTTTTTGGTGATTAAAATTACTATATTCCCATGTAAGTTTTTGTGTCAACGGAAATTTTCACTTTATTTGGGTAAATACCAAGGAGTAAAATTACTGGGTCATTAAAAGAAAAAAGAAATTACTGGGTCATACTGAAAATATGTATTTAATTGTATAAGAAAATGTGAAACTTTTTCAGAATGGCTGAAGCATTTTCGCATTCCCATCAGCAGTTTATGAGAGGGTTCCAATTGCCCCTCCTCCTTGCTAGGGCTTGGTGTTGTTCGTTTTTGAATTTTAGCCGTTCTAAAAAATATGTAATAATATCTAATTATTCTTTTAACTAAATGACTAAGAAGGAGCCAACAACCAGCAGATGGTGCTGGATTTTTACCTTTTCAGGGACCAAAGCCCATATCTGAGCATTTTTTATTTGCTATCTGTGTATCTTCTTTAGTGAAGTAGCTATTCAGATCTTCTGCAGATTTGTGTTTTGGGTTTCTTCTTATTGAATTTTGTGAGTTCTTTAAAAATCCTGGATGTAAATTCTTTATCAGATATATGATTCGCAAATACTTTCACAAACTGTTCTTGTCTTGTTATTCTCCGGTATGTTTATAAAAACAGCTTTATTGAGAAATAACTAATATACAATAAACTGAACATGTATAAAGTATCCAGTTTGGGAGTTTTGCCATGTGTATACACCTGTGAAATCATCACCACGAAGTAATGAACACATTCATCACTCTCAAAAGTCTTCTGCCCCTTGGTAATCTTTCCTCCCACTTATTCCTAGGCAACCATTAATTTTTTAAAAAATTCCAAATTAGTTTGCATCTTCTAGAATTTTCATACAATATGTCCCTGGTTTTCTTTTCTTTTTTCTTTTCGTATTGGTCTGTTGTCTTTCACTCAGGAAAATTATTTGGAGATCCATCTATGTTGTCGCATGTATCAAAGTTCATTCTTGTTTAATTGCCGAGTGGTGTTCTGTTGTATGGATATATCACAACTGGGTTATTTCTGATTTTTGGCTATTACCATAAAAGCCACTATGAACATTTTTACATAAATCTTTTAATGGGTTTACACTTTTGTTTCTGTAGGAGTGAAATGGCTGGGTAATATGGTAAGTGTATGCGTAACTTTTTAAGAAGCTGTCAAACTGATTTCCAGTATGATCGTAGTATTTTACATTTTGTAAAATAGCATTTGGTATGAGTTCTAGTTGATCCACATTTTCACCAACACTTGATGGTCAGTCTTTAATTTTAGCTGTCCTAGTAGGTGTGTAGTAATATCTTATTGTACTAAAATTTGCTTTTTCCTAATGCCAGTGATTTTGAGTACTTATCATGTACTTATATGGAATTCATGTATCTTTTTTTGATGAGGTGTCCATTCATATTCTTTGTGCACTTTTTTATTGGGTTGTTTTTCTTATATTTAATTTTTGAGAGTTCTTTATATATTCAGAATACTGTCAGATATGTGATTTGCAAATATTTTCTTCCAGTCTGTAGTTTGTCCTTTCATATTTTTTTGGGAAGGGGAGGAGTTTTTAATTTTGATTAAGTGAAATTTGTAAATATTTATTCTTTTAAGTATCATGCCTGTGATGTTGTATCTAAGAAATCTTTGCCTAATCCAGTGTCACAAATATTTTCTCCTGTTTTCTTCTTCTAGGTGTTTTATAGGTTTAGGGTTTTAAAAAAGCTTTATTGAGGAATAATTGACAAATATAATTGTTTATATTTAAAGTATAACACATGATGATTTGATATACATATATATTTTAGTTTAGTTTAGTTTTTTTTTTTACAGTGTTTCCTTTTTTTTTTTAACTTTTTTTTCTTTTTTAATTTATTAATTTATGGCTGTGTTGGGTCTTCGTTTCTGTGTGAGGGCTTTTTCTAGTTGTGGCAAGTGGGGGCCACTCTTCATCGCAGTGCACGGGCCTCTCACTATTGTGGCTTCTCCTGTCACGGAGCACAGGCTCCAGATGCACAGGCTCAGTAATTGTGGCTCACGGGCTCAGTTGTTCTGTGGCATGTGGGATCTTCCCAGACCAGGGCTCGAACCCGTGTCCCCTGCATTGGCAGGCAGATTCTCAACCACTGCACCACCAGGGAAGCCCCATATATATTTTAGAATGATGTATAGTTTTAGATTTTACATTTAAACGTTTGGTCTATCTTGATGTAAATTTTGCATATGGTGTCACATACGGACAAAAAATGCTATCTCTTTCCCTGTAAGTAATGCTTTAATGATGTCCTACAAATTTTGATTTGTTGTATTTATATTTTCATTCCATTCAACATACTTTTTCGTTTCCCCTTTGAGTTCTTCTTTGACCCATGGATTATTTAGAAGTATTAGTTTCTGAATATTTGGGGATTTTCCAGACATCTTTTAGTTATTGATTTCTAATTTCACTCCGTTGTGGTCAGAGGGTGCACTTTTATGCCTTGAATTCCTTTAAATTTATTGAGATTGGATTTGTGGCCTTGAATGTGGCCTGTCTTGGTAAATATTCTGTGTGTACTTGAGAAGAAAGTATATTTATTCTGCTGTTGTTGGTTGAAGTAGTCTATAAATGTCAGTCAGGTCAAGTATGTCGATAGTATTGTTCAAGTTTAATGTATCCTTCCCAATTTTCTGTCTACTTGTTCTATGATTGAGAGAGGAGTATTAATCTCTGACTATAATATGAATTTGTCTATTTCGCTTTGCAGTTTATCACTTTTTGCTTGATGTATTTTTGAAGCTCTTTTAATTTTGTACATAAACATTCAGGATTTTATGTCTCCTTGGTAAAATTACCCCTTTTTGACCAAGAAGTGACTTTCTATATCCTTGGTAATATTATTTGATTTGAAATTACTTTGTCTCTTAATATAGCCACTCTAATACTACTGTCAGCATGGTATATATATTTTTTCCATTCTCTTTTAACCTATTTGTGTCTCATATTTAAAGTGTATTTCTTGTAGGCACAGCATAATTGGGTTGTCCTTACCCCACCTCCCCCAACCTGACAGTCTCTGCCTTTTTTTTTTTTTTTTTTTTTTTTAAATTCACGTTCTTTTATTTATTTATTTATGACTGTGTTGAGTCTTCGTTTCTGTGTGAGGGCTTTCTCTAGTTGCGGCAAGTGGGGACCACTCTTCATCGCGGTGCGCGGGCCTCTCACCATCGCGGCCTCTCTTGTTGCGGAGCACAGGCTCCAGACGCGCAGGCTCAGTAATTGTGGCTCACGGGCCCAGTTGCTCCGTGGCATGTGGGATCTTCCCAGACCAGGGCTCGAACCCGTGTCCCCTGCATTGGCAGGCAGATTCTCAACCACTGCGCCACCAGGGAAGCCCCAGTCTCTGCCTTTTAACTGTGGGTGTTTAAACCATTTACATTTAATGTGACTAATGATCTGGTTAGGTTTAAATCCACCATCTTGCTGTTTCTTTTCTGTTTGTCTCATCTGTTCATTGTTCTCTTTTTCCTCTTCTGCCTTCTTTTGGTTTGGGTATTTTTATGGTTCATTTTTATCTCCTTTGTTTTTGTATTAGTTATAAATTTTTTTTTTTAGTGCTTGCTTTAACTTACTGTAGTCTACCATCTGACGATGTTACACATATAGTATAAGTACCTTATAGTAGTGCACTTCCATTTCTCCCCTCTTGGTTTTTGTGCTGTTAATTTTCTTATATTTTAATTCTACATATGTTGTAAACTAAGCACTACATGGTAGTTAATTTTTAAAAACAGTTATCTTTTAAAGAGACTTAAATATTAAGAAAAAAAGCCTTATGTGCTTTTTTCACATTGTTACCATTTCCATTTCTCTCATTGTTTTGTTGTAGATCCACATTTCCATAAAATCTGATCACTATATTCTATCTTAGCCGAAAGTAGAAGTCCCAGTTTTTTCTGTTAACCTCTGTATCTGCACTTTTTGCTTTGGGGATTTATGATTTACAAACTAATTGATGGGTTCCAGTAGGTAGACTTTTATGTGCCTTAATTCCATGTTTTTTAGGTTTTTTTTTTTTTCCAGGAAATCTTATATCTCACATTTAAAAGATAGTTTTCATCCTCCAAAGAGGGTATAAACAAGTGGGATTTATTCCTTTATGTATATATTTATCTGCTGCTTACCCAAATATTTCAATATTAGACGTATGTAGTATCTTATAGATAATTAGCATTTAAATTACATTAGCTCAGCTAATGCTAATATTCTAACATAACACTAATGTGTCACTTCAGTCTCAAAATAACATGCTTGTTATTTTGCTTCCTCTCTCCCCTCACCATATTCAGAAAAAAGAATCCTGTTGAATATATTTTTATTGGTCATTTAGGTCCTCTTGATAAATGGGAATTCCCAGTAGAAATGAAAACTAGTTTATTATACAAAATACAGCTTTTTTATGTGTAAGACCTTCTTCAGTAGTTAAATTTAAATAATTGTATCTTAAATAGCTTAAAGCCACCCTTTAAGTCTGGTTTCTGTAAGTGGATATTTTCTTCTTTGGAGAAATTAAGTAGGTGAAAATCAGTATTTACAAAAGAGGCCTATTTAGGGGAATATAACTGGCGTTTTTTGTTTAAATGGTTTCTTATAGAGTTAATTTAAAATAAGTGTTTGTTCCATGCTTTGAATAATCCAGTAAATGAGGAAATTTCTAATGACTGGTCAGGAATAGCAAGGCAAAAAACACCAACAAACTGAGTTTTGGGAAGTGTGGTGGTGGTGATGGTATGTGATATGGGTTATATCTGTGGAGATACAGTTCATACATGTTTCTCATTGCGGGTAAGAGGGCAAAACTTTTGTTGCTGCTGGTAGTCATCTCTTGTTGTTGGGGGAGGGGGATGATGAAGAAGATGCATTAAGCTTATATTAAGAGAGGAGGAACCAAGATGGCGGAGTAGAAGGACGTGTTCTCACTCCCTCTTGTGAGAACACCAGAATCACAACTAGCTGCTGGACAGTCATCGACAGGAAGACACTGGAACTCACCAAAACAGATACCCCACATCCAAAGACAAAGGAGAAGCCACAATGAGATGGTAGGAGGGGCGCAATCAGAGTAAAATCAAATCCCATAACTGATGGGTGGGTGACTCACAGACTGGCTAACACTTATACCACAGAAGTCCACCCACTGGAGTGAAGGTTCTGAGCCCCACGTCAGGCTTCCCAACCTGGGGGTCCGACAACGGGAGGAGGAATTCCTAGAGAATCAGACTTTGAAGCCTAGTGGGAATTGATTGCAGGACTTCGACAGGACGGGGGAAACAGAGACCCCACTCTTGGAGGGCGCACACAAAATAGTGTGCGCATCGGGACCCAGGGGAAGGAGCAGTGACCCCGGGGGAGACTGAACCAGACCTACCTGCTAGTGTTGGAAGGTTTCCTGCAGGGGTGGGGGTGGGCCTGTTTCACCATGGGGACAAGGACACTGGCAGCAGAAATTCTGGGAAGTACTCCTTGGTGTGAGCCCTCCCAGAGTCTGTCATTAGCCCCTCCAAAGAGCCCAGGTAGGCTCCAGTGTTGGGTTGCCTCAGGCAAAACAACCAACAGGGAGGGAACCAGCCCCACCCATCAACAGTACAGTGGATTAAAGTTTTACTGAGCTCTGACCACCACAGCAACAGTCAGCTCTACCCACCACCAGAGACTCCCATCAAGCCTCTTAGATAGCCTCAACCACCAGAGGGCAGGCAGCAGAAGCAAGAAAAACTACAGTCCTGCAGCCTGTGGAACAAAAACCACATTCACAGAAAGACAGACAACATGAAAAGGCAGAGGGCTATATACCAGATGAAGGAACAAGATAAAACCCCAGAAAAACAACTAAATGAAGTGGAGATGGGCAACCTTCCAGAAAAAGAATTCAGAATAATGATGGTGAAGATAATCCAGGACCTCGGAATAAGAATGGAGGCAAAGATCGAGATGATGCAAGAAATGTTTAACAAAGACCTAGAAGAATTAAAGAACAAACAAACAGAGATGACCAATACAATAACTGAAATAAAGACTACACTAGAAGGAATCAATAGCAGAATAACTGAGGCAGAAGAATGGATAAGTGACCTGGAAGACAGAATGGTGGAATTCACTGCTGTGGAACAGACTAAAGAAAAAAGAATGAAAAGAAATGAAGAAAGCCTAAGAGACCTCTGGGACAACATTAAACGCAACAACATTCGCATTATAGGGGTCCCAGAAGGAGAAGAGAGAGAGAAAGGACCAGAGAAAATATGTGAAGAGATTATAGTTAAAAACTTCCCTAACCTGGGAAAGGAAATAGCCACCCGAGTCCAGGAAGCGCAGAGTCCCATACAGGATAAACCCAAGGAGAAACACGCCGAGACACATAGCGAACAAATTGGCAAAAATGAAAGACAAAGAAAAGTTAATGAAAGCAGCAAGGGAAAAACGACAAATAACATACAAGGGAACTCCCATAAGGTAACAGCTGATTTCTCAGCAGAAACTCTACAAGCCAGAAGGGAGTGGCATGATATACTTAAAGTGATGAAAGGGAAGAACCTACAACCAAGATTACTCTACCTGGCAAGGATCTCATTTAGATTTGATGGAGAACTCAAAAGCTTTACAGACAAGCAAAAGCTAAGAGAATTCAGCACCACCAAACCAGCTCTACAGCAAATGCTAAAGGAACTTCTCTAAGTGGGAAACACAAGAGAAGAAAAGGACCTACAAAAGCAAATCCAAAACAGTTAAGAAAATGGTCATAGGAACATACATATCAATAATTACCTTAAACGTGAATGGATTAAATGCTCCAACCAAAAGACACAGGCTTGCTGAATGGATACAAAAACAAGACCCATATATATGCTGTCTACAAGAGACCCACTTCAGACCTAGGGACACATACAGACTGAAAGTGAGGGGATGGAAAAAGATATTCCATGCAAATGGAAATCAAAAGAAACCTGGAGTAGCTATACTCATATCAGATAAAATAGACTTTAAAATAAAGAATGTTACAAGAGACAAGGAAGGACACTACATAATGATCAAGGGATCAATCCAAGAAGAAGATGTAACAATTATAAATATATACACAACCAACATAGGAGCACCTCAATACATAAGGCAACTGCTAACAGCCATAAAAGAGGAAATCGACAGTAACACAATAATAGTGGGGGACTTTAACACCTCACTTACACCAATGGACAGATCATCCAAAATGAAAATAAATAAGGAAACAGAAGCTTTAAATGACACAATAGACCAGATAGATTTAATGGATATTTATAGGACATTCCATCCAAAAACAGCAGATTACACTTTCTTCTCAAGTGTGCATGGAACATTCTCCAGGATAGATCACATCTTGGGTCACAAGCCTCAGGAAATTTAAGAAAATTGAAATCATATCAAGCATCTTTTCTGACCACAATGCTATGAGATTAGAAATGAATTACAGGTAAAAAAACGTGAAAAGCACAAACACATGGAGGCTAAACAATACGTTACTAAATAACCAAGAGATCACTGAAGAAATCAAAGAGGAAATCAAAAAATACATAGAGACAAATGACAATGAAAAGTCGATAATCCAAAACCTATGGGATGCAGCAAAAGCAGTTCTAAGAGGGAAGTTTATAGCTATACAAGCCTACCTAAAGAAACAAGAAAAATCTCAAGTAAACAATCTAACCTTACACCTAAAGGAACTAGAGGAAGAAGAACAAACAAAACCAAAGTTAGCAGAAGGGAAGAAATCATAAAGATCAAAGCAGAAATAAGTGAAATAGAAACAAAGAAAACAATAGCAAAGATCAATAAAACTAAAAGCTGGTTCTTTGAGAAGATAAACAAAATTGATAAGCCATTAGCCAGACTCATCAAGCAAAAGAGGGAGAGGACTCAAATCAATAAAATCAGAAATGAAACAGAAGTTACAACAGACACCGCAGAAATACAAAGCATCCTAAGAGACTACTGCAAGCAACTCTATGCCAATAAAACGGACAACCTGGAAGAAATGGACAAAGTCGTAGAAAGGTATAACCTTCTAAGATTGAACCAGGAAGAAACAGAAAATATGAACAGACCAATCACAAACAATGAAACTGAAACTGTGATTAAAAATCTTCCAACAAACAAAAGTCCAGGACCAGATGGCTTCACAGGTGAATTCTATCAAACATTTAGAGAAGAGCTAACAGCCATCCTTCTCAAACTCTTCCAAAAAATTGCAGAGGAAGGAACACTCCCAAACTCATTCTATGAGGCCACCATCACCCTGATACCAAAACCAGACAAAGATACTACAAAAAAAGAAAATTACAAACCAATATCACTGATGAATATAGATGCAAAAATTCTCAACAAAATACTAGCAAACAGAATCCAACAACACATTAAAAGGATCATACACCACGATCAAGTGGGATTTATCCCAGGGATGCAAGGATTCTTCAATATACGCAAATCAATAAATGTGATACACCATATTCACAAACTGAAGGATAAAAACCATGTGATCATCTGAATAGATGCAGAAAGAGCTTTTGACAAAATTCAACACCCATTTATGATAAAAAAAAATCTCC
This sequence comes from Balaenoptera borealis, assembly GCF_965194805.1. NCBI lineage: Eukaryota > Metazoa > Chordata > Mammalia > Artiodactyla > Balaenopteridae > Balaenoptera > Balaenoptera borealis. Next base: position 38,852,942 of record NC_138870.1, read on the forward strand.
AGGGCTTCCCTGGTGGCGCAGTGGTTGAGAATCTGCCCGCCAATGCAAGGGACATGGGTTCGAGCCCTGGTCTGGGAAGATCCCACATGCCACAGAGCAACTAGGCCCGTGAGCCACAATTGCTGAGCCTGCGCGTCTGGAGCCTGTGCTCCGCAACAAGAGAGGCCGTGATAGTGAGAGGCCCGCGCACCGCGATGAAGAGTGGCCCCTGCTTGCCGCAACTAGAGAAAGCCCTCGCACAGAAACGAAGACCCAACACAGCCATAAATAAATAAATAAATAAATAATACATAAGTAAATAAATAAAGGTTGCTTCCAGTTGTGCTCTTTAAAAAAAAAAAAAAAAAACTCTCCAGAAAGTGGGCATAGAGGGAACCTACCTCACATAATAAAGGCCATATACGACAAACCCACAGCAAACATCATTCTCAACGGTGAGAAACTGAAAGCATTTCCTCTAAGATCAGGAACGAGACAAGGATGTCCACTCTCACCACTATTATTCAACATAGTTTTGGAAGTCCTGGCCACGGCAATCAGAGAAGAAAAAGAAATAAAAGGAATACAAATTGGAAAAGAAGAAGTTAAACTGTCACTGTTTGCAGATGACATGATACTCTACATAGAGTATCCTAAAAATGCCACCAGAAAACTACTAGAGCTAATCAATGAATTTGGTAAAGTTGCAGGATGCAAAATTAATGCACAGAAATGTCTTGCATTCCTATACATTAATGTTGAAAAATCTGAAAGAGAAATTATGGAAACACTCCCATTTACCATTGCAACAAAAAGAATAAAATACCTAGGAATAAACCTACCTAGGGAGACAAAAGACCTGTATGCAGAAAACTATAAGACACTGATGAAAGAACTTAAAGATGATACCAACAGATGGAGAGATATACCAGGTTCTTGGATTGGAAGAATCAACATTGTGAAAATGACTATACCACCCAAAGCAATCTACAGATTCAATGCAATCCCTATCAAATTACCAATGGCATTTTTTATGGAACTAGAGCAAATCATCTTAAAATTTGTATGGAGTCACAAAAGAGCCCGAATAGCCAAAGCAGTCTTGAGGGAAAAAAACGGAGCTGGAGGAATCAGAATCTCTGACTTCAGACTATACTACAAAGCTACAGTAATCAACACAATATGGTACTGGCACAAGAACAGAAACATAGATCAATGGAACAAGATAGAAAGCCCAGAGATAAACCCACACACCTGTGGTCAACTAATCTATGACAAAGGAGGCAAAGATATACAATGGAGAAAAGACAGTCTCTTCAATAAGTGGTGCTGGGAAAACTGGACAGGTACATGTAAAAGAATGAAATTAGTATACTCCCTAACACCATACACAAAAATAAACTCAAAATGGATTCGAGACCTCAGTGTAAGACCGGACACTATAAAACTCTTAGAGGAAAACATAGGAAGAACACTCTTTGACATAAATCACAGCAAGATCTTTTTTGATCCACCTCCTAGAGTAATGGAAATAAAAACAAAAAGAAACAAATGGTACCTAAGGAAACTTCAAAGCTTTTGCACAGCAAAGGAAACCGTAAACAAGACGAAAAGACAAACCTCAGAATGGGAGAAAATATTTGCAAATGAATCAACGGACAAAGGATTAATATCCAAAATATATAAACAACTCATTCTGCTGAATATTAAAGAAACAAACAACCCAATCCAAAAATGGGCAGAAGACCTAAATAGACATTTCTCCAAAGAAGACATACAGATGGCCAAGAAGCACATGAAAAGATGCTCAACATCACTAATCGTTAGAGAAATGCAAATCAAAACTACAATGATGTATCACCTCACACCAGTTAGAATGGGCATCATCAGAAAATCTACACACAACAAATGCTGGAGAGGGTGTGGAGAAAAGGGAACCCTCTTGCACTGTTGGTGGGAATGTAAATTGATACAGCCACTATGGAAAACAATACGGAGGTTCCTTAAAAAACTAAAATAGAACTACCATATTATCCAGCAATCCCACTACTGGGCGTATACCCAGAGAAAACCATAATTCAAAAAGACACATGCACCCCAGTGTTCATTGCAGCACTGTTTACAATAGCCAAGTCATGGAAGCAACCTAAATGCCCATCGACAGACGAATGGATAAAGAAGTTGTGGTACATATATACAATGGAATATTACTCAGCCATAAAAAGGAACGAAATTGAGTCATTTGTTGAGACGTGGATGGATCTAGAGACTGTCATACAGAGTGAAGTAAGTCAGAAAGAGGAAAACAAGTATCGTATATTAACGCATGTATGAGGAACCTAGAAAAATGGTACAGATGAAACGATTTGCAGGGTAGAAGTTGAGACACAGATGTAGAGAACAAACATATGGACACCAAGGGGGAAGAACCGCGGTGGGGTGGGGATGGTGGTGTGCTGAATTGGGCGATTGGGATTGACATTTATACACTGATGTGTATAAAATTGATGACTGATTTAAAAAAAAAAAATATATATATATATATATATATTAAGAGACAGTTGAGTTAAAGATTTTGTATGGACAGCCCACTTCTGTCAGGACAGCAGGAGGTTCTCGGTGGACGTGCTTCCCAGTGAACGGTGAAAATAGTTTTTTGGTTTTTTTTTTTAAAGCAGTCATTTAAGGTCTCTGGAAATGGTCCTATAGGCATACAGAAAATAAAGAATTAAATCTGCTAAAACATGGTAAGAATAACCAAAGTGTGGTGTTTGAATCAAGACTTACTTCCTCTTTCCCCTTTCCTAGTTTAGTGAGATGGAAACTCCACTCCAGTTTGGTGCAGCCAAGAACACACCCCCTAGTCTAGCATATCTTCCTGAGAGGAGCAATATGTTAGCTTTTCTCCTCTGGTTCCTAGCTGCTGGGGCTAAGTTCTGGGCAAGTGGGGCTGAGAGGCAGGGGCTCACTTCTACCCAGTTCCCACTCATGCCGCAGAGGCTCTCCTTGTGCCACTGAGAATACTGGTACCCCAATCACCCATGCCTCAGCTCTTAAGGCAGCAGTTGCATACTGGGAGAGGGAAGTTGAGCAGACCTGAGGCTACTGACCCCCAACTCCACCTAGTGTTCAGGTCCCAAAGTTGAGTTGTTAGTCAAAAGTGTGCCACTATCCCTACCTCCAGCTTCAGTGCAGTGGCTCAGAGAGTTTGCCTAGGGGGAGAACCAGGCTGTAAAATAGAGAGCTCTGCATCTCTTTCCAAAGGAACTAACTTAATTTGCAACACTATGCAGAGAAGTTCAAGCTTAAGGGTGCTTTGAAAAACAGTGGAGGTTGTGAAAGGCAATTAGGAGGAGATTGGTAGATGTATTGGAAATAAACTATAGGCTGCCTAGTTTGCTGGAGAGAACCAAGGAATTAAGAGCTGAAAGGAGACCTCCTTTGGGTCAGAATAAATCTCCGACACTGCCCTTGGGAACTGTCCTTTCAAAGGAGCCCAGATTTGTTTGGATCAGTCATCTGTGGAGCAGGCTTTGCTTCAGGGCATTGTTGAAAACAATAGAGCAATCAGCTGGCAATTAGTGGTGCTTAACAGCTGCGTTTGGCCAGGGAAAAAGATAGGGAACCCTGCCAAAACTGCTGTCACCTCATGGTAACTTTGGGAACCCAAAGCTGTGCCTCCTGAAGAGGAACATCAGGGGCTTCACACTGAGGGAATATGGGCAAAGAGACTTCACTGAACTGGTCCAGTCAGTGACTAAATAAATAAACAAGTGAATAACAATAACAAACCCCAGAGGGAGACAACCAGTATCCAGAGTTGCTGCAATATTGTGTCTACAATGTCCAGTTTCCAACAAAATATTATGAAACATGCAAAGGAATAGGAAAGTATGACCCATACACTAGAACAAAAGATGGGCAACAGAAACTGAGATTGAGATTGACCAAATGTTTATTTAACAGAGATTTCAAAGTAACCATTATAAATATGTTCAGAGAACTCACTCTGAGAGAATTTATTCAGTGAGTGAACTCAAAGAATTTACTCTTTCAGTGAGTAAAAGAAAGGAAACCATAATTAAAGAAGTAAAGTATGATGATAATATGTATCAAATGGAGAATATCAATAAAGAGATAGAAATTATAAAAAAGAACTAAGTGGAAATTCTGGCTTTGAAAAGTACTAAATGAAAGTAAAAATTCACTAGAGGCTTAATGATAGATTTGACTGGCAGAAGAAAGCCTTAGCCAACTTGAAGATCGATTGATAGAAATTATTCAGTCTGAAGAACAGAGAAAAAAGAATGAAGATTAATGAACAGAGTCTCAGAATAATATGGAACACCATTGAATGTATCAACATACAACATACTAGTAGAGGAAGAGGTGGGGGAAGGAGCAGAAATAAAATATTTGAAGAAACAATGGCTGAAAACTTCTCAAATTTATTGAAAAACATAAATGTATGTATTTTGGAACCTCAAGGAACTCCAAGAAGAATAAACTCTTAAGAGATTGAAAAAGACACATTATAGTAAAAATGCTGAAAGTCTAAGAGAAAATCTTGAAAGCACCAAGAGAAAAACAACTTGTCACTTACAAGGGAACCCCAATAAAGTTAAGTTGACTTATTATACAGAGGCCAGAAATGCAGTGAGATAACATATTCAAAGTACTTAATGGAAAAAACTGTCAACCAAGAATCCTCTGTCCAGGAAAACTGTCTTTCAGAAATGATGATGAAATAAATACATTCCCAGATAAAACTGAATTTGTTGCTAGCAGACCCACCTTATAAGAAGTTCTTCAGGCTGAAATTCGAATGACTTAACAGTAATTTGATCACACACACACACACACACACACACACACACACACACACACCAGTAAAGGTAATCATAAGTTAACATATAATATATGAAAATAATAAAAGACAGTATAAATGCATATTTTTTCTCTGAACTGATTTAAAAAACATTTGTGTAAAACAATATGTATTTTGGCCTTGTAACACAGAAATTCAGTGTCTGTGCCAATAACAGCATAAAGAAGATTTATGGGAACAAAGCTGTGTTGAACTAAAGAAATAACTTGATTGTAATTTAAATCTGCAGAAACAAATCAAGAGAACCAGAATTGATAAATTTGAGGTTAATATAACAAAAGCTATAAATATATACTTGCTCCTTTCATCTCTCAGCTTCTTTAAATGTCATACATTATGTAAAGTAATAATCATAACAATTGCTATAACAATTGTAACATTTATAGATTGAGTATTAACATTTTGTTGATTTTATAACATTTATTAGAATTTTATATATATATTATATATATATATATATATATATATATATATATATATATATATGCACAATAATAGCACAGAAAGGGGAAAAAGGAAATAGAGCTATATAGGAATAAGATTTCTAAATCTCACTGGCTTTAGTATAAATCTGGAGCTGAATCTGATAAGGTATGTATGGGAAGCCCTAGAACAAACATGAAGGAAGGAAATAACTAAATATATATACACATATATGTAATCATTAAAGAAATTTAAAAGCTACATTAGAAAGTATACATTTAATGCAAAAAAAGCAGAAAAGGAGGGAAAGAGGAATAAAAAACACACAGAAAACAAAAAATGGCAGACATAAATACATCTATATCAATAATGATATTAAATGTAAATGGGTTAAACAATCCACTAAAGTTAGATGTTGTCAGATGGGATAAAAAATACATATAGGATCTAATCATATGCTGTCTATAGGAGACACACATCAGAAGCAAATATACAAATAGATCAAAAGTAAAAGGTTGGAAGAGGATATATCATGCAAACAGCAACCATAAGAAAGCTGCAGTGACTATACTAATGTAAAACAAAATTGACTTTTAATAAATGATTTTTAAAATGTTCTTGGAGATAAAGAGGCATATTTTATATTGATAAGAGTGTCAATCCAACAGGAAGATATAACAATTATACATATATGATTCTAACAACAGAGCACCAAAATACATGAGGCAAAAACTGACAGAAATAAAGGGTGTATTAGACAGTTGAACAGCAGTAATTGCAGACTTCAGTACCCCACTTTTGATATTGGATAGAACAACTAAACTAGGCAGAAGATTAACAAGGAAGTATAAGTCCTGAACAGCACTGTAAACCATATATACCCAACATACATCTACAGGACACTCTATCCAGCAGTATCAGAATAGTACTTGTCTGAAATGCACATGGAACATTTTCCAGGGAGTACTGTGTGCTAGGCTGTAGAACAAGTTTCAAACCACAAAAGAATGACATTAGTAATTAAAGAAGATTGGGAAACTCACAAATGTGTAGAAATTAAGCAGCATACTCCTAAATAACCAGTGGGTCAAAGAAGACATCAGAAGTGAATTCAGGAAATACTGTGAGATGCAAAAAATGAAGACACAATATACCAAAACATGACTGCACCTAATGCAGTGCTTAGAGGGAAAGTTATAGCTGTAAATGTATATTTAAAACAAAGAAAGATCTCAAGTCAATAACCTAATCTTCTACCTTAAGACGGTGGATAAGAAGAGCTAACTAATCCTAAAGCAAGCAGAAGAAGTAAATAATATAGAGCAGAAATTATATGAAATAAAGAATAGCAAAATAATAGAGAAAATTAATAAAAGCAAAAGCTTGTTCTTTGAAAAATCAATAAAATTGACAAAACTTTTAGCTAGAAAGTTTTTTTGCATTGACCAAGAAAAAAAGAGAAGATTCAAATTACTAGAATCAAAAATGAAAGATAGGACATTACTATCATTCTTACAGAAATAAAAAAGATTGTAAAAGAAGAATAACAATTATATACCAATAAGTTAGATAATTTAGATGACATGGAGAAATTCCTATAAATATAAACTACCAAAATTGACTCAAGATAATCTAAAACAAGTAAAAACATTGAGTTAGTAATAAAAAAAAATATCCACAAAGAAAAGCCCAGGCTAGATGATTTCACTAGTGAGTTCTATCAAAAATTAAAGAAAAATCACTACCAGTTCTTCACATACTCTTGCTAAAAATAGACTTAGTTGGGGGCATGTGTATCCACCTGGTGGAGTGGAGAGGGTGACAGTTGCATTAGGGGAAAGGCAGTATGGTGTTTATCTTCCCTGTGACTGGAAAATTAAGGATCCCTGATTTGAGTGGAAACTTCTTTCCATATAGTGACTTCCTGAATTCATTATCCTTATCTATTTTATAAGACTTTAGTTTATACACGTTCTTGAAGAATATTGTATTGACTGAGTGGCTTTGTTTAGTGACTGCCTTTGAAGGCAGACCTATTGATGATTGAATCCGAATTTATTTCAGAATTGTGAGGTTTTGAGTTTACGAGAGAATACCAAATACTAGTCGCATTTGTTGGTTGTAATACGATAATACTGTCAGTCTGAAGGCATTAATAAATTCTCCATTTTCAGGTTTTTAATGATTTAATTTTACTGTTTTGACCTGTTATGAGAATAAGATACGTGTACGTGTTCCTTGGGTCATTTTGGGTAAGGTTAGAGTGTGAAGTAGGGCGGAATTTATTAATTTTTTTCATTTATAGTTTCTATTTTTCATTTATATTTTCTTTACATTTTAGCTTAACAGTTTTTCCAGGGGACTTTATTTACTTTTGTATAGCATATTTGTCAAAGATCATTTGGATATATCTCTTTTCAGTCTCACAAATTTTTGAGGTTGGTAGGTCAACTATTGTTATCTTTTTCACCTTTGTGTGTGTGTGAATTTGGGAATTATGGCATCCTTTTTTTTACCATTTGCGATATAAACAATGGCTTCCCATTAGTGTCCCAATATACAGCACCAGTGGAACTCAGATTAAACTCTTTGCCTTCCAAGTTCCAAAGCCTTTTTGTTAACTATCACAGGAAGCTGGTTGTTCAGATTGCTGTTATTGCCAGTGCACACAACCATGTATTAATGCAAAATGATAATGGTAACATATCATTTAATGAGTGAGTACTTAAATTATCAAGCAGTATGGCCAGAGAATTGTTGTAGCTAAAATCTAGATTATTTGAAGACATTCTGAGTTTACTGCTGTGCTTGATCTTAAGCTAGGACAGCGGTTCTCAATAGGGGGCAGTTTTGGCCCCCAGGGAACTTTTGGCAATATCTGGAACATTTTTGATTGCCATAACTGGTGAGTGCTATTGGCATCTAGTGGGTAGAAGTTAGGGATGCTGCTAAACATTTTACAGTGCGCAGGATGCCCTCCCACAAATTATCTGGCCCAACATGTTACTAGTGCTGAGATTGAGACTCCAGGATTTAGGTGATTTTGCCCTCATGCAGTGAGCAGTGAGGAAGGTTTGAGGGGAAATGGTGCTTTCTTCTAGTGTTTGATTCAACTATGATATTTCCATGCCAGTATTTCTAAACTAGCCACCAGAATGTCTAGCCCTGGAAAGCTTTAGGTATCTGCCATCTCAGGGAAAACCTAGAACAACTATTTTGGATCACTGCTCTGCATGCCTGACCCAGTCTACAAAATGTCTATTTCTCATCCAGATGAGAAAAGAATTTTAAGTTTTCAACTCCTTCTCTCTCCAAAGCTTCTGACTCCTTATGAAAATTTATTCATTCCTATTTTTATAACTTGATGCTCTGAACATCAGTAGTTTCATGGAAGGAAGGCAGACATTATAAAGCTCTGCCATATTGGAACTCTCTATATACAAAGCAGGAGAGAGATATTAGGTCATATTAGCTCAGCCAGTGTCACCTGAGCTACGTGGTTTGGTAAAGCCAGATTCAACCTTACATACGTCTGACATAAAGCCATACTGGGTTTGTTCCACTACCAGAGAGATGTAAATAGAGCTTAGTTTAAATATATTAAGGAACTAGTCTTTTCATTTTATAAGTTATTCAGGGCTTTTTTCTCTGATCTGCTTGAAGTACTTCATTGCTGACATTTATCTCCGTAATTTCTAGCAGATAAACTGTTTACCTTTTGAAGAATGCTATTAGCCTCTGTTACTATAGTAGTCATTGGTGATAATCCAAATGGTACTATCTCTCTCTGAAAGATTTTACTTCCAATAACTAATTAATGCACTGCTAGACAAGAGAATATTTGCTTGCAGATATTTAGATCTGTATTTTATTTCTAATTAGAGAACTTTTGACATAAAATTTTTATTTCAGACAGTATAGTTCATGAGACTCTACAGCAGTGGTTCTCTGAGTGAGGCCCCTAGACCAGCAGCATCAGCATCATCTAGGGGCTTGTTAGACTGCAAATTTTCAGACTGAGTCCATCTCAGATCTACAGAATAAAAACTCTGGGGTTAGGGCTGAGCAGTCTGTTGTTTAACAAGTCCTCCAGGTGATTCTGATGCTTGATAAAGTTTGGGAACTGCTCAACAGAGAGTGTCTTGCTGAATTGAGTTTATTTTAATGCAATGCACTTGTATTCTTATTGTTCTTTCCACATTTTAAAGCTGTATTATTTATGGGAAGATAAACTGTCCAAATTATTGATTGAATTCAGGTAGCACATATAAAGTACTTAAAGACTTCTTAGGCAGATTTGAGAAATATTTTTTCAAGGGATCAGGATAGGTATTTGTATAAATCACCTTTAAATAAAGCCCTCAAGAGATTTAATTCAGACTCCTGCATTGTGGAAATATAATTGTTTGGTACTTAGGGGCTGCTGAGTTAAACAGACTTCTGAGGCATGAAATCACGGAATATATAAACACACACATGTGCGCAGCTGCGCGCTTCCATAGTAACTTCTAAAATGGAAATTAGGGTGATGATAATAGATATTGAAGAGGGAGTGTGCTGGAAACTATAACTGTTTAAAGAGAAAAATATCTTAAACTGTACTCTAAAAGGTCATGGTGTAGTAAATGTATATAGTGCAGAGACATTATTTTAAATAATGGTAGAAAAAAAGATTTCCAGAGTTGGGTACCAAAAATAGCTTATTTGAAGATGGTTATTTTTTTTAATTGCAGTTTAATTAGTATTAATGCTCTAATTAATGTATACATAATGACTGAATTACCATTGAAATGAGTCTGTTACCTATAATATTAGGAGATATGATACTAAATTTACGAAACTGTGCTATCTGTAGCTTTCAAATCTTTGGGCCTTGCTTCTTATTGTACAGACAGTGCATGACTATTGAGGTATTCCAACCAATGACATTATTTTTCTTTTTGTAAGTTATATTTTTTCATGTGCAGGCCATACTACTAAACTCAGGTTGAGCCTGACCTGTAAGCTCCTTTCAGTACAGGTGCTGTATGTATATATCTTATATTTATTTTTGTTGATGGACTAATTTATATGTTAAATGTTAGTTTAGTTCATACATTAGCCTTTCTTAGTGATATCTTAGATTGTAGGATCCTAGGTTCAGGGACTATTATGTCTAAAGTTAATATACTGAACAAGTGAGATATTTTAATAAACTAGACTATTCAGTAATTTTTCTAATAAGAATGATTAAAACTCCAGATAATGCCTGTTTTTTCAGAGAACACCTTATTAAAGATTTAGGATATAGATGGCAGACTGGAGTAACCTTGTATGTTATTAATTTGCTTTTTTTGTTTTACTTCCAACTTTGGGGCATCTAACCCCCATAACTCTGGATAGAGCCAAGGATATTTGTACTTGGATGTCTGTTAGTGCTATTTCTGAGACTAGTAGGTATATAGGCAAATAGAGAAGGCAGAGAGAGGTAGAGAGATGAGGAGGAAGTAGAGGGGAAGGAGAGAGAGATAGTAATAAAAAGACTACAGAGGGAGAGAGAAATAGTGATAAAAAAACCCAAAAACTACAGGGTCTGGATTGATCTCTATTTGCTCTGAAGTTATATACAGTAATTGTAGCTTACTGTATAGTATATTTAATATTTAGCTCAGTAAGAAAATGAATCTTTTCAGGATTTCTACTTAATACATTTTTATTTAAATTAATGAAAAAATAAATATTCATTTACAAAATAATAATGTTACATTTCAAAATTAAAACTCAGACTCTTTTATTTAACTGTCCAAATTCAGTGCTTTGGAAAATAATGTGCTCTTTTTTTATCCTGAAGTTAACACTTGTTAGTTATAGAAAACATGGAAAATTCTGAAAAAATATTTGAAGAAACTAAAAATCGCATATGATTCTACCATTCAGAAATAATCACTTTTAATGTGTTGGTATATTTTCTCCCAGTCTTTAAAAAAATAAATTTTTAAAATTGAGAGCCCTCATATCCTTCATTATTTTTTAAATCTGATATATAATTGCAAGGACTTTTCTATATCTGTAACTAGTCTTTAAGATAATTTAATAATTTCCTATTTGTATGTCATCATTTTATTTAACTTTTCTATATTGTCAAACTTTTGAGTTGCCATTTTTCTTTCCTATATTAAATTATGTGGTGAACCTTCTTGTTCATAAATCTTTATCTTGTAAACCTGTAAATCTTTATCTGTCTTATACTTTCCTTCTAGATTCCTAAATGGAGAATTACTGAGTCAGAGTATATAAATGTTTTCAAGATTCTTAATGTGCATTGCCAAATTGCCATCCAAAAACACTGATCTAATTTAACTTCCACCAGCTGTATGTAAGATGCCTATTAAGGAATACACTTGTCAGAACTAGGTATCGTTATCGCATTTAAAAATTATCGTCAGTTTCCTTAATGAAAAATTGTATCTTATTCTATCAAATATTGTTAAATTTAGCTTGTGCGCCACAACTACTGAAGCTTGCATGCCGCAACTACTGAAGCCTGCACGGTCTAGGGCCCACGCACCGCAACTGCTGAGCCCGCGTGCTGGAACTACTGAAGCCTGCACATCTATAGCCCATGCTCTGCAGTAAGAGAAGCCACTGCAATGAGAAGCCCTCACACTGCAATGGAGAGTAGCCCCCACTCGCTGCAACTAGAGAAAGCCCATGTGCAGCAATGAAGACCCAACACAGCCAAAAATAAATAAAATTAAAAAAAAAAAAAAAAAGAAAATGATAGAAGAAAAATCCAGAGTTATTATAAAGGAGAAAGAGAATAAGGAGCAAAATGACTTCTTAAAGACAGTGACTGGAAGTTGGGAAGACATGCCCAAAAAATAGATGAGTACTATAATCTACTGTTTCAAAACAAGCTGAAATAAATGTAGAAAATGATGTAATATATGAAAGAAAAACATAAATTGGAATTAGAAAAGGGTCAAATTAGGTGATAGCACTCAAGAAAAAGTACAAAAAATATAAAATTTCAGAAATGATCCCTAATCTAGAAGAAATTCAAGAGTAAATAAACATTATAGGTAATGTGTAAAGAGATACAATAGGTGAAAAAAGAAATTTTTAATCAAAGAAATGAGTGAAAGCAATAAAAAATTCAAGAGGAAGCAACAAGTATTGAAAGCAAAGATAGTGTTATAGATAATGCAAGTCCCTATAGAAGAAAACCAAAGCGAGGAAACAGAACAAATACTAAAAAGTGTAATTCAAAAAAAGTTCCTAAAATTAAAAAAGAAAAAAAAAAGATTTGAAACTGTTTAGTGAAAAGATACACTGTACAGTATATCCAAAAATATTGACCCAGAACAATGACAGCTGATAGAAATGCTAGTAAAATTAATGAACTTTAAAGAAAAAAATCCTTTGAACACCAGGCAAAAAGACTAAATGATATTTAAAGGAAAGAAAATAAGATTGTCATCAGCAATGCTTTATGCTAGAAGAAATGGAATAACATTTAAGATACTCAAGGAAAGAAAATGTGAGCCAAGGGGTAATGTGTAGATTTATATCTAGCAAAATGACTTTCAAGTGTGAAAGCCCTGAAAAATCTTTATTGATGTGTAAAAAACCTCAGAGAATGTAAAGAATAAGCTTCATACAAAATAACTAGCAAGGTATGGGCATAAGGATTGGTGGCTAACTTTAGGTATTTTCTCCCTCTTGAAGATTCCTAACTCACAGGCACCTTCATTGGCTCTAATTATTTCAAGTGTTATGCTATAAATGTTCATAATTTGGCTACATTCTTTAATATGGCAGCCTTGAATAGGAAGGGAATAGGTCTTTATTATTTAGAGTATTTTTTGTATAATGGTGTGAATGTGGCTCCTTTAGAATGGACACACTGTTACTACATAGAGCAGAGTTTCTCAATCTGGGTACTCTTGCACTCTTGACATTTTTGCTGGATAATTCTTTGTTTTGGGGGCTGTCTTGTGCATATAGGTTGTGTAGCAGCATCCCTGTTCTCTACCTTCTAGATGCCAGTAGCATCCCATCTCTATTATGACAACCAAAAATGTCTCTACATTGCCAGATATACCTTAGAGGGTAAAATTGGCCCTAGTAGAGAACCACTGCTATGGAGTGTTGAGTATTGCTACAGAGAACTTGTTAGTACATCACTGTACTTGATCAATCATGAAGACACACCTTCAAATTGTAATAGAAAGAAGATCTAATAAAGTAAGTCAGTTAGCCAGGATAATGCCATTATAGATTGGGTTATATATTTCATAAGCTTTACTTTTGAAATGGGAGATTGTGTGTGTGTGTGTGCGTGCGCACGCACACATACACACAATCTATAAGTAATTATGCACTTATCAAGTTAAGTGCAATATGCTAGTTTCAGAAAAGATAAAGTATCAGTGTAAGATATAACAAAAATTTGATTAATAGAATTTCAAAATTGTACATTTTTGTCCCATATTTTCATATTTAATCTTTAATTTTTAATTTACCGAGTTATTTTCAATATTTTACATGTTAACCTTATGTATATTTTCAACATATCAAAAATTTCTGAAAGATGTCTTCTTGATTGTAACTTGTACTACTTCTATGGAAGGATTTACTTATTGGTGTATAGGAAAGGCACCTTTTTTAGGCACATATACTTGTAAGTATAGAAGAAAAGCACTCACTTATAAGTGCCTACTTATCTAAAGGTATATTGAAAAGGTACTGTTCTAGGCATAACACTGAAATAAGGGATACAGAATTCAGGGGTAAGTATTGTTTAACCCTTAAATGACTGCATGACATTTCCTGGAGCTTTTAAGCTTGTATACAAAAATCACAAATTATGCCACCCCTGGATGTGAATGTTTCATTTGAGGCTTCTTTGATTTCATAATGAACAAACATTAAGTAATAAAATTCATGTAGTTGAAGTTTGCCTTACCTTGGATTTTCTCTGGGATTTAAAATTTTTTTCCAGTTAAGAATAACTCTCAGTTCTCAAATTTTATCGGAATTGAATAGTTTGCTCAATAAAATAAACATTTAGAGCATAAAATGTTCATTATATTTTGGAAAAAGTTCAGGTTATCAGCAGTCATTATTTGCTAACCTTGCATTTAAGTACGAAGTATCACAAGATTAATGGATATATTTTCAGACAACATAAGGTACTACCACTTCAGCTGTTATAAGCTAATTTTTCTTGCAAGTGCTTTATACCTTGGATTGGTTTGAAGAGCCTTACCATAATTCTGGTTTTCAGGCTTTTAAAAATGGAGGTGATCTCTGCTGATTTAATATGATTCATCTCCTTCAGGCCTTGCATTTCCCAGGGTAGCATTTCGAAAACTGCCCTGTTAGATGTGAATAGGTTTGGAGGTGGGGATTTCCAGCAGGATCTGTGAATCTGAGAAAAACTGCTTGTTGTATCCTACTTAGAGACTGACTACACACAGTAACATATTAAGTGGTTTTAGCTAAAGAAAACTGTTTAACCTGTATTTCTCAAAGTTAATTGACCATGGAATCCTTTTTGTTTGAGTATTTATTAAGAGCTTCAAGAGCAAATATTTTGTGGACCAGTTCTGGAAGTATTATTCTAGTACAAGATGAAACCTGCTTCCTCAGCGACTGTTAAAATGACCAGTGGAGGGAACGTGTTAAAAGTATTAACACAGAAGTTGTAGAGAGTTAAAGGCAAAATCTGAAGGCTGAAGAAGGGATGCTTTGAAAAGGGAGAGAGAGTAGGTTTAAGAGGATAACTAGCTATAAATTGAAATTCTGGAATTAAAGGAGTTTGGCATATGCTACATTAGTTCTTTTATAAAGAACATAGCTTGTCATGTGATATACAAAGAGAGCTAGCAGAATTAGAAATTATATTGATGAAAGAGTTTAAATAATGAATTAATGGGTATACCTTTATATTATTTTTGTATATATTTGTGTTCGATGGTTTTGTTTGTGTTTATAATATTCTTGATTCATTTGGAAGCGGACAGTCTGCATAGGAAGGAGAAGTTATTCAAACCCTTAACTTTCTTTAGACAGCTAGTTTACCGACAGACCTTCCTTAATCCCCCCACAGCCTGTGTTCTGAGTAATTTCACTCCTTCTTTGGATGGGGAAGCTGGTTGAAAAAGATTGTGACTTGCCTAATACCATACAGCTAGTTATTTAAGAAACTGGTACTTGGAGCCTAGATCTTTATATTATAATAAATTACCTAATTATGAGTAAGCAGCTGAAACTTGTAATGGACATGAAGAAAGGAAAATCTTATTCTAACCAGAGAATTTCCTGTAAGTCCTTCAGGCTATCAAGAATCCTGCCTCTGGTTTTCTTGATTCTTTCTGTCAAAATGGAGGTGATGGAAGAAGAGATGAAGGCAGTAAACTGTAGGGATAAGAGCACTAGAGTGCTCTGAAGTTAAACAAGTTTAAGCCCTGATTCTATCACTTAACTAGTTTTGACCTTGGGCAAATTATTTAACTTCTTTAGTCCTCAGTTTTCTAACTTACTAAATGGATTTAATAATACCTATCTCATAGTGTTTCATAATTGGTAACTGATGTCATCATCATAATCATTAGTTACATTAAGTGAAAGGATTCAGTTAGAATTGAGTTTCCTTGTCAGAGGCACAGGAATTTTGGCCTCTTTCCCTGGCAGGAGGGAGAACGATCTTACCTGCTAATTTACTTTATAACATAAGACAATGATCTATGATTCAGAAGGCCTAAGTGCCAGGGCCTTAGGTTACTGGAAAAAAACCTTAGATGGATTACTAGTACTTAGGGCTTGTATTTTATTATTATTAAAATAGAAATATCATCCTAACATGAAAATCCAATGAGTTACTGGATGTTAATATACTATGTGTAATATAGAGAGGGCCATGAAAATAAAAGTTGTTTCAAAGAAAACATTTATTGAATGCTTAACTCTGTGGAGAAACACTGTCAAGTTCTGAGTCACCATAAAGGGTGTACAATTATAATTCTTTATAAGTATATACTATTGCATAACTTATATTCATAAATAGACTTTAAACTGTACACTTTTTTTCTCTACAAAATACAACTTTTCTATTTCTAGTTCATCACCAATGAAAAGTAAAGGTAATAAACAAGTTCATTTGCTCCTTTTGGTTACTTAAAGTAAGAAGAACCTAGCCTGAAGGTAGAGAATCCTTGAGAAAGCTGCATAGAAGGGAAAGGGTGTGGATTAATCCATGTGAGTGCGGTGACCATACTCTTTCAACCAAATCTTGGAGTACATATTCTGATATAGTATGACACTAATATTTAATATTTGAAATTGGTGTTGCCCTATAAAATATGGAGGATAATCACTGTAAGTATAGGTGATACTAGCATAGATAGTACTTCTCAGATCTTATATTCCACGGGACATGTACAGGTTTGGAGGAAGAGAGTAGTTGTGTTAAGGGAAAGACTTCTTCCGTAAGGGAGTAGAAGGGAAGGATGTAAAGTGGGCAGCAGTCTTTCCGAAAGAAGATAGTAGATGTCTTTAATTTGTATAGCACTTAAGAGTTTAGCAAATGGTTTTTTTTTATATATTGTCTTATTTAATCCTTACAGCACTGTGAAGTACTCCTAGCACTATTCCTTGTTCAGCAGTTTAAACTTAATTTTTAAAAAGATGTACAAAGTTTGTTTATAAGCCTGTAATTAAAGAGTCAGTTTTGTATAGATTCTATTCCTGATCCACATAGTATTCACGTAATGTAATTATAATATCATTTCTCTAATGCTTTGTCAATCTTTAGTTTAAAAAAATTTTCAAGCTATCTAAAGTTCACTTTTCTCTCCTTAAACTGTAAAAATTTTAAATGGACAGGCGTAATATAAAGCTAGGCTTTTAGTACATGTTACCCTAATTAAGCTTCAGAATAATCAATAATGAATAATGAAGGTATGGATTATTATCCTGATTTTACCTATGCACCCACAGTCACAGGACAAAGCCAGAAGTGGAAACAAGATTTAACTGATTCCAAAGTTTTTTATTCTTGTTTTTCTACCCTGCCTATTAGAATTTATTTTCATACACCTTGCTTTTCTAATCTGATCAAGCATTTATAGTGTACACTCAATATTTAAATTTGAAACTTTAGAGAGAGCGTATAGTTTTGATTCTGTAACATTACTTTATTAGATATCACTGAGAATGTTAACATAATATTAGCAGCTACTACGTATTATATGCATGACATATAATGTACTTAGCTCTATTCACCATCTCCTTTACAACAAACAATACTGTTAGGTAGATGTTGTATCCATTTTACGTATAGGGAAACTGAGGATGAGATAAGTTAAATCATGTACCTCAAGTTCATATATCCAATAAATGGTAGCATTGAGATTCACATGTAGTTTTGATTCTATAGCCCATCTTTATATTGTATTTAAGTATATTCTTATGGCTCCAATGTGTCTGTATTTTAATAGAGAAACTTATGAAATCTTTCAGAAGATAAGATATG
This sequence comes from Balaenoptera borealis, assembly GCF_965194805.1. Lineage (NCBI taxonomy): Eukaryota > Metazoa > Chordata > Mammalia > Artiodactyla > Balaenopteridae > Balaenoptera > Balaenoptera borealis. The sequence continues at coordinate 38,870,749 of NC_138870.1, forward strand.
GGAAAATTTGACTTCTTTCTCTCAGCGGTGTCTTCCTGGGTAGTATTTGAAAAGTAGTCCTCCAAATAATTGTGAATGATTACATTTTAAAATTGAAATATAACTGTCCTACAACATTATTCCGGTATACAACATAATGATTTGATATTTGAATATATTGCAGAATGGTCACCACAGTAAGTCTAGTTAACATCTATCACCATACATAGTTACAGAATTGTTTTTCTTGTGATGAAAAGAACTTTTAAGATCTAGTCTCTCAGCAACTTTGAAATATGCAGTACAGTATTAACTGTAGGCACCATGCTGTATAGCACACCCCTATGATGTATTTGTTTCATAGCTGGAAGTTTATATCTTTTGACTCCCTTCACCCATTTGGCCACCCCCTGCCCTCACCTCTGGCAACCACCAATCTGTTCCCTGTATCTATCAGCTTCGTGTGGTATGGGTTTTTCCCCTGTGTTTTTTTTTTTTTTGATTCCACATATAAATGAAATCATATGGTATTTGTCTTTCTCTGTCTGATTTATTTCACTTAACATAACACCCTTAGGTCCATGATGTTGTTGCACATAGCAAGATTTCATTCTTTTTATGGCTAAAGAATATTCCATTATGTATGTATACCACATTTTCTTTATTCATGTATTCATTGATTGACACTTAGCTTGTTTCCATATCTTGGCTATTGTAAGTAATGCTGCAGTATACATGGAGACGCATATATCTTTTCTTTTTTTTTTTTTAAACCACTGAAGCGTACACTTTATTATTATTTTTTTAAATTAATTAATTTATTTGTTTTTATTTTTCGCTGTGTTGGGTCTTTGTTGCTGTGCACGGGCTTTCTCTAGTTGCAGCGAGCGGAGGCTTCTCTGTTGAGGTGCACGGGCTTTTCATTGCGGTGGCTTCTCTTGTTGCGGAGCACAGGCTCCAGGTGCGCAGGCTTCAGTAGTTGCGGCATGCAGGCTCAGTAGTTGTGGCTTGTGGGCTCTAGAGCACAGGTTCAGTAGTTGTGGCGCATGGGCTTAGTTGCTCTGCAGCGTGTGGGATCTTCCCGGACCAGGGATCGAACCCGTGTGCCCTGCATTGGCAGGCGGATTCTTAACCACTGCGCCACCAGGGAAGTCCATGGAAAGTATAAATTTTGATGTATTATATGAAACCTACTATATTTACTCTCTAAAATGGTATCATTAATAGCACTTCATGAAGATCAAGCATTGACTACAGATGAATCTCGAATGAATGTCTTAATGCCTGGAAGTAATGCCCGGAAGTAATACCTGGAAAGAAGTAGATTTCTTATAGAAATTTCCTTCTATCACAATACTGCTAGTGGACAAATACCAAAGGTTCATGATTTTATGTAGTTCTTTTCCCTCTCTCTTAAAGAGGTCTCCTGTGTTATCGGGAACATTCAACTAACTTTAGTGCCTTTCTGAAAACTTTGAAGGAAAGACATGTAGAAGCAGAAATTTTCATTAATATTTTTTATTGGAAACTTCTCTTTGTTTTTTCTTTTCCTCCCTTTGAGTGTGGGTATTTATAATACATAGTGAAAAGTTTCAAGGAAATTCCTTTTCTTTTGTGTTCCCCAAACTGAAGGTTTCCCAGCATCTGTTTTTTTTAAAAAAATTAATTAATTAATTAATTAATTAATTTTCAGCTGCATTGGGTCATCGTTGCTGTGCACGGGCTTTCTCTAGTTATGGCGAGTGCGGGCTGCTCTTCATTGTGGTGTGTGGGCTTCTCACTGTGGTGGCTTCTCTTGTTGCGGAGCATGGGCTCTAGGAGCTCGGGCTTCAGTAGTTGTGGCTCTCGGGCTCTAGAGCGCAGGCTCATTAGTTGTACACGGGCTCAGTTGCTCCAAGGCATGTGGGATCTTCCCGGACGAGGGCTCGAACCCATGTCCCCTGCATTGGCAGGCGGATTCTTAACTACTGTGCCACCAGGGAAGTCCTCCCAGCATCTTTTTAAATTTTTTAATTTTTAGCAGTGAGGGAAGGAATTCTGGAAAAAAAAGAATATTACTTAACCATATCGTGTTGTTCAATAACTTTTTGTGGAAAATAACTGTAGACTTACAGGTAATCTTTTATGAGAGTCTAGATGATAGTCACCTGTCTTAAAGCAGTTCCCTTTAAGAAAGGACTATGTATGTATTATCAAAGGACTACAAACTTAGAGTAACATACATCAAAAATGTAACTATTCTGTTCATTTGCTCTCAATTCTGCTGATCTGATACTCAAGCAAGCTCGATAACCTATGTTCACTCATTCAACATTTATTAAAGTCCCACTACAAAGTTCAAAATAGTGAGTAAGTTTATGGGTTCAATAAATAGATAAACTGGGCTCAAATCCTGGCTCTAAAACTCACTACTCTAAGTTTCAATTTACTCATCTAGAAAATATTAGTTGACTACATGTGACTGTCCTGTAAGCCAAATAGAACACCATCTTCCTCAGCTGCCTGCCCTGGGAGTGGTGGTGCAAGGTTATTTTTTTGTTTGCCTTTTGGAAGACCGGGTGCATTTTAGATTATATTTAAGTTAGGTCATGGGATCTCAGGCTGGTTCCTCTGGTTTAAAGCCCTTCCGCTGGGCCAATAATTCTTTGTTTATCTTTTGTTACTGAATTCTTGCATATATTTGCATTGTGGTAAAAGGATGTGGTCTATGTGATTCTGGCCTAGTAGGTGGTCAATTTTTATAATATTCCCCATGTGCTTGAGAAGAATATGTATTCGCTAATTTAAATGTTTGTTAGATTAAACTTGATCATCATTTTACCTTTCTATATCTTTATTATTTTTTTTGTCTGTCTGGACTATCAATAAATAAAAGAGATGCTTTGAAATCTCCCTCCATAGTGGTGGATTTGTAAATTTCTGTGTTTGTAAATTTGTAAATTCTAACAACTTTTGCTTTAAATATTTTGAGGTTATATTGTTAGTGTATACCAGTTTAGAACTATCATGTCTTTCTGGTAAATTGAACTTTTTATCATTAAATAGTGACCCTCCTTAAAGCAAATAATGCTGTTTGTTGTAAACCTATTATGTCTCCTATTGATATAGCAGCTCCCATTTATGTGACTAGAATATAACTGGTATAACCTTTGAACCTTTGTGTATATTTACGAATTAGTAATCTTCCAAAAATAATATAAATAAAATAAATTTTAAAAATTAAAAAAAAAAGGGGGCTTCCCTGGTGGCACAGTGGTTAAGAATCCACCTGCCAATTCAGAGGACACAGGTTTGATCCCTGGTCTGGGAAGATCCCACATGCTGAGGAGCAGCTAAACCCATGCGCCACAACTCCTGAGCCTGTGCTCTAGAGCCTGTGAGCTGCAACTACTGAGCCTGCATGCCGCAACTACTGAAGCCCGTGTGCCTAGAGCCCGTGCTCCGCAGCAAGAGAAGCCACTGCAATGAGAAGCCTGCGCACCGGAATGAAAGGTAGCCCCCACTCACCCCAACTAGAGAAAGCCTGCACGCAGCAACGAAGACCCAGCGCAGCCCAAAATAAAATAAATAAATTTATATATAAATAAAATAAATAAAACAAAAAAAATTAAAAAAAAGAATCAGTAATCTTAAAAATAAATAATGTATCTTTTTTTATTTTGTTTATTTCTTTATTTTTTATTTTGTTTCTTTATTCGGTCATCTGGCTATAAACTCTTGAATTAATTTTCATTTTTATTATTTTTGATTACTGTTATTTTTAGACTTGTTTTTACTATCTTACTTTATTTTTCCTGCTTTTTCTATATTTTTTAAAAAATGCTTTTAATGTATGTTTTGGTTTATTTGCTTTTTATTCCATTTATAAACACAGCTGGCTTAGATATAGTATGCTCTATTTCTGTCATTTTTAGAATCTTCCCTGGAAATGTTGCCATATGTATTAACAGAGTCTTAAAGTTATAACTTCATCTGCTCTTGAACAATGACCTTAGCACACTTTCACTCTGATTACCTTCAACCAGATCTCTGACTATGGCTTCTGTTTCTGTGGCTCTTAATGCTGGTATTCTTGGACAGGTCAACTTTTTTTTTTTTTTAAGACATTCTCTTCATTATTTTATATGAATTTCATTATTTTGTGGGAAATATTTATTTGAGCAAACATTTGTCGATAAACATATTAGTACAAACAAAAGTACAAAAAGTATAAGTGTACAACTCAGTGAATCATTATCAATTATAACCATTACCCAGGGGTCCCCATTTATTTTTCATTTGAACATTTGAATGTTTTTTACATTTACTTATAGATTTACCAGTTCACTTGTTCACTGTTTATTTGACACTCTAAGACCTTTCTGGTATTGTTTTTCTTCTTCTTGAGGTGCATCCTTTAGCATTTCCTTTAGTGTAGATATTTTGGTGCTAGAGTGTTTTTGATTGTCTGAAAATTCTTTCTCCATCCATATTCTTGAAAGGTAGTTTTGCTGAGGATGTGATTTTCTGTGACAGGTTTTTTTTTCTAATAGAACTTTAAAACTTTGATTATGTTATTCTACTATCTTCTGCCTGAAATTATTGGTGATGAATCAGCATCAGTCCAACTGTCATTTCTTAGTTGGTGACCTGCATGTTTTCTTTGGCTGCTTTTAAGATTTTTCTCCTTTTCTTTGGCTTTTTGGGGTTTTATTACCATGCACTTGGTGTATGCTTCTTTTTATCTGTTCTGCTGGATTTGTATTTCCTTCTTGTATCATTTGGGTCTTCCATCAGCTCTGAAAAATGTAAGACATTATCTTTTCAAATCTTTTTTGCTGTACTATTTATTCCATCCTTTGAGTACTCTAATGGCATATATAAGGCATGTATTAGACACTATTATTATGTTTTTCTTGTTGCTTGCTTGATTTTCTAATTCCACATTTTATTTCTTTAAATATTTTCTCCATGTTTATATTTTATGTCTGATGAATTGGTTATTGTTTGTGCTGTCTAGCACTCATGGTGATTTGTTTCAATGTGTGTTAGGTGGTCTTTGCTTATGACATCATTATTGAAAACCTGGGTGCCTGAACTGAGGCATTTTCTTGGAAAAGGATTTATATTGCGTTACTACTGACCTGGGACTACTTCAGCTATCTTTCAGAGTCCCTAACTTAATATTGGGACTTCTTAAGAAATCCTAACTTAGTATTAAAAATCATGGTATTTCAGCCATGAAGTAATTCTTAGACATTTCAAAATATTAGATACATCACCCAAGGTATGATACTTGAACAAATAATTTGTAAAACCACAGAAATGGCTTTCACAGATATGAATATCATGAAATGTAAATAATTTTTCACCATTTGAAAACCTTATGTATTTCCCCTTGACGGCCAGATTACATTTAAATGTAGAAAAGCTAAGTCTTTCATTCATTGCCATTTTATTAAAACAGCACTGACATGATGTATACTGAGTGATTGCTATTGAACAGATTTACTGTTTTCACTACTTTCTTCAACAGTGATTTGAGATCAAGAAGCATGTTGTTTAGTCATTGTAGAAAAGGTCTGACAGTTCCTAAAATAGTTAAACATATAATTATCCTGTAAACCAGCAATCCTACTCCTAGGTAGTACTCATAAGAATTGAAAACAAGTACTCAAAACAATTTGTTCATGAGTGTTCATAATGGCACTATTCACAACAGCCAAAAAGTGAGGATAACCCAAATGTTCATCAGCTGATGAATGGATAAACAAAATATGATATAATAATATAATTATTTGGAATATCATTTGGCCGTAAAAAAGGAATGTACTGATAACATACTACCACATGGATGAACCTCAAAAACATGATGTTGTGTAAAAGAAGCCAGACACAAAATGTCACATGTGTAATTTGATTTATATGAAGTGTCCAGAATAGGCAAATCCATAGGGACAGAAAGCAGATTCATGGTTGTCAGGGGTAGGAGTAAAGGGGAAATGGGAGTGACTGTTTCATGTGTACATGGAGTCATACAAATATTTTGGAACTAGATAGAGACGAGACGATAGTGCACTGGAGTCATTCCCTATTGACATTAATTATCTTAATCTGTATGGTGGGGTTTGGTACTGTTTTCTTCAACATTTTTACACATCAGTGAATAATTTTTCAGATGGCCATTTAATTTTGTGAATTGGAGATATGATGAAACACATTAAGAATAATGAAAAAGTATAAATTTAACTAAGTAAACAGTAATTTTTCAACTCTGTAGTCAAGACGAACTGAATGCTAGTCCTTGTAACATGTGTTCAACCTTTAAGAACATAGAATATAATAGAATTTCTGTGGAAATAAATATTTTACATTTCAAATTTGTGACATATATTCAAAATTTCTTGTATAACTCAAACTGCTAATAGTTAGTGGATCACTTGATAAATTTCAGGGACTGACAGTGATCTACCCTGGGCACTTCAGAGCCTTAGTTTATTGTTTTCCAACTTTAATCATTTGCATAACCATTTTGACAATATTTTTTATATTCCATAATTTGCAGATAGGGTTAGATTTGGATGTTGATAGCAGAGATCCTGAACAACAGTGACTTAAATGATATAGAAGTGTCTTATTTTGCCATCACCTAAGAGTCTGGAAGTAGGTGAAAAGGGGCTAGTATTGAACTTCGGTCAAACAAAATACTCAGGGATCCAGGTTTTTCTTACCTCGTTACTCTGCCATGCATAGCCTCCATTGCCAAGGTCACCTTCTAAACCTGGATGGCTTCTTTAGTTTCAGGCATCATCTATCTGTATTCTAGCCAGCAGGAGGAGAAAGGAATGAAGAAGAGAGCTGAGAGGGTGAATGCCAGCTCTCTTTTAAGGAAGGTTCCTGGAAGCTACCATAGGTAACTTTGTTTAGATCTAAAATTGTCCAGAATTTAGGCACATGTCCATACCTACATATGAAAAGCTTGTGAAATGTATTCTTTATTCTGTTGGCATGTGCCCAGTGAGATTTTGAGGGTTTTGTTACTGTGGAAGATTTAGTCTCTGCTTTACTATATCACCTCTACTCTTATTTCCTTAATCTTTTTCTTTAACTTATGTTCCTTATTACTTAAATAACTGTATTTAAAACATAAATAATACATTGTCACATTAAATAGTAACACCTGCCAGAAAAAGAAGAGAACTTAAAAAATCCAGTAGAGTGAAAAGGCAACAATGAACCTATTTCCTAGATATTTATTCTTGTTAAAAAGGGAGATTAGAGTTATTAGAGAGGTGCCAAAGAAATACTAGCATCAAACTGTTTTGATATACCAAAGATTGAAAGTAAGGAGAACCAATTTATCACCATATGAATCAATGTTAGTTTTTTGCCGTAGCCTTCTGCCCTCCCCAAATCATTTCTTATTCTTCTTCCTTACCATTTTGTGAAATACTGCCCTAGTGCATGTTGTGTACAAGTGTGCATGTGTCTGTCTATATAGTAATATATGCAGATGTACAGTTTTACTGTTCATTAAAGTTCTTCTAGAATGAAGCAAATAGTATATTTATAAAATTGTTTTATAATTTAGCATTTTGGTAGTTTACAGAATTTTTAGACTTTTAATATTGAAAGAGTTTATATTTTGCTTGATAACTCAATTTTCTTGAGAACCTTTGTGAATTTTTACTTGAAAATGAAAATGTTCATATTTTTGTATGCTGTATTTGTATATTTTATTGCTGGTCACTTTTTTTTTTAAAGATTTTTTTTGATGTGGACCATTTTTAAACTCTTTATTGAATTTGTTATATTATTGCTTCTGGTTTATGTTTTGGTCTTTTGGCCACTAGGTATGTGGGATCTTAGCTCGCCCACGAGGGATCGAACCCACACCCCGTGCATTGGAAGGTGAAGTCTTAACCACTGGACTGCCAGGAAAGTCCCTATTGCTGGTCACTTTTACTAGCCACATTGCTGGGTGATTTTAAGGAAGAAAAAAGAATTATACCTATAACTGGGTTATAGTGATAAAAGAACATTGTCATTATGTTTCTATAGCTCTGTAATTTTATCATTTTGTATCTTGATTTTAAAAGCATAAAGATAAGGATATCAATAGTATATGCTGAAAAGCTCAAAATACTGAGAGAATATGAACTATCATAATAATTTGTAATCACTAGATTATATAAATGTTTAATCAAATTAGAACTGGCTCATCATTACCTGATCAGCCTCAAAGAAAGTATAAACAAGGAAATTCAGTACTTTTGTTTCTAATTATATATTTTATTCTTAGGAAATAGATTACACGGTCTGACAATATTGTTTATAGAAGTATTTATGGATTTCTATATAGTATTTACATTCAATGGAGATTAAAAATACTAGGATTTCTCAGTACATTTATTATTTGTTTGTGGGTAGGTTAAATTTAGATCTCCCAGGGTTGGGTGCATTGTCTAATTTGCGGAGAAACTAAAACGTTACGAGGATAGTTTGGAATGGATCCAAAGGGGATCAAAGTTCGGATAATAGATCACATGAGGAAAAGCTAGAGAAATGGAGATTTTTAAATCTAGAAAATAAACTTAAACTTGATTTGTGTACTTGGCAAACATTTATTGAATACCTACTGTGTGCTCAGAATGTTACTCTTCTCTCCCGTTGTTACCACAGAGTGTTAATAGGATATAAACTTTGGTAGAAATAATGTTAGACTGGGGAAAGTACTGCCTGGAAGAATTCAGTTTAGCTGAGTTAACATTATCCCCTACTGTGTGCCAGCTACGTAACTGTTTTGGAGCAATGAATAAGACAGACATTGCAAAAGAGATGGAATCAAGGTAATTGCTTCTGCCTTTTTCCTGTCTTATGGTTCCATAACTTTTTTGATTATTGCATTTACATTTTTTTAATGATATTGTCGCTTCCTTTCAGTTAAAGAAAGGGTTGGAATTTTGATTTGGATTAAATTTGGGATTTAATCCCCAAATTCTTCTCTTTTTTCCCAGAATTTTCATATAGATGAATATAAGAAAAAACTATTTAATCCATCTCTGATATCCAGAATAATATGACTGGCAAGATTGGTGGAAATTTATAAATGAAATAATTATTAAACCTAAAAAAATAGTTTCTGGTTTTCACATTACGTTTTTAGTTTTGAAAGATATACTCTGGATGTTGAGCTTTAAATTTGATGTTATTTTCTTAGAGCACAGTGAAAATTTAATCCCATTACCTCTGATTCCATGGTTTCTCGTGAGTACTTAAATATCTTTATCTTGCACCTTTGAAGAAATTGTCATATTTTTCTTCTGGCTGCCTTTAATAATTATTTTTGTCTTTGTTTTTCAATGCTCTTACATGTGATAAGCAAATACATATGGATTTTTGAAAAAATACTGTTTGTGTTTGATAATTCCAATATCTGGAGCTCCTTTGAGTGTATTTTTACTTTTACCCTTTTGTTTTTGTTGCTTCTTGCATCTCTTTCCTCCTGAGTTTGCTGGTTGTAACTTGATTTGTATACTGGATTGTACTTGAAAACCATTTATAGACATAATTCGAGACCTGAAATTATATTGTCTTTCTCTAGAGTTTATTTTGGATAGTTTGCTTGTGACAGGAATTGAGGAGCATTAGCAATCTACGATCGCTTTAATCCAATTTTCTGAGCCCACTAAATGACTCCAGCTTAGTCTGTAGTCTCTGCAAGAACAAATCTCTTGTTCATCTAACTACTAGGGTGAAATTTTCAGTGTCACAACTAAAAACAGTTGTATTTGTTTATTTCTCCGTAGACTCCCCAGGCTGTCAAACATAATTCTCAGTCTCAACTGTCTTTCCCGTAATTCTTGCAGGACAAACCCAAAGGCTAAGTTTGACTTTCTGGATTTCTGTCTTCTCTCTTGGTCCAATAAATCTTCACTACTTTGTCATTCTCTGATTTCTTTGAGAAACTTAAAAAAAGAATATTAATATTTTCCAGTTTTTCTGGTTCTTGGTAGGAGCATAGGTCTAAATGACCTCTTCTGCCATTTCTGGAAGTAAAAATGCCCATTTCAGATCTCGTGTTTCTTAAAAACAAAAAAACCGTCACATCTTTTTATTGACATGTCAATTAAACATTTTTTGATTAAATAATAATCTATAATTTCCAATTTACTATATCTTTTCATTGTCTTACTTGAAAGAAGTCTCATGTGTAGAAAACAATAATAGTAAAAAGTTGCATATGTGCATTTTAGTTGTATCTTATGAAACCCTATTCTAATTTGAGAAATTATGAATTGATTTGCTAATACTACTGTATGTCAATGTGTACCCAATTTTTTAGGAGAGTACAGTCTTTTCTAATGATGTAACAGTTCCTCAATACATTTTTTCATAGTTTATAACTTCTTGTAAAGAAACATTTGGATAAAAATTTGTTTTTACTACTTTGAATCAAAGTAATCTGTAGTTCATACTGTTTTTTATATATTCAAATTTAGTCTATTTTTAAAAGTTAATGTACATGTTCATTTGAATAAGATAAACAGATTTAGAATAGCGTGTAGTAAATATATTTGCCCTTCAAATTCAAGAATTATACATATAAAAATCTAATCGTCATTGTGAAATCAGAGACACAGTTACTCTTTGCTACTGTAGGTAGCAGTCAACTTACAAGTGAATTTTACTTGGTAATTTTACTTAAAATCAGTTGTTTAGAAATGAGTTGTGAAATTTCTGATAGAAATGTCATAATAATCCCTAGGCTGGCCTCCAATGCTTACTTATTATCTCTTTGTGGTAAAATTTAAGCTTCACATAATATTCTTCCTAAGGAAAAAATTATTTTAAGTTTCTTCTTCAGTTTCTAGCACACACATCTCTCCCTCCCTTCATTCTTTATGGTGTGTTTTGTTTGGGGTTTTTTTTTTTCAGTGTCGTGTTTGCTTTGTTTTGTTTGTTAGATGGATTGGGCAAGAGGTACTTCTGGAAAGCAGCATCTAGTTAAACTCTATATAAAAGGATGTATAGTCATTTTCTAGATAGTATGATTTGGTTATGCTAGGAGTTTTCTTTCCTTTGGAGGCAGGGCCTCTGGACTCTGAGTTTCCATTACTGTTACTTAGAAAGGATATTCGTGAGTCAGATATTCATTGGAAATTTCCCAATTTGTTGGAAATTCTTAATTTTTACTTTTAGTTGAGTTAGATCAGTGTTTCTCAGTGGACGTGCTGTTGGCTTTGGGATGGCACAAATCTTTTGCACTGTAGCATGTTTAGCATCCCTGGCTCCTGCCTCCTAATTACTTGTCGTGCGCCCCTAGTCACTGTGACAAACACAAATGGACCCATGCTTTTCTAGACTATCCTGTCATGGTACTGCCCTTAATTAAGAATCCCTGAATTAGATCAGCAACTTTCTTACAATATCGTTTTACCACTTAATAAAACTTTAATTCTTAGATTTAGAAAAGTTAAGAATATACATGTTTATTGCTTTTCCGCACTGTTTGCCTATTCACCTTTGATTCTAATTTGTTCTCATTCATAATATAATGTTATGTCAAAAATCAACTTAAAATGTTTTATGCTTAAGGCAGTAGTTTTCAGATTGCTCTGTAGAGCTGCTAAGTGTTCTGCAAGGGTACCCCAGGCCACAGGGAGTTGGTGTTGGGATGGGAGCAGTTGGCAGCATTCTCTGGTAGGTGCAGTTTCCTTTTACCTGTTTACAAACTGTGCTTTCAGGCAAGAAAGAAGAGTTCTGTTGTCCTAAGTTATATCATCTTTCCTCCGTATTAACAGGAATAAATGATTTTAAAAAAGAAACATGGCTTAGTGACAAAGGTATCCAAAGGTTTCCTGACATAATTTCTAGATCGCTAGGTAGTATAAAAAGTATTAATTTTAAGTATTTTTAGACAAACAGATTCCCAACAATTGATTGCCTGCTTGAGCTTCTCAGGTTAAGTTCTTTATGAGAGGAATCTCTTTTTCAGAGGACCAACCAGTTCAGAGGAAAATTAAATCACCTAACAGGCCATTTGAACTAAAACAATAATTTGAAGAGAATTCTTGATTTCTTTTATACTTAGATAATTCTTCCTAAACCTTTTGTTCATATTGGTTTCTATTGTAAACTAAATAATTTTATTAATATACTAAGGTTTAATTGTAATAACCACAATGTCTTTTGGAATGCTGAAGTCATTTAGATGAAGTTTTACATTTTAATGTCTTGATTCTTTGGGGGTCATACTTTTGTTGCACATTCTGAGTAAGTGCCACAAAAATTTACCCCCTCCCGCAAATATGTAGGTATTTCCTAAATTCAAAATATTTATTCTCGGAGATTTCAACATTATGACTTAGGGAATTCTGGTTATCCTCCTTATTTAGTTCATGCTAGGTGCTTAGATTCTGGAAGAATTTAATGTGATGAAGTGGGGATTTTTTGGTTTCTTTTTTCTTTAAGTATATGTAATAAAAGGCATACCATTTAGGCAGTGGTATAATTACTGTCGATTAATTACAGATCAGAAAGGGGGAAAAACAACTAAAGATATACAGATTTTGTAAGAGTAGATAGACCAGTAAAATCATCTCAAAGGTGAATTTTTTTCCAGGAAGAATAATTCCTAGAGATATTTAGCTGACCATATAGCCTATGATTAATCTAGTGCTTCTCATCTATCTATCTATATAGAGATAGATAGATATATATGAGGATATTTTATTCAGATTCATTAGTACCACTATGCTTTTATTTTTTGTTTATTAATTTTTAAAATTGTTGGGCAATATGAAGAACATATCTTACATAAATGATGTGAAATAGAACCCTTTGATCTATCTCTATTATGCATTTTCTGATAAAGTTTTAAAGTATATACTTACAGAGGCACAGGTAAGTGTGTAGTTTGCAGAAATAAGACTAATGAGAATTCAGGCAGATAGGTCAGTGTAGGAATGGGTCACAGACAGCCGGGACATTTGCAGCACCAGGGAGAGCTCCAAGTGTGCTCTTTATTCTGATGGTGTTATCCTAATGGTAGAGGGCATTTGTCCAGCGTACTTTAATTGGTTAAACAAGCGCAGTTCCCCTGAGGGTAATAGATTTTTCTTCCTCATTTGGCCAGAGCCTTCTGTTTCACTGTCTGAGGTCAGAAAATAAAGTGCAGCTATTCAGTAATGAAACTAATTTATATATGTGATAGAATTTATTCTGAAAAGAAATTCCATGATATTCTGCCTGCTTAGCAATTATTTTTGTTTTGAATAATTCAGCATGATAATATTTATCTCCTCTCAGCTTTCCAGAGTACTCCTCACCACAAGTGCCTTTTTTCCCCCCCATTATAGCCTGAAACTTAACTTTCTTGTAATTTCCCACCCTGTCCTTTTTTCTTGGAATTTTTATATTCTGCTAGGTTTAAAACCTGGAAGAGTTCTTAAATTATTTAAGAAATGTAAGTAAATGTTATCGTTTGTAATCATTCAGAAATTATTCTAGACATTTATGAAGGATGTATTTTAGTATAGAGATATGTTACATCTTGTGCACCCTCTTTGTGCCAGTATCAAAGTTCCATCTAGAAGCTTCACTGTGTAAAGGGTAATTTCTACCCACTGTACAACCACCTCAAGCCTACTCTTCCATGTAGTTACCCCTTTCCAGCTAACCACAACACTCCACAGCTGTCTCTAGATGCCCCATTTCATTTGTAATAAATTCTCTTTTCTCCTCAACCTTAGAGCACTCTGCCCTGCCTTCTTTCTTCAGTCTTCTTTTTTTCCTTCCTACTCCTTGAACCCCTGTCTCCTTTTTCAAACTTCCCAATTCATTTCCTCCCTCTCTCTCTGACCTTCTCCCTTCTCGTTCATCTTTACTTTGCTCTCCTCTTCCTTCTTCCTTTCCTTCTTCGCTTCACATCCTTCCTATTCCTCTTCTGTCCCTCTTGTCCACTTCCTGTCTCCCTCAATCGTCTTCCTTTTATTTAAACTAAAATCTCTCTTTCACCACATAACACTGTTACTACCTCGGTACCATCTCAAGAAATGACCACATTTTCTTTTTCTCTAAGGGCTGCTTTAAAGATTTATCCCTTTGCTTAAATTCCCCACTTTCCACTCCTGCCTTCTGTACTCTTTAAATATCCTTCTAATACACTAAGAAAATAGAAACTGGCATGTATGATTTCTTTTTAAACTACTTCTCCTACCACTTCAAAATTATCTATATCTTAACTCATCTTCTCAGTCCAGACTCAGAAGGCATAACTTTCTACCTGTACTCTATTTTTTCCTTGATAAAATAAAAACAAATTTACTATAGAAAATTTAGTAACTATAAATAAATTTAAAAATTTTAAATCACATAATTCTAACACTAATTACTGTCAACGTGTTTTGTATATGCTTTAAGACTATTTTCCTTGCATGAATTTACTTGTGAAATGTGTATTTTAAATAAATAGAACCATAGTTTATTGCATTTTCTAATTTTTTATTATAATATCTCAAATATTCTTACATGCTGATAAGTATTCTTTTATAACACCACTATTATGGGCTGTATAGAATTCTCATGCATAAAACTTAGTGTACCAGTTTCCTGTTGAATGGTTAGGTTGTTTTTCATCCTTATAAATGATGATGGACAGCGGGTTTTTGTTGTTGTTGTGTTTTTAATCTTTGAATACATCTTTGAATAAAAATGTTTATTTCCTTGGGGTAATTTGCTAGAGGGAAAGATTTTTGAGATAAATGATATTCATATTTTTAATGCTCTTAATGCATATTATCAAATACCCCTCCAGAATGGTGTACCAGTGTATATTTCTACTCTATTTATAAGTTTCTGCTTACCTAAATCTTTGGGAAAACTGCGTATTATAATTTTTTAAACTCATCTCACATTTAAAATTTGTATTTTTCTTATATTTGTTTTTAAAAAAACATTATTTGTTCATTAAAAAGAATTGTAATATTGGTCCTTTTCATAATGACTTGAAATAATTTATATTCTAAATGTGTGCATGAGTGGGTGTGTGTATGTGTATGTGAAATATTTTTCCAGGTTGTTGTTTATTATTTAGCATTGTGTTACTTTTTGCCTTACAGAAAGTTTTAAAATTTTCATGAGGTACATATATTACTCTTCCTTTGTGCATGCTTCCTCTCATGTTGAGAAGGGCCTTCCCTACTCTAATATTATAAATACATTAATTTGTATTTTCTTCTGGTTAATTTTTTTTTTATTTTAAAATTTACATTTAAATCACTAATTTATCTGGAAATTGATTTGGTCTGTATAGTATGAGGTAAAATTTTATTTTTTTATTTTCCAATAATGAATCTTTTATCCCTGTATTAATTATTGAATATGCTATTTGTTTCCCACACTTATACAAAATGCTACCTTTTTATATTAGAAAATGGCTTTCTCTGTTTTATCACATTAGTTTATCTCTTCATTCTGTTTTAAATATCATACCTTTTAATAGATTTGGTATTTATAATTAGCCTTTTTTATTTAAAAAGTAATCAAGAACATTGTTTATAAAAAGAAAAGTAAATTCAAGTAACATGAAGGGTGAGAATGTCCCCATTATGAAGGTAACCACTATTATAGTTTTTTAAAAATTTCATTCCCCAAATACTTTGTTCATATGCAAGCATATAGCTGATCTCCTTTTTAATACATAGGTAGAAATATATCGTATATACCGTTGTTCTGCAGTTTTAAAATTACATATCAGCATATATAGATCTAACTCATTTTTCTTACGGTTATGTAGTAATTCAGTTTAAGAATCTAAAAGTTTCCTATTGTTTCAACATGTAGGTTTTTTCCAGTCTTTTTTTTTTTTTTTAAACCACTGTACACTTTAAGATTTATTTATTTATTTATGGCTGTGTTGGGTCTTCATTTCTGTGCGAGGGCTTTCTCTAGTTGCGGCAAGCGGAGGCCGCTCTTCATCGCGGTGCGCGGGCCTCTCACTATCGCGGCCTCTTTTGTTGTGTAGCACAGGCTCCAGACGCGCAGGCTCAGTAGTTGTGGCTCACGGGCCCAGCTGCTCCACGGCACGTGGGATCTTCCCAGACCAGGACTCGAAGCCGTGTCCCCTGCATTGGCAGGCAGATTCTCAACCACTGTGCCACCAGGGAAGCCCAAACTGTTAGACTTTAAAGATAAAAAATTCTCAGAGCCTTCAGGAGGAAAGGAAAGATCCAAAAGCCTACAGGGACAGAGAATTAAACTGACACAACTTCTTAATAGAAACGTACAAAGCAGGGCTTCCCTGGTTGGCACAGTGGTTAAGAATCCGCCTGCCAGTGCAGGGGACACGGGTTTGAGCCCTGGTCCGGGAATATCCCACATGCCGAGGGATCCTGTGCGCCACAACTACTGAGCCTGCGCTCTAGAGCCCGCGAGGCACACTACTGAGCCTGCATGCCACAACTGCTGAAGCCTGTGTGCCTAGAGCCCATGCTTTGCAACAAGAGAAGCCACTGCAATGAGAAGCCTGTGCACCACAACGAAGGGTAGCCCCTGCTCACCGCAACTAGAGAAGGCCCACACGCAGCAGCGAAGACCCAATGCAGCCAAAAATAAATAAATTGAATAAATAAATTAAAAAAAAAACATGCACCCCAATGTTCATAGCAGCACTATTAAAGAAAAAAAAAAAAGAAACATACAAAGCAAAGTAATAATGGAGCAGCATTTTCAAGAAACTACAGGAAAAAGAAGTGTGAACCCGGAATTTTATATTAAGCTGTTCTTCAAGTATTAAGAATACAAAAACATTTTAAACATGCAAAACTCAGAGAATACTATACACCTGAATTCTTCTTGAGGAATCTACTAGAGCATGAGCTTTATCCAACTAAGAGTTGGCTAGAAAACATTTGCATAGGGATCCATGGTGAGTATTAATTATATTTAGTTGTAGATCTAAGACTAAAACATAGGTGGCAATAAAGGTGAAAGAAAAATATGTAAATCTTATATGTTCTTACAAAGTAGAAATAATGCAACTATAAAGGGAGAAGTAAAGAGGAAAGTAGAAAAAACTTATCAATTGTTGCAAAAGCAGTAGTTGGGAATAAGAAGATACCATTCATTAAAAGTTGACCTGCTAGATGATAAAATAATAAGAAAATGGGATTAAGGCATTGCAGATGTATAAGTGCAAAGGTAACCAATAGAACACAAATACAGACCTTCCTACATGTAAAAAGCAATTGAAAAACGAAAGAACAAAGAAAATGCATCAATAAATTACCTATAGTTACTGCCTTAGCTGTAACCCACAAATTTCATAACAAATTTTGAACGATAAAACCAACAAGAATGTGGAAGAACAAATCTAAAAGAGAATACAAACAAAAACAAATGAACCTGTGTTTCAAATGATATATCATTGATGTAAAAACAAAAGGAACTGTAAAAATTATATTGAATTCTAGAAGGTTTGTTTATTGTATGGTTGATCATATATATGTATAATTTTATTGAGAAAAACAACCAGATTTCTCACTGTCAGAGAAGAGAGTTAAAAATATGAAGAGGGAAAGCTGCCATTGAATTGGCAGTAGAGGTATTAGTATTAGTATCATCTCATCCTTTTATATAGAGATAGAAATAGATTTATATGCACGTGCATGCATATGTTTGTATTTCTGATGTATATTGAAAGGTCTTAGAAGCAAAGATACCTCTATAAGCAATGATCATATCTAGGGTCCAGATACTGGCTTCTAAACATCATTCCTCATTAAAAAGAAGCAGTTTTCCTTGGAGGAAAGGGTGATTCTAGGGCAGGAGCAGGGAAAATACAAGGTGAGCCTGCTGTATCTTATAACTTAACAGTACCACCAATGGGACAAATCGACATGATGTACCTCCTAGTATATGCACTAGGATATGCATTTACTTCCGTGGTATTTCTGCCAAAAGGACATTTTCGGTATCTAATTTAATTATAAAGCAACATAAGACAAATTTAAATTGTAGGACTTTCTACAAAATAACTGCCCTGAACTGTTAAAAATGTCAAGCTTATGAAAAACAAGGAGAAATAACTTAATTTTAAATCAGGAAAAACTGTGTGTGTGTGTGTGTGTGTGTGTGTGTGTGTGTGTGTGTGTGTGTGTGTAGAGAGAGAGGGAGGGATTGAATGAGAAAAATAAGAATATGATAAAGCAAATGAGCAACATATAAACAATTGATGTATCTGAATTGAGGACATGTGAGTTCTTTGTTCTTTTATCAATATAAAAGTTTTTAAAGAGTCCGAAGCCCATAGAATTTGGGGGAGATTTTTAAATAGTTTGGAAAGTTCTTTTTCCTACTTCAATGTAGATATGAGAATTTTAATGTAAGACACATGCAAAATATTTTCAGCAAAAAAAAAAATCACATGATGGAAGGAAAATTCTTTTTAAAAAACACCCCCCCCCTTTTTTTTAGAGCTCTCTCCATAGCATGAGTTTCTTTTTAAAAGTAATTACTTTCTTTTCATTGTTAAAATTTCACCTTTATTTTAAAGGGTAGATTAAATGTCTTCCTGTTTTGTTTTGTTTTGTTTTCTAAATTATCTGTTAGGTAAGGTATTGCTCATCACCTGATGCTGTCACAGGAAAAGTGAGCAAATTTGAGACTTTTGAAAAGTAGAGTGCATAACTCTTCTCAAGATTGGTAGCATTTTTAAGTACTCTTCACTAAGATATCCATTCAACCTCTGTGGTACAAAATATTTTTCTGTCACTTCACATCTCATTATGAAGTACATTTGAAGATTTTGCCTTATTTCAAAGATGTTTTTTATATAATTGACCACACTGAAATCATCTTGCGCCATTTTTGTCACTTGTGACTTCAACTTCTTTGCTGCATTACCATGCCTGTTACATGAACAGTAAATGATTTTCACATGTCTGATCTTACCCTTATAACCTTCCCTCTCTTTCCCTGTTTCCCTTCTATCCTCTTTCTCTTTCATCTTCCGTCATCCCCTCCCCCCAACTTCTTCTTCCCCTTCCCATTTAAAGTATCTGCTTCTTCATTGTGGCCTTAAGTAGAATTAGCATGTTTCTCTGAAAAATTTCTTTCTGTAAAAGCCATTTGCTTATGAGAGTGTATCTTTGGTACTACTTTCCTTTAAAGACTCACCAAAAAGTATTGATAGTTTTTTGTAAATTTCATTTTTTTAAAGAGAACCAAGTAAATACAATAAGCTCAGATATATTAGAAACATCTGTAGTTGAGTTCACCTCTATAGAAAACCTCCCACACAGTATAATTTGCTCTAATCCTTGTTTCTTCAACTTCTTAGTAGCGATTTCTTGTCATTTTCTAACAGTATTTCGTTGCCATATTTTTCATGTATTAATTCAGCTATTTTTATCATAAGAAAATAAAGAAATGTTTTCCCAGTGATATGGAAGTTGGCCTTGGAAAGACTCTTGTAAATATTTATCACTACATGTACTTGAAATAATATTTATTTTTAAGCTTTAATAAGTTTTAAGTTTCGGTGACTTGAAAAATATTGTTGAGAAAAACGTAGAGATTTGTTTTCAAATTCTGGATACTTAGAACACCTTACAAATTGTCACCAACATAAAAAGTATAACATTGGCCTAGGGCAAGGTCAGGGCATATAAATTCACAGTTCAGAGAGGTGGGTTTTGATAATGTAGAAATCTTTTGGCCCTCTTCTTTCATATCTGATTGCTTTGCCATTGTTTTTACTTCACAGTATTGTTGATAATGAGCTCATGTGAGAAGTGTTAGCTCTGCCATTTTCTTGTTTGTTTGCTTGCACTAGTCAAACTGTAGTTTCTTTGAAGGGATCTTTTAATCTTATTTTTGTGAGAGGTGGTTTAGTTAAAATTAGATAAAATCTTTTACATAAATTTTAAATTAAATGTCCAGTTAACCTAGACATGCACAGACATAGTACATGGAATCTAATGAATGATGAAGTTTCCACTGGTCAGAAGTTAATGAATGAATGAGGATTCCACTGTTAGCCCCTCCATGTTGTCTCACATGGGATGAGTAACATATGGACTGCCAGATAAATGGAGTGAAGGAGGGGGGAGGCAGTGTCAACCCATCCATTAAGTGTTTCTTCCTCTTGGAGTATCTTGTGTGTGTGCCCCACTTTGAAGGGTACTTTTCTACAGAAGCAAGAACTCTGGATCAAGTTAAGGTGCAATGTTCTGAGTAAGCCTATACTGGTAAAGGAGTGGACTGGGAATTATTCGATGTGTATGGCATAACAAAGGGACCATACGAGAGATCAAAAGGAGGAATATTCTAGAATTCTTCATTAACTAAATTTATTTTCAATGAAGCATGGATGCATCATTTTATTAAATAACCTTTGGCATCCTTTGTTTAGATAATATTTTTCTCTTTGGTCTACAGGTGAGTTTAATGTTATAAAATTTTAAATCTTGAAGTATCATTGGATTTCTGCAATAAAATCTTCAGTCTTGAGTATGTGTGTGTATTTAATAAATATTAATAGATTGTTTTTTCTAGTATTTATATATGTAGTCCTTTTTTAACTGTAATTTTTATGAAGTTTTGTCAAGAGTTTTGCTAGATTAGTTTTCAGGGAGATGCTAATCCTTTTCTGTAATTGGAAACATTTTACATAGCAGTGGAAATATATATATTTTTTTAAGTTTGAAATTACTCACTGCTTTTTTTCCGATGTTCTAAATTTTTTTTTAGTTTTAAATTTTATCATACACACACAAAAAAGCCTAATACCTGCAAGTTTATCCACATCAAAACAAGACAAAATAAAACAAATAAAACTCTACTAATACCTTTGAAGCCCCCTGTGTGTGCATTTCTCTTCTGAGGGGTAAGTCCTAGCTTATTTTCTATGTGATAATTATCATCTGGCTTTTCTTTGTGGTTTTACCTCCTACTTATCTATTGCTTAAAAAATATTTAATTTTTTGCTTATGATCTGCCTATAAATGGAGTCATAATGTATTCTGAACTGATTTAACATTTTGTTGTTGGCCATTTGTATTGATCTATGTTAGTTAATTAATTTTCATTACTATATACTATTTCATTGTATGAATATGCCACAGTATTTTTATTCATACTATCATTTGTGAATATTTGAGTTGTTTCCAGTTTTTTCTAGGGTGTATGCCTAAGAGTATAATTGCTATATCACAGGGTATTCTTTCTCTTCTTTTCTCTGCATATTACATACATTAATGTTTTTGTTTCCCTCTAGTGATTTGGAAAGTAATGATCTTGACTTTTTGTTGTTAAACACTTGTAAAAAGCTTAGAAACACTCCCAAGAACATATTTCCCTTAATATTAACTATGAGAATAAACCCATTTTGATCACTCTTCCTGTGTAAGTAACACGCAGAATACAGTTTTAATTCTTCTTACTACTACTTCCTTTTTATTTTTCATTTTTGTGGAAAAGTTCTTGAACTGCATATAAGGAGTATCATTTTCAAATTATTTTAATAGTTTTACATTTTTAAAATTAATTTTACATTTACATGTTATTTTGTAATTACCAATGTGCATTCTCTTTTGTAATATGATAGTTACAATTGAGACTAATATCTGAGTTTAAATAGTTTCTGTGCACATCCTTAATCATCTGTATTGCTATTTAAACATTCCTTAATTTTGATTCATCAAGTAGATTACTTACTGAGTCTTTACATACCTGAAAATGAATTTCTTTTGTCTTAGTTGAGCAATGTGATTGGGTGGAGAGTTCTTGTGAAATAACTTTTTTTCCTCAAAGCTCTGATACTTATTTATTATCTTTGACAATTAATTTTGAAGAGAAGTCAGAGCCTAGCCCAACTGTTCTGTGTAACTTTTCAGGAGTAGGGGTGGTTCTGGGTATTTCTAGGAATTGTCTTTATCCTTGAAGTTTGCATATTTCATCAGGATATGTCTGAGTGTTTTTCTCTTTTCATTAATTTTTGCCTGGTGGTCCTTGTACCCTGACACTCCAGGAACCTTTTTAATATACCCATTAAGCATTTTAGCTAAAGAAATTCTTCTGTTATCTCAATGATACTGCTTCTGTTCCATTTATTCTGGTCTTTCCTTCAGGGCCACTTCTTTTTTTTGGCCCCTTTGTTTGACCTCCTGTTTATCATACATGTCTCATTTTTGTCCACCCCATTGTTTTCATTCTTTTCCCCTCTGTGAGGAGCTGTTTCTCAGGCATGCCCTCTGCATTACAGAGGTGATCTTCTACATCGTCAAATCTACTTTTTCATGCCCCTCTTTGCGGGGATAATCCTGGGCAAAGAAATGTCATTACCTTTCTTGTTTGTATGTCACCATATTTGATTTTGTGCCGGGGTGTTTCATCTTGAAATTTCTTGTACACCATGTCCATAGAGGTCCCATTACCTGATGATACCAGTCTTTCCATGCTGGTGCTTCTGATAGGTGCCCACACCCCTGGGTCTTTGAGTTCATTTTGACAAATAAGCTATAAGGTGAAGTTTAAAGGACTTTGCTTCTTTCAACAAACACTGAGTTCAACCCAACTTTCTACACTTTTTTTTTTTCTTAAATAATTGTCACTCTCTGGATCCTATTATCAGACACACCCTCATATTTTGTTGATCCTTAGTGGCTAAAGGAAATCCAAATTGAATTTGCCTTTTTATGTGTTTTGGCTTAAGATCTCCTCTGTTTTCCACTAGACCATGTTACTCTCTCAAGAATTGTTTTGCAAGTTAGTCTTGTAAATCCTTGAAGTTGCTTTTAATGAACCAGAATTTCTGAAAGTTTTCTAACTTAGAAATTATGCAGTATCCCTCTATTTTTACTCTTCAAAGTTCATTGCAATTGGATTTAAGGGACGAGATGAATATGCGTTCCTTGAACTGCCATCTTTTCTTAAAACATTTCAAAAAGTTTTTATACATATTTTTAATTTCTAAGAATTCTACCAAAATATTTACAAAGAAAGTTATGAGATACTTGGGAATTGCTTTAAAAGTGTTGTGAATATAGTTAATTGTGCTATAGATGAAATAAGATTGACCATGAATTTTGATATCTGCTGATGGGTTACTGTTGTACTAGTTTCTCTACTTTTACATAAAATTATTTTTAATTTTCCAAGGGTTTAATTTCTTTTTTAGAAAAATAATGTCTTTGAATTGATTGCAGTTAGGGAATATACCTTATACAATATTTAATCTTAAATTTATTTTGGTTTTCTGTGTGAATTGATATATAATCAGTTTTTTAATTTCTATGGAGATTTTGAAAAGGAAATCATTGTATTTCTAATAAATCAGTCTTATTGGTGATTATATTTAAATCTTCTGTAAACTAATTTATGTTTGGTGTGCTTAATCTGTCAGATACTGCAAGAGGTTAAAATTTTCCACATTCATAGCAAAACTGCCTATATTATTTGATGCTATTTTGAATGGACTCTTTTCCTCTCATTTTATTGGTCACATGTATTAAGCTTTTTAATTGAATAGTGCCATTTAAAATAATTCCAATATTATATGCTAAGTGTTCATATTTGCTTTTGTCTTCTAAATCTGTCACCTATGGCATAGAATCCACCACAAAATAAATTAGTGCCAAGTTGAAAAAAAAGAAGATATAACTCATGCCACCTGATTCTGTACCTAATGTTGAACTAAGGAACCTAGTTCTCTGTGTTGCCGATGAGGGAGTGACTGCCATCTGGATTCCAGTATTTTACCAGTCTTGAGTTAAATCTGTCGTTTACTAGACAGATTACTGAAAGAGCTCTGTAAATACCTGTTTGATTAATATAGTAACTATTCATAGCAGTGTAATTGGCTTTGAGAAGAAAGAGAAATGTGTAGTCTAGCATTTGTAATTTAATAAGTGAACACCGTGTATCTGTCAGTGTGTAAGCTCAGGGTTATGATAGAGAATTAAATCTGAAGACCTAGACTTTGAAACATAACTTTGTATTTTAGCTCCTTTCTCTTGTGTATTAATACCTTTTAGTTTTTAGAAGTATAGCTCTTTGAAAAACCAAAAAAGGGCTTTGTGCTTATTTATTGAGGGGGACAAGAGATCAGAACTGGGTGCCAGTACCTCAGCTGAACTAAGAAAGGTTGAGTCTCAGTTGGAAATATTTAATCATGAATGAGAACAAGCACTGACCCTCAAGCCAGGGAAATAAAAATTTCAAAAATTGTAACAATTTGCCTAAACCATAAATTTCTGGGGATTGGAATTATGTAAAGAATCTGTTTGGAGGAATAGGGTTAGAATGTGCCATGGGACCAGAAGTCGTATATTTAAAAAATCTTACGAAAATTTGAATTATGAAGGGCTTTATGTATATAATATATACTATTTACTGTGAGTATCTGGTACTTGTGGTGTTGTCAGTCACTCCATTTTGCTTATGCTCCATTTTGGGTGTTCCGGGAGGGAAAAGATAATATTTATGGTCTTTCTTTACTAGTAGTGTTGTGTCTTCTCCCCCAGCTGTAATAAAAAACACGAATTTTAAATCTACTGTGCTCAGTTATGCGTACCAAATTTATAAACAGCATCTTAAACATATTATTAGTGTAAGGTTTTGATTATAAAGTTCTACATCATTGTTATTTTGATTATATTTAAATAAAAATTATTTAATAAGAATTAATTATCTTTAGCTTGTTTTTAACGGTTCCACAGTGAGTTCAATTCTGAAAGACCATACTCTCTAAAATATCTCTATTAGTACTGTTGCCTGAGTTATTTCATGTGATGTAGATAATCCCTCATTTGCAGAGAATGTCACAATTTTTGAGCAGCTATTTATGTCCAAATTTATATATACTCTTCTTTTTATGATATCTGCATTAGAAATTCAAAAAGAATAGCCTTGATTTATTATCCATTTAAGTCCATCGTGAGTCTATAATGGAGAGAGACTGTCTCTTTTTAATCATGTTGCTTTGTTTTGTTTTATGTTTTTAGACTGTAAATTCTATCTGCTGGGTCAAGGTGAAATGTATGCAGCTGCATGCTGTCCTTAATGCTCAAGGGTTATATCTGGGCATATGTCTCTGCTTTTGTATCTCCAACAGTAGAGAAAAGTGTTGGATTCGTTACCTATCAAGCTGCCAGCTAAGAAAGAGTTCCTTGCTCAAATTGAGCTTATATGGAGAACTTAGAAGGAATGGAAAGGGACAGTTTAATTCCTTTCTGGTCTCAAAGATGTGAATTATTGTGCCTTGTAAAGCTGGAAGGGGAAAATGAGGAATGGTGATGACTTCCCACGTCATTAGTTTTTCTGTTTGTAAATGTATAACTTCCGTTCATCCCACCTTGAAAGTTAAGGTTTGGTACTAAAAAGAAAATAATACTTCTGAGATCACCATATACGTTCATTGATACACTCCTCCCTCATCTCAGCTGTCTGTAACTATAAAAGCAAAGGGGTGGGTAGCTGCAGGACTTTTTTTTTTTTTAATATCTTTATTGGAGTGTAATTGCTTTACAATGGTGTGATAGTTTCTGCTGTATAACAAAGTGAATCAGCTATATGTGTACATATATCCCCATATCTCCTCCGTCTTGTGTCTCCCTCCCACCCTCCCTAGGTAGACACAGAGCACCTAGCTGATCTCCATGTGCTATGCAGCTGCTTCCCGCTAGCTAGCGATTTTATATTTAGTAGTGTATATATATCCATGCCACTCTTTCACTTCGTCCCAGCTTACCCTTCTCCCTCCCTGTGTCCTCAAGTCCATTCTCTACGTTGATGTCTTTAATCCTGTCCGACCCCTAGGTTCTTCAGAACCTTTTTTTTTTTTTTTTTTTTTTAGATTCCATATATATGTGTTAACATACGGTATTTGTTTTTCTCTTTCTGACTTACTTTACTTTGTATGACAGACTCTAGGTCCATCCACCTCACTATAAATAACTCAATCTCGTTTCTTTTTATGACTGAGTAATATTCCATTGTATATATGTGCCACATCTTCTTTATCCATTCATCTGTTGATGGACACTTAGGTTGCTTCCATGTCCTGACTATTCTAAATAGAGCTGCAGTGAACACTGTGGTACATGACTTTTTTTTTTTTTTTTTAAGAAATTCACGTTCTTTTATTTATTTATTTATGACTGTGTTGAGTCTTCGTTTCTGTGCGAGGGCTTTCTCTATTTGCGGCAAGTGGAGACCACTCTTCATCGCGGTGCGCGGGCCTCTCACCATCGCAGCCTCTCTTGTTGCGGAGCACAGGCTCCAGACGCGCAGGCTCAGTAATTGTGGCTCGTGGGCCCAGTTGCTCCGTGGCATGTGGGATCTTCCCAGACCAGGGCTCGAACCCGTGTCCCCTGCATTGACAGGCAGATTCTCAACCACTGCGCCACAAGGGAAGCCCCATGACTCTTTTTGAATTGTGGTTTTCTCAGGGTATATGCCCAGTAGTGGGATTGCTGGGTCATATGGTAGTTCTACTTTTAGTTTTTTAAGGAACCTCCATACTGTTCTCCATAGTGGCTGTATCAATTGAGATTCCCACCAGCAGCGCAAGAGGGTTCCCTTTTCTCCACACCCTCTCCAGCATTTATTGTTTGTAGATTTTTTGATGATTGCCATTCTGACCGGTGTGAGGTGATACCTCATTGTGGTTTTGATTTGCAATTCTCTAATGATTAGTGATGTTGAGCATCCTTTCATGTGTTTGTTGACAATCTGTATATCTTCTTTGGAGAAATGTCTATTTAGGTCTTCTGCCCATTTTTGGATTGGGTTGTTTGATTTTTTGATATTGAGCTGCTTACATATTTTGGAGATTAATCCTTTGTCAGTTGCTTCATTTGCGAATATTTTCTCCCATTCTGAAGGTTGTCTTTTCGTCTTCTTTGTGGTTTCCTTTGCTGTGCAAAAGCTTTTAAGTCCCATTTAGGGACTTAAAGGATTTTAAGTCCCATTAGGTCCCATTTGTTTACTTTTGTTTTTATTCTCATTTCTCTAGGAGGTGGGTCAAAGAGGATCTTGCAGTGATTGATGTCACAGAGTGTTCTGCCTATGTTTTCCTCTAAGAGTTTTATAGTGTCTGGCCTTACATTTAGGTCTTTAATCCATTTTGAGTTTATTTTTGTGTATGGCGTTAGGGAGTGTTCTTATTTCATTCTTTTCCACGTAGCTGTCCAGCACCACTTATTGAAGAGGCTGTCTTTTCTCCATTGTATATTCGTGGCTCCTTTATCAAAGATAAGGTGACCATATGTGCATGGGCTTATCTCTGGGCTTTCTATCCTGTTCCATTGATCTATATTTCTCTTTTTGTGCCAGTATCATGCTGTCTTGATTACTGTAGCTTTGTAGTATAGTCTGAAGTCCAGGAGCCTGATTCCTCCAGCTCCGTTTTTCTTTCTCAAGATTGCTTTGGCTATTTGGGGTCCGTTGTGTTTCCATACGGATTGTGAAATTTTTTGTCCTAGTTCTGTGAAAAATGCCATTGGTAGTTTGATAGAGATTGCATTGAATCTGCAGATTGCTTTGGGTAGTATACTCATTTTCACAATATTGACTCTTCTGATCCAGGAACAGGGTATATCTCTCCATCTGTTTGTATCATCTTTAATTTCTGTCATCAGTGTCTTATAGTTTTCTGCATACAGGTCTTTTGTCTCCTTAGGTAGATTTATTCCTAGGTATTTTTGTTGCACCGGTAAATGTTGCACCAGCTTAATTTCTCTTTCAGATTTTTCATCATTAGTGTATAGGAATGCAAGAGATTTCTGCACATTAATTTTGTATCCTGCTACTTTTCAAATTCATTGATTAGCTCTAGTAGTTTTCTGGTAGCATCTTTAGGATTCTCTATGTATAGTATCATGTCATCTACAAACAGTGACAGTTTTACTTTTTCTTTTCCAGTTAGGATTCCTTTTATTTCTTTTTCTTCTCTGATTGCTGTGGCAAAAAGTTGCAAAACAATGTTGATTAATAGTGGTGACAGTGAGCAACCTTGTCTTGTCCCTGATCTTAGTGGAAACGGTTTCAGTTTTTCACCATTGAGAATGATGTTGGCTCTGGGTTTGTCATATATGGCCTTTATTATGTTGAGGTAAGTACCCTCTATGCCTACTTTCTGGAGGGTTTGTATCATAAATGGGTGTTGAATTTTGTCAAAGGCTTTTTCTGCATCTATTGAGATGATCATATGGTTTTTCTCCTTCAATTTGTTATTATGGGTTATCACATTGATTGAGTTGCATAGTTTGAAGAGTCCTTGCATTCCTGGGATAAACCCCAGTTGATGATGGTGTATAATCCTTTTAATGTGCTGTTGGATTCTGTTTGCTAGTATTTTGTTGAGGATTTTTGAATCTGTGTTCATCAGTGATATTGGCCTGCAGTTTTCTTTTTTGTGACATCTTTGTCTGGTTTTGGTATCAGGGTGATGGTGACCTCATAGAATGAGTTTGAGAGTGTTCCTCCCTCTGCCATATTTTGGAAGAGTTTGAGAAGGATAGCTGTTAGATCCTCTCTAAATGTTTGATAGAATTCACCTGTGAAGCCATCTGGTCATGGGCTTTTGTTTGTTGGAAGATTTTTAATCACAGTTTCAATTTCAGTGCTTGTGATTGGTCTGTTTATATTTTCTATTTCTTCCTGGTTCAGTCTCGGAAGGTTTTGCTTTTCTAAGAATTTGTCCATTTCTTCCAGGTTGTCCATTTTATTGGCATATAGTTGATTGTAGTAATCTCTTATGATCCTTTGTGTTTCTGCAGTGTCAGTTGTTACTTCTCCTTTTTCATTTTTAATTCTATTGATTTGAGTCTTCTCCGTTTTTTTCTTGATGAGTCTGGCCCATGGTTTATCAATTTTGTTCATCCTCTCAAAAAACCAGCTTTTAGTTTTATTGATCTTTGCTATCGTTTCCTTCATTTCTTTTTCCAATCTCATCTTTATGATTCTTTCCTTCTGCTAACTTCGGGGGTTTTTGGTTCTTTCTGTAATTGCTTTAGGTGTAAGGTTGTTTGTTTATTTGTTTGTTTATTTGAGATATTTCTTGTTTCTTGAGGTAGGATTGTATTGTTATAAATTTCCCTCTTAGAACCTCCTTTGCTGCATCCCATAGGTTTTTGGTTGTCATGTTTTCATTGTCATTTGTTTCTAGGTATTTTTTGATTTTCTCTTTGAATTCTTCAGTGATCTCTTGGTTATTTAGTAGTGTATTGTTTAGCCACCATGTGTTTGTATTTTTCACAGATATTTTCCTGTAATTGCTATCTAGTCTCATAGCATTGTGGTCGGAACAGATACTTGATACGATATCAATTTTCTTAAATTTACCAAGACTTGATTTGTGATCCAAGATATGATCTTTCCTGGAAAATGTTCCATCAGCACTTGAGAAGAAAGTATATTCTGTTGTTTTTGGATGGAGTGTCCTATTAATATCAGTTAAGTCCATCTTGTTTAATGTTTCATTTAAAGCTTGTGTTTCCTTATTTATTTTCACTTTGGGTGATCTGTCCATTGGTGAAAGTGGGGTGTTAAAGTCCCCTAGTATGATTGTGTTACTGTCGATTTCCCCCTTTATGGCTGTTAGCATTTGACTTAGGTATTGAGGTGCTCCTATGTTGGGTGCATAAATGTTTACCATTGTTACATCTTCTTCTTGGATTGATCCCTTGATCATTATGTAGTGTCCTTCTTTGTCTCTTGTAGTAGTGTTTGTTTTAAAGTCTATTTTGTCTAATATGAGAACTGCTACTCCAGCTTTCTTTTGATTTCCATTTGCATGGAATATCTTTTTCCATCGCCTCACTTTCAGTCCGTATGTGCCCCTAGGTCTGAAGTGGGTCTCTTGTAGACAGCATATATACGGGTCTTGTTTTTGTATCCATTCAGCCAGACTATGTCTTTTGGTGGGAGTATTTAATCCATTTACATTTAAGGTAGTTATTGATATGTATGTTCTTATTACCATTTTCTGAATTGTTTTGGGTTTGTTTTTGTAGGTCTTTTCCTTCTCTTGTGTTTCCTGCCTAGAGAAGTTCCTTTAGCATTTGTTGTAAAGCTGGTTTCGTGGTGCTGAATTCTCTTTGCTTTTCCTTTCTGTAAAGGTTTTAATTTCTCTGTCGAATCTGAATGAGATCCTTGCTGGGTAGAGTAATCTTGGTTGTAGGTTTTTCTCTTTCATCATTTTAAATATGTCCTGCCTCACCCTTCTGGCTTGCAGAGTTTCTGCTGAGAAATCAGCTGTTACCTTATGGGGATTCCCTTGTATGTTATTTGTTGCTTTTTCCTTGCTGCTCTTAATATTTGTTCTTTGTGTTTAATTTTTGATAGTTTGATTAATATGTGTCTTGGCATGTTTCTCCTTGGATTTATCCTGTATGGGACTCTGCCCTTCCTGGACTTGATTGACTATTTCCTTTCCCATATTAGGGAAGTTTTCAACTATAATCTCTTCAAATATTTTCTCAGTCCCTTTCTTTTTCTCTTCTTCTTCTGGGACCCCTATAATTCGAATGTTGGTGCATTTAATGTTGTTCCAGAGGTCTCTAAGACTGTCCTCAGTTCTTTTCATTCTTTTTTCTTTGTTCTTCTCTGTGGTAGTTATTTCCACTATTTTATCTTCCAGGTCACTTATCTGTTATTCTGCCTCAGTTATTCTGCTATTGATTCCCTCTAGTGAGTTTTTAATTTCATTTATTGTGTTGTTCATCATTGTTTAGTTCACTCTTTAGTTCTTCTAGGTCCTCGTTAAACGTTTCTTGTATTTTCTCCATTCTGTTTCCAAGATTTTGGATCATCTTTACTATCATTACTCTGAAATCTTTTTCAGGTAGACTGCCTATTTCCTCTTCATTTGTTTGGTCTGGTGGGTTTTACCTTGCTCCTTCATCTGCTGTGTATTTCTTTGTCTTCTCATTTTGCTTAACTTACTGTGTTTGGGGTCTCCTTTTCGCCGGCTGCAGGTTCATATTTCCCGTTGTTTTTGGTGTCTTCCCCCGGTGGCTAAGGTTGGTTCAGTGGGTTGTGTAGGCTTCCTGGTGGAGGGGACTGGTGCCCGTGTTCTGGTGGATGAGGCTGCAGCTTGTCTTTCTGGTGGGCAGGACCACGTCCGGTGGTGTGTTTTGCAGTGTCTGTGAACTTATTATGATTTTAGGCAGCCTCTCTGCTAATGGGTGGAGTTGTGTTCCTGTCTTGCTAGTAGTTTGGTATGGGGTGTCCAGCACTATAGCTTGCTGGCCGTTGAGTGGAGCTGGTTCTTAGTGTTGAGATGGAGATCTCTGGACGATCTTTCGCCGTTTGATATTACGTGGGGCCGGGAGGTCTCTGGTGGTCCAGTGTCCTGAACTCGGCTCTTCCACCTCGGAGGCTTGGGCCTGATACCCGGCCCGAGCACCAAGACCATGTCAGCAACACGGCTTGGAAGAAAAGGGAGAAAAAAAAGAAAGAAAGAAAGAAAGAAAATAAAGTAATTAAAATAAAAATTAAAAAATATTATTAAAAATAAAAAATTAAAAAGGAATAAAAAATAAAAGAAAAAGAAAGAAGAGAGCAACCAAATCAATAAACGAATCTACCAGTGATAATAAGCTCTAAATACTAAACTAAGATAAAGATAAAACCAGAAACAAATTAGATGCAGAAAGCAAACCCCAAGTCTACAGTTGCTCCCAAAGTCCACTGTCTCAATTTTGGGATGATTCATTGTCTATTCAGGTATTCCACAGATGCAGGGTACATCAAGTTGATTGTGGAGATTTAATCCGCTGCTCCTGAGGCTGCTGGGAGAGATTTCCCTTTCTCTTCTTTGTTCGCACAGCTCCCGGGGTTCAGCTTTGGATTTGGCCCCACCTCTGTGTGTAGGTCGCCTGAAGGCGTTTGTTCTTTGCTCCGACAGGGCGGGGTTAAAGTAGCAGCTGATTAGGGGGCTCTGGCTCACTCAGGCCAGGGAGAGGGAGGGGTAAGGAATGCGGGGCGAGCCTGCTGCGGCAGAGGCCAGCATGACGTTGCACCAGCCTGAGGCGTGCCATGTGTTCTCCCGGGGAAGTTGTCCCTGGATCACGGGACCCTGGCAGTGGCGGGCTGCACAGGTTCCCATGAGGGGAGGTGTGGATAGTGACCTGTGCTTGCACACAGGCTTCTTGGTGGCGGCAGCAGCAGCCTTAGTGTCTCATGCCCTTCTCTGGTGTCCGCGCTGATAGCCACAACTCGTGCCGTCTCCGGAGCTCGTTTAGTCAGTGCTGTGAATCCCCTCTCCTCGCGCACAGCGAAACAATGGTCTCTTGACTCTTAGGCAGTTCCAGACTTTTTCCTGGACTCCCTCCCTGCTAGATGTGGCGCACTAGCCCCCTTCAGGCTCTGTTCACGCAGCCTACCCCAGTCCTCTCCCTGGGGTCTGACCTCTGAAGCCGGAGCCTCAGCTCCCAGCCTCCACCTGCCCCAGCGGGGGAGCAGACAAGCCTCTCGGGCCGGTGAATGCTGGTCGGCACCGAGCCTCTGTGCAGGAATCTCTCCGCTTTGCCCTTTGCACCCCGTTGCTGCACTCTCCTCCGTGGCTCCAAAGCTTCCCTCCTGCCCACCCCCTGTCTCCACCAGTGAAGGGGCTTCCTAGTGTGTGGAAACTTTTCCTCCTTCACAGCTCCCTCCCCGAGGTGCAGGTCTGTGCCTATTCTTTTGTCTCTGTTTTTTTCTTTTTTCTTTTGCCCTACCCAGGTATGTGGGGATTTTCTTAACTTTTGGGAAGTCTGAGGTCTTCTGCCAGCGTTCAGTAGGTGTTCTGTAGGAGCTGTTCCACATGTAGATGTATTTTTGATGTATTTGTGGGGAGGAAGGTGATCTCCACGTCTTACGCCTCCACCGTCTTTAGGCCCTCCCTCTGCAGGACTGTTAAAATAGTGACTAATGGACTTAGTACCTGCCTGGGTCAGGAATGATGGAAGGATTCATCTATAAAATGATCACATTTAGAACTTTACTCTGGTATTAATCAGCTTAAGTTCTTATGAAGTGTAGTAACAAGTTCATTAGTTACATTGTTGTGTTTGACAGGGATTTGATCAGTTGTTTCCCCATTTAAAAATCTTTCTTCTGGGAATCTTATTGTAAATTTGGGAATTTAATTCTAGTTAATATTAAGAAGATTGACCGTACCCTGTAACGGTGATCCAGTGGGGAATACACAACTATCTTATAAATTGGTCAAAATGTATTGGGCACATCAGTTTTGGGTGAGAATTTGGCCGTATTGCTGTTTAAAGTTGATAATACCATTTCCAGTGTCTATCGAGAGAAAAATATTTAAACAAGTGCTGAGATTAATCTTATTGCTGCATGACTTGTAATAGCAAAAAGCAAAACTGAACATAGCTAGTTACAGCACTAGAGATCTCATTAAATTATGATGTATCAATAGGACCATATATTATACAGCCATTAAAAAAGACTGATGTAGGGACTTCCCTGGTGGTCCAGTGGTTAAGACTCCACACTCCCAATGCAGGGGGCCTGGGTTCGATCCCTGGTCGGGAACCAGATCCTGCATGCCGCTACTAAGACCCAGCACAGCCAAATAAATAAACATTAAGAGAAAAAAAAAAAAAAGACTGAGATAGTACTGTGTGTATTGACATGCTCAGATCTCTAAAATATGTTGTTAGATAAAAACATGCACATAAAATATACAGAAAGCACATGAACCTGTGGTTATCTGTGATGAGTGAGTTGTGGAGGCTAGGAAATCTTCTCATTTTCACGTGTTTTTTTTTTTTTTTTTAAATAAATTTATTTATTTATTTTTGGCTGTGTTGGGTCTTCGTTGCTGCACACGGGCTTTCTCTAGTTGTGGCGAGCGGGGGCTACTCTTCGTTGCAGTGCGCGAGCTTCTCATTGTGGTGGCTTCTCTTGTTGCGGAGCACAGGCTCTAGGTGCGCGGGCTTCAGTAGTTGCGGCATGCAGGCTCACTAGTTGTGGCTCACGGGTTCTAGAGTGCAGGCTCAGTAGTTGTGGCGCATGGGCTTAGTTGCTCTGCAGCATGTGGGATCTTCCAGGACCAGGGCTTGAACCCGTGTCACCTGCATTGGCAGGCGGATTCTCAACCACTGTGCCACCAGGGAAGCCCCTTCACGTGGTTTTTACGGTGACCATGTATAATTATTTTTAATCAGTAAATAAAATGTACTGTTGTTCATCTACATGTAGTTGTCCTTTGGTATTCTTTACTTTTACATTTTTATTTGAGCAGTGGTGTGGTCTTTTCTGAAAATTTAAAAACACTTTTAGCACCATTACAGTGAGTTTGTCTTCAGTATTACTGCTGAAGTGACTGTCCCACTAATATGAGGTTTGTGGTATCTTGTTATTATTATTAGTAGTAGTAGTAGTATTTTAAATTTAGGGCCTCTAGAAAAGGAAAACAGATATATGTGGTGGGAGTTAAAAAACAAGATGTAAATCTATTTTAAATCTCTGCTGTACTGTTTTTCTATTTCAGTTACCTAGAAAAGTACGAGAAAGTTCATCATTTTGGGGAGGATGATGATGAGGTACCACCAGGCAATCCCAAACCACAGCTTCCTATTGGTGCAATTCCATCTTCCTACAATTACCAGCAACACAGTGTGTCAGGTAAATATCACTGGAAATGAACAAGGCATAGTTCCACAGTTTTGAATTAGGAAAATAGACATCATCCAATGAATTGAATTGAACTAATTGGTATGAGGGCCCTTTCTGTCCTAGCCTGCATATAAGATTTTTAGTTGCAGGAATTTAGAGTTACAAATATACCTGTATTTTCAAGTGAAGTTTTAAAATTATTTCTTTGTCTAAAGATTAGTTTAACCTGAATAGTTACTAAAATGAGGAGAGGAAGGTCCTGTTAGGATTAGGGAAACCAAAGGAGTATTCATAGCATCTGTTAGATTTTCTACAATTCCTGGAATTCCCAGCACCAGAATTTCTCAGAAATGTTTCTTACCATTCAACTATTTTCCTGCCATGCTACCAGGGATTTAAGATTCTTTTCATTCATGTCATTCTTGTAATGGTTATAGAGGAATCTGCAGCTAAAAAGAACAGGACTCAAGTTGGAAATAATCAGGTTGAGAGTCTAATAAAGAGGTTCTTGAGACAGAATAGATGGGAGTTCCGTTGTCTGTGGCTCGGGGGGTTGAGACGGTGATGCCTAGGAAGAGAGCTCTGAAGAGGTCAGCATCTCTTTTCTTGAATCACCAACATTTGGCCTGAAAAAGAGGAGATACATCTTTTTCAAGGGTATGTTCTTTATAAAATATACAATTATCTAGACCTTTATTATTCTTCATTGGTACTAATACCAATCTCTTAGGTAATCCTTAGTTTTAAGCTCCCTCGTTTGTGCCAGTATCACTGATTTAAATTTTCCATTATCTATTTTCAGTTTGTTTCATGTTGAATTTGACTCTGTTTCTTCCCCAATCAGCTGAGGAAACAGAATCTCCTAGAATCTGTGATCTCCGTTAGAAGAGGCTTTCATCTGATGCTTTTGTATAATTGGGGCTTGGGAGGGGTGGTGGCAGTGGTGAGGGCAAACCAAATCTAGCTTTATCTTTAATGAGAAGTTATTACCTCAAGAACTACTGTTAAAAGGGAACATTTTAAGTCACCATGTAGAAGATCTTACTAACAGCTTAAGCTGATTAAATAAAATGGGGTGACTTGTTAGGTGATATGCTTCCTGTTTTAAAAAAGAGCTAATGACCATTATCTAAATCAAGGATGTTATAGAGGGTATTCCTACATTGAATGAGCCCTTGTACTAAAGACCTTTAAGACCATTTTGTAACTGTGTTGTTCCTATATTTCATCAACAGCAGAACTGTCCATTCTTGTAGCTTAAATAGAGTTTGGTATCTATTCCAGCTTCTCAAACTGACCCATTTCTACATTAGATCTTGTTTAAAATGAATTTTTTTTCTGGATCTGTTGTATTTTTTTTTGTCCCCCTCCCCTAATTAAACATGATTTACTTCAAGAAAAAAGATATTTCTGGTATTTCAGAAGGTAATGAACGTCACGGATAGAGCTACACAATTTTTAAGGGAATGACAATTTCTTAATCTGGTGTTACAATAACTCCTTTCTGATATGCTGTCATATGTCTGTCTTTTTTTTTTTTTAAGGAGAATCTGAGCAGTTATGTAACATATGTAACATGTTTGACAAAATCAGGATTGGGGACTCATGAAAGGAAAAAAAACTAGGACTTGCTGGGGAACATCAGACTACAATATATCTAATTCAAACTGAAAAGAGGTAGTGTTTCAGGGCAGCATTTTGAATTTGAAGGTGCTTTTTATTTTTCTAGAAGGAGCCATAGCAACATTATGACAGTGTCCTAAAAATTAACATGACCATCAATATATAAAACAAATCCTTCACTGATGATTCTTTTCAAATGCCATTAAGGAAATATAGTAAGCTTCATAGCTGTCAATATATATGTGTGTGTCTGTTTGTGTGTGTGTAAATAAACACCAAAGTAGAATTACATGGTGGTAGATTAAGAGCCTTAGGAAATTTTAATAAGAATGTTTAAAAGATTTGTGTGTACATCTTTGATTATACAGCCTTACTCTTCTTATAGGTTTAGATTAATGTATTTGGATAAATGTATTTTATCTAGAGATGCTTATATTGTTGATATTAAGAAAGGGTATTCTAATACAGTATTTTGAAAGGTAATATAATAAATTGGCATTTATTCTACTCATAGTGCAATTCTACTCATAATTGTCATGATAGAATATTGTACATTGATAGAATATGGGACCAAATTTTCCTTTAAGAATACTGACGCCTTTTGCCCAGTGACTTTAAGTGGCCAAAAAAGTATTCATAGATTTTGCTTTGAACTTTAGAATTAGTAAACATTGGCATCAAAATATAGTCGCTTTATTTGCATAGTTTTTCATACTTTTCCATGCCATAAATACCTAATCTTTTTGTTTCCATCTTTATTCTTTCTTCCTTGGTATTGATTTGGATACAGTCAGTTCTGCAGAATTGTAGTGTAGATTACTAAGGACTTTTTGTTCATCTTCTCTTACACTTTAAAATTAAAATTAAAAAATTAATTAGTTTCTAAATTAAAAATTTTTAATTTTAAATTTATTTGCAATATCTTTAGTAGAAAAATTATGAAAGGCAAAATTGGCACATGACAACTCATTGAAATTAATACAACTGTAGAATTTTAGAGCTAGCAAGGATTTTAGTGATCATTTAATCCAATTCAATCATTTTGGTCAAAGGAAGCCAAGCACCCTATCCATTCGCATTTTTGTTACGTAAATTTGGGAGAGCTTTATACAGGAAGATTTATTATTTTAGTTTTATCAGTTGTATTTGAGCAAAGATTTTCCTTTACATGTCCCATATTCTTACAGACATTTGAACTACAGCAATCACTGCCAATATCAATGGAAAGAATGTACTGTCTAATATCTGTAATGTAAACAGCACTCTAGGAACAATTCTCCCTTTCCTCTAAACTGAAAACAAAGAGATTACCTCAGATTAAATTAGTTTGTCAGCAGTGGTGCGTTTGTATAAACACTGAGTCAAGAATGTTGAAAATTTCCGATCCCATTCAGATTATAACATTGTGGCTATTTAATCATACCTCCTTGGGGATGGGAAGGGAGGCTCTTAAAATCTTGTAAGCATTTTCTCATATATTATCTTAGGAATCTTTACCAAGCCTCATATAATTAGAGGACTTTTCATAATTATCATATTTATTCATTTTATTTTAATTGGGGATGACTTTTGGCAAAGTCATTCACGTAAGGATGTATTGAATTGAGTATATGATGGCATCTGTTATTCTTCAGTAGCAAACAGAACAATTCCAAGATCATATTGAAAGCACATAAAGAAGACTGTGACAGATGTTGAATATAGGTTCCAATTTGTTTTCTATTGAAGAGATTTGCATGAAAATTTTGTGGAATCTAAAAACTTAATTATTGCTGAGACTTGGCATCTCATGATCAATTCCAGTGTGCACTATAGAAATATCAAAATCTATTCCTATATTCACAGAAGTTATGTTACATTTTCCCCAGATATTTATGTTATTTATAAGAAATTTTACTTTTCAAGATTATAAAAAATGAACAATATATTATTGTTCAACCTTAAATATTATAAAGAATCGGTGTCTTATTCATTTATAACTGTATTGTGATACTCCTTATTGGAGAAATTCCTAGAATATTTTAGAATTGAAGAGGTGTCTCCTCAGATATCTACATTGGGAAATGAAGAAGTTTCTTACTTACATGATTTTCTTCTGTGGCATGTTGTGACAATAGATTCCTACTTGCATCCCATTTAGTGACATTTTTAAAAGATTTTTTTTCAAATCTGTATTTTTCTGAAATGTTTCATCTAGCAGTTTTCTAACTCTTGTTTCTTGCCTTTTCCCATTAAACTAATTAGATCTTTATGTGAAAAATGTACTAGGGGTATATGTCTCAGGACGTAGCTGCCAAGGCCTAAACTGCACCAATT
Organism: Balaenoptera borealis; assembly: GCF_965194805.1. Taxonomy (NCBI): domain Eukaryota; kingdom Metazoa; phylum Chordata; class Mammalia; order Artiodactyla; family Balaenopteridae; genus Balaenoptera; species Balaenoptera borealis. The sequence continues at coordinate 38,909,278 of NC_138870.1, forward strand.
AAGAGTCAGTATTTCTAGAAATATAACATTTTCTAATATGTGTATATTATGAGTATAAAATATATTAGTGTTCTGTAATCCCATCTTCCCTACCTTCAAAGTTCTAAAAATGTTCTAATTCTCCTACATAAAATCTTAGTTAGGAAAAGATTTGTTAGGACACAAAAGCATGAACTGTAGAGGTAAAAATTTATAAATCAGACTTCATCAAAATTAAAACTTCTGCTCTTTGAAGACATTGTTAAGAAAATGAAAAGGCAAACCATTCACTATCTGGGAGAAAATATTTACAAAACAAATATTAGATAAGTGACTCATATTCAGAATATTTTAAACTGACAGTATTAAGTGCCAACAAGGATGTATAGCACTGGGAACTCTCTCATACATCGCTGGTGGAAAGACAGAATGTTACCACCACTTTGGAAAACAGTTTCACAGTTTCTTACAAAGTTAAACATACACTTTGTATGACCCAGCAATCCAAGAGAAATGAAGAAATATGTCCGCACAAAGTCCTGTATGTGAATGTTTACAGCAACTGTATTCAGAAGTGCCAAAAACTGGACACAGTCCAAATGTCCTTCAACTAGGGAATGGATAAATTATGTTACAGCCATACTATGGCAGTAAAAAGAACCAACTACTGATACACACATCAAAATGGATATTAACCTCAAAAGCATTTTGCTAAATGAAATAAATCAGACACAAAAAGGTATATATCGTGTGATTCTGTTTAATTGGCATTTTGAAACAAAGTAGATAAGTGGTTGTTTATGGATAGAAGAGAGGATCACCTACAAAGGAGCATAAAGAAACTTTTTTGGGGTGATAGAAATACTCTCTATCTCCATTGTGGTTGTGGTTAAAAGACTATCAAAACTCATAGAACTGTAGAACTAAAAAGCATGAATTTTACATATTATATGGCAAAAAGTCTGACCTAAACAAGTAATAATCCTCCCAAAATTGGGTAAAGAAGGTAGGCAGCGTGTTTAGAAACATGATATTGTTAAAAATTTGAAAGGAACCAGTCTTTCTGGTTTATAGTATTTAAAAATCGGAATAAGTCCCTTGAAATACAAGAATAAAAAATGTAGATTAGGTAAATTAAAATAAAGATACAATAGTAATTTCACAATGATATCCAACAGAATATGTACATTTTTTATATCTTAATACTTTTTGAGGAATGTAATTTTCACTTAAGTTTAGAAAGTTGAACTCCAAACTTCTACTCAGTTTATATTTTATAAAAGAAAACAAGCTTCTGTCCTGTATTCAGAAGATATTAACCATAAAAGGTTTCTAATCCTTGATATACTTAACAGTGTTTTCATTTTTGTCTTTGTTAGATTATCTGCGTCAAAGTTATGGGCTGTCTATGGACTTCAATTCGCCAAATGATTATAATAAATTGGTGCTTTCACTATTATCTGGACTCCCAAATGAAGTGGACTTTGCTATTAATGTATGCACTCTCCTATCAAATGAAAGCAAACATGTCATGCAACTTGAAAAAGACCCTAAAATCATCACTTTATTGCTTGCTAATGCTGGGGTGTTTGATGACAGTAAGTTTTAGCCTTAATGTTTTGTATAATCATTCTATTAAAGGTGTTATAGCTTTTTTTAAAAGGTTTTTAAGGAGGAAAGTACTTTTTATTAGGCAATATAGTAGCATTCTTTATTTCCTTTTGTTATATTAAATGTATTATTTAAAATAATGAATGTTTGGATTTTTTTTAACCTTATATATTTGAATAGTAAAAGCCTCACTAGAGCTTTTGAAATTAAAATGCTGTATTTTTCTTATAGTAAATGTGGGTTTGTTGATTTGAGAAAATTGTTTGATACAAAATTCTGATAGCGAAAAATAGGACCTGGAAGAAATTGTTTTCTGAAGTCTGTTTCTGCTGGTGTATAGTTATAATTTTTAACTAAACAATTTAGGTCAATGAATTTGAAAATTTGCTGCATAAATAATCAAAATAAGAATGATCAAATATTTCATATTTTCTTACTTGTAGGATTTGCTATTTGTAGGTTTTTATAAATCAAGTTCTTTGTTTTCTGTAAAATTATCTCAAATCTAGGTTACTCTACAGACCAAATTGCTCAATTCTTCAATTGAGCAATTTAACTAGCAATCCCTAGTTTAATAGGGATTTAGAAAATATGTTTTGAAATTTTTTCCTGCTATAGTTTTTCTTTTTAAAGTAGTCTATGTCAGCTGAATGTTATTGACATAAAATTTTTTCTTGCTTCTCAACCCTCCTTCTACCCCAATACCATGTAACTTCTTTTGCCAGAAGTATATTCTATTAATGGATTAAGGTATTGATATATTTTGAAATTATCTTATCATATAGGAAACTATATAGAAGAGTAGATATAGTCTGAGAATTTCATGTAATATTTCATAGGTTCATGAGTATTTTTATCTTTAAATAGTGATGTGTTTGCAAATGAGTTCATTTTTCTGTAATTTGGGTCAGTAGTATAATTTTCAAACATACTTCTATTTGGGATTATCTAAGTAGGATTCCTTTGTTGTTGTTGTTGTTGTTGCTGTTGTTGTTGTTGTTGGCCATGCCGCACGGCTTGTGGGATCTTAGTTCCCTGACCGGGGATTGAACCAGTCCCTCAGCAGTGAGAGCACGCAGTCCTAACCACTGGACCGCCAGGGAATTCCCTAAGTAGGAGTCCTTACAATTTGACATGTACTTATTTTGTATGAAGACATTTTGAAATTAAACAAAAGTGAAAATGAGTTTCTTACCCTGTCAGGAACTGTTCTTGGTTACTTGGAGGAGGAACAAAGATTAACACTTATAAGTTTGTATTGTAACTTTGAAGATCTAAATTTGGTGGATTTCCATCTCACTCTCATGTTCTTTTCTTCCTAATATTTCATTTTGCTCTTTTAAAGACATTTTTCAGCATTTAATATAGAATGGTTTAAAATTGTTTCACATTTTTTTAGAAATCTTAAAATGAAGTTTTAAAAAATAGTAAATATTCTCAGACCAGAATAATTTTAGTGAATTCTTACCATTTAATCATTGAATAAGAATTACATTTGTATATATGATAAAAGTGAGCTTACCAGTTTTGATGCACTGAGGCATGACATTCTTTACACCCAGTTTATCTTCTTGCACTCTTTAGCATTTTTGTTTATCTCAGACTAAATTATTATGTAGAGTAGCAATCTAAAACATTAATAATTTAGCAAATGCTGTTTAACGGATGTTTCTTTTATTTCAACAGTTAGAAGTTTACAGTTCCAGAGTACATAGGGACTTTATGAAGACCGTATACTTAAAACAGTGGTTTTACATTATGAAAATAATTCTTTTGAGTTTGAAGATTAAGGATATATTTGATTATGGATATATTTCATAAGGCTCTTGAGGTTTTGAATTTTTTTAGGGCATGGAATTTTAATTGAGAGAAAATGTAGATACCACTTTCTTTGAAGGTGTGGAATGTTTATACATATATGTGTTTGAAGAAGTATAATAAAAATTCCATGTGACAAAAATTTAATTTTTCCATCTTATATTTCCATTCAGTATTCTTTTCCCAGTGAAGTTTCTCTTTATAAGGTTTTCTTCAGGACAAACAAAATTTTGTCTCTTTAGTAGTGTGTGGACTTCATTTTTCTGATTAAGCTACTACATCTATATAAATTTGATATTTTATGAAATTCTTCTTTAGGTCACTGTAGTTAAATTTATTTATTAAAAACTTCAAATCTGTTCTTTATATCATGTCCCCATGATCCTAATATCAATATAATGTTAAACTGTTGCCATTCTTCACCCTTATTAGTACTTTTTCAATGAATAGTCTTATTCTAACCTAAGTACTTTACAACTTTAACTCAATATTAAGTATAAACATTAGGTTTATACTTAAAGGCGTAATAAGACTGCAAACATTCAGTAAATCTTTTACAACAGAAAATATGTCCATATGTTATGCATGTCACAGCACATCCCTTTAAGGAGATTTACTTTTGTTTTTTTAAAGAATTACATTTATAAAACTAGTTTTTCTGTTAAAAATTGCCAATACATAGTTTTCTCTCTGCATTTGAAAACCAATACTTTTATTACAGAATACAGATAATTACAGGTAGTTGATGAAAGTACTTACCTAATTTTTAAAGGTAGATGCCTATTGTGTCACCGCTTAGACATTTGTATTATATGACTTTACTGTCTGGTCCTGTAACTGACAAAATGAGTTAGCAACGCAGAGGAGAGAAAAGCGATATGTATCTATATACCTTAACCTCTGTTGTCCGGTGGGGGGCAGAGTGTTATTAAGAAGCTTTTGAAAATAGATGGTTTGACTTTGCTCCTGACAACTTTATCAAGAAATACAAGCAAGCTATAGCTGAGAATGTTTCCTAAAGGAGATTTCATTGTGGGAATTATTCCCAAAGAATGCTGTGTCCATTAATATTTCAAATATGAATTACATAATTATTTTTGAAATGAATACAAAAATTTAAAGTTATAACAGTTTGGCAATCTAATAGTAGTAGCATCAGTTTGACTTTTTAATATGTTTCTCTTCTACAAATGAAAACTAATTCAGAGTAACTATTACAGTACCCTCATTTTTTTCTTATTGTCTGTATAACTATTATGAAAGTTGTGTATTTTTAGATTGTAGTGACATAAACTTTCTTTAAATTCTATAATTTAAAAAACAGTATTTCAAAAGAAATTATCATGACTTTCTATCATTTATTATGAAACAATTTTTAATGAACAAGGTATCCTAAAATGTAGTTTTACTATTTTTCCAAACCTACCTATTAAAGCAACTAAGTGAAAGAAATAATTTCATTTTACTGAATACACTATTATTCTTTTAGCTTTAGGATCCTTTTCTACTGTATTTGGAGAAGAATGGAAGGAGAAGACTGATAGAGATTTTGTTAAGGTAATTCACGTAAATTAAAATATTGAACCATTGAATTACATGTAGCCAAGGGCCAAGCGTCAATGGTTGCTTATTTTATATATAAATTGTGATTAACTTCAGTAAAAAATTGTTTAGAATAGCTAATAAACAGAAGTAAAGTTTTTATTTATCATACATAGATTTCTGAGAATGATAAGTCTGCAACAAAAGCAGTAAGTCAAAAGTCTGCTACCCAGACTGTGAGTAGCAGTCCTGGTAATTTCCTTAGGATTCTTTTTCATTTCACTTAATCACTCTTCAGCTGTGTCTAATATGCCACTTGATTTGTTTGTTAAGTTTTATTTTAGTGACTGTTTTAATTTCTAGAAATTCTCATTGTATTTTTTCAAATTTTCCCTTTTTGATCTTCTCCTTTTATACTTTTATAATTTTTAAAATATATATTTAAAATATCTTTTATTAATATAATTAAATTATATATGAATTAAATATATGATACATAAACATGAATATATCATATATTTTATATGTAAAATATAAATGAAAGCTTAAAGATATGTACATATACAAGCACATACCTGATAATGCTAATGTCTAAGCCTCCTGCAACTCTAATTCTTCTGATTCTGACTTGGTGGATTATTCCTTTGTGTTTTATAATGTTGGTTTATAAATTTCAGCAGATTTCTTTCTGTAGGATTTTTGTACAGATTGGTTGGAGAGTATTTCTTCACTTCTGTGTTGCTTTTGCCAGTCACTTGAAAGGAAATACTGATCAGAATGACTTTATATTAATTTTTTTATTGGAGATTTTTCTGATTACTCTGATGGTAAAAACAAATCCATGGGAGATGTGGAGCAGTCTAGTGGTGAATATATCATGGATTGTTTTTAACTGAAAGCTCAAGCAGAGGCAGTCAATCCGTTTTTTTTTTTTTTTTAGAAATTCACGTTCTTCTATTTATTTATTTATTTATTTATGACTGTGTTGAGTCTTCGTTTCTGTGCGAGGGCTTTCTCCAGTTGTGGCAAGTGGGGACCACTCTTCATCGCGGTGCGCGGGCCTCTCACCACCGCGGCCTCTCCTGTTGCGGAGCACAGGCTCCAGACGCGCAGGCTCAGTAATTGTGGCTCACTGGCCCAGTTGCTCCGTGGCACATGGGATCTTCCCAGACCAGGGCTCGAACCCGTGTCCCCTGCATTGGCAGGCAGATTCTCAACCACTGCACCACCAAGGAAGCCCAGTCAATCCCTTTTGTCTCCCTTTCTTCGAGGGTATTATACCTTCAAATTTCTCACCATGATATGGAGTTGCATTTTTAATTCCCAGCTTTACAAGCTCACCAAAGTTCTATATTCTGTCCTTACCCCACCCACTAAAAGCCAAATCTCTTGATTGTAGTTAAGCAGATAATTTCTATGACTCCAGAAAACTGGTGAGTAAAATGTAAGATGCACAAAAAAGTGCACTAAAGTAACACATGCAATCACAATGGGGAATGGGTTTGTCAGTATAATCGCTAATCACATGAAATCAAGAAGACACCAGTATGTTGAAGATGAATAGATGACCACCTCTGTTGTGTGTTTTCACTAATTTCTACTATTTATATTTTATTCTCATACTGTATTCTTTGGGTTTAAGTTTCTTAACTTTTTCTAATTTCTTGAGCTGGCACTTACAGTTATTGATTTTTGTTTTTATTTTTTCTAATATATACATTTGAAGCCATAAAATTCCATCCAAGCACACATTTAACTTTATACTTCCAATTTTGATATTTCATGTTTTTATTATAACTCATTTTAAAATATCTTCTTATTTCCATTATGATTTTCTCTCTGAAACATGGATTATTTAGAAGGGAATTTTCTTTCTTTTTTTTTTTTTAAACATCTTTATTGAAGTATAATTGCTTCACAATGGTGTGTTCGTTTCTGCTTTATAACAACGTGAATCAGCTACACATATACACACGTTCCCATATCTCCTCCCTCCTGCATCTCCCTCCCTCCCACCCTCCCCATCCCACCCCCCCAGGCGGTCACAAAGCACCGAGCTGATCTCCCTGTGCTATGTGGCTGCTTCCCACTAGCTATCTACTTTACATTTGGTAGTGTATATATGTCCATGCCACTCTCTCACCCTGTCACATCTCACCTCTCCCCCTCCGCATATCCTCAAGTCCATTCTTTAGTAGGTCTGTGTCTTTATTCCCATCTTGCCACTAGGTTCTTCATGACCTTTTTTTTTTTTCCTTAGATTCCATATATATGTGTTAGCATACTGTATTTGTTTTTCTCTTTCTGACTTACTTCACTCTGTATGACAGACTCTAACTCCATCCACCTCATTACAAATACCTCCATTTCATTTCTTTTTATGGCTGAGTAATATTCCATTGCATATATGTGCCACATCTTCTTTATCCATTCATCCAATGATGGACACTTAGGTTGCTTCCATGTCCTGGCTATTGTAAATAGAGCTGCAATGAACATTTTGGTACATGACTCTTTTTGAATTATGGTTTTCTCAGGGTATATGCCCAGTAGTGGGATTGCTGGGTCGTATGGTGGTTCTATTTTTAGTTTTTTAAGGAACCTCCATACTGTTCTCCATAGTAGCTGTATCAATTTACATTCCCACCAACAGTGCAAGAGTGTTCCCTTTTCTCCACACCCTCTCCAGCATTTATTGTTTGTAGATTTTTTGATGATGGCCATTCTGACCGGTGTGAGATGATACCTCATTGTAGTTTTGATTTGCATTTCTCTAATGATTAATGATGTTGAGCATTCTTTCATGTATCTGTTGGCCATCTGTATATCTTCTTTGAGAAATGTCTATTTAGGTCTTCTGCCCATTTTTGGATTGGGTTGTTTGTTTTTTTGTTATTGAGCTGCATGAGCTGCTTGTAAATCTTGGAGATTAATCCTTTGTCAGTTGCTTCATTTGCAAATATTTTCTCCCATTCTGAGGGTTGTCTTTTTGTCTTGTTTATGGTTTCCTTTGCTGTGCAAAAGCTTTTAAGTTTCATTAGGTCCCATTTGTTTATTTGTGTTTTTATTTCCATTTCTCTAGGAGGTGGGTCAAAAAGGATCTTGCTGTGATGTATGTCATAGAGTGTTCTGCCTATGTTTTCCTCTAAGAGTTTGATAGTGTCTGGCTTTACACTTAGGTCTTTAATCCATTTTGAGTTTATTTTTGTGTATGGTGTCAGGGAGTGTTCTAATTTCATACTTTTACATGTACCTGTCCAATTTTCCCAGCACCACTTATTGAAGAGGCTGTCTTTTCTCCACTGTATACGCTTGCCTCCTTTATCAAAGATAAGGTGACCATATGTGCGTGGGTTTATCTCTGGGCTTTCTATCCTGTTCCATTGATCTATATTTCTGTTTTTGTGCCAGTACCATACTGTCTTGATTACTGTAGCTTTGTAATATAGTCTGAAGTCAGGGAGCCTGATTCCCCCAGCTCCATTTTTCGTTCTCAAGATTGCTTTGGCTATTCGGGGTCTTTTGTGTCTCCATACAAATTGTGAAATTTTTTGTTCTAGTTCTGTGAAAAATGCCAGTGGTAGTTTGATAGGGATTGCACTGAATCTGTAGATTGCTTTGGGTAGTAGAGTCATTTTCACAATGTTGATTCTTCCAATCCAAGAACATGGTATATCTCTCCATCTATTTGTATCATCTTTAATTTCTTTCATCAGTGTCCTATAATTTTCTGCATACAGGTCTTTTGTCTCCTTAGGTAGGTTTATTCCTAGATATTTTATTCTTTTTGTTGCAATGGTAAACGGGAGTGTTTTCTTAATTTCACTTTCAGATTTTTCGTCATTAGTGTATAGAAATGCAAGAGACTTCTGTGCATTAATTTTGTATCCTGCTACTTTACCAAATTCATTGATTAGCTCTAGTAGTTTTCTGGTAGCAGTTTTAGGATTCTCTATGTATAGTATCATGTCATCTGCAAACAGTGACAGCTTTACTTCTTCTTTTCTGATTTGGATTCCTTTTATTTCTTTGTCTTCTCTGATTGCTGTGGCTAACACTTCCAAAACTGTGTTGAATAATAGTGGTGAGAGTGGGCAACCTTGTCTTGTTCCTGATCTTAGTGGAAATGGTTTCAGTTTTTCACCATTGAGGACAATGTTGGCTGTGGGTTTGTCATATATGGCCTTTATTATGTTGAGGAAAGTTCCCTCTATGCCTACTTTCTGCAGGGCTTTTACCATAAATGGGTGTTGAATTTTGTCAAAAGCTTTCTCTGCATCTATTGAGATGATCATATGGTTTTTCTCCTTCAGTTTGTTAATATGATGTATCACGTTGATTGATTTGCGTATATTGAAGAATCCTTGCGTTCCTGGGATAAACCCCACTTGATCATGGTGTATGATCCTTTTAATGTGCTGTTGGATTCTGTTTGCTAGTATTTTGTTGTGGATTTTTGCATCTATGTTCATCAGTGATATTGGCCTGTAGTTTTCTTTCTTTGTGACATCTTTGTCTGGTTTTGGTATCAGGGTGATGGTGGCCTCGTAGAATGAGTTTGGGAGTGTTCCTCCCTCTGCAATATTTTGGAAGAGTTTGAGAAGGATAGGTGTTAGCTCTTCTCTAAATGTTTGATAGAATTCACCTGTGAAGCCATCTGGTCCTGGGCTTTAGTTTGTTGGAAGATTGTTAATCACAGTTTCAATTTCAGTGCTTGTGATTGGTCTGTTTATATTTTCTATGTCTTCCTGGTTCAGTCTCGGTAGGTTGTGCATTTCCAAGAATCTGTCCATTTCTTCCAGGTTGTCCATTTTATTGGCATAGAGTTGCTTGTAGTAATCTCTCATGATCGTTTGTATTTCTGCAGTGTCAGTGGTTACTTCTCCTTTTTCATTTCTAATTCTATTGATTTGAGTCTTCTCCCTTTTTCTCTTGATGAGTCTGGCTAACGGTTTATCAATTTTGTTTAACTTCTCAAAGAACCAGCTTTTAGTTTCATTGATATTTGCTATTTCCTTCATTTCTTTTTCATTTATTTCTGACCTGATCTTTATAATTTCTTTCCTTCTGCTGGCTTTGGGGTTTTTTTGTTCTTCTTTCTCTAATTGCTTTAGGTGCAAGGTTAGGTTGTTTATTTGAGATGTTTCCTGTTTCTTGAGGTAGGATTGTATTGCTATAAACTTCCCTCTTAGCACTGCTTTTGCTGCATCCCATAGGTTTTGGGTCGTCGTGTCTCCATTGTCATTTGTTTCTAGGTATTTTTTGATTCCCCGTTTGATTTCTTCAGTGATCACTTCGTTATTAAGTAGTGTATTGTGTAGCCTCCATGTGTTTGTATTTTTTACAGATCTTTTCCTGTAATTGATATCTAGTCTCATAGCGTTGTGGTCGAAAAAGATACTTGATACGATTTCAGTTTTCTTAAATTTACCAAGGCTTGATTTGTGACCCAAGATATGATCTATCCTGGAGAATGTTCCATGAGCACTTGAGAAAAATGTGTATTCTCTTGTTTTTGGGTGGAATGTCCTATAAATATCAATTAAGTCCATCTTGTTTAATGTATCATTTAAAGCTTGTGTTTATTTATTTTCAGTTTGGATGATCTGTCCATTGGTGAAAGTGGGGTGTTAAAGTCCCCTACTATGATTGTGTTGCTGTCGATTTCCCCTTTTATGGCTGTTAGTATTTGCCTTATGTATTGAGGTGCTCCTATGTTGGGTGCATAAATATTTACAACTGTTATATCTTCCTCTTGGATCGATCCCTTGATCATTATATAGTGTCCTTCTTTGTCTCTTGTAATAGTCTTTATTTTAAAGTCTATTTTGTCTGATATGAGAATTGCTACTCCAGCTTTCTTTTGATTTCCATTTGCATGGAATATCTTTTTCCATCCCCTCACTTTCAGTCTGTAAGTGTCTCTAGGTCTGAAGTGGGTCTCTTGTAGACAGCATATATATGGGTTTTGTTTTTGTATCCATTCAGCCAGTCTGTGTCTTTTGGTGGGAGCATTTAATCCATTTACATTTTAGGTAATTATCAATATGTATGTTCCTATTCCCATTTTCTTAAATATTTTGGGTTTGTTATTGTAGGTGTTTTCCTTCTCTTGTGTTTCTTGCCTAGAGAAGTTCCTTTAGCATTTGTTGTAAAGCTGGTTTGGTGGTGCTGAACTCTGTCAGCTTTTGCTTGTCTGTAAAGGTTTTAATTTCTCCATCAAATCTGAATGAGATCCTTGCTGGGTAGAGTAATCTTGGTTGTAGGTTTTTCTCCTTCATCACTTTAAGTATATCCTGCCACTCCCTTCTGGCTTGCAGAGTTTCTGCTGAAAGATCAGCTGTTAACCTTATGGGGATTCCCTTGTGTGTTATTTGTTGTTTTTTCCTTGCTGCTTTTAATATGTTTTCTTTATATTTAATTTTTGATAGTTTGATTAATATGTATCTTGACGTGTTTCTCCTTGGATTTATCCTGTATGGGACTCTCTGTGCTTCCAGGACTTGATTAACTATTTCCTTTCCCATATTAGGGAAGTTTTCAACTATAATCTCTTCAAATATTTTCTCAGTCCCTTTCTTTTTCTCTTCTTCTTCTGGGACCCCTATAATTCGAATGTTGGTGTGTTTAATGTTGTCCCAGAGGTCTCTGGGACTGTCCTCAGTTCTTTTCATTCTTTTTTCTTTATTCTGTTCCGCAGCAGTGAATTCCACCATTTTATCTTCCAGGTCACTTATCCGTTCTTCTGCCTCAGTTATTCTGCTATTGATTCTTTCTAGAGTATTTTTAATTTCATTTATTGTGTTTTTCATCATTGCTTGGTTCCTCTTTAGTTCTTCTACATCCTTGTTAAATGTTTCTTGCATTTTGCCTATTCTATTTCCAAGATTTTGGATCATCTTTACTATCATTATTCTGAATTCTTTTTCAGGTAGACTGCCTATTTCCTCTTCATTTGTTAGGCCTGGTGTGTTTTGACCCTACTCCTTCACCTGTTGTGTGGTTTTTTGTCTTCTCATTTTGCTTATCTTACTGTGTTTGGGGTCTCCTTTTCACAGGCTGCAGGTTTGTAGTTCCCGTTGTTTTTGGTATCTGTCCCCAGTGGCTAAGGTTGGTTCAGTGGGTTGTGCAGGCTTCCTCGTGGAGGGGACTAGTGCCTGTGTTCTGGTGGATGAGGCTGGATCTTGTCTTTCTGGTGGGCACGTCCACGTCTGGTGGTGTGTTTTGGGGTGTCTGTGGCCGTATTATGTTTTTAGGCAGTCTCTCTACTAATGGATGGGGCTGTGTTCCTATCTTGCTAGTTGTTTGGCATAGGGTGTCCAGCACTGTAGCTTGCTGGCCGTTGAGTGAAGCTGGGTCTTGATGTTGAGATGGAGATCTCTGAGAGATTTTTGCCGTTTGGTATTACGTGGAGCTGGGAGGTCTCTTGTGGACCAGTGTCCTGAAGTTGGCTCTCCTACCTCAGAGGCACAGCCCTGATGCCTGGCTGGAGCACCAAGAGCCTTTCATCCACACGGCTTTTGGGAGGTCTGACGTCTTCTGCCAGCGTTTAGTGGGTGTTCTGTAGGAGCAGTTCCACGTGTAGATGTACTTCTGCTGTATCTGTGGGAAGGAAGTTGATCTCCGTGTCTTACTCTTCCGCCATCTTGGCCCTCCCCCCCAGAAGGGAATTTTCTTAATTTCCAAAAACATATGAAAAATTTTCCAGTTTCCTTTTCTTCTTAATATCTAACTGAATTTCAGTATGTTCAGAGAAACATACTCTGTATAATTTTAAACCTTTGAAATGTTTTCACCCTTTATTTGGTAGCTTAACATTGATCAGATTTTATAAGCACTCCATGTGTATTTGAAAATAATATATACAGGCATATCTTGTTTTATTACCCTTCACGTTATTGTGCTTCACAGATACATTTTTACAACTTTAAGGTTTGTGGCAACCCTATGTTGAGCAAGTTTATCAGTGCCATTTTTCCAACAGCATTTGCTCATTTCATGTCTCTGTGTCCCATTTTGGTAATTCTCTCAATATTTCAAACTTTTTCATTATTATTTTATTATTATTATATTTGTTTTGGTCATCTGTGATCAGTGATCTTTGATTTTACTACTGTGACTCACTGAAGGTTCAGATGATTGTTACCATTGTTTTAGCAATAAAGTATTTCCTTTTCAAGGTATGTGTACTGTTTTTTTAGGCATAATGCTGTTGCACACTTCATAGACTACAGTGTAGTATAAACATAACTTTTATATGCACTGGGAAACCAAATTTGTGCTGACTCACTTTATTACGATGTTCACTTTATTGCGGTGGTCTGGAACTGAACCTGCAATATCTTCAAGGTATGCCTGTATTCTGAAGTTGTTGGGTGTAAGTTTCTATATATATATATGTCAGTTAAGCCAACACAGTTAAGCATTTTAAAAAAAATTTTTATTGGAGTATAGTTGATATACAATGTTGTGTTAGTTTCAGGTATACAGCAAAGTGAATCTTTTATACATATACATATATTCATTCTTTTTTAGATTCTTTTCCCATATAGGTTATTACAGAATATTGAGTAGAGTTCTCTGTGCTATTCAGTAGGTCCTTTTTAGTTACTTATTTTATATATAATAGTGTGTATATGTTAATCCCAATCTCCTAATTTATACCCCACTCCCCCGCTCTTGATTTTGGTAACCATAAGCTTGTTTTCTACATCTGTGACTCTATTTCTGTTTTGTAAATAAGTTCGTTTGTACCATTTTTTTTAGATACCACATATAAGCGATATCATATGATATTTGTCTCTCTCTCTCTGACTTACTGCACTTAGTATGATGATCTCTAGGTCCATCGTGTTGCTGCAAATGGCATTATTTCATTCTTTTTTATGGCTGAGAGATATTCTATTATATATATGTACCACATCTTCTTTATCCATTCCTCTGTCCATGGTCATTTAGGTTGCTTTCATGTCTTGGCTATCGTAAATACTGCTGCAGTGAACATTGGGGTGCATGTATCTTTTCAAATTATAGCAACACAGTTAATCATGATACTTAATAGTTCCACATCAGTAATGGCTCTTTTTTTTTTTTTTTTAATTGGGGTATAGTTGTTTTACAGTGTTGTTGTTGTGTTAGTTCCTACTGTACAGCGAAGTGAAGTAGAGTTTCTTGTGCTATACAGCAGGTTCTTATTAGTTATCTATTTTATATGTATTAGTGTATATATGTCAATCCCAATCTCCCAGTTCATCCCCCTTCCCCTCTCCCCCACTTTCCCCACTTGGTGTCCATACATTTGTTCTCTACATCTGTGTCTCTATTTCTGCCTTGCAAACTGACTGTCATACAGAGTGAAGTAAGTCAGAAAGAGAAAAACAAATATCTCATATTAACGCATATATGTGGAGTCTAGAAAAACGGTACAGATGAACCAGTTCATAAGTACTGGCTTTTTCAGCTGTTTATTTCTTCATTTATGAAGAGAGATATGTTAAAAGCACCCAGTTTGAGTGAGGATGTGTGTTTCTTTCAGCTTATAGTTAGAGTTCTGTAATAACTGTGTTTTTATATTTTGAGAATGGGCTATTTAGTGCACACAGGTATAGTTGTTACACCTTTCTGGTTAATTGAACATATTGTAAAGCATTCTTGTTACCTTTAAGTCTCCTTTATCCTTTTTTTTTTTTTTTGGTCTGATATCAATATAACTATATCAGCTTCCATTTGGTTGGTGTTTATATAGTTCATATTTTACTTTCAATCTTTTTTATCCTTATATTTTAGGTGAATTTTTTTTTTGTAAATAACATATATTTCAGCTTTTTCCTGTGTGTAAAACTTTGTTTTTAAATTAGTGCATTTATTCCATTTACATTAAGTGTAATTTTGATATAATTATGTTTAAATTTACCATGTTCTGAATTGGTTTCTATATGTCCTGCCTGTTCAGGTTTGTTTTCTTTTCTTCTCCTTCCTTACCTTTTTGAATTGATTTGACTCAATGTTGTTTATTATTCAGTTTTCTGCCCACTTAGTTTTTACATACACTTTTTCTGTTTTCTCATTGATCATATTAGAGATTATATTTTAATCCTTACTAGTTTAATAAGTTAGTAATTTTACCTCTTCTTAGATAATTGCAGGGACAGTAGAACAACTCCATCTCTGTTTTCTCAGTTTTTGATTTATATACTACTTTTGTTGTGCATTATTGCTCTTTTTCAGGTCTCTTAAATATAATCTTAGACCAGTGGTTTTAAACTTTTTTTCCTGTCTTATATCAGCATATATTGCTATAAATTCCCTCTATAAACTGTGTTAGCCGTTTCCCACAATTTTTGTTATGTTTTCATTATCATTTAGTTCAAGGTATTTCTCATTTTCCTTGTGATTTCTTCTTTGATTCATGGGTTATATAGAAGTAAGCTGTTTAATTTATGACTGTTTTCAAACTAGCTTTTATTATTATTTACTTTCATAATTATTATTATTACTGATTTTTAATCACATTCCATTTTTGTCAGAGAACATATTCTATATGACTTCAATCTTTTTTAAACTTATCAAGACTTGTTTTATGGCTCAGCATATGGTCTTTCTGGTGAGTGTTTTATGCACACTTGAAAAGAATGTTTGTTGTACTATTGTTGGATGTAATATTTGTTGATAATAATTAAATCAATATCATTGACAGTGTTGTTCAAGATTTCTGTATCATTAATGCTTTTCTATATAATTGGTCTGTGATTTCTTGAGAGATGAATGTTGGAATTATCAACTATAATTATGAATGTCTGTATCCCCTATCAGTTCTGTCAGTTTTTGCTTCATGTGTTTTGAACCTCAATTATTAGTGGCACATACATTTAGGATTATTATATTTTCTTGATGATTTTATTTGTCATTATGCATTATTCTCTCTGACTTCTGGTAATTTCCCTTATCCTGAAGTCTCTTGTCTGATATTATTTATCAACACCAGCATTTTTATGGTTAATGTTTTCATCATATATCTTTTTCCATCACTGCTTTTCATCTGTAGTTTTATATATAGTGTTTCTTATACATGGCTTATAGTTGAGGCTTTCTTCTCCTGCTTCCTTCAGTGTGCCTTTCAGTGTACAATTTCTTCCTTTTCATCAATGCATTCAGACCATTTATACTTTATGAACATTTTAAAGGTAACATTTCATTTCCATCTTGTTTGCATTATTACTGACAATAAGTTAGTTTCATTCTTATTGTTCTTCCTTTTGTGATATGTTTTATCTGACTGCTTTTAAGGTGTTCTCTTTGTCATTGATTTTTTTAATGTGCCTTGTTGTGGTTTTTTTATTTATTTAGTTAGTTTTGTTTTGCTTGAGGTTTATTTAGCTTCTTGGTTTGGTATTTTTCATGAAATTTGGGAAGTTTTTATCAGTTATTTCTTCAAAAATTTTTCGTTTCCCCTCCTGCTTTTCTGGAACTGTTCTGCAGGCCACTGTGGCTCTCTTAATTGTTTTTAGACGTTTTTGTTTTCTGTGTACTTCATTGTGAATAGTTTCTATTGTTATGTCTTTATTTTCTCTTTTCCAATTAAGCCCATCTAGTCATTTTTTTTTTTAATTATTAGCACCTTTAATTATTATTTATTTATGTATTTATTTATTTGGCTGTGTTGGGTCTTCGTTTCTGTGCGAGGGCTTTCTCTAGTTGTGGCGAGCGGGGGCCACTCTTCATCGCGGTGCGCGGGCCTCTCACTATCGTGGCCTCTCTTGTTAAGGAGCACAGGCTCCAGATGCGCAGGCTCAGTAGTTGTGGCTCACGGGCCTAGTTGCTCCGCGGCATGTGGGATCTTCCCAGACCAGGTCTCGAACCCGTGTCCCCTGCATTAGCAGGCAGATTCTCAACCACTGCGCCACCAGGGAAGCCCTAGTCATATTTTTTTATTTCAGATATTATGTTTTTCAGCTCTAGAAATTCCATTTGATTCTCTTTTATATTGTCCTACATTCATCTTAATTATGTTCATATTTTCCTTTAAATCCTTCAGCATATTTAATAAAGTTGTTTTAATGTTCTTGTCTGCTAGTTTCACTATTTTTATTGTTTCTGGGTCTTTTTTTGTTGAAACTGATTTTTACCTTAGTTATGAGTCATGTTTCCCACTTCCTTTGTACATCTAGCAATTTTTTATTAGATATAGGTATTGGGACTATTACATTATTTAGTGTCTGTTTTTTGGTGTCTTCCAAGAATGTTGCACATTGTTCTGGCATGCTTTTAATTAATATATGGATAGTTGTTTTTAAGTTTTGTTATGACGAATACAGGACTAGTTTATCTTTATTCCTAAGGTATGGTCTTTTTTGGACCTGAATTAGCTGGGTGTATGTACATATATATATATAGAGAGAGAGAATATACATACGTACATATATATATATATATATACACACATACATATATATATAATGTCTTCTCAGTTTAGTAATTGCTGTGACCTCTTGGGTTTATTGTCTCTGTATCGTTGTCTAGAAAGAGTGTTTATGTAAAGATATGGGGCAGTCACTGAGCTCACCTCATTTGCTTCCCATGTTTCAGTGATTACGGTTTTGCATTACTCTTGTCCAGTCTGTGAAAGCAATTGTTTTATATACATTGGTTTATGATGGGATGACTACTGCAGTACCGTTACGGCCTGAGCAAAATTTTCTTCCAAGCATTTTTCATAGATTTTAATTTTATATATATTTTTACCTGTAAGACTTTTTTTAGTATTTTATTTATTCAGCACTTATTTTGATTTAAATCACATCTACCTTTTCATGCATTTTTTTTCCCCCGTGCAGGTTTGCAGATGATATTTTTCTCAGTTTTCATTTGTCAGAAAATGTCTTTATTTCAGTTTTATTCTTGAAGAGCAATTTCACTGTGTAAAGATTCTACTTTGGCAGATATTTTCTTCCATCACTTTGAAAATATCCCATTGTCCTCTGGCTTCCATTATTTCTTTTACAAAGTTTCCTGTAATTTTAGTTGTCTTTTTCAAGGTTATCTGTCCCTTTTTCCACCTTTGCATTTAAGATTTTTCTTTGTCTTTGCTTTTCAGGAATTTTATTATGATGTTCCTACACATTTTATTTATCTTTCCTTGGAGTTTGGAGTGCTTCTTAAATCTATGGTGTGGCATCTTTCAATTGATTTAGAAAATTCTCAACCCTGTCTTTTCAAATACTGTTTTTGCCCATTGTTTCTATCTTTCCTCAGGAACTCCAATTAATTTTATGTTAGAACTTTTCACTGTATGTGTCTTGAATGCTTTTATTCTGTTCATCCTTTTGTCTCTTTATGCTTCTAACTTGGTATTTTTTTCTGCCATCTCTTCCAATCACTAATTCTTTCTTGAGTTGACTCTAATCCTTTGTTAAATCTGTCCATTGAGTTCTTATTTTCAGTTCTAGGATTTTTATTTAGCTATTTCTTATAGTTTCTACTTACATGCCAAACTTTTCGATTTTATCTTCTATTTCTTTGTTTATTTTCCATGATCATTTAAAATTCCACTCTGATATCTTTATTATTTGAATTTCCTGTGGCCCTTTTTCCTTGGTTATTGAACATTGTCTTATTCCTTCAGATGCCTAGTTCCTTTTTATTGTTACCAAACATTTTTTATTATGAGTTTTTTTGCAGTGAGTCATTTTGGTGGTGGACCTTTTCTCAAATCAGTAACTTTAAATGCAAAGGAACTTTAATTCCCAAAACTAAAATACAATCATTTAGAAATATACATCAGAATGTTTAGAAATAAACAGTGAACTGTGGCCCATGTGCTTCTTCATTAGTAGGGAAGTAACAAGATAAAATGGCATAGAAAAGTTAAAATTAACGTTCGTTTTGTATAGACTTATTAATATATAGGCATTTGTTTCTTAGCCTGAAAAAGATTAAGCAGTGGATTTCGATTCATTTCCTTTCTCTTACAGGTCAAAACACAGTTTGTTGATACGGAATACTGGAAAGGAAACCTAAATATCTGGGTTACAAATTTGTGAACACAAATACTTCACCACTTGCTGTTTGATTTTCTTCTAGATGTAGATTTGCTCAGTAGCTAGCCAGCTATGTCTCAGGAGTCTGTAAATAGGAATACTGTGACTGTATGCAGTTTACTAATGGGATTAATGACTATCATAATTTTTAAGTACTGATGAGCATAAACACTATTTCTAGATATTTTCCATAGCTATAAAGTGATCTGAAAATATCTGTGATTCATATTGGTGACAGTGTCAGAGGTTCTGCTATTACTACTGTGGTTCATTTTCTACCATTCAGAGTTGAAGAAAATGCTAAGGAAATGCTAAATTTTAGTTAGAGGTTAATGAACATGAAGATGTCATTTTTTTCTCCTCATTCATGTTCATAGATGCCCTGTATTTTTCACAGACCTTTTAGGGATCTGTGGGCCCCAGGCCAAGACGACACCTTTGAACTATAGAAAAATCTAGCATTTGTGTCAAAGAACTAAGTACATAGAATACAGTGATATCTACTTGAACTAAAAATAGTAGAACTATTATAGTTTTATAGTATGTGTGACTATTTTTAAAGTAATAGAATAGTTATTTCAAATTGTCAGAATTAAGTGTAATAATTTCTCATTACAGTTTTGGAAAGACATTGTTGATGATAATGAAGTACGTGACCTCATTTCTGACAGAAGCAAGTCTCATGGTAAGTCAATGAGAAAATATTTTAAATAACTTTGAAATATCAATAATAAGTGAAATATCAGTTTAAGTAAAATATGTTTTCTTCTCTTGTAGAAGGTACATCAGGAGAATGGATTTGGGAATCTTTATTTCATCCACCTCGAAAGCTGGGCATTAATGATATTGAAGGACAACGGGTACTTCAGATTGCAGTGATTTTGCGAAATCTTTCCTTTGAGGAGGGCAATGTTAAGCTCTTGGCAGCTAATCGTACCTGTCTCCGTTTCCTATTACTTTCTGCACATAGTCATTTTATTTCTCTAAGGCAATTAGGCCTTGACACATTAGGAAATATTGCAGCTGAGGTAAGCATGTGACAGTAGCTTAAAACAGTTTTTATAGTTAGCACAATATTTACTTTAAAATTTTAGGATGTGGGATTATTATATTTGCCATAATTATAGAATATTAAATGCTTACATATAGTTTTTGCCTAAAGGTATTACACACTTTTGTGGAAAAAAAGAAATATTTGAAATGATGCTCCAGATTCATTGATGGCTATTCTCACAGTAATTACATTTTTTAAAGTTACGTAACGTTGTTCTGCTCATTTTTATTAAATTTGAAATATACATTTGGATCTAAATTGGAAGAAGCCTACCTAAACAGTAGTGTCCTTTTTTTTTTCCAGCTTTTATTGGATCCTGTTGATTTCAAAACTACTCATCTGATGTTTCATACTGTTACAAAATGCCTAATGTCAAGGGATAGATTTTTAAAGATGAGGGGTAAGCGCTCACTTAAGTTTCTCATTGTCTAAAGTACATAAGCTTTTTATCATCTTTTAAAAGACAAATACATGTTTGTGTGTGTATGCTTTTCAGGCATGGAAATTTTGGGAAATCTTTGCAAAGCAGAGGATAATGGTGTTTTGATTTGTGAATATGTCGATCAGGACTCATACAGAGAGATCATTTGTCATCTCACTTTACCTGATGTGCTGCTCGTAATCTCAACACTTGAGGTGCTATATATGCTCACAGAAATGGGAGATGTAGCTTGCACAAAAATTGCAAAAGTAGAAAAGAGCATAGGTAAGACTAAACCACAAAAAGCATTTAAGTTATTTTCTTTATTAAGGAAAAAATATTTAATGTGGTTGCTGTAAAAAATCACAATTGATATTTGGGGTTTACTGTTTATTTTGAGGAGTCATTACCCTTTCAGACACGCTTGTTTGTGTTATACTTTCTGCCTATTTTAGATAAGCAAGAAACTTCTATTATGTAGAGACCAGGATGCATGTGGCTATCAGTAATCTTTACTTCTTCTCTTTATTTCTATTACTATATATTAAATTTGAAATCAACAAGATGGCTATGTCTTACTCTGGGGGGCAGGTCCATCTGTTTTAAGTGGTCAGCTGCTACTATTAAGCAACTAAAGCTGAGTGGAACAAGCTTCCTTCTCTTGCTAGAAATGCTAGTAGTGGTATTATCCTCAAAATCAATGAACTCACCTTCTTAGTG
The DNA here is from genome assembly GCF_965194805.1 of Balaenoptera borealis. Classification (NCBI taxonomy): domain Eukaryota; kingdom Metazoa; phylum Chordata; class Mammalia; order Artiodactyla; family Balaenopteridae; genus Balaenoptera; species Balaenoptera borealis. The sequence goes on from NC_138870.1 coordinate 38,930,459, forward strand.
GGTCATCAGTTTTAAACACACTTACTAAAACATGTCACGTTAACATTTTGCTCAGTGATTCAAATGATTTCTTTCTTTGGTATAAATATTAAAATCAGAGTTAATAAAGATTTGGCTTGAAAAGTATTATTATTGAGAAATTAAGATGTACTTTCCATATCAGTGGTTCCTAAATCTGACTACACATCAGAATCACTTGGGAAGTTTTTTAAAAATGAAGATACCTAACAGCCACTCCAGAGCTTCTAAATCAGTCTTCAGAGATTGAGCCTAAAAATCTTTTTTAAGGATCCACAGATAATTCTGATGTACAACGATTCACAGACTGGCATTTGAGAAGCAGCGTTTTATATATGTATAGCATGTGTTTTTCAGCGATGTCATTGTTTTACAGTATTATTGACTAATAACTGTTGGTTTTTATTTTAGACATGTTAGTGTGTCTGGTTTCCATGGATATTCAGATGTTTGGCCCCGATGCACTGGCTGCAGTAAAACTCGTAGAACATCCAAGTTCCAGTCATCAAATTTTATCTGAAATTAGGCCACAAGCTGTAGAGCAAGTCCAAACCCAGACCCATGTAGCATCTGCCCCAGGTTAGTGTTTTTGTATAATCTTTTTCAGTGTGGTTATTGGTATGTCAGATTTAATACTACAGATAAATTTAAATATGCAGTACAGGGAACTGATATTTTACAGTAGAGTAGGCTAAATGAGAATTGAGTATGTACTTTAATTTCTTAGATATTATACATTCCAGGAGCAGCAGGATCAACATGAGCACAGAGGAAGAATAGTAGAATAGAGAAATGAAGTTGAGAAGGGTTTAGAGTAGTGTGAGGGATTAGATATTGTTCACAACTGTGAGAGTATTAAGTGCCCTAATGGGTTTGTGATTTCAGTCACTGGAGATTGATAGACCAGGAATTGGTTAATCATATGCTGCCTTATAATTCTCTCAGGTGGTCATCAGAATACATAAGTATAATATCCCTATTATTTCTAAATCTTGGACCAAACACCACAGAATCGGTAGGATCAGACATGTGTGCATGTGTATACAAATGCTAATACATGTGTATATACCTGTACTTGTGCACCCTTCCTAGGATCCCATGGGTCAACTCTATTTAATTCAAATATCTTTAATTAGAATTCGGACCTGTCCTTCAGCTCTTGAACTTCTTTCTCCTGGCTCATTATGAGTTATGATTTTTATATTTTAGCACTCTCAGCCTTTTTGTTCTCCACCTTCATTTGTCCTAACAAAAACAATCCATCTTTCACCTCACCTGCTCTCTTACCATTCCCAAGACATTTCTCTGTCCTTGTGTTTTAATGGAGGATGCTCACTTTCTCAGTTGATCTTAACACTTTGTAGTTACTCTGGGAGCTGTGTGGCATGAATTTCTTCAACTTCTTCCCCCTTCCCTTACAAACTTATTAGCATCTGAACTCATTCTCCTTCAACTTCCCCTTGTGTCAGGAAGAGATGTTAACTACTTCTGAATCTGTACTCTGAATATCAGTCTTTCCCAGCTACTCATTCCTATATCTTAAACCTCTTTTTCTTTACTTGCTTCTTCAGCCTAGAAATACATTTAGATCTTTCTCAACCTCTCCCACTATCCTTAAAACAAAAATCTCATTATCCTTAATCTTTAACTACCACATTCATTTAATCACCAAATCTTGTTGAGTCTTCCTAAATACTCTGTCTGGCCTTTTTGATTGCCAGTACTTATGCCTCAGTTCAGACTCTCCTCATCTCTCTCCAGCTGTCTTGTTCTCCTCTCATTTAATATTATCAAAATTGTATACTCTATTTACACAAAGTATGTAATATGTATCACATATCTCATTGATTTCCATTATGTCTTTCTGCAGTATATGGTAGAGTTGCATCGTATGTGCATTTAACTTACTTGAATTCAACTAACAGAACTGGACAGTAATAGAAAGCATGAAATAAGTAGGTAATTTTGACTGCTGATCTAGTCAGTGAGCTTTCGCCCATAGGCAATAGATGTTAAAGAGCCCAATACATATTGGAGAATCGATGATCAGAAATTAATAGTTTCTCAACCTTGAAAAGGAAATGAAACAGTTCATACTGCCAGTTAAGTGGGTAGTGGGGGTATGCTTTTATTCTTAAAGGAGAAACTTTTAAATTAATTTAAAAGATTAAGTTAATTGAGGGCCATAGAGAAACTGTGTTCAACAAAGAGTGGAATTAATAGATTATCAGTGATACATTGAACTATAATGGGTCATTTGAAGAATATTCAAAGGTAATTTTGATGAAATCTACTATTTTTTGCCTTATTGGTACCTGTGACCTTAATAAATGAACCCATCCCCCAAACTAAGAGTTGATCCTCATTGGCAAATGGATAAAATTAAATATTGAGAGTTGTGGCTTGCTTGCGTAGTAGTAAGTCATTGATAGAGGTTTGAATCGGCCTCTAAGAACCTAAAAGAGTTCATTTTTGAACTGGTGAGCACTTTATTACTTGCTCATCATGAATGACAACTCTGAATTGTTTGATTAGTTAACGCTTATAGTTTGGCTTTTCCCCCCATAGTTTGTTTAATACTGTTTTCTAATGGAATGGTCATCTTCAAACTTTTTGCTCACTTCTGCTCATCACTATGAAAACTTGCATGACCTTTCACCCATTTTTAGGTTGACATCTAAATTTCTTTATCATAATTTAAATAGTTGCAAATAATATGTTTTTGTGTATATTAAATTGATATTTTAAAATAAAAGTTACAACACTTTTTGTATCCAGTGGAATATTGATGCTTACCACCATCCATTTAAAAAATAACACAGGGCTTCCCTGGTGGCGCAGTGGTTGAGAATCTGCCTGCCAATGCAGGGGACACGGGTTCGAGCCCTGGTCCGGGAAGATCCCACGTGCCGCGGAGCAACTAGGCCCGTGAGCCACAACTACTGAGCCTGCGCGTCTGGAGCCTGTGCTCCGCAACAAGAGAGGCCACGCGCACCGCGATGAAGAGTGGCCCCCACTTGCCACAACTAGAGAAAGCCCTCGCACAGAAACGAAGACCCAACACAGCCATAAATAAATAAATAAATTAAAAAAAAAAAAGAATTATAAAAAAATAACACAAACTCGTAATATTAGAAATTTTATACTATCCCTCTTTCTCCTTGAACTCATATCCACCACCCTATCAATGCTTACATAGACATTTTAATTTAAAGTTTTTCAGGCTTCTGTTATAAAGCTCTAAGTGTTTAAAAATTTATTTTATTGTTACAAGTTTTAGCAATAAATACTACATAAATCAATAGTAAATATATTACAGATTTTTGTAAATAATTATTAAATAAAAGATACAATTATTGGAAGTATATCTCTTAATGAGATAGACAAGACATTTTTCCCCTTGTTCTCCGGGAAGTATTACTCTAGTGTGTCTCTGAATGAATATTTTTTATTGCTAGAATAAAATTGGGTTCAGCATTAATTTTATCTCTGTTTTTCCTTTTTATAGATTTAAGTTGGAAATCTAGTTCACATCAGTTATAAGATGAGGGTAGAACTTAAAATTCTTTAAATTTCTTCATAATTATCTAAAAATTATTAAAATTGTATTTAATGATCTTCTGACAATTTGAGTTCTCCTTTGTTTTGGTTGAAATCAAAGAATTAACAGTACTTGACTTGTAAAATTATTTGTTGCCCAGTCATTATAGATACTTACTTTTAAGTTTATGAAAATATATCAAAAAGATATTAACAAGATATGACTGTAAATTATAAGTTGCTACTCTTTTACTTGGATGTACCTTGTTTAACCTAATATATTGAGGAAGTGTTAACACAGTGGTTCTCAAACTTTACGGTGCATCAGAGTCACCCAGTGGGCTTAAGTGCTGATTTCTGGGCTCCATACCCTGAATTTCTGATTCAGGTGGATCGGAGAATTTTCATTTCTAACAAGTTCCCATGAGATGCTGATGCTTCAGGTCAGGGCACTATACTTTGAGGACCACTGGGTTAGGAAAATTTACATAGTGTTCATTTTAAGACTATAATGTTTTTTGATAAAGTGCTTTTTATCACGTGCATGAATACATTTTTGTCAAAGTCTTGGCACTGGAGATTTACCTCATTCAATTATGGAAAATGTCTGCCACATAATCTAACTGTTAAAGTTAGTCTTTATTATCAAAAGTGTCTTGCCTCAATTTGTTATTTAGAAAAAGTCCAACCTTATTTTTCAATCCAAGAATACATGTTACTTTGTGTTCCTATGATACCTTCCTTATTTCAGAATTCTGAGATAGTTAAACTTGTCATGAGTTTGTCATGTGAATGAAATAAGATGCCACCACCTTCAATATTACTTTAAAATATTCTGAATGCTTTACTTACACAAGATTGTCTCAAAAGTAATGCACTCTTTGATAGTAATTGAGGGATAGAGGAGGAAAGGACATTAAGCAAAAATTGTCATCACTTTATAATATATCTGAATTCAGAACACACCAAAGGGCCAGAATACCCAATTTCTAATGCCCTACATTGCCCTTAACTATAATATATAAAACACTGGGATAGACCAGAAGCCCTACCCTAATGCCTTGGTTTAAAGAAGTTTTGTGGACACTAATATTTCCACATCTCCCTTTGGTATTCCAGAGGTTTTTACACCATCATCATCATCATTGTAGCTAACATAGTAGCACATACTATGTGCCAGGCATTGTTTTAAGTGACTTACATATAAACTCCTCTAATCCTCATGACGATCTATGAGGTCAATGTATTGTTACTTTTCCCCATTTTATAGTCAGAGGAGTTAGGTAGCTTTCCCAGCTAGTGAGTGATGGAACTTTAGAGCCAGCCTCTCTGGCTCCAGAGTCATGCATTTAACTGTATCTTACAGTGCTCTAAAGGATGGGTGAGAGTTAAGACTTCCTATTCCAAGGTGGTTAAAGAGCAGTCATCAAAGAGGAGGTCATGTTTTCAGGCAAAGCAGTTTTAGGAGGGAATATATACAAAACTTTGAGTATCTGAAAATTGATTCCTCTTAAAGTATACGTGCCTTTGTATCCTTTGGAATGTCTTCATGTATCCTGAGGACAGTGCTTTTCATTTTGTAGCCACTTTTATAGTAATTATACATTTCTGGTTTATGCTTTTAATTGAGGCTGTATCATTCTTCTTTATGCATTGTTTATAAAGTTTCTCATAATTTCAACATAGTTTCTAATGTTTCCTGCAATTGGTTGTTAATTGATTCAGATTTCAGTCAGAGTAGGGTATACTCTCAGTATAATTGATGAAGAAAAGGGAAGATTTCTACATAGGTTTAGGCCCTAGAAGGGTATTTTCTGTAACAGTGTCATCAAGTTAGAGAAGAAAAAAGATAGGCTGGGGTTGCCCAAGGAAAATAATTTTGGTTCTAATTATTATGTTCTGTTAAGAAGCAGAATATCACAATATGGCTTCTGAAATGTGACAGACCTGAATTCAAATTCAGCACCCCTAAAAGAAGGCTTTCCAGATAACACCCTATCTCCAGCTCTACTATTTCCATCATGTGTTCCTTTGTGAACTTAATCTCTGAGCTTTAATTATTTCATTTGCAAAATGGGGACAGTTAAATTTAGAACTATATGTAAGATTAAAACAAATCACATAAATATAAATGGCTTAATACAGAATAAATATTTACAACTGGCCGGCTGCTGTTAGCTGTATCCCAGTGGAAGCCTGGGGTCTCATCAGACAAAGGTCACGATTGCTTCAGATCATTCACAGATTGGGCTGAGCTGTGGGGCTCCTCTAGTTCCAGTAATTTAGAAATTCATTTGTTTTTTTGAGGGTTCTGAGAAGTTTTGCTAAAATGTCACCTGAAAAAAAGTAGGTACATTTTGTAGGTTTAAAAAGTATAAATTAATAATGCTGATTCAATGGTGAAACAGTATAATTTTTATCTATAAATATGTAAGATTCATATTTTATTATAAACTTATTGTAATATGACTAAGTTTATATTATCTCATATTTTTCTTGTCTTCATTAGTTCCAACATAGAAGTTAGCTATTTGTTCATCATATCCAGTAATTTTATATATGCCACTTATAGAGTTAATGTTAATCTTTTAAATTCAGAAGTGAAATTATTTGTGATGCAATCTGCTTCTGTAACTAAACTGAGAGATGCTTATTTATTGATGTGTTGTGCTGTGTGACCTTCACCTAGTTATTTTAATCACTTTGAATCTCAGGTTCCCACCTCACAGAATTAAGAAAGATAATACAGATAAAGTTAAAACTCAGTGTCTGACAGTGGGAAAAATAGAGTTTATATTAGTGAAATAATCCATATTATCGTTATTATTCAGATGATTGCGAGGTTAAAAAAATAGTTTGTATGAAGCATCTAAGATAGCGCCTGGTATAATATGTGCTCCATTATACGTTTCTTTCTCAAATTTGTATATTTTCAGTATGTTTATACACCTTTTTAAAAGGTATTCATTGTCAGTATTAATTGGTTCAGTATCCATGAACTAAGTATGGCATATAGTTTTAAAAAATGATGTAGCTAATGTATTTCTTTCTTTAGCTTCCAGAGCAGTTGTAGCACAGCATGTTGCTCCACCTCCAGGAATAGTGGAAATAGATAGTGAGAAGTTTGCTTGTCAGTGGTAAGTGGTTTATTTCTATTAAGGCTTTATCCTTGGGAAGAATAAAGCAAATGAGAAAAGGAAATGTATTTCAGCAGTCATCCAGAATGTTTTACTCTGTATTTCTTTTTAGTTAGGGTAGGATATCATTTATACAAAGAAAGGGCAATGTAAAATCACTTCACCTGTATTTTGGAATAGTTTGAAAAAAAATATTTATCAGAATTTTCAGAGTTAAAATAGTCTTTGACTAGAATTTCATTAAATTACACCACTCCTTTTCAAGTAAAATTTGTGTGAAAAAGTTATCATTGGCTTTGTAGAAAATAAGGTTTGTCAGATTATAGAATTTGTTTTTCTTAAGTTAACGTTTTATTAAAACTGAATTGGACTGACTTTAAGAAAATAGAACCAGATTTTGTTGTTAAATGTCCCTCTTTTTGAGCAAAAGCAAAGCTTCTCATTCATTGCTAGTTAATTTTTCCTTTTTGTGAGTAGTAAGGGGTAACTAATCAAATAATAGAATAGCCAGTATGTCTACATTGAAATAATCAACTTGAAAATAATATTTTCTTGAGAAGACTGACTGGTCACATCTCAGCCACTTTCTGAAAAAAATAAATGTAGACTTGGTTAGAACCATTTCATTTTTTCATGGCTAGTTGCCTCTACATTGTTTATGAATTTCAACTTTAATTCTTTAGAAGATTAACAGATTGAAATGTAAGATCACTTTTCAATGATGTATTACTTTAAAAAATTTCTTCCTTTGATCCCTTTTCCCCCATTCTCTAACATTATTTTTCTCCCATTCCATGCTCCTGTCACTCTGTGTTCCATATTTTTGGTGCTTTGTTATCTGTGTTCCTATGACTATTTTCTCTACTTTTCCACTTTGCTTAAATCAGGTTTATGGTAATATCTCTAATTATTTGCTTTTTCCTCATGTTCTACATTGTTACACCTTGACCCTTTATATATGATGAATCTTATCCAATAATATTTGGAAATATTTATCTTCTATATTGAAACCAAAACAAGTTTTTTGTGTCTGGTCTTTTTGAAAGCTTAGTACTCAAAGGGTTATGAAAGTTGGAAAAAATATGTACCACATCCAACGTAAAATGTGTGTGTGTTATAGACTTGGTCTTATAAATCCCTGTTGCATATTTCTGCCATTTCTAGGGAGGAGGAGGAGAGAAGCATCTTAAACTATTTTATCATAATTATCATTTGATTCAGTTAATAAGAAACAGCTGTAGGTTGGCCTGTCATGTATATGGTGAGTCCTAGAAAGAGTCCTATAAGGATAACTAGGCCTCCAATCCCAATTTATAGGTGAAGTCACTTTATGACAAAGACAAACTGAAGTTTGAATTACCTTGTAATTGGTTAAGAATAGAGTCTCTGAAGGGGAAGGGGAGTGTGCAGCATGGGAAGTATCATTGTTTTAGGAAGCAGTTAAAAGCTTTGGGAGAGTTTTTTCTGAAGAAATTTAATCCAAGAGCAACAGAAGTTTAACTTTAAGTTCAGTTTTTCCTCCATTTGTCACATCGCCAACAACTCTTAAGTGGGAACTTCTGTTATATTTTGATTATTACAAGACGGGAACCTGAGTATTCACTGAATAAAATTTGTTGTAGTATATTTGTTGCCAGCGGACCAAGCCTGCTGATGTATTCACATCCCGGTTTTTATATTTGTTGATAATGATTTTTTTATACTAAAATAAGTATGATTAAGTAGTTAATCTCTTTTTACTTTATTTACTCTGTCTAAAACCTAGCATGTATTTTTGTTAATAATATATGAGACAGTGAAATTTGATCAGTAGACATAATTATTACTTTATAACACATTGCCTTCAAATGGTTTTGTATATTTAAGTATGGACTCTCCTATAGTATATTGCATAATGCCATATATTTTTCTCCTCTTTTAGGTTAAATGCTCATTTTGAAGTAAATCCAGATTGTTCTGTCTCTCGAGCAGAAATGTATTCTGAGTACCTATCAACTTGCAGTAAATTGGCTCGTGGTGGAATCCTAACGTCAACTGGATTTTATAAATGTCTTAGGTAGGATTTATATTTCATAACTTTAAATAAAGTCAATTTTCATCATTTACAACACCCCTTGCTCTTTAGGGAACACACCAGCTATCTACCTAGTTTTAAATATCTCCACTACTTGAAATTTTGTATGGTTAGATTGTAGTATGATGGAAGTTTAAATACAAGGGAATTTTGGAAATCACATCTGGTGTTTGTGTTTAACCATTACTAGGCTTATCAAAGAAAGAAAAGGAAGAAATTACGTTTACTTTTTTTCCACCTACTTTTACGCATTAAAGATATGGCTTTCACCCTTTTAAATCTTGACTAATAGTCTGTCACTAAACTCTGTCCTCAAATATCATGGCTTTTTTAATATATATAAATTTATTTATTTATTTATCTTTTTATTTTTGGCTGCATTGGGTCTTCGCTGTTGTGCATGGGCTTTCTTTAGTTGTGGCGAGTGGGGGGCTACTCTTCGCTGCGATGGCTTCTCTTGTTGCGGAGCATAGTTTCCAGGCGTGCGGGCTTAATTAGTTGTGACACGTAGGCTCAGTAGTTGTGGCTTGCGGGCTTCAGAGCATAGGCTCAGCAGTTGTTGCGTACAGGCTTAGTTGCTCTGCGGCGTGTGGGATCTTCCTGGACCCATGTCCCCTGCATTGGCAGGCGGATTCCTAACCACTGCACCACCAGGGAAGTCCCATGGCATTTTGATATTTTGCAAAGTTCATAAAATAGGCATTGCCTAGATGCAGCTTTTTTGTTAATTACAGTAGAATTGTTTTAAACCCAACAGTGTTAATAAATAATGATTTTTAAAATTGGAGAATTGACCTTTTATATTTAATTCCTTGCTTCCCACCCTTGCAGAATATAACTGTATGATTCATACTGGTTCGTACATAAGTAGCAGTGAATATGCTGCTGCCATTCGTGTAGCAGTTAAAAGTTAGTGTTTTTTGTTAATGTGCTAGTTATTAAAACTGACTATGTGTGTACTTTACAGAACGGTCTTTCCAAATCATACAGTGAAGAGAGTGGAGGATTCCAGTAACAATGGGCAGGCACATATTCATGTAGTAGGAGTAAAAAGGAGGGCTATCCCACTTCCCATTCAGATGTACTATCAGCAGCAACCTGTTTCTACTCCCGTTGTTCGTGTTGATTCTGTTCCTGATGTATCTCCAAGTCCTTCACCCGCAGGTATTAATTTTTATTGTGTTTTAAATATTACCGATTTAATAAGAAGACTAAATGAAAGCTTATATACCTTTAAGATGTATAACTTTTCCTTGTTTTTCCGGTAGCATTTTATTTCTCGTTCTGTTATTTTATCAGATTCATATGATGCAAAGTTGTTAATTTCTTAAGACTATTTTCTCTCAAATTGAGTAAAATAATTTCTACATGCAGCTTTTCAGTCACTTCATTATGAATTTTGACTTTTCCCTATATTTTCAGGAATCCCTCACGGACCACAAACTGTAGGAAACCATTTTCAGAGGACTCCTGTTACCAACCAATCTTCAAGTTTGACTGCAACACAAATGTCTTTTCCAGTACAAGGTGTTCATACCGTGGCACAGACTGTTTCAAGAATTCCACCAAATCCTTCAGTTCATACCCACCAGCAGCAAAATGCTCCGGTGACTGTCATCCAAAATAAAGCTCCAATTCCTTGTGAAGTCGTTAAGGCTACAGTAATCCAGAATTCTATACCCCAGACAGCAGTTCCTGTTAGTATTGCTGTGGGAGGAGGAGCTGCTCAGAGTTCTGTGGTTCAGAATCCTAGCACAGGGCCCCAGCCTGTTACAGTTGTGAATTCCCAGACACTGCTTCACCATCCACCTGTAATCCCACAACAGTCTCCATTGCACACAGTGGTACCGGGACAGATACCTTCCGGCACGCCTGTTACGGTAATTCAACAAGGTGTCCCACAGAGTCACATATTTGGCAGAGTACAGAACATGCCAGCGTGTACTTCTGCAGTTTCACAGGGTCAGCAGTTAATCACCACATCACCCCAACCCATGCAGACTTCGTCCCAGCAGACGGCAGCTGGCGGTCAGCCACAGGACACGGTTCTCATAGCACCCCCACAGTACGTAACGACTTCTGCGTCCAACATTGTCTCGGCAACTTCAGTACAGAATTTTCAGGTAGCTACAGGACAAATGGTTACCATTGCTGGTGTCCCGAGTCCACAGCCCTCAAGGGTAGGGTTTCAGAACATTGCACCCAAACCTCTCCCTTCTCAGCAAGTTTCATCAACGGTGGTCCAACAGCCTATTCAACAACCACAGCAGCCAACCCAACAAAGTGTAGTGATTGTAAGCCAGCCAGCTCAACAAGGTCAAACTTATGCACCAGCCATTCACCAAATTGTTCTTGCTAATCCAGCAGCTCTTCCAGCTGGTCAGGCAGTTCAGCTAGCTGGACAACCAAACATTACTCCATCTTCCTCACCATCACCTGTCCCAGCTACTAATAGCCAGGTCCCTACTGCCATGTCATCTTCTTCCACCCCTCAGTCACAGGGACCACCTCCTACTGTCAGTCAAATGCTATCTGTGAAAAGGCAGCAACAGCAGCAGCATTCACCAGCACCCCCACCACAACAGGTACAAGTACAAGTTCAGCAACCACAACAAGTACAAGTGCAAGTTCAACCACAGCAAACAAATGCAGGAGTTGGTCAGCCTGCTTCTGGTGAGTCAAGTCTGATAAAACAGTTGCTGCTTCCAAAGCGTGGTCCTTCAACTCCGGGTGGTAAGCTTATTCTCCCAGCTCCACAGATTCCTCCCCCTAATAATGCAAGAGCTCCTAGCCCTCAGGTGGTATACCAGGTGGCCAATAATCAAGCAGCAGGTTTTGGAGTGCAGGGGCAAACTCCAGCTCAGCAGCTCTTGGTTGGGCAGCAAAATGTTCAGTTGGTCCAAAGTGCGATGCCACCTACAGGGGGAGTGCAAACGGTGCCCATCTCGAACTTACAAATATTGCCAGGTCCGCTGATCTCAAATAGCCCAGCAACCATTTTCCAAGGGACTTCTGGCAACCAGGTAACCATAACAGTTGTGCCAAATACAAGTTTTGCAACTGCAACTGTGAGTCAGGGAAATGCAACTCAGCTCATTGCTCCAACAGGAATTACCATGAGCGGGACCCAGGCAGGAGTTGGACTTCAGGTGCAAACGCTTCCAGCCTCTCAAGCATCTCCAGCTGGACAATCATCTTGTACTACTGCTACTCCCCCATTCAAAGGTGATAAAATAATTTGCCAAAAGGAAGAGGAAGCAAAAGAAGCAACAGGTTTACATGTTCATGAACGTAAAATTGAAGTCATGGAGAACCCATCCTGCAGACGAGGAACCACGAACACCAGCAATGGGGACACGAAGGAAAATGAAATGCAGGTGGGAAGTCTTTTAAATGGGAGAAAGTACATTGACTCAAGTCTACCTCCTTCAAACTCAGGGAAAATTCAAAGTGAGGCTAATCAGTGCTCACTAATCAGTAATGGGCCATCATTAGAATTAGGTGAGAATGGAGCATCTGGAAAACAGAACTCAGAACAAATGGACATGCAGGATATTAAAAGTGATTTGAAAAAACCTCTAGTTAATGGAATCTGTGATTTTGATAAAGGAGATGGTTCTCATTTAAGCAAAAACATTCCAAATCACAAAACTTCCAATCATGTAGGAAATGGTGAGATATCTCCAGTGGAACCACAAGGGACTTTCGATGCCACTCAGCAAGATACTGCCAAAGGTGATCAACTAGAAAGAATTTCTAATGGACCTGTATTAACTTTGGGTGGTTCACCATCTGTGAGCAGTATACAGGAGGCTTCAAATGTGGCAACACAGCAATTTAGTGGTACTGATTTGCCTAATGGACCTCTAGCTTCAAGTTTGAATTCAGATGTGCCTCAGCAACGCCCAAGTGTGGTTGTCTCACCACATTCTACAACCTCTGTTATACAGGGGCATCAAATCATAGCCGTTCCCCACTCAGGATCAAGAGTGTCCCATTTTCCTGCCCTGTCATCTGACGTTCGGTCTACAAATGGCACAGCAGAATGCAAAACTGTGAAGAGGCCAGCAGAGGATAATGATAGGGAAACAGTCACAGGAATTCCAAATAAAGTGGGAGTTAGAATTGTTACAATCAGTGACCCCAACAATGCTGGCTGCAGTGCAACAATGGTTGCCGTGCCAGCAGGAGCAGATCCAAGCACTGTAGCTAAAGTAGCAATAGAAAGTGCTGTTCAGCAAAAGCAGCAGCACCCACCAACCTACGTACAGAGTGTGGTCCCACAGGTGAGTCATTCTCCTATCACATTTCTCTTACAGAAATCCTGATGTGTAAATATGATTTTAGGGGGAAATGCACTGTTTTTCCATGTTTTACCGTGAAAAGTTAATTGGGTCGGCTCATCAATGTACTTAAGCTGTCGTGCTCTTTCATTTTTCTCTGTTTTTTTGTAATATTAAACAGTTTTCAGTTGTTAACTTTAACACATGGTTTAAAGCATCTTTCTGTTTTGTTATAGACCCAAATTAGTAATTTTGTAGACCCAAGATAGAGAAGCACTTCTAATCTAACGTCTTTGGGGGAATTTTTAAAACGTAACTTAGTCTCCTATGTTAGGGGGGTGCAGGGTTGCCAAGGGTTCTCCAAAAGGGGATTTCTGTATTTGATTTTGACCTGAGTGTATTTTTGTGCCTTCTTTCACAGTACTTTTGTAAAAAAGGTGAATTCCATAAGAATCTTATCGAGTGTGTTCTTGTTATATCTATGTATTGAATTAGTTGCCTTTATTCTTTAAAAAGGTTTATTTCTTATTATTGCAATTTGTTTCAGCTATTCCAGTATTTTAAATTTTGTGTTTCTTATTCCTTTGCTCTACTGTCATGTTTCTGCTATTCCCTTTTTAATATATACTATCCCGTCTCTGCATGCCTTAGTAAATAAAAGTGTTTTCTTGAATCAGTGCTACTGAATTGAGGGTCCAATCAGCCTGTAAAGATTTTAAAGACAATCTTGTATGCTATTTCCTGGATTACTACTTTTTCATTCTCTCTCCTAATTACTACATAACCAGAACCTTCTGTGACTGTTGCCAACTCTGCTAGCATTCTTCTGGCTTGGGTTTCTTCTCTGTGCTTATGATGATAACAGCAGATTGTTGGTATTGGTACCAAATCTAGATGGCAAAGCAGGGGTGGTGGGGGGGAGCAAAATGGAAGATGAAAAAACGAAGAATCCCTTGCTTCAGAGCATGTCATTCACTAATATGCGTCTTTCTTCATGTGAATGGATAAAGCTGCTCTGGAGGCAGAATGAGGTTTTTAATTCATATGTTAGTATTACTTAGATCTATTTCAAGCTACCTAAATAGGTTGAGTATTCTTTAGTGGATATTATGTACATGGCAATGATTAATAAGGAGTTTCGGTGGAAAATACGAAATCATTTTTACTCAAACTTTTACAAGTTAAGTTTTTCATTTATTAAGCACACTAAAAAAGTTCTTTTTAATAATGAAGTGTCTAACATAATAGTAAGCGTTCAACACATTGTTTTAATTTTATATTTAATAATTTCCCAATTCATCTTGATTATGTGTTTGACTTTTTTTTCCTTTTAGATTCCTTTATAATCCTAAAGAGTTATAGTAGACCAAGCCAAATTAGAGAAAACCTCTATTACTATGGAATTGTTTCATCCACCCTCATTTTTTATGTCAACCTTCCAGTGTGGTTATATTCAATAATGATACCTAAATAACAAAAACTGAACAACAGTACTGGCTAAGACTAGGACCTGTGTTAGGAATTTTGCACTAAAGCATTTTGTTATTGGATCCTGAAAGAAAGTCTATTAGGTAAAAATTATAATTTCATTTTAGAGATGAGGCCCTCCAGTGCTAAATAACTTGCCCACGGTTACCAGCTAATATGAGGTAGTACCAGGACTGAAACCTGGGTGTGTGTCTGAAACCAAAACTCATGCTATTAATCCATTTCTCCGCTATTCTAAAAGATTTCTTTGTAAAGTCTTAGATATCCCTTTTGTATGTAACATATTGATTATTTTAACTACTAGGTTATAGGATGTGAGTACCACCGAATGATAATTTTAGGATATTAATGCTAGAATTTAACATATTGGACACGCATACATCTAACTCAAGCCATAAAATTATTCCTAATCTGAAAAATGTGTATAAACTTTTTATGTATTCTCCCCAGGAATGTAGTTTATTTAAAATAGCTACGGTCTAAAGTTGGTATTTGGTTGGCATGTAGAAATTTATACCTTTGCAAGGAAAAAGAGACATAACATACATGGTGTCTGTGATAATGAGAAACAAAAAAACAGGATGTGTATGTATAACTCTTAGCACAGTGCCTGCTACACGGTCTGGCACTCCGTAATGGTGCAGGTATATTTTATCTTATATATAAAGATAAGGTACCTATAAAGGCTAAAAAATTATCAACTGTTCAAGATGGAATCATAAGTTTCCTTTGAAGGGAGGCCGTTGGGCCATCGTAAGAGCCTGCTAATAAAAAACCACTTCCATTGTTGCCCAGAGTCTTTAAATTTCTTTATATACTCTCAAAGTTGCATTTTAGGCCTTGGTTTAACACCATTTTATTCACTATTTGAATTGGTACTTAAAGGGGTAAATGAAATAGAGGAATTTAAATGTGATTTTTTTTTTTAGCCATACCTTGTTATTTCCACCATTTTAAGGGGTCTGGGGATGTTAAGGAGGCACCTTTACCCCAAGAAGGGACTTCCAGACTTTTGCAGAATGCTCAGAGCTGGAAAGACTGCAGGGAAACGTCCCTGCTGAGAATGGCCAACGGGTAATCCTTCCTAATACCATTGTTACTTAATTTTTCTTTGCTCAGTTTTGTTCCTCTCACTCCCATTAATCAGCTGTATTAATTTCATTACAGGAAAAAAAGCTAGCAACAAATAAAGGAGAAAGATATGTGAAAGTAAATAATATAACCATAGATTTTGTTTTTAAATAGTATTTAGCTGGGTAGGTTATATAAATACAAAATAAATTGTACTTCAAGGCACACTTCTTTATTTGTAACTATTATTTGCAAGCTAGAGTGCAAGAACATGGGTACCGTTTCTGAAAGCCGTACTCTCTTCCACTATTCCTGAATTTGTATCTGCTGGAGGCATAGTATGATTGGCATGTAAAATAATAAAAATGGAAGAAAATTAGTTATAAATACCTAAAGACTTGTCTTTTTCAGGAGCATGTAAAACACATGTTGAGTATATCTGTATCTGTTCATCCCATGATCTGATGCCATACCTAATTCTTGTATATAAAAATAGTTTACTTAAGGATGTACTTATTTAAGGCATTTTATAGATGCTGCTCCTCAGTTTCCTGTCCTTCGTACGTGAATCCTTTCTGAAATGGTGCTAACACTGAATATGGGTATCTTCCTGGTCCCTTTTTCTTTGATAAAGCGTTTGAAAAGTTACTCAACCCATCAGAAAGCATACCTGCAGCCTCAAGGGGGCAGTGTTTAGTCATAGCCATAGAAAATCATTTTAGCAAGAGTCACAAAAATGTCATTTTAATGGGTTTTTTTTTAAAGAGTATTACTGCTTAGATTAGTAGACTAGTAGTACACTGTAATAATTAAAGTCATTACCACTAAACGTATTTTTTTGTTTACATTTCAATGTGTTCTTATAAGACAGGCTTGGTATGTATGTATTATCTAGTTATACTCAATAAGAGGAAAACAACTGGGTAGTTTAGGAAAATAAGGGAATATTAGAGCAGAAAGAGCCTTAGATATTATCTTGTCCATAACCCTCATTTTTAAGAGTTGAATTAAGTCTCCCACACTCACAGAGACCTCTTTTCCAGTGATTTCTGTTATTGTCTTAATTCTGTTCTCTAAAGATCTGTACTACATTTAGACTAAATGTAATCTCTTTTATATCACATTTAGAGTAATCTAGTTCTTTTTACGTACAAGCGTTTAAAAGTATCTCTCCTTACTCACCTCTTCTTTAGAGTGTATTTTCCTAATCATTTCAATTAGACCTTAGGTGTTATAGTGTCTGGTTTATTCATCATCCTGTTTACCTCAACCGGTTCCATTTTCTAAGTGGCTTTCAAAATGTGTAGCTAGAATTGAGCACAGTATTTCATTACTACTTAGTAAATAATTTATTTTGAGAAAAATAAATTATGACTTTGTAGTTTTTCTAACACAGTTTGCATGTTTAAATTTTAGTCTTATTCTAAGGTTTTTTTAAAGCTTAATATTAATAAGAAAGAAAACATGTAAGAACTTCAAATCCCAAGTCATATATCAGAAAATATCATCAGTACAGTCTAGAATTTTCAGCCGTAGTTTATTCTTGAAAAGATGATAAAGGCAAGATTATAATGTCTTATTTTAACAAAAAGAAGTCTCTTTGCCAAAAATGAAACTGCTACACTAACATTTTTAGATAATTTTACATTACAAAAGGAATCAGAATTATTTCATATTCTTTGTGTAATTTTACTTTTCTGGTCACACACTACTGGAGAGGTACTATAATATGAAAAATTAGTTCTACCTCAATAGAGTAGAGCAATGGTAAAGAATATTGCTGAAGAGTGATCATTCCAAAAACATGATTTTGAGACCTACTTTTACATTCACATTTGAGTTAGGGTTATGGTTAACGATCGGGCACTTTTACATCCTGAAAGAAATATATTTTGCATCTTATGTAAAAGACCTAGTTCTTAAAACATAATTAATTTAAGTAGTACTTTGAAAAACATGCAATACAATATAAACAACCTACTTAAAAATTAGTTTTGTTGAAAGAAATGTGTAATTTTTTATTATAGGAGGAAACCTAAAAATACTAACTCCTTTAGTCAAAGAAAATACGAGTCTTGGAATTTCTCATTTGGTACCTTTTATAAGTACTGGACTTCTTTTCGTTTCATTGATATATTTATCTCTGTTTATTTTGTGTTGTTTCTTGTTTTTTATTGTGAAAATTTTTAAACATACAGAAAAGTAGAGCCAATAAGCCTCCATGTATCCTTCACCCAGCTTTAGATGTTGTCACCATTTTGCCTTTCTAGTTTCATCTCTTCCCCACCATTTTTTTCCCTGAAGTAAAGTAAATCCCAAACATTATTTCATTTCACCAGTGAATACTTTAGTATATATTTATAAATACTTTTAAATATATATATATCCATTATATGGATAATAGTAGTTTAATATTATATGACACCCAGTTCATGCTCAGTGTTCCCTAGTTGTCTTTAAAAATGTGTTTCTTAAACATTTTGTTTGACTTAGGATCCACCAGTTTTCTACACATTGCATTTGGTTAATATGTCTTTTATTCCTTCTTAATTTAACAGCTTGGATTAACTTCAGTCATCCTTGCCACATCCCTCATTAATCATTAACAGTTGGGGCTAAAATACCCTATGATTCCCTGTTATTTAACTTTTCTGTATGAGACCAGTAAGAGTTCTACATTGAAGAAGGAAAAATAGGATAAAGCTTTGTTAGCACTTATAAAAACAAAAATAAGCTTAATTTACAAATATATGACAGGGGAGTCAATAAAATACCTAATGTAAATGGTAATAGTGTAGGGAACCAGAAAGTTCATTATGAGGGAATTTGATAGCTCTGACAAATTTACCCTTTAGTTAAAATTCTGGGATTATATTTGTGTCACTCTTCAGTATTTGTATTTGGCTCAAACTGATCCTCTTGGTTACTCCTACTTATTAGAATTTCCTGGAATTTTTTATGCAGTATTTTCATTTCAAGGAAACAGTTTGACTAATTTTTTGCTGTTGTTGTTGTAAATAGATTGATTCTAATGTTATCTTCCCTTCCTTTCTCTCTGATCCTCTTCTCTCCCCACCCCCGCCCCCAAACCCCCCGGTTCTGCTTTCTTACTCTTAGTTTATATGGCTTTAAGAATCCACAGGTGAATGATTGTCGATCCATGTTCCCAGCTTTAACTTCTATTGATAGATAATTGCACTTATTGATCTGTCCCTGTCTCCAAAGTGAACTCATCATCTTTCCTCCAAAATATGGTTTCCCTCTGTACTTCTCTATTAGCATAAATAATAATTGTAACAACTGGCATTTACTGAGAATCAGAGCCAGGCTCTTCATGTATAGTTTCTCTAGTCTTCCCACCATCCCAGAAGTTAGATTTTATTATTTACACTTTATAGATGAGGGAATTGAGGATCAGAGAGGTTAAGTAGTTTGCCCAGGGTCACATAGCTAGTTAAAAGGTAGATTGAAATTCTGTGTCCTGATCTGTCAAGCTGGAAAGTCCACATCCTATCCATGATACCTGTACTGCCCTAAAATGCGTGTTTTTCATGCATGTATATGTTTTCTCACAATATGATAAAATAATAAGAGTGGGACCCTATTAGAGAAATAACTTCAATCACATCCCAAAGTAGACTTTTTTTTTTCTTAGAGCTTGGAACTCAAAAGTTCTTATGACTTCACATTTCTAAGAACCTTTTCTTTTGGCATTTTATTCTCTTCCTTTATTCATCTTTATGCTGTGGCCTTATATGTTTGTGTTTTGTCTATTTTTAAAAAATTATTATGACTTTCAATAAGAGGTTTTCAGCAATTTTTAACTTAATTTTGCTCCACTATTTCCAATATTACCTTATAAATAAACAAATATATTTAATATTTTCCCAAAGTTTAAATGTATTACCTTTAAACAATGTTTTGAAAATGATGTGCTACCATTTCTGTGAGAAATTTAGTATTTTTTCCTTTGTGGTATGTATGTTATGAGTGAAATCTGAGTTAAACTTCAAAGAAAATGTATTGCCTCAAATTGTTTTAAGCTACATTATAATTATTATGTGTTTTTCAGAGAGAAAGGATGGGATATAGAAGAGAAAAAAAATGTAGCTTATATTAAAAAGACTTATGCATACAATTAGAATCTTTGTATTATCCATCAAAATTTATAACTGAGCAACTTTAAAGACTAAAGTTGTTAGTTAAAATAGCTTTTGCTGCAAAGTAATATTTACAACATTTCTACTTATATGGTTACATCATTTTTAACACCTGAAATTCCCTTTGCTTTTTACTATATATTGTTTTATATTCATTAAAACCTTAAAGGAAATATTATACAAAGAAGAAATAATTTGCAGTTGATTTTTTTTGTGAAGAATATATGTAAGTAAATCAAATGGGTGAATTTATAATAAATTTCTCCTTTTAATCTATAATTGTGTTTCTACCCAATTTTATTAACTTAAAAAATCTTAATTCTAAATAATGTATATTCTGTGACAGTAACAACAACGCAATCTTGCCTCTAATTCATATGAAATGAATTTGACTTCCTAAACATATTTCTAAAATTAGTTATCTCTTAAAGGAGTTTCTAAAAGGTAATCATTAAAATTACAAATGTAAATTTTATATGTTGGAAGTGCATAACTATCAATGTAATCAAATTCATAAGCCTATGCTATAAGATATGAATGTTTTTCAGTGTCATTTCACAAACTATGTGGTTGTGCTTTTTCACAGAACACTCCTATGACACCTTCACCAGCTGTTCAAGTACAGAGCCAGCCTAACAGTTCTCAGCCTTCTCCATTCAGTGCATCTAGTCAACATGGAGATCCAGTGAGAAAACCTGGGCACAACTTCATGTGTCTGTGGCAATCTTGTAAAAAGTAAATGGCAGTTCTATTTGATATATGTAAATGCTCTTTATTCTGGAATGCCTTTGTATTTAAATTTCTGTCATTTCTAGTTTCATGAAAATTTTCTTTTGAAACCACTAACTTTTTAGCAAAAATATTTTATGTTAGAAGTGATATTTACATAGATCCAGTGGTACCTAAGCCAAGAAATTTATATAAATGGTGGAAAGAGCTTCATTGCCTTACGGTAGTTATTAGAGAATATTTCAGTATTAGTTTTTAACAAAAGAAAATCAGCTAAGAATTTGATTTTATATTTGGCTGTGAAAAGAGATAGGTTTATTAAAGTGACTTGAAGTTAGTGGTAGTCATAGAATACCTATATAACAGAAACTTAATCTGTTATTGAAGAATGATTTGTCTTAAATTTGAGTTTAAGATGGACACCCCATGAAAATTTTTAAAACCGTATTATCTCACAGTTTAATAACTAAGATGAACAATAAGTGGAATTGAACTTCTTAAACAAGGCTTTCTTAGTCTTAAAGGAAAACTTGTGAATAATATTGAACTTGAGAATAATATTGTTTAAACTAAAATCTCAGTTCCTTTAACAATACTCAGCTAAGAACCTTTGCCTTGTCACTTTTTTAGAGCTCTAGGACTAAGGCACTTGTTTTAATAGACATAATATCCTTCATTTTTTTAGATATCAAAGATGCCATTTTACTTTTCCTAACTATAGCAGAAATTGCCTCATCCTTTTAAAAATTGTATTTGCTATTCATAATTTTTATGATATAGACAGATTTCATATATAGATTTGTCATAGGATTGTGGCTGTCAGTGTAGCCTAGGGATTATTAATAGTATGCAAAATTTCTTTGGACAGTGTTTATCAAACTTTAAATCTCAACCCAGCAGTGGGGTCATGAAATCATTTTGGCAAGTCTACCAGGAGGGTTTTGCTTGTTTTTCTTTTCAGTAAAAAAGTGAATAAAATATATCAGATTCCATTATGTTGGTAAGGGTAAGTATTGTTTTCAGTTATATGTGTATATAATGTAAGTATGCGTATCTAGGTCATAGTGTAAAAATCTGTCAAAAAGGTTGTTTAAAATTAGTGCTTTAGGTTCTATTTCTTTCATTTATTTAATTTGACCATCTTTTTTTTTTTTTAAGTTTATGTTGTAAGTTAATTTGAAACTATTTTCATTGATGTCAAATTCTATTCTTTTTTTTTTTAGATTTTGTTTTTGTTTTTCCATTGCAAAATAGTAGCTGATGGAGTAGGTAGTCAGTTAACGCTGTTTGTTGACTAAAAAGTCTGAGAATAGCTTCTTTAGATGAAGTGTTAGAGTATTTCAAGAAAATAAAATTTGCTGGAAGAGTTAATGAACCTAAATGCACAGCAGTTTCCCATCTTGCTAGTAGGATTAGTGTTACAGAATTTGATGATCTACCTCTTCTTTTTAAGTCTCTTCTGAAAAAGACTCAACAAGACTTCTTAGACCTTGTCAATTTTTAAAGTCATTTTTAGATACTGCATTTGGTAAATAAGTTCAGTTTGATTCTGCAGATACTTACTGAGCACCCTTTTAGAAGGGTTCTTGTGCTAGGAGGTAGAGATAAAAGATCACTCTCAGCTTTTAGGGAAGCAGATCCAAAACACAAATAGATTACAGTTTAAATAAGTACTGTACAAAGATAGTCTTATAGCGTTATTGGCAGCATAATGGACAGTTAATGTAATGCTGGGGTGGTTAGAAAAGTTTTGCTATAGACATTTCTTTTGAGTTGGTTGTTAAAGAATGAGTAGGAGTTTGTCATGCAAAAATAATTCCAGTCAGCAATTATAGAAGGAGCTAGTTATGCCCAGGGAACTGTGAGAAGCTTAGGATACCAAGAGCATAAGGATGTGAGGAGAGTAAAGGCTTTTACTACAGTTGACCCTTCATATCTGCATCTGAGGGTTCCACCGAACATGAATCAAAAATACTCCCCCCAAAATTCCAGAAAGTTTGAAAAAGCAAAACTTGAATTTGCTGTGTGCTGACAGCTATTTACATAGCATTTGCATTGTATTAGGTATTATAAGTAATCTAGAAATGATTTAAAGTATATGGGGGTATATGCTTAGGTTATATGCAAATACTTTGCCATTTTATATAAAGGACTTGAGCATCTGCAGATTTTGGTATGTAAGGGGGACCTGGAACCAATCTGCAATGGATACCAAGGGATGACTCTATTCATTTTTAGTTTCAATTCCAAGTGGAGTAATCCATGTCGTAGCTATTTATTGTCCCTAGATAGCTATGCTCTAATTTCTTTAATATCTGATCAAAAATAGTAATGAAGAATCTTCCTTGTTTCAATCAGATTCAGAACTGAAATTATATCCTTCACTGATATATTATTGTGAAATGCGCCATTCACCCTTACATCACACGTATTAGTAATTTCCTTACATCACACGTATTAGTAATTTCTTTTTTAATCTGCAGGCATGTATCTCTAAAAATTGAGGACCCTACTCTTTAACCATAATTTATACCCCTGCAGAAAAATAACATTAATTTCTTCAATATTATGAGTTCTTCAGATAGCCAGTCAGTGTTTACATTTCTCCGCTTGTCTTCTGTTTACTTACAGTTTGAACTGGAATCCAAGATTCAAACATTGACTCTGGTTGAAGTCTTTTAAGTCTCTTTTAATCTGTAGATTACCCCTCCATCTCTCAGTTTTTTTCCTCACAGTTTTTTGTTGATAAAAGCAGGTCATTTGTCCTGTAGAGCATCACAGTCTGATTTTGCTGCTATTGTGTAGCATGTTACTCTGACCTTGAATTTTCTGTAAGTTAGTAGTAAGGTCCAGATGTTTGATCAGATTCCAGTTTGATTTTTATGAAGAGTGTTTTAGAAATGGCATTGTGTACTTCCATCAGGCGATAGGTACTATCTTGTGTCTCTTTTTGTGATGTAAACAGCCATTGAAAATTATGGCCTAGATACATTATTTTATTGTTTATAAAATGTGAAACTTTCCTTTTTATCAGCTCTGATTTCTCTGAAGAATAGTTTCTAGAGAAAAGGCTAGAGAGATTATTATTTCTCTTATTTACCAATTTTCAAAATAATGAGTTGTTTTCTAACACTGCACAAAGCTGACTATGAGGTTAGGTTTTTTATTTTTTTATTTGCTTTTGATTTTAGTATCATTGGGAACAAACTTATGAACATAAACATATTTGAGGTATTTCAGTGCATTGCAGTTATTATATCCTTCTTGGTGTTCAGATTGTCCCATCTTTGGCCAGTGAAGGCCTCTTCAAGCTGGTTGTGATCTTAATATGTCTTTGATAGCTTCCTTGCTCTCTGTTAGATGAAATGTTCCAGACTTAACATGTATATTTCCTGCCCCATATGGGGAATCAACTATTTCTCCAAGGACGTCTGGTGTCTCTTAATGGGAAATGATATTTAGTCTAGGCTTCAGGGAGTACCCATTGCTTTTAAGTTGGTTATTGCTTCTAGGACTTTTCAGTGGACAGACTAGAAAAACTAATGGTTTTTATTTCATGTTTAGAAAGACCTTCTCAATGCTTAGATCATAAATTAATACACATTTTGTTGCTGCCTGCACTTTAATATTTTTTTTGATCCATCTGTAATTTAGTTTCATGTATAAAGTGAAGTGTGAATCTAACTCTGTTGTTTTCCAAATGACTAACATATTGATGAGTGCATTTTTCCTTTAGGCATTCGAATGGCCACCCTCGATATGTACTAAATTTCTGTATGCTTTTCCTGTTTCTGAATTACTTGTTATCCCAGTGGTCTCTGTCCTTATCATACTGTCACTTTCAGTTTTGATGTTGGATGGCAAGTTCTGCCTCCTAATTTTCTTTTTCTGTGTTTCTCATTATTGTTTCAAGCACTTACCTTGCACCAGGCACTGTGTTAGGTTTCGAAATTAGAGTGATGTATAAATCAGACTTGATACGTGCATGGATATTTATCCTTTCAAATGAACTTTAGAATGTTTCCAGAGATCCCCCCAGGAAAGCATGTTGGGATTTTCATTTTAATTCCTTTTAGTGAATAGGTATTTTTGTTTGTTTTTAGGTAGTGAATATTTTTCCAGTATTGATTTTTTTCCTTGCAAGAAAAAAGTATCATCCCATGGTATTATAGTCTTTTTCACCCCAGTAGAGCTTTAACATTTTCTTCACATAAATCCTGCAACGTTATTAAGTTTATTGCTAGTTATAGTTCTTTTTTCTTGTTAACCATAAATGATCTTAACTTCTACTGTATTTTTAACTGGTGGTTGTTTTCTGTATTTATGCCTCTTAGTTTGTCCTCTCATCCAATTATAATATCTAATGTTTCCAGAACAGTTATATAATAATAGAGTGGTAATATTTATCTTGTTTCTTCAAAAAAATTTAATAGACTATTTTTAGAGCAGTTTTAGATTTATAAAAATGTTGAGCTAGTAGTGCAGAGAGTTCTCATATACTCCCTCTTCCCTGTGCAGTTTCCACTAATATTAACACTTGAATTCGTGTGGTACATATGTTATGATTGATGAGTAGTATTTATACATTATTATTAACTAAGTCCATGGTTTCCATTAGGATTCACTCTTTGTGTTATAACTTCTGTGGATTTTGACCATGCATGATATCATGTATCCACCATTATATTATCTTACAGAATACTATTACCACCTGAAAATCTTCTATGCTTCACCTATTCATTTGTCCTCACTGCCTCCCTTCCTAACCCCTGCTAACTATTGATTTTCTTTCTTTCTTTTTTTTTTTTAACTATCTCTGTATAGTTTTTCCTTTTCCAGAGTGTCATATAGTTGGAATCATACAGTATGTAGCCTTTTCAGACTGGCTTCTTTCACTAAACAATATGTGTTTAAAGTTCCTCCATGTCTTTTGTGGCTTGATAGCTTTTTTTTTTTTTTTTAATTTTTTATTTATTATTTATTTATTATGTTTATTTTTGGCTGTGTTGGGTCTTCGTTTCTGTGTGAGGGCTTTCTCCAGTTGCGGCGAGTGGGGGCCACTCTTCATCGCGGTGCGCGGGCCTCTCACTATCGCGGCCTCACTTGTTGCGGAGCAGAGGCTCCAGACGCTCAGGCTCAGTAGTTGTGGCTCACGGGCCCAGTTGCTCCGCGGCATGTGGGATCTTCCCAGACCAGGGCTCGAACCCATGTCCCCTGCATTGGCAGGCAGATTCTCAACCACTGCGCCACCAGGGAAGCCCGATAGCTTATTTTTATTGCTGAATAATCTTCCATTGTTTGGATGTACCAGTTTGCTTATCCCTTCAACTATAGAAGGACATTTTGGTTTGGGACAATTATAAATAAAGCCACTATAAACATTTGTATGCAGGTTTTTGTGTGGACATACTTTTTCAACTAATTTGGGCAAATATTTAGGATTACAATTGCTTGATCATATGGTAAGACTATGTTTAGCATTGTAAGATACTGTCATACTGCTTTCCAAAGTGGCTCTGCCATTTTGCATTCCCACCAGCAATGAATGGGAGTTCCTGTTGCTCCACATCCTCGTTTGATATTGTCAGTTTTTTCAATTTTAACCATTCTGTATCTCTGTTTTAAGTTGTATTTCCTTAATGACAAAAGATGTTGAGCATCTTTTCATATGCTTATTTACCATCTGTATATCTTCTTTGGTGGGGTGCCTATTTAGATTTAATTCATTTTTTAATTGGGCTGTTCGCCAAGTTCCTAGTAAGCCATGGGTGTTAGATTTTGTCAGATGCTTTTTCTACATCTATTGATATAATCATATGATTTTTCTTCTTTAGGCTATTGATGTGATGGATTACATCAATTAATTTTTGAATATTGAACCAGCCTTCCATACCTGGAATAAATAAATAAAATAAATAATTTTTTTCCCAGCTTTGCTCAAGATATTTATTCAGTGCTCTCACAATTGGCCTCAGTGGCTCAGCAAAGGAGTAGAGCAGGGTAGGGGGGCCCACAGTGAAAAAGTGCATCATTCATTTTTCATCAGTATATAGTTCTTTTTATACATTGTTTGCTTTGATTTGTGAATGTTTTTCTTGATGATTTTTACATCTATGTTCATGAGAGATACTAGTCTAGTTTTTCTGTCTTTGTGTGAGTTTAATACTAGGATAATGCTAGCCTCATAGAGTGAATTAGGAAGTATTCACTCTGCTTCCATTTTCTTGTAGGCGTCATAGAGAATTGGTATCATTTCTACCTTAAATGTTTGGTAGGATTCAGCAGTGAAACCATCTTGGCCTAGTGCGTTTTTTTCTTTTTTTCTTTTTGGAAAGTTATTAATTATTGATTCAATTTCTTGAATAATTACAGGCTTATTCAGGTTATCTACTAATCCTTGTGTGAGTTTTGGCAGATTGTGTCTTTTATTGGTCCACTTCATCTAAGTTACCAAATTTGTGGCATAAAGTTATTCACAATATTATAATATTATTATTATTCTTTTAATATCTGTGGGGTCAGTAGCTAGAGCTCCCCTCTTATTTCTGGTATTAGTAATTTGTGTTTTCTCTCATTTTTTTCTTTTTTAAGCTGGCTAGAGGTTTATCTCTTCCAGCTTTTGGTTTTGTTGATTTTCTCTCTTGATTCCCTGTTTTCATTTAATTGATTTCTGCTCTGATTTTTATTCTTTCTTTTCTTTTGCTTGCTGTGAGTTTACATTGCTCTTCTTTCTCTAGTTTCCTAAGATGGAAGCTTAGATTATTGATTTTAGATTGTCTTTTCTAATACATACATTTAATGCTATAACTTTCCCTTTGTATACTGCATTAGCTATATCCCACAAATTTTGATAAGTTGTATTTTCATTTTCATTTAGTTAGAATATTTTAGAAGTTTGTTGTTTGATCTCCAAATATTTGGGGATATTTCAGCTATCCTTTTGTTAGAGATTTCTAGTTTAATTCCACTGTGATCTTAAAGCATACTTTTTACGGTTTCTATTCTTTTAAATTTGTTAAGGTATGTTTTCTATCCCAGAATGTGGTCTATCTTGGTGAATGTTCATGTAAGCATGAGAAAAATGTATTTTCTGCTATTGTTGGGTGAAGTATTATATAAATGTCAATTAGATCCAACTGACTGATGGTGCTGTTTAATTCAACTACATCCTTACTGATTTTCTGCCTGCTGGAACTGTCAATTACTGATAGAGGTGTGTGGAAGTCTCCAAGTATAAAGGTGGATTTGTCTATTTCTCCTTGCAGTTCTATCAGATTTTGCCTCATGTTTTGATGCACCTTGTGTTAGGATTACATACCTTAAGAATTGTCTTTGTGAAGAATTGACCTCCTTACCATTATGTAATAATGTCCCTTGTAATATCCTTGCTCTCAAGTCTGTTTTTTCTGAAACTAATGTAATTAATCCAGCTTTCTTTTGATTAGTGTTAGCATGGTACATATTTTTCCTTCCCTTTACTTTTAGTCTATCTCTGTCTTTTTATTTAACCACAGATTGTTTTTTATTTACTCTGCCAGTCTTTGTCTTTTAATTAGTGTATTGAGACCAGTCATATTTAAAGTGATTATTGATACAGTTGTATTAATGTCTATCGTATTTGTAAATGTCTTCTATTTATTTCACTTGCTTTTGTTTCTTTTGTCTGCCCGTGTTATTCTGCTTTTTTGGTTTTAATTGAGTACTTTATATGGTTCCATTTTCTCGTCTCTCTTACCATACCAATTATACTTCTTTGAAAATTTTTTATGGTTGTCCTAGAGTTTGAAATATATATTTACAGCTACTCTAAGTCTGCTTTCAAACAACAATATATGGCTTCATGGGTATTTTAGGTACCTTGTAACAGAGTATTCTTCTTTCCTAGTGTCCGTTATGCCATTGCTGTCATTCATTTTACTTATCCAAAAGCTATAATCACCAAATACATTGTTCCTATTATTTTGAACAAACATTCCTCTATTATAAGCAGTTAAGAATAAGAAGTATAAAATATTTTACCTCCATTTGTTCCTTCTCTAACACCCTTCCTTTCTTTATATAGAGCTGAATTTTTTACCTCTACCACTTTCTTTGTCTCTAAAGAACTTCTTTTAACATTTCTTGTAGGCAGGTCTGCTGTGCAAATGCACTCAGTTTTTGTTTGTCTGAGAAAGTCTTTATTTCTCCTTCACTTTTGAAAGACAATTTGTGGACACAAAATTCTAGGTTGGTGAGTCTTTTTCTTTCAATACTTTATAAATATTTCACTCTACTCTTTTTGCTTGCAGGGTTTCTCAAGAGACATCCAGTATAATCTTATCCTTGTTCTTCTATCAGTAAGGTGTTTTTTTTCCCCTCTGTCTTCTTTCAAGATATTTTGTCCTTGACTTTTAGCAGTTTGAATATGATATGCTTAAGTGTAGTTTTTTACATTTATCCTACCTGATGTTCTCTGAGTTTCCTAGATCTGTGGTTTGGTGTGTCATTAATTTTGGAAAATTCTCAGCCATTCTTATTTCAAATATTTCTTCTGTTTTTTTCTCTCTTCCCTCTTTCTGCCATTCCCAGTACACATATGTTACATCTCTTGTAATTGTCTCCCAGTTCTTGGATGTTCTGTTTCCCTTTTTTTCATTCTTTTTTGTCTATATTCTTCAGTTTGGGAAGTTTCTATTGACATATCTTCAAGCTCACCAGTTCTTTCTTTTACCATGTGCAGTCCACTGATGATTTTATCAAAGGCATCCTTTATTTGTTACAGTTTTTTTTTTTTAATTTCTAGCATTTCCTTTTGATTCTTAGTATCTTCATTTCTCTGCTTACATTCTCTTCTTGCATATTACAGCTTTTTTCGTTAGAGCCTTAGCATATTAACCATAATCATTTTAAATTCCCAGGATGATAATTCCAAAATCTCTGCCATGTCTGAGTCTGGCTCTGATGCTTGTATTGTATGTTAAGTCTGTGGTTTTTGTTTTGTTTTGTTTTAACACCTAGCATGCCTTATAAGTTTTTGTTAAAAGCTGGACACGTATCGGTTAATAGGAACTAAGGTAAATAGACCTTTAGTGTGAGTTTTATGTTTATCTAGCAAGGAGTTATGCTGTGTTTAATGTTTGCGCTTGTGTTTGGGTTTCCTTAGATTCTCCTTTTAAAGTAGAGTCTGTATCTTACTTATAGCTCTCTCCGTTGTAATCCACAGTCACTATACCGGAGCACTGTTGATGTGCTGATAAGGTATTGGGGAGGGGAAGCATTCTATAATCTCATGATTAAATTTCACCTTTTTTTTTTTTTTCAAGTGGATTTGAGTCTAGGGGGCTATGACTTTGGGAAGAGTTTCTTAGCCTTTATTTTTCTCCCCTTATGTGAGACAGGGAGTCTAAATGGGCTCAAGTTTTCTGATTGCTCTTCCCCTTGGTCAGATTAGGCTCTGGTAAAGTAATTTTTCTTGAGAGCAGGCCTTAATTAAGGAGAAAAGAACACCCTGGGCATATTTTAAAATGTTACTTTCTCACTCTCCCTGTTGGAAGTGCTAGGGAGTTGTTCTCGTCTTCACCATGAGAACCTGCTACGGTCCCTGGAAATAAAACTCACAAAAGTGTGGGCTTTCCCCAGAGACTGGCCCTTCAGGATTTTTTGCCTTTCAATATAGTCCATACTGGGTCTCCATCAATTCCTGCTTCAGTACTCCTACCAGTTATTGACTTAAGCAGTTATTTGTGTTTCTCTGTATTCAACTGTATGTCTAGTTTTCAGGGAAACAGTTTGCCTTGTGACCTCAGTTCTCTGATATTTTAAGAAGAGTTGTTAATTTTCATTTTGTTCAGCTTTTTTCTTGTTCTGAGGATGGGAGTGACAGCTTCCAAGCTCTTTATATGTATGAGCAGAAACTAGAGGTCCTTATTCTTATCTTTATTCTTACTAATATATTGTCAGCATGATGTTAACATCAGTTTATAATTGAAATATATAAACAATGTATGATTATATTTTGTCTTTTTTTTTTTCAAAGAAAGGATAACCCCCAAAATTCCCTGTAATAAAAAACACCTATGAACTGCTTTTTTAATTCTGTGTAGTTGGCGAAAGCACTCAGTACCTCTGGGTAGCCAGGAATTTACATTCATTGTTTTCAGTACTGTATTTCTTGGCCACAGTGTTCTTTGAATGGGCAGTGTCGGGATAAAGGAGAAATTTGAGAGAGCCCCTCCAACTTACCTCAACAATAGGATCTCTGCTTTTTGCCTTATGTATAGGGGTTTTAAGTCATATTTTGTTTGCACAATGGGTTCTACTGCTATAAAGATATTTGAAAGCCACGTTTTTAGAATATGCTTTTCCTCATAGATATCTAGTTAATAATTGCTACTGAAAAGGCGAAAATTAATCTACCTTTGGGAGGAACATAGTCTGTGTTGTTTTTCTATTTAGAATTCCATCATTAAAAGTCAAACCAGAAATGTAAAGAATCTCAAGTTTATTCTAAACAAACATGTCCAACAGGGAAACCGTTCTGTCTAGGAACCAGGGACTAATATTTGTACTAATAAAATCAGTATTCCCTGACCACCCTGGAATCTACTCAAGTGATGCTGAGGTTCAAATTACTGGGTTCCTACTGAACCTTATGCAGTAGCAGTTCCTCCTAAAGATTCTAACATAGGTTTTATTACTCCTACTATACAAGCCTGAATAATATTTTTGTATCAAGGTGAAGTTTAAATAACTGTTGGTCTCATGGGAAATAATAGAAAATAATAACAACAACCACCAGCCTCACTGTATGCTATGAATAAATAAAAACTTATAAAAACTTATAGGTACTAGAATTTGTATTCTCAGTAAAGGTGCTTCTACTTTGTCTAGAAATATTATCCAAAATTTATGGTAAATCTTTAATTTCTTCTAGTAATTGAAATTTCAAAAATATTGTAGTCATTTTTAATAATAAAATGAAAAAATTGAAATATTTAACAAAAACTGATGGCAGTTTTATACATTTTGTTTGATGTAAAGAAGTATCTAAAGACCAGTTGAGTGTGATATATGAAACTGCCATCTTGATTATTTGAAAATATTTGATAAGTAAGATATCCAGAGTGGAAATTTGTAATTCATGATACTGTGCCTTCATCAATGACTGCTTACTTCAGTTAAGTTGCCAGTTTAAGTTGAAATTAATCAATAAGATTGATCAACAGGATGGGTTACATGGAATAGGAGATGAAATTCGTTTTATAGCATCTTTTGTCAGAATTTTGTGGTCATAAAACCAGAAGATATCTTCAGAGGGTTGATGCTTTGGCTTCTGGAAGTTTTTTCACATTAGTACAATATCTGGCACATAAAAGGCTTTTAATTAATATTTGTTGAGTGCATTAATTGAATGAAGATTAACTAGATTGATTATGTAGTCAACAGTTCTTTGCTGACCTAGTTTGTTGGCATTGTGTCTTTTCAACCATCAAGATAACAGTTCATCATTGTGCTATTTTTACATTTATAAAATCATTTATATTTTATGTAAAAGCTCTAGAATCACTGGGTATTTTGCTAATACAACTAATAAGCCTTTATAAATGTAAGATTAATTTCATGTAATAGTCTTTTTTGGTAACATTAGTTTGAGGAGTATGTGTTCCTTGTGTTCCTTAACTACTGACCTGCCGTAAATAAAAAAGTATTATTAGGAAAAGTCCCAATTTCCTCCACAGTTGATGACAGAGTTGTTTTTTGGTTTGTTTTTTATTTTTGGTTTTTGTTTGTTTGTTTTTTACCTTGCTTCCTTCTTCCAAACACTGAATACCAAAGACTACTTAAAGATGGTACCTGAAAGCAAAAAGTTATATACCATGAGACAAATTTGCCAAATTGTGTTGAAGTCCTTTTCATTGTTACTTAAAATATTTAGGAAAAGAATTTCTTGGGGTGAGAATCTAGCCTGTAGATTCTTTATTTATTCTTTGGAAACTGTGTACAAAATAAGGAGAATTATGTACCAATGCTAATCTCAAGCCTAGTATACTTTCAGAATTTGCCAGCATTTTAAAAACAGAAAAAATTTATAGCATAATAGATACTGTGTATAAAAGTGTAGTGCCTCAGTTTTTACCTAGTAATGAATGTATACATATTATCCAAGTAAACAATTATGTATTCTAGTATAGTAGAAAAATATCAGATCTTTGGTGTTAGACATATCTGGTTTCAAATCCCAGCTCTTGCCACATAGTTCTGTGGCTCTAGAAAGTTATAGAAAGCTTGAAAGCTTGTTTCCTCAGCAGTATAGTGGGGATAGTTTTGCCTTCTTCTGAGAGCCATCATAGAATTCAAATAACATGATGTTTGTGAATATGCCAGATACATAATAAGCCCTGAGCAAACAGAAGTTCAGGTACTTTACACTGTGTGCAGCTTTGTCAAGAACAGTGTGAGGTGGTATACTGTCATAGCTTTCAAGAAATTCAGGCAAGTATCCTAAGTCTCAAATTTATTTGTGTGCTTTATTTATCTCATTAAAAACACACAAATAACACACATCACCATTCATTTTTATCTCCAAGCTCATGCTTAGTTTATTAAGCATAACATTATTGTAATGCCTAAATTGTGCAAATATACTTCCGTACTACTTTTCAAATGTGAACTATTATTTTAGCCCATATTCAGATTTTAGTGGAGGGTTCACATTTTAAAAGCATATATAAACAAGATCCCTGAGAATATGTTGTCTGTTTTGCTGTGTAAAATATGTGACTACATCACAGAACAGTCGGTTAGTAGGAGTTGGTGCTAGAGGATCAAAGAACAAATACAGAAATCCTTTCCTCTGTTAGTTTTTAGTAATATTACTACTTTTATTAATATTTTATTATAATATTATTGATATTATTACTTATTAGGAGGAAAGGAGGCAGAGCCAAAGGCAGTTGGTTTTTGCTGTCCTCCTTTGGGAACCCCCTTCCTCGGTTGAGATATTTCCCATAAATTGTTACTGGGAGGCAGGACAATAGGCCAGATACTTGCTTCTTTCCTCATTGCCTTTGGTAGCTAAGCCAGTCAGTCAGTCGTTCCTATCTGTGGCTTTGAATCTGGACTGACTGGGGCAAAGAAGCTGAGAGTGGAGAATTCATTTCTGTAGCAACAGCAACATTTAATTTCCAAGAACACAAGTACTGATTTTGGGCTGTCCAGTTTGCACTTGTAATTTTTAGTCCTATGTTAAAGCAATAAACTAATTTCTTTTAATAGCTGTCCTTTTTTTTTTTTTTCGGCCGTGCTGCGTGGCTCGTGGGATCTTAGTTCCCTGACCAGGAGTCGAGTCCGTGCACCCTGCAGTGGAAGCTCGGAGTCCTAACCACTGGAGCGCCAGGGAATTCCCAGTAGTTGTCTTTTTTTTATATTTTGAACTTTAACAACTGGATATAATAAAATTGGGTTTAGTCTCCCAGCAAAGTTGTGGGTTTGGGCTTCCCCCACCTCCAAGTTTTAGCAGCTTTTTACTAAATCTTTAAATACAAATAATGTGTACCTTTGATATTTCTTTTGCCGTAGAATATTATCTATGTAAAACAACTAGATGTCAAGGGTTGACGTAAAAGGTAATTGTTCTACAACTAATAATATAGCTTTTTTTAAAACCTAAAATATGTTTGCAGTGTAGATTTTTTGGTATATCATTTATGTGCATTTATTAACATTTAAATGCACACTTTGCTTTTAAGCTAAAATTTTCTTACAAAATATATATCCCATATGTTTTAAGTCAAATTAAATTGTTTTGCAGCAGGAGGGCTATTAAGAGGGATATGGAATACTTTTTGGTCATTAAAGAAAAATAGCCTGCTAAGAACTTGAGCAATTAAGAAAACTGTAAATGAAACTACCTGAACTGAAGTGCTATTTTCAGCCCTTTTAGTTATGTTTTAAAGACAAAGGAAACAATCTTAGCTTTATAGATAGAGATGTTTGCTTTTAAACTGTTCTTTTGCATATGGTGAATTATTAAAATATCATAACATTTAAAATGTATTATTAATATATTACCTCCTTGCATAGATTGCAGGCTTTTAAGTAATAAAATCTTAAAGTAGTAGAAAAAGTGTGCTTCATTTACTTAACTTATGTTTTCATGATGCCTAAGGAAGTGTTTGATGGTAGGAAAAGTGACAATAATAATCACAGTATGGATTACACCAATAAAGTAATGGTTTTTGGCTTTTAAAAGTTTTGGTAGAAAGTGATTTAACCTTCAGTGTTTGCTTAGGGGAGTTGGAATCAGGACACTTGCACCTAGTAGCCTTATGTGAATAACTTGTTTAGTTTAACCAAACAGCTTTTAACTAGGATAAAAGAAAAAAGGAATTTGGCTGAAAGGGATTTCAGTGAAAGCATAAAAGCTAATCCTGAGCTTTAGCTGCAGTTATTTACGTAATGAGCAGGGGACTAGCCATTATAAATTGTACTGATGATGTAATTGAAAATAATATATATCTTTGAAAGATGGCCAATGACTGAGAAAAAAAGCATCAGATATAGTTACTATAATAAATGTATTAGGTATTAAATTTTGTATCACTTTGTCAAATATTGTAAATCTAGTTTCTGTCTTTTGTGAAAGTAACAGGATCAGAGAAAAAGTGTTGTTTCTATTGTTTTTAGTTGGAGTAGCATTTATATTGTTACACTTAAGTATAAGATTCAGTAGAAAGGAAAAGATAGAAGATGCAAAAGAATAGGTAGTTTATGAAGGAACACAATAGCATCCAGTGTATAAGTGAAGGAGTTAACTCTGGAAACAGTGACTACTTCTGGGTAATATCCAAGGGAAGGAAAGATGATTAATGACAGAAGATTTAATATATAGAAAAAGGAAGTTAAGGAAGCTCTAGTAGAGTAACTTAAGTTCCTTCAGTAATAACCTTTTTTTTTTTTCAGAGATATGAAAGTCCCTATACACTAATACAGGTGAAGATGAGCTCTAAAATAGTAAGATTGAGGTTCAGTGTTTAACAAAAGGTGAAAGTTTGGAGCAGTTTCTGTGGGGAATGTTTTTAGGAGCAGAAATTAATAAAATGAGTTGTGAGTAATAGTAAGAGTCACTTGATAATCGGGACCATAAACTTGGAGGTGGGCTAAATTTTATTGAGCAAAGCTTGACAGTTTTGGAGTTGTGGGAAAGAATCTCAGAGTAGATGATTAGTCGGATGGGCAAGGTTAAAAAAAAAGAGGTTACCAGTGCCACCACTACAATGACTACTACTAGTAATAACGATCGTGATGATAATTTATTGTTGGCATACTATTTGCCAAATAATTTTACACGTATCATCACATTTAAGCCCCCCAACCACCCTGGAAGCTAGATTAACAGTAAGTAAAATGAGTTTCAGAGAAAAGTTATTTGCCCATTTCCTCTGCCTGTGGTTGTGTGTCCCCAGAGTTGTGTGTGGGGAGGGGGGGAGGCACCCTTCAGATTGTACATGCCAGAAATTGTATATTTATTACAACAGTTTTTCAGCAGATGGCAGTAAAGAATCTTAAGGAAGGTATTCTTTAAATTTGTACAAAGGCACCATATAACCATACTGTGGCAGCAGTATATAAAATTGTATCAGTAACAGACCCAGTCTTAGACTCACAGACATAGAAAACAAACTTATGTTTACCAAAGGGGAAAGGGCATGGGGGAAGGATAAATATATGTATAACTGAATCACTTGCTGTACACCAGAAACTAACACAACATTGTACATCAACTATACTTCAATTAAAAAAACAAAACAGACTCAGTTTTGTTTAAAAAACACATATACACAGAGAAGACTTAAAGCATATATACCAAAATGTTAGCAGTCTGGATAATTGGATCACAGAGAATTTTTATTTTCATTTGGTCGCTCTTTTGAATTTTTCTGATCTCTTTAAATGAACATGTTGTTTGTTTTGGGGGACTTGGGGTAGGTTGTTGATGGAAAGGTAGTAGTCAGGAAGATTGTTTAGACACACTTGTAAACAGTAGTGACATCCCATTTCATGTCTTATTCTTCTCCATCTCAGAAAAATCCATAGTGTTCTGAAAACTCACTGTTTTGCATTGAAATTACATTTAAGCATTTTAAATCCAGATATTCCACTTAGGGGATTTGGAATCCCTAACTTCTCTCCACCCTCATATGATCACTGTAGCCAACTTCATCACTATTTTAGAACTTCACCTTGTACCATAGTCAGTCAGAGACAGGTTTGTATGACTCGAACAGTTAGATGAATAAAGAGAAAATACACTTAGGATGAGGGGAAACATAGTAGGTAAGAGGGAAATAATAGATTCTGTCTTGGGCAGGTAAAGTGAGCACTTAAAAATTCTTGTCTTAAAACCACACACACACAGAGTTGTGTATATTTAGTAATTTAAATTGATCTAAAGAAGTACTAACTTTGTCCTTTTTTCTTGTGACTGGTGAATTCATCAATTTTATGTATTGTAAATAAACTTGATTCATTTAATGTATTGCAAAATAGTTTAAAGATAGATACCATTTTGACTAGTGACAAGTAGTAGTACATTTGGATTTTGGTTTGTGTGTCTGTGTGTGTGTAAACAATTTTACTTTTCAATTAATAAATTAATAGTATTTAGGTAAAATCTTAAAAGTACAATAAGAACTGTTTTCTTGTGACAGTTAGTTGTACTCCAGTCATATATTTCATATTAATGAAATCGCATTATGAGTACTGAAAAGTAAAAGAAATTCCAAAACTAAAAATGTACTTACTGATTTTAGTTACACAGTAAACTTTTTAAAAAATCACATCCCCATGAGTTATTTATTTTATAACTAGAATTTTGTACCTTTTGACTTCCTTCACCTATTTCACATTCCGCCCTCCCGTCTCCTGCCTCTGACAACCACCAGTCTCTTCTCTTTACCGATGAGCTTAGTAGGAGGGTTTGTCTTGTTTTGTTTTGTTTTTCTTTTTTTCAGCTTCCACATATTAAATGAGGTCATAGGGTATTTGTCTTTCTCTGTCTGACATATTTCACTTAGCACGATTCCCTTGAGGTCCATCCAAGTAGTCACAGATGGCAAGATTTTGTTCTTTTTTTATGGCTAATATTTCTGTGTGTGTGTGTGTGTGTGTGTGTGTGTGTGTGTGTGTGTATACCACATTTTCTTTCCATTCATCTGTCGATGGACACTTAGGTTGTTTCTGTATCTTGGCTATCGTAAATAATGCTGCAGTGAACATGGGGACGCACATTTCTTTTCAAGTTAGTGTCTTCATTTATTTGGATAAATTTCCAGAACAGGAATTGCTGGATCATATGGTAGTTCTATTTTTAATATTTTGAGAAACCTCTATATTGTTTTCCACAGTGGCCACACCAATTTGCATTCTCACCAAGAGTGCACAGGGGCAGGGGTTTTGTTTTCTCCATATCCTCACGAACACTTCTTATTTCTTGTGTTTTTGATAGTAGTCATCTTAACAGATGTGAGTTGATATCTCTTTGTGGTTTTGATTAGTGATGTTGAGCATTTTTTCATGTACCTGTATGTCTTCTTTGGAAAAATGTCTATTTAGAACCTCTACCCATTTTTTAATTTTGGGGTTTTTGCTGCTGAGTTGTATGAGTTCTTTATATATTTTGGATATTAACCCCTTATCAGATATATGATTTGTAAATGTTTTCTCCCATTCAGTACATTGTCTTTTCATTTTGTGGATCATTTCCTTCGCTTTGCAGAAGCTTTTTAGTTTGATGTGGTCCCACTTGTTTATTTTTGCTTATTTATTTTTGCTTATCGTTGGCTTTGTTTTTGGTATCAAATCTACAAAATCATTGCTGAAGCCTATGTCAAGGAGCTTACCACCTATGTTTTCTTCTAGGCGTTCTATGATTTCAGGCCTTACATTCCAGTCTTTAATCCATTCTGAGTTAATTTTTTTGTATGGTATAAGAGAACAGTCCAGTTTCATTCTTTTGCATGTGGCTATCCAGTGTTACCAACACTGCTTATTGAAGACAATGCCTTTTTTTCTATCATATATTTATCACAAATTAATTGACTATATATGGGTTTATTTCTGGGCTTTCTGTTCTGTTTCATTGATCTATGTGTGTTTTTATGCCAGTACCATACTGTTTTGATTACTATAGCTTTGTAATATAGTTTGAGATCACAGCACATGATGCCTCCAGCTTTTCATGTTTCTCAAGATTGCCTTGGCTTTTTGAGGTCTTTTGTGGTTCCATACAAATTTTAGGCTTGCTTGTTCTATTTCTATGAAATATGCCATTGGAATTTTGATAGGGATTGCATTGACTCTGTAGATTGCTTTGGGTAGTGTGGACACTTTAACACACTACACTAATATTAATTCTTTGAACCCATGATAGTTTTACAATAAACTGTTGGTAAGTATTTATATAGATGAATATAAATGGTATGAAATATGTCAGTTACAATGATTTTTGACCTTGTCTTTTATAATTCAGTATTTAATTCTTTTGATTAAAATTTATTTTAAAATGCCTATCATTTCCTGAAGGAATTTTAATTTGAAATATATATGTGCTCCACATCAAAAATTGGCTCAAATATAGATATGTTTATCTGACATCCATAAAAAATTAGATCCTGAGAGAGCTGCCATAAACTTCAAAGATATTGACTGTACAAATATTTGAGTTACTAATTAGTAATTGAAGTCTTTTAACGTATTCTTTGCTGTCTGGATTCCAGTATTCTTTCATTACCATGTATTCTAATTAACAAGGGAGTATAGTATCTGATTTTCTTCAGGTTTCTGTCCTTGGCCAGACACACTCAGGCATTTGTATTATTAATATTAAGCCTCAGGGTCTGGAGTGAGTAGGGTGTGATGGTGGAGAAATGAGAGACATGACTTCTTAAACATGGATGGACATACAAAATGTGAATTCAACTAAAAAGTCAGAATCACCAAAATGTGTAGCATTTAGATTTTTAGATTGAATATGCTAGAGTTTATTATATGTAATATGAAATCTGATAAATGCTTGAGCAGCTTCTAAAAGTACAAGAGTATGGTATTTGTTTATAAGATAATGTTCTGTTGTGTTTTAAAATGAAATTTTATTTACTTTCAAGAGATTCTTAACTGACCTTCATTGAAGGTAGGGAATTGAGAATGAAACATTAAGCTTAAAACAAATTACCAGAAGTGTTCAGAACAATTGAGTATTTGGCTTTAAATATAACCAGAAATTTAAAAAATATTCTTTGAAATGAAATGAACTTGAAATTTGTTTGCACTATTTTGCTTAATATTTCTATATATTGATCTGGAGCTTTTGTATTAGGAGAGCAGGTTTTCTATTTTAAAGAACATATCTAAGTGTTAGAAAACTTCTACTACTTTTATTTTTTGTAGGTGGTTTCAGACCCCCTCACAGGTTTTCTACCATGCAGCAACTGAACATGGAGGGAAGGACGTATATCCAGGGCAGTGTCTTTGGGAAGGTTGTGAGCCTTTTCAGCGACAGAGGTTTTCTTTCATTACCCACTTACAGGTACACTTTCTTAATTCTATTTGGTTTGTAACTCATTTGGTTGTGTTAAAGATCTTGATGCATGTGTTTTTTACTTCCTCTTTCTCAAAAAGGACAAACACTGTTCAAAGGATGCCCTGCTTGCAGGATTAAAACAAGACGAACCAGGACAAGCAGGAAGTCAGAAATCTTCTATCAAGTAAGGAATCTGAGTTTACTTCCTGTTGCACAAAAAAAAAAGACAAATCAGGAAACGAGGCAAAACTTAGTAATAAAAGGCGATTTAGTGTATCGGGAGATGGGAAACCTGGGTTGTAGTCCAACTCTACCATTAACCAGCTATGTGTGTGACCCTGTTCAAATTGTGTAAGTGCCCTAGGAATCACTTCTCATTTTGGCTGGACCACATGGTCTGTAAGTACCTTGTAGCTCTAATATTTTGATTCCACTATGTAGACAAGTCATTGGAAGTAATGACAGATGATATATGAGAAATGCTTTGTAAACTGGAAATAAATATATGGTTCTTTGTCCTTGAGAGAGTAGTTGAACGTGTACTTGATAATGGCAAAGAGATTTATTCTTACAGCTACTCCTGAGGAGAGGCCAAGGTGGCATGTGAGGGTCCAGTATAAAATTGTATATGTCACATTTACTATATGGTTATTCATTTACCTATTATTTCATGAACACACACTTGTAGTCAAGTTCTGAGTTAGCTGTAGATTCCTGTAAGGTCCTTATTAGATTTACATAACATTTCCTGTTCTGTTTCTGAGGCCTTTAGTTGTACACTCTGTAACCTAAAAAATACAGTCAGCCCTCCATATCCTCAGGTTCGGCATCTGAGGATTCAACCAACCAGGGATCAAAAATACTTGGAAAGAAAAAATTTCAGGAAGTTCCAAAAAGCAAAACTTGAATTTGCCATGCACTGGCAACTATTTACATAGCATTTACATTGTATTAGGTATATAAGTAATCTAGAGATGATTTAAAGCACACAGGAAGATGTGTGTAGGTTATATGCAAATACAGTCGTCGCTCGGTGTCTGCCTGGGATTGGTTCCAGGATTTTGGTATCCACAGGGAATCCTGGACCCAATCCCCCATGGACACCAAGGGACAACTGTATTTTAAATTCTCATAATGTGAAAATAAATTAATTTGTCATCATTTATTGAGATACTGCTGTGTACTGGGCATTATGCCAGACATAGGGACTTCTAAGAACAAGATATAGTGTAACTTCACAGAGTTGAAATTCTAGACAGAGAACTGGAAGTATAGGAACACAGAAGCTGCTTACATACTTTATTCATTCCATTACTGTTTATTCTCTCCATTACTATTTATTCCACGTGCTAGGCACTAAGGTATAGCACGAGGTATACGTGACCAAGATGTTTTGCTGTTTTCAAGTCTGGAGATGCAATGAGAGGTATAGGTAATTCTTATTATATGGTGTAATAAGTCCTAAAATGAAGATATGCACAAGACACTGTGAGAGCCCACCTAAACCAATCTAGGAGACCAGGGAAGGCTTTCTGGTAGAAAGCACATCCAAACTGAGACCCAAAGAATGAGGAGTAAATAGCTGAGAGTTTCATAAGCCATAATCATGAGTTTGGATTTTACCCTAAAGGCAGTAGAAAGTCATTTTTCTGCCAAGTATCTTTTTCTGTAATTTTCACTGTACAGTTGACCCTTGAACAGCACAGATATGAACTGGGAGGATCTACTTATATGTGGATTTTTGTCACAGTAAATACTACGGTGCTGCACCATCTGTGGTTGGTTGAATCCACAAATGTGGAACTGTGGATATGGAGGACCAACTGTAAAGTTATATGCGGATTTTTGACTGCAGAGAGAGTGGGTACCCCTAACTCCCGTGTTGTTCAAGGGTGAACTGTATTTAATTTCTGTGTATTATGTAGCCTATAAGAGTATGTTGCAGTATGTTTGATTTTGCTCAAATTTGGAGGAACTTATATTTGGTATATCAGTTACAATCAATCAAAAATCTTTGTCACTTATACATAAAATCTAATAATAATTTTTATCTGTGTCCATATATAGATATCCTTACTTGCAGACATCTATATGTAGATATAGATAAAAAGTGGTTTACAATTTAAAGATTGCTTTTATGTTAACTTACTTAATATTCAGAATTAGTTTACTTATGTAAAAAGGTGCCAGAAATATCCCCACTTTACAGATGCAAAACCTGAAGCACAAAGGGGCAAACTGAACTTGAAAGTCATGCAGCTAGTTACGGTGTCAGAAATAGGATTTCCTCACTGTGAGCCAGTGCTCTCACCACTACTGCCCCACCAGAATACAACAGATACTGATACAATTTTTCTGCTTGGCGAAGGAAACCTAGAGTAGTTTGAAATCTGATTTTATATAAAATCTATCTCTGCAGTCCCTCCATTCTGTATCTTTCCTAAAGGACAGTAGAGCTATACTGAAAGAATTGATTGAAGTTAGTAAATAATGACGAAAAATTATGTAACATAGTAATAGTTTGAAGTGTAGTAGTTGGCATAATTTTGTGTTATTATCATATTAGGTTATCTTTTCCTGGGTGACCTATACATATACCAGTACATTCTCAGGTAATATTATTTTACTCCTAGGTACAGTTTAGCAAATATAATTGCAGCTCAAATTGTGGACTAGTCTTTGTTAACATCTTTACATTGCATTCAAAGATGTGAACTTCACAACTTTAAATACTATGTTGTATTTATGTATGGGCTGTACCAGAACATCTGTTGTTTGCTTTAAAGTTGATAGATTGGAAAATAAAAGACTTGAAACTTCTTGATACCAAGAGCCCTTATGCCTAGGCTGACGCAAGAGTAAATATTACTGCTGGGCCACGGGAGCTTTTACTCACCCTGTATCCAGAGATTCATAGTAACCACCTTAGGGGTTGGCAGGTTGGTCATTTGTTATCAGTCTGTCTGCAGCATCATGTTAACAATCTCTTTCTCTCTCTGGTCAATTTAGGCAGCCAGCTGTAGGGGGCACAAGCTCAACTCCTAGAGCACAGAAGGCCATTGTGAATCATCCCAGTGCTGCCCTTATGGCTCTTAGGAGAGGATCAAGAAACCTTGTCTTTCGAGATTTTACAGTGAGTAAGCCTTGAAAGCCTTATCTGTAAAGGTGTGCACACTGTGTGATTTAGATCTTTATTCTTTTTCTTTTCTTTTCCTTTTTAAGGATGAAAAAGAGGGACCAATAACTAAACACATCCGACTAACAGCTGCCTTAATATTAAAAAATATTGGTAAATATTCAGAATGTGGTCGCAGGTGAGTAATCTGTTTTCTGTAGCCAGAGTGAATCTAGATTATTTTACTTTTACCTATAAGTTAATAAGGTTAGATGTCTGCATTTTATTCACTGCTTTTCTCATCAATTTTTGGATATGTCCGAAAGCTTATGTCAAGCTCAGGCCATCATGGATTCTTAAAAGACAAAAAAGTAGAAGTTGAAACAACCAAAAGGTTTTCTTTTAACTTGTTTCATCAGGTTAAATTTCTTGCTGGTCATAGAATTTAAGTTTATTTTATTTATTTATATTCATTTATTTATTTTGGCTGCATTGGTTCTTCATTGCTGCGTGTGGGCATTCTCTAGTTGTGGCGAGCAGGGGCTATTCTTTGTTGCGTTGCATGGGCTTCTCACTGCAGTGGCTTCTCTTGTTGCGGAGCACAGGCTCTAGGCGCACGGGCTTCAGTAGTTGTGACACACGGGCTCAGTAGTTGTGGAGCACGGGCTTAGTTGCTCCGTGGCATGTGGGATCTTCCTGGACCAGGACTCGAACCCATGTCCCCTGCATTGGCAGGCGGATTCTTAACCACTGCGCCACCAGGGAAGCCCTGATCATAGAATTTAGAGCAAAATGTAGATCTACAGGAGAAAACTTAGGAGTTTACTGGGAGGAAAAATGAATTGCTCACTTGAATCATGTGGAATTAGAATGGAATTCAGTTTGATAATTACCGTTTTAATGAAACCATCAAAGCCATACGTGTGCTAAGATTCACTATAATACTCTGAAGTTTTAAAAGTTACT
Source organism: Balaenoptera borealis (assembly GCF_965194805.1). Lineage (NCBI taxonomy): Eukaryota > Metazoa > Chordata > Mammalia > Artiodactyla > Balaenopteridae > Balaenoptera > Balaenoptera borealis. Next base: position 38,974,598 of record NC_138870.1, read on the forward strand.
TTTTAGGGGACTTAAGAGAAAACTTAGAATTTTGTAGATCTATAGCAACTGGAAACAATAACTCTAACCCTAGAGAGAGCAAATGTGGATTTGCCTCCCTTGTCTTCCTTGAAGCTTGAAACTAGTATTCTAGTATTATTCCTCCTCCATCTTCAGCTGACCTAACTCAGGCTCCTTCATTGGGAAGTTGTCCTCTGATGCATCTTGCCTTCCAGATAGTGATTTTCTCTCCTAGTCTCTCTCCTCTCACATACTATTAATCGAATCTACCTTGGTTCTCCTCCCCCCATTTTACCTTGTGTTAGGTCTTTAATGATATTTCTTGCAGTAACCTTCCAACTGGACTTTCCAAACATAAAAACAGTGCCATCAATAACAACAAAAAAAAAGCAGTTAATTTAACTATATCAAACTTTAAAGCTTCTGTAAATTAATGATGAATAAAACTTAAAACTAAAGTTTTTAAAAAGTATTTTTAATGACAAAAGTTACTATATTTAGTGTATCAAGTATTCCCACAGAGGAATAAGAAAAATTCTTAACACTCAAATGAAAAATAAGCATAGTTTTTCAGGAAAAAAAAAGAAATATGAAGGTTTCGTCATTAGCATCTCCCAGCTTCATTCATAACATGAGTTCTTCCTTCCTTTCTCACTGTATTTCCCTCCCCAACCCTCCTTTTGCTACATTTCAATTTTAGCCAAACTAAACCACATGCAGATTCCAACCATGCAAGACGTCTTTCGTGTTGCACTTTTGTACATTTGTTCCAGTGCTATAACTGTCCTCCCTGTGTTGTGGCCCATTTAGTATCTGCAAGCCCTCCCTGATTCAGCTCAGACGTTGGCTTCTGTGTGCTGCCTTTCCTATGCTGTGTTCCCCTTCCTCATTGAGTTTGTTCTTCTCTGTTTTTATAACATGTCTGTCTTATAACATTTCATCTTACTGTTTTGTAAGTAGTTTTTTATGTGGCTTTTTTCCACTACTGACCTAAATACAGATTTTCTCTGATTAATCTTTGTAGCCCAATTGCCCAATACATCAGAGATAATCCCTACTTCCTATTCATCCTTCAAGACTCAACCCAGGTTACCTCTTCCTTTCCTGACATCTCCCTCACTACCTACCCTTGACCTAAGGTGCCCCCCACACATTGCATTGTTACCACCTTACATGATGAGATCTGTGAAAGCAGGGGTTGAATATTTATTTTTGTTTTTGTGTCCTCAGTGCCTAGCATAGTGTTGGGAATATAATAGTGATTCAATAAATATTTGATTGATAGACAGATGGAAGGGAAGAAGGTCTCAAAAATTCATTTTTTCCTAGAGTTCTGATCTGGAATTTGTGTAGACAGTTGGAATTCTAAAAGTAATTTTATAACTTTTTCCTCACATTCAAATTGTACATTCTTAGGCTTACAGCAAAGCCACTTTGGCTACATCTAATATAATTATTGAACCAAAAGTTTTCATCTTACAGTTTGTGTTTTGTTGTTGATTTTGTTATTTTATTTAACTCTAAACCTTCTAGATGTCTTTTGGCATCTTCAGGTGCTATGATCTTAGAAAAGCAGAAGCAAAAGAATTAAAACAATCCATTAAATTCTTCCCATTCACCCTCCCAGTCTGGGTTGAAATCCCCATGTAGAACCTCTATTGAATATCTCCAGTAATGAGGAGTTTTGCTAGAGCAGGAGTACTGACAAAATCTGGCAAAGCATATGTGAAGAAAAAAGTATAGGAAATCAGATACTGCAAAAGATAATTCTTTGTTGATATATTTCCTTGTCTCTGGTGGAGTAAGTTACCAGGTGTGATTTTTTTTTTTTTTTTAAACTAAAGCAAATTCTATTTGCAATAAGAAAATTACAGGTCAACAGGAAGATATATGGAAATTTACTTTCATTCTTACAGTACAGTATACTGAAGAGTATGAAGTGTCAGCATTTTTTAAAATTTTAAGTTCAGAGTCTGATTGAATAATGTAAACTTTTTAAATGCAGTTTATCTCCTTTATGATTAAACTTGAGCTTTGGAGAATTGCAATATATTTCTCCTCTTTTTGATGTATACCTTTTGTCTGTGTAATACATGGGTCTTATTTAAAAATCAAATGATACTTTCACTGATAATGAACAATCTGAAAAAGAAACAAACAATTCTATTTACAATAAATCAAAAGAATAAAATACTTAACCAAGGAGGTGGAAGACTTGTACATTGAGAACTATAAAACATTGCTGAAAGAAATTAAAGAAGACGTAAATAAATGGAAAGACATCCTTTGTTCATGGATTGGAAGACTTAATATAGTTTAGATGTCAATACCACGCAAAGCAATCTACAGATTCAATGCAACCCCTATCAAAATTTCAGTGACAGTTTTGCAGAAATAGAAAAATTTGTTCTAAAATTCATATGGAATCTCAAGGAACCTTGAATAGCAAAACTATCTGGAAAAGGGGGAACAAAGTTAGAGGACTCACACTTTCTGATTTCAAATTTCACTGCAAAGCTATAGTAATCAAAACAGTGTACTGTCTTTAGTGACATAAAGACAGGCATATTAACCAAGGAAACAGAATGGAGAGCCCAGACATATGTGGTCCTTGCATATGTGGTCAAATGATTTTCAATAAGGATGCCAATTCTCTATTCAATGAGGAAAACTGGAATGAGGAGTTGGGAAAACTGGAAATTAACATGCAAAAGAATGAAGTTGAACCCTTACCTAACACCATATGCAAAAATTAACCCAAAATGCATCAAAGACCTAAAAGTAAGAGCTAAAACTATAAAGCTCTTAGAAAAAGCTTCATGACATTGGATTTGAGAGTGATTTCTTGGATATGACACCAAAGGCACAGGCAACAAAAGAAAACATAAACAAATTGAATTTCATCAAAATTAGAAACTTGTGCATCAGAGGACACTATCAACAGAATAAAAAGACAATCAACAGAATAGGAGAAAAGAATTATGAATCAAATATCTGATACAGGGGTTAATATTCAGACTATATAAAGAACTCCTAAAATTCAACAACAGAAAGCAAACAAACCAAATCAAAAATGGCCAGAGGACTTGAATAGAAATATCTCCAAAGAAGATAAATAAATGGCCAATAAGCATATGAAAAGATGTTCAACATTACTAATCATTAGGAAAATGCAAATCAAAACCACAATGAGGTACTACTTCATACCCATTAGAATGGCTATTATTAAAAACAAACAAACAAAAAATCGAAAACAATTAAGTGTTGGCAAGGATGTGGAAAAATTGGAACCCTTGTGTGTTGCTGATGGAAATATAAAATGGCACAGCCACTGTGGAAAAGAGTGTGGCCATTCCTCAAAAAATTAAACATTTCATTCAGCAGTTCCACTTTTGGGTATATACACAAAGGAATTTAAAGCAGGGAGTTGAACAGATATTTATGCACCATTTTCATGGCAGCATTATTCACAGTAGCCAAAAGGTAGAAGCATCCCACGGGTCCATCAACAGAGGAATGGATAACTAAAATGTGTGTGTATATATACAATGGAATATTACTCAGCCTTAAAAAAGAATGAAATTCTGATACATTCTACAACATGGATAAACCTTGAAGACATTGTGTTAAGTGAAATAAGCCAGGCACAAAATGACAAATATTGTATGATTCCACTTAAATGAGGTACCTAGAAAGTAGAACAGTGGAACAGCCCCCAGCAGGGGGTTGGGGGAGTGAGGCAGTGGAGTGTTCTTGTTAGTCGTGGGAAGATGAAAAAGTTCTGGAGATGGATGGTGGTGATGGTTGCACAACAGTGCCAATGTACTTAATGCCCCTGAACTGAACACTTAAAAATGGTTAAAGTAGTAAATTTTGTATTATGTATATTTTACCACAATTTAAAACTAAAAACAACAACAACAAAGGAGGGATTTGGGGAAGATGCAGAGTGGCTACTAATGAGTATTTGGTTTCTTTTTGGGATGATGAAAATATTCTAAAATTGATTGTGGTGATAGTTGCACAATTCTGTTAATATACTAAATACCACTGAATTATACACTTTAAACAGGTGAATTGTGTGGTATATGAATTACATATCAATAAAGCTGTTATAAAATTTTTTTAAATTAAATGGTAAAGCTTATAACAAACTATATAGTCCCCTACTTCACCCTTCCTACCCACATCCAAGGGAGAGCTTTCAACAAGTTGAGCTAATTTTTCTGGTATTTGCCTCCATGTTTCTAAATAACATGTTTATGTTACTATTTCTTAATTTACCTATTTTACACTTTACCTGTTGACTCTCTTTCTGTTGAACACTGTTAAAACCTCTCTTCCTTACGCTTTTCATTTCCTCATAATATTGTTACATCTTAAATCAGATGTTGTTGTATTGTTTGATGCTGAGCCACGTGCTACTGTTTTACATTTCTTTTTCTCTCTTTGTTTTTGGGGGGTTAATGATTGTCTTGCTTCTTGATTAGCTTTTAATGGGCCTAATGCTGATTTTCCCATATATTTCAATCAGTATCTTTCAAGCCTATGTATAAGCTATCTAAAAACTTAAACACAGTTGTTAAACCTCTATCAGTTCTACATTTTTTTCCCCTTGGAAACTGGCTTTGGTAGTCTAGACAGCTTGCTTTGTAGGCCTGGTACACAGCTGTCCTTGGGAATTCCTTCTATGTTGAAACCTTTTTCTTGAATCCTACTTACTTCTTTTACTTGAGTTCCTCCCTCATTGTAGTAAGGTATGTCCTCCAATAATTTCAAGACCCTACCTGTCTGAAAATGTTTTTAGTCTACCCTTAGTCTTGATAGTTTGGTTAGATATAGAATTCTAGATTGAAAAATCACTTTCCTTTAAAAATCTGAGGACATTGCTCTAATGTCTTCTAGCATGCAGCTTTGCTGTTGAGAAGTCCAGTGACATTCTGATTCCCATTCCTTTGTATGAGATCTATTCCCCCACCACCCTCCAGAAGTTCTTAGGGTCTTTTTTTTCCAATTTCTGTTATTCTGAAATTTCATGAATGCTGTGTCTTGGTGTGGGTGTTTTTTGTTGTTGCTGTCATTGAAGTGGGCATTTCATTTCAGTGGATCCTTTCAATCAAGAGATTCATGTCCTTCAGTAATGGGAAACTTTCTCAAATGTTTCTTTTTATAATTCCCTGCTATCCATTGTCTGTTCCCATTTCTAGAACTTCTGTTTTTTTGGATGCTGGACCTTTGTAGAGTGATCCTCTAACTTTCTTTTCTTTCTTAGCTTTCATTTTTGTCTGTTTAATCTGTTTTCTAGAAATTTCCTTGACTTTATTATCAAATCTACTGCATTTTTACTTCACCTGCCATGCTTTAAATTCTAAGAGCTCTTTTTAAGTTGTCAGTTGTTGCTATTTTTATAACATCCTCTTCATAGGATGAATACAGTGCTTGTTCATCTCTCTCTCAGGATATTAATGCCAGTAGTCTTGAAGTTTCTTCTGCTCCTAGTATGGTTGCTGTGTACTCGAAATTCCTTGAAATGTCTGAGGATTTGGGGCTTCATGTTATATTTTAAGAATGAAATACCTGCTAGCTAGTTGGAAGCTCTGGGTGCGTGACCCCCACGTGTCACTAGTGATTGCCATTTTAGGGTGACCCCCGATGAACCAGTTTGTTTCCTAGAAGCCCCTCAAACGTCAGTCTTCGTAGAGATTGTTTCTCCAGGGAAGAATCTTTGATTTCCTTGCCTTTAGAAGTGGGCAACTTGAAGGAGAGTCCGTGAGGGCCTGCATTGTGGAAACAGAATTGGGGGTGGAGTGGGCAGGAGGATCTCACTTTCCTTCACACTGTCTGTGTCTCTGTAAGTCCTAACCCTTTCTGGTTTAGTTTCTCCAGAAAATGAATTTCTTTTATTCATTTTGGGAGGGAAAGGAGATAAACTTGTATCAAACTGTGCTATTTTCCTAAAAGCTGACTTGTGTCTTAAATTGTTTTCACTAATGCTACTTACAAATTATTTCTTATCTATTAAGTACATTAAAGTGACACAATGTTTATCCTTTGTTAAACATATCAAAAAGATAAAGGAACTTTTGAAATTTGAAATTGAAAGAATATCATTTTATACAACAAAAAAGGCATATTTCATTTTTTATCTAGTGAGAGCTTATTTAATTCTTTAAAACCTCCCAAAATAAAAGATATTAATTTATATCAAAAACGAAATTGTTACTTTAAAATCATCCTAGTGATTTAAATGTAGTCTTTCTAGTTTTATCCATGTGACATAAAAATAAAAGAAAGAATACTTTTTAACATGTGACTGTTCATCAGTTTGGAAAATATGATTTTACTTGTTAAGCTTTTGAAAGTAAAGGCTTTTTGCTTTGTCAAAATGTTCATTGATTATAGAGGGGAAATAATTTGATTCCACTTAGTAGGTTATTTTTAAATCAAGTATTTTATGGCTATTTTTTCTTTTCCAGAAAAAAAATTGTAGACATTTTATAGTTCATTTAAAAATTTGTTAAATAAACTTTTGAAGTAAATCATGCCTAAAGAAAAGTAAAAAACAACAGAAGTGTGAAGCTCAATGAACTATCACAAAGTGAACCACCCACATAACCAACCATCCAAGTTACGAAATTGATCAACACCAGTACCACGGAGTCCCTCCGAGTGACCCTGGTCTTTACCCCGTCCTTGTCTGTGGGACCATTGTCCTGATCTGTAACACCATAGATTAACTTCACTTGATTTTGAACTTTATATAAGTAAAATCATATAGTGTATTTTTTTCTTGTGCTAGCTTTTTTTTTCTCAGCATTGTTTGTGAAATTCATTCACGTTGCATGCAGTAGTACTGTGTATATATAGCAGTATAGAATTCTGTTGTATGAATATACTCAAATTTATTTTTTCCATTCTATTTTTGATGGACATATGGGTTGTTTCCAGTTTGGGACTATTAAGAATAATGCTGCTATGAACATTCTATGAACATTTTTTGGCCGTATATGTACATATTTCTGTTGAGCTTTTATGAAGGATTGGTGATTCATTGGTGCTTTATTTTAGTACATAATGCCAAACAATTCCAAAGTGGTTTTATCAATTTACACTCCCTCCAGCAATGTTATGAGAGAGTCTCAGTTGCTCCACATACTTGCCAACATTTGCTATTGTAATTTTAATATTTAATTTTAGTCATTCTTTTGGGTGTGTGGAGTATGTACATATGGAAATTACAAAAGCAAATACCGTAATAGCCAAAAAATGTATGAAAAGATGCCCAGCTTATTAGACATCAATCTCAATTTTTTTTTTTCTTTTTTTCAATCTCAATTTTTTTTTAAAGTTTTACATCTTTGTTTTGTTTCACTTTGTTTTGCTATGGTAAAGATGACTACAGTCCCCACATGTTAAATTTTGGCTTTGTATTTCTTTGTTCCTATAAATTGTTTCCTTACATTGTTTTTCATTCAAAATTTAGAAGTCTTCATCTCCTTCCTCTTCTGCTAGTTCCTTTTACTCAGGGTTATTTAAATGAAGGCACTGAATCTCATGGGTCCTTAGGTAATCTCATGCTCGTTGATTTTTTTCCTAACATTTAATGTGAAAAATTTCACACATAAGGCAAACTTGAAATAATTTTGCAGTGAACACTCTTATACCAGTCACCTAGCTTTCACCATTGACATTTTACTGTATGTACTTTCTTTATCACATATCTACCCATCCTTCCATTTCTGGCTGATTTCCCACTTTTCTCCTCAACCCTTGGCATCACTGTCTGTAGACAGTACTCATTTTTATAATTTCTCTTCTTTATATACACAGTCACAGCAATATTGTAATTTGAGGGGTGGAAAATTTCTTTCAAAGTTTATAAATTTTTAAAAAACAGCTTCTTTATGGAGTAATGTGGTATTCAGGTGATAGTTAAGCCAAATGTTGGCCTGGCTTATTTTGTTTCTTAATAAAAAGAAAGAAACTCATCATACCTACAATATAATTTTTATTTTCAAGTCATCTCTTAAAAGCAGCCATTTTGTTCCTCTCCAGCTGTTT